>NC_045787.1:53624037-54838090 GCF_009873245.2 Balaenoptera musculus
ACCTGGTTCTTTAAAAAGATCAACAAAATTGATAAGACTCTAGCAGGCTAACTAAGAAAAAGAGAGGACACAAATTGCTAATATCAGAAATCAAAGAAGGGATATCACTACAGATCCCATGGAAATTAAAAGGATAATAAAGTAATACTATGAACAACTCTATGCCCACAAACCTGATAATCTAGTTGAAATGGACCTATTCCTTGAAAGATACCATCTGCCAAAACTCATACAAGAAGAAATAGACAATATGAATAGAACTGTATCTAGTAAAGGTATTGAATTAATAATCTTCCAAAAGAGAAAGCACCAGGCTCAAGTGAGTTTACTGTAATTCTACCAAACATTTAAGGGAGAAATTATACTAATTCTCTATAATCTCTTTCAGAGGAAAGAAACAGAAGGAGTATTTCCTAACTCATTCTACGAGGCCAGCATTATTCTAATACCAAAGTCAGACAGATACTGCAAGAAAATAAAACTACAGACCAATATCTCTCATGGACATAGATGTAAAACTCCTCAACAATATATTAGCAAATCAAACCCAACAATGCATAAAAATAATTATACACCACAAACAAGTGGGATTTATCCCTGGTATGAAAGGCTGATTCAACATTTAAAAATCAATTAATGTAATCCATCACATCAACAGGATAAAAAAGAAAAATCACATGATCATATCAATAGATTGTGGAAAAAACATTGGACAAAATTCAACACCCATTCATGATAAAAACTCAGTAAACTAGGAGTAGAGGAGATCTTCCTCAACTTGATGAAGAATATCTGCAGAAAAACTACAGCTAACATCATATTTAATGGTGAAAAATTTGAAGCTTTCCCACTAAGATTAGGAAAAAGGCAGGGATGTCCCCTCTCATCACTCCTTTTCAACATCATACTGGAAGTTCTAGCTAATGCAACAAGACAAGAAAGGGAAATTAAAGGTATTCAGCTCAAGAAGGAATAAATTTTTTAAAAAAAGAAGGAATAAATAGAACTATCTTTGTTCATAGATGATACGGCCACCTATGTAGACCTGAAAAATTAAGAAAAAAATTTCTGGATCTAATAAGCAATTATAGCAAGGTTTCAGGACACAACATTAATATACAAAAGTTAATGACTAAACAAAAAAAAAAGTTAATGACTTTCCTATACATCAGCAACGAACAAATGAAATTTGACATTATAAACACAATACCATTTACATTAGCACCCTGAAAAATGAAATAGTTAGCTACAAATTTAACAAAATGTATACAAGATCTATTTGAGGAAAACTACAAAACTCTGGTGAGAGAAATAAAAGAAGAGCTAAATAAATGGAGAGTTATTCCGTATTCATGGATAGGAAGACTCAATATTGTCAAGATGTCGGTTCTTCCTAACTGGATCTATAAATTCAATGCAATCCAAATCAAAATCCGAGCGAGTTATTTTGGGGTACTGATAAACTAGTTCTAAAGTTTACATTGAGAGGCAAAAGCTGCAGAATAGCCAACACAATATTGAAGGAGAAGAACAAAGTTGTAAGACTTTTTTTTTTTTTTTTTTTTTTTTAAATTATTTATTTTTGGCTGTGTTGGATCTTCGTTTCTGTGCGAGGGCTTTCTCTAGTTGCGGCGAGCAGGGGCCACTCTTCATCGCGGTGCGCGGGCCTCTCACTGTCGCGGCCTCTCTCGTTGCGGAGCACAGGCTCCAGACGCGCAGGCTCAGTAGTTGTGGCTCACGGGCCTAGTTGCTCCGCGCCATGTGGGATCCTCCCAGACCAGAGCTCGAACCCGTGTCCCCTGCATTGGCAGGCAGATTCTCAACCACTGTGCCACCAGGGAAGCCCCAAAGTTGTAAGACTTTTAAAGACTTACTATAGAGATACAGTAATCAAGATAGGGTGATACTGGTGAAAGAACTGACAAATAGATCAATGGAACAGAATAGCAAGCCCATAAATAGGCCCAAATAAATATAGTCAATTAATCTTTGACAAAGGAGCAAAGGTAATATAATGGAGTAAGATAGTCTTTTTAATATTTGATGCTGGAATAACTAGACATCCATGTGAAAAAAAAAAAGAAGAAGAAATGTAGATGCAGACCTTACATCCTTCACAAAAATCAACACAAAATGGATCTTAGATCTAAATGTAAAATACAAAATGATAAAAAAAAAAACTCTTAGAAGATAACATAGGAGAAAATCTAGATGACCTTGGCTATGGCAATGATTTTTTAGATACAACACCAAAGGCATGATCCATGAATGAAATAATTAATAAGCTGGGCTTCATTAAAATTTTTTTAAATTTGCTCTGAGAAAAATGCTTTCAAGAAAATGAGAAGACAAACCACAGACTGGGAGAAAATATCTACAAAAGACATACCCGATAAAGAACTGTTATACAAAAATATATAAAGAACTTTAAAAACTCAACAATAAGAAAGCAAACTACCCAGTTAAAAGAAAGGGGCCAAAAGCCTTAAATGACATTTCACCAAAGAAAATATACTGATGGCAAATAAGCATATGAAACGATGCTCCACATCATATGTCATCAGGGAAACGCAAATTAAAACAAAAATAAGATACCATCAAATAGTTATTAGAATGGCCAAAATCCAGAACACTTACAACACCAAATGCTGGTGAGGATGTGAAGCAAGAGAAACTTTCATTCATTGCTGGTGAGAATGCAAAATAGTACAGCCACTTTGGAAGACAATTTTGTCTTCAATTTTTCTTACAAAACTAAACATGCTCTTACCACATGATCCAGCAATTGAGCGCTTTGGTATTTACCTAAAGGAGCTGAAAACTTATGTCCACACAAAAACCTACATACAGATATCTATAGCAGCTTTATTCATAATTGCCAAAACTTGGAAGCAACCAAGATGGATAAATAAAATAAATGGTAAGTCCAGACAATGGAATATTTTTTAAATATAAAAGAAATAAGTCTTTTATCTTAAAAGAAAAGACATGGAAGAAACAAGTGCATATTACTGAGAGAAAGAAGTCAATATGAAAAAGCTACATACTGTATGTTTCCAACTATCTGACAGGGAAAAGGCAAAATTAATGGAGACAGTAAAAGGATCAGTGGTTGTCCCATCTTGTGTGTGTATGTGTTGGAGTTGCGGGGGGCAGTGAATTTGTGGAACACAGAGGATTTTTAGGCCAGTACTATTTTGATTTTTATGGTAGTGAAAATACTCTATATGATACTGTAATGATTGATAAATGTCATCATATATTTGTCCAAACCCATAGAATGTACAACACCAGGAGTGAATCTTAATGTAAACTATGGACTTTGGGTGATTTTGATGTGTCAGTGTAGGTTCATCAGTTGTAACAAATGTCCCACTCCAGTGAGGAATGCTGATAATAGAGGAGGCTATGCATGTTTTGGGCAGGGGGGAATCTCTCTACATTTTTCTCAGTTTTTCAGTGAATCTAAAAGTGATCTAAAAAAACCCAAAGTCTTAAAAAAAAAAATACCACACCAAGTGTGATAGCCAATGTCCAAGATGGTTCTCAATGATCCTCACCTGCTAGTATTTATGCCCTTGTGTGTTTTCCTTCCATACAAAACAGTACTGGCCTGTGTGACTAATTGAATATTGTGGAGATAACAGCATGTGACTTATGACTCTAGGTCGATATGAGTCTCTAAGACACACTGCAGCTTCTGCCTAGCTCTCTATTGAATCACTTGCTATGGGGGAAGCCAGCTACCATGTCATGAGGACACTCAAGCAGCTCAATGGAGAGGCCTATATGGAAATAAACTGAGGTGTTCTACCCAAGTCAGCACCAACTTGCCAGCCACTTGAGTGAGCCATCTTGCAAGCAGATCCTTTAACTCCTCCAGAAGACTGAAGCCCCAACCAACACCTTGATTGAAACCTTATGAGAGACCTACAGCAGAGCCACCCAGGTAAACTAAACCTAAATTTCTGAGCCACAGAAACAGTGGAACATAAGAAATTCTTATTGCTATTTATTGCCATTTGATATTGTGGATGATATTTCACACAACAATAATGATTGTGTTTCTATTTGCTAGCAAAGGAAAGAAAAAGTGAAAAAGAAAATCTTTTCAAAAGTTTACAATAGTATCAAAACAACATGAAATACTTAGAGATAAGTGTAACAAAATAAGGGAAAACTTCACTAAAAATTAGAGAGCATTGTTAAAAGAAATTAAAGAAGGCTTAAATAAATGGAGATATTTACCATGTTTATGGATTGGAAGATACAGTATTGTTAAAAATATCAGTTATCCCTAAATTAACTTAGAGGTTCTGGTGTGACCTCAATCAAAAGTCTGGCTATCTTTTTATAGGAACTGACAAGGTAATTCTAAAATTTACATAGAAATTCAAAGAATCCAGAATAGCAAAACAAGTCTTGAAATAAGAAAAACAAAGTTGGAGGCCTTATATTATGTGATTTCTGCATTATTATAAAGCTACAGAGTTTAAGACAATGTGTTACTAGTGAAAGGTAGACACATAGATTAATGGAACAGAATACAAAGTCCAAAAATAGACCACACATATAAGATCAACTGGTTTTAGCTAAGAGTGCTAAGACATTTCAGTGAGAAAAAGAAAATCTTTCAACATATGATGTTGAAATCACTGGAAATCTTGGTGAGAAAAATGAAAATCAACTTTTACCTCACACCATACCCAAAAGTTAGCCTGAAATGGTCATAGAATTAAATGTAAAAGCTAGAACTACAAAATTCCTAGGAGAAAATCTTGAGATCCTGAGATAGGTAAAGATTTCTAAATACAATACAAAATCACAAACTATAAAGGAAAAACTGATAAATTGGACAGTATCAACATTTAAAACTATTGCTCTTCAAAAATTATCATTAAGGCATCAAAAAGTCAAGTCACGAAATGGGGAAAATATCTGCAATACATATATGGCAAAGTACTTGTATCCAGAATATATAAAGAACTCGTAACAATAAGAAAAGGACAAACAACCAAATTAAAGATGGACAGAGGATTTAAACATTTCACAAAAGATGGTGCATGGACGGCCAGTAAGCACATGAAAAGGTGCTCAACATCATTAGTCATTAGAGAAATGTGAGTTAAAATTCTGAGGTACACATAGTAGAATGGATAAAAATTTTAAATTGATAATATCAAATGTGGTGATGCTGTGGAGCAACTGGAGTTCTCATGAAAAATGGTACAATTGCTTTAGAAAACTGGCAATTTCTAAAATGTTAGACATGCGGTATTTACCATATCACCTTTGTACTACTAAGTATTTGCGCAAGAGAAATTAAAACACGTGTCCACAGAAAACTTGTATTGAAAGTTTATAGCAGTTTTATTAATGAAAGCCCCAAACCAGGGTCAACCCAGTTCGTGAATGGATAAACATAATGTGTAATATCTATCTATACAACCAAACACCACTCAGCAATAAAAAGAAACAAGCTACTGATACACATAACACAATAGATAAATCTCAAAATCATCATGCTGCATGAAAAAAGACACAAGAATATATAAAGAATTCCATTTATACAAAATTATAGAAAATGCAAACTAATCTATAGCAATAAAAATAGACCAGTGATTCCACTCCTAATTACGTGCCCAAGAGAAACAAAAATATATGTCCACACACAACACTTGTACATGAATATTCGTAATAAAAGCATTATTCATAATAGCCCAAAATTAGAAGCTACCTAAATACCCATCAACTGACAAATGGATTAATAAAATGTGGTATCGGGACTTCCCTGGTGGCACGGTGGTTAAGAATCCACCTGCCAATGCAGGGGACATGAGTTTGATCTCTGGTCTGGAAAGATCCCACATGCCACAGAGCAACTAAGCCCATGCACCACAACTACTGAGCCTGTGCTCTAGAGCCCATGAGTCACAACTACTGCGTCCATGTGCCACAACTACTGAAGCCAGCACACCTAGAGCCCGTGCTCCGCAACGAGAAGCCACCACAGTGAGAAGCCCGCACACCACAACGAAGAGTACCCCGTGTGCAGCAACGAAGACCAAACACAGCCAAAAATAAATAAATAAATTTATTAAAATAAATAAATAAATAAAATGTGGTATAGACATACAATAGAATATTATTCAGCAATAAAAGGAATGAAGTACTGACACACATTACAACATGGACGAGCCTTGAAAACATTATGCTGACTGAAAGAATTGTCACAAAAGTGATTTCATTTATAGGAAATGTCCAGAATAAGCATATCCATAGAGACAGAATGTATATTAGTGGTTTTCTAGGGCTTTCTACAAAATGGAGAGTGACTGCTAATGGGTACAGACTTTCTTTTTGGGGTAATGAAAATGTTCTAAAATTGATTGTGGTAATTGTTACACAACATTGTGAATATACTAAAAACTATTGAATTACATACTCTAAATGGGTGAATTGCATGGTTTGTGAATTATATATCAATAAAGCTATTATTTTAAAATTTGAACAGACCAGTTATTGCTGGAAGCCAGAAGTTTATTGCAAAGGAGCATGAGGAATATTTTGGTGGTAATAAAAATGTTTTGTATCTTCATTGTATCAGTAGCTGCATGGTTATATGAAACTGTGAAGATCATTGAATTGTACACTGTAAATAAATGCAGCCTATTGTATGTAAATCAGTCAGACTGATTTTATAAAGAGTGTACACTGAAAGTCTCCCCTCTACCTCTGGCACCCATTTCCCATCCTCAGATGCAATTAACATTATCAACTTCTTGTATATTCTCCTAGACATACTTTATATTAGACATATGTAAGTACATTCTTAATACATTATTTTTACCTTCTTAAAACAAATGGTAGTATACTATACACACTCATACACCTGGCTTTTTCCACTTAATATATTTTGAAGATCATTCTCTAACAGAATATAAAGAACTTCATTATTCTTTTTTTACATCTGATTAGAAATGGGTGGTATGGATGCACCGTAATTTGTTTAATCAGTATCTTATTAATTCATGTTTATGGTATTTCCAGTTTTTTTGATATTACATACAGTGTCAAAGTGGATAGACATGTGCATATGTAATTTCACACACGTATACATCTACCTAGAGGCTACATTTTTATCCAAAAGATTTCTGGAACAAAAGTTTACTTATTATATCTATCTGTTGAGAGATAAAATAAATTCTCCTTCATGAGTATTGTATATATTCAAACTACCAACAACATTTACTGGTTTTTTGGATCTCTGACAATATAAGTAAAAACAGAATCTAATTTACTTGATTTTATGTATCTATAATCGTGAGGAAGATTGAATATCTGCTCATAGTTCTCAGAATCATTTGTATTTTCTTTTCTGTGAAACACCATTGGTAACTTTTACCTATTTTTCTGTTATATTCTTGGAAGTGTATGTATTTATTTGTAGAAGCTCTTTCTATATAAGCAAATTATTCTTTATATGTGTTGTGAGTTGCAAATATCTCCTCCAGTTTGTCACTTACATTTTGACTTCAATTATAGTGAATTTTACAAACATTTTAAAAACATAGTCTAAATTTATCGCTCTTTTATGACTTCTGAGATTTGTATTTTGCTTAGGTCTTTCCCATCCTATGATTATAAAAATACTTCTCCAGAGTTTTCTAAGGTATTTATGGTTTTATATTTTATGCTGAAACTTTCAATCAATTGGGAATATATTTTGGGATAGCATGCAAAGTTCTCAAATTTTTTCCAGATGGTTACTCAATTGCTCCAATACTATTTATTGAGTAATCCATCTTTTCTCCATTGATTTGAAATACCATCTCTATCATGTACTGCATAACCATATGGATTTGGATCTATTTCTACACTTCCTATTCTGTTCTACTGATCTTCCTGTCTATTCATATAACAATACCAGATTGTTCTAATTACTATAGCTTCATAACAAGAGCTAATAGTAGGCTAGTTTCTCCCTCCTATTATCTTCTTTATCAGAATTTTTCCTAGCTATCCTTACTTGTTTATTTTCCATTTGAACTTTAGAAACAGCTTGTATAGTTCCACAAGAAAAATCCTTTTTATATTTTCATTGGGATCACATGAAATTTATAGATTACGGAAAATAGACATCTGTCTGATTTTAATGCTTCCTATCCATAATTAATTACAGTATGCCTTTTCATTTGTGCAAGTCTTCTTTTATTAGACTTCAAGTCTCTTACTAGCATTTAAGTTTTTTTCTTCATATAAATCTGGTAAATTTCCTTTTCGGTTGTTTTAACCTACTTGCGTTGGCTAGAATCCTTAGAGCTTATTAAATAAGACTGATTATAGAGTATATCTTTGTCTTGTTCTTAAATTTAATAGAAATGTTTCTAATATTGTCCTATTAAGAATTATACTGGTTGAGTGGAATATATATATATATATATACATATGTATATACACACACACATATTTTATATTCACATACACACACTACATATATATACACACACACACACATTCACAGACATACAAAAACACAGGCTATTTCTATCGAGAGATTTTAAAATTCAGGAATGAAAACTGAACTTTATTAAATGCTTTTTAAGCCTCTATGGAGGTTTATAACATTATGTTTTATTTTACCTATTAATATTGTAAATTTTGGAATAACTTTTTATAATATTGAATAATTCTTGCTTTTCTAAAATAAACTTCACCGTGCTATATTAATTTTTTATGTGCTGCTGGATTCTGTTGGCAACTATTTTACTTGGGATTTTGTCAGTATACATAAGTGAAATTTATAGCCAGAGCTTTTGTTCAATCTTTGTCATATTTTGAAATCAATGTTATACTTGCTTTGTGAAATGTTTTGGAAGCTTACATTCTTTTTCTGATCAAGAAGAATTTTAATTGCATTGCAGTTTCCTGTCCTTCAAAGCTTTGGTAGAATTCCCCTCTGAATCCATCAAACCCACTGCTTCTTAGGAGGATATATATCTTGAATAGTTTTCTCTATTTTTCCCATGATAATGATAGGATGACATTTTTATCTCCTCTGGGTCAGTTCTGGCAATTTATACTTTTAAAGAAAATTAAACATTGAATCTGGACTCTCATATTGATTTTTATAAATATGAACACAGAAAGTTGAGTAACTCCTCTATTTACTTCTGCATATGGGCTATTTACTTGTGTCACTTATTTCCTACTTGTGCTTTCTTCCTTTTTCTCTTGCTTAAGTCAACTAACACATCTTTTTTTTTTAGCCCAATATCTTTTTAATTTAAAAGATACTATCACCAAAGACCATATATATATATGTGTGTGTGTAATATATATATATATATATATATATATAAAAGAAAACAAAGTCTCCTCCCTAAAATCCATATTATTCCATGATAGATTTTCACAGCGACTAGTATATACACCAATATATTTTTCAAATCTGTTCAGTTATCCATTCGGTAATGCTTTTAGAATAAAAAGATGCCATTATCATCGCAGTCTGAACATTGGACCATTAGGGAGATGTGCTTAGAAATGGTTCAGTGTTTTGTTCATTATGATGACTATTTACAAACATGTCTATTTATGTTAGCAATAAATAATCCTGATATCAAAAGAGATAATGGCCATGCATACACCGAGGTGGCTGCATGCTCTTAAAATATTTACATGTAGTATTTACATGTAGTTTTTCGGTTAGGGCTTTCCAATTAGCAAGTGAAAGTGTGCTCCCTTCAATTTTCTCCACATCGGTCTTGCTTCTGGGGGATGCATCCTTCCATCTCTATAACTTCAGGCCATCCTTCATATTTGTTTGTGTCCTTATAGTTCTTTATGTGCTGTTCAAAAGGGCTTTTTGTCTTAATGCCTTTTCCACCACATAAGACCCACTTTCTCTAAAACCAAGATGAGTAATAGATGTACTCCTCAATTCAGCAATGAGCTGTCAGCCCTCATCATTGAGTTTGGTTGCTCCATCATCATATGTTCCCATTAAGACTATCGTACCATCTTGTATGGCCTTCGGAAACTCAGTAAATGGGGCCACATTTCCTCCCCACATGTCAAAATATCTGGTGTCTATTACATCTCCTGTTTTTCCACTTACCAAGGCAACATTGATCTCTCTTCCAACATTATTCTTTTTTTTTTTAACACCTTTATTAGAGTATAATTGCTTTACAACAGTGTGTTACTTTCTGCTTTATAGCAAAGTGAATCAGCTATACATATACATATATCCCCATATCCACTCCCTCTTGCGTCTCCCTCCCACCCCTCTAGGTGGTCACAAAGCACCGAGCTGATCTCCCTGCGCTATGTGGCTGCTTCCCACTAGCTATCTATTTTACATTTCGTAGTGTATATATGTCCATGCCACTCTCTCACTTTGTCCCAGCTTAACCTTCCCGCTCCCCGTGTCCTCAAGTCCATTCTCTACGTCTGCATCTTTATTCCTGTCCTGCCCCTAGGTTCTTCAGAACTTTTTTTTTTCTTTAGATTCCACATATATATGTTAGCATATGGTATTTGTTTTTCTCTTTCTGAGTTACTTCACTCTGTATGACAGACTCTAGGTCCACCCACCTCACTACAAATAACTCAATTTTGTTTCTTTTTATGGCTGAGTAATATTCCACTGTATATATGTGCCACATCTTCTTTAGCCATTCATCTGTCGATGGACACTGAGGTTGCTTCCATGTCTTGGCTACTGTAAATATAGCTGCAATGAACATTGTGGTACATGACTCCTTTTGAATTATGATTTTCTCAGGGTATATGCCCAGTAGTGGGATTGCTGGGTCACAGTGTAGTTCTATTTTTAGCTTTTTAAGGAACCTCCATACTTTTCTGCATAGTGGCTGTAACAATTAACATTCCCACTAACAGTGCAAGAGGGCTCTCTTTACTCCACACCCTCTCCAGCATATATTGTTTGTAGATTTTTTGATGATGGCCATTCTGACTGGTGTGAGGCGATACCTCATTGTAGTTTTGCTTTGCATTTCTCTCATTATTAGTGATGTTGAGCATCCTTTCATGTGTTTGTTGGCAATCTGTATATCTTTTTTGGAGAAATGTCTATTTAGGTCTTCTGCCCATTTTTTGGATTGGGTTGTTTGTTTTTTTGATATTGAGCTGCATGAGCTGCTTGTAAATTTTGAAGATTAATCCTTTGTCAGTTGGTTTGCTTGCAAATATTTTCTCCCATTCTGAGGGCTGTCTTTTCGTCTTGTTTATGGTTTCCTTTGCTGTGCAAAAGCTTTTAAATTTCATTAGGTCCCATTTGTTTATTTTTGTTTTTATTTCCATTTCTCTAGGAGGTGGGTCAAAAAGGATCTTGCTGTGATTCATGTCATAGAGTGCTCTGCCTATATTTTCCCCTAAGTGTTTGATAGTGTCTGGCCTTACATTTAGGTCTTTAATCCATTTTGAGTTTATTTTTGTGTATGGTGTTAGGGAGCGTTCTAATTTCATTCCGTTACATGTGGCTGTCCAGTTTTCCCAGCACCACTTATTGCAGAGGCTGTGTTTTCTCCACTGTCTATTCTCGCCTCCTTTATCAAAAATAAAGTGACCATATGTGCGTAAGTTTATCTCTGGGCTTTCTATCCTGTTCCATTTATCTATATGTCTGTTTTTGTGCCAGTACCATACTCTCTTCATTACTGTAGCTTTGTAGTAGAATCTGAAGTCCAGGAGCCTGATTCTTCCAGTAGCCATCTAAAAAAGGTTGTTATGTCAACTCCTTACAATTTACCAGAATTTACTGAAAATGGATCAAAGACTTACATGCAAAATTAAACCATAAAAGTAACAGAAGAAAATGTGAGTAATTTTTTTTGAATTTTAAAATGAAAGTGGCCTTCTAGATTAAAACAAAAAATCCTAAAGCCATAAAAAAAGTACAGATAAATGTAACTACATTAAAAAAAAAACTTCTTCGTGGCAAAATTATCATAAACAAGGTCAAAAGATAAATGACAAACTAGGAAAAAATAGTTGCAGCTTATACCACAGACAATTTCTCTAGTGTTTAAAGAGCTCCTAGAAAGTGAAAATAACCAACAGTCAAATAGAAAAATGGAAAAGTGATAGGAATCGAAGTTCACAGAATATGAAACATGAAATACAAACAACACTTAAAAATACAAAGACGTTCAACATCAGTAAAAGGAATGCACATTATACATTATATGCAAAAGACATGATACTATATACTGAAAACCTTAAAGACTCCACACAAAAACTACTAGAACTGATAAACGAATTTAGGAAGGTAATAGTAGGATACAAGATTAATATACAGAAATTGGTTGCATTTCTTTACACTAACAACCAAATAATGGAAAAGCAATATAAAAAAATCCCTTTTAAAATCACATCAAATATAAATAAATAAAATAAGATACTTAGGAATAAACCTGGCCAAGGAGGTGAAAGACATATGCTGAGAACTATAAAACATTAATAAAGGAAACTGAAGATGATTCAAAGAAATGGAAAGATATCACATGCTCCTGGATTGGAAGAATTAATATTGCTAATATGGCCATACTACCTAAAGCAATATACATCAAAAATACATCTACATGTGGAACAAATCCTACAGAACCCCTACTGAATGCTGACAGAAGAACTCAGACTTCACAAAAGAAGCTTGAAGGAGACCTACACGCAGAGGCGGGGCCAAATCCAAAGCTGAACCCCAGGAGCTGTGCGAACAAAGAAGACAAATGGAAATCTCTCCCAGCAGCCTCAGGAGCAGCAGATTAAATCTCCACAATCAACTTGATGTAACCTGCATCTGCGGAATGCCTGAACAGATAACGAATCATTCCAAAATTGAGGTGGTGGACTTTGGGAGCAACTGTAGACTTGGGATCTGCTGTCTACAACTGATATGTTTCTGACTTTTATGTTTATCTTAGTATAGTTTTTAGTGCTTGTTATCATTGATGGATTTGTTTATTGGTTTGGTTGCTCTCTTCTTTTTTATTATTATTATTTTTTTTTTTTCATTTTACTAATTTTTTTAATTATTTTTTTTCTTCCTTTTTTTCTCCCATTCCTTCTGAGCCATGTGGCTGACAGGGTCTTGGTGTTCCGGCCTGGTTTCAGGCCTGAGCCTCTGAGGTAGGAGAGCAGAGTTCAGGACACTGGACCACCAGAGACCTCCCCGCCCCAAGTAATATCAATCAGCGAGAGCTCTCCCAGATATCTCCATCTAAATGCTAAGACCCAGCTCCACCCAAAGGCCAGCAAGCTCCACTGCTGGACGCCCCATGTCAATCAACTAGCAAGACAGGAACACAACCCCACCCATTAGCAGAGAGGCTGCCTAAAATCATATTAAGTTCACAGGCACCCCAAAATACATCACGGGATGTGACACTGCCCACCAGAAAGACAACATCCAGCCCCACCCACCAGAAGATAGGCACCAGTCCCTTCCACCAGGAAGCCTAAACAAGACACTGAACCAACCTCACCCACTGGGGGCAGAGAATAAAAACAATGGGAACTACAAACCTGCAACCTGCAGGAAGGAGATGCCAAAAACAGCAAGTTAAACAAAATGAGAAGACAGAGAAATATGCAGCAGATGAGGAGCAAGGTGAAAACCAACCAGACCAAACAAAAGAAGAGGAAATAGGCAGCCTCCCTGAAAAAGAATTCAGAGTAATTATAGTAAAGATGATCCAAAATCTTCGAAATAGAATGAAGAAAATAGAAAAAATGTTTAACAAGGACCTAGAAGAGCTAAGAGCAAACAAACAGTGATGAACAACATAATAAATGAAACTAAAAATTCTCTAGAAGGAATCAATAGCAGAATAACTGAGACAGAAGAACAGATAAGTGGCCTGGAAGATAAAATGGTGGAAATAACTACTGCAGAGCAGAATAAAGAGAAAAGAATGAAAAGAATTGAGGACAGTCTCAGAGACCTCTGGGAAACCATTAAACGCATCAGCATTAGAATTATAGAGGTCCCAGAAAAAGAAGAGAAAAAGAAAGAGACTGAGAAAATATTTGAAGACATTATAGTTGAAAACTTCCCTAACATGGGAAAGGAAAGAGTCAATCAACTCCAGGAGATGCAGAGATTCCCATACAGGATAAATCCAAGGAGAAACATGCCAAGACACATATTAATCAAACTATCAAAAATTAAATACAAAGAAAAAATATAAAAAACAGCAAGGGAAAAGCAACAAATAACATACAAGGGAATCCCCATAATGTTAACAGCTGATCTTTCAGCAGAAACTCTGCAAGCCAGAAGGGAGGGAAGGGCAGGACATTATCTGAAGTGATGAAAGGGAAAAACCTACAACCAAGATTACTCTACCCAGCAAGGATCTCATTCAGATTAAATGGAGAAATTAAAACCTTCACATACAAGCAAAAGTTAAGAGAATTCAGCACCACCAAACCAGCTTTACAACAAATACTAAAGGAACTTTTCTAGGCAGGAAACACAAGAGAAAGAAAAGACCTACAAAAACAAACCCAAAACAATTAAGAAACTGGTAATAGGAATATACATATTAATAATTACCTTAAATGTAAATGGATTAAATGCTCCAACCAAAAGACATAGACTGGCTGCATGGATACAAACACAAGACCCATAAATAGGTTGTCTATCATAGACCCACTTTGCACATAGGGACAAATACAGACTGAAAGCGAGGGAATGGAAAAAGATATTCCATGCAAATGCGAATTAAAAGAAAGCTGGAGTAGCAATTCTCATATCAGACAAAATGGACTTTAAAATAAAGACTATTATAAGAGACAAAGAAAGACACTACATAATGATGAAGGGAGATCCACCAGAGGCCAGACAGCAGAAGCAAGAAGAACTACAATCCTGCAGCCTGTGGAACAAAAACCACATTCACAGTAAGATAGACAAGATGAAAAGGCAGAGGGCTATGTACCAGATGAAGAAACCACATAAAACCCCAGAAAAAGAGCTAAATTAAGTGGAGATAGGCAACCTTCCAGAAAAAGAATTCAGAATAATGATAGTGAAGATGATCCAGGACCTTGGAAAAAGAATGGAGGCAAGGATCGAGAAGATGCAAGAAATGTTTAACAAAGACCTAGAAGAATTAAAGAACAAATAAACAGAGATGAACAATACAATAATTGAAATGAAAACTACACTAGAAGGAATCAATAGCAGAATAACTGAGGCAGAAGAACGGAAAAGTGACCTGGAAGACAGAATGGTGGAAATCACTGCTGTGGAACACAATAAAGAAAAAAGAATGAAAAGAAAAGAAGACAGCCTAAGAGACCTCTGGGACAACATTAAATGCAACAACATTTGCATTATAGGGGTCCCAGAAGGAGAAGAGAGAGAGAAAGGACCTGAGAAAATATTTGAAGACACTATAGTCGAAAATTTCCCTAACATGGGAAACGAAATAGCCACCCAAGTCCAGGAAGTACAGAGAGTCCCATACAGGATAAATCCAAGGAGAAAAATACAGAGACACATAGTAATCAAACTAGCAAAAATTAAGGACAACGAAAAATTACAGACAGCAGCAAGGGAAAAATGACAAATAACATATAAGGGAACTCCCATAAGGTTAACAGCTGATTTCTCAGCAGAAACTCTACAAGCCAGAAGGGAGTGGCATGATATACTTAAAGTGATGAAAGGGAAAAACCTCCAACCAAGATTACTCTACCCGGCAAGGATCTCATTTAGATTCGATGGAGAAATCAAAAGCTTTACAGACAAGCAAAAGCTAAGAGAACTCAGCACCACCAAACCAGCTCTACAACAAATGCTAGAGGAACTACTCTAAGTGGGAAACACAAGACAAGAAAAGGACCTACAAAAACAAACCCAAAACAATTAAGAAAATGGTCATACAAACATACATATCGATAATTACCTTAAACGTGAATGGATTAAATGCTCCAACCAAAAGACACAGGCTTGCTGAATGGATACAAAAACAAGACCCATATATATGCTGTCTACAAGAGACCCACTTTAGACCTAGGGACACATACAGACTGAAAGTGAGGGGATGGAAAAAGATATTCCATGCAAATGGAAATCAAAAGAAAGCTGGAGTTGCTATACTCGTATCAGATAAAATAGACTTTAAAATAAAGGATGTTACAAGAGACAAGGAAGGACACTACATAATGATCAAGGAACCAATCCAACAAGAAGATATAACAATTATAAATATATATGCACCCAACATAGGAGCACCTCAATACATAAGGCAACTGCTAACAGCTATAAAAGAGGAAATCGACAGTAACACAATAATAGTGGGGGACTTTAACATCTCACTTACACCAATGGACAGATCTTCCAAACAGAAAATTAATAAGGAAACAAGCTTTAAATGACACAATAGACCAGCTAGATTTAATTGATATTTACAGGACATTCCATCCAAAAACAGCAGATTACACTTTCTTCTCAAGTGCACATGGAACTTTCTCCAGGATAGATCACATCTTGGGGCACAATTCAAGTCTCAGTAAATTTAAGAAAACTGAAATCATATCAAGCATCTTTTCTGACCACAAGGCTATGAGACTAGAAATGAATTACAGGGAAAAAAAAGTAAAAAACACAAACACATGGAGGCTAAACAATATGTTACTAAATAACAAAGAGATCACCTAAGAAATCAAAGACAAAATCAAAAAATACCTAGAGACAAATGACAATGAAAACACGACGGCCCGAAACCTATGGGATGCAGCAAAAGCAGTTCTAAAAGGGAACTTTATAGCAATACAATCCTTCCTCAAGAAACAAGAAAAATCTCAAATAAAAAACCTAACCTTACACCTAAAGCAATTAGAGAAAGAAGAACAAAAAAACCCAAAGTTAGCAGAAGGAAAGAAATCATAAAGATCAGAAATAAATGAAAGAGAAATGAAGGAAACAATAGCAAAGATCAATAAAACTGAAAGATGGCTTTTTGAGAAGATAAACAAAATTGATAAACCATTAGCCAGACTCATCAAGAGAAAAAGGGAGAAGACTCAAATCAATAGAATTAGAAATGAAAAAGGAGAAGTAACAACTGAAACTGCAGAAATACAAAGGATCATGAGAGATTACTACAAGCAACTATATGCCAATGAAATGGACAACCTGGAAGAAATAGACACATTCTTAGGAAAACACAACCTTCAGAGACTGAACCAGGAAGAAATAGGAAATATAAACAGACCAATCACAAGCACTGAAATTGAAACTGTGATTAAAACTCTTCTAACGAACAAAAGCCCAGGAACAGATGGCTTCACAGGTGAATTCTATCAAACATTTAAAGAAGAGCTAACACCTATCCTTCTCAAACTCTTTCAAAACATAGCAGAAGGAGGAACACTCCCAAACTCACTCTATGAGGCCACCATCACCCTGATACCAAAACCAGACAAAAATGTCACAAAGAAAGAAAACTACAGGCCAATATCACTGATGAACGTAGATGCAAAAATCCTCAACAAAATACTAGCAAACAGAATCCAACAGCACATTAAAGGGATCATACACCATGATCAAGTGGGGTTTATCCCAGGATGCAGGGATTCTTATATGCAAATCAATCAATGTGATACACCACATTAACAAATTGAAGGATAAAAACCATATGATAACCTCAGTAGATGCCGAAAAAACTTTCAACAAAATTCAACACCAATATATGATAAAAACTCTCCAGAAAGTAGGTATAGAAGGAACCTACTTCAACAGAATAAAGGCCATATATGAAAAACCCACAGCCAACATCATCCTCAATGGTGAAAAACTGAAACCATTTCCTCTAAGATCAGGAACAACACAAGGCTGCCCACTCCCACAACTATTATGCAACATAGTTTTGGAAGTTTTAGCCACAGAAATCAGAGAAAAAAAGAAATAAAAGGAATCCAAATCGGAAGAGAAGAAGTAAAGCTGTCACTGTTTGCAGATGACATGATACTATACATAGAGAATCCTAAAGATGCTACCAGAAAACTACTAGAGCTAAGCAATGAATTTGGTAAAGCAGCAGGATACAAAATTAATGCACAAAATTTCTTATATTCCTGTACACTAATGATGAACAATCTGAAAGAGAAATGAAGGAAACACTCCCATTTACCATTGCAACAAAAAGAATAAAATACCTAGGAATAAACCTAAGGAGACAAAATACTTGTGTTCAGAAAAATGTAAGACTGACGAAAGAAATTAAAGACGATACAAACAGATGGAGAGATATACCATGTTCTTGGATTGGAAGAATCAACACTATGAAAATGATTATACTACCCAAAGCAATCAACAGATTCAGTGCAATCCCTATCAAACTACCAATGGCATTTTTCACAGAACAAGAACAAAAAATTTTACAATTTGTATGGAAACACAGAAGACCCCCAATAGCCAAAGCAATCTTGAGAAAGAAAAACGGAGCTGGAGGAATCAAGATTGCCTGACTTCAGACTATATTACAAAGTTACAGTAATCAAGACAGTATGGTACTAGCACAAAAATAGAAATATAGATCAATGGAACAGGATAGAAAGCCTAGAGATAAACTCACGCACATGTGGTCACCTTACCTTTGACAAAGGAGGCAAGAATATACATTGGAGAAAAGACAGCCTCTTCAATAAGTGGTGCTGGGAAAACTGGACAGTTACATGTAAAAGAATGAAATTAGAACACTCCCTAACATCATGCACAAAAATAAACTCAATATGGATTAAAGACCTAAATGTAAGGCCAGACACTATCAAACACTTAGAGAAAAACATAGGTAGAGCACTTTATGACATAAATCACAGCAAGATCCTTTTGGATCCACCTCCTAGAGAAATGGAAATAAAAACAAAAATAAACAAATGAGACCTAATGAAACTTAAAAGCTTTTGCGCAGCAAAGGAAACCATAAACAAGGTGAAAAGACAACCCTCAGAATGGGAGAAAGTATTTGCAAATGAAGCAACTGACAGGATTAATCTCCAAAATATACAAGCAGCTCATGCAGCTCAATATCAAAAAAACAAAAAACACAATCCAAAAATGGGCAGAAGACTTAAACAGACAATTCTCCAAAAAAGATAACAGATTGCCAACAAACACATGAAAGGATGCTCAACATCACTAATCATTAGAGAAATGCAAATCAAAACTACAATGAGGTATCACCTCACACCGGTCAGAATGGCCATCATCAGAAAATCTACCAACAACAAATGCTGGAGAGGGTGTGGAGAAAAGGGAATCCTCTTGCAATATTGGTGGGAATGTAAATTGATACAGCCACTCTGGAGAACAGTATGGAGGTTCCTTAAAATACTAAAAATAGAACTACCTTATGACCCAGCAATCCCACTACTGGGCATATACCCTGAGAAAATCATAATTCAAAAAGAGTCATGTACCACAATGTTCATTGCAGCTCTATTTACAATAGCCAGGACATGGAAGCAACCTAAGTGTCCATCGACAGATGAATGGGTAAAGAAGATGTGGCACAGATATACAATGGAATATTACTCAGCCATAAAAAGAAACAAAATTGAACTATGTAGTGAGGTGGATGGACCTAGAGTCTGTCATACAAAGTAAAGTAAGTCAGAAAGAGTAAAACAAATACCGTATGCTAACACATATATATGGAATATAAAAAACAAAAAAATGTGGTGATGAGCCTAGAGGCAGGACAGGAATAAAGACGCAGACATAGAGAATGGACTTGAGGACACGGGGAGGGGGACAGGTAAGCTGGGATGAAGTGAGAGAGTAGAGTTGACATATATACACTACCAAATGTAAAACAGATAGCTAGTGGTAAGCAGCTGCATAGCACAGGGAGATCAGCTCGGTGCTTTGTGACCACCTAGAGGGGTGGGATAGCGAGGGTGGGAAGGAGATGCAAGAGGGAGCGGATATGGGGATATATGTATACGTATAGCTGATTCACTGTTATACAGCAGAAACTAACACATTGTAAAGCAATTATACACCAATAAAGATGTTAAAAAAAAATTACGAAAGTATGTTAATGCATATGCACCATGACCGAGCAATCCAGTACTGGAGAATTTATTGTCTGAATATATATGTACATGTGAAAATATTGTATTCAATATTATTTTTACAATATTATAATAGCAAAAATTACCCAAACATCACTATGACTGGCTAAATAAGCAATAGTATAGTACATGAATTGAAAGAATACTATGAAGCTAAAAAAAATGAGGAAGCTATATATAGATAGGAAAATATTTCTACAATGTATTAATTAAAAATTTAGGTATGAAATTCGTTATAAATATAATAAGGTTGGGGTTAGAGTTAAATATGAATGTGTAGTCATATTTGCTTATATAAAGATACACTGGAGGGACATATTAAACATGAAAAATAGAGGTTATATTGGTCGGGAGGGCTATATGAGTTAGGAACAGGGTGAAAGGAATAAGTTATTGTTAATTTTTAAATATTATTTTAGATTTTTCAACTAAATGAATTTATTACCATCTCAAAAGATTAAATTTAAACATCTTTTCTTTTTACTAAATTCTGTGAATAGGATTTACAGATTAATTTAGGAAAAAATTATCCTTACTATAATGAGCCTTCCTATGCATAAAGAAGGTATTTTCTTTCATTCTACTCAAGTTTTCATACCTACCTATGTTGTCAAAATTTTCTGTGTCAATCTTAAACATTTTTTAATACTTTTACTACTAAATATTTTATTATTATGGGTTGTGTTATAAACTGTACTTTTTTCTATATTATATTTTCTAAAGGATTGTTTTTTGCATAGAAAGACTGTCTTAGTCTGTTTGGGTTGCTATAAGAGAATACCATAGACTAGGTGACTTATAAATAATATAAACTTATTTCTAACAATTCTAGAATTTGGGAAGCCCAAGATCAAGGCATCACAAGATTCTGTTTTCGTTGAAATCTTCCTGGGTCATAAACAGTCATCTTTGCACTGTGTCCTCAAATGGTAGAAGGGGTGAGGGAGCTCTCTTGGGTCTTTTATAAGGGCATTAATCCTATTCGTGAACACTTCACCCTCATGACCTAAGCACTTCCCAAAGCCCCATCTCAAAATACTGTCACAGTGGGGATTATGTTTCAACATATAAATTCTGGAAGGACATAAACATTCAGTCTAAAGCAGAGATTGTTGATTTTATTATATTAATTTCATACTCAGACATCTTTCTGAATTGTTATTTTTTATAATACTTTTACAGTTGAACTTTTTGGATTCTTTCCTCTTGTTCATTTACATCAGTTTGAACTCTGAAACAGTGAGCATTAAATTGTAGCATTAAATTGAGCATTAAATTGTAGCAGCAAGCATTAATTGCTTTGTTCATGACTTTAATGGGGAATGTTTCTTATGTTTCACACACACACACACACAAACATACACACACACACACAGTCATTTAATGAGATTTTATAGCAAAGAGAAACAATATTTTGGAGATGTGTGGTCAGGACATGATAGACCAGGTACTGAAAAACTACATCCATAGACCAAATCCAGCTTCCTGCCTGTTTTTATAAAGTTTTATTGAGACACAGTCACATTCCCTTGTTTATGTACTGTGCATGGCTGCTTTCACTGAAAATATTCACTATCTGCTTCTTTACAGAAAAAAATTTCCATCTCCAGGGCTAGACTATGTTTCCGTAACAATTCCAAAATATTAGCTGCTTAATATAGAAAAAGTTTATTTTTCTTGCTTAAACTGCCTGTCCAACATATGGTTTGTGGACTCAATAACCTGTAGCTGCACTGTCTAGAGCACACACTCTTCTGGTGACATGTATCACTTCCTCGCATGTCCTATTGGCCAGAACTCATCACATGGTACTATAATTGGAACTATAAGGATTAGAAAATGGAAGAGACTCTTAGTTTTTCTCTTGGGGGTTTACAGTTTAATAAGGAAGAAATAAGGGAAAAGACAAGTAATCA
Organism: Balaenoptera musculus; assembly: GCF_009873245.2. NCBI lineage: Eukaryota > Metazoa > Chordata > Mammalia > Artiodactyla > Balaenopteridae > Balaenoptera > Balaenoptera musculus. The sequence goes on from NC_045787.1 coordinate 53,646,066, forward strand.
GCTGAAATCCAAGTTCCATCAAAAGAAGCAAAGTTCTTAAAGGAGGCAAAAGCAGGAAGGAAGTAATCAAGCTCTTTCAGAATAAGAGCAAAAGCTTTGAACAGGAGTAGCACTCAAGACCTCCTAAATGAAGATATGGAGTGGGGGTATTTAAAAAGAAGGGGCACTGTGAATAAAGACCAGAGGCCAAAGTACTAGAGGTGCTTAGGAAACAGCAGAGTCTAGTTTGATTAAAATATATGGAATATTTAGGAGAAGAATGGGCATTATGGCTGGAATGACAGACTGGGGCCATATTGGGAGGATCTTGAATGTATTGGGTATGAAGTCTTTTGCCAACAGGTGTAGAGGTGTAGACTCTTCAGTCTCAATGGTTTAGCCCACCATTGTATCCTCAGCACTAAGAAGATCTGTTGGCACATGCAGGTGTTCAATAAATATTTATTTAGTGAATGAAAGAATAGGTAACTGCTTTCCTAATATTCTCTTTGTTATTTTAGAATTTGCTGATAATGCACAATAAAGAAAATATATCAGTGAAGATTGATAATGCTGCTCACTCTTTGATCTTATAAAGAACATCTTCAATAAACAATCTAGGCATATTGGCCTTCTGCAAATAAATACGGCTCAAAGTAATTATTTTCTCCATCTTCCTGCTTTAAACCAAGTTTCATCCATTAATTTCACAGCACCCGCCCCCAATTCCTTTTTCCCTCAACTCTCGGCTCCACTCTCCCAACCAGACAAGATCTCATCCCATTAATCCTAGTGACTTCCTACAAGTACTCAAATTCTTCACCTTAAAGTTACTTTTTCCAAAAGGAAATTCTAAATTAAGAATCACTTTAAATAAATGAAAAAAATGCTTTCTTATAGCATAGACCAAAATCAATTCCAGATGGATTAAAGAGTAAACTGGTTAAAAAATTCAACTCACAGAAAAAAATGGAATCAGATAACTATCAAACAACTGAAGAGAGAAGGCCCTTGTAAGCTTAGAAGCAATAGAAGTTATTTTAGGAGGGAAAAGTCAACAGGCTTACTACTAAATCCTAACTGCCTATAAATGAATAAAAAACAAATAAACAAATACATTAAAAGAAGTCACAGACCAAAGAAATTACTTATAACATATATAATGTACAAATGGATAATACCTTTAAAGTAAAAATAGAACAAATTATTGAGAGTTATCAAGATCTCTCAATGGGCAAAGGAAAGACAATTTAAGATAGAAAAAAATTAGAGAGGTGGTCAGTCTTACTAGACCACCAAATTAAAAATAAATAAAGATACACCTTTACTGAAAAAATGATCAAAGATATATAAAATCCAATGCTGGAGAGATATAGTAATAGTTGCACTTTTATCTATAGCTATGTTTGTAATTGGTGCAGCTCTTTAGGAAAGTAATTTGGCAATATGTATGAAGAAAAATGTAAATGTAGTTACTTTTTGATCCACTAATTTCACTTCTGGGAACCTGTCCTAAGGAAACAATCCAAAATATAGAAAAAAGTTCATTTACCAAGATGTTCATCACAGCATTATTTGTAATTATGAAAAAATTAAAACTATCCAAATTTCCAATAAGGGGATAGTAAAGTAAATCACAATGCATCATTTGAGAAATTTTATGTGGCCATTAAAATATAGTTAAAAAGAAATTAAATAGGAAAATGCTTATTCTATAATTAGAAGAAATATTCAAAACATCAAGTAGAGTACAATATCCGATTAAGAAGAGTTGTCATTTAAATGGTAAAATGATAGTGTTAACCCTCTACGCCCCCTTAGAAAAATCTTTGGTTATGAGAGTTTCCCACCTAAAATATCCTAATGATCAATTCCTTTCTTAGGGAAGACATGGGAGGGAACTGCAGTTTATGTCTCATTGTGCCACTCTTAGGTTGTTTTAAAGCACTATCCATCCTGCTCATCCTGAAATTCTCCCTCTCCACTGCTATATAAACCATTCTCTTACTTCTGAGCTATTGATCCATGTGAAGAAAGCTTAGCGCTAGTGTGTCTTTCTGTCAAGCTTGGACCCTACCTGGCCTCAGTGAGGTGTGGAGAGGCAATCAGTTTAGGATAGGAAAGGAACTGGAGGGTCTCTCACCACAACGACGAGCTTCTCCTAACACCCCTTCTACAGAGGAAAGAAGGCTAATGTCTGCTCCCCAGATTATCCTAAGTATTAGGAATGTATCTGTGGCATGTTACCTATGTAGTCAATTATGCACTAAACTGTACAAAGACTAAGCAAGTTTGACCGTCTTTGGCCTTTCCTAAGTAAGAGTAGACTCTCAGTAGCATGTCTATGGTGTAGTTATATTGCTGTATAATCATTTTTAATATGAACTAGAATAAATAATTTAACTAAGCTTCAAGTGCTTAACTTGGGCTTGGCCCTAAGTGCTCAACATGTATTAACTCATTGAATATTCACAATAGCTCCACGAGGTATGTGCTATTATCATCCTCATTTTACAGATGGGAAAACTCAGGTACAAAGACGTACCCAAGGTCACATAGCTAGTAAATGATGAAGTCAGGAATACAACCCAGGCAGTATGGCCCCAAAGCCTGTATTCTTAACCACTGTTTTATAAAGGCCTCTGACAATCCAGTTCCTACTACTTAATTCATTTTGATACTCATTTATTAGGCTTTTGAATGCTAATCATTGACAGTGAAGAAAACCATGAATTCCACTTGTATTTTCTTAATCCTCCTCATTGTAAGAGGTATCTGTTATGGGTTGAATTATGCCCTCCAAAAATTCATATCTTAAAGTCCTAACCCACAATAACTCAGAATGTGGCCTTTTTTGGATGTTGGATCTTTACAGAGGTAATAAAGTTAAAATGAGGTCATTAGGGTGTGCTCTAATCCAATATGACTATTGTCCTTATAAAAGGGGGAAATGTGGAGACAGGCACACAGGGAGGATGCCGTGTGAAGATGAAGGCAGAGATGGGGCAGTGCTTCTACAAACCAAGGAACAACAGAGATTACCAGCAAATTACCAAAATCTAGGAGAAAGACATAGAAATAATTCTCTCTCATATTTCTCAGAGTGAACTACCTCTGTCAACATCTTGATCTTGGACTTCCAGTTTGAGACACTTTGTTATTGGATCCCTAGCAAACTAATACAGTACCTTTCCCATTTTTGTTATCATTGTCTATCTACATAATGAAAATTATTTTTTTCAAACCAAATAGCTGAGGAAACGGATGTTGGACTCAAATGAAGAGTAGAGATTTGGGATAGGATGATTTAGAGCAGTACTTTTAAAACTGCATTTCATGAAACCTTGCAATTCCAAATACAGGTATCCCCCGCTTTTCGAAAGTTCACTTTACACCAATTTGCTTTTATGAAAGACCTACATCAGTGCCTGTACATTAGTACATTAGCGACCAAAAGAAATCAAAGAGAAGTTTTGCTTTAATTTAGAAAGGCAAAAAGCAAAAATAGTGTTCAGTGTTTGCTTCACAAGAGCACGTGCCCCTAGCAGTGAGAGTGGCACTGCCAAGCTCCTTCCCTGGAAACTACACTCAGCATCTCAGCATCAAGTCGCCATAGCTTTGAACTGTGTCTGTGAGCATCTGTGCTTTCTCTCAATTTATTTTGTGCATCCACTAGCAAGATATGTTCTAAGGTCATTGCTTCTTTGCTTTATGCCATTTTGGCTTATGAAAGGCTTCATAGAAACACTCTACTTTCAGATAGTGGGGGAAACAGTAGTTACCTGAGAAGCTTCCATGAGGTCAAAGGAGGTGAAGAGAGCAGGGTTCTGGAACACTGTTACCTTCACACACACCTCAACTTTAATAAAAGCCAGTCTACTTTTCTCTGTTGCACAATTTGTGTTCAGACTAAGATGTTGTTCGAAAAAATTTTTCCATTGCATTTTAAAGGTCAAGAATTCCTATTTAAAAGCAAAACTTGTTTAATTTCTTCACTCAATACAATTTTACTGAGCCACTACTATGTGCCAGGCAATGTTTTATACCCCATGGACCAAATTTATTGCCCCCAGGAACTCTGTGCTTTAAAAAATAGTGGGATACAAGATTAACAGACAGAAATCTGTTGAAATTCTTTACGCTAACAATGAAATATCAGGTAAGGAAAGTAAAAAAACAATCCCTTTTGAAATCACATCAAAAAAAAAAAAAGGAATAAACCTGACCAATGAGGTGAAAGACTTATATGCTGAGAACTATAAAACATTCCAAAAACTGGAGAGATATCCCTTGCTCTTGGATTGAAAGAATTAATATTGTTAAAATGGCCATACTACCCAAAGCAATCTACAGATTTAATGTGAACCCTATCAAATTACCCATGACATTTTTCACAGAACTACAACAAATAACCCTAAAATTTGTGTGGAACCACAAAAGACCCAGAATTGCCAAAGCACTCCTGAGGAAAAAGAACAAAGCCGGAGGCATAATCTCCCAGACTTCAGAGAATACTACAAAGCTATAGTAATCAAAAAAGCATGGTATTGGCACAAAAACAGACATATGGATCAATGGAACAGAATAGAGAGTCCAGAAATAAACCCACACACCTATGGTCAATTAATCTTTGACAAAGGAGGCAAGACTATACAATGGAGAAAAGACAGTCTCTCTCCAGCAAGTGGTGCTGGGAAAGCTGGACAGCCACATGTAAATCAGTGAAGTTAGAACACTCTTTCACACCATGTACAAAAATACACTCAAAATGCTTAAAGACTTAAATATTGGACATGACACCATAAAATTCCTAGAAGAGAACATAAGCAAAACATTCTCCGACATAAATCGCACCAATGTTTTCTTAAGTCAGTCTCCCAAGGCAATAGAAATAAAAGCAAAAATAAATAGGACCTAATCAAACTTATAAGCTTTTGCACAGCAAAGGAAACCATAAATAAAACAAAAAGACAACGTATGGACTGGGATAAAATATTTGCAAATGATGCAACTGACAAGGGCTTAATCTCCAAAATACACAAATAGCTCACACAACTCAATAACAAAAAACCCCCAAGCAACCCAATCAAAAAATGGACAGAAGACCTAAAGAGACATTTCTCCAAAGAAGACATCCAAATAGGCACATGAAAAGATGCTCAACACTGCGAATTATTAGAAAAATGCAAATCAAGGCTACAATGAGGTATCACCTCACACCAGTCAGAATAGCCATCATCAAAAAGTTTACAAATAACAAATGCTGGAGAGGATGTGGAGAAAAGGGAACCCTCCTACACTGTTGGTGGGAATGTAAATTGATGCAGCCACTATGGAAAACAGTATGGAGGTTCCTTAAAAAACTAAAAATAGAGTTACCGTATGATCCAGCAGTCCAATTCCTGGGCATATATCCAGAGAAAACTCTAATTAGAAAAGATACATGTACCCCAATGTTCATAGCAGCACTATTTACAATAGCCAAGACATGGAAGCAACCTGAAGGTCCATTAACAGATGAATGGATAAAGAAGATACGGTACATATATACGATGGAATATTACTCAGCCATAAAAAATAATGAAATAATGCCATTTGCAGCAACATGGATGGGCCCAGATATTATCACACTAAGTGAAGTAAGTCCACAGAGAAAGACAAATATCATATGATATCACTTATATGTGGAATCTAAAAAATGATACAAATGAACTTACTTACAAAACAGAAACAGACTCACAGACATAGCAAACAACTTTATGGTTACCAAAGAGGAAAGGGGGGAGGGGGAGGGATAAATTAGGAGTGTGGGATTAGCAGATACAAACTACTATATATAAAACAGGTAAACAACAAGGTCTTACTATACAGCACAGGGAACTATATTCAAAATCTTGTAATAAACTATAATGAAAAAGAATATTGGCTTAACCAAAAAAATTGAAATTTTAAGTAATAGTTGACTAATGTGCTCATTTATGTTAATCAAAACATGAAATATCCAATCAAAATTTATTTAGCTTTTAAGTAAAAAATGATGTCACTTTGTATAGTCTTAATAAGTCTAAGATTTTGTTTTGTTTGAAATATTGAGAAGAGATGGTGGTTTCCATTTTTTACTTTTCAAATCCCTAAGATCTCTATTCTCTTGGCTTGGAATAATTGAGTGAGGGGTCTCAATGGAATTTAAAATATGAAGAGGGCTTCCCTGGTGGCGCAGTGGTTGAGAATCTGCCTGCTAATGCAGGGGACACGGGTTCGAGCCCTGGTCTGGGAGGATCCCACATGCCGCAGAGCAACTAAGCCCATGAGCCACAACTACTGAGCCTGCGCGTCTGGAGCCTGTGCTCCGCAACAAGAGAGGTCGCGACAGTGAGAGGCCCGCGCACCGCGATGAAGAGTGGACCCCGCTCACCGCAACTGCAGAAGGCCCTCGCACAGAAACAAAGACCCAACACAGCCAAAAATAAATAAATAAATAAATAAATTTAATAAATAAATAAATAAATAAATAAAATATGAAGGTTTTCTATCAAATAAAGAGTAAACAGAGAAACCATAGGGATTGGCTTGTCTCCATTCTTTTCAAAAAAGCAACCAACAAGATATTTGAGCTTATAGGTCCTTTAGGAAGCTGAAGTTTGACAGTTTGGGGTTATGGATGGCCTGGAAGGAAGGAGGCTTCAAAGTATGAAATACATAATATTCTGGAACACAATTGCCACTGAGATGGTTTTCAAGTCTGCTGAAGATTAACTTGAAGTTTGGGCATTTACTCAGCCTCAGAAACAGATGCATCATTCTGTGGTCAAATACTTACCTAGCGGAGATGTGTGTGAGACACTGCACTAGGCAGAGGAGGCCCAGTCCAACAGTGGAGCAGGAAAGCTGTGGGAAGAACTGGTAAGCGTTGTAACCATTAAACAGGATGCAGACGTGGCTGGCCAGCTCTGTTCTTTCCTGCTCCTGGCCTGCACTATCCCCACTCTGTCAGGAGCTGAGGGCCCCTTTCTCTTCACTCACTGGACCAAGAGATGTTTCCTCTGAGGTTTTTTATTATTATTATTATTGTAATTCAAGAGAAAGATGACTTTTTATGCTACCACAATTGTCATTAAAACTCAATCTTTAAAGATTTGGCTTCCCTATTATTGGACAAGAAACATCCAACTGTGTCTCTCCACTTCCTTTTAAATAATGCACTAGGTTCTGTGGAGAAATATGAAAAAGAGAAGCAGCTCAAGGAGTGAGACTGTAAACTCATGAGCCTGATTTTTAACAGGAGTCCCAATATTTTTATCCAAACAACTATTGTTTTCCTTCACAGAATGCACCCATAAGCTATAAACATTCTCATAACAATGCCATTGACCAAAGATGACCAAGAAATACTTTTGGAATTGCCTTCCAGAGTCTGAAACATTTTCTTTTAAACAACCTCAGAGGTGATAAATCACTTTGAGCAAGTTATTTAATTTCTTTGTCCACAAGTTTCCTCACAGTAAAATGGTGATAATGATAGTATCTACACCTCACTGGGTTTTTCTGTGGGTTAAATGAGAAAATCTACAAATAGTACTTTGCACAGTGCTTGGCACCTAGCAAGCATTCAGTAAATGCTATTAGTATTATTAGTACTATAATTATCATTGTCACAGCTCCTGGAGGATGTGTGAGTTTTTCAAAGTGTTGAAAGGCTTTTGCAAGTGAGTCTTAAATCAGATGGGTGATACAACCGGGTAACAGTTTTATGTCAGCAGCAAGCGGAGACAACAAAGCAAGAAATATCTTTTATTTTTGTAGTCTAATAAACTGGACTTTTAAAAAAATGTGCCAAATAATGGCAGCACACTTAAAAAAAGCACTATCTTCCTAATGTGACTCCTCTGAAAGAAACAAACAGGCTTCTTACAATGGAAACTTCATGGAAATGTGTTACTTCACCATCAGTCACTGTTTCCAGAGTCATGCCTGGTTCAATCTAATGGGAGTTGACAAACATGAAGATGGCATGTGCAAATTGAAATAATACAAACAAGCACATGTGCACTTGTGCTTTGTAATTCTCTCTAATTTTATCTCCTCCATGTGTTATTTGTCTCTCTGTGAGCCTTTGAGGACAAGGGAAAGGGGATTTTCTTAGAAGCTTCAGGTGTCTGTGTTCTTCATGTTTATGTCATTACACGTTTAAAACGGGGCATCTAAATTGTTCATGTGGCAAAGAACATAGATAGGGTTTTTTTCTCCTCTCTTCAACTTGCTACTAGTCGCACAAGGTTCAACTCTTCAATTCTACTTTAATTCTAGAAGCATTTATGGAGTGTCTGTTATGTGTGGGGCTCTGTAAATATGGTTCACATCATCAAGGAGCTTCCTACCTGATGGGACAGATGAGATTTTAAATCCACTTGAAACAGATAAATCATGATACCAGGCAGTACTAAAATCTCAGAAACAGATAAATGTTGTGGGATATCAGTAGAAGACTGATCTGATAAATGGTCTGGAGAAATATCATGTAAAAGTGGGATTTAAGGGAATTTACATTCAATATTTTGTTTGCAGAGGAGGAGGGGAGTTGGGGAAGGACAGTCGTCCGTTCATTTAACACCTGGGTTTGAACACCCCCCCTTGTTTGCCAAGAAGGTCTCGATGCAAAAATGAAAAAGCACCTTCCCTAACTGGAAGGAAATTTAGAATCTGGCTATATAGAAAAATGTACACAAAAATAAATAAAGAATAAAATGTGAAATTTGCTATGAGGTGGAAGAGTATTCAGATGGTTTAAAAGAAAAGTAATTCCATATTTATGTGTCCTCAATAAAAGTCCAGAAAGATAGATACCAAACTGTTAACTGGGGTTGTCCACTTTACATATTGTGAATTGTTTGAATTATTTTTCCAATGGACACGTGCATGTGTTATGTGGGTTATTTTCACAAGGTACTATGGAAAAGCCTTTGGAAAAAAAGAAGAGGGTGCTGACTTTGGGGATTCAGGGAGGTTCCAGAGGAAGACAGCTTTTAAGTTTTGTCCTCAAGGATGGCTGGGATCATAATAATAACAATGCCAACACTTCTTGAATATATTTTGTGTGCCAGATTCTACGCTAAGTGATTTATAAATATCTTATATAAGCCTCAAAACAACTCTTTTGAAGTATTTTATCCTTATTTGTAGAGCTCAAGAATCTGAGACTTGGACTTCCCTGGCAGTCCAGTGGTTAAGACTCTGTACTTCCACTGCAGGGGGCATGGGTTCCATCCCTGGCTGGGGAACTAAGATCCCACATGCCGCGAGGCCAAAAAAAAAAAAAAGAATCTGAGACTTAAGGAGTTCACACATTGACAGCCAAAGTTTAAAGCCAAGTTGTCTAGCTCTAGAATCTATCCACATAACTTCACATTAAACAGCTTCGGGTGGAAATGGAGGGCATAATTCTCCAGCTGCAAGGAAGAGAATTAAATAAAAACAAGGAAGTGGAATAGCAAGATATATGTGGGGAATCCTGAGCATCTTCGTGTATGAACCATTATCCATATTAGGAACTTTTCCTTATATGGGGTAGAGTTACTCTATAAAAGGCTATGAATATTTTTAAGGCTCTTGATTAATTATATTTTTCCTACCTAGCCTCCCTGCCTCTAATATTCTACACTTAGAAGATGTCTTCCACACTAATTCCAAATAAATAATCCTAGAGCAGTTACTTTCCCAGTTAAATACATCAATGAATCCCATAGTGTGTAGAATCCTTCCCAAATTCTTTATTATGTAGATCAAATTGCTGCAACATCTGGGCCTAACCAATCTATTAAGTTCCCAACACACCTTACATTCCAAATCAGAGGTTCCAGGTCTATTTTTTAAGTCACATTAGTTAAGGATTATCTTTATTTCCTCGTTGAAGGAGAATGGAAGACCACTATCAGAACAGTATCTTTTATAGACAAATAACCAAGCACAGTAACCAATCAAGTCTTCCTATTATGAGTGCAAAATTATGCTTTCAAACCAAAATTGATGAATTTTCTTGTAAAAGGCAGAGAAGAGATCAAAATTGCAGGTGTGTCATTCAAAAGCTGCACTCCTCGTAACAAAAAGAAGTTCAAAGTCACAATATTTCCAAGAACTTTTACAACCAGCTACAAAAAAGTTGTTGGCAAAGGTTTCTCAAATTTCTGTATCAATATTGCTGATAAGGGTGCTCACAGTAATTTTTGAGTTGAAAGATAAAATGAAAACATTTCTTTATGACCATTATCTTGAGTGGTGTGTATCAGTGATACATGCAGTATCTTAATTAGGTTGAACCCGTTGCTTTAGGATCAAACTTTCACACAGTTTTTAGTGTTGTACATAAAATATCAGAATTTCTTAAGACCAAATGGTGACCCAAACAGCTCACTCTCTGAGCTTGTGTCTTTTCAGCATTGGATGATTTTCTTCACTCAGCAGAAGCAGAAATCTTGGAGTATATCACTGAGAATATTTTTCAAAAATCACATCCACATTCTAACAAAGAACATGGAAAAATACAGAGGCCAATACTACCAGAGAGTGAATTTGGAATACATTCACCCACATCTTCCAAGTTGAGTTACTCAACATTCAATTGTCCTACTTTTGAGTGTAATAGACTCATCAACTCAACATATGATGAAAAACCCAAAGTAGTCTTCAGTGAGAAATTGCTCCATAATTTCTCCATCTTAATACCCACAACTTGCTGCCATTTCTAAGGATCTATAATTCCGTATTACGATTTTGCAATTAAATAGAAACAAAAAGTAAAAGGTAAGCACCTGGATGTGGAATCTGGCGTAAAGCTCAAACAATCTGATGCTGAAGTAAGGCTATTCTTATTCATAGTAATTTTAAAATACATTTTATTTTTAAAACATCATGATGGGGCTTCCCTGGTGGCGCAGTGGTTGAGAATCTGCCTGCTAATGCAGGGGACACGGGTTCGAGCCCTGGTCTGGGAAGATCCCACATGCCGCGGAGCAACTGGGCCCGTGAGCCACAACTATTGAGCCTGTGCGTCTGGAGCCTGTGCTCCGCAACAAGAGAGGCCACAATAGTGAGAGGCCCGCGCACCGCGATGAAGAGTGGCTCCCGCTTGCCGCAACTAGAGGAAGCCCTCGCACAGAAACGAAGACCCAACACAGCCAAAAAATAAATAAATAAATAAATAATAATTAAAGGTGCTAATAATTTAAAAAAAAAAACAAAACATCATGATGATTTTTTTTCACTTGTTGGACATCAGTAATCTATTCCTTAAGTGGTTTCCAGATGTCAAACTTTTAAAACTGTGCCTTATAGAGTCCTGTCCTACTAAGGCTTATTTCTCTGCTTCAAATTACATCGTATCTATACTTTCCGTTCATAACTTCAAAATTGCTTTGTAAGTGGCTTGCTCAGCATTACTTAAGCCCAAGTGGGAACTCTGTCTTTCCCTGAGTAAATGCTGCCAAGCAATGGTAATATCACTAGAACATTAAAATCAATAATCCTGAAACATCGGGGGTTTTCTTTATTTAAAAACCATGTCTTTTCTGGTTATTATATCTTTTCCCTTGGAATCTAGAGTCTATTAGAAGTTCCTTACCTATAGAGAAACAAAAAATAAGGGATGAGGGATACAGTGAGAAAAAAAAAATACAGTGCCTAACCCCCTCAATAATGAAGGTCCATTAAGAGAAAGCCCAAACTTTGTGGACAAAGGCTTGTCTTTAGTGCTCCCATATCATAGCAATGGCTCCATGTGAGGATACACAGATTCTCAACTCCATACCCTAGTTTCCCAAGGGCCAATGTTTGTCTTTTAGTGGCAGAAAGTTTAGGAGACTCTCTTAGCAACTCTAAGCATGAAACTTTTGTATGTACCAAGAAAAGAAAAGTCTATATCCTGTCTTGGTGGGTATACTGCTGGGCATGTGAGTAAGGAAGATGCTGAGGCAGATGTGAGACAACTGGTGGTCACTGATTACATTTTTCTTCTGAACCTAGCAACCGATTTCCCAAGTGAATTAAATCACAAGCTAGAAGAATCTTAAGAGCTGTAAGGGACTTGAGGGATCTTCATTATGCATACAAAGAAACTAAGGCCAAAACAGGTTATGTCACTAACTCAGAGTCAAACTAGAGCTTATTTCTGGGTCCAAGTAAGGAAAGAGTTCTCCAAACTCGCAGAACACAACACTGTTTTCAGCTCTTGCTTTTTGATTCTTAGTTTCCTTAGGAGAGAGAGGCATCTCACTACCTACCACCTGTGCCCACCAGATCTCACAATCAGCTTCATTAGGGATTGCCTTACATTACAGAGATACAGAACACATTAGCAAGGAGTTTGTGGGTCTCTCTCTAGACAGTTTGAAGAAGGAGAAGGAGCTTTCTATTAAGGGAATATTTGAAGTGCAGTCCTTACTGGAAGCAAAGGCACAGAGTAGCAGTCTGCTGAAATTCCTTTCATGTCCCATGATTCTTTTATGCAACGTTCTCTATGAGAAACATAAAGTATTGAGAAGCCTCCCAGCCGGTCAACATCAAAATGAAAATTTCATCTCAGATAAAAGCAGAACTGATCTTTGATTTAATCCTACTAAGCCCTGTGCCCAGTTTCTTCAGGTTAATATGAGTCCAATATAGACAGAGGTTAAACTAATTAGAGCACACACTGACAATGAGGGCAAGTTTTCAGAGGTATTTGAAGACTGTGTCTACCTTGTCAGCTCAAGGCTTGCAGCGAGTAAATAAACTTAACCCTAGATTAACCCTCGATTAATCCAAAGACAAAAGAACCTTCAGACAAGAGACTAAGATAGGGCTGAGGGGGAGGGGGAAGAAAAATATGCTATGTCCTAATCACTGGGAAAGAACAGGCTGTCCAAGCCAATTCTGTTCTGATCTATAATGAGATCAATTGCATCTGGAGCTCTTGGGGCACTGGCAGCAGACACAGGGACGGCAGGGCTGCTCCGAGGAAGGATGACCTCATTGAAGAGAGCAGCCAGGGCTACCAACCTCCCTTTCTGACCCTCCCTCTCTGAGCCTGCCCTCCCTCTCCTCAGCCACCAGTGGACTGCCAGTTGCCCAGTGAAGCACAGCTAGCCTGCGACGTAAATATGTCAATGTATTGAAACTACAGTCTCTTTTCCAATCAGCCAACGAAGTGTCTTTCTGTCCTGATCTATCTTAAACTTTAAACCAGTAGAAGCTAGCCAGCTGCTTTCAAATGGTTGGTCTTCTTTCTTTGCCCAAAACTCTCTGTTGGAGCTACCTCTACACATCATATTTAGGGGGGACTTTTAACCATCTCTCTTGTCCCCCTTCAGCACTGAATACATCTGCATAAATGTGGGAAGATGGCTTTTCATTCCTCTCCCTGGCCCAAGAAGACGCAAGTTACTTTGCAACTAGACTCCTCCCCAAAGGAAACGCTAGGATCTTCTTCTTTCTTTCCTCTCTTTTACTAATTTCCTCCTTCAAGCAGCACAAGAAAGCAAAATGGATAATGTCTCTATGAGCCACTTCAATCAGTGATCATACCAGAGTAGAACTGGTATGGAATGGGAGTCAGAGAAAGGGTACAGATAAGGCTTGAGTCAGATAGGGACTGGGAAGACAGAACTTCCCTATTAGCAGGGGAAAAAATTGTGGGGGGAGAAAGGCTTACGCTGGCTTATTAAAAAAAAAAAAATGGCATAGAAGGGCTCTTGGACTTCAGATAACTCTTACAAAATATTCTGATGGATTGAGTGCAAAAAGTGAATCAAACATATGGATTAAATTTTCATTAAAATACAGATGGGTTTTTTATTGTTATTATTAAATTAAGCAAAATGTTTGGCAAAGTAGATTTGGTTTTGGCCAAACCTAGGACATTTGAAAAATAGTTCTGAGATATTCAGTGAACTGAACACAAAGCCAGGCTTACCCATCCCTAGAGTTTGGAAAAATGAAACTTGGCTCATGAAGGTTTGATTCAATGTCAAATGTATTTGTGGGGAAATAAGTTTCTGAAGCACCAAAACTGCCTACGTGCCTTGGGAGTGCAGTGGAAATGCCCAATAGTTATTGAATAACTCAGCCTGCCCCAGCACCCCAAAAGGCAGCAATCCATTGACCTGAGAAAAAGGTGAGTTGCTCCCCTCCTCCCTCACCAAGATATTAAGAACTGAACAAAAGCCAGTGTGCTGTCTAGCCTAGAAAATGAGCACAAAGCAGCAAATGAATAGGAAATGCTCATTTGAGAGGAAGGTTATCACCATAGCTGGATGGCTGACAGGGGGCTTTTATTATCTGCATTGACCAGAAGAATTTAGAAAAGCAAGGGACAATAAAAGTATTGATGAAAGGTGAGGTCACATTGTTTGGAAGTTTTTTCCAGACATTAAAAACTTCATTTTATTTTTTTGGAAAAAAAAAAAAATTCCAAAGGAATGCATGGAAATTTTTGGCACTCTAATGCCATTCCATTTGAATATCTTTCCATCAACCCATGGGTTACTGGAAAATTTTTTTTAAATCCATCTATCAGCAACCCATCTGAACATGACTATACATGAAATTTCAAGTTTAGCAGTCTTTGATTCCTGCAAATGGCCACTGTGAAACGCCATTCTACCCATGGTGAAACTTTAGCTTTCTGCCAGTGCTTTAGGGGAATGAGGTCACCTGAAGAACCAAGTTTTCTAGGCAACTAAATGTTCTAAGTATCAAGCCTCAGCATCAAACTACTGGAGGTTTGTATTTAAACCACTTTGAGTAGAAATACTTGTCAATCTATGATCTACCCGTCTGTATTCTTAAAGGACCCCATTGTATTGCAACAATGTTCTGAAGGTAGTTGAGGCAAATAGGGCTATTTGCCTCTAAACTATATGATCTTAGCTTGCAATACTCTTTTTTTGTATTTAACTATAGTTGGTTTACAATACTGTGTTAGTTTCAAGTGTGCAATACATTTTTAATACTTGTATTTTCTTTGTATGGTGTATGAGTTAGGAAAACAGAATCACTCTAGGTATTTAAAGCACAACAGAATTTAATATAGGGATTTAGCAGTATATGCAATCATTGGAAAGGCTGGGTGGTGCGAAGATCAGGGATACCACTGCTAGCACTGAATAATTCAGGAAATGAAGGCTTCATAGGAGACTGCTCCCCATGACCTTAACTAACTGTGGTACAAGAGCAGGTGATTCTCAAGAGGTTATCTGGAAGTCCTTGAAAAAACTTCCTTTTGCTGTCTGCTGATGTCCGCATGCCCACTCAAGCTCTGGCTAGAAAATAGCCTCTCCTTTTTCACATTCTGTGCCTTGTAGGAGCACCTCTCATTGGTAAAACCAAAACCTGAACCCTCCTAGTAAAAGGAAATGTAGTCTCCAGACTTCCAGTGCTTGCACATAGGAGAGAGTTTGGAAGGGAGACAATGATGTCAACAGACATCTCATTGGTACATATGGTTTTCCTGCTTTTTTTGGCCAGTTGCTGAACACTCTAACACTTACTCTGAGTGTTTGCCCTAGCTGTGCCACTCCATTCCTTTCCATCTTTTATTTTTGTGGCACTTAACATGGTACTGACTTGAAAATCTGATACGTAATTTATTAAGAATAAACTGTCCTGGGCTTCCCTGGTGGCGCAGTGGTTAAGAGTCTGCCTGCCAATGCAGGGGATGCGGGTTTGAGCCCTGGTCTGGGAAGATCCCACATGCCGCAGAGCACCTGGGCCCATGAGCCACAATTACTGAGCCTGCACGTCTGGAGCCTGTGCTCCGCAACAAGAGAGGCCGCAATAGTGAGAGGCCCTCGCACTGCGAAGAAGAGTGGCCCCCGCTTGCCACAACTAGAGAAAGCCCTCGCACAGAGATGAAGACCCAACACAGCCATAAATAAATAAATAAATAAAATTAAAAAAAAAAAAACCAAAAGGTTGCCAGTAATCTTAAAAAAAAAAAAAAAAAAAGAATAAGCTGTCCTGAGTGAGAACATTGAGACCTTTATAATGAAAAACAGTGTGTTGAGTGGTGGGTGCTGGGCCAGATGTATTAAGCCTAGCTCTGCCAATTACAAGCTATGTCATATTAATATGTCTATCCATAGGCTTCCTCATCTGAAAAATGGGAATGATATCAACTGCCATACTCACCTTTCCCAAAGACACTGCGAGTATCAAATGATTTATGCACAAAAAAGTACTTCACAAATTGTAGAGTACTATAAAATGTAATTCATTCTCTAACTCATTCTTTCAACACATTTATTTAGTGCTTATTTAGTTAGTCTAAGGCATAGACTTAGGTATTTCAGGAGTATAATAGAAGGACAAACAACTGTCCCTGTACCCTAAGAATTTACCACTCAGTAGCAGAATAACATATATTAATAGAAAGCCAAAATACAAAGTAGAATGTCATAAGAGCCATAAGGACAATTATAACAACAACAATTATAAACAACAACAATTTAGTCTAGGAAGGAGCTGTTATTTCCATCTGGAGCAATTAGGAAGGGTTTTTTTGACCCAGCTCTCTCATCTGCTTGTGTATTCTTCTATTTGATTCCTGGACCCCGACTTTCATGTACTCTCTATGTCCTATAGATTCCATTGCCTAAATGTCATCAGTTATCCATCTAATTCTTTTTTCTCCTTTCCCTTTGTAATTGTTTTAGTTCAGAGTCTTATTACTGTTTGCCTGCTCCGTTGCAATACCTTCCTCACTAATCTATCTGCCCCCAAGCTTGCCCACTCCACCTCACCCAACCCACAACCTAATATAAGGTTCATCTATCTCTGCCACTCTCAGAATGATCTATCTAAAATGCAAATCTAGTCACATAATAATCTACTTAAAATCCCTTCAAAAAACAACCGCTAATCTCAGGATGAAGTTGAAATGCCTTCACTTAATACACAAAGCCTTCCATGATTTGGCCTGTTTGTCTTTCTAATCTTGATCTACTTGGGATGTGACTTCATGCATGCACTTTGTGACACCTATTTTCATGACAGCTCCCCCTCCCCCATTCATAGTTCATGATAGTTTAAGTTAGTCCTTCAAATAGGGATTAGAATTGGGAGATTGGTGGCCTGGGGAAAAAAGAGCTGGCTGGAGAAAATAAAGAGGAAAAAGTGTAATAAGGGGGAAGGAAGAAAGGTAAAATCTGCTGTTGGTGACATCTGGCTTACGTAATACTGGATGTAGGAGTCAGGACCCAAGCTGACTGTCAGTTACCAGAGGATTTACCAGGGAAAGGCTCTCAATACTGTGACCACACAGATAAGATCGTTCTCTATGTGAAGGCCTAAGTCAGGAACTCTGAATCTCTCTGTGGAAGAGGAATCCATTGGAGAGGAGGCCGTACTAGATCACATGATGCTCCACTATACATAATGTTCTCCAAATGTTTTCTAGTGGGACGTGGTTGTTGCACTTATTGTGATGATTGCCTAACATTTGCATAGCACATTACAGTTTCCCAAATGTTGCCATAAATATCTCATTTGAGGATCAAATTCTGGGCCCTCCAAATTAAAGGATAGAGTTTTCAAAGGATACCTAGGCTAACTTGCAAGGTTAACTAAAATGGTTATCAAATACTATATTTTGATGGAGTCTTTGAACTCTTGGCAAAACTAATGTGTTGTATTGGGTGTTACTTGAAATTAACATGGCAACATGATAGAGTCACAAAAATACTTGAATGAATAATCACAAACCTTTGTGCTGAGAACTTAGATCATCTCTTTAAGAAAATCAGCTAGTGGAGAATGGAAGGTTAAAGAGAGTAGGTAGTGTAAGAAGACAAGGAGGCTGGTGTTGACTGCTGACTTGCCTTTCTTTGCTCTCTTTATGTGTCAGACTGGTGTGGGTGTGCCGTTGTGTCTAAGGGGGAAGGTGAGGAAGAGATATTCAGGGAGGAAGAAAAAGATCCTTTCATTTTATAATTAATGGATTAACTAAACTTTTCTGAACATTTTTCCTTATTTAAAGATTTAAAGGCCCACGAGTTTAATCTTGTGTCACTGAACTAGTGATTGGTTTATATCAAGCATATTAAAAATTAACTTTTTCACAAAACCTTTCTCCTTCTTATTCAAACACCAAAGGTCTGTCAATATCAACTTAGAGTAATGGAACTAAGCAAAATGTGTTTTAGACCCCAAACTGAAACTTGAAAGGATAAGAAATTCTAAATGTAAACAATGCTTTTCAGTCACTTCACAGATCATTATCCCTTCCTTTTCCCTCTCTTCCGAAGATCACTTCTGAAATAACTAGATCTTTGTGTTCTGAAGTTTCTGGCAGGATCCATAAGACTTGATTCAGACCACAGGACAAATACCCTGCTGGGGCAAATTGAAAACCAGAAGTGTTTTCATTTGGGACATCTGGTCACCTAGTCTTATGACTTCTTTCTAAGAGTAGTGTAGTCCCTAAAGTTATTAATATCCTCCTGGAGAATCAGGAGGACTGCTTCATGTACATCTCAATCTTATAGACAAGAAGAGACTACTTCATGGCTTTGGGCTTCTTCGTGGAAAACTAGGACTGTTACAGTGGCCTTAACTTAAAGATCTTTCATGCTCATGATGGCTCTCTAATTAGGGAAGGGATGAAAAATAACATTTGTGAAGTGCTCCATGGCTGCTTTTCATAGATTTTGTATCTGTTTCCTGTTCCTTCTGTAACAAATCACCACAAAGTTGGTGGCTTAAAAAAAATGCACAAAATGCACATTTACCCTTTTATAGTTCTAGAGGTCAGAAGTCTGAAATCAGTTTCACTCGGCCAAAATCAAGGTGTCAGTAGGCTCTAGAGAAGAATCTGTTTTCTTGACTTTTCTACCTTCTAGAGCTGTATTTCTTGCAGTTATTGGCTCATGACCCTTTCTGGCATCTTCAAAGT
The DNA here is from genome assembly GCF_009873245.2 of Balaenoptera musculus. Lineage (NCBI taxonomy): Eukaryota > Metazoa > Chordata > Mammalia > Artiodactyla > Balaenopteridae > Balaenoptera > Balaenoptera musculus. The sequence goes on from NC_045787.1 coordinate 53,664,964, forward strand.
CAGCCATATGGCATCTTGCTTCAGTGGTCACATTGCCTTCTTCTGTGTCAAATCTTGCTCTGCCTCCCTCTTATGAGAACACTTGTGATTGTACTGGGTCCATCCAGATAATCCAGGATAATTTCTTTATCTCAAGATCCTTAATTTAATCACATCTGCAAAGTCTCTTTTGCCATATAAAGTAAAATTCACAGTTTCCAGGGATTGGAACCTGGATATCTTCAGGGCCATTATTATTCAACCTCCTACAATTCTGTTTTTAATTTTCATGACAACACAATCGCACAGACATTGTTATCTCCATTCTAAAGATAAGGCTACTGAGGCAGAGACAGGTTGAGAAATGTATCACTGTTACAGGTAATGAGCAGCAGAGCCAATTCTTCTAGATTTATGGAACAAAAGCAGGAAAATCAGAGATACAAAGAAACATTGATGATAACTTTTTAAAATCTTTTTTCTCAAATTTCCTCCTCATCTTCTCCCTATATAGCAGGGAAACCTAAGATCTGCCCTCTATATCTGCCTGGCATTGGCAGAAAAAACTTTCCATTTCCAAATGTATGGTTGGAAAGAAACGATCACTGACAATTGATGGGGATTGAATTCCATATTTTATCTAAACCTATTTTATGACTTTTCTTATCTTTCAACTTTTATTATAAAAACAATTTTTAGTCCTTTCTATGTGCCAGTCACTGTTTTATATATTTTTATGTGTATCAACTCATTTAACTCATTTGACATCCCTATGCTGTCGATGTTATCATTATTCTTATTTTTTCATTTCACAGATGAGAAAATTGAACCATACTGTGGTTAAGTAATTTGGTCAATTTTTCACAGTTCAGGATTTAAGCCTAGGCATCTTTAACCATTAGGTTCTGTACTATACTACTTATAATCTAATGCTTATATATTTTTTAACCTCTTTGTACTTTGCAATAACAGGTTTTATTCTGATTCCCCTTTTTTTCCATATCACTAAGTATAGTTTATTATACATAATAGGCCTTTAAATGTTGAATAAATTAATGAATATTGATTGTGATTATATTTCTCTTTTTTCTCATGTGTTTACTCCTGAATGCATTCCTTCAGAACCTTGTTACTCAAAGTGTGGTCTCCAAAAAAGCAGCTAGGCATCACCTGGAACCTTATGAGAAATGGAGAATCTCAGGCCCCACCCCAGACCTACTGTATCAGTAAGTTTCCCACATGATTCACAGCACATTAAAGTTTGAAAAGCACCTTTTAAAGCACATATTTAGATTTTACAAACTTATTCCACTATATCCACATGGTTCTCTCACCTGCTTATACACTTGAATGCCTTGGCTCTGGCCTCTTCAATTCCATCCCAAGTCTAAGGTTCTATGATATGGCCAGTTCCACAAAAGCTATTCCTTTTGTAAGCACTTGTTTCTTTGTGAGATGAGCAGAATGACTCAAGGAACACATTAGTAGCTAATTTTTTGGTTTTTGTTTTTTGCTTCAAAGCAAGCACACAAGAATCTCCCCTGCCCTTCCCACCAGCCCCCAACACACACAGGGATTGGCTTCCACAGGCTGCACTGCAGGTGAGCTGGAAAAAGCAGCACCCCACGTGGAGCAAGGACTCACAGCCTCTCCCTGGTACAGGGAAGGACACTTCTCATCAGTGTGACATAACATTAAGACCCTAAATAGCTCATATATCTCAACCATCAGGAGGGTTTCACAATAACACATTTTATCTTTGCACACTCATCTCCAGACCCTGTGGCACCTGGCTGTGGAAACTTGTGAATTAAGGAGATATTGATATAGAACATCCAAGGCAATGCTTTCTAGTGAATCTAAAGGGCATTTTGTGGTCCCAAGATTGAGGCATCTCTTTCTAAACTAAGAGCTGATATCAGCACAAGAATGATAAAAAGAAAGTCCTCACTCAGCATGAAGGGAGAGCAGATAACTGTGGATCTCCACTATTGAAACTGGAAATCAAGCTGATTCATAAAGTGGGGTAGGAAAATTGAACTGTAAAGAAACCAACAATGTGCAGACAATCTATCCTACTTCTCCTTCAGAACTCAACAGATCTAGACTAGGCTTTGACTGTACTAGACTTCTTGTTTTAATATTTTAATCTCTATCTACACACACACAAAATGGTGGATTGCTACAATTAACATGGTATCCTCAATCTATAAACACAGACAATGCTCATACACCACCATTGGAAGGGTGGGTATTTTTGAGCACCTTAGACCCCAAATTTTGGAGTTAGACAGTGCCTAATTCCAAGTATTTAACCGAGGACTTCTGCTTCTGATCAAGATGGAATAACAGCAACTGAATTTCCCTCTTTCCTGAAACAAACAAAAACTACACTAAATATGTGAAACAACATCTTTCAAGACATAAAACATGAGGCAACAAAGGACAGTGATCTCTGAGAAACATTAAACAAATTAAGTGAGCCCCAATCACCAGCTTACTTCCTGGACAGAGTTTCCAGGCTGCAGTACTGGGAGAAAGAATCCAGGCAGAGCCTGACAGTCTCCCTGAGTTGAGGTAACAGAGTTGGAAGTTTGGGGAGGCTAAAATTTGCTGAGCAGAGTGCCAGAAAGGAGAGTGCTGTTTAAAGAGAGGACTCTGAAGATCTTCTGAAGGACCCCCTTGAGTATTTAGCCAAGTACTGATCAGCACAGAAATGTGAGGTAAGTATCAGAGGCCAGGGAAACGACCATATAAGAGGATAAGAGGAAACAAAACTCAGAATACACATGGAATAGGGAATAGTGTCTGTTTCCACTGACCAGAAATGGAAAACCTCAATTTGCAGGATATTGGGTAGGCTACCATATTAGTTTTCTATTACTGTGTAATAATTTACCGCAAACTTAGCAGCTTAACAGTACCCATTTATTATTTCACAATGATGTAGGTCAAAAGTCCAGGTGGGCTTGACTGGGTTCTCTGCTCAGGGTATCATAAGGTCAAAATCAAGGTGTCCTTTGGGCTGGGCTCTTATCGGGAGACTCTGGGAAAGAATATGTTTCCAAGTTCATTCTGGTTATTGGCAGAATTTGGTTCCTTGTAGTTGTAAGACTGAGGTCCCCATTTTCTTGCCAGTTGCAACCAGGGATTGCTCTCAGCTCTTAGAAGCCTCTCTCAGACCCTTTCCAAGTGACTCCCTACATTTTCAAGTCAGTAATGACACATCAAATACCCCTTGTCCTTAGACTATTTGATCTACTCTTCTACAATCACCCAGAGAAAAGTATCTGCTTTTAAAAAGCTCATATAGGTTAGACCCACCTGGATCATCTCTATATCTTAAATTCATCTTGTTGGTAACACTAATTATATCTGCAACATCTCTATTTCCATATATCACAACATAACCATGGGGGTAACACTAAGGGGAAAAAACATGGAAGCCATATTAGGATTCTGCTGGCCAGAAGTACTCAGAAGGGTCTTGTTTCACTAGTGGGGTAAAACTAGCCCTCCACTAAATGCTGCCCTTATCCAGATTAACACAGTTTAAAAGCAAGACCCAAAAGGATCAAACTGCTTCCAAGTTACTTAACCATATCCCAGAACAAAACTAGGAGTACCTATAGGAACACAGAAATATCTAGCAGTCAAAAGAATAAAACTGACAATGTTTAGCATATACTAAAAAAATTACCAAGTATGCAAAGCAGCAGGAATGTGTGACTTATAATGAGGAGATAAATCAAACAATCAAAACCAACTCAGCACTGACAGCAATAATAAAATTAAAGACAAACATCTTAACATAGTGATTATATCCATATTCATATGCCCAAAAAGCTGCAGGGAAGATGGACCTTCAGAAATATGAAAGACATATATTAAAAGACTCACAATGATCTCTTAAAGATGAAAAATACACTAAGTGGGATTGATGTCAAATTAGACACTGCAAAAGAAAAGTAAACTGGAAGACACCGCAATAGAAACTATCCAAAATAAAACACACAGAGGAAATTTTTTTAAAAAGAATAAAAATAAATAAATAGAACATTCATGAGATGTAGGCAATTTCAAGTGCCTAACATATGTATAATTGGAATCCTCAAAGGGCGACAGAAACAATATAGGAAATAAGAGCTGAAAAACTTCCGAATTTGTTAAAAAACTATATACCCATAGGTCCAAGAAACTCAAGCAACCCCAAGCAAAAGATGTATGAAGAAAACTGTTCCAAGGCACAGCATAATCAAATTGCTCAAAATCAGTGACAAAAAGAAAACCTTAAAAGCAGCCACAAAAAAAGTCAAGTCATGATATGTACAGAGGAACAAAGATAAGGATTAAAGCATATTTCTCATCAAAACAAGGCAAATGAGAAGATAGTGGAACTTCTTTAAAGTACTGAAAAACTAACTGTCAACATAGAATTCTATACCCAGCAAAATCTTTTAAAAATGAAGGTGAAATACTTTTTCTGATATACAACAGCTGAAAGAATCCATCACCATCAGACCTGCACAACAAGAAATATTAAAGGAAATATTTCTGTCACAAGGAAAATGATATCAAATAGAAATATGTTTCTACACAAAGGAATGAAAAACATCAGAAAGGTAACTGCATGAGTAAATATGATTTATTTATTATTATTGGAACATCTTTAAAAGATAATTGGTTGTTCAGAACAGGAATTGGAAAACCTTTTTCTGAAAAGGGTCAGCAAGTAAATATTTTATGCAATGTGAGCTGTACAGTCTCTGTGACAACTACTCAACTCTCCTGTTATATTATGAAAGCACCCATTAAAAAGCATGTAAATAAACTGCTATGGGTGTGTTACAGTAAAAACTTCATTTACCCTTAACAGGTGGCAGGCTGGTTTGGCTATTGGGTCTTAGTTTGCCAATCCCTGATTTAAAGGAAAAATGATAATAATGTAGTATAGGATTTATGATACATGTAGAAGTAAAAGGTGTGGCAATTGCAGATTAAAGTCCAGAAGGTGAGAACTGGACATATATTACTATAAAGTTCTTATACTATATGTGAAGCATAAAATGTTACTTGGTGCAGACTGTGCTGAGTTAACAATTTAAGTGTACTATTAATCCTATTGCAACTGTTAACATAATAAAGAATTATAGTTAATACACCAATAAAGAAAATAAAATAGAATTGTAAAATACACTTCAAAAGAAATCAGTGCAAAGGAGAAAGAGAAAAAAGAACAAGTGGAATAAACAGAAAACAAGTAGCAAGAAAATATAACACACTGATTAAAATATCAAAGACAATAATGGAAGGGGAAAAACACACCAGAACAGATGGGTAATATTAGTGCAGAGATGAAAACTGTAAGAAAAGAATCAAAGAGAAATGCTAGAAAGAAAAACACAATCAGAGATTTAAAATGCCTTTCACATGCCCATCAGTAGATTTGACACAGCTGAAAAAGTCAGTGACCTTGAAGATAAGTCAATAGAAATAACTCAAATAAAAGCACAAAGAAAAAATAGTGAAAAAAAGAGCATCTAAGAGCTGTAGAATAAATGTCAAATGGTCTAATAAACTTAATGACAGAATCCAAACCACAGATTCAAGAAGCTCAGAAAACATCAAGTGAGATATTTGAACTATGAAAACAATAACAATAAAGAGAAAATCTTGGAGGCAGCTAGAAGAAAAAAGCCATAGTGAGTACAAAGAAACAAAGATAATAATGAGAGCAGACTTCTCATTAGAAACCATGCAAGCCAAAAGACAATGCAGTAATGTCTTTAAAGTGCTGAAAGAAAAAAAAAAACCATGTCAATTCAGAACTCTAAAACCCAGAGAAAAGAGTTTTCAAAGAGGAAGGAGGAAGTGATGAACTTCTCATACAAACAAAAGCTCAGCTAATTCATTGCCATTAGATCTTCACTACAAGAAATGGTAAAGGAAGTTCTTCAGGAAGAAGGTGTAAAATACCAAACAGAAATCTGAATCTACACAAAGAAATTAAGAACATTGTAAATGGAATAAATGAAGGCAAAAATAAAATTTACTTTTTAAATATTGCTTGCAAAGGTAACTATCTAAAGCAAAAGGAGTGGGAATATATTGTGGGTTTAAAGCATATATAAAAGTAAACTGTATGTTAACAATGACACAAAGGATGGGGAAGAGGAACTGAAAATATACTTTTACAAGGTCTTTATGGACAGGTAAAATGTTATAACATTATTTGAATTCTGATTAATTAAATATGTCTACTGTAAATCCTAGGGCAGAAACTAGAAAGGATTTTTTTTAAGAAGTGACATAAGTAAGAAATCAGTAGTGGAGATGAGATAGAGGCAAAAAAAATAGTCAATCAAAAAGAAGAAGCAAAAAAAAGAATAAATGATACAAATGGGAAACATTTAGTAGGAAGGTAGATTTAAAACTGACCATATTAATATAACATTAAATGTAAACTAAACACATTAATGAAAAGACAGAGATTATCCAATTAGACAAAAATTAAACTAGACACAACTATATACTTTCTACAAAAATCAACTTAAAATATAAACTAATAGCTAGGTTAAAAGTAAACTAATGGAAACAGATACGACATGCAAACACTAATAAAAAGAAACCCAGGGCTTCCCTGGTGGCGCAGTGGTTGAGAGTCTGCCTGCCAATGCAGGGGACACGGGTTCGAGCCCTGGTCTGGGAAGATCCCACATGGCGCGGAGCGGCTGGGCCCGTGAGCCACAACTACTGAGCCTGTGCGTCTGGAGCCTGTGCTCCGCAACAAGAGAGGCCACGATAGTGAGAGGCCCGTGCACCGCGATGAAGAGTGGCCCCCGCTCGCCACAACTGGAGAAAGCCCTCGCAAAGAAATGAAGACCCAACACAGCCATAAATAAATAAATAAAATTAAAAAAAAAAAAAGAAACCCAGAAAACTAGACTCTTGGTGGTGAGCATGCTGCAGTGTATTCAAAAGACAAATTATAATGTTGTACACATGAAACATACAATGTTTTAAACCAACGTTACCTCAATAAAAGTAATTATACTTTGTGGGGAAAAAAAAGAAAGCTATATTGATATCAGGAAAAATAGACTTAAGAATGAGAAATATTACAGGGGATAAAGTGGGGCAATAAATAATGACAAAGAAGTCAATTCTCCACAAAGACATAACAATCCTAAATATGTATCCACCTGACAATGGGATTTTAAAATACATAAAGGAGAAATAGACAAATCTACAATCATATTTGAAGTTTCAACACTTCTCTTGCAGTAATTGTTACAAAAAGTGGACAGAAAAGTAAGGATATAGAAGAGACTAACAACACAACCAACCAACCTGACTTAATTGACATTTATAGATCACTCCATCCAACAACAGCAGAACACACATTCTTCTCAAGTGCACAGGGAATATTCATCAAGATAGATCATATTCTGTGCCATAGAACAAACACTAACAAATTTAAAAGAATAGCAATTGTACAACATATGTTTTTTGAACATAGTGAAACTAGAAATCAAAAACAGAATATCCGGAAAATTCACAAATATTTGGAAATTAAACAACAAACTTCTAAATAACCCATGAATCAATGAAGTCTCAAGAGAAATTTTGAAATATTCTGAACTTAATGAAGAGAAAAATATAACAACAAAATTTAAAAATTAAACATACACCTACCATACAACCCAGACATTTCATTCTCATTTACCCACAAGAAAAAGAAAGAAAACTATGTCCATCCAATGACCTCTCCATGAAAGTCCTTAAAATTTTTATTTGTAATTGCCAAAATTTTGAAACAACCCAAGTATCTATCAAAAGGTAAATATATAAATTTTGGTATATCCATATAACAGAATACTACTTGCAATATAAAAAATATAAACAAGTTTTGGTATATTCATACAATGTAATACTATATGAAATAGAAAGAAATGTACACATATGGGTGAATTTCAAAACTATTATGCTGAGGGAAATAAACCAGTCAAAATGGAGTACATACTGTATGATTGCATTTATATAAAATTCTAGAAAATGCAAACTAATCGATAATGACAGATCAGTGGTTGCCTGGGAATGAAGAGTGGGGTGGGGAGGAGAGAGAGGGAGGGATTACCAAGAGATCCAAACTTTTAGGGGTGATGGCCATGTTCACTATCTTGATTATGGTGATAATTTCATGGGTATATGAATATGTCAAAATGTATCGAAACTGTACACTTTTAAATATGTGCAGTTATTATATGTCAACCTTGACAAAGCAGTTAAAAATGAATCAAGGATATTCATGTGAACTTGTACAATTTTAGTTGACTTCAAGTAGACATCTTGCGGAACATGGGACCTAAGAATAACCACCCTCCAACCCTCCACCCCGTTCTTTCCTAGCACACATAAGAATAAATACGGGGGATTTTTTTCAGAGCTTGACTTCATAAAATTCTGTTTAAATGTCTACAGTTTAAACTGATGTTACCAGCTTCAAAAAATTTTCTTCCAAAGAGGAAAGTCTTAAAGATAAATAGTAATTCAAAAGAATAACTATCATCCCTAACTTTTACATGTAGCACCTTTCAGCCTATCTACTACTTCTCCCTCTGGACCATAATTATCAGCAATGGCACCGTGTTCTCTCTATGGCATAGTGGTGTGCCATAGGATCTTTTTTATAAAGTTGTCTGGATCCACTGTTAAGATGCTGTGTTACCTCATGATGAAGTAGTTTTCACTTTTTATTCACAATAAAAAGCTTAAACTGGGCAGTTTTATCACTGTTTATCCCATATCTAGGGAAAAATCATCCTCCATTTGGCAGCAAGAACAGCTACTAACTTGTTTTAATGCTGCAACAGGCCTTGCCTGCTAGGGGGCACACCCCTTCTTTAGGAGGGCTTAGGATGCAGGAAACTCTTAAGAGCACCATGACTCACTCAAATAAAACAACGAACCCGGCCATGAGAACTTAGAAGAAAATGTATAATTTTGCAGCCTATCCCCATCTGTTCAATGATATCAGCATTCATGACCAATATATTAAATTGAATATCCTAATGATATTTTGCCATCCCTGGTTTTGAGTTGATTTCCTTAAAGAATTAGCATTTTGTTTTTCTAATTTCAGAGAATATTAAGAAATGTTCTCTATTTAACTAAATCCAGGATTATGAATGCTTCCTCCAAACAAAGCAGCCCCTATGCCCCTCCACCCATTTGACAATTCAGTTGCTAAGAAAATAAAGCTTTTCAGCTCAGTTTGCATGTGAGGCCTCGTGAGCCTCTGAGCCTTGCATCCCCACCTTTCACACAGGAAGAGTCCTGGTGCCCTGGTGCTCTTAGGCTCTCACTGTTGGGCGAAGGAAATAGTCTGTGGTCAGCAGCCACACAGCAATCCCTGGCAAGTGGTTATTGCCATTTCGAACCCCAGGTCTCAAAGGCGTATTTCCTCTCTTTTGTTTATTGTTACTGTGGGAGTTTCATCTCATAGTTTGTTGTGGTTATTATTATTTTTTAAAGCCACAGGAAGTTGCTATTGTCTCATTTTGGTTGAGTTTCTTCAGTTCGTTCTTTCTGTTGCCACATTATTAAAGGCACCAGAAACTCTGTATTTATCTTCTAAATGTCAGCTTCCCCTGGGCCCCAGCTGCTCAGGTAAGTGGAATTTTCCAGTACAAACCTCCCCTAGTCTTCTCATCCTTGATTTGGCAGCTAATTGACCTGTCAATCTTCACTCTGCGTAAGTTATTTGCAATGTCTGGAACATTTCTGAAAAGTAAAATAATGAGGCCTAAAGTCAACATGTTTTAAAAGAAATTTTAAGTTCTCCTCTTCACTTTACCAGAAAGGGGGTATTGAAGTGATCTGATGGCAAACTATGTTTCCACTTTTCTGAAAGAAAGAATCCCTTTGGATGGGTTTATTAGCCACAGAAACTCAGGCATCACTTCTTCAGGATGTTCCTTTAGGTTCTCCTGTATGATTTTCTTATTGGTATTAACAGAATCAACCACAGACTCCTTGCTCAGTAGTTTATTAGGAGTTAGTATAACTCTGACTTGAAATTTATCTCGTAGTGCATTTAACCAATTACTTAGGAACTATCACTCTGCTGACATTGCACAACTGCCTTTGGCTGCCTAACTCCAGATTTCTTTTATGAGAGAAATAAATGTCTATCATAACCCCTGGATTAAGATATCTCAATCCCTGGTCCTAATCCCTCGAACCTGTAAATGTTACCTTGGGTGACAAAGATTCTGCAGGTATGATCAAGTTAAGGGTCTTTTTTTTTTTTAAGTTTTTGTTTTAAATTAATTAATTAATTTATTTATTTTTGGCTGCTTTGGGTCTTTGTTGCTGCACACGGGCTTTCTCTAGTTGCGGCAAGCGGAGGCTGCTTTTCGTTGTGGTGCGTGGGCTTCTCATTGCGGTGGCTTCCCTTGTTGCGGAGCATGGGCTCTAGGTGCGTGGGCTTCATTAGTTGTGGCACACAGGCTCAGTTGCTCTGTGGCATGTGGGATCTTCCCAGACCAGGGCTCGAACCTGTGTCCCCTGCAATGGCAGGAGGATTCTTAACCACTGCGCCACCAGGGAAGTCCAAGTTAAGGGTCTTGAGATGAGAATATTCTTAATTATCTGGGTGGATCCTAATTGCCATCAGGTGTTTATAAGAGAGAGGCAAAGGAAGATTAGACACACAGGGCAGAAGGTGATGTGATGATTGGAGTGATGTGACTACAAGCTAAGGAATGCTGGATGCCACTAGAAGCTAGAAGAAATAAGGCACATTCTGCCTTAGCCCCTCCCAAGGGAGGGTGGCCCTGCTCACACTTTGATGTCAGCCCAGGGAGACTGATTACAGACTTCTGGCCTTCAAGACTATGAGATGATACATTTCTGTTGTTTTAAGTCAAAAACAAAATAAAACAAAACAAAAATTTAAGGACTGTCAGAACAGGAGACACCTCCAGGACTTTCTGAAATCTCCATTTGTTGTTAGGGATTTCGTGATAACATAAAGGGCAGCATCATTTACTCACACGTGAGTGTCTCAGACTGAAATCGTCCCAAATATATGTAGAATCAGCGACCTCACTGTATGTCTGTACTCCTGACACATAAGAAATTAAGTTTGGCATCCTGAGAACAGGGCCAAGCAGACATTTGTTAAGAGAGGGCTACTCTGCGTGATAATTTCAGAGGTAGGGATAACTCACATCTCTAACTTCCCTTTCCCTTCAAAAACATAAATCAGTGGACCTGCCTTTCTTTATCTAAACTATTCTTGACTCTATTTATATGTTCAGGCATTATGAACTCCTGGGGTAATGAATCTGAGAACCACTGTTTAAGAGGATTGACTGTGTTGCCCGTAGGAAAATAGAACTGGAGTGAAGAAGGATCATTCAGGCAGAATCACTGTGCTGCAAGCCAGATCAAAAGGCTCTCTGAGCCTACCTGTGTACACGTGCCCCTCCTGCACTTACAGAGCATCTGGCCATGCTCAGCCTTGGTGGGCAGGAGAAAACGTAAGCTCTCACCACGCCAGCTGTGTTTTCCATCTTAGTTTAAAATTCACACTGAAGCTAGAGCTAATATGCTCAACTGGGCTATGTAGGCCCTTAACCTTTCTTTTTAGAAAGGGCTATTGATATCTTTCTTGAAAAAATATTTACTACTCTCTGGGAAGCTGCTTTGTGCTAGTTGTTGTTTAGGGTAAATTTAAAAGGTGTGGTTCTTAACACTTGGAGCATTCAGTCGGTAAGAGAAGCAAAAATAGGCAGACAGAAAAAAAGAAGTTTATGGTAGATATAGGAGATAGGATAACTATGCAGAGACATCAATGAATTAAGAAGAGAGGATTAAATATTTACAATATTTACCAGTTACCCTGCCCTACAAGTACCAAAGTGGATGGATGGATGGATGGATGGATGGATGGATGGATGGATGGATGGAAAGAAGGAAAGATGGATGGATGGATGGACAGATGGATGGACAGAAAGACAGACACAGACAGTCTCCACATTTGCTCAGGAACTGGGAGAAAATTTAAAGAGGGTCTCTGACTTGATTGTTCTGAATCTGATAATATTCTGATAATCTCTTCATTAAGAGATGGTCAGTACTCAGTAGAACTGCCACAAGAGGAAAGTTCATACTGGGCACCACATTTTTAAAAGAGTTAGTCTGATAAGGAGAATAGGCAAAAAAAATAAAAATAACCACAACGGAAATGGAAGAGATGGAGGGAACTGGGGCAGTGTGTATGGGAGAGGAGAAGATAAGGAGGAAGGATTTGGAGGAGAGATTTCTGCTGAAAATTTTGTGTGTTGGGTTGACGTCTGGAATTTTCAAAGCTCTCCAGATGATTCTAATATACAGCGAAGTTTGAGAACCACTTACCTATACCACCCTACAAATGGCCACCAGATCAGGGTTTCAATTATTTTCATTTTATTATTTCTTCTATTAAAAGATCTCACGTTTCCTTCCCAATTTTTGAGTAGGTATCATCTCTTCTTTTATACACTCTTTTAACAAATGACCTGTAATAGCTATAGATAACCATTTTACTGCTTGGAGTCTTGGGCTTAAAATGGTAAAATGAGAATAATAATGCCTACTTTGCCTTAAAGATTAAATGAGGCAATGTTTACAAAGCACTTAGCCCAGTGCTTGGCACATAGAAAACACATATAAACAGTGGCAATTACTGTTACTCTCATTATTCTCTGACAAATGGTTTTGCTACAGCCTTCACTCCACCCACTGAAAGCATCAGGTACCTGCTTCCAGATCTTTGCTCCTGCTGTTCTTTTCTCTGGGTAAAGACCCTGTTCCTCTCAGCCTAAGCCCTGCCTATCTGAAGTTCTACCTCCTTCAAGTCTTTTTAGATAATCTCTCCTAAACAATCCCTCCCCACTTCGGGATTCCTAAGGACATTTTTCTCTGCAGTAGTTGGTTTAGAATTGTCTCTTCATTTTACTGTGATGTTAAGAATTGTCTCTGCTGTTCTGTTGCAAATTTCCTGAGCTCAGGTATTTGGTTGTGTGTACACATCCTTGTGTGTACCCATGGCCGTGCATGCAGAGCCCACTTAGTGTGTTGAATAGTCATTCACATCTAGGAGACACCCAGTAGATTGCAAGCTCTGGGAGGGCAGGGGCCTGGTATGTGAGATTCATCTAAATCCCCCAAGGACCTGGAATAACACCTAATACATAGTAGGTGCCTTCTATTAGTTCTCTAGGGCTGCCATAACAAAGTACCACAGACTAGGTGACTTAAACAACAGAAGTGTATTTTCTCACATTTCTAAAGGCAAGAAGTCCAAGATCAAGGTGTTGGCAGGGTTAGTTTCTTCCTAGACCTCTATCCTTAGTTGGTAGCTGGGCTTCCCTCCTTGTGTCTGTGTCTTAATCTCTTCTTCTTATAAGGACACCAATCATATTGGATTAGGGTCCACCTTAATGGCATCATTTTCACTTAATTACCTCTTTAAAGACCCTATTTCCAAATATAATCATATTCTGAGGTACTGGGAGGTAGGACTTCAACATGTGAATCTGGGGGCATTGGGAGGACACAATTTAGCCCATAACAGTGCTTAATAAATATTTGTTGAATGAATGAATGAATTGCATGCTGCCCAACATGTCCTCACCGCCTAATCCAGTGTCACTGCTTAGTGCAGTATGACATTTATTAAGCAACTATTATCTTAGGTGGTTGTGGTAGGGAGATGAATAAGCTACGGTTTCTGCCTGAAGGGCCTTACATTATAATGAAAGAGACCACCGCACACAATTTCAGTAAATGGAAAATGTAAATGGAAAATAAACTAAGTTACAAGTATGCACAGGGGGATATGTGAGACAGAGAGAACCATCTAACCCAGCAGGGGTTTCAAGGAAGCCTTGCTTGAGGATAAAATTTCTAAAGTTTTAAAAGATAAATGATAACTTTATAGAAAAGAAAGACAAGAAGGAATTGATTTTAGAATTAGATGATTACACTGTTTACAGAGTGGTAGATGGATTTAAAGGGGAGTATCTGCAGCATGGAGAACAATAAAGAGATGATTATTATAGACCAGGTGAGAGATGAAGAGGGTAGGAATTTGATCAATGGAAGTCAATGCAAAGAAATCAGCAGGTGTGAGAAATGTTTACAGGGTAAATCTACAGGACTTCTTGGTTAACTGAATATGGTGGTGAGGGAGAGTAGAGGTATGGGGTAGCTCAAAGGGAAGGAGGAGTGTTGAAGAATTTGTGGCCATGTTTTAAGACCACCACAATCAGCAGCACATGGAATCTTATGGGAAATGCATGTTCTTAGGGTCCACTATAGACCCACCAAGCCAGACTCTCTAAGAGTGGGACCCAGGAACCTATGTTTCAATAAGCCTTACAGGTGATTCTGATACCTGCTAAGAGGCCCTACTCTAAGGATAAGAAACATTCTCTTTGTATCCAGGAATACATATTTGGTCCCCTTTGTTTCTTTCTAATAACTCTCATTGAACTATTTATCCTCCAGTCCTTGGTGACTATCTCAAAACCAATTAGTTGAGGGGCAGGAGAAACTGTGGGGGTGGTAAGGTTATGTATATGAGTGTGAGTATGTGCTGGGAAGAGCACTGGGGGAAACGTCCAAATATCAATACAAAGGATCTCTATCCATCAAAAGGTTTCCTGAAATCTGGTGTTCAGCACTTACAAAATCAAATTTAGCATATGACCAAGCTTTAGGAAAATATTTTCTAGCAAGGTCACCAATCAAAAGAAAATGTAAGCACATCACAGAAAAAGGCTACAGTCTGGGGAGCAAGATTTGGAAAGCACAATTTTTTTTTGATCACCCAATGTGTTACTTGTGCCCACTAAAAGAGAGAATGCATTAAAATAACTGGTCAATATCCCAGTCAATGATTTAGTGGAACCCCATGGTGGAATCAATAATGGTGACCTGAATGCAATGACCTTTGGAGCTCAAAACTCTGCTGTCTCACAGGTTACTTCCAATCGACTTAATAAAAAATGTTCAGGTGCAAAACCAAATGGTTCGATTCCTGGAAAATCATTAGTAGTTAAGTAATTAAACAATCACTCACTTATTAACTTTTCCAGGTACTTTGGTCACGCTTCGCAACACCAAGATTGCCTAGTAATTATATAAATTATTCCTTTTCCCCATTCAGTAGTTACCCCCAAAAATATTTTTTCATGAAAAAGAAGATAACTTTCAAAGCATGGGGAGTGGAAATAGGGTGCTAAGTTCTCCCAAGGACAACTGCTGACTCAGAATATATGTCAAGAGCAAGCAGCATGGAGTGATGGAAACAACAATGATTTATTTCATGAATTATTTGACATTTTAATAAGCATGAGCATTTCATAATTATAAATAATGAAGTTATTTTCTGTTTAAAATAAAATTTAAAAAGAAAGAAAAGATCTGCATGAAGAAAAAGGTACAGGTGTCGAAGTCAGAATGTGTTGGTTCAGTTCCTAGTTCTGCAACTTACTAGCTATGTGACCTTGAGCATGCTACTTAGCTGCTCTGCTCAAATCAGAGTTCAAATCCCAGCTCTTCTACTTACTAGCTATATGCCCTTGGGCCAATCATTTCCCCTCTAAAAGCCTTGTTTGTTGGTTAGTTTTTAAGATATGCAAGATGAGGACAAGATTATATATCATGTAAGATGTTGGAGGACACAGAGTAGATACGTAACAAATGATGACTATTTTACATTAGCTCTTCAGAATGGATTTTATCGTCTACATCAATTTTCCTCAGACTCTCCTGTTACTTAAGCTAAGTTCAGTCCTTAGTACTGCCCTGTTCACACTGACATTGGCATGTCCAAACTGGGAATGGCAGAGGACCCTCTTCTTAAAGAAGAGATGGTTCTCTTCATTTTGTGTGTTTGTAGAAAGGTGATCTTACATATGCCTGCCCTCAGACTGTTCAGGAACCACAGCATGGGAACCTCACAATCTATGGGGAAAAAGACAAGAGTGATGCCTCTGAATGAGAGAATAGAGATGATCTCAGACACATTTTCTAGATGTTTCCCCATCCTTACCAACATGGTCCCTTGTCTTATTGAAATGAATTCTTAGCCATCTGGCATTCACCCAAGCCTCAAATTCAGTGGGACACAAGCAATGAGACAATATAATCAGAAATGAAGCGAATAACATAAAAATACAAAACAATGAACAAAAAGGTGATTAGATATGACCACTTTTTTTTAACCTCTCAATGACAGAAAGACAACATAAAAAATTAAAAGTGAAATGATATGTGGAAAAAACATTTGCAATAGGTATAGCAAAGTGTTAATACCCTTAATATATAAAGTGCACTTATAAATCATTAATATGAAAAAGACCAGTATCTCAATAGAAAAAAAATAGGCAAAGGATATTAACAGAATGTTCACAAAAGAAGACATATAAAGAATGAATAAATAGATGAAAAACAATCAAACTACTCACAAGTAAAAGTAAATTTCATCAGATGATCAAAGGTTTTATAAACTGAGGTTTCCTAGTATTGGTAGGGTATGGGAAATGGTACTTTACATACTGTTGACAGACCTTTCAGAAGGGCAACATGTATTTGGCAACATGTATCAACAATGTGTATATCATTTGATCTAGTAATTCCACTTTTAGGAATTTATCCTAAAATAAATGGTCAAGATGTATATAAAAGGATGTTTGTTACACAGCTGTTTATAATAGAAAAAAAGTTTTGAAACAACCTAAAATCTAACAATAAGTCATTGGTTAAAAATAAAAATGAATCAATGATTCATCTATATGAGAGAAAATATACTTACATTTAATATACTGTAGAACCATATCTCTTAACATGGAAATCTGTCCATAGTAGGGGGGATGGAGAGAAGCAATGCAGGCAGAGAAACCAGCTTGTGCAAAGGCTCTACTATAAAGGGAAGGGACTCCTGGTCCCCATGGGGTTTTGAAATCAGCTTCACCATTCTGGGAGTCCGCCTTAAGACTGGGAGTAAAACTCTACTAGGCAGGGCCCCTCCCTGTCTTGTTCACTGCTGGATGACAAATGCCTGCACAGCCCCGGTACAATAAATGTCTGTTAACCTGAAATGCATGCCATTTCTGTAGAAGTGTTTCAGTGTGGGTATATACAAGGACATGTGGAAGGATGTTTGCCAAAGTGGTGATCTCTAGGTTGAAGGATTTGAGGTGATGCCTACTTTCTTCCTTATATTTTCATGTATTGTTTGAAGTTTTAATGATAAGCATGAGTCATTTTCATAATTAGAGATAGCTAATCATATTATTGTCACTCAAGAACTTCAAAAAGGAAAAAAAAAGATCTTAATGAAGAACGAAGGACACTGCTGGTGATCAGACTCAGACATGTATGATTTATTTCCTTCAGGTAGCCCCTTACTCTGCTGTCAGAGGCTACAAATGAGGCAGCCACAGCTCACTGTCGGTGGCTGCAAAGTCAGTGATACAATCGAGGGGTCAGCAAATGTGTCTGCCCAGCACTCACAGAGATGTTTCCACAACCCCAGCCTTGCAGTTTTGGCTGCCCCTCTGTGGAAGGGCGTGTCCTTCTTTTATTTTCCACCACCTGGAAGCAGCATACTTCTCATTCTTCAATATCTTGCCTCCTCTGGAAACTTCCCAATCCTGGCACTTTTCCTGTGTGTCCCCCACAATACTCTCCTTCTTCCTCTTGTGTTCTCTCCTGGGCTCTAAATGACCCCCTGGGCTCTAAATGATCCATTTACTT
This sequence comes from Balaenoptera musculus, assembly GCF_009873245.2. Lineage (NCBI taxonomy): Eukaryota > Metazoa > Chordata > Mammalia > Artiodactyla > Balaenopteridae > Balaenoptera > Balaenoptera musculus. The sequence goes on from NC_045787.1 coordinate 53,682,757, forward strand.
GCCTGTCTCATCCATTCACATGAGCTCCTGGAAAGCAGGAAGCATGTTTTATTCAGCTGCTATTTCCGGACCCAGCATAACATCTGATACATAGCAAAAGTTCAATAAATGCTTGTGAACAAACCAGCAGACAGTGGCTGCTTTCTCCTGGGCTTTGCCATACAGCTGTTAACTGTCCCCTAAGAGAGCTCCCACACCCCCAAGTTGTCCTGCAGCTGGCTTGGTCTAGCAGCCCCCCAGCTGTGCCAGGCCCTCAGCAGACACCCATTCACATGGGGCAGCCAGGTCTGAGGGATGGAGGTGGTCTATCGCCCAAATACCCTGAAAGCTATGGGATGCTGCCCTTGTGTATACTGTGACTTCCTATACCCTCCTGTGTTCAAGCAAAAACAAGATGGACTACCGGTTGAAAGTCATGTGTCCAGGCACCAAAGCTTTCTGACGAGGAGACAGTATTTCTCCAACCCATGTTTTACCAGTGGGTGAAGAACACAATGCCTCTTTTATCACACTGATCCTCATCACACAACAGAACTTCCTCACAAGTGAAAGGGCTCTAAGCAGCCCAGCGCTAACACAGTCTCCCTCCAGACCCCTCAGACGTGGGCTACCAGGTGGGTTTATGCCAAGCAAGCACTGGGCAGCTGAAGGTATATAAATGCTATCTGAACAAGAGAAAGAATGAAAACTGGGAAGTTATGTGTGACACACTGGCAATGTTTTATCTGATTCCGTAAGTTTTTCTCCCAGGTTTAGCAGGAATGCAAACACTAATAAGCTGTTCCACCTGAGCTGAGCTTTTTAAATGTTGCTGCCTTGGAACCAGAAATGTAGGAAATGATCACGTTTCCACTAACAACAAGAACAGTGTTACAACAGTGTCTTTCCAGTACTTCAAAAGGCTGACAGGGTTTGGGGTAAGGTTCTCAAGAAGTACTTGGCGACATTCAGCTTCTAGTACATTCTCTCCACCTCCCCCTTCCATGCCTAACAGACACTTTAACTCTGGGTCTGTATTTTACGGAAATAATCCAAAATGTGGGAAAGAGAGTCTTGCCTTATTTGTATAAGAAGGGAAGGAAGAAAGGAAGGAAGGAAGGAAGGAAGGAAGGAAGGAAGGAAGGAAGGAAGGAAGGAAGGAAGGAAGGAAGGAAGGAAGGAAGGGGGAAGGAAGGAGGGAAGGAAGGAGGGAGGAAGGATGGGAGGGAGGGAGGAAGGGAGGGAGGAGGAAGAGAAGGGAGGGAAGGAGGGAACAGCCTAAAAGCCTACTATTGAGAGATATTTAAATAATTGATGGAATTCTACTGCAGAGATTATTGTGAATCCATTAAAATGATTTTGGAAAATATGCAATAACATGGAAAATGCTAACTGTATGACTGTAGGAGGAAATGAAGAATACTAGTATTATTATAACCACACAAATTTGGGGAAGACAGCAAAGTATAAAGGCAAATGTAAAACAAAAAATTAATAATCCAATCATTCATAGAACTACTATTAATACGAATGTTTTCTTTCAGTCATTTTTCTGACCATGTATGTAGGTGTATTTTAATAAAATAAAATGGAGATCTCAGGCTATATACTTATTTTTATATCCTACCTTTGTTACACAATAATTATTCATGAGTGTTAAATATTCTTTAAAAATATGCTTTTCAATACCTGCATAGAAGTCTATCATGTGAACCTTCCACAGTTCATTAGGTTGAACCATAAAAAAGCTGTTTTGTAGGTCAACATTTGTCAACTGTCAGTAATTTCATATAGTTCAATTTAATATCTATCTAGTTCCCATTTGGAGCACTTGGGTTATGTTAACTACTTATAATGAAATCAGTTTAAATAAATATTTAGTGTCTCTATTTTATATGTATAAAATTTCTAGAAGGGTAATTTGCAGATAAGCACATTTTTAAGTTTCCTCAAATATTTTTCTATATTGCCCTTCAGGAAATTTGTACCAATCTACATTCCCATAGTAGTGTCTGTTACTCTGTTTTTACTGCACTCCAAATGAAAGAAACTCTTTATAGTTTCTTTTTAACACATAATATTCTTTAAAAAATTGCCATTTTTTCTTTCTTTCTATTTAAGATGTCTCCCCAGAATAGTCGCAAATAAATTATCTCACAAAGACCGTTGGTATTGAGAAACAAAGTTTCCTGTTGAAACACCCTCTCTAGGCAGATCAAAATTGGAAATCAGCTCTGAAGTCTAGAGCGAGAAACACGGAGGATAGTTTCTGAGGTAAACACCACAATGGGCAGAAACAGAGGGAATGTGAAATTCCAGAGTTAAGTTCAGAATTCCCAAGGCTAGAGTCTAGAGAAATGATGAAAACTCACCAGTTCAGACTGGAACAGGATGATGCTCAAGAGTATGATTGCTTTATCAACAAAATTAAAAGGCCACCTACTGAATGGGAGAGGATATTTGCAAACAATATATCCAATAAAAGGTTAATGTCCAAAATAAACAAAGAACTCATACAACTCAACATAAAAAAAAATACTGATTAAAAAATGACTGAATAGACATTTTTCCAAAGAAGACATACAGATGCCAACAGGAACATGAAAAGATGTTCAACATCACTAATCATCAGGGAAATGCAAATCAAAACCACAATAAAATATCACCTCACATCTGTCAGGACGGCTATTATCAACAAGACAACAAATAACAAGTGTTGGTGAGGATGTGGAGAAAATGGAACCCTGTGCACTGTTGGTGGGAATGTAAACTGTTGCAGCTACTGTGGAAAACAGTATAGAGAGATTCCTCAAAAAATTAAAAAGAGAACTACCACATGATCCAGCAATTCCACTCCTGGGTATTTATCCAAAGAAAACAAAAACACTAATTCAAAAAGATATATGCATCCCTATGTTCATTGCAGCATTATTTACAATAGCCAAGATATGGAAGCAACCTAAGTGCCCATCAATAGATGAGTGGATAAAGATGTGATGTATATATATATATATACAATGGAATATTATTCAGCCATAAAAAAAGAATGAAATCTTGCTATTTATGACAATATGGATGGATCTAGAGGGTATTATGCTAAGTGAAATAAGTCAGATAAAGACAAATAATGTATGATTTCACTTATATGTGGAATCTGAAAAAAACAAAACAAATGAACAAATATAACAAACCAGAAACAGAGTCATAGATACAGAGAACAAATAGGTGGTTGACATAGGTGAGGAGGTGAGGAGAGGAATGACAAAGATGAGGAAAATTAAGAGGTACAAACTTCCAGCTGCAAAATAAATGTCATGGATATGAAATGTACAGTAAGGAGAATATAGTCAATAACTAAATAATATCTCTGTATGGTGATATAACCAGACTTATCATGGTGATCATTTTGAAATGTATAGAAATATTGATTCACTGTGTTGTGTAACAGGAACTAAGATAGTATTGTATGTCAATCATAAATATAATTAACACTGCTGAATGTTATATATATATATATATGACATTTGATAAGAGAATAAATCCTAAGAGTTCTCATCACAAGGAAAAAAGTTTTCTTCTATTCCTTTAATTTTGTAACCATATGAGATGATGGATGTTGACTAAATTATTGTGATAATCATTTCATGTTGTATGTAAGTCACCTCATTATGCTGTACACCTTAAACTTACACAATGTTGTATGTCAATTATATCTCAATAAATCTGGAAAGAAAAAAAGAAAGAGTATGACTGCCTTTAAATGAGAGGGCTTGGATGTCTTTGGTGTCTGACTGTGGCCAGTGATGTCTCCATTGCTGTGGCCAGATGATGTCTCCAGAGTAACCCTACATCCCAGGGTAACCCGACATCCCAATCAGCATCCATTTTACTACAAAGACCTGAAACACTGGCTGTCACAAAATCATATGGTGACATAGTATTGGGTAATGGGTAAAGTTTTGGGGATCAGAAATTATAAAAAGACAAGAGGAAGATAATTTAGAGTTTGCCCTCCTAGGGGGATTTCTACTCACTCCTCTTAATGCAAGCAGAAAATCACTCACTTATTCAGATAAATATCTTTGCAAGGGTAGTAAGTAAATCCTTGGCAATTCTGACCATCTCCCCTCAAAAAAAGAGGCGAATACTGGGAGACCTACAGAGGCTTGAAGGGGTCAATACAGCCTGGGGGTTGCTGGGACCTTTGTAAAGGGAACTGAAAGAGTGACTTTGTTCTCCAGAAAACAGCCTAAAGAAAAGGCAGAAATTCTCTAGCCAAAGTGACCCCAGGCCAACTAAAACATCAAGCTGAATAAAAATATGGAGACCTTTCAAGGGGAGGCTCCATAATGAACAATTGCAAAAGTTTCTTTGAGTCACGGCAAGCCCCTGGTTTCCAGTAAAATTCTAGACCTTCCAAGTTTGCCTGGCTGGGGACTCCTCTAGGAGCAGAACACAGAGCTCTCCTGGAGCCTTTCAAAGACCTTTTCATGGACTGCCACGTCCCCACCAACAGCAAGTACACCATCAGTAGAGATGCTTAAACCGGTAAACCAGCTTGGTCCAGCTCATGAATGCACCCAGATCTAATTTTCCTTTTCCAAGCTCATGGGCTATAAAGACACTCAGCTGCAATAATTTAAGTTTTTCACATTACCAGCAACTAAATTTTATACTTGTCAAAGATTAATTAATTGGTTTTGAGCTGTCGGTCAGGGTTTAGAACTGACCCTAGTCCCTGTACAGTTTCCCTCCCTTTTAGCCTCTCAGATTCCTGTCCTTTCCAGATTGTCATTGGACAATCAGCAATGAAACAGACTGGAGACAGAAAACGGGCTACATTTCAGAAAAGATCAAGAAACTCAGCTTTCCTTCCTCTTAAAAAGGTTCCTCCTACTTCTGATTCAGAAGTCATGCATGCAGACCTAATATATATCCCATATAGAACTCTTCAACTATATAAAATAACTTTTCCATTCATACCTTCTATTCATGTTTCAATAGAAGTTTAAACCAGTGGTTCTTGCATTTGTTCCGCAAATACTTCTTTGGGCATCTGACATACCTCCACAGATAACTATTTCCCACTGCCATCACTGGATTCATGTACATTAGTATTACTTTCTCTCTCCCCACTCTATAGCCAGTATTAGAGAACTTCATCTGAGATGAGCTTTGGGGGTTTAGAGTTCCAGGAAGAACCACTTAAAGTCTTAGAGAATATCAGTGGACTAGTACCTATTTTCAGAAGCTTTGGACGAATCTTCTCTCATCTATTCTTAAATGTTACATCTCACAATTCATACTAGGCTCCTTAAATACTGTTAATGAGCTTGAAGCGGAATTTTATCTGATGTATTTATTATACTTTATATTTATGTTTACTTGTTTACATAGTTTTCTGGTAATTTTTACATAGTAGAGTTTAACTGGGTTTGTATTCTTTTCCAAATATACTCTTAGCACCAAATTTTGAGATTCCATGGATAATGGGTAGATCATAGTTGTTCCATCTTAGAAGGGAAGAAATTGGTTTTATTTTAAATTATGTTTCCACTTCTAATATGACCAAGAAAGCTCCTACCAGACCCTAGCCTATGACAGATAACTGTAAAACATGGATAAAATATGCAAATAAAAATCAAATATCCAAAGGTGCTAGGGGGTAAACTCAAGCAGTCAAATTCTGGAGAGGAGCTGAGATTTCATAGAAGGGATTGGTACAAGTGAGTTAATAATTTGTATGCCTTCTGTCTAAAGGCAGGCTGAAGTCAGGGTCACTCAGGGTGAGAAAATCTTTAATATAAAAATTAAGTCTTTTTTGAAGAAAAGGACCAAAGAACAGAATGTAGGGCAACCACAGCTACTGAAAAGCGAGCAGAAAATTTCCTACAAGGAGTGATTCAGAGAAGCAGAGCCCAAAATTTGTACATACGCTCTTCCCAAGTATCTGGATGACCAGTGAATTACACATGCATATGGTAGACTCTAAGCACACCAGCAAAGAAAAACAAACAAAAAAAACACTAAGGTTTGAGCTACTATACAAGAGACAGAGTTTGCAGTTTCAGTCATCAAATTAATTATATTCTGAAGCAAAACAACAACTATCTTCAGAAGAAATAATAGACTGCAGGATATCTACAACCAATTATTCACAATGGTCAGGGTATAATCCAAAAATTCTAACCATATAAAGAAACTATCCTCAACAAAATAAAGAAAAATATTATCACAATGAATGAAAAGGTAGAAAATCTCTGCTGAGAAATGAAAACTATTTTTAAAAAAAGAACTAAATAGAGAACTAAATAGAAATACTACAACTTAAAAACACCATAATTAAAATTTTTAAATTCACTGTATGTTCTTAGTAGTAGAATGGAAAATACAGAAGAGTCAGTAAACTTGAAGACAGATAAATAGAAATGATCCAATCTAAAAGACAGATAAGAAAAAGACTGGGGAAAATGGAACAGATTCTCATGAATTCATGGACCTGAAGAAGAAGAATAAAAGTCTAACATATGTATAATTGGTGTTTCATGAGGAGAAGAGGTACAGAATAGGCATTAAAAAATATTAAAGCTATAATGGCTGAAAATCTTCCAAATTTGGTATAAGACTTAACTTTACCAATCCAAGAAGCTCAGTGAACTCAAAACAGGAAAACTATGTCCAGTTTCACTGCAGTCACATTGTTGAAAACCAAACCAAAGATAAAGAGAAAATCCTGATAGCAGTCAGATAAAAACCCATTACACAGAGGGAAGCCATGGTGCAAACTCAATGATTTTCATTGGAAATTACAGAAGACAGTAGAGAGTGTAAGAAGCAAACAAAACATTAATCCTAAATTCAGCATCCAGTGAAAATATTTTTCAAGAATAAAAACAAAGACATTGTCATATAAAATAAAACTAAGAGAACTGTCAGCTGATCTGTACTTTTTTTTTTCTCCTCCTCTTTTTTACTATTGTGGTTCTGTTTTACCTTCCGGGTGTTGTTTCATCTATATTTTTATATTTTTTCTAACACAGCTGTTAGTTTCCAACTCTAATTTTATTTTTTACTTTGTTATTGTCCTCCTTTTTTTTTTTTTTTTTTTTTTTTGGCTGCCCCACACAACTTGCAGGACCTTGGTTCATAAGCCAGGGGTAGGGCCAAAGCTCCTGTAGTGGGAGCTCCGAATCCAAACCACTGGAGTAAAAGAGAACCTCAGATGCCAGGGAATATTTATCAGAATGAGGTGTCCTGGAGGTCCTCATCTAAGCACCAAGACCCAGCTCTACCCAACATCCTACAAACTGCAGTGTTGGAAGCCTGAGGCCAGACAACGAGTAAGACAGGAACACAATCCCACTCATAAAAAAAAGGAAAGAAAAATGAGATGGCAAAAAAAATATGTCACAGATGAAGGAGCAAGGTAAAAACCTACAAGACAAAATAAACGAAGAGGAAATAGGCAATGTACCTGAAAAAGAATTCAGAGTAATGATAGTAAAGATGATCCAGAATCTTGGAAACAGAATGGAGTCATGGATTGAGAAAATATAAGAAATGTTTACTGAAGATCTAGAAGAACTAAAGAACAAACAAACAGAGAGGAACAACACAATAACTGAAATGAAAAATACACTAGAAGGAATCAATAACAGAATAAATGAAGGAAAAGAACGAATAAGTGAGTTGGAAGACAAAATGGTGGAAATAATGGCCAAGGAACAGAAAAAATAAAAAAGAATAAAAATAATTGAAGACAATCTCAAAGACCTCAGGGACAACGCTAAATGCATGAACATTCGAATTATAGGGGTACCAGAAGAAGAAGAGAAAAAGAAAGAGTCTGAGAAAATATTTGAAGAAATTATAGTGGAAAACTTCCCTAACATGGAAAAGGAAATAGTCACCCCAGTCCAGGAAGCAGAGAGAGTCCCATAAAGGATAAACCCTAGGAGAAACACACCAAGACACATATTAATAAAACCAACAAAAATTAAATTCAAAGAAAAAATATTAAAAGCAGCAAGGGAAAAACAAAAAATAACACACAAAGGAATTTCCATAAGGTTATCAGCTGATTTTTCAGCAGAAACTCTGCAGGCCAGAAGGGAGTGGCAGGATATACTTCAAGTGATGACAGAGAAAAACCTACAACCAAAATTATTCTACCCGGCAAGGGTCTCATTCAGATTCAAAGGAGAAATCAAAAGTTTTTCAGACAAGCAAAAACTAAGAGAATTCAGCATCACCAAACCAGCTTTACAACAAATGCTAAAGAAACTTCCCTAGGCAGCAAACACAAGGGAAGAAAAAGGCCCACAAAAACAAACCCAAAACAATTAAGAAAATGGTAATAGGAACATACATGTCAATAATAACCTTGAATGTAAATGGATTAAATGCCCCAACCAAAAGACACAGACTGGCTTAATGGATACAAAAACAGGACCCATATATATGCTGTCTACAAAAGACCCATTTCAGACCTAGGGACACATACAGACTGAAAGTGAAGGGATGGAAAAAGATATTCCATGTAAATGGAAATCAAAAGAAAGCTGGAATAGCAAAACTCATCGCAGGCAAAATAGACTTTAAAATAAAGACTGTTACAAGAGATAAGGAAGGCCACTACATAATGATCACAGGATCAATTCAAGAAGAAGATATAACAATTATAAATGTTTATGCACCCAGCATAGGTGCATTTCAATATATAAGGCAAATGCTAACAACCATGAAAGGGGAAATCGACAGTAACACAATAATAGTAGGGGACTTTAACAAAACACGGTGCCCTTCAAACCAATCAACCTTCCAAATCAAGCTTTGGTCTTGGGCCTCTGGTCACTCAGAGTATAAGTGGACAGTTGAATGTGATAAAGTGGTAACTATTTTGGATATAAGCTCAGAGAAATCCAAAACAATGAAGGCCTTTACAAGTATCTTGAGCGACTTTGCCTATCACAAGCAACTTTACAATCGAAAATTTGGTTTGCTTGTGATAGAATTATTGGTGTGTACATCTTGCTGATAAGGAAGAAATAAAGTCACAAGAAAACAAACAAACGAAAAATAGTAGGGGACTTTAACACCCCACTTACACCAATGGACAGATCATCCAAACAGAAAATAAATAAGGAAGCACAAGCTTTAAATGACACAATAGACCGGATAGATTTAATTGATATTTAAAGAACATTCCACCCAAAAGTAGCAGATACACTTTCTTCTCAAGTGCACATGGAACATTCTCCAGGATAGATCACATCTTGGGTCACAAATCAAGCCTCAGTAAATTTAAGAAAACTGAAATCATATCAAGCATCTTTTCTGACCATAACGCTATGAGATTAGAAATGAATTACAGGGAAAGAAAAGTGAAAAGCACAAACACATGGAGGCTAAACAATACGTTACTAAATAACCAAGAGATCACTGAAGAAATCAAAGAGGAAATCAAAAAACACCTAGAGACAAATGACAATGAAAACAAGAAAATCCAAAACCTATGAGATGCAGCAAAAGCAGTTCTAAGAGGGAAGTTTATAGCTATACAAGTCTACCTAAAGAAACAAGAAAAACCTCAGGTAAACAATCTAACCTTACACCTAAAGGAACTAGAGAAAGAAGAACAAACAAAACCCAAAGTTAGCAGAAGGAAAGAAATCATAAAGATCAGAGCAGAAATAAATGAAATAGAAACAAAGGAAACAATAGCAAAGATCAATAAAACTAAAAGCCGGTTCTATGAGAAGATAAACAAAATTGATAAACCATTAGCCAGACTCATGAAGAAAAAGAGGGAGAGGACTCAAATCAATAAAATTAGAAATGAAAAAGGAGAAGTTACAAAAGACACCGTAGAAATACAAAGCATTCTAAGAGGCTACTACAAGGAACTCTATGCCAATAAAATGGACAACCTGGAAGAAATGGACACATTCTTAGAAAGGTATAACCTTCCAAGACTGAACCAGGAAGAAACAGAAAATATGAACAGACCAATCACAAGTAATGAAATTGAAACTGTGATTAAAAATCTTCCAACAAACAAGAGTCCAGGACCAGATGGCTTCACAGGTGAATTCTATCAAACATTTAGAGAAGAGCTAACACCCATCCTTCTCAAACTCTTCCAAAAAATTGCAGAGGAAGGAACACTCCCAAACTCATTCTATGAGGCCACCATCACCCTGATACCAAAACCAGACAAAGATACTACAAAAAAAGAAAATTACAGACCAATATCACTCATGAATATATATGCAAAAATCCTCAACAAAATACTAGCAAACAAAATCCAACAGCACACTAAAAGGATCATACACCACGATCAAGTGGGATTTATCCCAGGGATGCAAGGATTCTTCAGTATACGCAAATCAATCAATGTGATACAACGTATTAACAAATTGAAGAAGAAAAACCATATGATCATCTCAATAGATGCAGAAAAAGCTTTTGACAAAATTCAACACCCGTTTATGATAAAAACTCTCCAGAAAGTGGGCATAGAGGGAACCTACCTCAACATAATAAAGGCCATATACGACAAACTCACAGCAAACATCATTCTCAATGGTGAAAAACTGAAAGCATTTCCTCTAGGATTAGGAACGCGACAAGGATGTCCACTCTCGCCACTACTATTCAACATAGTTTTGGAAGTCCTAGCCACAGCAATCAGAGAAGAAAAAGAAATAAAAGGAATACAAATTGGAAAAGAAGAAGTAAAACTGTCACTGTTTGCAGATGACATGATACTATACATAGAGAATCCTAAAGATGCCACCAGAAAACTACTAGAGCTAATCAATGATGAATTTGGTAAAGTTGCAGGATACAAAATTAATGCACAGAAATCTCTTGCATTCCTACACACCAATGATGAAAGATCTGAAACAGAAATTGTGGAAACACTCCCATTTACCATTGCAACAAAAGAATAAAATACCTAGGAATAAACCCACCTAGGGAGACAAAAGACCTGTATGCAGAAAACTATAAGACACTGATGAAAGAAATTAAAGATAATACAAACAGATGGAGAGATATACCATGTTCTTGGATTGGAAGAATCAATATTGTGAAAATGAGTATACTACCCAAAGCAATCTACAGATTCAATGCAATCCCTATCAAATTACCAATGGCATTTTTTACAGAACTAGAACAAATCATCTTAAAATTTGATTGGAGACACAAAAGACCCCAAATAGCCAAAGCAGTCTTGAGGGAAAAAAACGGAGCTGGAGGAATCAGACTCCCTGACTTCAGACTATACTACAAAGCTACAGTAATCAAGACAATAAGCTACTGGCACAAAAACAGAAATATAGATCAATGGAACAGGATAGAAAGCCCGGAGATAAACCCACGCACCTATGGTCAACTAATCTATGACAAAGGAGGCAAAGATATACAATGGAGAAAAGACAGTCTCTTCAATAAGTGGTGCTGGGAAAACTGGACAGTTACATGTAAAAGAATGAAATTAGAACACTCCCTAACACCATACACAAAGATAATCTCAAAATGGATTCGAGACCTAAATGTAAGACCGGACACTATAAAACTCTTAGAGGAAAACATAGGAAGAACACTCTTTGACATAAATCACAGCAAGATCTTTTTTGATCCATCTCCTAGAGTAATGGAAATAAAAACAAAAATAAACAAATGGGACCTAATGAAACTTCAAAGCTTTTGCATAGCAAAGGAAACCATAAACAAAATGAAAAGACAGCCCTCAGAATGGGAGAAAATATTTGCAAGCAAATCAACAGACAAAGGATTAATCTCCAAAATATATAAACAGCTCATGCAGCTCAATATTAAAGAAACAAACAACCCAATCCAAAAATGGGCAGAAGACCTAAATAGACATTTTTCCGAAGAAGACAAACAGATGGCCAAGAAGCACATGAAAAGCTGCTCAACATCACTAATTATTAGAGAAATGCAAATCAAAACTACAATGAGGTGTCACCTCACACCAGTTAGAATGGGCATCATCAGAAAATCTACAAACAACAAATGCTGGAGAGGGTGTGGAGAAAAGGGAACCCTCTTGCACTGTTGGTGGGAATGTAAATTGATCCAGCCACTATGGAGAACAGTATGGAGGTTCCTTAAAAAACTAAAAATAGAATTACCATATGATCCAGCAATCCCACTACTGGGCATATACCCAGAGAAAACCATCATTCAAAAAGACACATGCACCCCAATGTTCATTGCAGCACTATTTACAATAGCCAGGTCACGGAAGCAACCTAAAGGCCCATCGACAGACGAATGGATAAAGAAGATGTGGTACATATATACAATGGAATATTACTCAGCCATAAAAAGGAACGAAACTGAGTCATTTGTTGAGACGTGGATGGATCCAGGGACTGTCATACAGAGTGAAGTAAGTCAGAAAGAGAAAAACAAATATCGTATATTAACGCATGCATGTGGAACCTAGAAAAATGGTACAGATGAACCAGTTTGCAGGGCAGAAGTTGAGACACAGATGTAGAGAACAAACATATGGACACCAAGGTGGGAAAATGCGGTGGGGTGGGGATGGTGGTGTGCTGAATTGGGCGATTGGGATTGACATGTATACACTGATGTGTATAAAGCTGATGACTAATAAGAACCTGCAGTATAAAAAAACAAACAAAGAAACAAAAAAATCAACTAATACTAAACTTTCTTTGGGTTATTTGTATGGAAATATGTTAATATGTTTCAGACATTACATGAAATTTCTAAAAATCTTATATGTTCTGGTATAATGTTATAAGTCATAATTCTAGTTATTACTTTAAAATGTATATCTCAGAAATAACTAAATTTCCTTGTCAATTGCAGTATTATGAACGTTCATCAAATCTTTAACTGTGATCATTTTTACATCTTTTGTCATTTACAGACAGTTCTGGGTGTACTCTGATGCTTCTGCAAAAATGTTTCTATAAAAGGGTTTCATCTTCAAGGAATTCATGGAAAAGACTCTGACAAGTACAGGTTTCTGGTAACTGACTATACTGCTGAACTGAATGAATAAGCATTTTCAGAACTCTAATGGAAAACTGATGAATTCATAAAAGTGCTAACAAAAGATCAAGATGAAAAATAAATTACATGGGACTGAGTGAACTGATGAGGATGATTATAATTTTTGTGACTTTCTGTTTGAATAAAAAAAAAAATCCCACAGGGACTCAGAGGCAAAAAATATACAAATCAATTTTCACTGCAAAGTAAAGGAGCTGTTACAGTGGAGGATTACTGGACTGAATGTCAATATTATGACACAGTATAAGTGTTTCGTGTTTGGTAATTGCAATCATTGATGCTTTTGTTGTGGTCATCCATTTACAATGCTTGGTGTCAGTTTATTTACCTCTTGTAAAAATAAAATACAGTGTGTGTGTGTGTGAAAAAATATTAAATTAAATTAAATTAAAAAAAGAAAGAAACCAAGAAACAAAAGAGAACCTGTCCTGTCTAAACCAAAAAACAAAAATAAAGCAAAACTATGAAGAAAACTTGACAAATCTACACAAAAGTCTGTGTTTGAGAAAAGTCTCTGTCAACTTTTTGAACTTTATCGTCAGAACAGCAGACAGAATTCACTGATTTTAGCCAGATGCCAAGATAATTTTCTACATTCAACCCACCTCCATTAACATATAATTATTCTACCCAGAAGTGAGACATCACTAGTCTTATTCCCTTCCTTCTAACTCCTCTTTGAGTAAACATGCTCCGCTTCTCCTCAAGCCTAATCATCAGGCAAGGTGTGTGCACCAGTTTTCTTACACACAGTCTCAAAAATTCTTGATCCCAGCCCAAACTCTTTACTTGAACATTACAATCTTTGTTGCATCTTGAGAGGAGGTAGGAAAGGTGGTCTCTGAATGACTTTTATTTATGAACTAAATCATATCAAGTGGCTTTCATTTCATTATCTATTTTATTGTTTTCTAGATAGCTAGAAGTTTAACATCCTCTAATTGCCAATCATTTTCTCCTCTTCCCAAACAATTAATTGGATGTGATTCTCACTGAGAAGTTCTCCTCTGCTGAAACAATCCATGACCTCAAGATGATGCCAGTGTGGACGAACGACTTTTTGTTATTATTACAGTGAATTAGGTATGGAAATCTATATGCAAGAGTCAACTTAAAAAAAATTTACTAGGGATGGAACATAAGTGTTTTGGGCTTGAATAAATCTCTAGCAAGGGGGATTGTTGATTTGAATGATTGTTCCCTTATAACTAATGTTATGATAAATGACAATCTGAGGAGAACTAAAACCTTAAAATGTGAGATGCAGGGTATGAGATCCATTATATGACACGCATAGATATTAAGCTAATACCATTGCACAGAGCTATATGCCCACAGTTGTTCTTAAGCACAGTGGCTAAATGAAATGTCTCCCCTTTTGTTTTGGAAAGATGAGCTGAGAGTATGTTGAGGGAGGAGAGTGGTTTGACAATCATGGTGGCCATATAAAAGTCAAACACAGGGAAAAAATCAAATAGTGAAGAGTAGTAAAAGTGAAAATATAAAATTCCTACTTTTGCCCTTCTTGGTCTCTTTCTGTCTCTGTCTCTCTCTCTCTCTTCATTTCCCATGCCCTCCCCCCGATCCTGCTTCTCAGAAGTAAACTATATTAACAGTTTCTTGGCTAGACTTCCAGAAATTTCTGTGCATGAGTGTGTTATCAAAACCCTCCCTTGCCTTTGGAAGATTAACTTCAAAAAAATAATTTTAGATTTACAGAAAAGTTACAGAGAATTCCCATATACCCCTCATCTAGGTACCCTTATTGTTAACATTTCACATAGTCATGGTACATTTATCAAAGCTAAGAAATTAACATGGAATCATTACTATTAATTGAACTACAGATTTCATTGAGATTTCACTCGTTTTTTCACTAACGTCCTTTTTACTGTTCCAAGAGTCCAACCAGGATCTACACTGCATTAAGTTGTCATCTCTCCTAATCTCCTCTGCTCTGTTTTCTGGTCTTGCATTTTTATCATTACCACTGGCAGTTATGAGGAGTATTGGTCAGATATTTTATAGAATGCCTCTCAATTTGGATTTGTCTGGTGTTTTCTCATGATTACACTGGTGTTATGGGTTTGGAAGCAGAATACCACAGAGTTGAAGTGCCCTTCTCATCACTCTATATCAGAGGGTACATACTATCAACATGGCTTATCACCATGTTGATAATGGTGATATGGGTAATATCTACCTATTTTCTCCTCTGTAACATTAGTATTGTTCCCTTTCCATACTCCATTCTTTGCAAGTAGGTCACTTACTCTGGCCCACACTCAAGGAAAAGAGAATTAAGCTCTACCTCCTGAGTGGGTGATATCTATATATGTTATTTGGAATACTTCTGAAGGGAAAAATCCTTTCTTCCTTATTTATTTACTTATATCAGTATGGACTCATGTATTTACTTTATACCTTGGGTTATAGTGTGATACTATGCCACTATTCTTAATATAAATAAAATCATTTTATGCGAATAGTTCTGAAACTTTTTGAATCTCATAATCTGTACTTTCCATATCTGCATTGATATTTCACTGTAAAGATGTTTCATGTTCTATTTATTTACTCCTATTTTGTAAGATATTTAAGTTGGCTTAATTTTTATTCTTATTCAAACAACACTCAATTAAATTCCTGTGTATATATTTATGTATTGTAGATCTATTATATATCAATAAGATAAATTCCTAACAGTGGAATTGCTGAGTCAAATGTATGTGCCTTTTCCAATGCAGTAGATATTATCTAATTGTCTTCCAAAAGAGTTGCACAAATTAATACTCATGATGGGCTTTCAATAGGTCACTGCACTTGCAGCAGGGGACCTGCTTCCTTTTTGTAATTGTGATGCATGGCCACCTTCCCTAATTACAGTGGGATGCTATCTTTGTATTTCTTGCTATAGAACCTGTAGCTGTGGGACCTAAGTTTTAGTTTTAGTTGTTGATATGTTCTGATGTGCAAGAAATTGACAGACTAACGCCAGAGAAATAATGGGAGAAATATCAACTTGAGGCTTGCTGCAACATGGCAGCAGAAAATAAAAGACAAGAGAAAAGTGATCAGGAGGGGAAAAAGCACACACATACACACACACACACACACATATACACACACACACACACAAAACAGAAAGAGATAATCAAAGAGACTGTAATTAATTGGCACCAGGACCTGACAAATTGGGGAAACTGACCAAGATTTGTTCTTGAGAAAGAGACTATTTCAAGAGCTTCTTGACATAAGATTCCAAGAAAATGGAATAATCAGCTCTGAAAATAGGGCTAAACGTAGGAGTCATTCTTAATATCCCCCCAAAGAGGCCTAAGGTACTAGCAATTGTCTGTTTTCTCAGGGATTAAAAATTGAAAGAGGTGGTGATTAAAAAAAGAAAATTGAAATCAAAAGACTGGGCTTGTTTTATGCAAGAGATAGCTGAATTCTAAAATGAGGTATTTTGTTTTGTTTTGTTTTGTTTTTTCCCCTTTAATGAGCCCATCCTTAGGATTTCTTTCACCATAAATCTTTTGGCAGACAGGATGCCTGTCTGCTGTGGCAGACGCTGCCCATGAAAGAGACTTGACATGACCTCCACATCACACACAAGAGAGAAGCCCCTTCTTTTATTTCTTGGGAAGCACCTGTGAATTAGGACCTTAGCGCGGGATTGTACTGTTCCTCTTGAAGTCCCTTCCTGGAGGTTTTCCAATCATTTTTGCTACAAGTAGAGTCCCCAGCCTCTCCCTCCTCCACGTCACCACTCCCATAGCACAATAAATATTAACACATTTATAACAGAGAAGCTGCCTCTTTCTTAATCACAAGTTAGATCTGCTGACTTGTTCGGAGTTGGTTAGGGTTGAGTCACTAAGAAGCATATGAGGTTACGGCACTCGTCTTTTTAATAATGATACAGAATCCCCGTGTCTCTCAAATAGATATCAAGCTTGGGAGCCATTCATTTTCATTACCCTCTCTCCCCATAGGAAAAACCCAAGAACACAGTTTATGTACTTAAAACAATAAGCTGAATCACTGTTGCTATTTAACATCTTATTTATTAGAAGATGTTCATTCTTTGTTGCTGTGCCTGAAGCCAATGCAGCAAAGGAAACAGTTATTTTAAAAATAGAAGAGGGACTTCCCTGGTGGTGCAGTGGTTAAGAATCCACCTGCCAATGCAGGGGACACGGGTTCGAGCCCTGGTCTGGGAAGATCCCACATGCCACGGAGCAACTAAGCCCATGCGCCACAACTACTGAGCCTGCGCTCTAGAGCCCACGAGCCACAACTACTGAGCCCACATGCCACAACTACTGAAGCCCATGTGCCTAGAGCCCATGCTCTGCAGCAAGAGAGGCCACCGCAATGAGAAGTCCGTGCACCACAACAAGGAGTAGCCCCCGCTCGCCTCAACTAGAGAAAGCCTTCACGCAGCAACAAAGACCCAATGCAGCCATAAATAAATAAATAAATAAATAAAATAGAAGAAATAAACAGAATAATACTAACTTGCAAAAAAATTTAAACAATCCCCTACACGTTGTTTTTGGACAGCTCTGCATCATCCCAAGAGATCAGTAGGTAAATAACATCCTATTTTCTGTTTGCACAACATGCATCACAGAGGGAAGAGGGGATAAAATAACATCCTTGCACCAAACAGCTTGGTCTCTCTAGTTTGCAGCTAATATATAATGAGTTTGCAACCCATGGATTTTGCAGGCTGTTTCTCTGTGACCTAAGGAGTCACAATGACAATTCCAAAGGCTATACTAATTCCTTTTTAAAATAAAAGAGCGAGGCGTTGCTGAGGGTGGACATTGGGAACTGAGCTATTTCCATTACCCTATTTTAAGAAAAGCGCTAGCTAGATGACCCAGGTGCCAGCTATTATTGACCCTTAACTTCAGAAACTCATTTGCAAGGAGCTTTGCACACCGATTTGGATGGGAAATGTATATTGCTTCTCTTCTCTGCGAGGCTATCAGGAAACACACTTCACAAAATTCCCAAGGGACACATAATCATTCTTTCAGGATAGCAAGTTGGCTATAGCAGGCTTCTGCCCATTCAGCTAAGCAGGTCTGTGAATGGTAATGGAGATAGCTAATGCCTCTGGGTTTTCTGGGCGTGGGAGGAATTTACCATGATATGTAATTAGGAAGAAATAGCAGAAGAAGACAACTTGTAGAAGCCCAACTGAAAATACACTAACAAATAAGTCTAAACTATATTCATTGTGCCATTTGGGAGTAGGAGTAGAGGATAATTTTCTAGTGTCAAGAACGTCATAAGTCTGCCAAAGTCATAAATCAGCAGGACTTTACAAGGGTCTTGGAAAGAGAGAGGGAGACCCTGTAAGAAAATGACAGATGCTCTTCCACTTCCATGATCTTTTTTTACCTGCTAGCTCTTTCTTCTCAGTCAGTATATCTGGTATTTCCACTTCCCCCAACAACAACAACAAAAAAGATTCTTGATTATTAGACTTTGGATTACCTCTGCTAAAACGTGGTAGAAGTGACAGTTATAAGAACATTTCGAAAGCTTGCAGCTTTTGAAGCAGACCAAGGCCGGTAAGAGCTACCTGAGAGAGGAGATGGAGGCTTTGCCTCGCCAAAATCTGGTTACACCTCATCTCCGTGCTCCCCAAGGGACCCACCCCTGGATTCTCCCAGGAAGCCCTCCAGACCTACCCTGCTGCCTCCAGACCTTTGCTCTCCTGTGTGTCCGGGACCGCCTGGGGTGCCCTTCTTCTAACCCCATCCTTGTCTAATTTGAACTCATGCCTCAAGGACCAACATCTTTCCAGTGTATAGGTCTCTTCCTCTCATCCAGCCTGCACTGAGCTCCCACTTTTCTGAATTCTTGTATTCTTATAATCTATATAATGATAATATTTTATGCATGCACATATGTATTGACTACTCGCTACATACTAGGGCCTATATTAAGCAGTTCATATATGCTATCTTATTTAATCTTTATAGCTACCACAACCTATTTTACATTAGAGGAAACTGTGGTGACAGAATCAGTGAGTGGCAGGGATGGGATTTCAACCCAGATCTGTCATCTGTAAAGCCCATGCTCTTTCCCATATTCCATACCCCATTCTCTGGACTACCTCACAATATACATGCATTGTATCCTTTTATACCTTATTCTATGTGCTTATGCCTCACCTGGACAATGGCATTTACTCCACTGGTGAATGGGGATCACATGTTATATTTGTCTAGCATGGGGCAAGGCACTTAGTAGGTGCCTAGTATTTGTGAATGGATGTAGAATGAATGGATGGGCATATTTCTTCAAGGTTCTCAAAGCTTTATAAGAACGATCCTGATAGACTGTGATGGATGGAGAAGAAAGGGCAGGGTGATGGTGATGTGTGGAAAGAGCCCCTAACAGTTGATAAATCCTCTTGCTTGGGTTCACTGTGGTTCTCTCGGCCCCTCAGTAACAGGTGGGGCCATGTGAAACCTGGCACAGAAGTAGTGTCTGGGAAGTTCCCAGGAGATGTACCACCTTGGCCACAAAAGTAGTGTGACGGTGCCAATCATTGTTCCTGAGGTTTCTCTAGGGAGCCAAGACTCATTCAGCCAATCAGCTCCAGGACAGAACTTCAATGTCTTACTGGGCTCCCTTGCGAAGCTTTAAATGGCTGAGTTAGATCATTGGGAACCGGTGCCAAATAAAAGCCTGGCCATTGCATTATAAACCTTCAAAGCTTGAGCCATAACATAATTTCAAATGCAGTATCAAGAGAAGAGTTCCAACACGTAGTAAATAAAATTTAGGACATGCATAAAAATTAAAGGGAGGGTCAACTAGTTTGAATGGCATACAAATTTAACGTTAATATCATAATCTGATGGAAAACCTCAGGATCCGAGGGGGTTCATATCAATTCCATCATTGCCCTTCATAGAACCTCAACCAGATTACTTCACCTTGCTGTGTGTCAGTCTCCCCATCTGTACGATGAAGAACGCAACCTCTTTTATTCCCTAATTACCTTCTAGATATCATCTGATATTCATTTGGTGGCCTGAGTTTCCTTTCCCAAGTCTCATGTAAATATACGCTATGTTTCTAAAAACCTCTCTGCATGCACACCTCTGTTACAAGAGTGTATCACTCATAAGTTTCTGTCAGGGCAACCAGCCCCATTAAAAAAAACAACAACACAGAATAGGAGGGTAGAGTTATTTTCAGAGTTAGAGAAAGCAAAGCCAGAAACAGTATAGAAACAGGTTCCAGATAAACAATCTGCTGCTCTTCCATTAAGCCTTGTTACTTTCCTTTAAGAAAAGAGTACTTAAAAGAACATGGTTCTACCTTAGTTCTCATCGAGGAGAGCAATACCTTTGTAATGACTTACAAAGTGACTTGAGAAAATCCTTTCTTCTCACGAATTACCATCATTTTCATGTCAATTAAAAATTAGGAAAATGCTTAGTGCATTTTTCAATTGGACAAAATGCCAGGAAAGCAGAATCCAAGACTCATTGAAGAAAGGAAAAACTCAAGGTTCTTACCGAATCTCTACCTCCAGCCCACTTGGCCAGAACTTCCTTATGTTTTAAATTCTAGTGTCTGCTTCTCATGGGTCTCCTCTTGCTCTTTCCCTGTTGCCCCACTGACTGCAGTCTCTGCTGGTCCCCTCTAGAAGCCAACTCCTTCATTCCTTCCCGTTTCTTTGCTTCTTGCAGCTAACATCTGGGGGCTGAGAAACAAGAGACCCAAACCTATTAAAATCAGGAATAAAGTTACAAGTCTAGAGGGGACCTGAGCTGCCCCCTTGAGGAAAGGGCATGAGCTCATGTTACCTGCTAGTTACTAGGCTCTAAGTCATAGACGGGTGAAGCTATTGGATTTCTCCCTTTCAGAATAAGGAAGCTTTTCTTCCTTCACTCAGAAGGCAACATCATTTAGGTTTCTGTCTCAGCTTTGGGAGAAGGAACCCTCCTTGATACCACAGAGTAGTTAATTCTTACTCCATGGGACCTGTAGTTAAAGCACTATGCTGGGACACGTAACGAACAGAGTCCCTTTCCTGAGCGGCATCTCTGGTAAGATCCTTTATGAGACAGACAGTGTGACCTGGCCAAGCAGCAGTGACCAGTCTAGTCCTACATATAGAAATAACAGAAAGTAGGGATGGGAATCCGAGCTTGGTCAAGTTGTCATCTAATCTTAGGGGCTTTGATAGTAAATGGGATAAAGTCCTTTGGAGACCACACTGGGTGTTAGGGAATAAAATGGTTCCTTCTTCAAAGCAGCAGCTAGAAAGGAAGGATCCCAGGCTACATCCTAAAAGGCTATACCCTTTGGGACTCAATTACAGTCATCAAAATCCCTATCTTGGAAATGAATTATTGATTGTAATGATGATACCAGGCCTTTCATTTGTATCCGTTCCTCAAACCTCACCCACGAGTTATGCCCTCCAGGAAGCCTTCCATAAACCCCTCCCCACCTGTGGGGAGAGGAGTGGGTTAGATGCCACTCCTCCGCCCCACAGCCCCCTATCCTAGTACTGAGTTACTCACTATACACACTGTACCATATCAGTGTGCTTCTCCTCACCTGGAGGCTCCAGCTCCATGAGGACAAGGCTTACATCTCTCAGCTCATAACTTTAGCACTGAGAATTGTGCCTTGTGCAGGGTACATGTTCACTATAAGCTTGAATGAATGAGTAAATGAATGAATGAACCTTTGTATCTTCTGTAATATAGTTCCTCCTCCCACCAAGGAGCTAATCTTGGTGCATTCCCATAATCCCGCAGGGGTAGGGCATTGTGACATCACCCTAAGACAAGCCAAAAGCATTAGCAGGAGCTGTACTGAGCAGAGTCCAAAGAGGCTGTCCTCAGCAGTCATGGTTCTCCTTCTCCGGAGAATGAGTGAAGTAGCCCAGAGGTATTTTCTTAGCTTCCCATTGGGCCAAGCTGACCCTGGATCGGGAGATGATCTGTGACCTTGAAAGCACATCCTCCTTTGTTATGGGGACCCAAAAGAAACAGGACTGGGCCGTGGACAGGTCTGGCCTCCAACGCCTGGGAGGATAAGATTGATGTTCCACACTGTGGCTCCAAGGACAATATAATCTGTTCCTGAGTACAGGGTGAGTGAGACCTCAGCCCCCTTGGGACCCACACAGGAACTCAAGCTCTGCACTGTGAAGTTATCTTATACTTTTCCTGAGCTCTTAATTCAATTTTCAGTAGGAAAAACAAACAAACAAAAAGAACAGCTGGCATTTTCCATTGAGGGCTCCGAATAAAACCGGAAATACTTCGTGCTGCTGGGGGGCAGGGGTAAGATGATCTACTGAACTGTAATGGTTCCTTAAACAGGCCATGTAGCCACAGGAAAAGCCATCTAGGAAGGTATATTTTTCTTAGTCCTTCTTTTAAAGGCTTACAAGATCTTTTAAAAACCACATGAATTCTGTTTTTAACCTGCATAAAGGCCTGCAGTTAATTTTTATGAGCAGATTTCAAATCCCTGAAAAACAGGTTTGGTAAAATCTCTACAAGACTTGAACTGCAAGGATTAGGGAGACCTCAAGAAAAAAAAAAACAAAAAAAAACGACATTTTTATGTCTTTTGTACATTTTCCATAAAAAGTTGGGTCACATTTTCAGTAAATGATATTTAAAAGACAAAAAATCTTGCTTAACAACTTAATTCTAATCCTCCCATGGAAAATACCAAAAAATGAATAACTTTCTGAATTTTAATGGGCAGGTACAAACTAACAGAACCAATCACTTTCAGATTAAGAGTTGTTTTGGTTTCTTTTTCAAAAAGAAAAAATATATTCTTATTTATTTTAAAGATAAATCAATAGCAAATATTCAAGAGTTGCTTTCTAATGTTGAAAGAATATTCCATAAAGCACACCATCAACTTCTGTCCCCCTCCCCAATCCCTAAAACACTTCACCCAATGGAGACTTTCTATTAATATTCCTCAAATTGTCAGAAGTTATGAAATGGCCAACTGGAACTTCCCATGCATCTGCCTGGACCCTGACCTGGTCTGGGTCCACACATGTAAGTCGATTAAAGCACACACATTAAAAAAAAATTTTTTTTTTCTAATTTAGCCACATAACTGATTAGTATCCTTAGTTTCAATAAGTTGTTTAATTCTGATTTTTCCCCAACAATCTATGGTTTGACTGAAATTACTGGAGTGATCAAATGATCCTCTTCACAGGTTCCTGTCTATATAAACACATTATAAAGGGACTAGCCTTAGGACCTGAAGACAGATGGTTTTTTTTTTTCCTCTCACATTTTCCTTAGTCTAATCCCAAAAGAGTGAAAGGCCAAAATGTGGAGTCCTGACTATTTCTGAAGAGCCAATCCATCATATACAATATTTCTGCATGCCCTTCTCACTACCAGGATAAAACAATGGTTCAAGAGGCCAAAACCAGCAGACAGCCATGATCAAGAAGCGAAATTGAGGGCTCAGAGCCAGGACACTGGGTCTATGTCATGGCGCTAGACACAGGTCACCAGGAAATGCCCAGGGCTTGCATCCAGCCAGAAACTGAGGCTCAGACTCCCCTCTATAACCTCCAGACCCTTCCATCCTCAAGCCACTTCTCCCTACATTTGCCGACCTTCTCTAGCCTGGAAGCCCAGCCCCAAAACAGGCTGTATCTGGAAACTGCTTAGCTTGTGGCCAGGATGTGAAATATTTTAAACACCCTAACCCAACAACAACGTGATCAGTGGTTTCATTTTACAGCTACCCTGAAGCGTGAGGACCCAATATCAATAACTTTTTAATCTCAACATTAGTCCCAGAATGACAGGAGGATTTATTTTAGGATTTGGGAAGAAGGAGATATTGTTAAGCAACTCAGAGGAATCAAGGTTGGGATCAGGGAGTAAATAAAGGTCAATCCAAGAAGGATCGTCCTAGCTTCTGCTAGAATACCACGGACACAGCAGACAAACGTATCTGGGTGAGCTGACAGTTTCCTCCACAGTAGAGTCTGAAAGGATAGCTTGAGAAGAGGGAATCAGGCCATTATGGAAAGGGCAAAGATGTTCTTCCTTCCAGCCCGATTGGAGGAAGCAACCACGTCAGACTTGTACACCATCTCCTTTTCAATCATAAAAAAAATCCAATATACACATTTTCCAAGCATTTCTCCCTTGACAGCAACTTACTGCATTAGAATCCTGAAATCCTAAAATCTCTGATATAATCCATTCCAACTTTTTCATTTGACAGATGGAAAACCTAAGGTCCAGAGAGATAAAGTGACTTTCCCCAAATTATTAAAGTTTTCTGTTCCCCTAAGGATGTAATAATACAAAAAGCAATAATCTATGTGATGTGGGGCAGGGAGGCCAATGTAATGTAGTGTGTTTGGATGTTTGCCAACTGTGTGATCTCAAGTAATTTTGTTCATTTCCCTGAACCTCAGTTTCCTCATTTCTAACAACTGGGATAATAACAGCGACCAACTTCAAAGGGTTGTCGTAAGAATTAAATGAGAAAATATATTTTAAGCATTGAGTGTAGTGCCTGGTAACTAGCAGGTATCGACAAAGTAATATAATTATTATTGTTGTTATTGTCATTATTATCTTTGCTGATAGCATAACAGTCTATGGAACTGTGAAGTCAGGAGCCAAAATAACTTTAGTTAATAATGTCATTGCTTTAGTAATGGCAAGGACATTATTATTAGAACAATAATGTGACTAGAATTTCTTGAGTATGTGCCTGCGCACTTTACTAATTGCTTTAAATA
Organism: Balaenoptera musculus; assembly: GCF_009873245.2. Taxonomy (NCBI): domain Eukaryota; kingdom Metazoa; phylum Chordata; class Mammalia; order Artiodactyla; family Balaenopteridae; genus Balaenoptera; species Balaenoptera musculus. Next base: position 53,707,622 of record NC_045787.1, read on the forward strand.
CATTATTCCATCCCCATCCTCCTAACTGTATAGATAACTGCCCCTGCAAGAAACTTAAAATTTTGCTCAAAAGCTGGCAAATGATGCTCCTAGGACGTGAACTAGGTCTCTCAGACTCCAGAATGCACGCTGTTATTCTGAATTAAGATTAATCACCTACAGATAAAGGAGAAGCAAAAGGGAAATGTTTGATTTCATAAGTGAGGTCTTTGACTCTTCGCCCAACTGAAACACATGAAAGCCTGCACTTAGAGCAGAATGGGCCGTTATCAATCACTTCACTTAACCACGTCAGACTTTTATAATAAATGTTTTGGCTGAGTGTGAGGTCACTCAATGTCAGCTCAATACCCCTTTAACAGGGAGCTATAAGTCAATCCTGCCATCTTGAGAGTTATCTCTGATGTACACTAAAATTGGTTGGTTTTCTATTCATTGAGCATTTGAGATACAAAAGCTTGAGAATTGGCTATTTTATTTGATGTGTTCCTGTATCCATCAAACTTGGAGCCACGTTATCTGCTGTTTGAATGTGTCTTGAAGCTTCCCAAATCTGGCTTCCATAATTGTGTGGAAAATGGCATTTGTTTGGAAAATGGTGGTAAATTGTGGGCTACTCTTTTCCTACTTGTGGATATTCAGAGATTTTATTTACGCAAGCTGTTAACCCGGTTAATTTTACCCACCCCATCCCTAGGGAGGAGGTAGGAGTCGGGGTGTGGGTGAGGCATACTTCTTAAGGATGCTCAAAGCCTTCTCAAAAAATTATATCTTCAGTCAAAAGGCCCACATGTTGCAAAATATTGAAAGGAGGGTGCCTTAAATTGTGAAATCTTCTGTGAGGGATCTCATTTTTCTGGAACTCCCTGACATCTGAGCCCTTGTGCTGCTGGAAGGGTTCCAAGAGCACCATAAAATTAGGGCTGGTCCTGTCTGAACTGAGTCCAGATCATTTCAAAGTGACTCAAGGCAGGGAAATAAATATTGAACCTAGTTAAATGTTGCTTGAGATTATGCTTGGCACTGGGTGTCCAGTCACTGATTTACTCTTAGGTTACATGGGTTATTTTGAGCTCAAATGGATACGCCAGGGTGGATTCATTCAATAGCAGCAATTATTTGCAAGTGCAGTTACATTTCTGACACATTTAGTGGAATGTAATGTAAAGATTTATGGGATGGTATTGGGTGGGGGGAGAAGATGTCAAAGACCTCGGTTTCACGCTATTTTATTCAACTCTGGATCACACTGTTTTCCCCCATTCTTTGTCTTCTTTTCCTTACCTTCCTTGAATAAACTTTCTTTCTTTCTTCCCACTTGTTTTCTTTCTTTCTTCTTCCTTTCCTTTTTCAGGCAGTAACTTATAACTTATGAATGAACAGTAAGAAATCTGGATCAAAGAGTTGTAATGATCGGTAGCTCACCCCACCCTTTAAACTGCCCAAATACGTGGAGGTAGCTATTTGGAAAAGAAATGTTTTAAGTGGCCAGTTATGTGTGTAGTGAAGCAAAGGTGTCCCATATATAGCACATCTGCCCTATGTACACACCTGCTTGAACCGGCTTGTGGCATTTTCAGTTCGGGACTGATGTTGGGTTTGGTACCTCAGTGCCACAAGATAGAAGTCGCAGGCACTCCCAGCCCTCTGCCTCCCCTCCCTTCAGCAAGAGGAGAACACTCCCCAGGGCCAAGTTTGATCTTGCCGCGTGATCTGAGGCTCTGGCTGCCGTGTCCAGTCCCAGCCCGGCCAGGCCCTGGAGCAGCATTCTGCTAAGAACCACCTTTGGGGTCAGACAGACCCACATGGGACTCCTGATCTGTACTATGTTAGCTGTTGACCTTAGACAACTGACCTAAAACTCTCTAAGCTCAGTTTCCTTACCTGTAAAATGAGGTTGATAAGACATCCTACCTTACAGGGCTATTGTGAAAATTTAATTGGGGTAATGCATGGAAAGTGCTTAGTTCGGCACCTGGCATACAGTAAATCAGTGGTAGGAGACTTCCCTGGTGGCACAGTGGTTAAAAATCCACCTGCCAGTGCAGGGGACACAGGTTCGAGCCCTGGTCCGGGAAGATCCCACATGCCACGGAGCAACTAAGCCCGTGTGCCACAACTACTGAGCCTGTGCTCTAGAGCCCACGAGCCACAACTACTGAAGCCAGCCCGTGCGCCTAGAGCCCATGCTCCGCAACAAGAGAAGCCACCGCAATGAGAAGCCCGCCCACCGTAACGAAGAGTAGCCCCCGCTCACCGCAACTAGAGAAAGCCCGTGCGCAGCAGCGAAGACCCAACACAGCCATAAATAAATAAATAAATAAATAAATAAATAAATAAATAAATAAATTTATTAAAAAATAAAAATAATAAGTGGTAGAACTTATAATAATTCTCTAAATGTCAAACCACCTCTCTTTCTGAAAGGCCTGAAGACTCTGGGCACAGATGTAACCACAGCCCCCAGCCTCTACAGACGTCAGTGTACCGATGAGATAGTTCAGAGGCCTGGCTGGGGTGCAAGATGGGGGCAGAGGAGGGGACCCATCAAGGCAACCAGTCAGGGACGGTCCTACAAGGACATACACCTGTTCCAGACAGGACTGCTCTGGCTCTGAGCAGTTTCTACCTTGGCTCGGCAAAGTGCAGGGCCCTGCCCAACACGATTTAAAGCACAAGCCTTTTTAACTTGCCTGTCTTTGGAAAAATTATACATAAGACAACAAAATATAGATTAAATCCTGTTAGGAGAAAAATCAATAAGAAATATCTGTTGAACAAAGCTCTAGACTTAGACTGTCTTCTTTCAAAAACTATTTGATCCAACTTAAGTCCAGGACTCACACAATTTGCGTGTGTTTAAGACTGTACAGTTCCCAAGGCACTTCCCCACACCTCATCTTCCTTGAGCCTTCCCAAAACCTTTCAAGGTGGGTATTACAATATTATCTCCACTTTACGGATAAGAAGCTTATGCTCAGAGAGTTTTAGGTCAAGTCCAGTGTAACTCCGCTGATACCTGGTTATTTCTTGATCGCAGTGTTCCTGGCATTACACTGTTCAGCTTTTTCTACCCACTGAGGCTTGGTCATCACAACCGCTACCAAACTTATGAACCTAATCTGGCTCTGATTAGAAACACGTCCTCTGTATACGCTCTGAAGAGGGGCTCCACTTAAGTGGGGCATGACAAATCTCTGCTTTTAAAATCTAGTCATGAATATGCACCATATACTAAGGGACTTTCAGGAAAGAAACAGAATCCAAGAATTTCTGGGGGGCTCTTCACTGGGGAGCTTTAAGAAGCAGACTGGACATGAGGGCTGATTTACTTTTGAGCCAGTTGAATATAAATACCACGGTAAATTTAATGACGGTATGTCCTCAAAACCTCAGACAGAAGAGTCTCACCACAGGCACAAATGAAGGGGGATTCTATAAACAGAGGCAGATCAGTTCCTGTGCTTCTCAGCCACAGTGAATTATTTCTGTCCCTCCAAACACAACATTTTCAGAGGGTCCCCATGGCCCCCTTCTTCGCTAAGTGGGAAAGAAAGACCTGAGCTGGTCAAAAGAGCAATGCTCACAAAGAGAGGCAAACAGACCAGTGATGTTGGTTTCACCCTCCCCTTTTCCCACCACATGGAACACGAAGGCAGACAACGATTAATGACTCCCGGTAACCATGTATGGATTATTAAACAGAGAAAGCATGATTTGAACCATCGCTAGGAAATGATTATTTCAAAATGCGCCACATAGCCCTTCCCCATCCCACCTGAAACTGTGAGGGTGGAGGTGGACATTCAGGGTGAACCAGAGCCGATACACAAAGCTCCCAAAAGAGCCCAGCTCCTTGATCTGTCACGGTGGGGAGCCCAGGGACCAGGCCTTGACTGAACATCAGCTACTTCGGGGAGCCAGAGAAACTGTCTTTTTTCGGGTATGTTCCAAAGGGGTTTTCTTGCCTCATTTTTAGCCCAGAGTAAAAAAGGTTGTTTCCTATGCAGAAAGCACACCCCTGCCTTCCACATGGTGAGAGAACACTCAGCAAACACCCTCATTGAGCTAACTTAACTGATGGGGCTCTCGCTAAGCGGCCATTGGACTATAGCGGAGGCCAGCTAGAGCGTGTCCAGTGACGTCCGTAGATCCCAAGATTTGGTTTCATTAATCTCTGTAGACAAATCAGCTGGGCATTTCCTGGCAGTGTTTAAACTGCCACGGTGGGTCCGATTAGGAAGCTGCTAGCACTACAAGTCCAAAGGTGACCCAGGGAGGGCCTTAGCTTCTACTGAGGGTAAGTAAGATCCCATGGCTGCTCTGAAGGTGACCCTACCAGAACAGAGCGAGGTCTCTGCTGGCGAGCCCATCACCCTCTCCGGATGGTGCGTGACCTCCTGCCACCACCAAGACACACACCTCTCCTACAGCCAGAGACAGCTGAGGCGCCTTGGACTAGAGGCAGGGCTGGGTGGCCGCAACCAGGACCTCCTTCCAGGAAGCTTGACAGACTTCTCCCCGCACGTGCTCCTCCTCCTTCCAGCGCAGCGAGAGGGCGAAGGGCAGGAGCTGAGAGTCAGGCTGCCAAGGTGTGAACCCCAGTTCTGTCCACAAACCACATGACCCTGAGCAGGTCACTTAACCTCTCTGAGCTTCAGGCTCCTCTTCTCCTGAAGGGGACAATCAAAGCTCCCACACAGCATCAGGAGGTAGCTGAGGGATCAACTGCATGGCTGGTATAAAGATTTAGAACAGGACCTGACTCTGAGTAAACGCGGAGTCATGTGAGATAAGATTTTCCTCTTCCTGGGCACTAGGCCCACCATCTTCCCCTGTCCCCAAGGCTCCATCCTGTCTGCCCTGCGGGGCAGTGCTTGTGCTCCAGGGCACTCCTCCCTTCATCCTTTTGAAACCTGCTTTTAGCTGCCATACAAGAAAGGGTCTGCAATCCACAGAGCCACACCACGTTTAACGCGTTGCCCTATCAGGAGCATTTGTATTCCTCATGAGGGCAAAGCTTTAGCCACACGGAACAAACATCTAGGAGGGAATCTTATATATTATTGGTCTGCAGGTGGAAAAGGTTTTTTGTATCCTGTAGGAGAGTATTAAAGAATAAAGGAGAAAGCAGACCAGGGCCTTAGAACCTAGGCATTGCTTTTAGCATATACGACAGGTTTTATAGATAGAGTCAAGGAGGACAGAAGATATGATACCACAAATTGCTTCACAGAAAAAATCAGGTTGAAGGGGACCCAGTATCCCCAGATGGGGGCCAAGATGTAGACATCCTGTTTATAGCACTCACAAATCCAGGGCTACCAGGCTACCAGGCTAGCCCATGGGCCTAGGGCCTCCTGAGTCCTTGATGAAAGATGAATGAGATAAAATTTCACCTCCTCGTGTTTTCTCAAATCTAAGGGTACAGGCAACTGTACCCTTGATAGGTCTGTGTTCTGCAATTGTCTGGGGTCAACCCAACCACATTAATTATCTCTCTGTCCCTCCTCACCCCACTTACACCTCCTCACACATTCACACACACTCCCCCCTTTTCTAGCTTTGACAAAATGAGACTACACAAAACACAGACTCTAAGGACCAAGCAAGGACAGGTGACGGGGACCGGGAGGAGTCACACGTGCCCACGGGTAAAGGCAAGATTTATCACCAAAGCTTCCACTTCCGGTGCTCTCTGAAAACCATCTGTCTTCTTGCAGGTGGATGGTGACGTCAACTGAAAAAAACGCACAACCTAAAGTTGAGAATTATGTTTTATTCGGTGGACATACTGAGGACTTAAGCCTGGAAGATAGCTTTACAGATCCCTCTGAGGGACTGCACTGAAAAGGTAAGGGAGGAGCCAGGACATAGAGTTGTTTTTCAAAAGAAAACAGATAGATGGAACATCAAAAGGTTACTGTTAATTAAAGAAACCAGACATCTCAAATTAATGAATTTAGTTAGCGCTCTTCTATGTATGGGAAGATGCAAGAGTCTGGGCTCACTGAAATCATTCCTTTGATATGCACCTTAACTGTCTAGGCCCAGTATCCTGATTTTCTCCACCCTGAATCCCCTGAGGGTGCACAGTTGGGGGCGGCTGCAGGGCCTGCCGCAACATCTTTTGTTTACTGACATGGCAGGCAACGTTTCTCATCCACTTGACAATCCCACTCCTTTCCAACTCATACTCAGGCCACCATGACCCCGTGGCTGGCCACATGGCGGTGAAAAGGTGATGAAAAGGCCTGCTGGTCAGAAGGGACTGAAGGGGAATGAGGGCCGCCAGGCACTCCCCCCACCCCCTTCCCACCCCTGACAGGACATTATCCTCTGGCGATCGATGTGAGGGCTTCTCTGTGACCTGGGGAGCCCCTGCCTCCTGCCCATGAATGAGGTAGTCCAGGGAGGGCTCCAGTTCCTGGAGGGAGGGCCTTGGCAGGTTTCAACAAACTTCATGCAGCACTAAGCCCAGCCCATCTCTGCGTAGCTCCAGGCATTTAACAAACGCTTTTAATGATGATGATGCAACCCTCTCAGCCTAGATCTGTCAGGATCCCTAAGGCATGAAATGGTCCCCTGAGTAACGTACATTATCCGAAGCTTTCCCTTTTGCTTAATTATATTGTCCTAATGTTCTTTTTCCACAGGATTTCTCCTCCCCCAAGTCCTCCACCCAAACCCAGCTTCACTGTGGGTTGGATTTACATAAAAGACCAGCACATTATAATTGTGATGATTGATCACTGAAGTTTCCTTGGGTTCAGATTGTTTCCTAATGTGGGTCATTTTTCATCATAAAGAGTCGGCTGATAATGATGTCATTTCCACTGCTTGAATTTTGAGGCAGTGGCCACATCTCACAGAGTTTAAATGACTGTCTATAGGGCAGCAAAATCATGTCATTATCAGTTTAAAGCAGTTGCTGCTTTACTCCTAGGGACAAAACAAGAATTGGTGCCTCCCAGAACTCATCAAACAAGAGCAGGATGCCAGGAATACAAGTCTGTATTGGGAGCTGGGGCGACTGGTGCTGAGGCAGGGGCGGGATGGGGAGGGGGTGAAGCAAACCTGTTTTGTGTGAAGCTGTGTGGTAAGTATCAGATAAAAAGGCCGAAGTCATACTTGACAGAAAAGAAGCCACATTGCTGATCACTGGATATCTTAAATGTACTCTCCCACAATCATTTAACTGTGATTCTACAGCAAGATTAATGAGAAAGAATTGAAATCACTCACGAAAGGAGCTTTGGACTAAAACCCATCCACCAGACAAGCCAAGAAATGTGCCTCCCATTGAGTGAGTGGGCCTGGGACAGACCTGGAACATGACCTCAATTTTTGTGTGTGAAATATGGATATGAAACGACATCATGTTATATATGTGTTTAAAACAAATAGCTGCATCAGTAAAATCCCAGGGCTTGCAGGTCCTAAATCACTGCTGCCCCAGATGTTCTGTTTTCTGCTGTTTGCCTTGAACCACCTCCCCCTGCAGCCCTGCCTTCTGGAACCCCTCTAAGATGGCCTGCAGAGATTCAAAGTTTGCAACTTGACCCCAGGCCTGCCTGCCATGGCCTTTCTCATTTAACCCAACATTTAACCCAACATGTTTTCCCTCCTCTCCAACTTTTTATTTTGAAAATTTTCCAACTTAAAGAAAAATTGTAAGAAAAGTATAATGAATAGCTCACCTAGATTCACCAGTTGTCCATACCATCCCAAATTTGCTTTATCTCTCTGTATACATGTTTACACATATTTTTATTTAACCATTGAGAATTAGTTGCTTTAGCTTTATAACTTCATGACATGTCCACCCCTACATACTTCAGGGTGTATCTCAAAAGAACAAAAAGATTCTCTTCATTCCCATAATATGATTATCTTATTCAAAAAATGTAACATTGATACAATACTATCATCTAATATATAGTCCTTGAGTTCTCCAATTGTCCCTATAAAGTCTTATATAGCTGATTGAAATGTATATGTATATAAACATTTAAATTATATATATATATATATATATATATATATATATAGGTATATAATATAGGGATAATGATACATAGAGTTATATCTCCAGGATTTAAGCAAGGATCTCATATTGCATTTATTTGACATGTCTAGTTACTTTGGTTTCCTTTTTGCTTTGTTATGGTTTGAGTTTGTTTTTGTTTTGTTCTGTGATACTGGGTTGGTCTTAGGAGTCTCAGTATAGAGTCACAATTTTTTCCAAAAAGGTATTTCTTCGTATAATGGAGATATGTCAAGAGGACATAGGATCTAGCTTGCAGGAATTCCCACTGGGAAAACTGGCATAATTTGAACATCAAAATAGCTAATGACAGAAACAACTATAACACCTTGGTGGGTGGGGAGGGGAAAATATATTCTGATATGAAAACAATAAAGTGGGAAGAAAAGGAAAAGAAAGTCCTTTACAGGAGAAAACCAACTAATAAATGAAGAAGGAATTCAGAAAATTACCATTTCATAACCATCAGAGTAATATTCAGACAAGAACCATCATAACCCATTCCGTATTTATATCTCCCCTCCCCCATAGTAAGAACCCAAGTTCCCACCATCCCCAGTATTTGTACTCATTTGTTGGGTCCTGCAATACACACAACAGTTTCAAGATTGCTACACAATTACCACTACCAACAGCGTAGGTAAAGTTCCAGGTTTCTTTGCAATTTAATTTTTTCTTAGAAAAAAATCATATTGAGAGTACACAGTCAGAATACTGTGTTTAAAAGTGATTTGAATAACTTCTCTTATGTGAGATTTTTACCTATTTGATATAAAGTTAGGTTCTTTTTCTGTTTAAATTCAATATCTATCTTTTTTTCATCTTTGGTAATTTAATTTTATTTTTTGGAAACAGAAACCATTAACACAGCTTAAAAGTCAAAACCAAGTCAACAAGTACAAAGAGAGGTTCCTACCCCTGCACTTGGTTCCCACTCAGCCCTTGTAGATAATCAATTTCATTAGTTTCTGCCTTATTTTTCTTGGGTTTCTTTTGCAAAAATTAGAAGCTTTGTCAATAACTTTTTAAAGCCACAAACATTTGTATCCATTTTGTAATAACTGTTTTCAAATTTTGGAAAAATATTATGAGAAAACTCGAAAAGACAGATTCATTCCAAGAACATTCCCTCCCATTTCCTGCTTGGAGTTAGAGGAAGTATCTTTGTTTCCTTTTCAAAGGACATCAGAAAAGGTGGACGGTAGGGAATAGGGAGAATGATGGAGGCCAAAGCCAGCCATGTGACTTAGGGAGCGAAGCATCATCAAAGTCCTCAAAATGTGTATTTTTCTTTTGTCTGAGCAGCAAATGAAAAAGTAACTAACTTGCCCCACTTCTGATTCTCTTGCCACTGATACGATCAAAACAACCAGCCCAGCTACAGCACTTCTTAGGCTAAAACCAAATCTGATCATGTCATTCTCTAGCTTAAAACCCTTCCCTGGCTCCGCATTGCCTTCAGGATAAATCCCAAACTTACAAAGTCTTCAGAAGGCTGCCCTCTCCAGCCTTGCATCACGTGTACATACACGCACGCTACTGATTCCCAACTGCTTCGTTCTTTCCTCACCCTGCTCTTTGCTTTGCTAAAATGGATCCCACTACTTGAAATGCTCTTCCCCACATGGGCCAGTAAGTCCGCTGGATGGGCTTCACTTTGATCAGCCCCATGAAGCAAGTCTGTTCTTTGAGCCCTCGGGAAGCCTCTTACACTACAAAGCTCCCCATGTCCACAACTTGGGAGTTGGGTGTGTAACAGGACCTCCTGAGATTGCAACTACTTGTTGTCTAACATAAGAGAGAGACGTGACAGGACACGAGGTTTGCGAGTTTAACTTTCAAGCCAAGGACAGGCAGAGGAAGGCTCATGACTGTGACAGTACAGCACTTAGCTCCAGCCTGTCGGGTCCTGCGCTGTGCTGCACCCCTAAGCCCTCCTGATGGTGAGGTCCACTGTCTCCCACCCAGTGCCTCTCCTGCCTCAGGCCTTCCAAGTTCCCAATCCTGTAATCTTATGGCTCTATCTGCCTCACCTCTGCTTCCCTTTTTTGCATTTTCAACCAGGCGAGTAAACAGTCTCCTGAGAGATCTCTTCCTTTGACTGCTCTTCTCACATTCTTATTTCCTGGATCCTACATCAGATGCAACACAGCACTCTAGTAATCCCATAAATCCTGACATTTCATCTTGGTCTGGTTCCTTCTATTGTCTTCCTCTCCTTCCTCCCACTTGAACAGATGCTAACAGAGCAGTGATTTTTAGGCTTTCCTGTGAAAAAGAATCACCTAAGGAATTTCTGACTCAGTAGCTCATGGGTGGGGCCCTAAGATCTGCCATTCCCAGCATGGACCTGGGAAGGTGGTCCTAGGACCACTTTAAGAAAAACAGTAAGTAGACTATCTGAGTGCTTTATGTCACCCTTCACCTTAACTGGGCCCTCTGAATGCTAGAGATAGTCTTTCTCCTAATTACTCAAAACGACCATTCACCAGACATCCTAAGTGGAATCTGGGCAGACAATCCATCTCACCAGAACAACTGCCCTCAGCTGGTCCAGGCAGGAACTACAGCTCTAAGACACTTGCAGCTCTTTACCCCAATTAGATCCTTACCTTGAAATAAATTTACCTTTGAGATATGAACAATATTTTATTTTCCACTCAAGTAATAGAAATTATTCTGCTGCCTACTTATACTCTATTTGTTTATTCACATCAATGTGCTTTTTATTAGAATAGACTAATAATGCTTATCTATGTATTTCATTTTTAAAGATATTTAGATAGTACACATATTTAGAATTCATCACCCAACTTGCAGAAACAATTCCACTAACATCCATCTAATCACACACTACCTTCCTCAAATATATATTATAATAGCAAATTGGGCTTGACATCTATGGAGTTGATACAGATTAGTGAGAATTACTACCACCTGGTACATGCATGGCAACTAGAAGTGGTGGAAAGTGTCAGGACCAGTCATAAACAGAGTCTGAAGGAGGCAATACAGAGCCAAATCCAATGGAGGCACAGGATTGGGGCTGGGAATGGGGAGCTGTTTTCCTCTGGCCTTTGGGACATGAGCATGCTTATCTTCTGAGAGTGTCAGAAGCTATTTTGGCCAAAAATGCACGTGGTTTTACATGTAAAGATTTTTTTTAAGCGTCTTGAAAAAAAAATCAGAAGAAAGAGATTTCCGAGAGGTAGATAAGGAATCGAAGACTACAATAAGACTTTGGAAAAAGGAAGTGGAGTGCGTGACACAGACAGGGGTATAAAGCCTCCGTATCACGTGACCATGGCAGGACCGTGACTTGCCACACCTCACACGGGCAGTAGCAGGTGTGGTTGGTTACATGTGAGGTTCTGGGTCTTTCTGCTGGAGTTTTACTCTCTGCCACTTGCCAGGTGTGATGTCGGGTGAATTATTTAGTCTCTGAAGCCTTTTCCATCCACCTGAAGAGGGACAGTTTTAACTCATATAACTGTGGTGATTGACTAAGGAATTGTTTTTTGCAAGTTGGGTAATGGAAAGATAATTTTAAGTATGTATACTATCTCAGTACCTTTAAACATTACCATTATTTTTTATTGTGGTTAAATATACACAACATAAATTTTATAATTTTAACCATTTTTAAGTGTACAAGTCAGTGGCATTAAGTACATTCACATTTTTGTGTAACCATCACCACTATCCATTTCCAGAATCTTTTCATCATCCTGAACTGAAACTCTATTATTTTTCTGATCCATTAACTGGTTTTGGTCACGTTCATAAATTTTTTAGCATGGTACCTAATACATATTAACTGTCAGCATACCATCAGGGAACATGGGGCTTCATTTTAGCTTTTGAGTTTCTTTTTTGAGCAGTTCTATTTGTAGGAATTAATGTTTTATTGTTTTTACTCTTTTAGAAGTCTTCCAAAGAACAAAGAGAAAAACTGCTTTTTAAAAAAAAGAATGAAACTCATTGTATCTTGAATTTTTGTAAGTTTAAGATACATTATGGGATGTTAGCAATTTTATTTTTCCTATATCTTAAAATATTTTGCTATTCATCATCTTAGGCATTATTTGATATTACTCATCAATTATTCTCAACTATGCTAAAACACACTAAAATAATGTGAAATGCAAAAATAATGGAATTGCCTAAAAGGTTGATGCAATAATGAAATAAACCATCACTATTACATCACCCTTCAGTTTTCCTGTTGTCTTGCCCCAAGTATTGCAGCATCTTTCAAGGATTAAGATAAGACAGGGGATACCATCTTTGTTGTTTTTTAAAAATCTTTCAGTCAACACAGTTGAGAATTTATAATTTTTATTTTCTCCCCATAATGGCAAAAATAAGGAAATTTACAGAAGTTGTTTCACAATCATTAAACAAATCAGAAGATTAATGCAATGAGACTTCATGTAAGTAATATCTCAGACTATGAGTCTTCAGATGACGATCTCCTAGGTGAATTTTCTCAAACTCTCGAATCATTGAGTGGTTACTATATTTCTAAAGACAAAAAAGAAATGCAGTGTTCTCAATGAGCTAGTCGCTCAGTAAGAACTTTATTATGTGATGTTTTGCTAAAAAATGAACTACCATAGTCTTTCATCCTTATGATGATCGTACACCAAAATTTTGCTTGATATAGGTCATAAGTGGACAAGGCAGATATGTATAAAAGGGTGGATGAAAGAAAACAGATAATGTAAATGTCAAAAATTCTACTGATCACTCTAATTCATGTTTATAAATCTGAAATGTTTTGCATTTATGGAACAAAGATGGCTGTCCTCTCAAAATTATGAGCCATCAAAGTTTTCAAAAGTATTATATTTTGATGACATTAACGGCAAAGAAGATAAAATCAGAAGAAACGGTAAGCTAAAACTTTTAGAGATGTATTTGAAATCTGGAATCAGATTTACACAACGGATATGTTCCAGAATCATACATGACAATCGATGGTCAGTTAATAGTGTTCAAAGGAAGTTGCCCATTTTTGGTATATGTACCTTCTAAACCAGGAAAACATGGAATAAAAAACTGGGATTTGCTATGCTGAAATTTTTATTAAAATTTCTAATAAAGTTGTTTTTCACTCTACCTCTGATTTTACTTCTGTAAATTACTCATAAAATGACTTAAAAATATAAAAGCATAAAAAGGATTCTTTGGAGGCAAATGGTAAATATTGACAAATATTGCTGGTATACCAAGGATTAAGCAAGCACTCAGTAAACTTTGTTGTTATTGTCACTATCATCATCATCATCAGAGTCTACAGAGTCTTAGATTTATCCTGAGAAAGAAACCACATCCCATGATCCATGAAACAATAAGAAGGACTCATGAGCACCAGCAGGTTTGAGGTATCTTGTTACCACAGCCAGCATAGAAGGGTGCCTAGAGTGCGCTCCCACTGTGGGTACACAAGAGGCCTGATGTGGCCATTCACAAGGTGAGCCTTCTTCCTGGAGTGTGTGTGAGACACAGCGCAAAGCCTGCCAAGACGCATCACTCTCCCTGACCACCACCCACTTCCGCTGATTCACACAGAACTGAGCAGCCACCGAAAGACCTGGTAATGTACCTTCCATGACTTTTTTTTTTTTTTTTTTTTATAGCTACTTTATTTATTTATTTATTTATTTTTGGCTGTGTTGGGTCTTCAGTTCGTGCGAGGGCTTTCTCCAGTTGTGGCAAGTGGGGGCCACTCTTCAGCGCGGTGCGGGGACCGCTCTTCATCGCGGTGCGCGGGCCTTTCACCATCGCGGCCCCTTCCCGTTGCGGGGCACAGGCTCCAGACGCGCAGGCTCAGTAGTTGTGGCTCACGGGCTCAGCTGCTCCGTGGCATGTGGGATCTTCCCAGACCAGGGCTCGAACCCGTGTCCCCTGCATTAGCAGGCAGATTCTCAACCACTGCGCCACCAGGGAAGCCCCCTTCCATGACTTTTAAGAGCTCAATCCTTTACAATAAAAAGAAAAACTTGTATCCCAAGTTCTTTTGATCAAAGGCTGTGACTCTGAATGAAGAAGAAGACCATGAGAAGTGACCATCTGGGGGCTTCCCTGGTGGCGCAGTGGTTGAGAATCTGCCTGCCAATGCAGGGGACACGGGTTCGAGCCCTGGTCTGGGAAGATCCCACATACCGCGGAGCAACTAGGCCCGTGAGCCACAACTGCTGAGCCTGCGCGTCTGGAGCTTGTGCTCTACAACAAGAGAGGCCGCGACAGTGAGAGGCCCGTGCACTGCGATGAAGAGTGGCCCCCGCTCACTGCAACTAGAGAAAGCCCTCGCACAGAAACGAAGCCCCAACACAGCCAAAAATAAATAATAAATTAATTAATTAATTAAAAAAAAAAAAAAAGAGTAAAAAGAAGAAGTGACCATCTGGCTGAAGGAGGGAGTATCCATATGAAAAATTCACACCACTGATTCCAGAAAAGGACACCACGAGGGTCACAGAAAGGAAAACAGAAATGGAGGAATTTTTTTTAGTAACTCTGAAATGAAAAACATAAGAAAGTGGTTAAGGAAGAAAACTTGGAGATTCAAATCTCTGTATATATACGTATGTATGTATGTATGTTTCTATCTTATCTATCTACCTATCTATATAGATCTATGTAATTTTTTTTAAATTAGTAAATGTGACCTCCTGGGTTTATCCAGTACAAGGAAGAACTTTCCAGTCACAGAGGGATCCTTTAGTGGGGAAAAAGTGATCAGAAGACTGTGGTTGGTCCCCAGGTAGACATATAGTCAAGTAGTGGCCAAAGGACCACCCAAAAAATGATTCCTGAGCAGGGAACACTGGAGTCCCTCTAAGGTCCCTTCCATCTGAACTGAGGATAACACAATGGTTAAGAGGCTGTGGGTCCTGGAATCAGAATGTCTGGGTTCAAATTCTAGCCCAGGTTTTACTGAGAGACACTATTTAACCTGACTAAACCTAACTTGCATTATCTGTGGGCAAATGGGGCCCAATGATGACAGTGGTACCCACCTGGGCACGATATGTTCTGTTTGCTCCTACAGATCCCCTTGCACCCCTCACTAGCCCCCTTTCTGCCCAGGAGACTGGCCTGGATGAAATTCCTCAACAGACTCCCTTGTTGGGTCCAACAGGCTCCTGCCCCAGCAGGAGATTGCAGGGAGGGAGAAGGATGAGGGTGGGGCAGTGATGCCCTTGGCTCTCTCCTTCTCTCTATCCTATCTGACTGGCTGTGTCCTTCAAGTGACGGTCCCTGCGCTTTCCAGGCAGCCCTATCTACATAACTCTTTCCTTCTGGATTCTGGGAATTCCTCCCCTCCCTCAACCCTCCAGGCTCAGAGGTGACTAGCCCAGAGATACTGCACTCTCTCTTGTGGATCCCTATACCTGCTTTCACTCTGAAAATAGTCTACTTATTAAACCCTCTTCCAATGATCTTAATGTGAAGTTGCATCTGTGCTTTGCTGGGACCCTGACTACTTTAAAGGTTGTTGAGAGGGTTAATGTGCCTGACACTTAGAAAACAATCATCACAATGATATTTGTATCCTCCTTTCTCTTGTCTCCCACTCCTCTTTTCACCCAGGATTAACCCTTCTATCCAGTTCCCCTTCTGATTCTTTAACAGAGGAGTCAGAAAACTTCTTCTGCAAAGGCCCAGAGAGTATTAATATTTTAGGCTTCGTGGGCTACACAGCCTGTCACCATGGCTCAACTCTGCCCTTGTAGAACAGAGCAGCCACAGGCAATATGCAAACAATAAGCGTGGCTATGTTCCCATAACATTTTATTTATGAACACTGATATTTGCATTTCATATAATTTTCATGGGTCATGAAATGTTCTTCTTTTGATTATTTTTCAACCATTTGAAAATGTAAAAACCCATCTTCAGCTCTCAAGTTATACAAAAACAGGCAACAGGAAGTCTTTGGACTATAGGCCATAGTTTGCCAACCCTTGCTTTAACAGAGTTCTAAGATTTAGCATTTATACCTCAGCAGAGAGTTTTTATGCTCCAAATTATTATTCTACTTTTTTTTCTACTTTCCTTTTTTTTTAATTTAAGAAGACTACAAATTGATTCTTTGAAGCCAAAGCTTGCTGACTCTTTACCATTATCTTTGCTAACTGACTTCCAAAATCTTGTCCCATAGCCCATTCAGACCCCTCCCCTCCCTAGTGCCTTCTGGGGACAATGTCCTTGAAGCTGTTCCCATACCAGAAACCCATCCCAGCACTGTTTCATCTATGAAAAAACACATCCAGGACTAGCCCAGTGTGATTCACTCCATGGAAATAACAACATGGTGTATCTGGGCATAGCCTGTGTACTGGCAATGTTGAGAAGATGAAGTCAGTCTTTGCAGGATTCCACCTGATTATGTCCTGGTACCCATTCAGGACAGTTACTGATATCTGATGATTTACTGGTCTGATGACAATTCCCTCCTCCCTCCCTTTCTCCAAACGCCAATCTGATCAGTTGGTGCAAAAGTGCTAGTAGATGCTAAGGTGTTTAACTTACTCCAACAGACATACCATGACTTATACAGACACAGATATTCTTGAATTTCATCAAGTCTTTAAAATAATTCCTTACCTAAGCAGTGGTTTGCAACCTTGGCTACACATTGGAATCACCTGGAAAGCATTTTAAAATGCTGATGTGCAGATCCCACCCTACAAAGATTGCAATGTTATCTGCAGTTTTACAAAGGTTCCCAGCAAATTCTAGGGCAAAGTGAGGCTTGAGAATTATGGACTTAGAGGATGGCCAAGGGAGAAATTTTCAGGCAGCTGAAGGAGGTCACGATGCACCCATTCAAATCATGAATGCTTTATTTTTCTTACTCTCCCATGCAGAGTTGCAGAAAAGAAGGCAATTGGAAGCTACAGTAGTCAAGACAGTATGGTACTGGCACAAAAACGGAAATATAGATCAATGGAAGAGGATAGAAAGCCCAGAGATAAACCCACGCACATATGGTCACCTTATCTTTGATAAAGGAGGCAAGAATATACAATGGAGAAAAGACAGCCTCTTCAGTAAGTGGTGCTGGGAAAATTGGACAGCTACATGTAAAAGAATGAAATTAGAACACTCCCTAACACCATACACAAAAATAAACTCAAAATGGATTAAAGACCTAAATGTAAGGCCAGACACTATCAAACTCTTAGAGGAAAGCATAGGCAGAACACTCTATGACATAAATCACAGCAAGATCCTTTTTGACCTACCTGCTAGAGAAATGGAAATAAAAACAAAAATAAACAAATGGGACCTAATGAAACTTAAAAGCTTTTGCACAGCAAAGGAAACCATAAACAAGACCAAAAGACAACCCTCAGAATGGGAGAAAATATTTGCAAATGAAGCAACTGACAAAGGATTAATCTCCAAAATTGACAAGCAGCTCATGCAGCTCAATATCAAAAAAACAAACAACCCAATCCAAAAATGGGCAGAAGACCTAAATAGACATTTCTCCAAAGAAGATATACAGATTGCCAAGAAACACATGAAAGAATGCTCAACATCATGAATCATTAGAGAAATACAAATCAAAACTACAATGAGATATCATCTCACACTGGTCAGAATGGCCATCATCAAAAATCCTACAAACAATAAATGCTGGAGAGGGTGTGGAGAAAAGGGAACCCTCTTGCACTGTTGGTGGGAATGTAAATTGATACAGCCACTATGGAGAACAGTATGGAGTTTCCTTAAAAAACTAAAAATAGAACTACCATACGACCCAGCAATCCCACTACTGGGCATATACCCTGAGAAAACCATAATCCAAAGAGAGTCATGTACCACAATGTTCATTGCAGCTCTATTTACAATAGCCAGGACATGGAACCAACCTAAGTGTCCATCGACAGATGAATGGATAAAGAAGATGTGGCATATATATACAATGGAATATTACTCAGCCATAAAAAGAAACAAAACTGAGTTATTTTTAGTGAGGTGGATGGACCTAGAGTCTGTCATACAGAGTGAAGTAAGTCAGAAAGAGAAAAACAAATACCGTATGGTAACACATATATATGGAATCTAATTTTAAAAATGGTCATGAAGAACCTAGGGGCAAGACGGGAATAAAGACGCAGACCTACTAGAGAATGGACTTGAGGATATGGGGAGGGGGAAGGGTAAGCTGGCACAAAGTGAGAAAGTGGCATGGACATATATACACTACCAAATGTAAAATAGATGGCTAGTGGGAAGCAGCCACATGGCACAGGGAGATCAGCTCGGTGCTTTGTGACCACCTAGAGGGGTGGGTTAGGGAGGGAGACGCAAGAGGGAAGAGATATGGGGATATACGTATATGTATAGCTGATTCACTTTGTTATAAAGCAGAAACTAACACACCATTGTAAAGCAATTATACTTCAATAAAGATGTTAAGAAAAAAAAAAAAGAAGGCATTTGGGAGGGTGGGATAGAAATAAAAATTATTGTGCACCTAGCTTGTGTTTTGATTTTATTCGTAACTTTTCATTCATTTATTCATTTATCCAACAATATTTATTAAGCTAATTTGTGCCAGGCACTCTGCTAAACACTGCATATACAATACGAGTAATATAGGCATGATCTCTGCCATCATGGAGCTTACATTCTCATGGGTGGAAAGTGTACAAGGAATTGAACTAATTACAACACAATTATTATTTAATGACAAATATGGCAAGTTGTATGAAGTCAGAATACACCTTCCATGGGGATCTGACTTCCTTGAGGGAGATCAGGGAATCTGGCTGAGCCTTGAAGCAGGAGTAAGAACTTTTGAGATAAAAAGTGGGGATGGCAGAGGGAACTACATGAGCAAAGGCCCTGTGGTAAGTGGGTAGGAGCTTAGAGCTTCTGAAGAACTGAAGGCAGCGTGGGTGAAATTCAGAGGGCAAAAGAAGAATGGTGGGGTACATGAGAGCCAGGGCAGGCAAGGCCTTGGAGGCCTTATTAAGACACTATAAGTTACTTCATTTGTACCTCACTAATGTCTGCATTTTATAGACTCAGAGCACCAGTGACATGCTCAGGGTTCCATCACTGGTAAGAGGTGAGGTCAGCACTCAAACCCACTTCTGTTTAATTCCAAGCCTGTGTTCCTTCTGCCGCCCCATCTGTCTCCCTCTGCAGTTCCCTCCGCCTTCTGCAGTGAGATGATTCACTACAAACAGAAATTATAAATCAAGTCTGTGTTTCTATATAGAATCTCTCCATATAGAAATGCAGTATCTGTGCTTATATACAGATACATAGATAGGAAGGAACAAAATAAAAGGAACAAAAGTATTAACTTTAGGGAAACTGACCTCCACTCTATGGAGGAAAGGATTGGCCTGCACCTCCTAGCCAGTCTGCTGCAGAATTCAAAAAGTTTCCTATCACTGGACCACAATATAAGTTAATCAGACAAAGTCATTCATTGATTCATTTATCAGTATTTACTGAGCACTTATGTACCAAGTACTAGAGACACAGATGAAAATACAGAATCTGACCACTAGTGGAGCTTACAGTCTTTTCTAGAAGAGAGGAGAGAAGCAATGCATTTAGCCAAATTCAAATCAGAAATTCCTAAAGTTTTAACAGGAGATAGGAGAGTGGTAATATTTTATACTTACTATTTATTTCTACCAGGATTATCTCTTTCTATCTGACTCCTTCATCCCAAAGTTTTCCAAATATGATCACCCAAAAAATTAAGGTCAATAAAAATTGCTATTATTTGGTAAATAGGGAAGACCACATTGTGAATAAAATTTAAGCAGTGGGCAAGGACATTCTAGGGCATGATCAAAAAATTGTACAAATTTTGGAAAATTGTACAAATCTTCCCCAAAAAAGTCTGATCCAGTTCCAAAATCAGCAATGTACATGAGATTGCTCCAATCCTCTTCCAGATGGTTTGAGGAAATATGAGCTGAGTCCTAGACATAATGCTAGAGATATGAAATGGACAAAGAAAAAACTTCATTAAAATCCTAAAATAAAATAGAAAAATCTGCAGCAGATGGTATGGATTATAGACAGTTAAATGTCTGACAAAGGCAGTAATGATTTTTTTTTTTTTATCAGCAGCAAGGATTTGGGAGAAAGATGGGAAGATTGAATTATAGAAAATACGGTATTGATTTTTGAAAATGGAAGTAAGATTGATCCTAGCCAGTAGCCAGTACCTCAGGTAAACTTCTTCGATCCCTATTAAAATGTTCAGTTTGAGTCTAACAATCAAGGAGGCAACTCAGCACGCTTTCCTGAGACCCAGCGGGAGGTGATGGGGAAGGAAAAGCGTCCATCTTCCCATTCTTCTCCAGGAGGCGGTCAACAACTGCTCAGAGCAGTGCCACCCCATGACCTTGGGGGACCAGTACACCTGCCCACAGTCAAGAGAGGTGACTAAGTGGGGAAGGCCTGCTAAGTCCCACACACCAGGCTGCTGCACATCAAAAGCACACTGTGTGTGTGTGTACATATATGAACATGCGTACACATGCACATATACATCACCAATTATCCTCCTTCCTCTCTTAAGAGTGATTTCTTCTGCCCTATCATCAGCTAGAACTTGGCAAAGGAGAACAAGAAACTCGGACCATCACAGTACATCAAAGGCCTCTCCTAATATATTCCCCAAACTAAGATGCATAAGAACGCCTTCCTCATCCTCTTTGGAGACCATTAAGTCAGAGCTGAGCCTAAGAACAGCCTTCTCTTTCTCCCTTCCAAGAACACCTCAGAGGGCATCACTCCTTACATTTCCTGCAGTCACCCTTCCCTTGAGTAAAATGTTAAAAATGGCAATAGATTATAAGAACCTTGCTTTCAAGGACAAAAAATCCTTACCATATAATACTTTGTGCCAGCCCTGCCCGCACCAAATTTATTCTCATTAGTATATATTGACTCTCACTTTCTCATCTTCCAACATTATGAACCTTAATTTGATCGGCCATTCATCCCAGTTTCCTAGATTTGAGCATATGTAGCTGTCTGTTTGTCATGTCCATTGTGATAAGTGTCCTTGGTAGGTTGTCAGCTGCTTCTGATGTGTCAATTTGTGGTCTAGACTCACTCAAAGTGTGGTTCCAGGACTAACAAAATCAGCAGAATTATTAGAGAAATGCAAATCAAAACTACAGTGAAGTGCCACCTCACACCAGTCAGAATGGCCATCATTAAAATGTCTACAAATAACAAATGCCGGAGAGGGTGTGGAGAAAAGGGAACCCTCCTACACTGTTGGTGTAGCCACCATGGAAACGTAAGTTGGTGCAGCCACTATGGAAAACAGTATGGAGTTTCCTCAGAAAACTAAAAATAGAACTGCCATATAATTCAGCAATTCCACTCCTGGGCATATACCCAGACAAAACTATAGTTCAAAAAGATACATGCACCCCTATGGTCACAGCAGCACTATTCACAATAGCCAAGACATGGAAACAACCTAAATGTCCATCGACAGATGAATGGATAAAGAAGATGTGGTACATATATACAATGGAATACTACTCAGCCATAAAAAAGAATGAAATAATGCCATTTGCAGCGACATGGATGGACTTAGAGATTATCATACTAAGTGAAAGAGAAAGGCAAATGCCATATGATAACACTTATATGTGGAATCTAAAATATGGCACAAATGAACATATCTATGAAGCAGAAACAGACTCACAGACTTAGAGAACAGGCTTGTGGTTGCCAAGGGGGTGGGAGAGGGAAGGATTGGGAGTTTAGGGTTAGCAGATGCAAACTATAATATATAGAATGGATAAACAACAAGGTCCTACTGTATAGCACAGGAAACTATATTCAATATCCTGTGATAAACCATAGTGGAAAATAATATAAAAAACAATGTATATATGTATAACTGAATCACTTTGCTATACAGCAGAAATTAACAGAACATTGTAAATCAACAATACTTCAATTTAAAAAAAAGAAAAGAAATAAAATACAAATATCAGAATGAAAAATAAAATCAGCAGAACTCCAGGCCTCACCCCAGATCTCCCAAGTCAAAGTCTGCATTTTAACACTACCCCGAGTGATCCTTACGCACACGAAAGGTTAAAAATCACTCCTGAGAAGTAGGAGTTCTCTGTCTAAACTGCAAGGCACTTATCATACTCCTGAATACAGGTTGGGAGTAAATCATGAAATGTTAACTGAGTCACTAGAATGGGATTTTACAGAGATAGAGAGGGAAAATATAAGAAATGGTTGTTGTTATACTATTTACATCTAGACTCCAAAATTTATGTCCCTTATACGAAGCACTTAGAGAACTCAGTAACTCTGTATGTTTAAGTGGTGTAAGTGCCAGAGAAGTTCAAAGAAAGGAGAGCTTGATGTGGGATTTCCAGGTAGGGGAGAATACCATGGAGACAGTAGGACTTGAACTAAGGATCAGTGGATAAGATCTTGCTAAAATATGACTACTAGGAAAATCTTCTAAATCCAAAACAGATGGATTGAGTTGTCAGATAGTGCTTACCAACCATGTGAACTTTAATAAATCACTTCTTTTCTCCAAGCGTTAATAAACCAGGAAGGTGATACAGCATAGTGGAAACAAGATTTGGTGGCAGAAGGACTCACCTCCAATTCTAGCCAGACTATGTCACCTTGGAACAGTTACCTTACCTTGCTAAGCCTAAGCATCCTACCTAAAAATGAGAGTAACACTTGAGAATTCAATGATAAGAAAAGGTATACAAAGTTCCCAGGTCAACATCTGTCGCACAATAGGTGGTCAACCAACATTACTTTACCTTTTCTCCTCCCTTCCTTCTAGCAAAGAGTTGAGCCAGCACAAACGTGAACTAAATCTAGATCTGAGTTGGTAAGGACAGTACAGATGAGGAAAGTCCTGAAGAGTTCAAGCTTGATGTGGCAAGAAGGATCATTGTGCAAAGGTGAAAACAGTATTTTAGGAATACCAGCCTAGCAGTGGGTCCAGAGTGGACTAGAGAGGCAGGTGATGGTGGTGGTGAATTGGCAAGTTCACTGAAACGCATAAAGGACTTTGTACCAGCTTTCACAGCACACCTGTGCTGGTCATTTGTCTCTGCTCTCAGATCCCCTCTACACTTGTCTGCTCTAACCTGCATATTCGAGGACTGGATTTCTTGCCAACTGGCTTCCAGGTAGGATGAGCCACTGGGAGGCTAGAAAGCTTGAGTGGGAGGAGGAAAGAACCTGTTTATCCTTTCCTCTCCCTGCACGAGGTGGCATATTAGAGCTTATTTCTCCTGGGAGTCTCCAACTCCAACAGGCAATCCTGGCCTCTGTGCTCCCAGCTCCCACCAGGCAGCCTCTGCAGAGCTCCCAAACACCTCCACCCTCCGTGGTCTCTCTGGTCTGGGGGTGGGACAAGCTTCCAGCCATTGCCAACCTCTGGGTTGCTGTATCCTCTCCTCATTGGCGTCTCATTTTTATCATCACCTAGGTAACAATACTATAATATAACAGAACCAAAATACAGCTTCCTGTACTATGTTATTCCTTCTATTGAAAGATTAAAAGTGGTTTATATTTCCCTACTAGACCTTATCTGACAGAGCATCTATATCAAAATACATCTCAGATTATTGTTGTATGATGATGCGGGTTTCTAAATCTTGGAAAATATACAAATGAAAGCTACATAATGATTGATCTTTCATTGACGAGTAGGAGAGAAACTGGGGTCAGAATTCTCCACCCAAAACATATCATGAAGCCATTAACACAGGATAATTATTAATCTGGGAATGTAATTGTACCTAAGAGCGTGTCACATTTAATTTAGCATTTGCATGGGTGATCTGGAAAGGTGAATAACAAACGCAGAAATTAATTCCACAGATCTAATTGGGAGATGTTGCAAATACCCAAATCATGGTGAAATGATCAAAAAGAAAAAAAAACCTGACAGTTACAGAAATATGGGCAGGATATGGTGGTAAAACTCATCAAAATGCATAGCTGAATCAAAATAGCAAAATGAGATACTGCCTGAAAAATCTACATTTGTATAGTTAAGAGAAAGCAATCAAAAACACGGATATTCCATGAGTAGGAAAGAAAGTAAAAAACAAGTAAAGCTGAGAAGACGGAGGAGTGACAGTGCAAAACTTGAATATAATTTTGAAATACGATGGAGGAAAAAGAGCCTAGTTAAGCTGAGCTTTAACCATAGACACCCTGTGGGGTTTTTTTTAACAATAACAACAACAAAAAAATGATGTTCTCTCTCCCTCCAACTTCCACTTACTCCCCCCAGTTTACACACTATTGATTAGGTCATACTCACTATGCCTGACTCAATTTTGCATAGCTCGATAACAAAAATGAGAAAAATATTAAGAATTGCAAGAACTCTGGGAAATAAAATCTGAAAGATAATCAGCAGGAGGACACGAATGATAAAGGCAGCAGAAAGAGCCAGATTGGCTGAACAATCCTATTGCTAGCACAGACCCAAAGAAAATCAGTCATATTGTGTGGGACAAACAAATTCCAATTCGAGAATAGATCTCAATGTTGACCTAATTATTGAATGTCCAGCTCTCATTTTTATGGGATGAATCCAGGCAAGTAAAATAAATTCTTGGAGACAAAACTGCTCTTTCTAATAAGGAAAATGACTTCCTCTCTCTCCATGAAACCCCAGATGGTCAAAAAACAAAAGCCCCATACATTATTTTTTGTTCAGTTTGAACCTTAAATCCTTCTATAAGGATAATATTGACTTCAAGGGGTCCAGACAGTATATTTCCTACGTGGTCAAGGAGGGTTTTCTTTTAGGGAAACAGGAGTTCAAAATAAGGACAAGAACTCTTAACTCTGCAAGGATACAACCAACACAATGTAGCAGCCACCAACAAGTCTGCTTGCTTCCAAGTAAATTATTAGGTGGAAGAAGAATAAAGGATTAAAGCCAAACACTCACAGCTCCCTGTTAAGCTGGGCTGTTATAATCTAAGTATTCATGAGAAACCATTTTAGAATTTAAAAGGGGGTGGGAGAGAAGTAACTAGAGTCAACTGTAATACAGAGAGGGTCTGTCACATGATCTAATTACAGAAATGAAAGCAACCCAGGAATTATGTGGTCTATTCAAGCCTGCAGGGAGGACGAACAAAGAATATAATTATCCATCAAGGCTGTTGATGAAACAATTACTATTTAAAGCAGATATAGATTTAAAATTAATTTGCTTCTGCATTCTGAGGATTTGGGGACAGAGATAAACAGTGTTTGAAGTTTAATTATCCGTGTGTAAGATGAAGGGGCTCATTTCAGTTTGGTTAGCACTGCAAAGCGTTTTGGATGGTGTGAAAGGAAGGATCCGACTCGGCTGAAAGTCCCAGCACTGCTAAAACCTGTGATTAAAGCGAGTGAGGAGGCTGGCTCAGCCTCATCTGCACAGGATGTGGTAGTATGACGGGAGAGGTGGTGCAATTGCAAATTAATATTCAAATGAGCACTAGTTTGAAGTTTACCTGGAGGCGGGAACACACTATCTCTAAAAGAGCAGAAGACGGCCAGCCAAAGAGTTCCAGACTCCAGAGCCGTGAGATCTGGGGAGAGGAGACCTTCACGCATGTTTGAGCAAAGAGGACATCTACCTGCCAGCTACTCTGAATGGACTGATTCTTATCAGAGGCCATGTGTGCAGTGTCCCAGGGCCGAATGGCAGGGCTGAGGGGAGGGCAGGGTGAAAGGGTGAATTGGAGCTGGAGTGCAAGATAAAAAACAGAGACTATAAAATTCAAACGTTAAAGAATGACTGTGGATATGCATGGAATTGTGTCTCTGTTCAGACATCAAAACTCCCGGGGACAGAATTTCCAGACGTCAGACCCAACTCACCAGCCGCCATGGGGGAGGTGTGCTCAGTGACCCGGCCGTGCTCAAAGGGCCTGGAGCAGAGCCGGCTACGTGGCGTGGTGGTTAAGAGGATGGGCTTGAGAATGGGCCAGCTTGAGTGTAGAGGCCAGCTCTGCCACTTTTCAATTTTGTGACATTCTCAAAGCGTTTGACTCCCCAGGTCCCCTCCATCTCATTGATGACATGACTTTCCTTCTTTCCTCACTGCGTGGCTGTAAGTATTAAATATGGTTATGAGGGGAAACGTCAGGGTCCTCTCCCTACTTAAACTTCCAAGGGTTCCCCATAGTTTTTTGGGTAAAGAATCTCCACAACGTGGACCGCAAGGCCCAGCAACGGAGGGACCCCGTCACCTCAGCCACCTTCCCTTTCCCCTCCCCACCACTCTCTCCACCCCGGCCATGCAAGCCTCCTTTACGTTCTCTGCTCTCTCTCCTGCCTCAAGGACTACCCGTTTACTTTTGTCTCTGCCTTGGAACACTTTCCCTTCCCCCCTCCTTTAACCAGTTAACCAACCGTTATCTATTCATTCTGCAGATCTCAACTCACAGTATCTTGGGTGGTAGTTAGCACAGGCTCTGAGGACAACTTGTCAGGTTCAAAACCCCAACCCCACCACTTACTATCTGTGTGACTTTTGCCCATCTAAGAGTCAGCTTCCTTCCTACAAAATGGGCATGAACACCAGCACCTACCTCATACCACTGTTGTAAGGGGCACAGGAATTAATACACACGACAGACAGTCTGAGCACACAGCCTGGTCTGCGGGGAGCACTGGAAAACTGCTCTTGCCCTACTCCCCAAAGCCCGCCCTTCCATGTCGCTTGTCAAGGTAGCAATTTTATGTTTGCGTGATTATTTCAATATGTCCATCTGTTCGCTAGAATGGAAGCTCCATGGGGGCAGGAACTTTCCAGTGTGTAGTCCACAGTATAGATTCAGTTCCTAGCAGAAGAGACACCCAAACATTTGCTTGAGGGATAAATGAATGGAAATGCTGAGCACAGTGCCTGGCACATAGCGGGACCTCGATAAATGCTAGCTTTTCAATAACAACCCACTGATGATGCCAACTGATAATGGAAAAAAGCAATATTCACTTTGCCCAGAGGTTCTCAACTGGGAGTCATTTTGCCCTCCCCCCCCCCCCCGGGAAGACTGGCAATGTCTGGACGGGGCGGGGAGAGGAGCGTGCGGGTGCTACTGGGATCTCCTGTGACGAGGCCAGGGCGGCTGCTAAACATCCTACGATGCACAGGGCAGCTTTCCCACGACACAGAGTTATTATCCAGCACAGAATGGCAACAGTACTAAGGCTGAGAAACCCTGAATTTTGCCTTGTCATTTTTCACTGATCGCTTAATTCACCCGTTGAGTTACAGCAGGCAAATCCAGCTTAAGGTAATCATCCTCGCCTTTCATTCTGTCCATTTCTGTAGGTATAAGGCCATCTTTGCCTCCCCCTCTGTCCCCAGACTCTCTTGGCCTAACGAAACAGTCTCATTTCTTCTCACCCCTGTGCCTGGTGAGAGCCTGAAATTTGGGCATGTGGGTGAGGCTGAAGAAAAACACACACTCCAAGACATCTCCCACTTTGTTCCCTCTTTTGCCTCATACACATATTCCTATTTTCAGCAGAGCTTTCAGTAGAAGCCAAATGTGAGTACCACTACTTGGTTTTTAGGACAGAGCTCTGTTTCGAATGTCATGCTTCAAGAAAGTTCATGTAGCCAAAAAGTAGGGCAGGGGCCAACATGTTTGATCTCTCATGTCTAATACAGAGGTCACTCTAAGATGCAAGAGAATTTGCTCCAACCATAAGCCCTGGGCTCAAAATTATCAAATGTAAGTTCATAGGGATGAATTATAGGATCTGAGAAAAAGTAGGATAATGGAACAAAATTGTTCTGAAGTGGCAATCCAGGTAATATAAAATGCACCAATACACACAAATGCTAGAGGTTAATACAAATTTTAAAACTCAACATTTAGTCGATTGCATAAAATGACATGTTGACAATGGTTAAAAGTATGTCAAACAGAAATTACAAGCATTGGCAAGGGTGTGGAGAAATTAAACCCCTTGCACACTGCTGGCTGGAAGGCATAACGGTTCAGCCACGGTGGAAACCAGTTTGGCTGTTTGTTCCTCAAAAATTTAAACAAAGAGTCACCCTATATCCCAGCAATTATATTAATACCAGTATAAACTAGGCATAGAACCAAAAGAATTGAAAACAGAGGAACAAGAACATGGATGTATATATTCACAGCAGCACTATTCACAACCCCAAAATGTGGAAGTAACCCAAATATCCATCAACAGATAAATGGATAAATAAATGGTGGTATATCCTTACAGTGGAATATTATTCAGCCATATACAGAAAAAAGTACTGATACTTGCTACAGCATGGATGAACCTACAAAAATCATATGCAAAATAAGGTCACATATTATATGATTCTGTTTATATAAAATTCTAGAATAGATAAATCCATATAGACAGAATGTGGATTAGTTGTTTCTAGGCACTAGAGAAAGGGGGAAATGCAGAGAAATGCAGGAAAACTGCTTAATGGGTAAGAGGTTTTATCTATTAATACAGAATATCATCTCCTTTAAATTAAGGCGGAAATGTTTTGGAACTAGATGGACGTGATTACACAACACTATGAATGCACTAAATGCCACTGAATTGTTCACTTTAAAAATGGTTGATTTTATGTTATGTAAATTTCTTCTCAATAAATTATCTTTTAAAGCATGCCAAAATCGTACAAACTTGACAGACACTGAAAGAGAGAACACCTCAAAATGGAAATAGATGCAGTAGCCTGGGGGATTATATGTAATTTATTTTTGCAGTCTTAATATCACTTTATTTTTTTCAAAGTAATACATATTGTCTATAAAAACTTTAGAAAATACATAAAAGTACCACAAAGAATATATAAGCCTCTATAGATAATATTTCCAGTTTTTCAAAATATATATTCTTTAACGTCAATGTCAAATTAACTTTGCAATTAAAAAAAAAAAACCAAGACCCTGTGCATTAAGTAATATAAACCTACACAGTTGAACATTTATTTCTGCCAGAGCTTTTATTATAAGCTTGTTTCTTTCTGTGGGCAGAGGCTGGGCTGGGGGACCGAGGGTTGCCAGGGAAGCAGGTAAGTCTGTGACTTTTTGGCTAGGGCCTCTCTTCTATCCTTCCATCCATCTCAGACCAGTGTGTCTGGCCCTTACCAGGCTGGCAAAGTCTGGTCTCTGTGGGACAGAAAGCTTCCTTCTCCACATCTGAGCCACTGACCCTCCAAGAAAGAGACTGGAATTTCTACTCCTTTCCCTACAGAACCTCCTTCCTGCCCACAGCAAGAGGTCTCCATAACCTATTATACTAGTAAGCTCTGAGAATGGGGACATGGGGGCTTAGTATCCTTGACTTCATGAAAAAGATCATTACCTCCAAAAAATTTGCAGATGATGGTGAACTGTATGTCTCATATCCCATCCTGCTAAACCTTTTTGAGCATAAACATGAATAAAATGAGAAAGAAACAAAAAGAGGAGCAGAAGTTTGGAGCTTGGCTAGCATAGAATGGATATGTTACCAGTGAATTAACAATAATCAAAGGTCCATGTTATAACCACACTGAAGTGGTAACTGTCTCCATGAAAAGACACCACCCCAATTCACAGACCCAGAGGTTTTGGTTTTGAATGTTCACTCTTACCTTCATCTATCAGTGGCCTCTCTCTCAATCCAATTTTATCATCAAAGCTTCAGATCCAACATCCATCCTCTTCTTGCAACACTTGTTCCTCCTGTTCTTACAGCAAAACTGCCCTTCCTGAGTCACTTCTTCCTGATTAAAAAGACCAGATGTCAAAGGTGTGCAAGTATCCTCAAGAGATTTCCTCCCTACAGAAACTGATAGGACCAAAAGAGCATTAGTTTACCAAAAAATGGTAAAGGAAATAAAAATAGATGATTGTCAGAAATATCAACATTGACAAAAAAGGGCAGAGAATTTTCCAAGTATGGAGTTGCCTCTCTGGCAATGGGCAGTCTATCCCACAGCTGATGGAAGGTACTGATTCTTCTCCATTTCCCCAGGGAACTTAGCATTCATGGTTTTCCCGGAAACAGCTACTTGAGGAAACATCACCACAAGCAGATAGAAGAAGCCTAGCCAGCTGGCCTTGCCTCTGCTCCTTGCTGTGCATAATGCACAGACATACAGAACCTACAGCAGTAACACAGAGTAACGTAACCAAGAGAAATAAAGGAGAGACTAGTCAAACGCTCCGTGTCCTCTTGTTCTGTCTTGTCATGATGCACAGACATGAGAAATCATAGAAGCTTAAAAAAGAAGTAGATTATGCTCATCAGATACTAGCAAAACACTTCACATGTCTGTACATTGTATGGTTTCTATCTCAACCCAAAACCCACCCTGATCAAGAATTTGGAGGCAGTTGCCTAGAATGGGGCCTGATTTTACTCTGGGCTGTACAGAACTGGCTACGGGATCCAAGTGAAGACTCTGCAGAGATGGAATTTCAGGTATCCAAAAAGGTACACTTCCATATAAACCAAAGCGGCCACCAGATGTGAGGCGCTCATACCCCAAGCTATGAGAAAATGGAAAAGTCAAAATGCCCCCAAGAGCCATTTGGTATCATTGAGTTTCTCCTGGGACACTCTGTACTGCCTGTAAATATGACCAAATCCAATTCTAGGTAGCTTCTGGAACAAGTCAAGTGGTCAGGATTTATTCAGGCCAACATCTGGAAACACGCATGTTCCAGTTAACTCTGCGAAAAAGCGAAGTCATATCCCGGAACTGTCTCCCCGCCCCCACCCCCGGCCCCTCCTCTACCAGCCTAAAAACCTCCACGGCACAATATGTCTCTAAGATGCCTTAAGATAGCATCACAAAATTGGACAATAGCTGGCAGCAATCATCTCCCAGACTTGCCAGACTTGGTATTTTTTAGGGTAGAAAGCATCTAATGGCCACGAGTACTTCATTTAGTGTTTTTCTAATGCATTGCAAGAAGTTCACTCTCTAGCACTGAACTCTGCCAAGGAACCCATCTCAACCTCCCATCCCACCTCTAGAGAATTTTCATCCAAATATTTTATTAAGCTTGTCCCAAATGCTCAGTATTTGCAGAGTACTTTGCAATAATTTAGTAGCCTTCTCTCAAGACACACCTAGAGAAAGGAGATTGCCCACACACTATCAACATTTACTTTGCAGAGGGAGACCCTGGAGTCTCTAGGGAGGTTTACAGCTAGTGGCCAAGATCTTTTTGGAGTGACAAAGAAGGGGCAGCTGATTCCACTGGGAAGGGGACCAGTGACTGCAAGATCTTCCCTTTTGGTTGGTGATAGTTTGTTTCCCATTAAAGTTACTCCTTGGAAGCCTTCTTAGACAAAGGTCTATCTTGAAGTGTTTTAAGGTGTTGTTTATCAGGAAGAAGTAACATATTAATTAGCTAATACTGTAATATTGGTTAATATGTTAGTATTGATAAATTTTCATGTATCTGGACGACGTGGTTATCACCCACTTGAGAACAGGTCCTGAAATGATGAGACCCAGGACAGGTAAGTTTGGAAAAGGAAGCTAAAAAGGAAGAGGAGAATTATCCACAGTAGGAGGTGGTCTAGGACCAGAATACAGGAAACAGGAATACAGGAGGGGGTAGCGATGGGGGTGGGAGAGAGGAAATGAGGGCACTAGACACTTGGCTGGTTTGAGACACAGCAGGAGGAGCAGAGGAAATGAAAACCAGACGTTGCTGAATCGACAAATCTGCCTGAGCCAGCACTGCGCTTACCGGCACACAGGGAGGAGACCCCAGGGAAGGGGGATGTGACTGGTCTTTGATACCCTGCCCTCGTTGGCACCACTCCTAAGGGAACAATAAGCCCTCACAGAGCTGTGAGATTGGGTGGAGTGTCGAGCAGGAGCAGAGCAGGAGCAGGGGAAAGATGTAGGGAAGCATCAGAAGTTCTCCAGGTTGGGAAGAGTGGAGTGGGTCAGAGGCCCTGGAATTTCCCATTGGGCCACCGTGCCCAGGTCCATCTCCTGGGGAGGTGGGCATGCCGGCACAGTTCACGCCACGGCCAGGCATCTGGGAGTGCCTCCCAAGCCCATCTGGGATCTCTGATCTCCTAGCAAAGAGTGTGTGAGGAAGAACTGGCAACACCACACGCCTATCCTGATTCTGGTGTGGAAATGTGCACATCAGCTCCATGATCCTCTTCCCTTTTCTCATCCTCTCTCCCCATATCTCCTGCATGCTCCGTCTAGGACTGCCAAGACAAAATTGTTAAGAGATGCGGTTTACTTCTTTGATAAAATGTAATTATTGAGTGGTACTCATTGATAAATCTTACCTAAAAAATTAAAAAGAAATTTAAATACTTAAGCTGCCTATGGATTCCCCTCTATATACAAACGCTCTTCACATTTTAGCTTCACAACCTTCTGTGGTCTTACCCTCACTTCCTGGGATTCCCAACCCTTGATGCTGGTCTCTGGCTGCTTTCAGTTCTATCAGGATTCACCCCAAGGAACAGGCCTAATGTTCCTGGCCTTTTCTGACAATTCTTCCTGATAATCTTTCTTACCATCAAAACGTACCTGACCTACCTTCCATTCTCTGAGAGCTTTGCTCAGTGCTGTCTATTCTGATATACTAACCTATGCCAAGAGAAAACACATGCCTTATGGTTTTTTGAGAAATGCAAATGAGAGAAATTAATATATACAGGTAAAGTATTAATATTTTGTTATTGTAAGTACATTAGTCCTTACAGGTAACAAACTGACATTTCAGGAGGGACTGAGAGAAATCTCATCTAAACCAGTGGCTCTGTTTGGGGGAATTTCAGGCATCAGGCATGCTGGCCTGGGGGAGGGGAAGACAGGGAGAGGCTGCAGCTTTGACTCTGACATTTTATAAGCCAGCTGCCCACTCCTCATGTGCTCACTGCCCATCCTACGGCCAGTCCACATTTTGCTTCATTCAGTTGAATCTGCGGAAAAAAATCAAACCTTAGATTGATCTATAGTTAATAATATTAAGTGTTTGAGGGACACAAGAGCATCAATGTACAGTTAGTTCCCAATTATGGAAAATAGCATGCCTTAGGGCCAAATATCTTTTAAATCTTCTGCAGTTGGCAAGGAACCATTAGGGACTCACTCCCCTAGACAGGGCCAGAATTGTTTCCATTCAGGGGAGTCTGTCACTTTCCAGCTCTGTGATATGGGACAAGATATTCAGCCTCTTTGAGCCTTAGGTGCTTCATCTATAAAATGGGGATAAATCCACCTATCTCACCAGGTTGTAAGGATTCAATGTAACAGTTATGTAATATCTGCAAAGCACATAACTCACGGTTTGTCATATAGGAAACAAGTGAAAAGAGTAGCAAGCATAGCTGCTACTCCCAGGCATTTTAAGAGTGGAAATATTCAGCCTTCAAAAGGTCCTCAAAGGTAGCTGTATGATCTACAGATTAGCCAAGAGACTTGGAAACCAGTTGGGTTTGGGAGTTTCACATTGCCCTTTGAGACAGTTGGCAAACCCATGAAGTGTCTCAACCTCAAGGACAGGAATTTCTGCCCTAGAGATAGACATGACCTGTCTAACCAGAGATAGAGCAGAGGGCCTGGCCACCCCCTGCAAGACTTCTCCCTCCCACCAAGCCAAGGGTATACCCACTCCCTCTCCTTTCCCTGACCTCACCCTTTTCCACCCACCTACTCCCCACCCCCCTCCCAGCTGTGAGAGCCTGCCTAATCTCAACTCCAGGAGTGCTCTTTGCTTTTAAAATGCCTTGCCCAGCTTAATCAGTAACCAGCCGCCCTCCACTGCCAGTTAGTAGCCTGCCCTGACATGAGTTCCTTCTCCTGCCAGCCGGCAGATGTGACTTTTTTAGGAAGATTCAATTCCCAGCCTGCGCCCTTCTGCTAATGACAGCCCCTCTCT
Organism: Balaenoptera musculus; assembly: GCF_009873245.2. Taxonomy (NCBI): domain Eukaryota; kingdom Metazoa; phylum Chordata; class Mammalia; order Artiodactyla; family Balaenopteridae; genus Balaenoptera; species Balaenoptera musculus. The sequence continues at coordinate 53,741,615 of NC_045787.1, forward strand.
CTGAAGGTTACCTGTCGCCAGCCAGCATTCTCGCTCATGAATGCAAAGTAAAGTGTGTGCTTGCCCTGACCTTGGAAAAGCACATCATTCTATATACGAGTTCTAAAAAAGAACATTTGACATTTGCTGTCTTATTTGTGTCAGGACTGAGAAAAGTCCTGTGTGGCAGGATACCCTCTTAGGTTCAGGGATGTGGTTTGTGAATGGCACTTGTCAACTAAACCTTGCAATGATACTCAGCAGGCATGATGTGGAGAAAATGTTAATGAAATCTTGCCTAACTGCCGGAACACATTTGAATAGAATCAAAGTCATATGTGAGATTTTTTTCTCTTATACTAAGTCTTTTCTGCATATATTAACCTTTTGCCAGTTTTTTTAAAAAGCACAAAACTAGGATGATGCACTCATTCAATCATTCTTCAAACATTTATCGAGTACCCATTATGTACCAGACACTGTACTGAGCACTGGGACAAAAAATTAAATGAGGCATAGATTATTTTAGGCAAATTATTATTCAAGATTTTATGCTGAGAACCCAACTTCTTGGTTTGCTAAAAACAAAGCAAAAAGACAACATGCATTTCTGGACCTTCGAGTCATTTGGAAATAGGCAAAGGGAAAGGCAGGGCTCTTAGAAAGAGCAAATAGACTGCAAGCAACCAGAATGGATGAGATGATCTCGGACAGATTGGGATGATCTTTCAGGAGGAGAGTATCCTGACTTGCTTTTGCTTATGAAATAGTCTTTCAAGCAAGAAGGGCCTGCAATGGCCAAGCTAGGCTTGCCCTCCTTGACCAGTCTCTGCCCTGCAGCTTGCTGCCACTGATAGTGAAATCCAGTCGAGCCCTGCTCTCCTGATAGTGGTGCAAGGCACCACTTAGCAGAAGCTTCCTGATGCAGAACTTTTAGAGAATTCAAGGACTTACTCTGTCATCATCATCAGAAGTGCATGTTTCCACCGCTGAGTCAGAAGAACTAAATTGGAGCAGGACCAGAAACAAATGGTGAGTCAAATGAAAGCTGTAGCTGCAGAGCAAATGCCCCTGGTGCTAAGATTGCTGGGGCATGGTGTGGGGTACCTCTACAAATCCCTAGGGCCCATTCATTCATGCCACAAATGGTTATGGAACACCTCCCATGCTTCAAGAGCTGTCCTAGGTGCTGGGGACAGAGCAGTGAACCAGACAGACAAGGCCCCATCCTCATGAAGCTTATATTGTAGTGGAGAAAGACAATACAAGAATAGTTTATAAGGCTGAAGAACAAAAATTAAAAGATGAGCTAAAGAGTAACTTATGGAAGGTACTTATATTGGTCCAGATTTTATTGCAGACAACAGAATCCACTCTTGCTCATTTAAACAGAAAGGGATTCTACACAGGGAATTTAGTGATTATAAAATTGTTAAAAGGGCTGGAAGAGTAGGCTCTAGACTGACCTCTCAAGAACAATCCCTAGCCTCTGCATAATCTGTCATAAGAAACTGTTGTATTAGGAAGGTGCTATATCCCTACTGACTGCAGAACTATTCCAGGCCCCAGTGCAATTAAAACTGCTGCTGCAGAGCCACAGAATCAGAAAGCTGCCCTTTGTTGCTACACATTGTAGCCATAGCTACAACTGCTTGCTCCAGAATCACGCCACGGCCACCACAGTCCACGCCAACAAAATGATGCTTGGTCCCCTCAAAATGGAGACCTTGTGAACCACAAAATTGGTGCCTTGCACTTTGTTCCTGGAAACAAAATCATTTCTAGGATCCAAGCTCCAAGAAAGTTTGGGAAATGTGAATTTCAGTTCTGCAGTCTCAGCATAGGAAAGAAGAGTTTGAATGGATGTTAAACTACCCAATCCATAGTAACTATCACACCATTTTGGAAGGATATTCAAGGAATGCCTCTGGGGGAGGTGGCATTTAAGCTAAGACCATGTAAAGAACTGAGGAAGAAACTTTCCAGGCATACAAAAAAAAAAAAAAACAAGGGTAACAACTCCAGGCATAGTGATTGAGGGCAATAAAGAACCCGGAGGAGTTAGGAGAAGCAGGGCTTAGGAGATCATAGTAAGGACTTGGATTTTATTCAGAGTACTGGAAAACCATAGAGAGTTTTATGAAGGGGATCAGCATACTCTGATTTGTATTTTTAAAAGAAAATTCTGAAAGAATGAAATAATGCCATTTGCAGCAACATGGATGGACGTAGAGATTATCATACTAAATGAAGTAAGTCGGACAGAGAAAGACAAATACTATATGATATCACTTATATGTGGAATCTAAAATATGACACAAATGAACTTATCTACGAAACCGAAACAGACTCACAGACACAGAGAACAGACTTGTGGTTGCCAAGAGGGAGGGGGGTGGAGGGGACAGGGCAGGGGGGTGGGGAGGGATGGATTGGGAATCTGGGATTAGCAGATGCAAACTATTATATATGGAATGGATAAACAACAAGGTCCTACAGTATAGCACAGGGAGCTATACTCGATATCCTGTGATAAACCATAATGGAAAAGAATATGAAAAAGAAGACATATATGTATAACTGAATCACTTTGCTGTACACCAGAAACTAACACAACATTGTAAACGAACTATACTCCAATTAAATTTTTTTTTTTAAAGGGGGAATTCCCTGGCAGTCCAGTGGTTAGGACACCGCACTTTCACTGCAGAGGGCCCAAGTTCGATCCCTGGTCAGGAACTAAGATCCCACAAGCTGCGCTGCACTGCCAAAAAAAAAAGAAAGAAAGAAAGAAAGAAAAACAAATCTGGTCTCAAGGTGGAAAATGGATTGTAGATAAGCAAGGATTGAGCCAAGGAAACAAGACAGAACATTCTTGAGGATTAGAGATGATGGCGGTTGGGGTGAGGACATTGACCACAGAGATGAAGTTGACACATTCGATGTGTATTTTGTAGGTAGAACCACAGGAATTCAGAAGGAAATAGATGTGAGGAATAACAAAAAAGGAAGCATTAGGGATTGCTCCTATGTTTCTAATCTAAACAAAGCGTGGATAATATTACATTTACTGGGTTGAAGAACAATGGGGAGGACATTCGGTGAGTCTCCAACTTACCAAAACACCAAGTCCTTGATGTAAAAAAAAAAAAAAAAAATCAGTCATGTAGACAGGCTGGAAGTGGACTCAACAAGCCTCATGTTTTGCTAATCTCATTCTTCAGCAAATTCAGAGTATTCTTATGGTCCTGGTGTAGTGGGTCTTAAACTCTGTGTATGAAATATTCTGACACAGGTGGGATCCATATTCAGACTGGGATAAAGGTTTGCATGGTAAAAGAAATGTGGAGCAGTGCAGAAGAGTTTGGAGAGTTCGCATCTAATAGCTGTGAGAAACAAAACTCATAAAGTATAAAGTCATTTGAAGGTGAGAGGCTGAGCTCTGAAAAGCCACATGAATTTAGGACTGTGGCAATTCGAAGCCCCATGTTTCCATGTTGGCACAGCAAAATAATCCTCAGCTCACCTACTTTCACATCTCTCTCCTCCTCACCTCTCCCTATTCACTTCCACCATCACAACACTTGCTAGAATTAGAATAAAATGCTTCCTGGGATTTATGAACCAACAGTTCAATGATAAAATGATGCCAAAAGCAAAAATGTAGATTATTATCTCTTTATAAACACAAATACTATTAGTAATCAGCCTGGGAGTCACCTAGAAGAACAAACTCAAAAGCCACTGCTCTAGACTACACTATAATCTCTTTGACAAATAAATAAACCAACAAGAATTTAAAAGTCTAAGCAAGAGACAGAAAGGGAGGCCATGCCTGTGCCGTGCCTCTCTTTAGCAATCAGAGCTCTTAGAATAGCTCTGTTGCTGGAGCAGAAGCAAATAATCTTTTGCTCTCCCTAAGCATTAAATCTTCCACATGTCTTTAGCACTCACCATGGGCATACCTGGTGCCAAAGCAGAAAAAGATTTAATTTCAAGTTGCTAGGTTCTCACTTTTCTGTGGTTAATAAAGAGGCAGGTGCAGTCAGCTAGGCTGTTTAAAAAAAAAAAAAAAAAGGAGAGAGTGAAGATTGTTTATCTGACCAACTTCAAATCTTGCTAAACCACAGTATAAGACAACTCATAACTTGTTCCCAGCTCCCATATCTCAATTGCTTTCAAGGGAAGTGCTTCTGAAGGTATTTCACACTTACAAATGAAATTATTTTACCAACATAGGGCACTCTGAGCTCTGCATATAAGAATTTTTGAGCCCTTCTCCTACCCCTCTCGAAATAAAAGATGTAAGTATGTAATATACTAAGCCCAAGAGTAAAGTTGCTAGCTGTTAAACTGATGAGTTGTGGGTTGTGGAGATGCATACCCAGTGTTCTCAAGAGTTAAAGCTTAAGTCAGAGCAATCTATCACCTGATAAAGGGAAGCTGGTCTGTACAAAAAGAAAGATTGATTCTTCTAAAGGATGGTGTTTAATAAAATAATTGGTTAGTAACTAACTGGTTGACTGAATTTGGCCAGTTTCCTTGTTTTGGAGCCATCAATTTGGGCTCAGTTTCCATCTTTAGTCCAATCTTTGGCTGTGTTGGGATTTTCGTTAAGTGCTTACACCGAAGGGTAGGGAGGAGAAAGCAGAAGGGGCATGAGCCACAGTTTGTCATTTTGTCACCTAATAGGAAAATGTATTCATGTGTAACTTTTCTTTAGAATCTCTTGGTTCTGAGCAGATAGCAGATATTTATTTAATACATGTCTCTTGAATATGTCAATGAATCATGGTACCCATCTGGTGTAGGCGAATTCTACACTGGGGATTGTGGTTGCCTCTGTAACATACATTCCACTTCCCTCTTATGGAGAAAAAGCAATGACGTCTGAGGGAATGACCTCATTTAAAGAGACAGGCCTGGCTGCCTATGAGCAATCTCAACCCATTTTCCAGAGATTGGCTAAGAAATGGTCCTGTGACCCTTGATTCTGGCCAGTGAGAAGGAAAGGAGGTCTCCAGGAACGTTCTTCTTTGTTCTTGAGGGAGAGCAATAGGAAGCTGGTTTTCTCTTCCTCACTGTATGTGAATAAGGAGGCTTCTAGCCCCAAATGCTGCTGGCAGCCATGTTGCGAACACAAGGAAAACCAACCCAAGAATGAAGCCAAATCTTAAGACACAATAAAGAGATGGAGAGAACCTGACCCTCCGATGACACTTCTTGAGTTACTGAATCAATCAAACATAAAGCCACCTCTATTTCCAAACTGCCTTCTATAAAGACCTAATAAATAGCCTTGTTGTTTAAGCCCATTTGAGTTTGGTAATCTGTTTCTTGCAAATGAATTCCAATGATGTGAAGACTGACGCCATTTGCAAAAAGAGATTTTTTTTAAGTATTATTTCAAATACCCAGCTTACCTCTCTTTGAAATAGATAATCAATAATTAACTTTTATATTACTTAAATGTCCCTAACAGTTCCTTCTCACTATAAAGCTGATTTTAAGAATTGAAAGTCTACAAAGGCAATAGGAAATCGGGGCTGATAGCATTTAGCTCCTTCAGAAATTATGCTCTCATTCATGTAAGTGTTTTACAGCAAATCTTATACTTAAAGTGCAGTTTTTGGTTCTTACAATTTGGCGATATTTAGATGTCTTCTTCTTTTATACTTTATTTATTCCTGGGAATTTCATATCAAAATCAATACAGAAGTAACTTAAGGCATGTTGTAAAATGGGGAGGAAAGCCACACCCAGCCATGTCCACCTGCTCTGTAATTAATTACCCCTTCTTCCACACATCCAGTGAAACACCCATTCTCTGAGTATCGGGTATGAAAGTGACTGTCCATCGCAGGATAGCATAGCCTCTAAGAGCATGAACTCAGATCTTGACTCTGCTAGTTATTAGCTGTGTGCTTTTGAGTGAAATACTTAATCTCTATAAACCTCCATTTATCTTCTGTAAATGAAGATAATAATTGTATTTAGTTCATACCACTATGATGTGGATTATATAAGATAATGCGTGTGAAGCACTGAGCATAGTGCCTGGCATGTAGAAAGTGCTCTAGAAACGTCATTAATATTCAGTTTGTGGCGCAAGTGATCAATGGATCTTACCTGCAGGGGAGATGTGGGCATTTAAAAATGCAGCTTAATAAACCAAATTATTATCTAACAGAGTGGGGTTCAGGAGAGAGCTGTATGGGGAGAACAGGCAGAGTGAGATATTCCTCTCCTTCTTAACATTGATCTCCTATCTGCCCACATGGAATTAGTCTGGCTCCCTCTTCCCTCCTCCATCATCATAACACTTAAGAATTAACTCTGATTCCTTCACATGGAGCTCAGTGAAATAAAATGATGAAACACAGCAGGATGATAATATCATAGATTGTTATAAATACACTCAATATTGTGTTTTTTAAAAAATCTAGAATATAGAGAATGAATAAACAAAGGAATTAAAAACTAATATAGCCTGCTGATAGTGGCTCATTTACAAGAAAATCATGAAACTGCTTGAAGGGTTAGGTAGACAGAGTATTGGCAGGGGTCAAGGGGATCTACCCCCACCAGCTGAGGGTAACCTTGAGCAAATCACAGGATCCCACTAGACGTGAATATCCTCATCTGTCAAATGAAGGGCTTGGACGTGAACCAGCATTTTACACCATGTGCTTCCTAGAGCCTGGTCAGGGACCGGCAGGGGTGTGAGTGAGAGGGGAGGGATGGAGACGGGGAAGCAGGAGCACAGAGGACCATTCTTTGGGGTCCCCTCATTTTCTCTAACCAGAGCAGTTTCATGGTCACCTGCTTCATATACTCTGTTGCAATAAAACATTTGAACACGCACACACAAAAGATTAACTGCACAGTCTCTAAAGTCCCTTCCAATGCTGACTTGCCAAAGTTTCCATCCTCATGGCTGTGATCGCCAATCTTCCCAGCACAGCAATCTTTCCATTTCCACTGAACAGACAGGGGATGTTGTCAGCTGTGCTGCCTCCATGCTCCTTCCCTAACAGGAAGGCCTGGAATGTCACAGCTTCACAGCTTCTTTGACCAGGACACCTAGAGCAACAAGCCCACAGAGATGCGAGGATGCAGGGGGTGGGTGACATGAATGGTAGGAAGCCTGATCCTGACAGCAGAGACAGAGAGACCTTGGACTAGGTCCTGTACAAGTTGCTAAATCTCCTTCAAAGCTCCTGATCTCTGAGATTTTCCCTGAACCAACATTCTTTTCCCCATCCCATCCTCAAAGTCCCCAGAGAAGACAGACTAAAGAGATCCCATCTGATTACTCTCAGTACACTTGATTTTTTGGGGATCATCTAACTATCCCCTTTCAGGGTCCCTGTAGAGTCTGAGATAGAGTTTATCAGGCTAAATTCCATGAAAGTTGGGTTTCACTGGTCAGAAACAAGGATTTATAATGCTAATTTTAATCAAATCACAATAATAGATTTTCCTTAAACAATCCATTTATTTAAGTTTCTTAATTTTTTCCTTAAATTCTGTAGTTCAAACATACCAAAAAGTAGAAAATAAAACAACGAACATTCATGTACTTACCACTCAGTTTTGTCAAAGCTTAAAATTTTGGCTTATAATTTTAGAGCTTTATAGAGTTTTTAAGGGGAAAAAAAATATTGCAGATAGGATGAAAGCCCCCTCCTCAATCCCATTCTTCTCCTTCTCATACTCCCCTCTACAGAAGGAATTACCATCTTTAATTTGGTGTTTTTCACTTTCATTCATGTTTTCATAATATTTCATAAAATATTATAAAATATATGTAATATATGTATAATATGTGTAATGCATGTCATATGGAACATTACATATATGCAATGTATGTAACATGTAAATTACATGTATGTAATGTGTGCCATTATGTGTGAACTACATACACATAATGTGTGTATATTCAAAAACAATATATAGCATTATACTATAAATATTCTGCAACTTGGTTTTGGGTTTGGTGTTTTTTTGGTTCAAGATTTTACTTTTAAGTTTCATCCACACTGACACATGTGATTCTAGATCACTTTAACTTCAGTATAATATGTCTTTGTATGAAGATACTTCAACTTATCCATTCACCAGTGAATGGAAGTTAAAGCTGTTTCCAATTTCCATCCATTACAAATGATACTAAATTGAGCATTCTTATCCACATGTGAAAAAAATTTCCCTAGCGTAGCAGAGGATTGCTGGGGTGAAAATTAAGTTCACTCCAAATTTTATTTGATGTTCTAAATTGCTTTCCAAAGTGGTTGTTCCAATGTACACTCCCACTTTACACCCCCACTAGCAGAGTATGAATATTTTCTTGTGCCACATCCTCACCAACACCTGGAACTAGCAAATTTCTCAGTTTTTGTAAAACTGATGGATGTGAAAAAGTATTTCATTATGGTTTTCATGAACTTTTCCCAGGTCACTGAGGAAAGTGAACAGCTTTTCAAAAGCATATTGGCCATTCATGGTTCACCTTCTCTGAATTGCCTGTTATTATCCTTCACCTATTGATACGTTGACTTGTCTTTTTCTTATTGATTTTTTGGGAGTTCTTTAAGTATTCCAGATATTATTTCTCTCTCAGCTACATATATTGCACATATCTTCTCTCATGTCATGACTTGTCACTTATTTAAGTTGTCTTTGCTGTACAAAACTTTTGAAGGTGTCAAAGTTATCAGTATTTTCCTTTATGATATGTGGTTTTCAGGCCTTGTTTGAGAAGTCTTTTCCTACCTCAAAGTCATAAAGATGTTTCTGTATATTTTCTTGTAAAACTTTTAAAGTTTTACAATTTATACACATTCAATCTACTTGGAATCAAATTTTTATACATGGACTAAAACAGCTATAATTTTATCTTTTCCTATAGAAACAGTCAGTTGTCTTAACACCATTTTTTAAAAATCTGTTTTCCCGCTAATTTACAAAGCTACTACAATCATGTATTAAGTATTTATTCAAACAAGGGTAAAATCTTTATTAGATTGTGCTAGTCTATATTCCAAAACACTAACCTCCTATTTTGATTATTTTAATTTTTAATAAATCTGGTTATCCAGTAAGGCAAGTCCTCTTGCCTTGTTCTGACTTTAAACTTGTTTTGGCTATTCTTGGCCCTTTGTTTTTTCATATTTTAGAATAATAATCAATTTTAGAATAATATTGTCCAATTTTTAAAAGCTATTGGGATTTTGAATTTTATATTAATTTGAGCATTAACATCTTCAAAATACTGAATCTTGCCATTCATAAACATGATATATCTATTTAAGTCTACTTTAATGTCTTTCAATAAAGTTATCATTTTTTCTTAAGATGTCATAAAAGTTGGTTAGATTTATTCCCAGACACCTTAGAATTTTTGTTATTCTTTTAAAAGGTGTCATTACTTATATTTTCTAACTCTGAAAATTCCCTACATTTGTGGCCAGTGTTTAGGGATCTTCGTAGTGAATGCTGTGACGTGCCACTTAGATCTCCCTTTAAGACTGAAGGGCTTGGCTGCCTTCAGTGGGAAATGCTACTGGCAAACACCCCCCAGCTGGTGGTCCTCTCTAGAAAGTGCCTTACCTAAGGTCACGTCTCTTTTCTGTGGAATCCCCATGCAAAGACTGATTGTCAGGGAGTAAGAACTCATCCCCCTCTTATCAGCTGGGACAACTTTGAAGGGCCATTCCAGTTCTACAGCTTTCCTACCAAGGTCTTCATTGAGACTACATCCCAGCTCATCTTCTCCTCGATTCAGTCCTGCTTCTTTCTTGTCCTGTCCACCGGTATCTACCTCAAGAGCATGCTTCCTGCAGGTTAATCTCTATCTCAGAGTCTGCTTCCTGGAGAACCCAACCTGAAACAGGCCATGAAAGCAGATGCTAAAATGAGATTTGGGAATTGGGTCATCCTCTGCATGACTGACAATGAGGACCCATCACTGGCAAAAGGTAGAGGTGTAATTGTTAAAACTTCCATCAGTGGTAAACTGAGAGGGTATTCTGGTGAAAAAGAGTGCACAAGAGAATGTAATTTATCAGGCATTTGAGATTTAAGGGGCGAATAATAACAAGAATAGTGGAATTGGGTGGCTATAGCTAAGATTCATTAATCCTTTGAAAAAGAGAAAGACCAACAGAAATTGTCAGTTAAAAACTAAACGTGAGGGCTTCCCTGGTGGCGCAGTGGTTGAGAGTCTGCCTGCTAATGCAGGGGACACGGGTTTGAGCCCTGGTCTGGGAAGATCCCACATGCCGCGGAGCAACTGAGCCCGTGAGCCACAACTACTGAGCCTGCACGTCTGGAGCCTGTGCTCCGCAACAAGAGAGGCCACGATAGTAAGAGGCCCGCGCACCGTGATGAAGAGTGGCCCCCGCTTGCCGCAACTGGAGAAAGCCCTCGCACAGAAACGAAGACCCAACACAGCCAAAAATAAATAAATAAATTAATTAATTAATTTTAAAAAAAACTAAATGTGAAAGCCAAAGGATCTTCATAGCATCACATACATAAAGTGGCTCTCACATCATGCAGCCGGAGGGAAGAGTGAAGAAATGCTAAGGACCAGGCCCAGGACTTACTCACAAGGGAAGCAGAGCTCCAAAGAAGATGAAGCTCTCAGTTCATGCAGGTCGGCTATGTAAGTTCAGAGCCTGGGCTGGGAAAGAGTGAACCCTGTCACAGGAATGAGGACGCCTGGGTTTATGAAACTCTTTCATCTCCTGGCACCCTGTGAACTTGCAGAAGTGGCCCACCCCTCCCTGTTCAGGTCTAGTTCTTTCCCCCTCACGTGTACATATTGAAGAGGCCTCCCTCCCGCAGGACAACATGCATCCCCCTTGGGACCTTCTCCCCCCTCCCCTCCTGGCAACAAGGACAGTAACTAAGGTTAACCCAGTCCAGGACATGCTGATCCTGATTAAGAAGAACAGAGAACACGCCAAAAAGCAGCTACAGGACCTAGAAAACATGTCCCAGCGAGAGCCAGGAGGGTATGCACTGGACTGGATCCTGAGGACGCTGGCTCAAGGGAAGCAGAAGATAAAGCTGAAGGGAGTGTTCAGGGCACCGTGACAGGACACGGGATTTCACAGGGGTCCAGTTAAGGACCTGGGAGATTGTGCAAACACCCTGCTAGGACTGCTCCCAGAAGCATGAAAAAGTGATGCCCCAGGGGTTCGCAAAGTACAGTCTGCTGGCCAAATCCAGCCTGTGCCTTATTTTTCTACAGCCCGCAAGCTAAGAATGTCTCTTCCATTTTTAAAGGGTTATAAAAAAATAAACAAAGATATGCAAACAAGGCTGTTTGTGGCCCACAAAGCCTAAAATATTTACTTTCTGACCCTTTATAGAAAAAGTTTGTTTCACCCTAGCCCTCACTAAGTGAAGGGAGAATGCCAAGGAAGAAAGTAGAAGAAATACTCAGAGAAGTAGGCCTACAAGAGTGGACTTCCAGGGTCAAACTGAAAACTCCATAGGCTGACGATGCTCCATGGGAGGGCCCAAACAATAACGAGTGTGCTGGTGAGAGGGGCACCGGCCTCCCCAAGCTCAGTGGCGGCTCCCGTCTGCGGGCCAGGAATGACAGTCAGGGGCCCTTACAGAGCCTGGCTCACTGAGAGCAATGATGACACCAGGACCCTGAAACAACAGAGGCCAGATGGCGGCTCTTAATTGTCAGAAGCTGAGGAGATGCAATTATCATAATGAGTGGCAGGTTCAGAGAGGCAGGGGCATTAACTCTGATTATCAGGAGAAGGTAGGGCTGCTGTTTCATAATGTAGGCAGGGAAGAATATATCTGGCATTTAAGTGATGCACCTGGGTGCCTCTTGGTAGTTTCTTGCTCAGTTTTGATGGTACCTGGACAGTTGCAGCAACCTTGGCTTAAGAAGGGCATCAGTGATCAGGGTGTCAGACCTCTCAGCAATGAGGATCTGGGTCACCCACCAGGTAAGCCACTGAGACTAGTACAGGTGCTAGCTAAGAGGAGGGAGGGGGACGGATCTGGCATGCCAAGTAAAGCAGGGATCGATGAGTATCGTGTGTGGCCCCAAGACCAGCTACAACAAGAGGAGCTACAGTTCATCCCACTCATCTTCCTCTTACAAGTGTCCCCCAAGGAAAAGACTCCCACAGGAATCCTGAAGAGATGGCTCCCAGAACTTAGATGAATAAGTAGATCCCAGTGCCACCCACATCCCCTTCAAGACTAAAGAATTTATCCCCTGAGGTGCAGGAAGTAACGCCAACAGTAAGACCTCCTCTCCCAGCCCTCTTCAAGAAGTGTCTTGGTGGGAGGCAGCAGGTAAGTCCAGAGCCACTCCCCTTCCCGCAGCATCCCACCCCTCAAAAGTGGTCACTTGGAGATGGAAAGGCAGGGCCTCCTCATCCCAACGTGGGACGATTCTGCAGGGACTTGCCAGCTTCAGATCTTCCCCTGGGGTTGTCTGGGCCCTCCTTTAGGACCGCATTGCAGCCCAACGTCTCCCTTTGCACAGTCACACCCTTTCCTTCCATAGGTGTTGATGTCAAGAGCACAACCTAACAACCTCTCCGCAGGCTTATCTCCACTCAGAGTCAGCTTCCCTGGAGCTCAACTGCCAAAAATCTTTTATCCAATCCTTGAATTACTTGACAGCTTCTCTTGGATATGTAAGTACATTGTCTAAAAAACAAGAAAAACTGTACACCTGAAACTAACACAACATTGTTAATCAACTCTACTCCAATACAAAAATTTTTAAAAGAAAGAAAAATAAAGACAAACACTTATAAAAAATCAATTTAAAAAAGAGAAAGGTTTTTCTTCCTTTCCAGTCCTTACAGCTTCCATTTCTTTTTCTCGTCTGCCATCACTGACCAGAACCTCCAGTACATTGATAAATAGATACTGTGATGACAAGCCTTCTTGTCTTATCCCTCTCTGAAGGTAATATCATAGGGTATAATATTTACTCTAAAATTTTGGTAGGTATCCTTTATCAAATGCTTCTTTTCCATTTTACTAAAATTCTGTTATCATAAAATATATTGAATTTTCAAGTGCCTTTTCTGCTTCAATTTAAATGATTATATTTCTTCTTTAGTTAATGTTACATTAAAAGGGGTTCTATTGTTAAACCTTCTTTACATTACTACTTAGTAAGCCCTACTTGGTTTACACACACACACACACAAACACACACACGCACGCACGCACACAAACACGCATATATTAAACTCGTAAAGATACAGTTGGATACTGACTTGTAAATATTTTATTTATGATTTTTGGTCCTATGTTTATTAGTGATTATTGGCCTCCAAATTTCCTTTTTCATGTTGACTTTTTCTGTTTTCAGTACTGATCAAACTTTGATTTTCTATCAAAGTTACACTAGTTTCATAAAATGGCATTCACTCTTTTTATTATCTGGAACATGTGTATAAGATTGGATGTTTGATAGAACACACCTGTAAATGAGAAGTTTGGAATGTTTGTGTGTGTATCCTCATGCACATGTATATGTGTAGATTTTTTTCAAAAAACTGAATTTTGTTAATGACTATAACTACTTGTCTGTTTCTTCTTGAGTCAGTTTTGGTAAATTTCTATTTTTCTATGAAACAGTCTACTTCATCAAAGTTTTAAACTTTATGGGTATTTGGTTAACCATAGTATACTCTTTTTATTTTTTAATATCTACTAAATCTAACCATGTTTCCTTATTCATTCCTAAAAAATTTTATTTGTGCTTTCCCTCTTTCCTGCCCAGGTTATGAACAAATTGAGAAATCCAATAAAGGAGTAACTTTATTACTGATAAAGTTTAGGTGGGAGGTTGTATCTTAATATGAGAGCCAGAATTTGACTGACTGACTGACTGACTGACTGACTGACTGACTGACTGACTAAGCAGAATACCCTGAAAGGGCTGCCTGGGTAAAGTCTATGACACAAGGGAGCAGAGGGAAACATATGCTTTCTCCAGATGCGTTTGCCCGGAAAGAAGAGCAGAGCTGAGGTCAGTAAGCTCAGCTTATTCCTCTCAAATGTACTAATTAGGTAAATCATCCTACCTTCCTAGGGACAGAATGCATAAAGGAGAATAAGAAGGTCAGTTCTTAGATTTTGTTGAACTTTCCTAGTTTAAAAGCATTCGATTTTTTTTTCTTAACATCTTTATTGGAGTATAATTGCTTTACAATGGTGTGTTAGTTTCTGCTTTATAACAAAGTGAATCAGCTATACATATACATATATCCCCATATCTCCTCCCTCTTGTGTCTCCCTCCCACCCTCCCTATCCCACCCCTCTAGGTGGTCACAAAGCACCAAGCTGATCTCCCTGTGCTATGCGGCTGCTTCCCACTAGCTATCTATTTTACATTTGGTAGTATATATAAGTCCATAGCATTCGATTTTATTAGTTTACGTTCCCCGTCTCATATTTTCCTTCCTTTTAATTCTTGTGAGTTATTCTGTTCTGTTACTAGATTCTTAATTCATTAAATCCTGATTTTCTTCACTTACAATGGAAGCAGTTAAGGCTGCCAATTACACTCTAAGTAGCATTTTAGCTCTATCACACTACTTTTATCTGTGACATTTTCATTATTGTTTAATTATAAATTTTGTCTCCATTGTTATTCATTATTTATCTAGTAATAAAGTCATTTTTAATTTCCAAAGATATTGGGTTTTTAAAATTTCTACCTATTGTTTTCTCATTTAATCCCACTGTGGTCAGAGAACTTGTTGTATATATTTTTTTTGGTATTTACTGTATTTACCAAGACTTTCTCTGTAATGGTACATGAGTTTTTTTTAAATGCCCCATGAGTCCTTGAAAAGAATTTGTATTTTCCTAACATACTGTTTCTTTTTTCCTTATTTAAGGATCATCTTAACCTCTAAGAGATAAACACTACTTTGTATGATTTTAATTTAGCTATATCAGCTTTCTGGGTTTTTTAATTTATTTTATTTGATTATTTATTTATTGGCTGCGTTGGGTCTTTGTTGCTGTGCACAGGCTTTCTCTAGTTGCAGCAAGTGGGGGCTACTCTTCATTGCGGTGCATGGGCTTCTCATTGCAGTGGCTTCTCTTGTTGTGGAGCATGGGCTCCAGGCACGCAGGCTTCAGTAGCTGCGGCACGCAGGCTCAGTAGTTGCGGCGGGCGGGATCTAGGGCATGCAGGCTTCAGTAGTTGTGGCACTTGGGCTCAGCTGTTGTGGCTCGTGGGCTCTAGAGCACAGGCTCAGTAGTTGTGGGGCATGGGCTTAGTTGCTCTGCAGCATGTGGGATCTTCCCAGACCAGAGTTCGAACCCATGTCCCCTGCATTGGCAGGTGGATTCTTAACCACTGCACCACCAGGGAAGTCCCTATAAGCTTTCTTTTGATTCAAATATGTCTGGTGTA
The DNA here is from genome assembly GCF_009873245.2 of Balaenoptera musculus. NCBI lineage: Eukaryota > Metazoa > Chordata > Mammalia > Artiodactyla > Balaenopteridae > Balaenoptera > Balaenoptera musculus. Next base: position 53,757,028 of record NC_045787.1, read on the forward strand.
TCTTTTGTCATGCTTTCACTTTTAACTTTGGGGTCTTTATGTAATAGATATGTCTCTGGCTTTTGTTTTGCTTTTCTTTTCAATTCAATATGATAACCTTGATCTTTTAACAGGAGAGTTAATCCATTTACATTTGTTGTGACTACCGACATATTTGAATAGATTACTATCATTTTATTTTGTGTTTCCTATTTACTCTAAGTTATATTTATCTCCTATTTTGGGTTCTAATGCATTAAATGAATTTTCTTTATTTTTTTGCCCCTTCTCTCCTTGTTTGGAAGTTATATATTTCTTCTTCTTCTTCTTCTTTTTTTTTTTTTTTAGTGGTTATTCTGAAGTTTTAACGTGCGTACCTACCTTAACAAAGTTTATGTTTAATCTATATCTCTATCTTCCTCCAAAACAATACAAGAACTTAGCATACTTTAAATCCAATCAGTGCCTTCCTGTCTGGCATATTACTTGTGTACAGCTTTTAATTTTCCTTGTCTTTTTACCTCTAAATCATGCCATTGTTGACATTGTTATTTTGTAGAGTCAATACTAATTTAGATTTATCTCATGTTTACTAACTTATGTGTTCATCATTCCTTCTTGCTTCTCACTCCTAATTTCTGAATTTAATATGTTACTGAATAATCTGATGTTCAGCCAAATGATCATTCAAAAATGGGGGTGTAATAACAAAATTTTCTCTTTACGCTTTAGCCAATTAGTTCCCTTTGGAAGAATATATTCTGGGGATTACCAGAGTGGGGAGGGGAACACTATTTAGGGAATCACGTTGGGTGAATATGAGGATTAGGAAGGAGGAAAGAAAGAGGGCATTTTATCCACCAGGGGTAAAAAAGGAGCAAGATTCTTATAATCCACTTGTTTTCTACAGTGTCCTGAGCATTAGCAAGATACTGCTTGAAAAACAAGAAAATAGAGTTTCCATGGACCTATGCCTGTTGAAAATATTATTCTTCTTTTTGCTCTTGAAAAGTCTGTTGTCAGTTCTTGTAAATAATATACTGTTTCTTTTTTACTGTTTCTAAGACTTCCTCTTTGTCTTTTGAGTTCTTAGATTTCATTTCAGTAAGTCTAGTGTATTTTGGCTGCTCCGGGTCTTAGTTGCAGCATGCGGGATCATTAGTTGCAGCATGCGGGCTCTTATTTGCAGCATGCATGTGGGATCTAGTTCCCCAACCAGGGATTGAACCCAGGCCCCCTGCATTGGGAGCGTGGAGTCTTACCCCCGGACTACCAAGGAAGTCCCAACTCTGGAAAATTCTTAGTCATTATCTCTTCAAGAATTGCTTTTCTCCCCACATGTAAAAGAATGAAATTAGAACACTCCCTAGCACCATACACAAAAATAAACTCAAAATGGATTAAAGACCTAAATGTAAGGCCAGGCACTATAAAACTCTTAGAGAAAAACATACGAAGAACACTCATTGACACAAATCACAGCAAGACCTTTTTTGACCCATCTCCTAGAGTAATGGAAATAAAAACAAAAATAAACAAATGGGACCTAACGAAACAAAAGCTTTTGCACAGCAAAGGAAGCTATAAATAAGACGAAAAGACAACCCTCAGAATGGGAGAAAAATATTTGCAAACGAATCAATGGACAAAGGATTAATCTCCAAAATATATAAACAACTCATGCAGCTCAATATTAAAAAAAGAAATAACCCAATCAAAAAATGGGCAGAAGACCTAAATAGACATTCCTCCAAAGAAGACATACAGATGGCCAAGAAGCACATGAAAAGCTGCTCAACATCACTAATTATTAGAGAAATGCAAATCAAAACTACAATGAGGTATCACCTCACACCGGTCAGAATGGCCATCATCAGAAAATCTACCAACAGCAAATGCTGGAGAGGGTGTGGAGAAAATGGAACCCTCTTGCACTCTTGGTGGGAATGTAAATTGATACAGCCACTATGCAGAACAGTATGGATGTTCCTTAAAAAACTGAAAATAGAACTACCATATGACCCAGCAATCCCACTACTGGGCATATTACCCAGAGAAAACCATATTTCAAAAAGATGCATGCACCCCAATGTTCACTGCAGCACTATTTTCAATAGCCATGGAAGCAACCTAAATGCCCATTGACAGACGAATGGATAAAGAAGATGTGGTACATATATACAATGGAATATTACTCAGACATAAAAAGGAATGAAATTGGGTCATTTGTAGAGACGTGGATGGACCTAGAGACTGTCATACAGAGTGAAGTAAGTCAGAAAGAGAAAAACAAATATCATATATTAATACATATGTTGAATCTAGAAAAATGGTACAGATGAACTGCTTTGCAAGGCAGAAATAGAGACACAGATGTAGAGAACAAACATGGACACCAAGGGTGGAAAGCGGGGGTGGGGGTGGGGGTGGGATGAACTGGAGATTGGGATTGACATATATACACTAATAGTATAAAATAGGTAACTAATAAGAACCTGCTGTATTAAAAAAAATAAAATTCAAAAAAATAATTGCTTTTCCCCTACTTCCTTTATTCTTTTCTTCAGGAACTATGATTAACATATATAAACCTTTTAATTCTGTTCTACATGTATTTTCACCTGTTTTATATATTTTCCATCACTTTATCTCTCAGTGCTAGTTTCCAGATAATTTTATTAGATCTACTTTCCATTTACTAATCCTCACTTCAATTGCATTCAATTACATTCCCTTCTGGAAGTTCTAGTAAGTTCTTTCAAATTTGCCTTTTCTTTTTTTTAAATTATTTTTTATAATAGTTTGTTCTTTTCTCATATTTTAAATTCCCTATTATGTGTCTTTAATTACTTAAAACATTAGTTTCATAGCTTCTACCCAGTAACTCCACTATCTAAAATTATTGGAAACTATCTAATTCTAATGTGCTTTTTTAAAATCTACTAATGTACATTCATGGTAGCTTGTCTTCTTGTGTATTTTACAACTATATATCATGAGCTCATGTTCAGCAGGTATTTATCTGTGGGACTCCTGAGAGACCCGGATTAAGGGTTCATCCCACTATATCTGTTTTGTGTCTGCTTCTGCAGGAATCCCAGGGAATAGCTTTCTTGCAAACATTTCTCAGCTTGGAAGTTTCCCAAATAATGTAGACAGAACAAAATCAAATGTCAAACAAACACAGGTCCATAGAAAATCTTATTTCTTGTCTTTCACACTGTTTCTTGCTAATGCTCAGGACACTGTAGAAAACAACTGGATTATAAGAATCGTGTTCCTTTTTTACCCATGGCGAATAAAATGCCTTCTTTCTTACCCCTTTCTTAATCCTTCTATGCACTCAAAATGACTCCCTAAATAGTGGTTTCTCTCTCTCTCTCTCTCTCTCTCTCATAATCCTCTGAATATATTCCTCCAAAGGGAACTAATTGGCTAAAGCAGAGTTTCCAAAAAGAGCAGTCCCAGAGCCCACTTTATAGGCAGAAGTTTCATCAGCTTCAAGGTAAACATCTACCAGAATATTAATGGGAAAAGTCAACAGGAAAAGGAAAAAGAGAGAGGGAAAATAGAGGGAAGGAGAGAATTGATATTTTTTGGCCACTGACATTACATCAATTTTCAAAACGACATTTTGTGGCAGATGGTCTCTCTCTATTTGCCGATGAGACCCAAGGCTACACAGCCAGAACAGGGGCTAACCCATGTCTCCCTGACTCCCTTCCTCAGAAGGAAAGTCCACGAGCCTGAAAAGTCAGCTGATGGTAAACATTAGAAATAGAGCCTCAAGTAAAGGAAAGCTCAAGGCAGGTAAAAGTTCTGTTTCTAAGTGGACCATGGAGGCTGCTCTTTTTATAAACTCTGCATTAGCCAATTAATTCCCCCAAGATATACTGCCCCATTTCAGATTTTCACTTTTTATCCTCTCCAATCACACCTTCCCATCTCCCAGGTTTCCAACAGCAATCATGCTGATTCTCTAGGCTGGAAGGCCCAGACCACAGATGGAGACCAAGGAACAATAATTGGAGTGAAAGACTTTCCCAAACCTCCCAATGTCAGTATCTGTGGCATTCCCCTTTGGAGACAGCCTACTTCCCTTGAAAGCCAGATATACCTGTGACATACATAAGGTTGCAAGGCAATGCATTTCTAGAATTCAGGCCTTCTGATGCTCCAGGACATTTTTAAAAATCGTATGGTCATCAAAAAGCTTCACTCCCAGCTGTGCGGAAAGTGACTCTGCAGTTCTCACTTAATTTTGGTTGCATTACCTCATTCTATACATCATTCATGATGAGCAAGGCACCACGGGGCTCCCTTGACTAACTCCTGTCGTCCTTGACGCAGCTCTAATTTATTTGGCCATTTACTTCATAAATGCTGTAAATCCTTTAGCTGAAAAAGGTGGTGCAGAAGTTTCAATGCAGTGGGTTCTCTCATCGCTGTCACAACAAGCAAAAGAAGCCAAGGCTAATAGGAATACTGACCTCCTATCATGTTCTTGTCCTTCTCATGTGACCCACCATCACTCTGGCAGCTGGGATGGAAAGGGTGAGAGAGAGGGGATTTTTCAAAATTGTCTTTGGATGGGCTATTTATGTCTTCCAACCTGGCATTTTTCCTTGAACTCAAAGGGAAGACAGACTGGAGTATGACTCCTCCACCCCACGTAAATGAATACATTTACACTTCCTCAGCTGTTTGTGTTGGAAAAGAGCTAGGAGCGTCCCTGTGCCTCATGGGCCCATCCAGGTCTCTTGCATGTCAAGGCAGAAACTCAGGAGCACGTGGCCTCAGGCCTAAAAGTCAGGCACACCTAGCCACGCCCCAGGGGAATAGTTCCTCTCCGGTTTTTGTCTTGCTTACAGACACTGCTCTTGCCCTGGTCTTCATTATCAGGGCTTCATAATTTTCCTAAGAGGAGATAAGATGGAAGCAGACAATTTATTCTGGTCCTGCTAAAGGAGTTGCAGCATTTGGGGCTGGAGTCTGTAGGATTTGAGAACTGAATGCCAGTCGGCTCCAGGATTCAAACGCAATTAGATAAAAGAGCCTTTTCAGCCAAGGCTTAGGCTCATTCCAACCTTCTGTACCCTCTCCCCCAACCATAAAACACTTAGAACTGAGGGGCTGCAAGATGCTGAATCATCAGAGAGAGATTAGATCATATCCATGCACTGTGTGCAGACATAAAAGCAAACGTAAACATTTTAGAAAGGATTTCAACATCAAGGATTAAAGCAAAGGGGGTTTTATGTTTAACTAGGAGTTAAGCATAAATTCTATTTCCCCAGAATTCCATTAGTAAAGGTTTTGCTTCTAAAGTGTTTGGGGGCACTGTGCAATCTTTGCTTGAGACTTTGGGCCACAGTCGGATAAACAAGCAAAACACAAAGATACCAAAATTGACTGGAATTTCTCCCAAAATATGCAATGCACTTTGAAAACCAAAGGAAGAGACTAGCAAAAAGATACATATTGCTGTTTTAAGCCAAACCTTGCTTAAGAAAAAGGGAGCCAGAAAAGAAGCTCGCTCAACAAAGATCATCTCTGAGTTCCCTTCTCGTAGAAGCCAACTAATCTGGTAATCGAAAGCATTTTCCATCTACCCATGGGTCCTGTTGAGCTCCTTAATTCTTGTATTATGTAAACCCTAAAACCAATTGCTAGAAGAATGTATCAAGGAAAGTTTCAAAGCCCTCTTAAGGTTAATTTCCCTCAAGAAATTCCTGGCTTTTCTTCTTTTGGTGCCTCTCTGTCCCTCTACTTAATTGCTTCTGTCTTCCTCCAGCCTAACCCCAACTTGATCTTTCTTACCAAGGTCTGCCCTAAGACTGGCAGAGCAGACAGAAAAGCTCTTTAAGAATATAGAGTTTACTATTAATAGCAGTGACACAGGCCTTGAAAACCAAGGCAGTCAAGTAAGGAAATCTGTCAGCCTGGATTAGCTTTCCAGCACCTGGGAGGTAGGACTTATTTATAAATAAAAATAGACAGCAAAAATGTCTGGCCCATTATAGGCCCCCGATGTCTGAGAAGGCCTGTATGAATCCAAGTCCAGAGGCTTTTCCCAGCTGTCCTCCAAACCTAGCAGCAAACTTTTGTTTTTGAAACTGGAATTAACAAAAAGAAGGCTTGTTTCAGTCCAAATCAAAATCCCTGCTAGCAGAGTCAGTCCTCCATGGACTTTCAAACACTTAACCACACTTAACCAGATCCCCAGTCCTGTAACAGGAACCACCTATGTCACAGCATCCTTCAGGATTCATCTATCAAACTTATTGATGGGTTCCTGTCCAGAATGTGGTCCTTGCCTTCTACTTCGCTCTCTGGGCCTCCCTGCATTCTCCATGGAAGGACCATGCTTCCTCCAAGTGAAGTCTAAGCCCCTTACTTCTTAGCCTTCATAGAATTCCTTTTCTCATCACAGAATAGATTGTAAGAAATCAAATCAAAATCTTTTGAAAGAAGCCTACATTTTAGAGGAGCATTTTGAGGTTACTTTGCTAAGGCTGTGGGTTCTAGAAGCTGCATTCAGACACTTTTTGCCAAATTTAGAGTTCAGGTGACCCCAGGTATAATTCACTTTGATCAAGCAATGAAAGTATAAAATATTCACATAGGCCTCTGCTCTTGAGGCCTTGTAGATTACACCATTGTGCTGCAATGGTCTCTGATCCAGAGAAGCTCATGGTACCACTGTACTAAAAATCTGCTTTCAAATATCTAAAGTAATGGAGGCCTCACACATACACACACACACTGAAATTCCTTTGGAAATGGTAGCCCTATTGTGTAAGCTAATACAGTTGGCCAGAGCATTTTCTTATGCTGTTCAGCCTTTCAATTCCCATCTCTTACCTTCTAATTTTAACATCTCCTACTATAATAATTCTTGCCTTCTAGGGCGTCGTGAATTAGTAGACATTACCAACCCCCCATTTAGCTACCCATATTTAGTTCCTTTAATCTTTCCTCTGATCAGATTCCCCAAGTCCTCCTCACCTCCAACTATTCCTTCTTGCCCTTCTCCAAATTCCCTAGGGTTCTATGCCCCTAAACTGAGCTTTATAAAATCAAAGTGATATTCCAGATGCTCGTTCACCGAGAAGCCAAGAGACCAGCTGTCACCTCTGGTCTCTGTTACTCCGTGACTCAGGGTACGTGTCCCAAAATAGGTCTGGCCTTTCGTGCTGCCTTCTCTCATTGCAGTCTGGCTGCTCGGGGTCTGGGCACTATCACCCCAGCTCCCCTTTGGCATTACTGCTTTCCAGGTTTCTTCTCCCCATCAGGGGTACATGTTTCAGACTATTTACCTTCAGACTTGAAGAGGTCACTGGTCAGCACTCCCAGAAAAGATATGTCTTTATTATCATCCTGGTTTCGAAATAACCCCCAAATTTCTATAAACATTTTTACCAAAAGCAAAACAAAACAAAATAACACAACACCAAAACCAAAAAACAAACAAACGCTGTAAGATTTTCCACGCTGGAAGGAGAAAGCAAGAAGGAACATTATTTATGATTTTAGGCTCTTAACTTCAAACAACATTCTGGAGAAAGTAACAGAACATCCCAGGCTGGATCTGCCTCAGAAAGGATTTGATGGGCTTGTGAAGGGTGACTGAGCACCATGCCTGGAACCATAGGGAGGACATTTTCCCCTGCTATCGTCAATTCCCCTGGGGCTACGTGGACCCGCCATAGGCTTCTGTGTGGTGCTTTGTTGCCTGGGAACCCTGCTTTCTTCTCCCTGCCTCCCCCAGGATCTGCCCTCCTCTCCTTTCTGGAAACTCAACTATGGCAGGTGGCAGGAAGGGTGTCCATGGGAATCGAGGGTCCCCACCCTCCTCCAGGAAGGGGCAGGGGCCCACGCTGTGCCCTGGGGAAGTGCCCTGGGAGGGCTCATTTCAGGAACTCCCAGGCCCACAGCACTAATCCCTACAGCTTCAGGGAAAAGAACATTCCTATTTTAAGAGGGCCTGGGTAACGTTGGGCTCACCCAGGCCTGAGTCACTCCTCCTCGTTAGGGTTTGTGAAAGAAATATAGTTCCCAGCCTTTAGCTCTGCATACTTTATTTTCTTCAGCCTCAACGATCAACTGGTTTACCATAAAATGTAAAAGGAGCTAGCAAAGCAAGGGTAACTGGGGAAGCTATGGTGTCTGGAATTGTAATAGCAGAGGCACAGCTAAGAGTTACGTGAGATCTAAAAATAAGCCACTAACCATATCCTACCTCCTCTAACACACATATACAGGTACGTAGAAGAGAAAACCACCAACAGTGCAAAAGAATCGATAAAGAACACTGTGATGAACCACAGCCCACCCTGACCCAAAGAAGTAGCCCTACCCTCATAGTGAACAGTCTTTTAAGCAATGAGGATATTTCGTTGTAAGCTAATTCACTATCGTACTTGAGAGTCCAGAACCCCCGGGGTTTTCACACCAGACATTGCAGTAATTAGAAAGGAATCACATCAATGGTATTTGCTACCCTTTGTGTAAACCACTGCAGGTAAGTTTGAATTCTTGCACAGTTTGCCTGCAAAAAACATGTACTTCTTCCTTATTAGCAAGTTACTGTTTAAACAACTTTGTGCTTTAACATTAACATAATAACAGTTCATACTTATTGTACATTTACACAATAACTCATTACTAATTCACTTAATCCTTGTAACAGCCATGGGAAGTGCCATGGGAGGAAACAGAAGCTTAAAGAGCTCAAGTCACTTGACCAAAACCACACCATTCAGAAGTGTTACAGTTTCGATTCAAATGTAGATCTTCCTAGGTGCTCACCTTGAGAACTTAATCACATTTCTACACTGTTGTTTACAAAACCAAATTTTGAGTACTAAGACTGTCAAACTTTATTTTAATGGCAAATTCTCAATCCTCCAGCTAGTCAAGCTGATTTTTCACACATTTTAAATGACATCAGTTAAAACCCAGTTTGTACTCTATTCTCAGACTTCCATATTGAATATCACATTTTGGGTTTGGCTTACCAGTGTAAGTACCTGGTTCAGGGAATCACAAGCTCCTCTTTATGTTTTTTCCCTTGAGAAAAATAGTGGCCAGATCTAAATGGAATGATCCTGGCCCCAGGTTATAAGCTCCCAATTTTTTTTTTTTTTTTTGTAATTTATAAACATTTATTCTCTCAATTTATGTGCTTCTCACAGACTAAAAAGAAACTATTTGCTGACTGTCACTGGTCCATGAACCACACTTTGAGTAGCACTGATTTATTCTATTACCTTCACACACCTTTATCCACAGGGTAAAGATAAGCTCCCAATCCTCTAGGACTACCTTGGTTTCTGTGTTTGTTTGCTTGGCCTGCCACTACAAAACACCACAGACTAGGTGGTTTAAACAATAGAAATACATTTTCTCACTATTCTGGAGGCTAGAAGTCCTAGATCAAGATGTTGGCAAGATTGGTTTCTTCTCAGACTACTCTCCTTGGCTTGTAGGTAGCTGTCTTCTTCCCTGTGTCCTCACATCATCTTCCTTCCGTACCTGTCTGTGTCCTAATTTCCTCTTCTTATAAGGATTACAGTCATACTGGATTGGAGCCCATTCAGATGACATCATTTTACCTTAATTACGTCTTTAAAGACCCCATCTCCAAATACATTTTGAGATACTGGGGGTTAGAATTTCAACATATGAATTTGGAGGTGAGGGGGGACATCATTCAGCCTGTAACAGTATCCTAACAACTTCCTTTTACAAAGTTGTCTATGGTACATATATAAATGCCTTTGACCCTGACAACCACTACTTTCTCTAAATGCATTTGTGTGCATTTAGACAAGTGTATGATATAGACAAGTTTTTCTATGACCAAACCATAGTTCTTATTCAAACACTGTTACCAGCAACATCAACCATATTATAGTTTTCATCTTAGAAGACATCATTTGATCTTATTTGTTAAAAAAAAAAAGTGTAGAAAATATTTTTACCAATTATGAATTAACAGTTAGTAAAAACAAATTCTAGATTTTTAAAAATTTATTGAAACCAATAATGTCTTCTTAAATTATTACTGTTATATACCTGGCATTTAAAACTGCACAACCTCTAATCAAGACAGAGCCCAGCATAACTTACCCTGGGCCCTCAGCGTATGTCACAATTCCTGGTCATCCCATGGGAAGATTCAAGTGACCTGAAGAGGCAATTCAGACGTGTACAGTTGCATCAGTCTAAAGGCTATCATTATGGGGTGCCTACAAGTTTCACATATCATGCCATTATGCTAGGTGTGTTATGTGCATTAAACCATGTATCCCCTCAATATCCCTGCAAGAAAGATATTGTCTCTGCTTTACCAGTGAGCAATCAGAACATCAGAGAGATTAAGTAAATTACCCAAAGTCACACAGCTCACAAATTGTCAAGATAAGTCTTACACGTGAACCTAGTCCCGTCTGACTCCAGAAACTTTTTTTTTTTCCCCCACCACATGTTGCTTCTTTGACTTCTTCAGACAGGCAACAGTATACTCTCAGCGGCTCAGAACTTTTCCTGGGCCATAGCAATATCCAATCTAGTTCCATCAACTGTTAGTTTTGATAAATAAAATAACAACAGCATCTTGGTTTCTATGTCAGAGCTGCAAAATAAATCATAGGGTATTCATCATCAGAAACAAAATCTACATCTGTCTTTGGGTGGTGATGAATGTTAAGGTTATGTAAAACAACAATGATGTACTTATTTATCATCAAAAAAGTAAGTTATATTGAGTAAACCTAATTAGTAATCACCAGCTACCTTGTAACATCCCCAGGACTGCAGTCTTGTGTTCCCACAAAACACGTATTTCATTGTTTAATTTTGTCTGTTGGGTGCCCTGGCTTCCCAAGCAAGATTGTAAATGTGTGGAAGGCAAGAACCCTTTCTTATCCTTCTTTGTATTGTCTTGCGGTGCTAAGTATAGTGTCTTGCACAGAGTGATACTCACTAATAAATAACCATCAGCTTTAAAGTCTTTACAAAATGACCACCAAGAGAAGCCCATTGGAAGACTTGGTGATGAACCTCACAATCGTGCAACAGGGTTTCTAAGAAATCCCTACAACTAGCTGTGTTGAGCCAGGTTCTCAGCTCTGTGAGGTCAGATGTGCCCTCTCCAGACCTTGATTTATAACCCCAAATGCCTGAGGGATGACCAATGGTGCTGGTGAGGTATGTTTTTGTCATAATTGTGTAATTCAATTTGTTTATGTATAGTAGGAGGTAAAAGAAACTTTAGCAGGCCCTACTTGGGGTCCCCAACGGCAGTCCTAAATAGAGCAGGATTCTATATGGGGCTCTCATCAACATGCCTACGGGAGGCCAGTTGAAGCATCCAGTCAGTCCAAGGCTACCAGTATAACTAGAAGTGCCTTCCTCCATCCTTCTGTTGCTCAGTTGTCTTCTATCTCAGCAGGACCCCATTCTCCTGGCTGAAAAGTAGACTACTGAGTTATACCAACAGGCAAAAGCAGGGTAGTTATAACTAGAGCTTTACTCTAAAAACAAAAAAACTAGTCACATCGCACTTCTTTGCCTAGAAGTAAAAAATTAACAATAACTCAAAGGAACATATAAGCACTCCCAGTACTTAAAATTGAGCCCCAGGGCCCCTTGGCAAATATAACAAAAACCCTGATGCCAGAGATAAAGAATTCTTTTTCAAAGGAAAGCATTGTCTTCAAAAGATAGAACTAATAGTGAGAACATGATCAGATGGATACTGGTAGATCAAGTCCCCAGGGAAAAAGGCATTGTTCAGAAAGCCTGCTTAGATGAACAGAACTTTTCTTTAGTTTGGTGTCTCCTTTCAGCTCGGGACTTCTGTTTGCAAGTCTGTCCTACACCCTTGTATTTGTCCCAGACTAACTCTGGGCACCTCTTCTTGAGCTTTCTACACCTCAGACAACTAAGAAAATTATAAAATTGTTCAGCCTATGGAGAAAAAGCCTTAAGAATGGCTGACAGATGAGGTGAGCTTATGGGTTTCCTGTTCCTTTAAGAAGCCAGAGATGCTTTGATGTGGAGTTTGAAGCAGTTGAGAAATCACGCAAGCTCTAGAGATTTAAGTGGTTGCCTCTATGCTCAGAAACTAGGGCCACCTTAAGACTGGCATGATGCCCTCATCCCCTTGCCTAGGAAGGCTTTATCTGCATCACACCATCAGGTAGGTTATAAATACACTGGCATCTAGAAGCAGAAGCAGACGTGGAGGGCAATGAACAGGAAAAGGTCTTTCTGGTAAAACTCTTCTAAATCTGAGTAATCTTCCTCAGAAGACACTGGTTTGCAGAAGACAATGATTTAGATTAGGGAAGAAGGCTGTGAATTTCCAAAAGTGAAATAAGCATAAATGAGAACAAGCAGGTAAAATCTGAGGCGCAAAGTCTTGCAGATGATAGAACCTGGATTATCCAAACCACCACCAGCGATGCTTGTGAATGCATTATCCTAGTGTAGACTCAGTATATAGCTTAGTACAGAGCATTCCTCAAAAACAGCAATTCTAGAAAATGAAAGAGGACACCAGGGCCCCAGAAGAAGTGAGTCACACCAAAGTCATCACTACACAGCTAACCCACCCCTTTCATCAAGACAGAAATGACTCCATCTTAGCCATGGCTTCCATGATCTCATCAGCAAAGATATTGAGACTCTGCCATTCCTCTGTGAGGGAAGATTGAAACTGTGCCACAGATTATTTCACCCAGAACATCTCAGTCTGATTGGATGGATGGGATGAGGAAAAAAATCTATCTCCCCATGGTAGTTTCTTTAATCCTGTTGTTGGCAGGATACTTGTGCAATGGAAATTGAGATGCGTCTGGATGTCTACTAGTACAGGGCAAGGTCTGAACCTAGACGTCCTGAAGATTTGGAGAATGGTTGAGACACTTTCATTGCAAGTGAGCAGCTTGGCTAAAGGGCAATTTATGGGCTTACTAACAGTTCAGGGGTGGATCTAGTTTGGTGCATAGATGGATCCAGGACTCAAATAGTATGATCAGGACATGGCTTTTTTTCCTTCAATTAGTCCTGCCTTCCGCAGTCTCCAGTCCCACATGACGGCATTGGTGGCACAGACCTCTCAGCCTCTCAGGGGCCCAGCCCAGCACATAGGAGCACAAGTTCTCTCCCCAGTAAAAGTCTGACAGCATCTGATTAGATCACATGTTCTCCTCCAAACCTAGACTATGACCTGGAACATGTGGATCAGGGGATGGAATCAGGTACACCAAAGCCACATGGACTGAGTTAGAAAGAGAAGAATTCAACCTATGGTTACCATAAGAAGAAAAAGTGAAGAATGGCCATCATCAAAAAGTCTACAAATAATAAATGCTGGAAAGGGTGTGAAGAAAAAGGAACCCTCCTACACTGTTGGTGGGAATGTAAGTTGGTAGAGCCATTATGGTGAACAATATGAAGTCTCCTCAGAAAACTAAAAATAGAGTTGCCATATGATCCTTCAATCCCACTCCTGGGCATACATCCAGAGAAAACTATAATTCAAAAAGATACATGCACCCCAATGTTCATTGCAGCATCATTTACCATAGCCAAGACATGGAAGCAACCTAAACGTCCATCAACAGAAGAATGGATAAAGAAGATGTGGTACATATACAAAATGGAATATTACTCAGCCATGAAAAAGAATAAAATAATGCCATTTGCAGCAACATGGATGGACCTAGAGATTATCATACTAAGTAAAGTAAGTCAGACAGAGAAAGACAAAGATCATATAGTATCACTTATATATGGAATCTAAAAACTGATACAAGGGAACTTATTTATAAAACAGAAATAGACCCACAGACATAGAAAACAAACTTATGGTTACCAAAGGAGAAGGGGGCGAAAGGGATAAATTAGAAGGTTGAGATTAACATATACACACTACTATATATAAAATAGATAACCAACAAGGACCTACTGTATAGGGAATTATACTCGATATTTTATAATAACCTATAATGGAAAAGAATCTGAAAAAGTTATATATAAATACATATATAAAACTGAATCACTGTGCCATATATCTGAAACTAACACAACATTATACATCAACTATAATTCAATAAAAAAAGAAGAAGAAAGAGTGAATACCAAATGACAGAAACAACGAATGTCTGCTGTAATTAGTGAGCAGTCTTGAAGCTCATGTTTGCAGAAAGCTTTTGTCTTAGCTTGGGTTTCCCCTAGAAAACAGAGCCTGAGATAAAGGCTTGAATATGGATCATTAATTTACAGAGATCAATCCAGGAAACAGTTGAGAGCTGGAAAGAACAAAACAGGAAAGAAGAAAAAAATAACGCAAGGTATATTGCAGAGATTTGTAGGAGCAGCCACCCAGGAAAGGAGCATTTATTGACCGGCTACCATCCTCCATTGGTCAAGGATTGCCGTTCCAGGCTTGCTCATGCATGAGAACAGCCTAGTGAGTTCCAGTAGGTGGCCCACACTGCCAAGTCAAAAAATCCTGGAGGCACAAAGATGGAGATAGATGGTGTAGCTGGTTTCCATGGTAATGGCTGGAATAAAAGGTAGGGCAAGAGGATGTGTGGTAGGGGACAAGAGTTGGCCAGTACACCTTTCCTCTTGGGTACTTAAATTGCTTTGCTTTGTTTTATTTATTGCTGCAGGTTCATTTTTCACCAAAAATAAACTGTAAAAAGAAGACACCACAGGGCTGGGTTATGGAATTACATGAGGAATAATAGGGGAAGACTTGGGCTTGAATCTCTACTTCACCACCAGCAGTGTCATTTACAGCAAGTCAATTAATCTCTTTGATTATCATCAGTAAAACACAGATGTCGATAATGCCTACCTTATGTGATTTGAGGGAATATTATTAGTATATAAAGTCATCCTGTCACTTTAAATGTTATTTTCATTTCCACTATTCTTAATTACAGACAAAGGAGGCTCCATAAATTTTAAATTGTTTATACAAACTAAATGGACTTTTATAAGGGGTCCTTCTAACTACTTCTGCTTTTCTCCTGTTTATGAAGTTTGCAATTCATAGTGTTTAAAACAACATCCAGCTCACTGCACAATAAATGATGTACCACACCAACAGAAAAGTTGCAAATTGTCATTGAAATTGCCACAGGATACACCATCAAGATTTCCCCCGAAATTCTAATTTCTTGAAGATGTATCACCATTATCTTTTAAACCTCACTTGAAAATCTAAAATAAGGGAGGGGTTATTTTATATCCAGCCATGTGGTCATTCAGTTTCCAGGAATTTAGAAAAAAAAATGTGTACAATTCATTTGTTATCATTGACAGCAGCCCATATGCCTAAGCATTTGCTTTCCACAGTTTCTGAGAAACGTGCTGAGAAAAAAAAAATGCTGAACGCAAACATAATCCCAGATCCCTGACATGACACTGTAGCCAGAACATCCAGCCATGCAGCCCATCCCTCAGTCCCTGAGACTTCATGGAGCCACCCCCAAGCCTCCAACTCAGTCCCACGTGGTTTGGTCTCTCGGTGTTTCTCAGGCACTGAGCATCAGTGAATGAGTCTCATACCCTTTTACTTTGGAAGATCCTAACTGCTCAGGGACTAAAGGCAGGAAGCCACCTCTTCCCTCTCTCTCTCTATTTTTCTTTTTCAACCTGGCTTTAATCCTAAAGTGATTCAAATATTTTCAGCAGAAAACCAAACCATCCCTGGAAAAGAGTGCACAAAGATGGTCCATACCACACTCCAGACTCCAGTGAGAGAAACACGTAAATGCCCAAGTCCCTTTTAGTTCCCAAACTACCTCAACCTCTACATCAAACTCCATCATTCAAATCAGCTAGACCCAACTGCCCAAAAGCAACTTGATTGCAAATCAATCTCTTGCAGATATTTTGGAAAATGTCTATGAAGAAAAGTCCCTCTTTGAGTTATCCTCATCCGTCCCCAAAAGGTGAATTTCATGGACGTTACACAGCCTATATTTTAAGTCAGACCATGTAAATGTACTCTCCAAGTAAGATGAAAATCCATCCGTTTGTTCCTCCATCATGTACTAATAAGCAAACAGACAAACTTCCATTTATATGAGAAAGAAACCAACAGGTAAGTCATTCCCATAGGAATTTCTCAGCTCAAATTTTAGGAAAAGAAAAATGGTGGGGATGACAGGAAGGTTAGGCAGAAGCATAACTGAGATGAGGCTTTTTTAGAAGGAGCCAACTCTAATGCATGGGAGACAGGAAAGTAATCCTTAGGTCAAATTATTGAGAGAAAAAATATCATTGATCAACCCAGCCTAGGGAATGATTCTTCTGGGATCAGATACCTACTCCTGGTCCACTCAACACTCACCTGAGGAGGGCCGGGTCACGCAATCTACTGTCTACACTGGAGGAGCTTAGAGAGGGTGAGCTGATTTATGGGAAGGGGCCTGTGGGAGGGACTGGTACAGCAGAGCCTGTCTTCAGAGACCTAAAGGACAAACTGTAGACTTGTGACAGCCACGCAACGATGTCTACTGGGGAAGAGACTCTTCTTCCCGATTCGTCTATGCTCAGACAGGTGCCGTATTCACCACTCTGATCCTATGCAACTTGTTTGAGCCAAGATGAAAATAGAGTGTAAATAAGAGGCTTTACCCTGGCTTCTGTATACTGTTATTAAGAATGAACAGACCTGGACGAAAGGAAGCTGCCTGGGGAGTATGAATGAACATGGCTCCAAAATACACCAAGCCACCAAAACACTATGGCCACATTCAGAACGTGTGGTTTGCATCAGGAGTAATGCATTCCTTCAAACTATGGCAGAGTGTGTGCAAGGGTGTCTTACTGCCAACAGAACTAGAACAACGTCCCCATGAGAGCAATGAAGCCATGAACACCTAACCCACCACAGATGTTTGAAGACTCAGCTTGAAAAGCTGAGGGCAAGGCCCTGGGGCGGGTACGTTTTGATCAGGAGAAGGACAGAGAAGCCTCTGGAGGTGTGCTTCCAAGAGACAGTACAATCAGGATCTCACTTCACAGATCAGGAAACTGGAGCCCAGTGGGGTTTAGAGTCTAGTGTGTCTTTACATAGAACATGGGCTTTCCTTCCGGTCCAGGGCTCTTCAAACATTGATTGCAGGCTCTGGGTTTGAGGTAGGAGGATCAGAGAGAAGATGACATGTAACTATCACAGCTATGTTTTTCTGTAGTAGACTTCCAAACTAAAGACATTTTTCACTTGTCAAAAGTGGACAGTGTCTTGAAATACAATGACTGAAGGGCAAATGCTCCTTGACTTGATAAAGCCTGTTTATAATTACAGCATTAGCACAGACACACTTTAATTCAAAATCATGAAAATGACCTTAGCTGGGCTATTAGGCCTATATTAAAATCATGGCTGAGGATCCACTTTCTAGCCAAGCTCCCATTTTCAGATGCCTGCCCTTTGTTAAAGGATTTCCTTTAGCCTAAAATGTCTTAGGTCTGTTCTCTGACCACTAATGACTCTTTGACAATATCTCAAATAGAGGAAGCCAAAAGTACATCATTCACGCCTGAACAGATAACATTATTCCACCTCTAGTCCAACCAACTGTGGGTGAGGGGCTGGGTGGCCAAGCCCTGTCACTGTCATCCTTGCAGGAACTTGGGGAGGGGGCACTATAATGGTCCAAAGGATCCTCTGGCCCAGCCCTCTCATTTCATACATAAAGAAATGGAGGTTCAGAGAAGACAAGTGATGGTCCAGGGCCACCACCCAGTGGCGGGAGAGCTGGGCCATACCAGTAGCCACTCTAGATGATCACTGCCCAGTCAACTGAAAAACATATAAATTTTGAAATTACAAATATTATCCTCTTTTACTTCCCAGATTGTGCTTCTGAAAACATCAGTCTTCTAGATACTTGGTTTAATAAATAGACAAAGAGAATGAAAGAGAGAGAGGGCAGAATAAGTTCATCCAAGGCACATAAGCATGAGAAATACTACACACCACATTCCCTTCTCAGAGATTCACATCACACACCAGGGAATCTGAGAAAGAAGCCCAGCAGTAAAGAAATCTGTTTAACTCAAAACTCTTTTTCCATGTCATATCTATTAACATCCTACAGACCCAGTATTCTAGGAAACAGACTTTGGGACACGCTGGCTTAGTGAGAAGAGAAATGAAATTTCAAAATAATTGGGCTGGAAGGTAAAGAAATTGAAACAGTCTGGCTCATGTCAAGAAAGAGTTCAGAAATGGCACCATGTCATCTTCAGTTTCTTCCCCTGGGTCTTTCATGCCTGGAACTTGGAAAGAAATGGAGGCTAAGGGTGTCCTTGAGTAGCAAGGATAAAGAGAATGAATATTTTTCTTTAATTTACCATTAAAGGTTTGTGTAAAGCAGTAAAAACACAGACCCTGCCTTTGCCACTCTTCTCCATGGGTACTTAAGTCCCCACCAGAAATATAATGCTGAGAATAGTATTCCCACATATTTATAACTTCTTTATGACAAACTGCCATGATTTTCTTTTCCCTCATAAAGTTACATTCCTACCTCAGAAATGGTGAGGAAATCAAATTTGGCCCTAAAATAAATTAATTTGAAAGGTTTATAAAAATATTAGAGACTTTTAAAAAAGGAATAGGGGACCTGAATATCCCAAAGTGTGAAAATGCCACATTTTTACACTCAAATGATTTAAAATAGATGAACAGAATGCTTCCAAACTTTCTAAAAATATGCACCTTCAGGCAATTAAAAAAAAAATCCATCTAAAGGGTCATTTATTTTAAGAACCTAAAAGCTCAATTTAGCACGCCAGTGAGCTCCCACAGCTGACTGGATCTGGGAAACCAGGGCTGAAGAAAGGTCATTCACACTCCTCCCTGACTCCTTAATGGTATGTTTAGCCAGGCTAATTTTAGACCTGTCGGAAGCTTTTGATTCAGTTAATCATAAGGTGTTGGTGACAAGACTGTGGTCAATGGCAGACGTGGGCTGAGTTCTTTTTGAAGTCAGTTGGTGAGTTCATTCCTGGAAGGAGGGGATCCATAGGTGGTCATGGGGGACTGCTCATGATTCACATGCATTTCCTGGGAGGTCTCTTCTCCCCTCCCTATTTACCCTACATGGGCAGGAGACCCGGGAACCATCAGTGGAAGCAACACCATCTTGGTGATCCTCATCTCATTATCATCTTTTCTGCTGATCCATTCAAACTGTCTTATCCTTTGGCTTGGGTCATAGCTATTTTGGTTTGGGCAGGAAGTAGCTGGCTTCAAGTCAACCTGGAGAGGCTGAGGTTGTGATCTTTCGTCAAAGGAAATGCTTTAAGGATGTCAGAGGTGGAGCTTCGTCATAGCTATTCACAGATAGAGGCTCAGTGATAGGTCTTTTAACAGGTGCTTGAGCATGGACATAAAAAGTCTTTTTTTCTTGGATTCAGGGATGTGTGTGCCTACACCAGCTTCCAGAAAAAGAATAGTTACAATTAGCTACCCTCTGGTTCATAGAAGTTTCACCATAGTAATACCCACCCTTTTCTTGACTTTGCCAAATTTTACAGGGGAATTTCATTACCCTATTATTCATTAAAGGGAATTTCTTTAGCCCTGTGAGTTTTCGGTACCAGTCAGCTCAAATCCTTTTCGCCCACTCAAGGTTTAACATCCTCCATAAAACTATCTATAGCAAAGAAGATGTCAATGTCAATGTTCTACTCAAGAACTCAACAGCCTGAGTGAGGGGGGAAATATCTAGCATTGTCGCTTACTAGATTTCAACAAATTCTGATGCTATAAGGGAACTCAGGGCTAATCCATTATCACCCTTTCATTTTATAGAATGGGAAAGCAAGGCTTAAATTTCCTCAATGGACATAATAATTCAGTGGAACCAGAAAGTTTCCATGGAGCAAGAAATCTAGTATTATCTTTCTAATCTGTATTGATCACTCATGGTCCTTACCATGAGTCAAAAAGTGTGGAGAACAGGAGGAAGATGAAAGGGATAGTAAAGAGAGGAGTAAAGGGTGAAAATTTTTGATGAAAAAAAGAAAGTCAATTAGTCAGCGGCTTCCTGTCATCTCCTTGTCATCACCCTTTTCTTCCCAACTATTTTTGGACTCCTCAGATAAACCAATAGCAGCAAGTCTCACTGAATATCGTTGGTCACCCATATCTAAGGGACAAAAAGAAGCAGAGACAAGTGTATCTAAGTGAACCCCATTTTCCAGCTTTGGGACTATATATATGTCTCAATGGTTAATATTGCAACTGTGGATTTTAAATGCTCATTTCATTCATTTGACAATCATCTACTGAACATCTGCCATGTGATAAGAATCTGCTGCACACTCCATGGGATGTGAATATGAAGGAGATGTACTCTTGCCTCTAGGAATTTAAAAAGAAGAAAAATATTTCTCCTGGTTGCAAAAGTCTAAGATTGTGACATTTCACACTAACGATTATAACACAGGGAGGAATCAGATAGGATCCGCGAGAGATTCGACCTGAATATTACGGGAGCCCAGAGAAAGAGTAAGTCATTTCCAAGAGCCAAGAAATCTTCATCAAAGATGTGGCCTCTTGAGCTGGGGCTTGAAGGACAGAAAAGACTTAAACAGTAAGAGGACACTGAGGAATGGCCTTCCTGGAAAAAAGGAAATTGCACAAAGGCACAAAAATAAAATATCTGTTTGGGAGACAACAAGTAGGCCAGTTTGGCTAAAGCATAGGATAAATGAAGGGATATACAGCTGGAAAGTTTTGGTGGAAGCCAAACTGCAGAGTACCTAAAAGAATGAGATAGAAAGGTTGGTCTAAATTCTCTAGGTGATAGACACTGAAAATTTTTCAGAGGACTGGCCTTTAGGCAGATTACTTGGGCCATAATGAATTGGAGTGAAAGACACTGGAGGAAGATTCAGCTTCTTATGATGATCTAAATGAGAGGTAAAGAGCACTCGCTGTGAGAACAGAAAGGAGGCAGATTCACTAGGCATTAAGGATGCAGACAGGGCAGGAATAATTTGGTATGAAGGTCGAAGGAGCATTTCCTAGGGTTTTTGTGGTGAAAACAAAATTCCTCCATGCCAAGTAGATACTTGAAAGCATGAGATTTTGAACCTACCACTGAGATGGTCTCACCATTGCCCAATGTTTGTTGACTGAATGATTTTGCTTGCTGTAGGTTGAGGATATTTGTGAGATTTTTTTAAATTGTATTGTCCCTTCTATGTCTTTTTATGGTTTAGAAAGATGAGAATAAACAAACATCAGATGTCACATATCTCAGACTAAAGAAGAGGGAAAAGGTCTCATAATCTCTGTTCTGTTGTGTAAATACAATAACTATATAGTGGTGGACCCATGGCTGTTGAAAATAAAGGAGACTATCCAAATCAGTAATTCTGCTTTACCATGTCCTTCCTGTAGTCAAACTATGCTCCTGTCCCCATTCATTTGTATATCAGAGATTCCTTTTAAAAACTGACATTATTGAACTGGTAAGAACTTGCCTATGGAGGGGCCTCTATTAATACAAATGCCATCTGTGCATAACATTTTTCTACCACTTATTCACTGAGCAGACTCAATCACCCAGTCAGAGGCTAAAGTATTTGGGGACAAATAATAATAACCCTTTCACTTTATTTCGCTGCTAATGTAGACACATTGTAGACCATCTTTTGCATGCAGTCTTCACTGATAAACTAGAAGCAACCTGACTCCTTGTCATTTTCAGAGCGCTCTCTATCTGATTTGGATTTTATTCTTTCATGCACTCTTTCTTCTGCATCCCCCACTGCCCACCTCAGCAAATATTTAGTGAGCACATGGTACATACCCAGCACTGGGCCAAGTGATGCAGATACAGAAAGAAAAGATAACAATCCTTTGCTTCGTGCAACTATCAATGAAGGCATTCACTTGCCCTGTGGAATACCTCACCTTGAAGACAGGAACCATCTCTACCTAAACCTGGTGCCATCTGTACACTAGTGCTCCATAGTAGTTAAGCATGTCTCCTGCAGCGTCCTAGGATAAGAGGGATGCCAGTGCCAGCTGGGCCACGTACTAGCTGGGAACCTGGTGAGTTATTTAAACCCTCTGAGCCTCAGTTTCCTCCTTTGTAAAATGGATGTGATAATACTAAGTGGACCTACCCCACAGGGTGGGTTCTGGTAAGAATTAAACAAGACAGTTAATGCAAGGAGTTTAGGACAGCATCTGCTGTACACTGAAAAACACTGGATAAAAATTATCATTAAGAGTATTGATATCTGACCTGTGATCCATCTGCAAATGACCACCAGTGGCTGAGATGGCGACTCTCCTTTCAACAGGGAAGAATACACTTAAAAGACTTGCTGGCACTTCACAGAAAGGTCTAGAAAGCAATGCCCATTTCAGTTGGCATGTCACAGGAGCATTTCTTCTTTAACCTATATGTTATGTTTTCCATTTTATTTCATTTTCTTATACCAGAAAAATTTCATCTGCTCCTGATGTCCATTCCTTACTTAAAGACACAGCATTCAGTCTGTGAAGCCAGCAATTCTCTGCCAATGCTATCACCAGGTCTGTGGCACTGGTGGCCTGATCTGCAACAAGAAGGCACACAAAACTACTGTCCTTCCATCCAGAGGGAGTTGATGGTGTGCAGGGCAGGTTACAGGATCAAGCCCCCCAGTGAGGAATAAGCAACAGAAACCATGGAAGGCAAACAAAACAGAAATGTGTTCCTCATGGAAGCACTCAGAGCCATCAAAAATAAAATGAAGGAAAGAATGAACCAAAAGAAAACTGTAGTGGGAATGGGATAGAACGCCCTTTAAATCAAAGATCGTGCTTTCCTTTCCATATCCTATGAGACTCTAGGTCATTGCTTAGATGAATTTATGGCTGTTTTCAACATCTGTATGAAACACAACAAAGAGCTGGACCCTGGTTGCCAGGCAGGCTACACCCCAGGAGGTCAGGATACATCATTAAGGTGAGGCTGCGGAGGTTACCTGGGAGCTTCAGGTACCCCACAAGCGTACTTCTCCAAACCAGGGCAGGTTGCACCTAACACAGTTTTCAAGGTCATTCTGACTTTCTTCAACACTCCTTACCCCCTCCCCCGACTTCCTCCTAGGCATTTCCAACCTGGTTACTCCCACATGCCAGGGAAGGCACGATCTCCTTCAAACACCATACCCGCTTCTCAAGCATCATCTGCAGAAACAAATTTAGCCTTACACATTACATCACCACCTTGCTGCAGATGATGGACCCAGACAATTATCTCCCCCTTGGGCCAAGGTGATCTGGGCAGCCTGGGGCACCAGTCTGTCCAAATTGGAAGTGGGCAGAGCTTCTTGCTGAGCAGATACTCTTAAGCCCAGCAGATCTAGGAATTCTATTTCTTTTTTTTCTTCTGCCTTTAAACATGCAGATCAGAATATCAGACCTAAAAGTTTTCCGAGCTGCACAAATTTATGCTAGCTCATTACCTCCTGCTACACTCCAAGGCTTTGTAACGGAAATTGGCTCTGACTTCTGAGATGGGCATTACATCATAGTCTTCTTTTAGCACATTATGTCATCCCTGCTGAGAGGCATTATCTAGGGTTGGCTCAGCAGTAGCGATTTTTGTGGGCCGACTGCAGTGTTCCCAGAGAGCTGCTGGGAACCACAGATTGAAATCTAAAACATTTATCTTCTAAAAAGCTGAAAAGGAGGAAAGATGTTCACATCAGACCCCATTTATTTTCCTTAACCCTTTCCTCTCTCAGCTCCTTTGATATTACAGCACAGCAAATGCCAAAGATCAATGTGCGGAGCCTATACAGGGACGATTGTCTTGAAATAACTGCTGCTAGAGGTGCCTGAAATATTGCTCCCATCAAGGGCTGATACACCTGACACTTGCCATGATTCTATCTCAAGGGATGCTACAAAACGCTTAAAAGGAATCACCTTGCACACTCACATTGATAACATAGAGCATCCTGCCCAATTCTTGGGTTATTTAAGAATTTCTCCCCATGATCTATTTATAAATATACATGAGTGAAAACTACACACACACACACACATACACAAGCTTATCCTCCTGACCATGTTGCAGCCACAAAGGCAAACTTCTAGAAGATTTGTATTAGAAATAATTTTTATGCAGGGAACTGAGCTGATATTATCTCTTCTCACTTCAACCATGAAATTGGAAGCCCATTTTGTATCTCTCCATCCTAGGCAGGATTAGAAACCATTGCACAGAGGGAATAGACAGGTGCTTTCAGGATAAAGCAAAGATCTTCCCAAACCCCAGAGAATCCCAATACCTCCCTCGTCACAAAAGCATAATTATGAAAAAAAAAAAAGTCTCTAAATACCAAAAGGAAATGGGATACATTCAACCATGACTAAATTACAATTTCCCCCTTATATACCAACTAACGAGATTCATTGGGTGGGGAGTAAGTGCTGGGGGAGGGGTTAGAAGAAACGTTATGATAGTCCCTTCCCCAGCCCACCGTGCTGCATTTCTTTTCCACTGAATTTTTTTACAGTAAATACTTTCGTGCTCTCAGTTGCTTTTTGTGGCTTTCAAATGGTAGCCATATCCAAACAAATAACTTCATAATTAAAACGGAGGCAGTTAAACCTATCATTTGGACCATCCCAAGAGCCTGCTTCTACTTCTACCCTAAATGGTTTTTCATGTTCTTTAATAGTGCCCTTCCCTCACCCCCAATGGATCATAAAGCAAGATGGCGACCTTCATCCTTTTACTTAGCCCAGGGCACAGCCATGTGAGCAGTTCTAAGCATTCTAACAGGGGTTGGGACACCTGGCCCTACACTCATGGTGTAGAAACTTCCTGGTGACATTATAGCAAACAACTGATAGCCCCTCCTCAGAACCTCTTCTTTCATATTTCATATCGATTGCCATTTGCCTCTCTTATCTCCTAGGGGGGACAGTGTGAGGACTGATGGTATGATCCCACAAAGAGCTCCGAGGTTTCAGATGGACAAGTGCCCTATAAGATAGCGTTATTTATCAGCTAAGAACATTTACAAGAATCCTCTTACCCTTCCCCTTCCTTTCCTTTGTCCCTTCATCTCCACCCTCTCCCCCTTAGCTCTAGCAATTTTATGATCTAAAGGCCAAAATGCTTTAAATCTTAATAACTACATGTGCCACTCGGGATACTGAAAGGAAACTATATATACTCTTGACTTTTTTCATTCCAAGCTTTTACTGAAGCCAAAGTAACTGCTGCACCATTTAAAAATTCCATTCAACAAGCAAGTAGCCTTCAACACGTTAAGCTGATTTTCATGTAAGTTGTAAAATGTAAGATGTTAAATGACCAGAAGGTCTATCCAATAATAAAATTACCTGGCCCAATCATCCCCTTTCCCTTTGCAGGAGGCAAGAAGGTGGATTCATAAGCCCCGAAGGATGTGTGCCTGCCTCGAAATGTTGGCTGGCTGGCCATCAGCTTCTGAAGGCACGGTGGGGCAGGGGCTGAGCATTACGCCTCCTCCGTCCTCCAGCGCCCTGTGTGTCCCAGTAGGTTGTGTCTAATCCTGCAGAAAAAAAAGAAAAAAGTGTTCAGGATGCCCAAAAGCCCTCAGTCCACTCCCCAACCAGGCCAACTGTGGAAGAGAGCCAATGGCCACTTGACCCCATAACAGGACAGCCATGGCCATGAGAATCCATGGGGGGGCATTCTTCCTGCTACCCTCTTACAGAGAAGAGGAAAGCAAGCCCCAAATCTGTAGGTAGTTTCCAAGAGTAAGTACACTGGGGGGATCAGATTGTATGGTGAGAAATCAACTATTCCCTAATGATCTCCCCAATTAAAGGTGGAGAGCAGGGCTGGCCAAGTCAGAATGGGGAGCTCATGGACCGAGCTCACTGGCTCCTGACATTACAGTAAAACCCAGGCTTGGAGTGAGAAGGGAATTCTGGGCCTGGCTTCAGCCTCCTTCGCCAGCTGCCTTGGCACCAGTCACTACGCTTTGGGGGTTGGCAGAAGGGGAACAAAACAGCACGGACCTTCCAGGCTCTCCTGGGCAGAAGGCACGTGGAGAACTGGCATAGCCTCTCCTGCCCCCACCTGCTGCCCAGAATCCGTATCAGCATCACCTAATGTGTAGGAAAACAGACATTTGTCTGATCAGTGAAGGTCCTGAACCTGCCGTCTCCCAGCAATGCCAGGAGACCACCTGTCCTCACCACTTGCTCTCTGGGTGCCACCCCAGAGTCCCACTGCCAGTCCCCTGGGAGCCTGTGGCATTTCCTCCACTGCAGGGCCTTTCCTATTTCTCAGAGTGAGCCCTCAACACAGCACCTTCAGACCTGTCTTCTCAGGAACAACCCTAGCAAAAAAACTTCTTTTCTATAAATATAAGCATGTCATGAAGATACAGACTACATAAACATCAAGGATTACAGTTCAGACCCATAAAGGTTATAGAGAGATCTGCCTTATCCAGCTTTGGAAAGAAACCATGCAGTTCCCTTACAATGCAAGTCCAGACTATTTCTGTTCGGAAGCCTCCTTGGCTCCTGGGAAGTTTATATTCCCTTCACCTGTATTCCTAGACCAGGCTAAGGACCCTGTCTTTTCCTTAAAAAGTTTTTCCTTCTCAGATGCCAAGTTTCTACTCCACATTTCCTTCATGATCTGAGAAGGGTCTCTTGTTTACCCCTTAACAAAAGGAATAGATTCTCATTAATCCTGGACAATAGAATTAGGTAGTTTCCACTCATTCATTCAGCAGATATCTACAGAGCAGTGACAGCTATGTGTCAGTTACTGTAAAAAGTGTTGTGGGCATAAATCAGACAAGGATTCAGCTTTCCAGGCATAGGCAAGACCACAGACAAGCTATATTAATAAATATGTGACAGAGACTGCTAGGCTTTCGCCCAAATTCCTCTTCTTATTCCTGCATACACAGCTAGATACACTTCCCAACTTCCTCTACTATTAGGTGTGGCCATGTGCCTGAGTCCTGCTCAATAAAAAGTAGATGGAAATAAAATACACCATTTCCAGTGCTGCACCTGTGAGATCCTACATGCTCTTTCCTCCTGGCTGGTTGGAATGGCAAGATCACAAAACCCTAGAAGTCAAGTGTTAAAGATGGCAGAGCCTCAGATAGCCTGAGTTTCTGGTTGCTCACTTGGAGGAAAGCTGCCCCCATGGCCTATTCATGTTCAGGACTGGTACAAAAGCAAGGCTTAAACTTCTACTGTATGCGCCCATCGCATGATGGGGTCTATTTACAACAGCTGCCAGGTTGCTCTAACATAAATGTTGGAATGATTTCTAGAAATGGAAGAATACAGAGTGTATACTAAGGTAGAATAAGCTGAAAAATTGTTATTATAATGTGATATCACTTTTTAAAAGATTATGTATAAAAATATATGAGAATTCTCTAGAAGTATATACAGCAAAGTATAGGTGTTTATCTTTGGATGGTGGTGGTATAGGATGGCTTATTTACATTTCCTAATATGAAATATGATTTTATAATGAAAAAAGTAAAAGCTATGTTTAACATTAAGAAGTAAAGTATGTCTTCAGATGGAAATACAAAGGCTTAGCCTCTCAAGGTGGGCAAAGATCTCCTGAGGGAAATTAGGAAAGGCTTCTCAAAATAGGCATTTTTAATGACCTCTCTGACACAGAAAATCTATAAATTAGCTACAGCCTGAGAAATAGAATAGTTCAATTATACAACACACATGATTCCCAGCCTTCACACACTGAGGCCTTGTCGATGGAGATCAGTTCACCAGAAAGGATGGAAGAGACAAATTCTTTGCCTTTACGAACTGTTACGAAACTAGTCTCAGTGGTTGTTTGGGTGGGGGATACGGATGGGGAGAAAGGAAAATACTGAAAGGATTAGGGGAAGGAAAAAGTATTAGCATACTTACCTTTCATGCTTTTGTATCTTATGGATATTTTGAGATACACATTTATTACTTATTCTAAAAATATTTTTAAACTTTCTTCCTTATGAACTTTGTACTCTATGTGTTTATTACCTATTTATTATGTTTTTTTATTTACTTATATTTTTAACATCTTTATTGCAGTATAATTGCTTTCAAATGGTGTGTTAGTTTCTGCTTTATAGCAAAGTGAATCAGCTATACATATACATATATCCCCATATCTACTCCCTCTTACATCTCCCTCCCATCCTCCCTATGCCACCCCTCTAGGTGGTCACAAAGCACCGAGCTGATCTCCCTGTGCTATGTGGCTGCTTCCCACCGGCCATCCATTCTACATTTGGTAGTGTAGTGTATATATGTCCATGCCACTCTCTCACTTTGTCACAGCTTAACCTTCCCCCTCCCCGTGTTGTCAAGTCCATTCTCTAGTAGGTCTGTGTCTTTATTCCTGTCCTGCCCCTAGGTTCTTCAGAACCATTCTATTTTTTTTTACATTCCTTGTATATGTGTTAGCATACAGTATTTGTTTTTCTCTTTCCGACTTACTTCACTCTTTATGACAGACTCTAGGTCCATCCACCTCATTACAAATAACTCAATTTCATCTCTTTTTATGGCTGAGTAATATTCCATTGGATATATGTGCCATATCTTCATTATCCATTCATCTGTCAAGGGACGCTCAGGTTGCTTCCATGTCCTGGCTATTGTTAATAGAGCTGCAATGAACATTGTGGTACATGACTCTTTTTGAATTGTGGTTCTCTCAGGGTACATGCCCAGCAGTGGGATTGCTGGGTCGTATGGTAGTTCTATTTTTAGTTTTTTAAGGAACCTCCACACTGTTCTCCACAGTGGCTGTATCAATTTACATGCCCACCAAGAGTGCAAGAGGGTTCCAATTTCTCCACACCCTCTCCAGCATTTATTGTTTGTAGATTTGTTGATGACGGCCATTCTGACCGGTGTGAGGTAATACTTCATTGTAGTTTTGATTTGCAGTTCTCTAATGATTAGTGATGTTGAACATCCTTTCATGTGTTTGTTGGCGATCTGTATATCTTCTTTGGAGAAATGGCTATTTAGGTCTTCCACCCATTTTTGGATTGGGTTGTTTGTTTTTTGATATTGAGCTGCATGAGCTGCTTGTCAATTTTGAAGATTAATCCTTTGTCAGTTGTTTCATTTGCAAATATTTTCTCCATTCTGAGGGTTGTCTTTTCGTCTTGTTTATGGTTTCCTTTGCTGTGCAAAAGCTTTTAAGTTTCATTAGGTCCCATTTGTTTATATTTGTCTTTATTTCCATTTCTCTAGTAGGTGGGTCAAAAAGGATCTTGCTGTGATTTATGTCATAGAGTGTTCTGCCTATGTTTTCCTCTAAGAGTTTGATAGTGTCTGGCCTTACATTTAGGTCTTTAATCCATTTTGAGTTTATTTTTGTGTATGGTGTTAGGGAGTGTTCTAATTTCATTCTTTTACATGTAGCTGTCCAGTTTTCCCAGCACCACTTACTGCAGAAGCTGTCTTTTCTTCATTGTATATCCTTGCCTCCTTTGTCAAAGATAAGGTGACCATATGTGCATG
Organism: Balaenoptera musculus; assembly: GCF_009873245.2. Taxonomy (NCBI): domain Eukaryota; kingdom Metazoa; phylum Chordata; class Mammalia; order Artiodactyla; family Balaenopteridae; genus Balaenoptera; species Balaenoptera musculus. The sequence goes on from NC_045787.1 coordinate 53,786,585, forward strand.
GGTTTATCTCTGGGCTTTCTATCCTGTTCCATTGATCTATATTTCTGTTTTTGTGCCAGTACCATACTGTCTTGATTACTGTAGCTTTGTAGTATAGTCTGAAGTCTGGGAGCCTGATACCTCCAGCTCCGTTTTTCTTTCTCAAGATTGCTTTGGCTAGTCAGGGTCTTTTGTGTTTCCATACAAATTGTGAAATGTTTTGTTCTAGTTCTGTGGAAAATGCCATGGGATTGCATTGAATCTGTAGATTGCTTTGGGTAGTATAGTCATTTTCACAATGTTGATTCTTCCAATCCAAGAACATGGTATATCTCTCCATCTGTTGGTATCATCTTTAATTTCTTTCATCAGTGTCTTATAGTTTTCTGCATACAGGTATTTTGTCTCCTTAGTTAGGTTTATTCCTAGATATTTTATTCTTTTTGTTGCAATGGTAAATATTTGCCTTATGTATTGAGGTGCTCCTATGTTCGGTGCATAAATATTTACAGTTGTTATATCTTCTTCTTGGATTGATCCCTTGATCATTATGTAGTGTCCTTCTTTGTCTCTTGTAATAGTCTTTATTTTAAAGTCTATTCTGTCTTATATAAGAATTGCTACTCCATCTTTCTTTTGATTTCCATTTGCATGGAATATCTTTTTCCATCCCCTCATTTTCAGTCTGTATGTGTCCCTAGGTCTGAAATGGGCCTCTTGTAGACAGCATATATACGGGTCTTGTTTTTGTATCCATTCAGCCAGTCTATGTCTTTTGGTTGGAGCATTTAATCCATTTACATTTAAGGTAGTTATCAATATGTATGTTCCTATTACCATTTTCTTAATTGTTTTGGGTTTGTTATTGTAGGTCTTTTCCTTCTCTTGTGTTTCCTGCCTAGAGAAGTTCCTTTAGCATTTGTTGTAAAGCTGGTTTGGTGGTGCTGAATTCTTTTAGCTTTTGCTTGTCTGTAAAGCTTTTAATTTCTCCGTTGAATCTGAATGAGATCCTTGCTGGGTAGAGTAATCTTGGTTGTAGGTTTTTCCCTTTCACCACTTTAAATATGTCCTGCCACTCCCTTCTGGCTTGCAGAGTTTCTGCTGAAAGATCAGCTGTTAACCTTATGGGGATTCCCTTGTATGTTATTTGTTGTTTTCCCTTGCTGCCTTTAATACTTTTTCTTTGTATTTAATTTTTGATAGTTTGATTAATATGTGTCTTGGCGTGTTTCTCCTTGGATTTATCCTGTATGGGAGTCTCTGTGCTTCCTGGACTTGATTGACTATTTCCTTTCCCATCTTAGGGAAGTTTTCAACTATAATCTCTTCAAATATTTTCTCGGCCCCTTTTTTTTTCTCTTCTTCTTCTGGGATCCCTATAATTCGAATGTTGGTGCATTTAATGTTTTCCCAGAGGTCTCTGAGACTGTCTTCCATTCTTTTCATTCTTTTTTCTTTATTCGGCTCTGCGGCAGTTATTTCCATTATTTTATCTTCCAGGACACTTATCTGTTCTTCTGCCTCAGTTATCCTGCTATTGATTCCTTCTAGAGAATTTTTCATTTCATTTATTGTGTTGTTCATCATTGTTTGTTTGCTCTTTAGTTCTTCTAGGTCCTTGTTAAACGTTTCCTGTATTTTCTTCATTCTATTTCCAAGATTTTGGATCATCTTTACTATCATTACTCTGAATTCTTTTCCTGGTAGACTGCCTATTTCCTCTTCATTTGTTTGGTCTGGTGGGTTTTTACCTTGCTCCTTCATCTGCTGCGTATTTCTCTGTCCTCTCATTTTGCTTAACTTACTGTGTTTAGGGTCTCCTTTTCGCAGGCTTCGGCTCGTAGTTCCCGTTGTTTTTGGTGTCTGCCCCCAGTGTGTAAGGTTGGTTCAGTGGGTTGTGTAGGCTTCCTGGTGTAGGGGACTGGTGGCTGTGTTCTGGTGGATGAGCCTAGATCTTGTCTTTCTGGTGGGCAGGACCACATCCAGTGGTGTGTTTTGGGGTGTCTGTGACCTTATTATGATTTTAGGCAGCCTCTCTGCTAATGGGTGGGGTTGTGTTCCTTTCTTGCTAGTTGTTTGGCATAGGGTGTCCAGCACTGTAGCTTGCTGGTTGTTGAGTGGAGCTGGGTCTTGATGTTGAGATGGAGATCTCTGGGAGAGCTTTCACCGTTTGATATTACCTGGAGCCAGGAGGTCTCTGGTGGACCACCGTCCTTAACTCGGCTGTCCCACCTCAGAGGCTCAGCCCTGACACCTGTCAGCCACACGGCTCAGAAGAAAAGGGAGAAAAGAAAGAAAGGAAGAAAGGAAGGAAGGAAGGAAGGAAGGGAGGGAGGGAGGGAGGAAGAAAAGAAAGAAAGAAAGAAAGAAAGAAAAGAAAAAAGTTATTAAAGTAAAAAGAATTAAAAAGTAATGAAAAGAAAGAAAGAAGAGAGCAACCAAACCAAAAAACAAATCCACCAATGATAACAAGCGCTAAAAACTATACTAAAAAAAAAAACGGACAGACAGAACCCTAGGACAAATGGTAAAAGCAAAGCTATACAGACAAAATCACACAAAGAAGCATACACATACACACTCACAAAAAGAGAAATAGAAAAATATATATATATCATTTGGGAAGTCTGAGGTCTTCTGCCAGCGTTCAGTAGGTGTTCTGTAGGAGTTGTTCCACATGTAGATGTATTTCTGATGTATTTGTGGGGAGGAAGGTGATCTTCACATCTTACTCCTCTGCCATCTTGAAGGTCTCTCACTATTACCTATTTTTTAAATTCTAAGTTCTATGACCTTTTGTAAATGTTAAGTCAGAGATTCTCTTTGAATTCATTAAGAGCAGAGACAGATGCTGAGCAAACAGACCATGTCATGATTTCCCAGTAGAATCCCACAAAACCATAGATCCAATTGGTCACTGCAGCAAAGTTTCCCCTTTATGTATGGGAAGAACCTAAATTTGTTCTTCCCTCACACTGGAGAGAAGGGCTGGCCAGGGAAGGGTCATCTCTGCTCTCCCCCACAGTCTTCAGAAGTGCTTAAGAGAAAGACTTTGGTGTCCAATGAGAATCAGAAACCTTGCAAAACAGGGTGTGCAAGACACCCAACCACTGTTCTTTTCCCATGAAGACTTTAAGGAGTAAAGGTGACTCAAGAAAGGAGCAGCAGGCCACCAACTCTCCAGACTGGGGAAGACTGTTGCGGGGTTGAGGTCCCCACAAAATAAACTCTGACATGGAGATTTGTCCGTAGGCGGCTTACTGGACAGGGCTCTTGGGAACACCACCAGTGAGGGAGTAAAGCAAGCAGAATTAGGCAGAAGGATGAGTTGAGCTGTGATACGGTCACAACAAGGGTGTCAGTGGATCCCACAGGGCACTCCAGAGCGGGGATGGCCCTTCAGAGTTGTCCCAGCTGGAGCTAAGCCTTTATATGGCCTCTCGTCTTGGGCAAGCAGCTCTCTTCAGTCAGTTTTCTGGGAGGGGCTTGGTTGTGAGACATCAGCAGGCGATACTCCCAACAGCTGGGGGACAAGTGTCTAGGATTGGGGGACACACTATAGCATCCACTAAAGAGCCATAGGAGGATGTCAGTTCTCCTCTCATCAGTCTATATCCTATTGTTGAGATCACATCAAAATCTGCTCCTATCATTCCTCTTCAAAATTCCTCAACAGTTTCCCATCACCCATGGGACAAATAGATCTTCCTAAGTAAGCCTATGGGGATCTTCTTGGGCCTAGAGGACAAACCCCTTGTGCCATTTTCCCTATAGAAACTAGGCTCCAGCCACATGGGGTTACTCACCAGTCCCAGAAACTACCATCCTCTTTCATGGCACTGAGCTTTTGTACATGCTGTTCTTTCTGCTAGAATGCTGTCTCCACTCTTATCTTCCTAGAAAATCCCTAATCATCCCTCATTCCTCAGAGTCATTTCCACTGAGAAACTTCCTCAGCTCCCCTGGGCAACTCACACTGGCTTTACTCCAAGTTCCCACACAATATGTTCATCTACATCAGCCCCTGTAAGACAGACTAGTTCTGTACATCTGTATTCCCACTAGACTGGAGGCTTCTTGAAAACAGAACCAGGTCTGCCTTCTTTGTACCCCATACACAGGCAGCACTGGATTAAATGTTTGCTTAATGAATAAATAATTCAATGTGGAAGAATTGGTACTGGCAGTGTTAGCTCCATCACGGAACAGCAGATGAATTCTGACAAATTGATCAGAAGGGAAACAGGAAGTAAGGATGTGGGGAGAGGCAAGGTATCTGTAGCCAGCTATGTGCCAGAAACATCTGGCTTTTGTATCATCTTTGGTTCTTGATATCTATTGTCCAAATTCAGCTTAACAGAATGGAGAGTATATTAGGGGCTCAAGTGGACAGCAAATTCGCTTTTAGGGTACAGTAACCGGAAACTCTCCCAAGGATAACTTCAAGGAAGGAGTATTGGGCTGCAAGATCCCTGGCTGAGGCTATAAACTAAACGATATGGTGGATCTCAGGAAGCATTTCCCTCTCTGTATATTCTCCTGCAGAATCTCTGCCACGACAAGAAGAGCACCGCACATGAATAACATGGTATTCAACTTTTCTGCATGGTGCTAATCGACAAAGGTGTTAATGAGAGGGTGGGCAATGGGGCTGTATGAGCTGAGAGTGTTTAGGCCAAAGAGGAAGATGGTCCCAAGTAACAGATAGAAGGGGAAAAGGGACGTAGGTTATTCTGGAGCTCCTTGCAAAGGAAAATGGAAGTGAAGGCTCTCATCTTTCTTGGCCTCTCATTTCATATCCATCCTTATTTCATATTTCCATCCTCATGAGAAATACAACTAGCCCAAACCATGATGAAAAGTGGTATCTTAGTCATATCTTCAAGCAAGTAACTTATTTTCAGAACCCCCCAATGCAAACATAATACACTGTATCATGAAGCAAAATTATCTAAGTTCATTGTAAACAGGCATCAAACCAAGTTTGTCTTCAATCAAAATGAATTTTAGGTCTGTCTTTATTTTCAGATCTTACTGTCTCATAACAAAACCAGAGACCTGTCTTTTGAGGAGAAAAAAAATATTCTGTTTCCTCAGAAAATGCCAAGGATCCACAAATTTTAATCTGCTCCAGCTGGAGTGGAGGCTGGGGGCTTATTTAAGCTCACAAAGTATACCTTCTCGGGTTTCCTCCTGCTGATAAACCAAAGATCCTCCTCCATCAAGGTTTAGGTAGCTGTTTCCAGTATCCAAAGGAAGATTGCCCAGCCAAGCAATTGCTCCACCCATCTGAAAGCCTGCTTAGGATTCCATTTGAATGTAGGAGTTGACCTCTAAATATAACCCTGAAAGCAGCCTCTGCCATCATCCCTACACTTGTGGCTTCTCTCCTTCCAAAGTAATAAAATGAGATGGATGGGTCTCCAGGCTTTTTCCCTGAAAGAGCAGCTTGGGGTAATGAGACACAGGAGAACAACCCTCGGCTGCTACTCCCCAACCTTCTCTTTAGGGTGGGAAGAGGGGTGACAACAATAGTCCTCCACTCAGGAGATGCTGCCAAGCCCCATCCTCCCAGTCCCCACTGGGTCCCTCCCAAAGCAGATAGTCCCTCAGCCGAGCCCACTGTCCCAGGACATCCATTAAACTCAGGAAAATCCTTAGAGGTGTGCCTTCTCCACCTCCTCTATCCAGGTTTACTGCTGTAAAATTCAGAACCTCAACATATCCTGTTCCTAACTGTGATCATTCTTGTCTCACCAGATGATATTCCACTAACCAACCAATATTTGTTCACTGTCAATCACATTCACTAACCCTGAGATTCTTGACAGCAGTGCTGTGTCTTCCTCATCCATGGACCTTCATCATCTTCCACAGTGCCAGGCACAGTGCAGATGCCCAGTAAATGCTGGATCGATGGAGGGATGGAGGGAAGGATGGAGGGATGGAGGGAAGGATGGAGGGATGAAGGGATGGAGGGATGAGGAATTGTCTCAGTGTTGTACTTGGTAGACAGAAGGACAGATGATAGAAATTGCAGCTTGAGAAGCTTGACTATAGCTGTGCCCTGCAACTCAAGGCACGATCATGGAACCCACACCAAGCTCTGGGGGCTCCAAGCCAGAGCATGAAGGTGCAATGTCTCCTGCCTGCTGAGTCACCTGCCCAAAACTAAATCCAGCTGGGGGTGGAGGTGGGCCCTTCCATAGCAGGCCCAGGAGGAAATGGAGCTCGGATAACCCATGGAACACAGTGGCCCTCACTAACACACCCAAGACAGGCTTTCCTTTTCTCTGAGTGCTGCTCACCTCTGTGAGCAGAGGAGTGGAGGCATAGTCTTTCCCTGGTCCCTGAGCTAATGAGGGAGGCTGGGTGGGGCACTGCAACTGCAGCCCTTGCTGCCACACTGACCATTCATCCCAGATGTGACTGAGGAGGCCTGGAGCCTGTGCATCTGTCCAGACAGCCATGTCTACACGTGTGCGGTTGGGCTATTATCCCCCTGGATAAAGCCTAAGAGGCCACAGGCCTTTGAATGGAAGGTAGTAGGGTTTGTGGAAATGCCATTTCACTGGCCCTGCTTTATTTCTTTCCAGGCAGAACCTTGCTATCAAGTAGAAACAACTGAGCTACTCAGGCTGTAGGCATACAGACAGGTTTCCTCTGACCAGGAAAGGAGAGGCACCAGCACCACAGTAACTGAGGGGTAGAGGATGGAAGTGAGCAAAAGAAAAGCCAGGCTGGAGTCAGATTATACTTCCCTGTGGTTAGAGTTTGGGCTCTGCTAAGACCCAGCTTCTGAGAGACAAGGGCCACCATTTTCCCTTCACCCACCCTGGACCACTCTCCCCAGAGAGCCCCCCAGGATACAGGAAACCAGGTGGCCCTGCCCATCTAATAGAGAGCACCTCCCTTCTGCTGTGGACTTTCATCCTGGCTTCTACTTGATGAAATGAACAGTTCAGAATCGGTTGGAAACAAAGAACCTGGCTTTATGGAGGCTGAACGTGAGGCTTCCTGACAACACCAACCACTCGTTTGGCTTCACTGACTAATTTCAACTAAACCCAAAGCTAGAGGTTTTGGTCCTTTCATTTTTTAGTCTTTTAATTGGCAATGAGATATAGAAGTACATTTCTATCATATAGAATACTCTTCAACTAGACTTATTGTGGTGATCATTTCACAATTTATACAAATATGTGGTACCCCTGAAACTAATATAATGTAATATGTCAATATGTTACCTCAATTTTTTAAAAAAGAAGAAAACTCTATCCCAGTTACACAGTAGATGGAAACTGTTTCCACAACAGCTGAGGTAAAGGAGAGCAGGGTGGTAACATTTTTTGAGTAAACCCTAGGTACCTGCCATAAGGTACTTCATTTGTCTTAATTTCCCTTGATCTTCTCAACAACCTCATGAGGTAAGTGTTACTATCTTCAATTTATGAGGAAATCAAAGTTCAGAGAAGTTGATCGACATGCCTATAACAAACAAGAGGAGAATCCATGTCCTTTCTGCTGCACCTATGGTTTTTAGCCCTGGTGGCAGAGTAGAATCACCTGGAGAAGATTTAAAGACCATGGGCACCCAAGTCCCATCCCCAGAGAGCCTGACTTAATTGGCCAGAAGTAGGTCTCCGATTTTTTTGGTAAGAGGATCAGTGGGCTACACCATGTTGAAGTGGAGGGCACGTGAATCTCAAAAAAAATGCCTTATAGTTTTCATCTCATCTTTACCCCCATGCTAAGTCACCTACCATGTGACTCTAGGTCAGCTATGTAAGCAATTCCAGTAAGTCTTAGCCAGGGTGGAAAATCAGTGTGACAGCTGAACATTTTTTAGCTCATCAATGCTTTTAGCCTATCTACAAAGTCATACCACATCTCCTAGGTAACTGGGACTATTTTCCTTAAATTGGGAAATACTGAGCAAGGTGGATGACAACACTTGTGTGGAGACTTACACATCCTGTAACTGGTAACTGATTTGTGGTGGGATTGGAAGTAACTTACTTTTGTGATTCAGCAGGCTTCCCCAGCCATAGAAGCAGGAGGAAAGGTGAACACTGAGCTGTCTTCCAGGGAAAATTTGGAGGCATGAACAAATTATCCCATGTTTATGAAGCACCCTGGGCTCCTTGAGTAATAGCTAAGTGTCAGGGCCTGGTGTTATTGGTTTTCACACAAGTCCCAAGAATAATTGCTCCTCTCAACCTCACTCCCCAACCCACAAGTTATGCTCTGTGCCCAGCTAAGTCCCTCTGCATGTGCCCTAGCAGAGGGCAAAGCAAGGGCTTGAGTTTGCCCTGTGAGGAGGCAAGTAAGCGTGCATCCTATCGGCAACTTTTCCCCTCATAACAGACACCTCTGAGCTGGAATTCATCTGCTGTGAATTCCCTAGTGTTTGTTTAACACAGGCCAAGGAACCAGATCAACAAATGGTGCTGTAGTCAGGGAGAGGCTGTTCTTACTGGGAAGATTCCTTTGATGAAACACCAATCATTTTCAAATAATTAGGCAATCCAGGCCCCAAGTTAACAAGTGGGAAGGGTCTCCAACCCTTCTGCAACCTTTGCCCCTTTAGTGCCATTTTCCCCTTGACCTTCTGTTTCAGCACAAAACCAGTTACTTTTCATAAGCAAAGTCAATCTCTTCTTGAAATGACGCTTCCTGAACAGAGAACATAATCAGCTTCTGACAACCAAGGCAGCCTGACCTCATTGAAGGCTGCTGCTTTGTCGGGGAAGCCATTGTTGAATGTGTTTGAATTTGACAGTCTATAATTTTAAGTTCAGATTCAGATGATGTATGTATTTGTTATTGTTTCATTTATAGAACTTAAGAATGTTAAGGTGGCAGGGCAGCTTAGAGATCTAGTCCATGTCTCTCATTTTAAGAGGAAACTAAAATCCAGAAAAACGAAGTGACCAGCCTGAGGTCAGCCCAAGTGCCCAGAACTCTGCCCTCGGCCCTCCTCTGTTCTTTATCCCACATTCTGTCTTTAGAAAACTCCACAAGTTCCATGAGTTTAACTGCCACCACCTATTCATAACTCTCAGCCCAGACCTCCCCACAGAACTGTTACTTTTCTACCCCAGGCCTCTCCCCATCCTCTCCCCCTGCCCCAAGGCTTCTCCTCGACATATTGCACCACTCTTTCAGAGCTGCTCATGTCCAAAATCTTGCCATCATCCTTCAGTTCTCCATTTTTTACACACCCTATATCTAAGTCAGCATTCATCCTAAATGGAGGTACTAGGTCCATTTCCAAAAATAAATCACTAATTCAACTCTTTTCCATAATCGCCACCAATACAACCCTGGTTTACACTGTAGTCAGCTCCTGCCTATTTTATTTCAATAGTTCTGAACTGGTCTCCCTCTTTCCACTCTTTCTCTTTCCAGTAGATGTGCCACGTAGTAATCAAAATAATCTTTCTAATAATGCATAAACGTGCATCATCTCACACCCTTACTTACACTTAAAATGAAACCTAAACTCTTACCCTACTTTCGCGGCCCTAGACAGTCTAACCCTGCCAACCCATACCCCCCATCTCCCTTTTCACTCAATCTGGTCACACCGCTCATCTTTGTTCCTTGAACAGATTATTCTCATTCCTGGCTCTGTCTCTACACGGTAATTCCTTCTGCTCTGATTGCTCTCCCCACAGATCTTTGCATGGCTACCACTTTCTCATCCCTTGAGTCTTGGCTCAGAAGACCAATCACCAGCTAGAGCAGCCCCCAGGCACTGTCTGTCACATTCCCATCTTCTGCATAGCATTTACCCAGGGCTGAAACTATTTTACTCCTTTGTTTGCATTCTTACCATCTATCACCCTTATGGAATATAAACACCTAGAGAGCAGATTTTCTTGGTCACCACCATATCTCCCACTCTTGAAAAACTGCCAGACTCAGAACAGGCACTCAATAAATACACACTGATTGACTGATACTAAGAAATAGCAATAGAACCAGAAGTAGAATCTCTGCTTTTCAGTTCCCATTTCAGTGGTGTTTCAATCCTGCTTTTTGGTTTACTAGAAACAAAAGATCCACTCAAGCTAGTTCAAATGAAGGGAATTTTGAGGAGGATACATATGGAGTGACAAAGTGTAATGTCTCTGCAATCCGAGAACAGGAGCCATAGTAGAACCCCACAGAAACCAAAGCTGAAGGGGGGCTCTGAATTCAAAATGGCTCTGAAGGGCTCCCTCCAGGGGGTCTTCCTTTTGGTCCACCATTGCCACTATTAACATATACTCTGTGTATCTGCTTCATCCTTTCCTGTTCCAACTGGCCTTTATTCATTCCCTCAGCAAATACTTATTGAGGGCCAACATGCGCTAAGCCATGCTAACACTGCTTGCTTACTATTTTTGCTTCTACTTTATTTCATCTACACAGGGCTTTGATTTTCCATGCCCCTATCAGCCTTGCTCATGACTTTTTGGTTCAGTTCCGTCTGTTAGCAGTACAATTCTTCCTAGGTTTTAGTTGATATTCCCAAGACAAAATCTAACCAAACCAGTTCATCTTTTGGAGCTGGATCAAACATTATATATCACTAAACAGCTTATGAACCGGCAGCCTTTAGATTGGGGCTCAACTCTGGTCAAACCAGCTGTGTTCATGTGTGTTGTCTGGCAAGGGCTCTCTGGGTGTAGCAGCTTCTGAAAGGAAAGACGGTAGGGCAGATATGATCATATCTCCAGGATAAACTTTAATCAGTGAGGGTGCATTTAGGCAGTGAGAAGAGACACATTTAGACATGTCAATTAGACCATTACTACGTCATGTTTGCCTAAGTCAATGGGCAATTTGGCGTCACTCACAGCTTCACAGCAGAAAAGTGATAGCGTCTGAGCTTTGCTTTGGTAAAATTAACTTTTCAGAAATGTATGGGATAGATTGTAAAAAAGAAAAAAAATTGATATAAGAGGAAAAATTAGGAGCCAGCTGCAATATATTGAAGCACGAAATCATGATAATCCGAGTTAGTGCATGAGCAGTGCAAAGGGACAGTGGTATAGCTGAGAGAGACACCAAGTGGCAGGAATTGGAATGTGGCATCAATTCCACAAGATTTGAGTGCCTACTCTATATACAGGGTCCCTTATTGAGGCCCTATATGTGTAAAGTACTGCACGAAAGGTGTCACAGACATAATCACATTTAAGCCGTGAAAAAACCTATAATGAGATGTATATAATTCTGTAAACATTATATAGATGGGGAAACTTTAGGCCAGAGAACTAAATAACTTCCTCAAGATCACATAACCAGAAAGTGGCCAAGGAAAGGAATGCTGTGGAAAGATGGAAGAATCCTAGGAGCAATGGGAAGAGGTCAATAGTATATCCACAAGATGGCCTGAGACTGGAGAATGCGCTGGGCCAGGAAGGGAGGATAACATGGGAGGAGATGGCAGGAAGCCTTGCATTTCTAACTGGGATGAAGAGAGGGATGGCAACATGGCTTGAAGGATGGAGCCAGGCTTTACACTGGGCCTTGAAACCTGACCCTGTCTTGAGCAAATGCCTTCCCCCTTGAGATTCAATATCTTCTCCTGTAAAACAGGGATAATAATATCCAAAACCTTGCAGGTCTGGGTAGGGATTAGTGATCACATAAGGTAAGGTCTCAATAAAAAGTATCATTTCTGGGGTAAATAGTTCTATTGCTATTACTGATAGATTAGTCAGGGGCCACATATAAACCTCAGAAGAGATAACTAGTCAGAATTCTGTTGTTGAGGAGGTTGCAGGCTCCATGTTTCAGCTTAAATATTGCTCTGATGATGTGGACTACAAGGCATTGGGCTCATCTTTTCTTAGGAGCTGATGCATATGGCTGACTGGTAAGACAGGTCTAACTGTCAATATCAAATAATCTCATCATTTGAGTTAAACAGTCTGGACAGACAGGGGAAGGTAATTCTGTCCCCCACACCCTGCACACCCTAGAAACATGTGCGCAGAGCTGGAGTGCTGCCAGCAGAAAGAAGCCTGCTCTAGAGGGGGATACACAGGTACAAAGCTACTCTCATCAGTAGCAGGTGATGAAAACTCCACTAAGTTACTGAGAACATCTTAAAACCCAGAATCCAGGCTTTAAATATTAATTTGACTTCAGTAAGAAAGAGCTAGTTTTTAATCCATTAGCTGAAAAGCACTTCAGCTCCTACTTGTTATTTTTAAGCAATAATGTTTTTTTAAAGAGCCTAGATCTGCTCCCCACAAGGGAGAGAACCGGCATGATCAAACCCCAGCAGTCTTTGTCCTTTCCCGGTGTAGGAGCAGAGGAGCAGTCAGCTAGCATTCCACTTGTGCCTTCCCCAGGCCACCAAGCCTGAAGCCTTCCTAAGGATGTGATCAGCCCCAAGTCAAGATCAAACTGACTCCACAATGCAAGGTGGAAAAGTCCCATTAGCCAAACCACTGGGCAGAGTTTCAAGAAACAGCCATCTATTTCTGATTCTTTTCTATACTGGAAACATACAAAATATAGAGCTACCCAGCCCCCAGGCCACCTGAAACCCATAGGTTCTATTGCCGTCTGATGCCATCCTACCCTACATGCACAATGCCGCATAAGGGGCAACAAATAGTTTGGTGCCCGAATTTTAGACCTTTTCTCCCTCACTTTTAGAGCAGAATCCATCTGAGTGAGAATGATTACCTTTTAACTAGATGTTAGTTTCATTCTAATCAAGGCTTGGTAAAGAATCAGGGGAAGAGTCTTCTCCGAAAAGGAGTCTGAAGGAAGAAGCTGGCAGGATTCCGACAAACATAGGTGTTAAAAAAAAGAAAATCTGACAACATGAATCTGTTCACTAGGCTGAAAGAAAATATATTGTATATTTAAGGCAGAGAAGCAACGTTGCATAACTTGAAGGAGAGGGGGGCATTCACTTTATAATCTTTGTGAATAGTGCCCCCTGGAGTTGTGCAGTGCACAACCTGTGAAACCAAACTTAGACAACCCTGACTCAGGGTATCTAAGTCAGAAAAATGCCTATAATAATTTCCACAAAGGCGTAGCAGCTTCGGGCCATTAAAAATTTAAGTTGTTGTACATTATTCTGTAGAAAATTCTTAAGGCGCACAGTAAAACCCAAACTTCCCAAACAGTCATACTCTAACCAGTGGGGACCTGGTTATAATCATCCAGACCATTCCCTCATTGTGCAGATGAGGCAATTGAAGGCCAGAGATATAATATGTCTTGCCCAAGGTCAACAAGCCTATGCTAAAAAGGTGAAAGAGTTTCTCTGCTTCCTATAGACAGCCAAAATAGGTCGCTTTGCTGTAAATGGTATTCAGCCCACCCAGACCCCAAATGGAGTCTTATTCATCATTATCATTTCATATTTTTTGAGCACCTTCTAAATGCTGAGCCTTGAGAATACACAAAACATTCCTCCCAAGATTCCCAAACCATGGGGCGATAGTAGGGCAGCTTCGCTTCAATTACACACAACCTTTAGTCTAGGAATTGAGGACTTTGCTAGAAACATTTCCAGGCACAAAGGTAGCATACTCTTTCTTGAGCCGTGAATGGTTATGGTCTACTGAACAAATCCTTATTTTGGCAATTTTTTAAAATGTGTTATGTCCCCATTGGAGTTGACTGACTTCTTTGAAGTTGTTCTGGTTTATTGGTTAAATATTTATTTGTTAATATATTTACAAGCCATATTATTTATATGATACATTTGAAGCCATTATGAACTATTGGGTAATTATCCAAAGCATGAAAACCAAAACCGATGGTCATTTACGAGGAAAATGGGAAACTTACGAGGTACTGAGGTTGGTCTTTAATTTAAATTTTATTTTTAACACAGTCATTCTACTCTTTCTAATGGGAGTTTTATGTGTATTTGAATGTTTGTGGTGAGAGCAAGGTGGGAGGAGAGTGAAGCCCTTTTACCAAAAACCAATGCAATTAAAGTGCTTTATGGACAAGCTCTCTGCCAAATTTCTTATTGAAATCAAAGACACCTTTGAGTTAGTTACACAAGAGCAGGGCAGAAAGCACCTGCAGTCACGTCTGTTTCTCATTTTGTACTCATGTAACTCAGATGCCCTGTGGATTAAGTGAAATCTGCTCCTGAGTTGAAATTGTGTACACCACGTGTCAGCTCAGTTTGAATTTGGAAACAGGAGCTCAGAAGGTGCCCCTCAAACATGTGGCTCTGGTTTTCCCCGAGTGTAACATGAACAAGGGAGTCATGTTATGGGTGCCAGTGTCTCTAGCTTCATTGTAAGTAAGAGATACGGCAGGACCGTGTTTCCATTTAATGGTGCTCCCCTTCACCCCCTCCCCGTATCAGTTCCCACTTAAATGTTCATGAGGCAAGGTCATGGCATGGAACGAGGAGTGCTGTAAATGTACACGTCGACAGTTCATGCCTTGTGCATGAATTTACAACCATGTCCTGACACAGAAAAAGGAAGCCAACCACATTGTGTGATCCAACATCCCCGGGTAGCCAGCTACGGGTCCTTCCTCTGTGTAGATTCTGTTTGTGGCCGACATAAATGTAGAAAGGATTCCACTGGTCTGGAGAAACTGCACTGGGGTAAAATTAATACTCAGTACAAAGCAGTACTCTTATGTTAAGACCCCAAATTCTTTCCATTTCAACCCAAAGAGGCCTCTTCTAAATATTAGCACTAACAAGGAATCCTGGATTTTTTTTCTCTTTGATCACGTTTTAGAATACCAGCTCCTTGTCTGCCTCTTCATTTGTCCCATTGACTTAACATTTTGTGAGTAACTACTCTAAGCTCTCAAGCATCAACAGTCCGGAATTATGAACAGCAAGGACTTTGCTTTCATGGAGTTTCCTTTCTGTCTGGGGGAAGGGGAGGAATTGGCTTTGCACTAGCTTAGTGAAGGCGTGTTCCAGTTAAAGTCAAGTCTCCATGTGGCATTCCAGATTTACACAGGATAAATTGGGATGTGCTAATTTGCTTCAAAAAAAGATTCAATATTTTACTAAAAAAAAATCACAGAAGGATTCCCTTTCAATCTAAAATTCCCAACCACCCTCCCACCCTGCCAAGTGATTTTATTTATTTGGAATTTTTGAGGACTCCTTCAACTGTTAAAGTGAACACTGCACTGTTCTGGAGTACAGCCCCTAATCACCGGCATACACAGACATTCATTTTTACTGCATAAAAGAAGTTCCAGAAGAAAGCATCACTTATCCCAGAATTAAAAAAAACAATACCCTACTCTGAAAAGACCGCTCAGCAGAGACTACAGGCGGGCCTAGAAAGAAAGAGTTGTAGGGACTCCAGTACTGGCGACTTCACTGGAGCCTCTCTGTACCCTCTTTATCTAAGTCAAGGGCAAGGAAATTCTGGTGTCGAGGGGGATTTTCTTTTCAGTTTCTCTGGATTTTTCTCATTGACATGAATGAGGGTAAAAGAAAAAAAAAACCAAAAAAACCACTAATACAACTTTTTAAATGAACCTGGTGAGGTGAAGACGTCATTTTCTCTCCTGACACTTTCAAATACTTGGATACTTAATTGTCTGTCACCAGAATCTCTCTTTATGAGCACCCGCAATTTGTCCCATTAGCAATTAGAACAGTTTCTCCACTGAGCTTTGTCTGAGAAATAAAGAGCTGCCATAGCAAACACACAGACTTAGAAGAAATGAGAAAGACGCTGAAAAGACCATTTCCTAATGTTACAACTGGCCTCCTGTTATTTTCCCCACACTGGGGTTTTATTGATCAGTGACCACATTTCTCCTCCAGACTGTTGTACTGCCAGGAAGCTTCCTGGTCCAGCTGCATAGTGGTTAGTTGGCATAAAAAGTTTTTTTAAAGCATCAGCCTTACCCTCCCCCGTTTAGGAAAGTTAATGCCATATCATGTTTTTCAGCCCCATGGATTGGAAGGCTATCCTATTTATATAGGGGAAGCAAAAGTGAAGCCAACCCTGGGTGTTTCCGCAAGCTTTTCATCTGCCCAAGAAGGATTCATATGGAAAGGCTTCATAGGAATTAGATAAGTTTAGAAATACAGGTACAAAAGGGTATTCAGAAGTCAAACGAGCCATTCTTCCATTGAAGAGCTTTGCTTTCGATTAAAGATTCATGCTCGGGCTTCCCTGGTGGCGCAGTGGTTGAGAATCTGCCTGCCAATGCAGGGGACACGGGTTCGAGCCCTGGTCTGGGAAGATCCCATATGCCGCGGAGCAACTAGGCCCATGAGCCACAACTACTGAGCCTGCGCGTCTGGAGCCTGTGCTCCGCAACAAGAGAGGCCGTGATAGTGAGAGGCCCGCGCACCGCGATGAAGAGTGGCCCCCGCTCGCCGCAACGGGAGAAAGCCCTCGCACAGAAACGAAGACCCAACACAGCCAAAAATAAAAAAATAAAAAAAAAATAAAAAAAAAAAAGATTCATGCTCAGTACAGTCAGTGTGTCTTAAATTAGCCAGGGAGAAATCTTCTTAAGGAAGAGAGAAATAAATGTACAAATAAAATGAGACCAAGGTGGGAAGAAATTGAGTGGGGTTTTTTTTCCATCCCAGTGTTAGATCAGTCCAAACAGACAATAACCAAAGCCAAGTCTCCATACACATGTCACAACCTTAGATCTTCAAGGTCTCTCCTGGCCAAGTGTTTGGGTTCCTATTGTGCTGACACATTGGAAAACCGCACTTGACCTTCAGAGGAGGACCAGGTCTTTTTTGCTGCTACTTAGACAGCACTCAGAGTTCATCTTTGGCTGTGACTTATTTTAAACAGCAACTATGCAACTACCTTGGCAGGATGTGAGCCACGGAATCAGTGTTTGGGTCAAGTAGAAGAACTCCATTTACCTTTATCCATAACAGGCCACTCCGCCCTATAGGAAACACAGAGCAGAGATGTGCCTGGGGGTCCATGTTTTCCTAAGCTTCTCATTACAAGTTACTAGTCCATGTCTTTTATTCATGCTGCCATCTTCCTCAACTGAATTATTTAAATTAAAAAAAAAAAAAACTGAAGACTATTTTCAAGGGAAAAAAAACATTTCCTTGGGCATACTCAGGTTACTGACAACTCCCAGCATGAAAGTCAAGCCTTGAACTATTGGTACTCTGACTACAGATCACAGAGAAAAATTTTTGAGAAATCACTCACAAAGGTCATAGAAGACTTCAAGTCCATACATCAAAATGCCATCCATTCTTTGGAGTTGGCCACACAGTAAGAAGTGAAACCGATGTATTTTATAATGGCACCGTGGCCATTTAGAGATGCCTGCCAAGAGCTGAACATGATACCCAGCACTACGGCTCAAAATCCTGTATTCCAAGTAGCCACATCAGTCTTAGGGTAAGATAGATCTCAAAATATACACTTAAAAAGGGAAAAGATAGACATTTGACTTCAATTGATATTGTATTGCTAATTCCTATGAGTTCTATCAAATGAATGGTGTGGAGGAGTACAGAAAGACCAACTCCATTCATGATAAGAATCATTAGGAATTCATAACAAGAGCAAGTACAAAAAGATAAGAGGATTGGGGTTTAGAGTAGAACTTACTGATGTGTGCTTCAGAAAGGTGGCTAATTCATTTAGTTTTCATATGCCCACATGTCTTCTCTATAGTGGAAGTAGAAAATTTAGAAAACTTTCCTGAGACTTCCCTGGAAATCATCTTTAAGACCTTGGGTTTACTGCCTCTGTCCACTGTTCCATGTTCCTCTTCTGTGTCAGGACTGTCTCTCATTGCCTAGACCAAGACATCAGCAGCAATTAACTCACTCTGAGATTCAAAGGTTACTGAAGAATTAGGGATGGATTTGTCCTGTAATAAAGATGGGACAAAGCTCTTTTACTTTATGAACTGTCCCAGTGTAATATAACTAAAGGTATACCACAAATACTATAGAACACTACTCCAAACATTATTAGAGGGGTCAGGATATACTGCTCAGAGACTCTTGAGAGTGAATCAGTTAGATTGTAGAATTGATTCTGATTACCAGAAATGTTTGAAAGTCTATCAACTCTACTACCCATATTTATACTAATCCACATCTGAGGTATTTCCTAGCTCTAAAATTCCACAATTCTATAATTCTGATCATCATTTTTCCCTCCCTCTATCCTACTAAGATGGTCTGATCGTTGGGGGGGGAGGGGCTTCATTTACCATTCCCACTTCTAATTCCTTCTCTAAAGAGAACCAACACATTCTTGTTTATGGCAAGTCCATTTTCACAGTGGACATAATTTTCAAGGATTGTGAAGTAGTTGCCATCAGTGCATCTGACAACATCAGTCAAGAACTACTGCTTCAAAACTAGGTCAGTCAGAAGGGGACTCCTGACCAAACCTAAAGGCAGAGCTAAGGAAACAGTTACCTGCCCTCCCTACAAATTTTTTTTTTAAACATCTTTATTGGAGTATAATTGCTTTACAATGGTGTGTTAGTTTCTGCTTTATAACAAAGTGAATCAGTTATACATATACATATGTTCCCATATCTCTTCCCTCTTGCATCTCCCTCCCTCCCACCCTCCCTATGCCACCCCTCTAGGTGGTCACAAAGCACCGAGCTGATCTCCCTG
The DNA here is from genome assembly GCF_009873245.2 of Balaenoptera musculus. Taxonomy (NCBI): domain Eukaryota; kingdom Metazoa; phylum Chordata; class Mammalia; order Artiodactyla; family Balaenopteridae; genus Balaenoptera; species Balaenoptera musculus. The sequence continues at coordinate 53,805,171 of NC_045787.1, forward strand.
TGCTATGTGGCTGCTTCCCACTAGCTATCTATTTTACGTTTGGTAGTGTATATATGTCCATGCACTCTCTCACTTTGTCACAGCTTACCCTTCCCCCTCCCTATATCCTCAAGTCCATCCTCTAGTAGGTTTGTGTGTTTATTCCCGTCTTGCCACTAGGTTCTTCATGACCTTTTTTTTTTTTTTTAGATTCCATATGTATGTGTTAGCATACGGTATTTGTTTTTCGCTTTCTGACTTACATCGCTCTGTATGACAGACTCTGGTCCATCCACCTCACTACAAATAACTCAATTTCGTTTCTTTTTATGGCTGAGTAATATTCCATTGCATATATGTGCCACATCTTCTTTATCCATTCATCTGTTGATGGACACTTAGGTTGCTTCCATGTCCTGGCTATTGTAAATAGAGCTGCAATGAACATTGTGGTACATGACTCTTTTTGAATTATGGTTTTCTCAGGGTATATGCCCAGTAGTGGGATTGCTGGGTCGTATGGTAGTTCTATTTTTAGTTTTTTAAGGAACCTCCATACTGTTCTCCATAGTGGCTGTATCAATTTACATTCTCACCAAGAGTGCAAGAGGGTTCCCTTTTCTCCACACCCTCTCCAGCATTTATTGTTTCTAGATTTTTTGATGATGGCCATTCTGACTGGTGTGAGGTAATACTTCATTGTAGTTTTGATTTGCAGTTCTCTAATGATTAGTGATATTCAACATCCTTTCATGTGTTTGTTGGCTATCTCTATATCTTCTTTGGAGAAATGTCTATTTAGGTCTTCTGCCCATTTTTGGATTGGGTTGTTTGTTTTTTTGATATTGAGCTGCATGAGCTGCTTGTAAATTTTGGAGATTAATCCTTTGTCAGTTGCTTCATTTGCAAATATTTTCTCCCATTCTCAGGGTTGTCTTTTGGTCTTGTTTATGGTTTCCTTTGCTGTGCAAAAGCTTTGAAGTTTCATAGAAACTAAATAGAAAAGTCTATTTAGGTCTTCTGCCCATTTTTGGATTGTGCTGTTTGTTTTTCTAATATTGAGCTGCATGAGCTGTTTATATATTTGGGAGATTAATCCTTTGTCCGCTGATTCGTTTGCAAATATTTTCTCCCATTCCGAGGGTTGTCTTTTCATCTTGTTTATGGTTTTCTTTGCTGAGCAAAAGCTTTTAAGTTTCATTAGGTCCCATTTGTTTATTTTTGCTTTTATTTCCATTTCTCTAGCAGGTAGGTCAAAAAGGATCTTGCTGTGATTTATGTCATAGAGGAAAACATAGGCAGAACACTCTAAGAGTTTGATAGTGTCTGGCCTTACATTTAGGTCTTTAATCCATTTTGAGTTTATTTTTGTGTATGGTGTTAGGGAGTGTTCTAATTTCATTCTTTTACATGTAGCTGTCCAGTTTTCCCAGCACCACTTATTGAAGAGGCTGTCTTTTCTCCACTGTATATTCTTGCCTCCTTTATCAAAGATAAGGTGACCATATGTGCGTGAGCTTATCTCTGGGCTTTCTATCCTGTTCCATTGATGTATATTTCTGTTTTTGTGCCAGTACCATACTGTCTTGATTACTGTAGCTTTGTAGTATACTCTGAAGTCCGGGAGCCTGATTCCGCCAGCTCCGTTTTTCTTTCTCAAGATTGCTTTGGCTATTCGGGGTCTTCTGTGTTTCCATACAAATTGTGAAATTTTTTGTTCTAGTTCTGTGAAAAATGCCAGTGGTAGATTGATAGGGATTGCACTGAATCTGTAGATTGCTTTGGGTAGTAGAGTCATTTTCACAGTGTTGATTCTTCCAATCCAAGAACAGGGTATATCTCTCCATCTATTTGTATCATCTTTAATTTCTTTCATCAGTGTCTTATAATTTTCTGCATATAGGTCTTTTGTCTCCTTAGGTAGGTTTATTCCTAGATATTTTATTCTTTTTGTTGCAATGGTAAATGGAAGTGTTTCCTTAATTTCTCTTTCAGATTTTTCATCATTAGTGTACAGGAATGCTAGAGATTTCTGTGCATTAATTTTGTATCTTGCTACTTTACCAAATTCATTGATTAGCTCTAGTAGTTTTCTGGTAGCATCTTTAGGATTCTCTATGTATAGTATAATGTCATCTGCAAACAGTGACAGTTTTACTTCTTCTTTTCCGATTTGGATTCCTTTTATTTCTTTTTCTTCTCTGATTGCTGTGGCTAACACTTCCAAAACTATGTTGAATAATAGTGGTGAGAGTGGGCAACCTTGTCTTGTTCCTGATCTTAGTGGAAATGGTTTCAGTTTTTCACCATTGAGGATGATGTTGGCTGTGCGTTTGTCATATATGGCCTTTATTATGTTGAGGAAAGTTCCCTCTATGCCTACTTTCTGGAGGGTTTTAATCATAAATCAGTGTTGAATTTTGTTGAAAGCTTTTTCTGCATCTATTGAGATGATCATATGGTTTTTCTCCTTCAATTTGTTAATATGGTGTATCACATTGATTTATTTACATATATTGAAGAATCCTTGCATTCCTGAGATAAACCCCATTTGATCATGGTATATGATCCTTTTAATGTGCCATTGGATTCTGTTTGCTAGTATTTTGTTGAGGATTTTTGCATCTATGTTCATCAGTGATATTGGCCTGTAGTTTTCTTTCTTTGTGACATCTTTGTCTGGTTTTCTATCAAGCAAATGTCTTGATATTATTTAAAGACTATTACAATTGTGCCTACTTTACAATTTTATTGGTGTTAATATCAATAATTTTAGACCTACTTCGCAAGTTTGCTAGTGTTGCTTAAAGATGCTGGTATAAAGATAGCACTAAATCTTGCCTGATAAGCTTGCTCTTTTTGTCCTAGAATACTGAGTGTGATGTGATTTTTCATGAATAATTCTGAAAAATTCAACCCTGCTGAAATTCCACATACAGAGCTAAAAGGCTCACATAGTCTTAGATTCAAATTAGCCAAATCACAATCAGATTCAATACTGTAGGCAGAGCAAACAACAGACGGACAGACTGACCACTGTTTGTAGACATCTTTTCTTATCACACTTCATTAACACTAGGAGAGTTTTCATTTCTTTGTCTCAATCGTGAAAACATCTGGAGAATTTAATTAATGCACTGAACACACTGAGTAATCCAGGTCTCAAAGGTAATGTGTGTTCACTTACATTTGTTGGTTTCTGTAAAGAAAATGGCCACTTTCATAAACTGACAGCAGTCAGAATGGCACAATGCTTACATTGGTGCTATCTGGCATGGGTTTCCAACCCTGGGTTCTGGTTCTGCCTCCTGACCAGTGACCTACATAATCTTGCTAAGGAAGATCCCAGATATCATTACTTTATACATCAGTTCACTCGTTTGGTCAATGGCAATGAACATTATCAACTGTTGTTTCTTTCTTGTTTCTTTCACAACTATGGTGATTTATTTTATATAATAATCATTTTTGTATCAGGTCCAGTGCTAGGCATTGAGACGAGTAAAGCTCAACCCCTGCTTTCAAAGAGCTCACAATTCCCCGCACATAACTAACTATAAGGTAGTGAATGAGAATAAGGAAAAAGAGAGAGGAGGGTGGCAGCTCCTAGTGTAGGCTGAAAATATAATTAACCAGTCTTGAGATTTCCATTGCACCATAATGCAAATGCCACCCACCAGAGTCTGTCAATCTCCAATTACACCCTTATTTAGACAGAAGAAAGAAGACAGTTGAATAGAGGGAAAATGCTGATATTTCTCATTGACTTGTAAATATGAAAATGTCAAGCAATGAAAAGTATATACATTTATATACAGATTATGAAGCAAATATTTCCCCCAAAATATAAAATAGGCTGAAGTCCATAGAGAGGAAAGAGCTTTTATACACAGAGTTTTATAATTTGCAGCCCACCATTTCTCTCAAAGTTTTTTTAAGCATAAATACCATCATCCTTCAAGTTCACCAATGTGTACGATGCAGCTAAGATAGCTCAACACTAATAATGCATTCAAAACCACAAAGTTCAACTTGATAGGCATTTATGGCATGCTTTGTGCCAATATCCTTACCTTAATAGTTTCAATTTCAAATAGCATTCTGAATGAGAAGGATTTTATTAGTTTATATAAAGTTTCAGGGATTTTCCCCCACTTACTAGGAAAATGCATAAGAATTTTTTTTAAGTCTTCCATTTAAATAAAGGAGCAATATTATTCATCATAGCCTAACCATCAATATTTAATTATTCTAAAACCAAAAAGCTTAAAGTTAAAGGAAATGAATTCAATAAATTCTCAAGTGAAAATTATATATCCCCAATGAACACAGTTATTTAGGATTGTTCCATCTCACTAGACGTAAGTTAAACATATTCTGATTAAACACCTACTATGTGTAAGGCACATAATTACTGGAAGAAGAAAGAAATCATTTCTACCCTTAGAGAATAACACTCTAACAACCAGTTTAACTGACTGAAACTTCCAAGCAGAGTACTATTTATGCATTTGAATAAATGAGTCTGAATATCACCCTAAGAATGAAACAAACAAAAAAATTTGATTTAGCTATTTTTCACTGGAACAGAGACTTGTTTTATCATACACTAGGCACAAAGTCAAAATATAATTTCAGGAAATATATTTCCTACATGATAGGTGAGCTTGTATATAGAAAGATGCATTCAAAGCAGAAATTCTACTTCAATTACACAGATCTTCAGCTAATGAAAATTCTTGATTAAACTTTTGATTTCAAAAGGCAAACAATAGTGGAATAAGTAGTGATTGAGTTAAAGTTATTGCAAAAGAAAGATTCAGTCACTGAGGAGCAAATTAATCAACATCAAATTTAAACTACAAAACTATTTAAACTACATGAAATGGTGTATCATTTTGCTTTTCATATAATCTTCAATTTTGAAAAGAATGATGCCCATTCAAAGAACTTCTCAAGTGAGTAATATCAGAAACACAAAGAAAGAGGAGAAAAGGAAAAGAGCAACAATCATTCCCAAAATAACAGAGCACAACCTGTTTATTATAAGAAATATTTAATAAAGAAGTTTTCCAGTGGTGATTTTGATAAAATTGGAATTTTTTCAATTTAGATTGATATTACCCAATGTTTACATACATCTGATCTTTGCTCAATATTATCAGGCTATGTTACGGACTCTGTAAATAAATATCTAACATTTAAACAGGCTTAAGATCGACCATGTAATATGCTTCAAGCTACATTTGAAAATTATGTTAAATGAAAATATATCTCTATGAAAAATGCTTCTGACAGTTTTAAACTAATAGAATATTAAACACAAAAGAAAAATCCAACAGGTTTACATTATGTTTCAGCTTTTAAGTTACTCAACTAGGATTATGTGTGGCTTCCCCATGTTTGGAATCCATTCAGATAGTTCAGATCCCATTGTAGCCAAGTCTACAAGATTGCCCCAGTTCTTTTGTTAGTTTGACAAATTTTTCATGTCAAACATGACTTGAAATAAATAAGCCATTATACTAACTTTGGAGTTAACTTTGTTTTAAAAAGATAATTATAATGGTCTGTGGTAACTAATTTTGCTCTGTTTTAACATGAGGGTATCAGAAGAAGCTTTTAACTATTTAGACTTCTAAGAAAAGTCCATAAAAAATAAAAGTCCATGAAAGGTGAATGTTTACCTTGAACACCACAATCAGATCCAAACTGACATATATTTTATGGTTTACAGTAAAACCCTCTCACTGTTTCACTCACCTAAGAAGAACTGGTGTACAGCAACCAAGTTAAAGGACAACTGACCAGTATGGCAGCTTTGAGTTGAAAAAGGAGGGCTAGCTTTTAGAATCCTAGTTCTATGTGGTTATAATCAAAGGCTCAAAAATAATTTAAAATGGCCAAATAAGGTCTTAGCAGACTGAATCTCCCACAGATAACAACTATAAACTCTGGACAAAATCCAAAAACAAAACCAAAAAGAAGCCAGCTACCTGAAGACACTGGAGAACAACCAAGAGCAGGCAGATTCTGGAAGAAAGTTAACACTTGAAAGAAGAAAACAACACTGGGTGAGTTTCCTGTTTTCATGGATTCTAGGATGAGGGCAGGATCTCAAGAAGTAAAGAGCCAGAAATGGGGAGCTCTAAATTCTGTGTATAACTCTTCCCAAATCTCTGGCAACTGAACCACAAGTGTGTGGTCAGACTCCAAGCAGCTCAGCCAAGGATAAAACAACTAAGCTGAGATTGAAATGGCCATCCAAGAGACAGCAGTTGCAGCTGTAGGACAGTTAATAGGACAGCTATAGGACAGTTAATTGCCTACTATAACAAAAGAAATCAACTCTATTCAAGGAAATATACAATATCCAGAGTATTCACAACAAATCATTCATAATCTTCAGAATATAATCCAAAAGTGCTACACATATGGGAAATATAACCCATTCTCAAGAGAAAAGACAATCCTAAGAAGGCAGTCATGAGATGGCCCAGGTGATGGAATTTTCAGACAAGGACTTTAAAGCAACTATTGTAACTATGCTCAATCACATAAAGAAAAACGTGCTTTTATTAAATGAAAAGATAGGAAATGTCAACAGATAACTAGAAACTATTTTTTTTTAAGAAGAACCAGATGAAAATTTTAAAACTGGAAAATAAAATATCTGAAAAAAAATTGTGACAGGCTTAACAACAGAATGGAGGTGACAGAGGAAAGAGTCAGTGAATTTAGAGACAGATCAATAGAACTGCTCTAATTTAAAAGAAGAGTAAGGACATCGGGAAAAAATGGACAGGGACCTATGGGACAATATCAAAATAACAGTTACCAAACATAAGGTAACTGAAATTCTAGAAAACAGGAAAGAAAGAATGGAACAGAAAATATATGTGAAAAATTAAGAGCCAAAAATTTCACAAATTCAGTGAAAGATATAAATTTACAAGTTCAAGAAGCTTGGTGAGCCCCAAGAAGGATGAATACAAATAAAACTATGACTAATCACATGACAGTTAAACTGCTAAAAAACCACAGATACAGAAAAAAATCTAGAAAAAGCATCACATACAAGGAAACAATGATTCAAATGGTAGGTGACTTCTCATCACAAACAAACCAGAAAACAGAACAATGCATTTAAAGTTCTGAAATAAAAATAATTGTAAACTCAAAATTCTTGATTCAATTTAAATATCCTTCAAGAATGAAATAAAATGAAGACATTTTCAGACAAAAGGAACAAAGAGAATTTATCACAGTAGCCTTGCACTATGAAAAGTGCTAAAGGAAGTTCTTCAGGCTGATGGAAATTTGAATCTTCAGGAAGGAATGAAGAACATTAGAAATGGTTAGAAAATTTTTTATGATGGAATGATGGAAAGATAATTAAAATTATGTCACCCAAGCTTTGCGAATCTCAATATCCCAGTCTAAGAGAAGAAATAGCAATGCTATGAGGAATATATGTGAACAAGCTTCATGAAAAAGTTAATTACTATTAAAAATATATGGTGTTCTTATAAACATGTCCAGAATCAGGGGAAAATCACAAGATTTTAGTGTTCAGCTTGGCATTTATTTAACAAGCATTTCATGGATATGTATTATTTGCAATATAACATGCTACATGCTTCAGATTTTCTGCTTGAAAAAAGAAGTAAATGGTTTTAATTTCCAAACTAATTTCATAAAAATTAGTGATAAGCCAGGATTTTAGGGAATTTAGAAGGAAAATGCAAAATAGCCAAAAACTGTTAAATTATCAATCTGCACCTTTATTCTAAAAGTCACCTCCAACAAGTTCAGTTGTAGAGAGAGAATCCACATGTTTGTATATTACCTGCTCTAAGTTTTTACTTAATTTGTCCTTGCAAAACAGTGCAATGTTTAGTCACCAAATCACATTTTTGCCCACCTGGTTTCCCTTCAAGCTACTCAAAGAATACATGTCTCAGTGTAGCCTACATAAGACAGAGTAAGGACAAAGGAACCCAACTGCTTCATTCCTGACACCTAGAAATTTGCAGTGACTCCACATTCATGGGAAGACAAATGGCTACCCACCTACCCGTCTTTGTGACATTACAAACAAACAAAACAGAAGATGTATGTATACATATAATATATAGGAAAACCACAAGATACTAAGCATAAAGCTCGGAGTACTGATATTTTTAGAAATGTTGATTCCAGGAGAGATTCAAACTTCATGTTCCTTAAGCAGTTCTAAAAATCCCTAACTTTTCCCATTCTCTTTTCCCTTCCGATTTGGGAAGGGAATAAACTATTACTCCTCTTGCTCAACTCTATACCCTGATTGACTGGGGTCAGAAATTACAAATATTCCGTATAGAGATATCTTTATCACACATTACTGAAATGTCAATTAAATAAAAATCATGAAAGAATATCATATATCAGAGTTTCATCTTAAATTCCCCTTTGGCTTCCTTACATTTCTGTTTTCCACTCCTATCTCTATACCTTCTTCTAAGCCACTTTCTGAGATGGAAATAACTTTCCACCTCACTTTGCAGAGACATCTGCCTGTCCTAGTTGAACAAGGAATTAAGGACCAACATAGTGTGTATGATGACCTGGTTAGCCAGCCTTCATCTCCCCACTTGACTGTGCTGCGTAGAATCAGATACTATTTTCATTTGTAGTTGGAAGTTCATATATTATAAGAGGAAGCAAAAGGAGAAGTCGATATAATCATAGGTGCCCCTGTCAAGACTAGACTGTCACTCTGGCTTGTTCATAACCTTGGCAAGCGGAAAAAGGATATTTATGGGCTATGTGGTCTTTGAGTGTACTTATTTTGCAAAGCAGTGACTAGAACCCATTCAAGACAAGCCAAACTATCTGTTTTAGGACTTTATTTTGCCTATAAGCCCAGTGAAGGTCTGTCCCACCCAAACCTTTTGTACCTTTTATGTAAGTGAGTTTCAGACCGTACTATTCTATCAGTACATTCCACTTTCCCTAGGAACTCCCTTTGCATTTCTTAACTTTAGAAAATTAAATCTTTCAATAATATGTTTCATCTTTACATTCTAAAGAGCCAAAAAAGCTGACTGATCATCATCCAAGAGAAATAGACATAGGCAGTCCACTTTACTGTCTGGTACACTCAACTGGAAATATATTAGTGGTGGTAATTGCTCAAGGATTGGGATTGAAAGGATGGATTGCAGTGGGGAGCCTGTTTAACAAATACTGCAGTTAACACCACCTACATGTTGGAAGGTGAACTAGGTAATAAACAAAAGATGAAATTAATATGCATGCTCGGTCCCCAAAGATAGCCAGATGGCTGGCTATGACATCAGATGTTTCCTCTTTGCCGTTGCAGAGGGAATCACTCCTCTGCACACTGAGTGGTACAGGTGACATTTTCTGTGAGCGTGGGCATCCGAAGGTGGACAGTAAGAACCGTGAAGCAGCCTAGGTGGCCCTAAGGACTTTGAGCCCAAAGCCATGCCAGGAGTCCCCAGGGGCCAGAAGGCACAAGGAACAGCAGTCATATATTGAATAAAGGGCAAATTTCACAAGCACAATGCTGACCACCTCACTGCGGACTCATACTGCCCAGGGAAGAAAGGAGGGAAATATGAGGGCTGCAGGACTAAAAGGTTTATTTTCTCTCGGCCTCAGGAGCTCCAAGTGTCCCAGGTTTCCCACTCGGTGTGGTCAGGCTGTGACTAGAGCCACATACGTAAAGCCCTTTTGTTCCCACTTCACTGTTAGAAGACAAAGAAGCCCTTATTTGTTTCTAAAGTAAGCAGCCATCTCCACAGCTTTTGTCATATTCCAAGATGGCATATTGTGAAAGGTAGTCACTTACACTAAGCCCCAAGCACAGAGGAAAATCTCAATGCTGAAGACTGAGCTCTCTGGACACACCTACCACCAAAAAAAGCCTTTCCAATGCTCCCTCACTTTTTCCTTCTGCTTTCTTTGTCCTTCCATCTCTCCATTTAACTGTTCCACCTGTGTTTTACTAAGATTTCTCCAACTAGCAAATAACTAAGCAGCCTAAAACAAAAAGACCAGGGACCAGCACCTAATGCCAAGACAACAGGCAGCATCTCTCCGGCTCTCCATCTCCTGCCCAAAGTTTGGAAGACAAATAAAGAGCACACTGTGCCATTGACCACCTAAGCTACTCAGACCTCTGTTCTACACCTTGAGCTTGATGCCTTTCTGCGGACTTGGGAAGAATGAACTCCTCATTCTGTAATTATTGTCAAGAAGTCTCCTTAGGCAACAAAGAGCAAAACACATTGGTGGCCTAAAGAAATACAACACCATGGGCGTTCTTGGTTTACTCGGTAAACGTGGTCCTTTCCAGTACTGAATAAATCTTGATTTTGTAAATCAAACTCTATCTTAAAGCCCTGGCAGAACTCACAACTTAGAGCAGCACTGTGGTATATTACTTTCCGAACCCCATTCTCTAAAGGAGTTCTTAACTGAGGTTCATGACTTCCCAGGCATCTGTGGATAGAATTTAGAGAAGGCATGGACCTTTATGGGGAAAACATTTATCTTTATTTTCAATAATGACTCAAAAATTGTACTTTCTTATATTATGACTGTAGGCAACAAACCATAGCATTAGCAGTACTACTAATTTTGTCAACAGTTGAGATCTCAGATATTTTCATACCACATTAGAGTTTCTGCAAATATCACTTAAGCTCAACTTGGAAATTATAGTCATGATCAGATTGCTGCTAGACCTTCTTATTTATTGCATTACTAATGAAATACATATATTACTATATCATCAATGTGTTTGTTTTATTGATGACTTTATTTCAATCCAATTGCTTTCCCTTGCAATCCTATTATTTTAATTTATGCATCGAAAATATTATTCCAGGAGGCCATAGGTTTCACCAGACTGTCAAGCAGATCCATGGCACAAAAAAGATTAAGAACCCCCGCTATAAACTAAATGGACCGTTTGTTCTTCCCTCAAACACATCCTATGCTTTGGACCAAGGTAATTTCTACTTTGAGAATATCTTCTTTCCTCCCTTCATGACCATAAATCAAAACCTTACCTCCCTCTCAGTGTGGAGACCAAATGCCACCTCCTTCATAAAGCTTCCCTGATCCCCTTGCACTGGTCAGGATGGTATTCTGCACCCCTTTTTTCACATTATCACATTCTACCCTGTAGACGCTCTTGACCCCCTCTGAATAGATAGGAAGCTCCTTGAGGGCAGAGACCAGGTATACTTCATTACTGAGTGCCCAACAGCAGCCATCTCCTGACAGCTCAGCTTGTTCCCACTGCTCCATTCTCTACATCACTCCTATTTCTCTACATCTTCAAACCACAGAACTCCTATGCACGTGTCACTTCTCTTTTATTCTGCAGAATAAAACCAAATTCCTCCATCTGGCATTCAAGGCCCTTCCCAAACTGGCCACTTCCTACAGTCTAAGTCGTCATCTCTTCCATCTCTGACCCCCATCTCTGGTCATTTTCCAAACTCCCACGCAGTTTTCCTACTTCCATGCTTTCATTTTTGACAATCCCTCTTCCTGGAATGCTCTATATCCTTTTGGATAGAGAAGAGAAAATGACACCCTCAACATTTCCAAAAGAGCCTTTATTTTCAAGGGATTCCTCCCCAGATTCACACTGATAATCAAAGCTGATTGTAGCAATGGCACTGCATGACCTGAGTATTATCACTGAAAAAACTTTATCACACATTTCCATTCCAAAATGTCATATTTGTGCTTTATCACTTTGTGACAGAGTTCTGAATGTTTCAGAGCCAGGAGGCAGGTTGAAATTCTGTATCCACCTCACCTGTCCACACCTGAAATTCAAGGCCATTGCCTCATCCTCCTACCCAATGGTCTAGCCCCCTAAGTGGACCTACCTCCCAATTCTTTCCACCAATCTCTATGAAATTTCCTTGGCAAACAAATGCCCTCTTCACCATGGAATCGCATCAAGGAATGCTAACCCCAAATGCCTTACAGCCATCTCTAGGAGATACTGTGAGGATAGATAGTAATGCAAGCATTTTCCCAACCCACCACTGATCCTTCCTGCCTTTGATGAAACCCCCTCTGTCTTGGAGACTCACGCCATTCAGCTCTGCCACCTTCTACCTTTCCTTGACTTCATCCCCCATCCACCTCCAGTGGCTATCCAATGATGTCCCGTGAGGATGAAGGCACTTGCTTTACAGTCTCCAACCTGTGCCATCTTCTGGGATGACTTGGGGTCGCCCAACCCCTGATCTCATAATTCCTAAACCTCTGGACTCCATCACTCTTACTTGCTCTGCACATCAGCAACCATTCCAGTGGTTCACACAGGACCTTATCTCTGTGTCCTGAATCATTAAGCCTGATGCCCTATTCTCTGAACATCACCATCTATCCTACCAGTGTTAACACTCAGTCATTCCATCTAAATGTTCTCTTCTCGTCATGGAATCCTCCTTTCCCTTTATACATCTGACTTATTTGAATCTAGAAAACAAACAAAACATAAAACACTTTCTTAAGATCCGTTTTTTCCTACTTAACATAATTTTGCACTCCCATACCACGCCCTGAATCCCACATAATTGATACTTAAAAGAAATTGTGAGTTATTTAATCAGTGTGTCCCCAGAACCTAATAAGGTGCCTGGAATATAATGGATTCTCAAAAAGTAAACAATTCCATCTAGCCCCATGGGTTTTTTTTCTACGCCTCTATGCTCACAAATCTACATACTCAGTTAAGAATTCTTATCTGAGCTCAGAGCCACAGTTCCAAATATCCAGTAGACACTTCTATATGAATATCTGATAAGAACCTCAATGACTCAATGCATCCAGAACAGAATTTAATACTCTCCAGCCTCACTCCAACTTAAGTGTGTTGTTCATCCTAGCCTAATAAATTCCATCACCATACACAATGCTGGTCCCTACAGCCTGAGAGTCCTAATACTGCCCTTCCCTCTTTTTACCTCTATATCAACTGGAGACTCTATATCAACTCTATATCTCCTTTAAAAGTCCTCTCAAATCCATATCACACGTATCTGTGTCCTGAGCCACCCCTGACACTGCCCTTAGTTCAGGCCATCTTTATCTCTTGCCTGGACTAGTGCAATAGTCTCCTGTCTTGTCTTTTCCCTAGTCGCCTACTTAAATAACTATAATAGTTCTCATATCTTTCTGGATAAATTTCAAACCCTTTATCATATCCAATGACATGAAATATCAAGCCCTATCTATCTCACTAACTTCTAATCAGGCTTAGTCCAGAACCCTTAGTGCTTGGCGAAAGCAGCTGCTTAATATACTGATGAACAAATATCACTGTTCACCTTTTCCAACGCATAAACTCTACTATAACCCATACCAATATGTGCAGTTCCCCAAACGCACCACATCTAAGTCTTTGCACATGCTATTCTCTTCTGCCTGGAATGGTTTTCAGTTATGCCCCGATCTACTTAAAAACTCCTACTCAGTCTTCTGGACCCAAATCAAATAATTCTGTGAAGCCTTGACAGATTACCTAGAGGATGAGTCATCAGTCCCCTCGGTGTGTACCTATTACAGACTCTCCATTTGGTGCCTAGCTTATTTCATGGCAGCTTTTGTTTACAAATCTCATTCCTTTATTGGATTGCACATTCCCTGTGGGCAGAGACCACAGCAGATCTCTCTAGGTATCTCTGTGCCAAGGAATGTGCTTGCTGCAATGCTTGTGCTGTAAGAGAAAAAAAAATCATTAAACGGATCCTTCAAGGCCTAATGCAGCTGTCAGCCCTCCTACAAAGCTGCCTCATCAGAATGAGTTGCTCCTCACTCTGTGACGACACTTATCATACTCTGAAGACTCGCCCCTCACACTTGCAGGGCCCAGGGTAAGAGAAACAAACTGTCCAATAAAGGAGGCTCATCCTATTTTATCTGTTTTGACAAAATACCTTCACAGTGACCTGGAAGGCCAGGTTGGAATTATAAATTCTTGGACTTCTCCAAGTTCTAGTTCAGAACCTGGTGGGTAGGGACAGTCGGCCCCCGGCCCAGAGCCCACTCCCCTTCTTTTCCTATATCACAGTGCACCTTATACGCACACTTACAAGACCCCAACCTGCATGTGCAAGCTCTGCCTACATCCCTTACACAGAGCTGCCCTTTGACCCCCTCCTCTTGCCCAGGGATGCGAATACCAGCAGCACAGGTGAGCCCAGAGAGGGGAACTGCACAGGTGCTAGAAACTGACTCAAGTCATCTGGGCGGGGAAGTTCAGGGCCTTGAATACCCACAGTGCCTAGAGGAAGGGGGTATGGATGCTGGGTGGGCACTTTTCTCTTAGCCCCACAAGCTCCTTACTCCACAGAGAGGGCTCACGTGAGGCCTCTGAAAAGCAAGGTCCAAGGCAGGAGACAGAATGCCTGGTGTACAGGACTGCAGTAGAGTCATCGCACTGTGCCTGTCCGCCCATGGATTGTAAGCTCCCTGAGGTTTAGGGGTTTCTATCCTACTTCCTGGTAAAGGAGAGGGAGGCCCTCTCATGGGGCTTGGAGCCCCACAAAGTACCAACTTCACCCCTGGGAGCTTGCTTATAAGAGATGCTGAATGAAGAGTTATTTAGGGAATGAATTAACAAAGACTCTTTTTATACTTTCAACAAGTAACAATTCTAGTATTGGGGGGTATTTATTGTTAACTCTTACCTTGTTTCTCAAACTTGTAGTCCGTCATGCCTTATCTTTCCCTAAAAGATTTTAAATTCCTAATGATTTTCGATCTCCCATAAAAATCCCAATGTCCTAAACATAATCTGCACTCAATAAATATTTGTTGGATTTTTTTTTTTACAGGTCATCCTCATTAACATACTGAGATTTTTTTTTTCAGTCATCTCAGAAGTTGCATTGTGAGTCATAACCCAAATGATAGCAGTGACTGTCATAACAGAAAGCTTCTGAGAGTAATTTTAACCAGTCGCTAGTAATAATTTATTTTTAATTTTTAAAAACAACTGTGGCTGTAACTATTTTACTAGTGAAACACAATAGCTATTGTTACTAGTGTTCAGGCAACTGAAAACTAACAATTGAACCTGTGCTGATGAATCAGTCAGAGGAAAGAGTGAATGAAAAGAATGACAGGCTTAAAAGTCAGTATTTGAGAAATTGAATTTGTTTGCAGTTGTTGACAAAAAATCTGGCTGAAGAAAGAATTAATGATAATTCCCAGAGTGAGGACTTCTCACAACTCCAGGAGAGATCTGGCAACTTCATCAAAATTAAAGTAGTCTTTGATTGACAAAAGGGACTATTGTACTATTGAGGAGATTATTTTAAGTAAGTTGAGAGATCTATACAATCTTCTTGAATATGACATCACACACACACACACACACACACAAATGAGGTCCTTGGGAGCCTTCATTCCACTGACGCTGTCTTGCAAGCTTCCTTGAACTTCAATAAATCAGAGCAATCTAATCCCACTCCTGGGCATATATCTGGAGGAAACTCTAATTCGAAAAGATACATGCACCCACAATGTTCACAGCAGCTCTATTTACAATAGCCAAGACATGGAAGAAACCTAAATGTTCATCAACAGATGAATGGATAAAGATGCGGTACATATATACAATGGAATATTACTCAGCCATAAAAAAATTGAAATAATGCCCTTTGCAGCAACATGAATGGACCTAGAGATTATCATACTAAGTGAAGTCAGACAGAGAAAGACAAAGATCATATGATATCACTTATATATGTTATCTAAAATATGATACAAATGAACTTATTTACAAAACAGAAATAGACTCACAGACATAGAAAACAAACTTATGGTTACCAAAAGGGAAAAGGGGTAGGAGGGATAAATTAGGAGTTTGGGATTAGCAGATATAAACTACTATGTATAAAACAGATAAACAGCAAGGTCTTACTGTGTAGCACAGGGAACTATATTCAATATATTGTGATAAACCATAATGGAAAAAAATCTGAAAGAGAATATATAGATATATAGATACATAGATATAGATACAGATATATAACTGAATCACTTTGCTGTACACCAGAAACTAACACAACTGTAAATCAGCTATACTTCAATTCAAATTATTTTAAAAAGTCAGAGCAATCTGACCTGCAGGAGTCCTGTCCCAGGAGAATCAGAGACAAGGTAGGCAGAAGGGTACACAAGACCCTTCTGGACATTAAAGGATGTCCATTAATGGAATTATTTTTTATAACAGCTTTATTGAAATACATATTCACATACCAACTCATTCACCCATTTAAAGTATACAATTCAATAGGTTTTTAGCGTGTCACAAGGTTGTGGAATCATCACCATAATCTCATTTTAGAACAATTTGTCCCTGCAAAAGAAAACTACGTACCCACTTATAGTCACTCCGCAATCCCCCTACTCCCCCAACCCTAGGTAACCACTAATCTGCTTTCTGTCTCTATGCATTTGCCCATTCTGGACATTTCAGATAAATGGAATCATGTAATAGGTGGTCTTCTGTGGCTGGCTTCTTTCACTTAGAATAGTTTTTTCAAAGTTTAACCGTGTTGTAGCATGTATCAGTACTGCATTCCATCTTATTGCCAAATAACATTCCATTGTACGGATAGACCACTTGGAAGCTATGCTTTGAAAATAAAAACTCTACGTCTGTTGGTGCTTTTACCTAAGCTTTCCTCAGAAGATCTCCAGTTTCTAGATACATGGATATATGATAGCATAAGTTCCATCACTGTATGAACTTGGACAGATTACCACTCTAAAATTCAACTTCCTCACCTGTAAGGTGGAAATTATATTGATACCTACCTATAGAGTTATTAGGATTATTATGGTCTATTAAATCTAGTATAGTGATTTCCCATAGGAAGAATTCATTAAATATTAGGTTTCATGAGGGCATAAAAAATTTACCATCTTTATTTTTAAATTGATTGAATTTTTAATTACAAATGTGATATTATTTTGTAACCAATAAAAATTACATAGATGAGTTTTTAACTTCATAATCTTCCTCTCAGCTGTCTATCTGTCCTCAGATGTTGCCAATGTAAAATGTGGTGTGTATATTTTCTCTGTGCTCATATGAATTCACAGAACAAAAAGGCACACATCGGGAGGTTTTTCCCTTTTTCTTTTACTCTAATGTATACTATACACATTACTCTGAAATTTATCTTTTTTAAAAACACTAAAAAACATCTGGTCATCTTTCCAGGCCAATACATGTATATCTAACTTTTCATTTTTAACAGTCACACCAGATTCGACAGTGTAAATACTCCCCAATTTTTCAACATTTCCACTCCTGATGTACATTCAGATTACCTTCCATTGCCATTATAAAAATGTCTGACAAAGCTGCCATTAACATAATACTAAATAGTAACCATAATCACAATGTTGTTATTATCATTATATCCATATCTTTGCATTCCCAAGTTCAGTCTAAGCCTGTCCCTTACCTGGTCAATACCAAGGAATAGGACTTGGATGAACCAAGGATGGAGAATGAGATGATCTATAATAAGGAACTTTAAGCAAAAGAAATTTCAGGGAAAATAAACTATTATAATTCAAATGAACAACTCCAGGGACTTAGATCCCCAGGGGAGACATTGCAGGGCATTCTGGACAGGAGAGAAAGGCAATTGAGGACAAAAGGGGAGAGAAGGTGATCAGACCAGGAGAGTCAGAGACAGCAAGCTTCCTATGAAAGCTCTGCTCCAAGCCAGCCTCCCTGGGCAGTGAGTAAAATTTTGACTTTTTAGCCAACCTACATCTTCCTTAATGTTAGAGATCGCATCTTCTTTTAGATCAACTACAGCTTCCTAGAAACAGTTATAAAATTTTTAATCAATATTTAAACTTTTGCAAGTAAGCCTAATTACTCTATTCATAAATAAATAAACAAACATATTCAAATGTATTCAAAACTGGGCAATGAAAAGCTATGATAAAACTATGTATATGCTGAATGAACCTGACTTTCTGTAATGCTTCTTTCCATTCATGGAAGAGCCTGCCATTTGAGCATGTATGTGTATAAAAGCCTCTTAACGAACTCCCCTCAATGGGGTTTAATCACCAAAGCACTAAAAGAAGATCTGAAATGATTGAATTATAGGATATTTCAAACAGCTTTCTCATAGCATGGACCCTGGGATACCTTACGGCAGGTTCTAGCGTCCCTTGAATGAATTTACTATAAACCTCACATACGGCACTCCCTTTCCAAGAGCTAAAACAATTTAGAGAGAACACAGGGAAAATGATCCAGTTATTTTATTTCTGGAAATATATGCTATGTGGAAAGAGCTCTTTATCCAGAGGGAAAACTTCTGGATTTTACTGGCTTACTAAAATATAAACCATTTAGTGGCTTTTTTTTTAACCTAAGATTAAGCTTTCTTTCATCCGTTTGCACATGTCAACCAAAAATAGCAGACTCCAGATAAGAAAAAAAAAGTGTTTGTACAAAAAAGAAAATTTATGTCCCAAAAGCCATGATCTCCCTTTTTCTGGAGTGTTATTTCATGGGTTTTTTTTTTTTATTCAGGTTGTTTATCAAATATCTGTTATAATATGAAAGAGAATAGTCATCGCCTATCAACCCTAAAAATTCTCACAAAATGTGCAAGGGACTCACTAAAGATAAGCAAATACTGGCAGCTGAGCATTAGCCATTGCACAGAAAACCAGTCATGTAAACATATATGTTAACTGAGATTTAGTATTCCATTACAGGATAGAAAAATTAATAACTTGTAATTGACATATTCTTTATTTCCTTTCAGCAAGGTATAGATGGTCCCCCAAATAACCCTTATATGTATTTAATGTTGGCAGCACACAGCTATTTCCGCTATGGTCTTTAGGGTCCCGCCACCCTTCATCTGCTACAAGACAGCACATTGAAATCTTTCCAAGGGGCCTTTTAGAACCGGGCCACCCTGTTTCTCTCCACAGAGGATACTGAAAGCCTATTTGTCAGGAGCAATAAGGTGCCTATCAAGGTCTGCTGACAGGCCCAGATGAGGCCCACCTACTCCATTCCTAACCCAAGGATTATAAGAAGTTTCTGTTGGCCCTGGTCTTTGCAACAATTTTGCAATCAACACATTTCACACCTTATCCTCAATAATCAATTCCAGGAGCAAGTAGAAAGCCATTTAATAGCAAGAGAGTTGTCAATATGACACAAATTCACATCCGTTCATAGTGATATCCTACAGAACCTCTGTCATTAGCTCAATACCATTGCATCCTGTAGACAAGTCAGGAGTTAGAGCTGGTGTCCTTTCCATTGATCGAGCTCCATGGGTTCCTAAGACTTAAGCAGCAGGTAGAGAAAGCAGATGTTCCCTCTAAGCCGTCTCCTCCTGCTTCCTCTCTCACTCCCAGCCAGTCCTGCACATCCAGGCTCCTTTCCTGATTGCAGTGTTCTCCTTACATCCACTGCTGTTCCTCCACAGCCTTGCAATTTCCCTCACAAATTAAGATCTCTGAGAATGAGTCCACACCCAACTACCGGAGCTAGGTCATTTTCCCTAAATAAAGGCTCTTGAATACCTTTTCTCAATAAGTCATGAACTCTTTGACAGTGGGGACTAGGTCTATTTCATCTCTCTATCACTAGAGCCTGGAATTAGTATATAGTAAGTTTTCAGTAAGTATTAATCATAGCAATTGTAAATAATAATAAAGAGAACAGCAAACATTTCTCAAGTCCTTCTTTTGCACCAAGAACTCAATCGAACATCTTACTTGCATCATCTCATTTAGTCTTCACAAATGCATTGCAAGAGAAGGAGTAAAATTATCCCCACTTTAAAGATGAAGACACTGAGGTTTAGGGAAGTCATTTGCTCAAGATCATACACACATAATAAGTGGGAGAAAAGAGACTGAAATCCAGGTTGGTCTGACTCCAGAGCCCAAGCTCTTCAGTTTCTCTGATAAATGAATTTAATTATGCACTCAATTATATTAACCCTTAGCTGCTGCAAATAGGAATTCTGCAGCCAGAATGAGATAAAAGAGTCTACCCATCGGAAAATTTTCTGGCTATTGGGATTTCTGTCACTGACAACTTTTGGTACCAGAGAACAACACTGCCAGCAGATGATGTTGTTTATGAGATCAGCACTTGTCTATTTTGGTGCCACGTAGGAGTGTACCAAACACTGCACTTGCAATTTTACACTTTGTTCTTCCTCCTGGTGGCCTCCAATTTAACCAGTGCTTAACGGAGGAGAACTGAACAAGACCCAGGCAAGGAACACGAAGTTGCAACTCAGTTCTAATTCATTCAACAATCATAATGCCTTTCACGTGCTATTTATTCCGCTCCCATATCCCTCTCTTGCATAATCACTATCAATTCAATTTCCAGGGGTTCTGCACACTGAGCAGACGATAAACAATTTCCAGGCGCTAACTTCAACCTGCAAATGGCCCCATCAGCACCTCCCCCCCCACACACTGTCTTCTGTTCCCAGGTATTATGTAAAGCTCAGTTACTAAGCTTTCGGGGCTGGGAGCTGCCTGTCTTCCGGGAACTCTGTAAGCAAGAGGAGAAAACTGTAAGCCATTAGCTTGCTTCGAAGACTTGGAGACATGAGGCTTAACTGAGGTTTACTGGCAATTGGGTTTGTCCTTATTCCAAATCCTTCCAGCTCTGGCCCCTGTTAAGTTTCTTTGAGTACACCGTCTTCTTTTCCCATTTCCCAATACACTAAAGGTCCTTTTCTGGGACTGAATCATAAATTACAAGGTGTAATCTAAAGAAAAACATTTATTTTGGAGTCTCATTAACAACTCAGAGGAGAGCGATAGTGTTTATTCCCCGCATGATGGAGTGGACTCCTGCAGACGTGAAAAAGGCCAAGCCCTCTTCCTAATCCTTAAACACACACACACACACACACACACACACACACACACGGTCAATATTCACAACAGGGAAGGTACCACAGAAGGGCAGAGGAAACACTGCACTAAAGACAGTTTCTCTAAACACCAAGTATGAAGCTCCTTGTCGTTAGTGATTTACTGGCAACCATACATAATTATCCATCCCATGTGTCAGTTTTTACAATAGTGTCTCTCAGTGCCAAAATTCAGCCCTTTATACTCTGCTCCATGATGTTGGGACTGGGGCTCTGCAAGCCACGTTTCTCCTTTGTCAGTTGGCTCCATATTCAACTCTGCCAATAGTGGATATTAGAGGGAAACTTCAAGGGAGAAGCCAGGAGAAGCAACATTCTTCTTCCTGTTTGCCTCTGTTCCTATGAGCATCACCCCAACAATGGTCCTTCATCCTGGAGGTGACAGCTCATTCCAATCTCCTGCTTCCTTTTGCCCCATTCAGAACTAGCTTTATCACCCACTGGCCTCTCCCCTGAGCTGCTGAGGTATCTGGACCTGGGTGGTACCCCCTCCTCAGAAGTCTGAGTCCCAATTCTGTGAGACCCTCCTCTGAGCCTCTGGGTTCTGATCGACCCCACCTCTTCCCTTTGTTCCCCAACCCTGGGGGATGGCAATGGCTTCATGTAATTATTACCTCTGTGTTACCTCAGGGTTCACTTTTTGTTTTTTCTGAAACATGTTGAACCAATCTCCTATATTCAATCTTCTATGCTGGAAGCCCCTGTGTTTTCTACTTTTCTGACTGGCCCCAATGGCTCCTCCTTGTATTAACCATACCCTGCTCCCTGCCTGATCCCTGAGCAAAATCCTAATCATTTTGCTCCTACAAAACTTGTCTTCTAACTGCCCTATCTTCTGATTCTCCCAGTGTAATACCTGGATGGTGATTAACAGTAGTGGACAGGGGTGGAGGAGAGGGCAAGGCATGAAGGATCCTGCGCCCCAGAAACTAGAAGCAGTGTTCTTGCATAAAGTCTTAGTTGGTCCACTTATGGAATAAAGAACAGGGGGTCAAATGAGAGCAAACCTCCCTGTCAGTCTGCCCTCAAGAGGAAAGGAGACTTCTTGCTAAAATACATGGAAAGGAGGCTCAGAAACTAATGAGCTATACTCACATTTTAATAATTCAGGAATCCTGAATGACATAATAAATAGGCAAACTGCAAACACTACCACTGAGTAGTGTTTGCAAAATCCCACCTTCTGGGCTTCCCTCTTAGCCTTCTCCAAGGTCCTCTTCTAGGACTGCCGTGAAAGGAATGATTTAGTGATTTTCAGTCTTTACTGAAAGAATTAGCCTGTCAGCCACCTTTTCCTCAGGACTGCTAGCTGAATTCAGAGAGTTGAGAAAATGGGACTCTTTCATGAAAAGAAATGAGCAAGGATAATATCGGAGCATCAGAAGGGCAAAAGCACACAGGTTTCATCAGACACTTGAGTGTAAAGCCTGAATCTGCCACTTTCTAGTCTGAGCCTCAGTTTCAGCTGCAAAATGGGAGTGATAATGACCTTGCAGGACCTTTATGAGGATGAGATCTATCATATGGAATACCCTTGGCATAGGGTCCTGGCAAAGAGTGACTTGGCCATGGACGTTTTTGATTAAACCTGGCTTTAGGGGTCACATGTCAAGGACATTCCTGAGGTTGTCTCAGACTCCAGCAAGCTCCCATCGTTTCTTTCACTTTTTGAAGCAGGCCCCAAACCCAGGCCTCAGCTCTGCACTCCTTCTCAAGGCCTCCACTACCCATGCTGCTTCTCAGGGTTCCTCTCCCCCCTTCTCCAAGATCAGCTGTAAAGGAAGCATTCACCCCTGTTCTCTCACTTTCTTGCAGCCCCCAAAAATGATCATGTGGTATTTGTTTTCCTTTTAGAGGTCTACTACTAATCTCTGCAGGGAAACAGAGATGGGAAGAAATGATATTAACATCATGGGGAAGGTTCGAAGACCACAGAGTCCTCACTGTGGCCATCTGTAGCCTCTGACTCACCAAGAAGGGTAACCTTGGACCTCGGTCTATCATACCTTTGGGTGAAAGAGGGGCTTCCTCAGGATAAGGGGAAGAGCAACTATATCTCTTTGACCTCCAGAAGGCAACTTGCAGAAGGCCTTGTGCCTGGGTGGCAAGAAGTCCATTCACCAGGCCTCTGCCTTGCCTGGGACAGACCCTATGGGCCATCACCTCACTGTGGTGCCATTTGTGTGGCTCCAGTAGCCTGAAGGAGAGGACTCTGTATTGGGGGGAAGAGAGCAAGTGTGGCAGACAAAGGAGAGAGAGACCCTCGAAAGATCCACTCGGGCTACTCCCCAACTTCACTCAGGGCTACTACCTACAAATGGTCTGATCACCCCCGCCTCTCCCTGCTTTCTCATAATTTATGAATAATTATATAACTATTATGAATTATATAATTATTTAATTTTTAACAACTGCAATAGCAAGGGTATAGTAAGTCCAACACTTACTGTGTTCCAACACTTACAGTAAGTTCCAAACATTTACTTCCATTAATTCTCACACCACCACCAGGAGGTATTTCGTATTACCCATCATACAGTGGAAGGAATTTAGGCCACAAAAAGGCAAGTGACATAACTTGTCTGTAATCCCACCCTAAGTAAGGGGCAGACTGGGATTTGAACCCAGGCCTGTCTGACTCCAAAGTTCATATTCTTTTCCATTATATGACGCTTTCCCAACAAATCTTCCCCCCAAGAAGACCCTTCCTAATCCACTGCAGGATCCTCTAATCCTCGGCAGGACCTCCTAGAATTTGTGCTATTCAGTGGGAAAGGATGAAGACTCCCAAACAAACTCCCCAGCTATCTTCTTCTCCTTCTAACTGGAGTACTATTTCAGTAGATATACCTAAATTTTAAATGGGGCTCTTGGATCTCACCAATGAAATATGATATGTAAGGACCCCTGTTCTTCGGAACAGAAATCAAAACTGGCCTGGAGAGAGGCAGGCAGAAGGCAAGCAAAGGCCAGCTAACTGTCTCATGGACTCCCAGCCCTGCCTTGATGCCTGGTGGGTTCAGACCACTGGACTGGTCCTCCTTTCTCCTGCAAGGGCATGGGCTTCATGGGAATCTGGGTTCCTTTAGACAGAGAAGCAGTACTGGGAGGTTGGAGAGAAGGGGGGTGAAATTTTTTTTTCTTGATACTTTTGTTTTGTCCTTTCCCCACACACTTTTTTTGTCTGTTTGTTGTTTATTTGTGTTTGCTGTCTTTGGTATTTTTAATGGATAACTGTGTTATTTGGTTTTAATTCCCTTCAAAACTGTGTCACTTCTGAGCAAGTGATTAAAAGCCTTCTTAAACTCCTCACAATCCCTGACCTCGGGGAAGAAAAAGGTTTTCCACACTAGTTGATGTGTTGTTTCTTCCCCTCCCTTAAACCATGTCAAAGTAACACTGGGGAGAAGGTTCAAAGAGGTGGGGCACAGTGATGCCAGCCACCAGACCCCTGCATGCCAGCACCATTTTAACCTGCCTTTGTTTTCCCCTCTACCTACACCCAACCAACACAGGCCACAAGCTGAAGCTGGGAAGGCAACCCTTGCCAGCTCCTCGCGTGGAAATAAGAGGCCCTGCTGAGACCATTCTGGCATCCCAGCCAGGTCACAGACATCTCCTGGCCACATCTTGCCTAATGTCCTTCTCTCCCAGCTGGCTGCTTGGATAGGTCACCTCTCAGCTGACTGTTTACCCAACTCCACTTCAAAAAGAAAATGCCCATTCCTATTGGTCTAATAAAATTTCATATGGTTTTCCAAGCTACAAGGCAAAGGAATTTTGGTACAATTTGCCCAATAGCACTAATTTAATGGAGGAAAAAAAAAAACAAACTTTTTTAACATTCTGGATTTTTCTTAGACTTTCCTCGGTCTATTTAATTAACATTATTACCAGTTCTTTTCTCTACTTGATTCCAGAAACACGTATGGAGCAGCTGCTACAAACTGGGTACCTGGTAGGCGCTGAGAGGGCACCAGTGAACAAGTACAGAACCTCCCCTTAGTGGAGAAATCAACTCAAAGTGGAAAAAACCCACATGGTTAAACAATCTTCACCATGTATAGCTTGCCTGCATTGGTAATAGAGTCACCAGGCATTTTCCACTAACATACTAAAAGATTCCTATGGTAAGACGTTAATCTCATATCCAGTCAGACCTGATCCTGGCAGGTGATTTCCTCACATGTACAGAATGTGAGCAGAGCTGATAACAATGTCTACCAAGACATAACATGGCAGAGTGTTTTCTTTCTCCTATCAGGCAAGCAAGAATCCGTGCCATCATCCATCACGCACACTGACAGTTTTTCTGATCCAAAACAGCTGTGGCCCTGAAAAGACAGAGGGCTGGGTGTCCATTCTGCTTTGGTGCCAATTAAGAGCCTAGCCTTTGTGATTCCAGCGTTGGCACCTTCCTCTGTGTCCTTCACCGGCACCTTCTCACATGGCCTTTTTCTGTTTGTTTATGTACATCCTCCTGACAACAGAAGGGGCCTGAAGGCACAAACGGACTCCAGATGGTCTGGGGAAGCAAATCCTAGCACCGAGGCTCCCCAGTCCTTGGGCCTCCCTAAAGTGGGTGCCCCACAGGGCCTTCAGATCAACCCTCTGTTTCCTTCATGCACAGATAATTCGAGGGACTGTTACGGGTGGAGGCTTCTCAACAACTGGCAAGACACTCGGCTTAATACAGCAAAGGCTTGGCCCCAACCACTTGGGGAACCTGCCGACTCATGGCCAAAGGCAAGTACATGAATTTATTCCAACTCTAGGTGAGAGAAAGAGGGAATTGCATTTCGAGGAGGTAAATGGAAAATTATGCTTTAAGGATACTGATCCCCTACCCCCTCCCACTTAATGAGCTAAATACACAGCAGTACACACAAATTACATTGAAAACGACATAGTAGGATTTTTTAAAGAACTAACCTTTGAATAGAACTTTACAACATGCCCTCGACTTGCATTATTTATTTACATCTCCTCTCCCGTGCTCAGTGGGCCTTTTATCATGCCCATTGTTTTAGATGAGAAAACTGAGTCAGAAAGCGCAACTTGCCAGACGATCCACAACAAAGAAGTGACAACGTTTGGGCATGACTTGCACAGCCCTCCAAGGTGCCATGCTGCCCCGTCAATCCCTGTCAGAAACCCCTGATGCACCTCCAGGGGATACCATCACTCCACAAGGAGAACACTGTAGATGTCACTGGATTCTGGCTCCCTCAGATCTTTCCCTACTCTAGTTCCCTTTGGGTTTAAATGGCAGCAAGCAAGGAAGCAAGCTGGGCAGCAGTGATGAACCCCAAAGACTCTGCTGATGAACAGAGTAAAATGACTAAGGAATCAGTGACCCAAAGTCTCCTTTAAGGTTCAAAGTCTAAAGAAAACAAACCCAGAAGAGATGTGTGTGAGAACAGAAATAAGAAAGTTGACATTCAATCACTCTGTCGCTCTCCCTTCATCATCATCATCATCATCTATATCTCTATCTCTCCCACCTTCCCCCTTAATCTCCTCTCCCCTCTTCCTCCCTCTTCCTTTCCCTCTTCTTCACACTCCCCAGACCAAGACCCAGTGAGGACTCAAAGGCCAGGGCAGTTGCCTGAAGCCATGCCTCATGGGCTATAACCCAGGGAAATAATGTATAGGAACTGGGGCCAGGTAAGCCAGGACTCAGAAAGGGGGCCATAGGGAGTCCCTAAACCAAGCACAGAGGACCAACCAGGGGGGAGTTCCCTGGGGTTTGGGTGCCTCCAGCCTCAGGTGTAAACATGCTGGGAAGAGGAGGGGGCCTGGGGCAATCCAGAGCAGAGAAATCTGAAGGCCTCCCCAAAAGCTCCCCCAGTGGTTTAGGCTGACTTCACAGGAAAAGGGACCACTCTTCAACCAGTCACCTGGCTTCAAGATGAAACCCTTACATGCAGTTGTTGGGTATGTCCCACTCATCAGAGGGCAGTTGCGCGGTACCTATCAACACTTAAAATCTGCATGCCATTTGACGTAGCCATTCCACTACAGGTCTGTCTTACAGAGAGACTTGCCTGTGTGCACAAAAATATCTCTGCAAAGATGTTCACTGCAGCATATTGCAATCACAAAAGACTGGAAACTACCTAAATAGTGAATGATTGGAATGGGATAAATATAATTAGGTTTGCTCATACAATGGAATACTCTGTAACCATTAAAAAGAATGAGTCGACTCTATATTAAAGACAAGGAGGTGGGGATTGGCCCCTAACAAGAAGTTCAAGGTAGAGAGCTGGGAGAGTAGATTTCTTTGGAAGTAGTTATCAGTGGGCCATGCTTTCCCCACCCCACCCAACCCCTATGGAAGACGCCTGAAGGGGACCATTTGAGAGCGTGGCCTGAATTCCCTGGAGTTTGAAGGCCACAGAGACTGGTCTGTGACTCACACTTGCGCCTGACAGAATCTATCTCAAGCACATGTTAGGCGTCCAATAAATGTCTGTTGAACAATGGAAGAGACGAGTGAATGAATGAATGAATAACTGCAAAGTATCAAAGTGAGAGGCTGTGACTACACCTGATGAGGTGATGGGCACATTAGCTACACAATGGTTACAGACAGCATAACCACACACACTTGCACAAAAGTTGATGGCATGAATACATTGAGGAAACTAAGGCTATTTGACTAAACTTAATTTTGTCATATTAGACATTTTGTCAGAAAAGCCCATGGTGGCCCAGGAATCTTCCATGTCTTCCTTAAACAGCTCTGGCCTCAAGTTAATCCCTAGGATGAAGACTATAGAAAACCCAGGGAACATTGTAGATGAAAAAAATCTCTGCAGTTAAAAGTAGTTATCTCTGGCTGACAAGAGATTCTGGTTCCCAGGTCTTCATTTATTTGCTTCTGTCCTCATGCCATTCGTTCTTCTACCCTTTAACCGTAATCAGTCCTTGACTACATAATACCTGACAGTAGAAGGGAAAGGATTCAATCTCACTCCCCTCTCTCATCAGCACACTGAGAACCTTTGGCGGCATCTCAGCCCAGAGACCCAGGTCAAGTGTCCCCACTGCTGCTCCAGCAATAAGCATCAGTTGTCTGTACACATCAACTCTTTTAACAACAGGCTTTGCTTACTCGTGATGAAAATCCTCCATTTTAATTAAGTAGTGGAACTGCATTTGTAATCTAGTTTAATGCCCCAGAACAAGTTCCTGAACTACAGAGCCTGTATCTGTGCTCCACTAACTCTCCTTAAACACACTTACTACAGCTACAGCCATAAGAGGGAAGTATGGATGTCCGTGCAAACATACACTTGAAAGACTGAATCCAAACGGGAATCATCGTGGTGTGCACGTGCACTTGGGCTTTGAACACCCTTCACCAGAATTGATTCACTAGTCCTCCTGATGCTCCTGTGAAGCAGAAAGATGAAACCAGGCTCCAAGAGTGAGCCCCACCAAATCCCACCATACTTCCAATAACCAAGTGATGGGATGAAAGCGGCCAGGGTAAACAAGCATGGGCTATGTGATTTTCAAGATCTATTTATCCAGTCCTATTTGGAATAGGGAGGGATTCCAAGGCAAGGAAATTCCAGAAGGCCCCATAAGAGGAGCCAAGCCTTTGATATAACTTTCTGTCGCTCCTTGCTTCCCCATGCAAATCTCTCATTACCCCATCCAAATAACTTCCAAAACCACAGCTTCCTCTGTATCTTGCAATGAGAAAATCTGTGCACTTGTACTGGGAACATACCTGCCCTCACTCCCCATCATCTGGAGGGAAGGAGGCCTGAGCCCATCAATAGCTCAGTTCAGCTGGTTCCTGAACGGAGAGGGGAGGATCAAAGGGCCAGAAATATTCATTTATGGGGAAAAGTAAAAGAATTAAATATGCAGAACCTGACCAAATGACGCCTGAAGGGGGAAGTAAATGCCCACGAGCATTTGAAGGGTGTAACCAAACACCACAAAGAGAGACTTATTTTTAAAAGATGGTTCAAGTGGTTGTAACAGGGAGAGACTGAAGGAAAGCAAAGGAAAATCTCAACTATTAAGTAAATTCTACCTTCAGCCAGGGCTATAATACAGAGGGAATTGGTATCAATAGAACCTCTAGACTGAAACTTATATTCTCTAGAATTTGTATGTTTCCATTTCCGATCCATTTCCCAGATGTGTTTGTTTGGACTTAGAAATATATGTTTGAATACTGCCTCTTGTATCTATATGTTCTGTGTATCTTTTGCATGTACTTTGTGCTCTCGTATCTTTGATTTCTATGTACTTCTTGCATGTACTCCCTACGGTGTAATTTGCAAATGGCCTGTTCTCATGGCAGCAAAGGCCGGCAGGTGTGCATGATTTGTCGGAACAAACAAATAAGCTCAGTAATGGTGATTTTAGAAATAAAATACCTAAGAATCCCTCCATATTAGTGACTTCAGTGCCTCACATGGATTTGAAGTTCTGCCACTCAGTTTTCTCCAAGCTCTCTGGAGAAGAAATGGGTGATGTCATAAGAATATAGCCAGAAAATAGATCTTAACAGTTTTCTCCTGAGATACACTATGTGGCAAGTCCTTCTGGAATTTCTAGATGGGAAGAAATAGGCACAGTGAGAACAGCTTTTCTGAGAGTCTTTCAACACATTTATTCCCAGATGGGTTCAGTGCAAGAGTGAAAATTATTTTTTTAAGGAGCGTAGAAATTTCAACAACGGTTTGGTTTGAGTTTTAACTAGAGACTTAGGCCTCTCCATCACCTGGGGCGTTGATGAGGGGGTCTACATTTCAGTTACAAGCTCTTACGTGACTCATGTTCTACAGCAGAAGGGGCACTGAACTAGAAGTCTGTAGAGTTTAAATCCCCCCTCCATCATTTAAATATCTGGATGATCTTGGATAAGTCAGCTTTCCTTCCCAGACCACTTTCCTTACATCCAAATGAGGGAATTGGACTAAACTGGTGGGGGTTTTTTAAAACACTTTTTTTCTTAGACAGCAGAGTTCCTTTTTAAATATAATACTACACAAAAGTCCAATAATATGAACAGGATCAAAATCTTTCTGGTTAAAGCAAAACTGAGTGGTCCAGAGTTTGACCACCAACATCCTCCATTACAGGTCATGACCCTCAGTCCCCCCTCAGAAACCCCTGAGGCACCTCCTTGGGACACCATTGCTCCCTAAGGAGAACATCGTGGATGTCACTGGATTCGGGCTCCCTCAGATCTTTCCCTACTCTAGCTCCCTTTGGGTTTAAATGGCAGCAAGCAAGGAAGCAAGGTGGGCAGCAGTGATGAACCCCAAAGACCCTGCTGATGAACAGAGTAAAATGACTAAGGAATCAGTGACCCAAAGTCTCCTTTAAGGTTCAAAGTCTAAAGAAAACAAACCCAGAAGATATGTGTGTGAGAAGAGAAATAAGAAAGTTGACATTCAATCACTCTGCCGCTCACCCTCTCTCTCTCATCTTTATCACCATCATCATCACCTCTCTCTCTCTCCCACCTTCCTTCTCTCTCTCTCCCCTCCCCCCTTCCTCCCTCTTCCTCTTCCTCTTCCTCACACTCCCCAGACCAAGGCCTAGCAAGGTCCCAAAGGCCAGGGCAGTTGCCTGAAGCCATGCCTTATGGGTTATAACCCAGGGAAATAATGTATAGGAACTGGGGCCAGGTAAGCCAGGACTCAAAGAAGGGGCCACAGGGAGGCTCTAAACCAAGCACAGAGGACCAACCAGGAGGGAGTTCCCTGGGGTTTGGGTGCCTCCAGCCTCAGGTATAAACATGCTGGGAAGAGGAGGGGGCCTGGGGCAATCCAGAGCAGAGAAATCTGAAGGCCTCCCCAAAAGCTCCCCCAGTGGTTTAGGCTGACTTCACAGGAAAAGGGACCACTCTTCAACCAGTCACCTGGCTTCAAGATGAAACCCTTACATGCAGTTGTTGGGTATGTCCCACTCATCAGAGGGCAGTTGCGCGGTACCTATCAACACTTAAAATCTGCATGCCATTTGACGTAGCCATTCCACTACAGGTCTGTCTTACAGAGAGACTTGCCTGTGTGCACAAAAATATCTCTGCAAAGATGTTCACTGCAGCATATTGCAATCACAAAAGACTGGAAACTACCTAAATAGTGATTGATTGCAATGGGATAAATATATTTAGTTTTGCTCATACAGTGGAATACTGTAGCCATTAACAAGAATGAGTCAATTCTATAATAAGAATAAGGAAAGAGCTCTAACATCTAATGCTAAGTGAAAAAAGCAAGGTACAGATATTGTGTGCAATAAGGTATGTCTTATGTGAAAAGGATGTGTACATATATGCTTGCATATTCACAGAATATTTCTAGAAAGGTACACAAAAAGTGCTCATAATGGTTACTTTAGGGAGAAAAATCTAGGGGGATGGAGAGATATCTCTGAGAGGAAAAATCTTTTTTTAAATGCCCTTTCATACACTGATTCAACTTCTTTTTATAACGTGCATATATGCATTTAAAGAAAGGAAAAATAAGAATTGTGTTAGAACAAAACCTGTCAAGTTGATTTAGCTTTCAAAAACAATTGTACACTTTAGGAGTCCAAAAATCAGCCAACTGTTATCTTTATCAGAAACTAGAATCAAACAGAGAAACTGACTGGGTCACTAAGACCTTTACTGCAAACCCACTTGACAATGGGGAGCACTGAGAAAAGTACTGGATGTGAGAGCAGGAGGCCAGGTTTCTGGCCGTGTCCTCACCACCTCAAGCAAGTCACATGGGCTTTCTCGGCCCGTCATGCTTCATTCATAACATGACTGTGTGAGCTAGGTGGTCTCCAAGCTTCTTCCCTCCTCTAAGATGCACCCCTGACATGCTGTGGCCACAAACTTGAGCTTTGGAATTCTAATCCCAGCCCTGCTGACCTATTACTTGTGTGACCTTGGGCAACGTATTCAATTTTGTAAACCTCAATTTCCTTATCTGAAAAAAACAGATGCT
The DNA here is from genome assembly GCF_009873245.2 of Balaenoptera musculus. NCBI lineage: Eukaryota > Metazoa > Chordata > Mammalia > Artiodactyla > Balaenopteridae > Balaenoptera > Balaenoptera musculus. The sequence continues at coordinate 53,837,137 of NC_045787.1, forward strand.
AATTCTATCGGCCACACAGGGTTTTGTGAGAATTAAATAGGAGCCTGCCCTAAAGCACACAGCACAGTGGCACCCTCTAGCTGGTATGCTCATCCCCAGATGTTCTCAGACTTAGTTCCTACCTCATAGGTCGCCAACCAATCTAAATTGACCTCTCTGCTCTGATTACTGTTTATCACATTAGGTTGTTTCTTTCCTTTACAGCATGCATCACAATTTGTAATTACCTTGAATATTAATTTGTTTACTGTCCATTTCACCCCAACTAGAAGGTAAGCTCTATGAGGTTAATGACTTAATTTTTCAGGCTCACCACTCCATCTCTAGCCTCTAGCACAGAGGCTGCTCATATACATTCCTTGAGTGAATAAATGAATAAAGCAATGCTAGCTGCTAGTTGCTATTGACCCTCACACAGCCCCTTGCCAGGGAAGATTAATGAGCTCTTTCTCAAAGAGTGGTTGTGAGAATTGCTAACATTACTTTACAGAGCCTCAGAGCAGTTCAGTAACATGCCCAGAGTTACCTGGCTAATAAGTGGCAGAGCCAAGACCGAAACCCATCCCTTTGTTGACTCCAAACTCTGTTCCCGCAACCGCCGGACTATTCTAGGGCAGAGAATTCCCTTGCCTGGAGTTACATACATACAACTCGTGCCCGGCTCCTGAGGACATGGCTCCAACAATAATCATGTCTGATCTTTCAACTCTGCATTGCCTGAAACACCACTAATGGGAAATCGCACTAATCTATGCTTTAGCACATTTATCCCGTGCAGTTCCCTCCTGCTGACCCTTTAAAGGTCTTTGCTGGGGGCAGAAAACAGAAGATATTCTTGAGTCACACAACAACACTTTGAAACTTCCCAGCTGAAGCTCAGAATTATTCACAATCACCGAATAGCAAAAGTGACTAGTTGTCATTTGAATATCACCAAAGTCATGAGAAGTAATCACTTGGAAAGTCTTATTACATCTGGAGAAGGAAACAGAAGCAACTGAGGAAAAAGACTGAAATCTCAGAAGCTGATGAATGGCTCACTATGTTGTCATTTTTGAGGTGATGTCAAGTTTATGAGTGTTGCTTGCCTTCATGCTGTTGTTGTTATCGAGCAATTGTAAAGTTCCTGGCTAGAAAGCCCACAAACTATAAAAAGCTGGGAATCATCCCTCTGTTTTTAGATGTAAGTTCTACCATCGGCAAGCAGGAAAAACCTTTTAGACACAAAGCTTCGGAGGGAGAGAGATGTAAACAGTGTCTTGGCTAGGATACCAGCCATAGGTAGCACCGGCCTCAGAAGAGCAAACCACAGAATGAGCAAGCTGTTATTGATTAACCCATCACATGCATGTTCTGAGGAAGCTGCTTTTGAAGTCAGGTTGAAAAACATTCAGCAAGAAAAAGTTGCCACATTTCCGTTATTCTCTTCTACAATGGAATGGGAAGATAATAGTTCACCTGCACTCAAAACCCAAGCAGCATATTCAGTCACCTGCAAAAAAATTGCTCCATTCTCCCAGTGGACAAGTTAAGAACTATGGCTTTGTCTTTACAAGTCAATACATATAATATCTGTTATTCATTCCATCTTCGAAGAAGTCAAACTGGGTATCCTATAAGAAAACACAGCTCAGTGGGATGCTAATTTGGACACATGACCTTCCTGTATAAATCTTACAGAATCAAGCCCCCAAGTTCACTGGCATATCAATTAAATAGGACTTTCAGTGATGGAGATCTTTAATAGCTAAAACAAATGGCAAATTGGCAGCTCCAATATACTAGAATAGTGTTTCTAAAAATGTGGTCTGTGAATTACGTTTATCACAAATACCCGGGACGCTTCTGAAAGGACAGATTTCTAAGCCCCACCTTAGTCCTATAGTTTCGTGGATAGTGTCCATCACCTTACAAAAACAAACAAAAAACCCTTCTCGGGTGAATATTTTACATTTTAACATTTGAGAACCACTGGAGTATAGAAATAACAACATCTGCTCAGACCAAGCAACCTGCACTTCTCACACCTAAACAATGTAGAACAGGATGCAGACAACGGCAAAGAGAAACTCCCACTGTTGTGAAAGCAAGAAGGGAGACATCTCTGTAGAATAATGCAGACTAGAGCTTACAGTCATTCCATTTCACCTTTTCCTCTTCTTCCTTCAGTAAAGCAGAGGGGGACTTTTTCGGGCACAAAAAATCTCATTTCCTATTGCTATAAAGAAATAAATGGTCATTTCACGTACAAAAAAATAATAAACAGGAAGAAAAACAGACTTGGAGACAGAAATAATGAATTGAGTTCTGGACATTGATTCATAAAACAATTATTAATTAAGTACCATATCTAGTTTGAGCCTTGTAGGGTCATCCAAGTGGAGTTTTCCTATGGGCAGCTGGCTATTGTGGTCTCAAACTCAAGAAGAGTTCTAGAGTCCACAACATATAAGTGACACCGGAAGCCTTGAGTGTAAAGTGTGTAGAATGGCCAAATAAGAATAAGCATAGAATCTTTGGGAGCATCTGAAAGAAAATTCCTCAGAGTAGAGTAATGGATGATAATGATCCAGAAAGAACAAGGAGAGCTGACAGAGTGATGTGACGGAAACCAGAGAAAAAAAATGTCAAGAAAAGGGGATGATCAACAATGTCAAATACAAAAGAGAGAACATGTAATATAAGTGCAAAGAGTACCTACTGAATTTGATAAATGGATTATTGGTAATCTCTGTAAGAGATGCTTTCGTAGATTACTCTGTGGTGGGAGGTCAGATTGCAGAGAATTGAGGAGCAGCCAGGAAATGAGGAAGTCACGAGAGCAGGTAGGGATAATACTTTGAAGGAGTTTGGCTGGGAAGGAAGAAGGGGCAGCATTCAGAGAGGGATTTTTAAGAAGGAAGAGACAGGTACTTATTTATGTACCAAGTGAAAGAATCAGTGGAGAAAGAAAGAATAAGAATACAGAATGGCGTGAGAATAATGTATGGAGAAGCTCCCAAGGGAAAGAATAGGATGTGATTTAAAGCACCAAGCAGAGAATTACCTTTAAACAGGAGACGAACATTTTACTTGGATACTAGAGTGAAGGACAGAGGAAAGTCAGATGCAGATGAGTTTGCAAGTAAGGAGCGAAGGAGAGAAATGAGTGAAGTCACAACTAATGACCTCAGTGTCTCCTACGAGATAGAAAGAAAGGGCATCTCTTTACAGAAGGTAGTGGGATTTGAACAGACAGCTTGAGAAGATCAGAGGACTTGGAATGGCTATTATAGGACATGGGAAAGAAAACTCTCTTGACCATGGGCAAGAGATAGGAATAATGAGCTGAGTTAAGGTTCAGTTAAAGTCAGACCATCAACTATTAGTGAGACCAAGCGCAAGGTTGTGCAGTTTTCTCCAGTAGCACTCAGAATCCTGGTGATGGAAGTAGAGAAGGCCCTGACAGTGGGTGCCTCAAGTACGTGAAGGTCATGGGAGTCAAAGAGGCTAAATAATTGTAGGTGGAAATGTTAGATGGAAATTGAAGTCAATCAAGAAGTGGAATGAAAAATAAACCTATAATCTAGGTTCCAAAGCCCTCATAAATGTTGGGTAAGCCAATATTTATGTCAAGGATCAGGGGAAGTGGCAGAGCCAGACCACATAAATTTCAAAGGAAAAGAGACTTTTGCATGAGGATCCAAGAGAAATGGTTTAGTGGGACATGAAGAAATACAAACGCATCCCTTGGCCCAGGGATGTGTGGAATATGAAAGAATGGCCTTCCTTTCCTCCAAAGGGCTACTGAGGAAGCAGATTCTAGGCAGGAATACATTTCAGTTAAAGCAAGGGGTGAAGAGAAGGTTTTGCAAGAAGTCTAAGCTAGAGAAGAGTTAATTTAAAATGAAATGAGGTGCAGAGGGTGCAGTAGAGGGTAAGGAAGGAGTAAGCAACACGGATGAGTCAGTGAGCAAGGTGTCCCTAGCAGTGGTGTGGCGGGGTGGGGGATGGAAAGGAGGCTCTTGTTCTTGGTCCCACTCCCTTCAGTTCTAGCCCACTTTTAACTCTACTGTGTTCCCCTCCCTTTTCAGCATCCCCCTGCCATTTCCCCTTCTATAGGACTGACCTTGCCCTCCTTAGATGGGAAGATGGTTTTTTTTTTTTTCCATTCATTTCTGCCTGCTTAGAGGAATAGACCCAGCCTCACCTTAGCCCACCAGGTGCCCTGTTTCTAACAGTCTCGGGACCTGAGTCCTTTTCTTTGTCCTCCATCCTTCCTCGACTAACTTTTCATCACGATCTAAGGTCCACACTCTACCGCTGTCCTCCCCTCTGGATTGAGATCCTGATCTCTGATCAGATGTCCCTGGAGCACAATACCAGGGACAACTTGACAGAGGCATGCCTCAGCTGGCTTTCCACAAATGCTTAAGATTGTTTACAAGATCCCACACACACCCAAAGGATCACAGATGATGCCCTTTCCTGTGTTCTGCTGAGGCACAGCTCACTGCCCTACACCCAACCCCCTTCAAGGATTTCTCCTCCCCCTCCTTCATTCAGTTTTCTGGCATCACTGAAGCAATGATGTCAACCCCATACTAATTGTGATATTGAGGGAGCAAGGTAAGCCACTCTGATATGATCAGTCAGGTATTGGAGGCAAATAAAATTCAAGACAAGTGACCAGGCCACTTAATTGTGATTGTCACAGAGGTAGGAGCTAGATACAGTCAGAAACATTCTGTAGGCTTAAGGAAGGCAGATTTCCAAATCCTGAGATAAGAGATCAGCATGATCACAGTGTCTGAGACTCTTGACAGAGAAGAGGGAGCAAGAGGATTAGGAGACATCTGAAAAATTAAATTCCAACAAGACCATTAAAAATGCATGACAAGGCACAAACACGCAACTCATGAAAGAAAAATACAATAGCCATAAACATGAAAAATCTTCAGTCTCATTAACAATGAAAGGAATGCAAATTATAACAATAACACTCCATTTTTTACCTAGACAATTAGCAGAAATTTTTTAAATTGTTGCGTTAATAAGAATGCAGGGAATGAAGTTAAAAAAAAAAAAAAAAAAAAAAAGAAAGCAAGGAATCCAGCAATGGTGCTCGTAAATACTGCTGGTGAAAGTGCATTATCATCTCCTTTTCAGAAAGCAAATTAGCCAGATGAATCAAAAGCTTTAAAATATTTTTGTAATCATTTAGAATAATGGTTTTGGAAGAATAAATGACATGGAGAAAGGATCACTGTATACTGATAGATGAAAAAGTTTGCAAAATGTCATGTGTGGTATGACCCCAGTTTTGTAACTACAGGTATTTACATACATACATTCATACACACATACACACATAATGTTTGTGTAGATATGCATGGGAATATGACTGGAAAGACATCAAAGTGTTAATATTAACTCTGGGTCATGAAGTTATCGTAATTTTTCCTTACTGCTGATCCAACTTTCCTTACTACTACCTTCAACTTTCTATAATGTAAAGTTAATATTTTTGTTTTCAGAGTAAAACATTTTAAAAGTTGGTTCTTTAAAAAGACAGAGCAAGAAAGGCAAGTACATAGTCTAAGGGGTGGGGGAGGTGGAGAAAAGTGACCTACCAAGGACAACAGGGATGCAAAGGGAACTTGCAATACACTCATACCTACAAAAATAATTCAAAAGATGAAGAGGACACACCCAGAGACGAATATGAAAGACTAGTAAAGAGGCTGAGACACCGGGTCAGAAAGTGGAAGCTCAAAGTGAGCTGAAGCTTGCACCATATGGAAAGACAATGAAAAGGACCATTTTCCTTGTGTTTAGATTGAGGAGGACAAGAAAGGTATAAGTGCTATTTGGAGCAAATGGAGTAAAACTAATATAACTTGCATTTCCCAGCCCACACAAACATGGTAATAATAATAGGATAATAATAATGGACACAAAACACTATTTCTCTGGCTTCAACTCTACCTATTCTGCAGGACTTCTAACATACAGATACACACACACACACACACACACACACACACACACAAAGTTCCTTTCCTATGGCTTTTGGAAGCCCCAAGGGGAAATAGAGATAATACCAAGTCATCCAGTTTTCCTTGCTGTAATTACCATTTTTCTCCTTTCCTACTCTGATTCTCTGTGGAGAATTCTCAAGTCATGGTCAGCAAAAAGGGTGGCAGCTACTGCTTGGGCTTTAACAGCCACCACCACCCCTGTGAACATCTCTACTGCTGACAGCACCACTGTTCACAGCTTACACTCTCAAAGTCACCCAAAAGCTACTAAGAAATGACCCTTTCAGCTTTCCTTGCTTTTGTAAAAGCCTCCACACCTGGATGCAGACTTGATTTCGTGGGGACTGGGCTGGGAGACAACTATAGTGACACATGCCGGGCTGTGCTCAGAATGGTCCCTCCTTTTGATAACTGGTCCATTCTCCTTGGACCAACTTCTTGGCCTCCACTCTCATTACCCTCTGTTATTTCTGGTAATTCTACCCTTGGAGGATCCTCAGATCTTTAAGTAAAGAAGCACTGTCAAGCTGGCTCCACAATACTCTGGGCACACAAGCTTACATCTAACTTCCAGGATGACCACTCCTTAGGCTAAAGCTGAGATTCTTGCTAGGCTAATGGAGGACAGTCAGAAACCATGACTCTTCAGCTCCAATTCTGCTTTCTGAAAATGGTGGGATAGATCAACTGAGAGGGAATTAACAACCCAAGGTAGATGAAGAGTTCATGAAATAAAACCTAGGTATTCAGAATCAATTATATACTCTGGCTCTGACACATCACATATTTCTTTTGTGAAAACTGCACATGAAATGGCTAAAACATGGCCAGTAATTAGTGAGGAACCACAGAGAACCATAGAAGACATGCTGGAGATAGCCAGTCCCCTTTTTAAGTTCAGAAAATAAAGAGAATTCACAAATGAGAGAATGATGAATTTGATCACCACATGGGCAATATTTTAGATTTTTTTTAATGTAGTAGCTATTCATCTCAGTCCACAGACTCAATAAATTTAACTTTTTTGATTTTCTATAACAATATAATTTCTCAGTCCAAGCCCTCATTTCCAGGCTAAAAGAAAAATTTAACATGAGTGCTTCTTGAGAATGATCCACAATTCCTGGGTCCTATATAGAGCCAAGATGTGAGACAGGCAGAGGAGGGCATAGTGGTGGAGGTAGGGAATCTGCTCCTCTGGGTTCCTCTGAGACGTCCCTTGGCCCTGTTCTTATGGCCATTTTGGAGTCCAAAAGTGCTAATCCCTCATGAGAAGACAAACAAACAAAAAAAGTAATCATTGATAATTAGCCCTCCTGTACCAGCTTTATTGAATGTTTTTATAAATACCATTATGATCATGGTATCTATGAAGTATCACGATTTCAGTAGAATAGTTAAAAAGGCTTTGATGATGCTTTTGACAAAATGGATAAATGTGGCTGGATGCCAGCCTAGGTCAACATATTCACAGTCTAGCTAATCATGATGAAAGATGAGAGACAGTCTAGTGTAGTTCCTAAGAGCACAGATTGTGAAATATGACTGTCTATGTTCAAATCCCATCTACTTTACTGCGGTAGATGTGACCAATGAAAAGTACTTAAATTTTCCCCACTTCAATTTTCTCATCTATAAAAATGGGGATGATAATGATTCTAACTTTGTTACAGGGACTATTAATGTTCATCAAATATCTAGTGCTCTACTTATTTATCAGCCCTCATGCAGCTAGGTGATGTCCTGTGACTAATATAGGCTAATGGGATATGGGTGGAAGAGATGTGATCCGATTCCCATCTTGGCCCTCAAAAACATCAGGTTCCTCCATATCTACCTCTCTCTCTCTCTCTCTCTCTCTCTCTCTCTCTCTCTCTCCTTCTCTCCCCTTCTCTCTCACCTTGCAATGGAGCCTTAAAGGTCACATGTTCCAAATGGCCTAGTTAAAAGATAGGAACAGTCCAGATTCCCAAGTCACCACTTAGGAAAGAGCTACTCCTGAAGAGTCACCTGGTCCACATGGGAATATGATATGAAAGAGAAATAATACTTTTATTGTGTTAAGACATTGGGATTTTTAGATAGCCTCATCCACCAGAGGGCAGACTGCAGAAGCAAGAAGAACTACAATCCTGCAGCCTGTGGAACAAAAACCACATTCACAGAAAGATAGACAAGATGAAAAGGAAGAAGGCTATGTACCAGATGAAGGAACAAGATAAAACCCCAGAAAAACAACTAAATGAAGTGGAGATAGGCAACCTTCCAGAAAAAGAATTCAAAATAATGATAGTGAACATGATCCAGGACCTCGGAAAAAGAATGGAGGCAAAGATCGAGAAGATGCAAGAAATGTTTAACAAAGACCTAGAAAAATTAAAGAACAAACACCTAGAAGAATTAAAGAACAAACAAACAGAGATGACCAATACAATAACTGAATTGAAAAATACACTAGAAGGAATCAATAGCAGAATAACTGAGGCAGAAGAACGGATAAGTAACCTGTAATGGTGGAATTCTCTGCCACGGAACAGAATAAAGAAAAAAGTATGAAAAGAATGAAGACAGCCTAAGAGACCTCTGGGACAACAATTAAATGCAACAACATTCGCATTATAGGGGTCCCAGAAGGAGAAAAGAGAGAGAAAGGACCTGAGAAAATATTTGAAGAGATTATAGCTGAAAACTTCCCTAACATGGGAAAGGAAATAGCCACCCAAGTCCAGGAAGCGCAGAGAGTCCCAGGCAGGATAAACCCAAGAAGAAACATGCTGAGACACATAGTAATCAAATTGACAAAAATTAAAGACAAAGAAAAATTATTGAAAGCAACAAGGGAAAAATGACAAATAACATACAAGGGAACTCCCATAAGGTTTAACAGCTGATTTCTCAGCAGAAACTCTACAGGCCAGAAGGGAGTGACATTATAGATTTAAAGTGATGAAAGGGAAGAACCTACAACCAAGATTACTCTACCCAGCAAGGATCTCATTCAGATTCGATGGAGAAATCAAAAGCTTTACAGACAAGCAAAAGCTAAGAGAATTCAGCAACACCAAACCAGCTCTACAACAAATGCTAAAGGAACTTCTCTAAGTGGGAAACACAAGACAAGAAAAGGACCTACAAAAACAAACCCATAACAATTAAGAAAATGATCATAGGAACATACATACTGATAATTACCTTAAACGTGAATGGATTAAATGCTCCAACCAAAAGACACAGGCTTGCTGAATGGATACAGAAAAAAGACCCATATATATGTTGTCTACAAGAGACCCACTTCAGACCTAGGGACACATGCAGACTGAAAGTGAGGGGATGGAAAACGATATTCCATGCAAATGGAAATCAAAACAAAGCTAGAGTACCAATACTCATATTGCTACTCCAGATAAAATAGACATTAAAATAAATAATGTTATAGAGAAAAGGAAGAACACTACATAATGATCAAGGGATCAATCCAAGAAGAAGATATAACAATTATAAATATATATACACCCAACATAGGAGTATCTCAATACATGAGGCAACAGCTAACAGCTATAAAAGAGGAAATCGACAGTAACACAGTAATAGTGGGGGACTTTAACACCTCACTTACACCAATGGACAGATCATCCAAACAGAAAATTAATAAGGAAACAGAAGCTTTAAATGACACAAGAGACCAGATAGATTTAATTGATATTTATAGGACATTCCATCCAAAAACAGCAGATTACACTTTCTTCTCAAGTGCACACAGAACATTCTCCAGGATAGATCACATCTTGAGTCACAGATCAAGCCTCAGTAAATTTAAGAAAACTGAAATCATATCAAGCATCTTTTCTGACCACAACACTATGAGATTAGAAATCAATTACAGGGAAAAAACTGTAAAAAACACAAACACGTGGAGGCTAAACTATATGCTACTAAAGAACCAAGAGATCACTGAAGAAATCAAAGAGGAAATAAAAAAATACCTGGAGCCAAATTACAACGAAAACACGATGATCCAAAACCTATGGGATGCAGCAAAAGCAGTTCTAAGAGGGAAGTTTATAGCTATACAAGCCTACCTAAGGAAACAAGAAAAATCTCAAATAAACAATCCAACCTTACACCTAAAGGAACTAGAGAAAGAAGAACAAACAAAACCCAAAGTTAGCAGAAGGAAAGAAATCATAAAGATCAGAGCAGAAATAAATGAAATAGAAACAAAGAAAACAATGGCAAAGATCATAAAACTAAAAGCTGTTTCTTTGAGAAGATAAACAAAATTGATAAGCCATTAGCCAGACTCATCAAGAAAAAGAGGGAGAGGACTCAAATCAATAAAATTAGAAACGAAAAAAGGAGTGTTACAACAGACACCGCAGAAATACAAAGCATCCTAAGAGACTACTACAAGCAACTCTATGCCAATAAAATGGACAACCTGGAAGAAATGGACACATTCTTAGAAAGGTATAACCTTCCAAGACTGAACCAGGAAGAAACAGAAAATATGAACAGACCAATCACAAGTAATGAAAATTGAAACTGTGATTAAAAATCTTCCAATGAACAAAAGTCCAGGACCAGATGGCTTCACAGGTGAATTCTATCAAACATTTAGAGAAGAGCTAACACCCATCCTTCTCAAACTCTTCCAAAAAATTGCAGAGGAAGGAACACTCCCAAACTCATCCTATGAGGCCACCATCACCCTGATACCAAAACCAGACAAAGATACTACAAAAGAGAAAATTACAGGCCAATATCACTCATGAATATAGATGCAAGAATCCTCAACAAAATACTAGCAAACAGAATCCAACAACACATTAAAAGGATCATACACCATGATCAAGTGGGATTTATCCCAGGGATGCAAGGATTCTTCAATATATGCAAATCAATCAATGTGATACACCATATTAACAAACTGAAGAAGAAAAGGCATATGATCAGCTCAATAGATGCAGAAAAAGCTTCTGACAAAATTCAACACCCATTTATGATAAAAACTCTCCAGAAAGTGGGCATAGAGGGAACCTACTTCAACATAATAAAGGCCATATATGACAAACCCACAGCAAACATCATTCTCAATGGTGAAACACTGAAAGCATTTCCTCTAAGATCAGGAACAAGACAAGGATGTCCACTCTCACCACTATTATTCAACATAGTTTTGGAAGTCCTAGCCACAGCAATCAGAGAAGAAAAAGAAATAAAAGGAATACAAATTGGAAAAGAAGAAGTAAAACTGTCACTGTTTGCAGATGACATGATACTATACATAGAGAATCCTAAAGATGCTACCAGAAAACTACTAGAGCTAAACAATGAATTTGGTAAAGTTGCAGGATACAAAATTAATGCACAGAAATCTCTTGCATTCCTATACACTAATGATGAAACATCTGAAAGAAATTAAGGAAACACTCCCATTTACCATTGCAACAAAAAGAATAAAATACCTAGGAATAAACCTACCTAAGGAGACAAAAGACCTGTATGCAGAAAACTATAAGACACTGATGAAAGAAATTAAAGATGATACCAACAGATGGAGAGATATACCATGTTCTTGGATTGGAAGAATCAACATTGTGAAAATGACTATACTACCCAAAGCAATCTACAGATTCAATGCAATCCCTATCAAACTACCAGTGGCATTTTTTATGGAGCTAGAACAAATCATCTTAAAATTTGTATGGAGACACAAAAGACCCCGAATAGCCAAAGCAGTCTTGAGGGAAAAAAACGGAGCTGGAGGAATCAGACTCCCTGACTTCAGACTGTACTACAGAGCTACAGTAATGAAGACAATATGGTACTGGCACAAAAACAGAAACATAGATAAATGGAACAAGATAGAAAGCCCAGAGATAAACCCCCGCACCTATGGTCAACTAATCTATGACAAAAGAGGCAAAGATATACAATGGAGAAAAGACAGTCTCTTCAATAAGTGGTGCTGGGAAAACTGGACAGCTACATGTAAAAGAATGAAATTAGAACATTCCCTAATACCACACACAAAAATAAACTCAAAATGGATTAGAGAACTAAATGTAAGACTGGACACTATAAAACTCTTAGAGGAAAACATAGGAAGAACACTCTTTGACATAAATCACAGCAAGATCTTTTTTGATCCACCTCCTAGAGTAATGGAAATAAAAACAAAAATTTTTTTAATTTTAAAAGTTTTTTAAAAAGACGTTGGGATTTTGAGGTTCATCTACTGAGACAGCTAGAGTTAATTACCCTGCCCAACAGGAAAATAAAACACTCACGACAGTGCCTGCCAGGTAAAGTGCCTCGATAAATGTAAGTAATATTTGTCATCTTTGTCATCATCATCATCATCATCAGTATTAAGAAGGACATTGTAGGCTTCAGAATATTTGAGATTAAGTCCTAACTTGCCAATTACTAGCTGTAACAAGACACTACCTCTCAGAACCTCATCTGATAGAGATAACAATGCTAGCCTCGCAGAGTTGTTGTGGAAATTAACACGGCGATCTGAAAACATTTTGGAACTGGTACACAAATGTTAAATAGTTTTACCAAATGATTGTTTCATTATTTCTAATTGTTCACTGTCACTCATTGCCATACTTCTAGAACATCCTATGGAAGGAGTATGCACCCATGTCCCACTGATGTTGGGCTTGGTCATGTGACTTGCTTTGACCAACAATGTGTGAAGGGATGTGGCACATCCACATTCAAGCAGAAGCTTTAAGAACCATTGTGTGTGTATTAGCAATATCTCTTTTTCTCTCTTTGACATGAAAAAAGGATATCACAGATTGGGATTTCTCCTTCTTCCTGCCCCTGCACAGAAGACAAAGGGAGCAGAGCCGAAGCTGACCAACAGTCAGCATAAACTATGAGTGAGAAATAAACTCTTGTTGTTGGAAGCCACTAGGATTTGGGGATTGTTTATTACTGCACCATAAACTAACTAAGCTTTAGCTAAATTATATATTAACCAAAGGGTATTGACTAATAAGAGTAACGTCAATGTAGACAAAGGTGTCTGGCAGTTCTCCTTCCTTAACACTTTTCTAAACAACTTTTATTTTAATCAGTGATTTGAAGGAGGAAATAGTGATTACGTGTGCATATGACAAGATCTTGAGGTTAAATGCTAATAGTTTGCAGGACAGAATCAAGATCCGGAAAGATAAAAACTGGAACAATGGGCTAGGTCTAGCAAGATGTCATCTAACTAGAAGAAACATAAGATCCTCCACACAACTGCAGCATAAGGAAAGTGGTAGTTCTCATGAAAATAATATGAAGTTTTATTTGATAGCCAACAGAATATAAGGCAAGAGTATAAAGTGGTTGCCAAAAAAAATATTGGATCTCTGGCTATCTTCATAGAAATGTGGTGCCCCAAAGTGTTAAGAGTTTCAAGTATCTTCACAAGTGTAATCACTTTAATTTATTAAATTCCCTCTTAAAGTGTAGAAACTAAACTGAAAAGACTTATATTTGGCTTAACTCCAAAAAGACAGTGACTAAGTTGTATCTGTCACAAGTAAATCTTGTAGGAGGGGAGAGTAGGGAAATTTAAGGGAGGAAGGAGAGGAAAAATAGGAGGCCACCACGATAGGGGAGTTCAAATATTTGAATTTAAATATTTAAAAGTCCATCTTTTGGAAGAGGCATTAGAATTATTCTGCATGACTGAAGTACAAAACAAAGGCACAGGCAGTATCCAATCAAAGGATTTTCAATAAATAAACCCCTCCAAAAACTGAATGGATGCTTAGGATTTGTTAGAGAGGATATTCATGCATTAATACAAATAAGGAATTGTCTCAGTGATGGCAAAATCTCTTCTAAATGAGAAGAATCAAAACCAATTTATACAGGGCAGGATAAGATTAGGCCTGTGGAATACCTTGGGGAGGATATTAATAATTCACAATTTGCAGTTGATGTTGAAAAGTAAATTTCACTAACCAAGGAGAAGTGCAAAAATGGTATTATTGAAGCTGATTCTACTCCAACCGGGGGGAGAACCACCCTCCCTCCCCCACAGCCAGGACAGCCAATGTGCATTTAGATTTAGAAATGTGCTGATCTGGCATAGGTGGGTTTTCTTTCCCTTGTCAGCAAAAGAAAGACACAACTTTGGCAAACTCTCTGTTTTAAACCTGCCATTTCCATTTTTATTTCTCTAAAACAGAGTGCAGGGAATGGTTATGGGGATACAACCAGTCCCAACTGGTAAAAGAAAGGCAAGTGGCCAACATAAATATTATAGCATAAGCTGAACCAGAGTAGAAACAAGAAGAAAAGATCAGTCCCTCCAAAAAGGTTCTCTCAAAATAGAAGGTCATGCCAAGGAAAGCCACAGATGCAACACCACAAGCCCAGGGAGAGTTTTAATCAGGAAAACCTGGCCTCAGGCACGCACTCGCGTGCAACTTCCCACCCGCCTTTCTGTGTGCCATTTTCTGAAAGTTAGGAGACAGGGGTTTCATTCATGGCTGGATGAAAAAGCAATACACACTTTAAATGGCAGCCCTGGGAGGATTCACATTTCTACAGCTGTCTTCCGCTTCCTCTCATAAATCTCATTCTATCTAGTCTCCGGGGGCCATCTTGTTTGATCTTACGGTTTCAACTACTGTCTTTAGGCTGACCACCCCTAAATCTAAATCTGCAGATTGGACCTATCAACGGAACTAAAGACCCTTCTATCCTCCCCCTAGGATAAGTATCTCCCTTTTGGATCTCCCCCTGACACCTCAAACTCAAAATGTCCCAAACTCCTACTGTATTCCCAGCTCAAGGAATGATGGAGACCCAAGTCAGGAACTTGGAAGTCATGCCCTTATTGTCCTCTCTCCCTCTTCATCCTCTCCATTCATACTCTGCCTTCCCCTACATCCCACCTCTCCATTCCCGCCCAAGTCCTGTTAGTCACATCTCCCAAGCACTTCTCTCCACCCCGGCTAGAACCACCTCAGTTCAGCCACCATCATCTCTCACCTGGCTACTGCAACACCCTCCCAGCTGGTTTTCATGATTTTAATCTTACCACCCTCTAATCTATTTTCTGCACAGCATTCAGAATAATCTTTCTAAAAATATAAACCTGGGCATATCACTCTCCGATTTAAAATCCTTTAAATATTCCCTTTTGCCATCAGAATGAAGTTCAAAATGGCTAATGTGGAACATAAGGCCCTTGTATTCTGGCCCGTGACTCCTCCCTAACCTCTCTCCAGACATTCTCCTCCTTGCACTCTCCCCCCCACACACCCCCCCTTTATACTCAAAAAAGCTTCATCATAAGTTACTGAATTCACATTACTTTCTTTTTATCTCTTTTGTATGTTCTGTTCCTTTTGTCTGGAGAGTCCTATACCTCTTTGCTGCCACTTCCAGTCATGACCTCTTATTCAACCTTCAGGACCCCTGGGAAGCCTAGAAGACCTTGTAAGTGCTCTCACAATATGCCCTCTGTCTTCTGCCCTCTGTC
Organism: Balaenoptera musculus; assembly: GCF_009873245.2. NCBI lineage: Eukaryota > Metazoa > Chordata > Mammalia > Artiodactyla > Balaenopteridae > Balaenoptera > Balaenoptera musculus. The sequence goes on from NC_045787.1 coordinate 53,852,662, forward strand.
CCCAAACACAGCAATAGTTTCCTGCACATCTCACCAACTAAAGGCCTGTGCTGGCCAGGGGATGTGCTCCGCCCACCTGTCAGGTAGTTATCACCCAGGAGTGACCCTCAACCAGTGAGGGTTAGGAGTAGCTGGGTAACTTGCTTGCACCACAGTGGGACAGTTCTGAAATATAGTTCATACTTTTGTGAGCATGCATGAAACTTTTGGTAAAACTCTGCTCAAATTTCTTGTCCATTTTTGCTTAATAAAATGTCAGCATAAATTAGGCCACAAAGACTAATTCTATAAAATCCAGAAAGAAGTAAAGCTCAAAATGAGTGAAAAAAAACAACAAAAAATGCTCCTAAGTAATATGGAGTCAAAATGGGGAAGCACAGGGGCTATTTCAAAAATAATAAGAATACTTAAATATCAAAAATTATTACAGCCAAAGTTGTGCTCAAAGGCAAATCCATAGCCTCAAGTATAATACTAATTAAACAAAAAGATTAAAAATAAATGAATTAGCATTTAGCTGAGTAATATTTTTTTAATTTTAATGTCATAACTACCTAAGAAACAAATAAAAATGAAGGTAAAGAGCAGAAATAAATGAACCAAAAAAAGAGAAGATCAATAAAATTTTAAAATTCAGGATCTGGTTCTTGGAGTAAGGAGGACAATAGATATTTTCTGACAAAACAAATCACAAAGAGCAAAGTCTTAGTAATATATGTACATCATTTTTTAAAAGTTTAGAATTCTGCAGAAGTATCTTAATGAAATTTGTGGTTGGCTTAATGGCTTCCAGACCCCCATGTCTTCTACAACATGACAATTTTGCTAAAGCTGCAAAAACTACAATGTCCTTTCACATGTGTTTAAAAAAGAAGAAGAAATAAAACTGATTGTTTTTTAAGGGTATACCCCATATCAGATTTTAATTTTGATAAAAATTTGTCTATATTTAGTAAATATCCTCAAGGATCTATACCTCAAAGCCCTGAGGTTGGGCTTCCCTGGTGGCGCAGTGGTTGAGAATCTGCCTGCCAATGCAGGGGACACGGGTTCGAGCCCTGGTCTGGGAAGATCCCACATGCCGCGGAGCAACTAGGCCCGTGAGCCACAACTACTGAGCCTGTGCGTCTGGAGCCTGTGCTCCGCAACAAGAGAGGCCATGACAGTGAGAGGCCCAGGCACCGCGATGAAGAGTGGCTCCCGCTTGCCGCAACTAGAGAAAGCCCTCACACAGAAACGAAGACCCAACACAGCCAAAACTAAGTAAATAAATAAATAAAATTAAAAAAAAAAAAAAAGAACTCTATTGAATGCAATGGGTGGAGGGGAGTGATGAGGATAACGGTGATCCAGTGTCATCCTCAATCTTTAAAAAAAAAAAAAAAAAAGCCCTGAGGTTTATAGCTGTAAGTGATGGACTGACTGTGACAATGGGTACAAATGCCAGTGAAGGTTTAACTATGCTAAAATTTTTATGACAATTGTAGTAATTTTGTTATGAAGTAGGCTAGGTTTTTAGCGGCTAACCTCTAAACCTGTTTTCCTCATAATTCCTGTTATTTTTTAGTGCACCATTTTGCAGAATGAGAGATTTTTCAGGAACACACATATTGCATTAAATCAAAAATGTGTGTATGTGTGTGTGTGTGTACATATATATATATGAATTTAGTAGATAATAAAGAAATTGTATAAACCAACAGAAAAAAATATGGACTGTAAAAAAAATAATAATGTTAAAAGTAGCTAGCAAGTTTTGGTGGAAAAACAAGTTAAATACTTATCTTAGATCAAAGAAATTTCTAAATAATTAAGTATAAAAAATTAAAATACAAGAAAATTTAAAAATAGATAAATAATACTGGAGTGGGGTGGAATTTCTAAACACAGAAGCAATGAAAGAAGTCACGAAGGAAAAAATTAAGACACTAGATCAAATAAAATTTCTAAATTTTTGTTGGTCAAAAACATTTTTTAAAGTAACAACAACAAAAACCCTGAGAAATATTTACAAAGGGTTGATATCCTTTATTAATGCAAGAATAAGAGAGAACAAAAACTCTACCAAAATAAATTTTAAAGGTAATGAAAAAAGGGCTATATAACAGCAGAGAGAAGAATGTTTTTAAGGGACAAGAAATTAATATGTACTAACACATCTGAAAATCTTAACAAAGTGGACCTTTTCCAAACAAAAATCATCTCAAGAAAAAGTAGAAAACTTGAATAGACTAATATCCATGGGATACATTGTTTTTTCAATATGCATGTTGAATGATTTCATTTCTAAAAGGGTTTATTGGGCTTCCCTGGTGGCGCAGTGGTTGAGAGTCTGCCTGCCAATGCAGGGGACACGGATTCGAGCCCTGGTCTGGGAGGATCCCACGTGCCGCGGAGCAGCTAGGCCCATGAGCCACAATTACTGAGCCTGCGCGTCTGGAGCCTGTGCTCCGCAACAAGAGAGGCCGCGATAGTGAGAGGCCCGCGCACCACGATGAAGAGTGGCCCCCGCTTGCCGCAACTAGAGAAAGCCCTCGCACAGAAACGAAGACCCAACACAAGCCATAAATAAACAAATAAATAAAAATTAAAAGGTTTTATTAGTAAATTCTCTCGAACTTTCAAGAAACAGATACTAACTTTTGCAGAAAATATGAAAAGATGAAAAGAGATCTAACTTACTTCTCGATACCAGCTAACTGATACCAAAACTTGGCCAATTAGCCTCAGGGAACCTTGTTTCTAAGGGACTCTCCTCATAAGGGACCACACTGTGCTCTCCAAAATACTCACGCGCACGTGGTTGGTTCCCAGGCAGCCTCAGGCTCTGATGGACACACGTGCCAGGGAGCCTGGTGCTTGACTTTCTGTCAAGTCCTCTCTTGCCAACAGAAAGAAACACTCAGCCTCACGTACTAAGGCTGAATGCATTCTCAAAACAACTTTGGAAGGAAAGGCTGGTACATGGAAGGGAAAACAAAAGCCCCCTGGCCCTACACTCAAGCCTTCCATCAGAAAGTTGTCTGTACGCAAATGAACACATCTACGAAACAGAAACAGACTCACAGATACAGAGAACAGGCTTATGGTTGCCAAGGCCGGGGTTGTCGGGGGGTAGATGCAGGGGGAGGGAAGGATAGGGAGTTTGGGATTAGCAGATGCAAACTATTATATATAGGATGGATAAACAAGGTCCTACTGTATAGCACAGGGAACTATATTCAATACCCTGTGATAAACCATAATGGAAAAAGAATATATATGTGTATAAATTTTGCCGTACAGCAGAAATTAACACAACATTGTAAATCGACTATACTTCAATAAAAAAATTTTTTTTAATTTGTCTACAGAAATTTCACTCCTAGGTATATACTTACAGAAATGCATACCTATGTTCACCATGAAACATGTACAGCAATGTTCAGAGCAACACTACCTATACTTGCCAAAAACTGTATAAAATTCATGTGTCCATCTCTAGCAGACAGGGCTGGAACCAGAGTGAGGTAAGTGAAGCACTCACCTCAGGAGCAAAATTTAAATGGTGCCCAAAAATCTAATACTCAAGAGAAATAATATTTTAATGCAATGGCTTTTTTCAATCAAAAGTAATGCAAAAACTCCATGATGAACAAAATCTCAAATTTTTAAATAAAAGCAGGATCAGTATTACTGATTTTTCCTCAGGCTCCAGGATGGCTTGGCACAGAAATGACAGTAGAATGGACAAATAAATTATGCTATACGCAATGAGAATAAATGAACTACAACAATAGCATAGATGAATCTCACAGATATAATGTTAAGCAAAACAAGCCAGACACTAAAGTGTATGCACTGGTGATTCAAAAACAGGCAAAGTTCTTTTTCAAAAGTAGGTGAAACTAATCTAAGATATTAAAAATCAGGATAGTGATTTCCCTTGGAAGGGGGCATGGGAGGAGGAGGAGGGTTCTGTAACTCTAGGAATATTCTATTTCTTGATCTGTATGTTCCATGGGTTTTAAACTTTGGGAGAATCCATCAACCAGCTTATTTATGATTTGTGTACTTTTTATATGTGCTAAAAAAATTTTAGGAGTTGTCTTACTCTAGACCTAGAGATTATCATACTAAGTAAAGTAAGTCAAAGACAAATATCATATGATATCACTTATATGTGAAATCTTAAAAAATGATACAAATGAACTTATTTACAAAACAGAAGCAGACTCACAGACATAGAAAACAAACTTAGGGTTGGTTACCAAAGGGTAAACAGGGGGAGAGATAAATTAGGAGTTTGAGATTAATTTATACACACTACTATATTTGGGATTAACAGATATATACTATTACAGATAAAACAGATAAACAACGAGGACCGCCTGTGTAGCACAGGGAACTGTATTCAATATCTTGTAATAACTGATAATGGAAAAGAATCTGAAAAAGAATATAGATATACATATATGTGTGTGTGTCTATATATATATATATATAGACACACACACATATATGTATAACTGAATCACTTTGCTGTACACCTGAAACACTGTAAATCACCTATAATTCATTTTTTTTTTTTTTTTTTATGGCTGTGTTGGATCTTCGTTGCTGCGCGAGGGCTTTCTCTAGTTGTGGTGAGCAGGGGCGACTCTTTGTTGCGGTGCACGGGCTTCTCATTGTGGTGGCTTCTCTTGTTGCGGAGCACAGGCTCTTGGCACGCGGGCTTCAGTAGCTGTGGCACGTGGGCTCTAGAGCGCAGGCCCAGTAGTTGTGGCGCACAGGCTTAGTTGCTCTGCGGCAATGTGGGACCTTCCCGGACCAGGGCTCGAACCCGTGTCCCCTGCCTTGGCAGAAGGCTTCTTAACCACTGCGCCACCAGGGAAGTCTCTATAATTCAATTTTTTAAATGTGTGGGAAAAAGAAAAGTATTACAGAAGTAAAAAATAAAATAGAAAAAAGAATTCCCCTACTTAGAAGTGAAAATATATACCGGCGACTTCAAGATGAGATGAGCCCCCGGAGGGGGAGAAAGCAAAGCCAGCAGCACTGTGGGAGGTGGCTATCAAGGCACTGCTTTATTTCTGGGCCTCTAACCTTGACTGACCTTACGGCCAAAAGAAGCAAAGTGGATTCTTCATTAGCAAGCATGGCTAGCACCAAACCAACACCACGTGTTCTAACCGTTCAGAACATTCGGCTGACGAGAGTTAACCCTCCCGTGGGCACGATTCACCGAGGATTAATTACGATTGCTGCTTGCTCAGATTTTCCTGGGGATAGGACAGGACAGCCCAGATTTCATCCAAATCCCAGAGGAACCTTTCCTCTAGAAACCGGACCCTGCCACATCAGACATGACAAGACTTCCAAGCAGGGACCAAGGCAATCGTCCAGGAGACTGGCGGCCACTGGCCAGCTCTGCCAATATCCCCATGGGGCTGTCAGCATGACCAGCACAGAAGTGACAAGCTTTCTACAGCCTACCGCAGAAGCCACACATTGTATGGGGGGCAGAAGTCACCAGACGCTTGGGAGGGCTATTTCAAAACACGAAGTGGGACCAAACATAGTCAATTGTGGCCTAATTCCTAAACGGGAGCAGAGTCTGTCCTGGTTACCAATGGTAGCCAGCCTCACTGCCAAGCCTGCAAAGGCTTTTCAGTGGGAAGAATAGGCCACTTTGGATTTGGACGGCCCCTGAGAAGGCGAAGGCAATGAACAAACAGAACGGCCAGCTGCTCTTTTCCTGGGTGTCCAGGAAATGCTAACAATGCCATCACCAAGCTCCTTGAAAGGCAAGTGATCACCCAGGCACCTCCTTCTTGAATTCAGGCCTGGGGCTGAGGCCTACTAGACAGTGGTCAACTTGCTCATTCCTGCTTCCAAAGCAGTTCCAAAAGCAGCTGGGGGCTACAACATGGATAGACCTTGAAGACATTATGCTAAGTGAAATAAGACAGTCACAACAGGACATATACTGTATGATTCCACTTATATGAGGTACCTAGAGTAGTCAGAATCATAGGGACAGAAAGTAGAATGGTGATTGCCAGGGTCTGGGTTTGGAGGGATGGGGGATTATTGTTTAATGGGTATGGATTTTCAGTTTGGGAAGATGAAGAAAGTTCTGGAGATGGATGGTGTTGATGGTTGAACACCAGTGTAAAAGTACTTAATGCCACTGAACCATATGCTTAAAAATGGTTATCTCTTACATTATGTATATTTTACCACATTAAAATAAAAGCTGCTGGGGAAACTGAAGTTCTCAACCATATCCCCATGCTGTGAACTCATCATGTCCTCCATCAGCTCTGCCCCTTGGGCTGTGTCCTAACCTTACTATGTCCTTACCAGTAAGCTCAGCTCTAGGATTTCCAGAATGTATATTGGGCTAATAAGGTCCTTTCTCCCTCACACTTCCCCCAGCATACCTCCTCATCACATACTTCCCAGAGAAGTAAATTTCAATAGAATTCTATCAAAGGATTGCTGTAAAATACTAAAGAAATAGTTCAAGAGACAATCCTGCACAAGATGGCAGGAAGAACGAAGGAAGGTAGATGGCCAATCCTGGATAATACAGCCAATGTAGTTTTCTGCGGAATTCCTTATTCCACTACTTCCTTCCTTCAGCCTTTTCCTCACCAGATACTTCTTCCACAAACTTAGCCCCAGGTCTCCTGCTCAAATAAAAATCCTTTCTCAGGAAAGGAACCCACAACTCAATCTCATGGAGGTATAAAGTAAAAGTTTTAACTTCTTAACTCTAGCAAGGGTATCAGATTTTATCTATCTATGAACATGGGCTTGGGTGAAATCTGACTGTGAGATTTCATGGAGTAAGTAAGAGAGGTGGTAGAGCAGAAAGTGCATGGAGGTCTTCAGACACTCCTAAAGGAGTACTAAAAGCTGTCTTCTTCTCATCAATTACAGACAGCTGAGCTTTCCGTCTGCAAAGATTTATCTCTATTAGGGCCCACTCACAGATTCTCAAGCACGTGGAAAAATAGAAAGTCAGGAATTCTAGGAAAATAAATATAATTGCTACGTTTTTAGCATTTGCTATATAAGATATCTTATTCTATTTAATCCTTCCTTATAACTGTCTTATGAGGAAGAATATTATTATTCACATTTGACAAATATGGAAAGTGAGACACTAAAAGAGAAAGCAATTGCCTATTTTTTAATGTCTATTTAAACACAAGTAGTCATGGAGGATTTTTTTTGTTTTTTCTGTTATTCCTTTTTCCACATTTCCCTTTCTCTCCATTTACAGCTCCTTCTCTTGGAGCCTGAATACCAGCACCCCCAGGCATTAGAGTAAAGAAGACAAAAGCACAGTCTAAAGTCACAGCCCTGTGTTTGAATTCACCACTTACTAGTTGAACATGTGTGTGTGTGTGTGTGTGTGTGTGTGTGTGTGTGTGTGTGTGTGTGTGTGTGTTTGCAACATCAAATCATGTGTCTAAGAGAGCATGTGTGAAAATCAACTCTAATAAACATCCCTTATGTAACATAATTAGTGGTCTTTAGAATAAAAATCTTTGAAAAATGTCTGAAAATATAAATCAGAACTAGGCACTGGGAACACATTCTATCTGGTTAGATCTGCATCAAAGAAAATATTTTTGCAGTCCAGATTGTATCAACTCCTCTAACATTCAGCAACAAATATACGTCAAGCACTGCTATGGGAGAGGAGATACGAAAATGAACAAGACTCAGTCCTCATCCTCAAGTAATTCACAGTCCAGTAAGGATACACACAAGCAGACAAGCAAATGAGCAGCGTGGTAAGTTATAATACAAAGATGGACATAATGCAATGGGGTCACAACAAAGAGGGTGCCTGGATATGAAAAGGAACACTCCAAGGAACAAAAGGGGGAAATCATCCCAGGCAGAAGGGAAGAGCGTGTGCTAGGACGCAGGGGGCTGAGTGAATGTGTCACTCTCTGGTAGCCACAGGCAGCGCACAGCTGGACAACAGGTGTGGGTGAGGCTGGGGACAGGACTGGTCAGGTAGGCCAGGCAGCTTAGAAGCCTTGTCAGTCGCTAAGGAGTTTGGATTTCACCCTATAGGCAACAAGAAGCCACTAAGGGTTTTCAAGGGGCAGTCATGTAATGCAAAGTTCACATCACAAAGATCCCTTAGGTTGTCATGTGGGACCAGGACTCAGGGAGCCAGGTGACTCATGAGAGCTCCTGCAGTTCTTCAAGTGAGAGAGGATTAGGCATTGGACACAGATTCAAGAGACTTTGTCAGCAAGACTGGACAGAATTTGGTGAAGGGGAGGGGTGTCAAGGAAGAAAGTACTAAAAATCATTCCAATATTTTAGGCTTATATACCAGAACAGTAGCCAACCATCCAGCAAAGGGAAGGACTCACTTCCTGCAGTGAGCACAAGAGCACATCCTGGATGCACATGGATAATCTAAAGCCCCATGAATGCCAGTCTACAAAGTTAGGGAGCCCCACGAATGCAACCCTTAATTCCTGCGATCAGCTCCGTCTCCTTGCTACAGCTCCCATTCTGCTCACAGAGGCTCAGTGTATGGAAAGGCCTTCACGAAAGCTGGTCCTTCTAAACACCCTGCTGTCTGTGCCCAACCCTCAATGTACCAGAGCAGACTGTCCCCAACTCACTCGTGTGTGCTGCACAGAATCCTTTTCTTTGGTTGGCAAAGATATAATTTCAAATAGCTTATCATCATGGAGCAGCTTACCTCTATTTTTTAAACCACAATGAAAGCAAATGGGCCTCTAAAGACCCTTGAAACCCATATCTGTCCTTAATTGATCCACAGGTCTCAGTGCTGCCAGGCAGTCCACCTGGGTCAGCTGAAGCACATCCACACGTGGCTTGCCTGCCCCAACCCAAGCCATGCAGTGAGCCAGCTCTGTCAGTGATACCCTCCGAGTTCAAGGGTCTGCAACTAATTGCCTGCAGGTCACAACCAGAGAGTACACATTTATTCCCACTACCAGAGGGAACATTTAGTTTTATTAATTTTCCATTACAGCCTTTACTCTAATAAAGATGTACACACATATTAGCCACCAAAATGTTCATCAAATCATCGTTCGTAACAGGGAAAAGTTGCAACGCATCTGAATTTCCAACAACAGGATACAAAGAAATTATTGTCCATCTATATCATGGAATAGTATGTAGCTCCTAAAAACGCTCCTCCATAAGAGGATCTATGGGTATGACAAGGTGCTCACTACAGAATGCTTTCTAGAACATCAGCTCCAGGAGGGCAAGAGATTTGTTTTGTTCATCAATGTACCCCCAGTGCCTGGGACAGGACCAGGCATGTGACAGTAATTCTTTATCTGTTGACTGAATCAATATAAGAAGTAGGAAAAGAGGATGACAGAGTCTGGTTCTATTTCTGTAAAAAGAAACACACACACAACACACACACACACACACACACACACACACACAGAAAAGGATCCGGAAGGATATACATCAAAATGTCACCAGTAGCTTTCCCTGGAAGGGTGGGCGTTTTTATAGTCTTGTTTTATCTCTTTTTTTCTGCTCACAGTTCAAGATGCTATTGTAACAAGAGCCAAAACAAAAAAAGAAATTATTTTGGTGGCAGGGGTGGGGGGCCAGAATCCCATAACAAACTCAGCTCTTGTTCCTCAGGTTCACATATGAACTCACTGTCCTTTACATGCCAGAATAACCTTACACTAACCTCAATCGTATGTGTAACCCAGAGCACTAATTTGCACAAACACAGAACAGTCCCCTCTGGCTCACATCTGACTTGACCCCTTGGCTTCAACCTTATTATCAGCCTGGGTTCCATGCAGGGCCCTCAGGATCCCATCACTCCTGACAGAGCCTCATCCAAGTCCCCCATGACTGAGCTCGGTGAGAGTTTTTCCAATTCCTCCCAAACTGAGAAAGGACATTTTACTACTCTCTTCATATAAACAGACTGCCCATGTTTGCAGGGTAATTCTCCTCTCCTTGCTGCACCAAACATGAGAGTATGAACACTTTTCACCCAGTTTCTCCAAAGGCAGTTAAAAAACCACCCAAAGGTATCACCTGCTGGGGCCTCATCCCAGTTAAAATTATGACTGCCCTGGAGAAAAACAGGGCAAGCAAAAACAGTAAAACTTTGTAAAATCAGCTTGCATGAAGTTGCCCTGGTACCAGAGCTGGTGTGTATAATCCTCTCCTGGCTGAGCTAATTGGCTTAGCTCACTGATGACGTTATAGCCTCAGAAGCCATTCTCTGATTACAAGAATGAGAGCTGCCAAATGATCTTCAACCACACCACCAACGGGCCCAGGGCCACCAGAAGAATATTTGGGGAAAGAGCTATTTTAAACAAATGCTCCTGTGGGTATAAGGATACTTTTCTGTCTAGACTCCTGGTAACACCTGTTGCTCACTCATCCTGCCCCCCTGTCCACCGTCCCCTTGACAGCGGTGTGGCCAAGGCAAACCATGGCCACCTGGCAGAGCCCAGAGATGCAGCCACGTGAACAGCAGTCCCTGGCAGCCCAGGCATCGCATGCTCTGGTGCAGCCTGTCAGGCCCAGACAGCTCTGCTGCCAGGTTTCAAGAAGACACCTTCCCTTCTTCTTGCGGGAAGAGAGCAGCCTGGTTAAGCCAATAGTTTAAACGTTCAGATGGCCAGGGAAAGGAGTCTTCTTCCTGAGTGTATTACAGATTTGGTTCTGGCATGCAGATCAGCATCAAGCAAATAGAGGGAGAGGATGGCAGAATCCTTGTCCACTCCAATCCAATCCTCTATACCTAATCATCCCCCATAAGTGGTTGTCTAGCTTATTCTTAAATCCTTACGGTGACAGGAAACTCACTACCTTATGAAATAGCTCATTTGATTGGGAAGAGTCTTCCTTATACTGAGCTGATCCCTTCCTATAACTTCTGTTCCCTTCATTAGATGTTAGAAAGTTACATACAAAGAATCTCATATCTCTCTCATGCAATTCAAATCAACATAGATTTCTGTGTTAGGCATATAAAATGGTTCAGATACATAGGGGTAAGTGAGTGCTGGAACCCTGGGGGAATTTGCCAGTTCCTGGCAGATTAGAGCCCTAGAGACAACAGACTAAGCCTGGGCTTGGGCAGGGTTGGAGGTCAGATAGGAGACCACTGCATAAAGCTAGGATTCCCAAAGGACCATCCTCAGAGGAAAGAAGAAATAGTGCCATACCAAAAGTCTATAAAGACACTGTCTGAGTCAAACTAGATTCTGGATGGAACAGGAAAAAAAAATATTTCCCTATAAATCCCTAAATACAAGTTCCCATTCTCTGAGGTAAAATTCACACTATATATGTAAACTTAAAAACTCAAGTTGAAATCTTCATTTTAAATGGTCCTGTGTTGGTCATGCAAAAGCAAAGTTAACTTTCTCTACAGGAAAACACTTAAAACTCAAGCCTCAGGAATTCTCACAGATGAAGTTTCCAGTAACATCAGCTCAAAATTCTAAAATTACCAGGCACACAGGGAAACAAGCTACCATGATCAGACTGAGAAGCAAGAAGAAATTGCTGAATCAGTACAATAGACTACAGATATTATCATTATCAGATACAGAATGTGAAATAAGTGCATTTAATATGTTTAAAGAAATTATTTAACCTTAGAGTATTTAATTTTTGAGAGTTTTTTCCTATTTAAAGGGAAAAAAAGCTTATCAAAATTAACAATTCAGATTGGAAAAAATGCCAAAATAGAACTCCTAGAAATAAAAAAACACAAGAATTGAAAGTGTAAACTCAGCTGATGAGTTTAACCATATAAAACTGGAGAGAGTGAGTAAACTGAAAAATAGGTTTGAAAAAAATACACAAAATACAGTATGGCAAAATCCACAGATTCAGGAAGCAATATAAACCCCAAAAAAGATAAGAAAGAAAAAAGAAAAAAAAACAGCCTAGACCCATTATAGTGAAACTACAAACATCAAAAGCAAACAGACCTTTAAATCAACCAGAGAGAAAAAAAGATTACCAATAAATAATTTAAATTAGACTGACAGTAAAGTTAGACTGACAGCTGATTTCTCAATCACAGCAATGTAAGCTGGAACCCAATAAGATCGTAAGCTTAGAGTGCTAAGAGAAAATAAATCTCAACCTACTACTCTCCACCTAATGAAATTTACTTTTAAGACTGAGAGTGACATATACACACTACTATACACAAAACAGATAATAAGGACTTACTGTATAGCACAGGGAACTGTACTCAATACTCTGGAATGACCTATATGGGAAAAGAGTCTAAAAAAGAGTGGATATGTGTATATATATAACTGATTCACTGTGCTGTACAGCAGAAACTAACACAACATTGTAAATCAACTATACTTCAATAAAAATTTTTTAAAAAAGACTGAAAGTGAAAGATAATTTTAAATAAATCAAAGCTAAGAGAATATGTTACTAACAGAAACTCATTAAAGAAACTCACTAAAGGACTTCCCTGGTGGCACAGTGGTTAAGAATCCGCCTGCAGGGGGTTAAGAATGCAGGAGACACGGGTTTGAGCCCTGGTCCAGGAAGATCCCACATGCCGGGGAGCAACTAAGCCCATGAGCCACAACTACTGAGCCTGCGTGCCACAACTACTGAAGCCCATGCACCTAAAGCCTGTCCAGGCTCCGCAACAAAGAGAAGCAACCGCAATGAGAAGCCCATGCACCGCAACAAACAGTAGCCTCCACTCCCCACAACTAGAGAAAGTCTGCACACAGCAACAGAGACCCAATGCAGCCAAAAACAAACAAACAAATAAATAAATAAAACTCTCTAAAGAACTAAAGAAATATTCAAAAAAGGATGTATTTAAGAAAGAAAATGATCCTAGAAAGTAGATCTTAGATGCAAGAAGGACTAGAGAACAAAGTAAATGGGTAACAGGGTAAACATAAATAAACATTGACTATATAAATAGTAACAATTATGATCATTTGAGGGGCTAAAAGATCAATGTAGAATTAAACCAATAAGTCATGACAAAAGTAATTTCTAACTAAAGGGAAAAAAAGAAGACTGAAGCTAAGGCATTTGATTTCTTGTACAGAAGGAGAATAAAATATTAACTATCTTTAGACATTGCTAAATTAAATGTATCTATTAAAATTTTGGGTAACAGTTAAAACAATTTAAATAGAGTATATCATGTCCAAACTACTATAGAAAAACTGGGCAACTGGTGTTAATCAATAAAAAACAAAAGGCAAACAGCAATCAGAGAAGAAAAAGAAATAAAAGGAATACAGAAACTACAATCCTGCAGCCTGTGGACCAAAAACCACAGTTACAGAAAGATAGAGAAGATGAAAAGGCAGAGGGCTATGTACCAGATGAAGGAACAAGAAAAAACCCCAGAAAAACAACTAAATGAAGTGGAGATAGGCAACCTTCCAGAAAAAGAATTCAGAATAATGATAGTGAAGATGATCCAGGACCTCGGAATAAGAATGGAGGCAAAGACTGAGAAGATGCAAGAAATGATTAACAAAGACCTACAAGAATTAAAGAACAAACAAACAGAGATGACCAATACAATAACTGAAATGAAAACTACACTAGAAGGAATCAATAGCAGAATAACTGAGGCAGAAGAACGGATAAGTGACCTGGAAGACAGAATGGTGGAATTCACTGCTGCGGAACAGACTAAAGAAAAAAGAATGAAAAGAAATGAAGACAGCCTAAGAGACCTCTGGGACAACATTAAACGCAACAACATTCGCATTATAGGGGTCCCACAAGGAGAAGAGAGAGAGAAAGGGCCAGAGAAAATATTTGAAGAGATTATAGTAGAAAACTTCCCTAACATGGGAAAGGATATACCCACCCAAGTCCAGGAAGCGCAGAGAGTTCCATACAGGATAAACCCAAGGGGAAACACGCCGAGACACATATTAATCAAATTGGCAAAAATTAAACATACAGAAAAGTTATTGAAAGCAGCAAGAGAAAAACGACAAATAACATACAAGGGAACTCCCATGAGGTTAACAGCTGATTTCTCAGCAGAAACTCTACAAGCCAGAAGGGAGTGGCATGATATACTTAAAGTGATGAAAGGGAAGAACCTACAACCAAGATTACTGTACCCGGCAAGGATCTCATTTAGATTTGATGGAGAAATCAAAAGCTTCACAGACAAGCAAAAGCTAAGAGAATTCAGCACCACCAAACCAGCTCTACAACAAATGCAAAAGGAACTTCTCTAAGTGGGAAACACAAAAGAAGAAAAGGACCTACAAAAACAAACCCAAAACAATTAAGAAAATGGTCAGAGGAACATACATATCGATAATTACCTTAAACGTCAATGGATTAAATGCCCCAACCAAAAGACATAGACTGGCTGAATGGATACAAAAACAAGACCCATATATATGCTGTCTACAAGAGACCCACTTTAGACCTAGGGACACATACAGACTGAAACTGAGGGGATGGAAAAAGATATTCCATGCAAATGGAAATCAAAAGAAAGCTGGAGTAGCTATACTCATATCAGATAAAATAGACTTTAAAATAAAGAATGTTACAAGAGACAAGGAAGGACACTACATAATGATCAAGGGATCAATCCAAGAAGAAGATATAACAATTATAAATATATATGCACCCAACATAGGAGCACCTCAATACATAAGGCAACGGCTAACAGCTATAAAAGAGGAAATCGACAGTAACACAGTAATAGTGGGGGACTTTAACACCTCACTTACACCAATGGACAGATCATCCAAAATGAAAATAAATAAGGAAACAGACGCTTTAAATGACACAATAGACCAGATAGATTTAATTGATATATATAGGACATTCCATCCAAAAACAGCAGATTACACGTTCTTCTCAAGTGCGCACGAAACATTCTCCAGGATAGATCACATCTTGGGTCACAAATCAAGCCTCAGTAAATTTAAGAAAATTGAAATCATATCAAGCATCTTTTCTGACCACAACGCTATGAGATTAGAAATGAATTACAGGGAAAAAAACGTAAAAAAGACAAACACATGGAGGCTAAACAATACGTTACTAAAGAACCAACAGATCACTGAAGAAATCAGAGGAAATCAAAAAATACCTAGAGACAAATGACAATGAAAACACGACGACCCAAAACCTATGGGATGCAGCAAAAGCAGTTCTAAGAGGGAAGTTTATAGCTATACAAGCCTACCTAAAGAAACAAGAAAAATCTCAAGTAAACAATCTAACCTTACACCTACAGAAACTAGAAAAAGAAGAACAAACAAAACCCAAAGTTAGCAGAAGGAAAGAAATCATAAAGATCAGAGGAGAAATAAATGAAATAGAAACAAAGAAAACAATAGGAAAGATCAATAAAACTAAAAGTTGGTTCTTTGAGAAGATAAACAAAATTGATAAGCCATTAGCCAGACTCATCAAGAAAAAGAGGGAGAGGACTCAAATCAATAAAATCAGAAATGAAAAAGGAGAAGTTACAACAGACACCGCAGAAATACAAAGCATCCTAAGAGACTACTACAAGCAACTTTATGCCAATAAAATGGACAACCTGGAAGAAATGGACACATTCTTAGAAAGGTATAACCTTCCAAGACTGAACCAGGAAGAAGCAGAAAATATGAACAGACCAATCACAAGTAATGAAATTGAAACTGTGATTAAAAATCTTCCAACAAACAAAAGTTCAGGACCAGATGGCTTCACAGGTGAATTCTATCAAACATTTAGAGAAGAGCTAATACCCATCCTTCTCAAACTCTTCCAAAAAATTGCAGAGGAAGGAACACTCCCAAACTCATTCTATGAGGCCACCATCACCCTGATACAAAAACCAGACAAAGACACTACAAAAAAAGAAAATTACAGACCAATATCACTGATGAATATAGATGCAAAAATCCTCAACAAAATACTAGCAAACAGAATCCAACAACACATTAAAAGGATCATACACCACGATCAAGTGGGATTTATCCCAGGGATGCAAGGATTCTTCAATATACGCAAATCAATCAATGTGATACACCATATTAACAAATTGAAGAATAAAAACCATATGATCATCTCAATAGATGCAGAAAAAGCTTTTGACAAAATTCAACACCCATTTCTGATAAAAACTCTCCAGAAAGTGGGCATAGAGGGAACCTACCTCAACATAATAAAGGCCATATATGACAAACCCACAGCAAACATCATTCTCAACGGTGAAAAACTGAAAGCATTTCCTCTAAGATCAGGAATGAGACAAGGATGTCCACTCTCACCACTATTATTCAACATAGTTTTGGAAGTCCTAGCCACAGCAATCAGAGAAGAAAAAGAAATAAAAGGAATACAAATTGGAAAAGAAGAAGTAAAACTGTCACTGTTTGCAGATGACATGATACTATACATAGAGAATCCTAAAACTGCCACCAGAAAACTGCTAGAGCTAATCAATGAATATGGTAAAGTTGCAGGATACAAAATTAATGCACAGAAATCTCTTGCATTCCTATACACTAATGATGAAAAATCTGAAAGAGGAATTAAGGAAACACTCCCATTTACCACTGCAACAAAAAGAATAAAATATCTAGGAATAAACCTACCTAAGGAGACAAAAGACCTGTATGCAGAAAATTATAAGATACTGATGAAAGAAATCAAAGATGATACAAAGAGATGGAGAGATATATCATGTTCTTGGATTGGAAGAATCAACACTGTGAAAATGACTCTACTACCCAAAGCAATCTACAGATTCAATGCAATCCCTATCAAACTACCAATGGCATTTTTCACAGAACTAGAACAAAAAATTTCACAATTTGTATGGAAACACAAAAGACCCTGAATAGCCAAAGCAATATTGAGAAAGAAAAATGGAGCTGGAGGAATCAGGCTCCCTGACTTCAGACTATATTACAAAGCTACAGTAATCAAGACAGTATGGTACTGGCACAAAAACAGAAATATACATCAATGGAACAGGATAGAAAGCCCAGAGATAAACCCACGCACATATGGTCACCTTATCTTTGATAAAGGAGGCAAGAATATACAGTGGAGAAAAGAGAGCCTCTTCAATAAGTGGTGCTGGGAAAACTGGACAGCTACATGTAAAAGAATGAAATTAGAACACTCCCTAACACCATACACAAAAATAAACTCAAAATGGATTAAAGACCTAAATGTAAGGCCAGACACTATCAAATTCTTAGAGGAAAACATAGGCAGAGCACTCTATGACATAAATCACAGCAAGATCCTTTTTGACCCATCTCCTAGAGAAATGGAAATAAAAACAAAAATAAACAAATGGGACCCTAATTAAACTTAAAAGCTTTTGCACAGCAAAGGAAACCATAAACAAGACCAAAAGGCAACCCTCAGAATGGGAGAAAATATTTGCAAATGAAGCAACTGACAAAGGATTAATCTCCAAAATTGACAAGCAGCTCATGCAGCTCAATATCAAAAAAACAAACAACCCAATCCAAAAATGGGCAGAAGACCTAAATAGACATTTCTCCAAAGAAGATATACAGATTACCAACAAACACATGAAAGAATGCTCAACATCATTAATCATTAGAGAAATGCAAATCAAAACTACAATGAGATATCATCTCACACCAGTCAGAATGGCCATCATCAAAAAATCTAGAAACAGTAAATGCTGGAGAGGGTGTGGAGAAAAGGGAACCCTCTTGCAATGTTGGTGGGAATGTAAATTGATACAGCCACTATGGAGAACAGTATGGAGGTTCCTTAAAAAACTAAAAATAGAACTACCATACAACCCAGCAATCCCACTACTGGGCATATACCCTGAGAAAACCATAATTCAAAAAGAGTCATGTACCACAATGTTCATTGCAGCTCTGTTTACAATAGCCAGGACATGGAAGCAACCTACATGTCCATCAACAGATGAATGGATAAAGAAGATGTGGCACATATATACAGTGGAATATTACTCAACCATAAAAAGAAACGAAATTGAGTTATTTGTAGTGAGGTGGATGGACCTAGAGTCTGTCATACAGAGTGAAGTAAGTCAGAAAGAGAAAAACAAATACCGTATGCTAACACATATATATGGAATCTAATTAAAAACATGGTCATGAAGAACCTAGGGGCAAGACGGGAATAAAGACGCAGACCTACTAGAGAATGGACTTGAGGATATGGGGAGGGGGAAGGGTAAGCTGGGACAAAGTGAGAGACGGGCATGGACATATATACACTACCAAACATAAAATAGATAGCTGTTGGGAAGTAGCCACAAAGCACAGGGAGATCAGCTCGGTGCTTTGTGACCACCTAGAGGTGTGGGATTGGGAGGGTGGGAGGGAGGGAGATGCAAGAGGGAAGAGATATGGGGACATATGTATATGTATAACTGCTTCACTTTGTTATAAAGCAGAAAGTAACACAGCATTGTAAAGCAATTATACTCCAATAAAGATGTTTAAAAATAAATAAATAAATAAAAATAAAATTTAAAAAAAACAGAAGGCAATAAAAGGGAAATAAACATTGAAAACGTGAGGGGAAAAAACATGAAATAAGATAAAAATAAATCCAAATCAAGGAGCAACCATGATTTAGTGTAAATAGATTAAATTCTCAGTTAAAAGCGAAGGCTGTCATTTTTTAATCCAAGTATATGCTAACCACAAAAAAACAGAAAACCATAAGAATGCAGAAACATTGAAAGTAAAAGGATGAAGTCAGCCAAGTAAATACTAAATTAAAAGAGACATTTACAAAACAGAAATAAAGTCACAGATGTAGAAAACAATCTTATGGTTACTGGGGGCGGGATAAATTGGGAGATTGGGATTGACATATACACACTACTATATATAAAATAGATAACTAATAAGGACCTACTGTATAGCATAGGGAACTCTACTCAATACTCTGTAATGACCTACATGAGAAAAGAATCTAAAAGAGAGTGGATATATGTATATGTATAACTGATTCACTGCTGTACAGCAGAAAGTAACACAACATTGTAAATCAACTATATTCCAATAAAAATTTTTTAAAAAAAGAAAAAAGTCACAGAAAAAGAAAGGGAGCTATCATATCAGGGAAAATACATTTTTAGGCAAAAAAGTATTACTTAGACATTAAAAGGACCATTGCATATTGATACAAACTTCTATTCACTAGGATATTATAACACTTATGAACTGTATGCTGCTAAGAAGTAGGACTTCAAAAATATTGATAGAAGGCAAAAGGTGAAGGAACCATGGGAAAACTGGCAAACCCACCATCATAGAGGGAAATTTTACACACCTCTCTCAGTAACTGATAGATAAACAGATAAAGCATCACCAAGGATTGGTGGATTTTCCCGCTCAACATTCATTCTAATCTCTCTGTGGTATATCTTCCTGGACTGTGGGGCTAGAAACCTAAAACTACATTTCCCAGGTTCCCTTGTATGACCCACTTTTCCTGGGACAATCATGTCTATGCCCATTTTCCTGGTAATTATTAACAGCACCTCCTTTTTACACTCAAAAGTGTCTGGTGTGGATAATAAATTATATAGTTACTCTATTTATATATAAAACACCATAAAAGCAAAAGCTTTTTTCAAGCGTGCTATATTGGTGACTCAAATATCAAAAGCCACATTACTTTCAATGGTATGATTTTTCCAAAAAGGTGAACTCTTCTGAACGAAGTAAATTACAATCTTCTCTTGGATTTACATGATGGTGACATTTCTGGAAAATTCAGTGCATACTAAAAGCATGCAAAATATCTTTAGTGCTTACATATAAAACAGAGATTGAGTCTGGGCTTAGATCATTTTCAACAGGTTTTCCACCTAAACAGAAGTTCAGAGACAATCATGCAGGATGTGAGACAATTCTTCACTGCAGGAAGCTATTCTATACATTGCAGGATATTAAGCATTTACTGTTTCTCACCCACTAAGTGCCAGTTGTGCATTCCCCAATTATTGTGACAAAATCAAAACACCCTCAACATGGTGGCTTCACCCCAGTTTAGTACCACTGAATGTAGATGATGGAGGCTATTTCAAATTACAAGTGAACATCCATCCAGAACTTGGATCACATGTCAGGGGCTCTGAGGCCTTTCCGTACATCCTGTTTTCCTGCAAGTAAAATGCCTCCCCTTAGACTCTGAAATAGTGGCTGGATTTACTATATCTCTATCCCAGAAGGCATTTCTAAAAATTATCTTTTTATAAAAAAATAAACTGTTCTAGAGCAGTTTTAGATTGACAGGAAAAAAAAAAAAAAGGAAAGATAGTACAGAGTTCCCATATACCCCATACCCAGTTTCTTCTATTATTAATAACTTACATTAGTATGGTACATTTGTTACAATTAATGAACCAATGTTGATACATCATTATTAACTAAAGTCCATACTTTATTCAGATTTCCTTATTTTTTACCTAATGTCCTCTTTCTGTTCCAGGATCCCAGCCAGGACACCTCATTACATTTAACATGTAATGTTAATGTCTCCTCAGACTCCTCTAGGCTGTGATAGTTTCTCAGACTTTCCTTGGTTGTGATGACTTTGACAGCTTTGCAGAATCCCAGTCAAGTATTTTGTAGAATGTTCCACAGTTAAAATTTGTCTCCTAATTAGACTGGAGTTATATGTTTTTTGGGAGGAAGATCCAGAATTAAAGTACCATTTTCATCACATCATATCAAGGGTAACTGCTATCAACATGACTTATCACTGTTGATGTTAATCACCTGGCTCCAGGTAGTGTCGGTCAGATTTCTCCACTGTGAAATTACTCCTTATTCCCCTTTTCCATGCTGTGCTTTTTGGAATGCACAGCTCACACTGAAGTGTGGGGAGCTATGCTCCCCTTCCTTGAGGGCAGAGTATCTGCATAAGTTACATGGAATCCTTCTACATGGAAGTTTTCAACTCTCTCCCAGTTATTTATTAATCAATTGTTTATATCAGTATGAACTCATGTTTATTTTATATTTTTGGTTATGATCCAATATTATTTCATTTATCTTGTTTTTCAGATTGTTCCAGCTTTTGCCATCGGTTCCTATGTCCCTTTGACATACCTCGATTACTGGCACTGGGGTGAGGGGGCTGGTTTTGGTTTTGGTTTTGGTTTTCTTGGCTGTGCCTCAGGACTTGTGGGATCTTAGTTCGCCTACCAGGGATTGAACCTGGGCCCTCAGCAGTGAAAGCGTGGAATCTTAACCACTGGACCACCAGGGAATTCCCCAGGAGGTTTTGTTGTTGTTGTTGTTGCTGTTGTTTTAGAGCTTCCTTACTTTCTGGCACTAGAAGATGCTCCAAGATCAACGTGTAAATATCCTGTCTCTGTGCTAGAATTAGCTATTTCTTTATTTCTTATACTGGAGAATGGTGTTAGAACCAAGATGCAGGTGCTAAGTGTACTGGTTGCTACAGGGGTAACATTGTTTCTCGGCCCTCTCAGCTGACAGAGCAAGGGAATACACGTGTGTACACTAACCCATGAATATAATCACATATATAAATAAATATTACTGCATGTAATCATCTATATGAGGCTAAACACAAGTTCATACTGATTATCTCCGACTCTCTTACTGTGAGAATCATTTTAACCTGCTCCCCTTGCTTATCTGTAATCCCACTCCAACAGTTAAAAAACCTGGTTCCCACCATGCACCATCCACTTACTTATTCATTTAGTTCCAGTATACATTATAGCAGTATCAGGATTGTTAATCCAGGCTCCCATGGGAAACAACTTTTTAACTAGAGTATATACAATGCTTACGGACACTTTGCCTTTAGCTCTACAGACTCTGCTCATTTCCAAACTTACTTAGTTCAGCACCTTTTTCCTCCAGCCCATTCAGTGAGTTGTTTCATACATTTGTAATACAGCTAGATTGTTCTGTCATATTTGTCACATTTTCCATTCCATCCTGGAATCCCCTGACTTCCTAAACCATTCTTTAATTTGGATACATTAAGATTCACACTTTGCACTCTAAAGTTCTATAGATTTTGACAAATGCATTTTTTTTCATATACTCACCATTACAGCGTCCTACAGAATAGCTTGATCGCCCTAAAAAATGCCTCATGCTTCATCCTTAAATCCCTACCCCTAAATCCCTGGCAACCACTGATCTTCTTGCCATCTTTATAATTTTGCCTTTTCCAGAATGTCATATAAATGGGATCATACAGTAGGTAGCCTTTTCAGACTGACTTCTCTCATTTAGCAATATACATTTAAGATTCATGCATGTCTCTTCATAACTTGATAGCTCATTTCTTTTTATCACTGAATAATATTCCATTGTATGGATGTAACATAGTCTTTACATCCATTCACCTATTGAAGGACATTTTGGTTATTTCCATTTTTTGGTGCTTATGAAGAAAACAGTTATAAACCTTCATGTGCAGGTTTGGGTAAGGGAATAAGTTTTTTAACCAGTTGGATAAATACCTACAAGCATGCTTGTTAGATCATATGAAAAACTGTAATTAAACTTGTAAGAAACTGTTATTCTAGCTTCCAAAGTGGCTGAATAATTTTGCAGTGAGTAAGAGTTCCTATTGCTCTGCATCCTTGTCATCAATTGGTATTGTTAGGTTTTTGGGTTTTGGCCATTCTAATAGGTATGGAGTGGTATCTCACTGTTGTTTTAATTGACAATTTGCTAAAAACAAATGATGTTTAGCATCTTTTCATAGGCTTATTTGACCTCTATACATCTTTTTTGGTGAAGTATCTGTTCAGATCTTCCCTCCATTTTTTTAATTGGGTTGTTTTCTTATTGTTGGGTTTTAAAGTTTTGTTGTTTTTTTTTTTTTTAGCGGTGTTGGGTCTTTGTTTCTGTGCGAGGGCTTTCTCTAGTTGCGGCAAGCGGGGGCAACTCTTCATCGCGATGCGCAGGCCTCTCACTATCGCAGCCTCTCTTATTGGGAGCACAGGCTCCAGACGCACAGGCTCAGTAGTTGTGGCTCACGGGCCTAGTTGCTCCGCAGCATGTGGGATCCTCCCAGACCAGGCCTCAAACCCGTGTCCCCTGCATTAGCAGACAGATTCTCAACCACTGCGCCACCAGGGAAGCCCAAGGTTTTTGTATATATTTTATACAAGTCCATTATAAGATACGTGTTTTGCAAATATTTTCTGCCAGTCTGTGGCTTGTCTTTTCATTCTTCTTAATAGTATTTTTCACAGAACAGAATTACTGATTTTAATAAAGTTCAATTTATCAATTTTTCATGGATTAGGCTTTTGGTGTTAGATCTAAAAACTCATAACCAAACACAAGGCCATCCAGATTTTTCTCCCATTTTTGTTCTAGAAGTTTTATAGCTTTGTACTTTACACTTAGGTCTACGATACATTTTGAGTTAATTTTTGTGAATGGTTAAAGATCTGTGTCTAGGCTCATGTTTTTCAATATAGATATACAATTGTTCCAACACCATCTGCTGAAAACATTACCCTTTCTCCATTAAATGGCCTTTGTTCTTTTGTTAAAGGTCAGTTGACTATACTTGTGTGGGTCAATTTCTGGGCTCTCGCCTGTTCCAATGATCTATGTGTCTATTCTTCAGTATTGTGTTGGTTATGCCATGTAAATTTTAGAATCAGTTTGTCAATGTTTACAAAATAACTTACTGGGATTTTGAGATTTTTTTTGAATCTATAGATCAAGGTGGGAAAAACTATGTCTTAACAAGATTAAATCTTCCAATCCATGAATACAGAATCTCTCTCCATTTATTTAGATCTTCTTTTTTTTTAATCAGTTTTAAATACTGATTTTTATATTTTCTGAATACAGCTCCTGTACATATTTTGTTGGAGTTACACCAAGTGTTTACTTTTGTGCTACTGTAAATAGTATTTTTAATTTCTAATTCAAATTATTCCTATGTATATAGGAATGCAGGTAACTTATAACAGAGTATTCCTAATTCCTCCTTCCCATCTCTTATGAAAGTGCTGTCATTCATTTCACTTATCCCTATGCTTTAATCACCCAAAACATAGTTATTCTTTTTTTTTTAACTTTTTTTTTTATTAGTTGTTTTGTTTGTTTGTTTATACTGCAGGTTCTTATTAGTCATCAATTTTATACACATCAGTGTATACATGTCAATCCCAATCGCCCAATTCAGCACACCACCATCCCCACCCCACCGCGGTTTTCCCCCCTTGGTGTCCATATGTCTGTTCTCTACATCTGTGTCTCAACTTCTGCCCTGCAAACCGGCTCATCTGTACCATTTGTCTAGGTTCCACATACATGCGTTAATATACGATATTTGTTTTTCTCTTTCTGACTTACTTCACTCTGTATGACAGTCTCTAGATCCATCCACGTCTCAACAAATGACTCAATTTCGTTCCTTTTTATGGCTGAGTAATATTCCATTGTATATATGTACCACCTCTTCTTTATCCATTCGTCTGTAGATGGGCATTTAGGTTGCTTCCGTGACCTGGCTATTGTAAATAGTGCTGCAATGAACATTCGGATGCATGTGTCTTTTTGAATTACGGTTTTCTCTGGGTATATGCCCAGTAGTGGGATTGCTGGGTCATATGGTAATTCTATTTTTAGTTTTTTAAGGAACCTCCATATTGTTCTCCATAGTGGCTGTATCAATTTACATTCCCACCAACAGTGCAAGAGGGTTCCCTTTTCTCCACACCCTCTCCAACATTTGTTGTTTGTAGATTTTCTGATGATGCCCATTCTAACTGGTGTGAGGTGATACCTCATTGTAGTTTTGATTTGCATGTCTCTAATAATTAGTGATGTTGAGCATCTTTTCATGTGCTTCGTGGCCGTCTGTATGTCTTCTTTGGAGAAATGTCTATTTAGGTCTTCTGCCCATTTTTGGATTGGGTTGTTTGTTTCTTTAATATTGAGCTGCATGAGCTGTTTAGATATTTTGGAGATTAATCCTTTGTATGTTGATTCGTTTGCAAATATTTTCTCCCATTCTGAGGGTTGTCTTTTCGTCTTGTTTATGGTTTCCTTTGCTGTGCAAAAGCTTTGAAGTTTCATTAGGTCCCATTTGTTTAGTTTTGTTTTATTTCCATTACTCGAGGAGGTGGATCAAAAAAGATCTTGCTGTGATTTATGTCAAAGAGTGTTCTTCCTATGTTTTCCTCTAAGAGTTTTATAGTGTCCAGTCTTACATTTAGGTCTCTAATCCATTTTGAGTTTATTTTTGTGTATGGTGTTAGGGAGTATTCTAATTTCATTCTTTTACATGTAGCTGTCCAGTTTTCCCAGCACCACTTATTGAAGAGACTGTCTTTTCTCCATTGTATATCTTTGCCTCTTTTGTCATAGATTAGTTGACCATAGGTGCGTGGGTTAATTTCTGGGCTTTCTATCTTGTTCCATTGATCTATGTTTCTGTTTTTGTGCCAGTACCATATTGTCTGGATTACTGTAGCTTTGTAGTATAGTCTGAAGTCAGGGAGTCTGATTCCTCCAGCTCCGTTTTTTTCCCTCAAGACTGATTTGGCTATTCGGGGTCTTTTGTGTCTCCATACAAATTTTAAGATGATTTGTTCTAGCTCCGTAAAAAATGCCATTGGTAGTTTGATAGGGATTGCATTGAATCTGTAGATTGCTTTGGGTAGTATACTCATTTTCACAATGTTGATTCTTCCAATCCAAGAACATGGTATATCTCTCCACCTGTTGGTATCATCTTTAATTTCTTTCATCAGTGTCTTATAGTTTTCTGCACACAGGTCTTTTGTCTCCCTAGGTAGGTTTATTCCTAGGTATTTTATTCTTTTTGTTGCAATGGTAAATGGGAGTGTTTCCATAATTTCTCTTTCAGATTTTTCATCATTAGTGTATAGGAATGCAAGAGATTTCTGTGCATTAATTTTGTATCCTGCAACTTTACCATATTCATTAATTAGCTCTAGCAGTTTTCTGGTGGCAGTTTTAGGATTCTCTATGTATAGTATCATGTCATCTGCAAACAATGACAGTTTTACTTCTTCTTTTCCAATTTGTGTTCCTTTTATTTCTTTTTCTTCTCTGATTGCCGTGGCTAGGACTTCCAAAACTATGTTGAATAATAGTGGTGAGAGTGGACATCCTTGTCTCATTCCTGATCTTAGAGGAAATGCTTTCAGTTTTTCACCGTTGAGAATGATGTTTGCTGTGGGTTTGTCATATATGGCCTTTATTATGTTGAGATAGGTTCTCTCTATGCCCACTTTCTGGAGAGGTTTTATCATAAATGGGTGTTGAATTTTGTCAAAAGCTTTTTCTGCATCTATTGAGATGATCATATGGTTTTTATTCTTCAATTTGTTAATATGGTGTATCACATTGATTGATTTGCATATATTGAAGAATCCTTGCATCCCTGGGATAAATCCCACTTGATCGTGGTGTATGATCCTTTTAATGTGTTGTTGGATTCTGTTTGCTAGTATTTTGTTGAGGATTTTTGCATCTATATTCATCAGTGATATTGGTCTGTAATTTTCTTTTTTTGTAGTGTCTTTGTCTGGTTTTGGTATCAGGGTGATGGTGGCCTCATAGAATGAGTTTGGGAGTGTTCCTTCCTTTGCAATTTTTGGGAAGAGTTTGAGAAGGATAGGTGTTAACTCTTCTCTAAATGTTTGATAGAATTCACCTGTGAAGCCATCTGGTCCTGGACTTTTGTTTGTTGGAAGATTTTTAATCACAGTTTCAATTTCATTACTTGTGATTGGTCTGTTCATATTTTCTGCTTCTTCCTGGTTCAGTCTTGGAAGGTTATACCTTTCTAAGAATTTGTCCATTTCTTCCAGGTTGTCCACTTTATTGGCATAAAGTTGCTTGTAGTAGTCTCTTAGGATGCTTTGTATTTCTGCGGTGTCTGTTGTAACTTCTCCTTTTTCATTTCTGATTTTATTGATTTGAGTCCTCTCCCTCTTTTTCTTGATGAGTCTGGCTAATGGCTTATCAATTTTGTTTATCTTCTCAAAGAACCAACTTTTAGTTTTATTGATCTTTCCTATTGTTTTCTTTGTTTCTATTTCATTTATTTCCGCTCTGATCTTTATGATTTCTTTCCTTCTGCTAACTTTGGGTTTTGTTTGTTCTTCTTTCTCTAGTTTCTGTAGGTGTAAGGTTAGATTGTTTACTTGAGATTTTTCTTGTTTCTTGACGTAGGCTTGTATAGCTATAAACTTCCCTCTTAGAATTGCTTTTGCTGCATCCCATAGGTTTTGGGTCGTCATGTTTTCATTGTCATTTGTCTCTAGGTATTTTTTGATTTCCTCTTTGATTTCTTCAGTGATCTCTTGGTTCTTTAGTAACGTATTGCTTAGCCTCCACGTGTTTGTGTTTTTTACGTTTTTTTCCCTGTAATTCATTTCTAATCTCATAGCGTTGTGGTCAGAAAAGATGCTTGATATGATTTCAATGTTCTTAAATTTACTGAGGCTTGATTTGTGACCCAAGATGTGATCTATCCTGGAGAATGTTCCGTGCGCACTTGAGAAGAAACTGTAATCTGCTGTTTTTGAATGGAATGTCCTATAAATATCAATTAAATCTATCTGGTCTCTTGTGTCATTTAAAGCGTCTGTTTCCTTATTTATTTTCATTTTGGATGATCTGTCCATTGGTGTAAGTGAGGTGTTAAAGTCCCCCACTATTACTGTGTTACTGTCGATTTCCTCTTTTATAGCTGTTAGCCGTTGCCTTATGTATTGAGGTGCTCCTATGTTGGGTGCATATATATTTATAATTGTTATATCTTCTTCTTGGATTGATCCCTTGATCATTATGTAGTGTCCTTCCTTGTCTCTTGTAACGTTCTTTATTTTAAGGTCTATTTTATCTGATATGAGTATAGCTACTCCAGCTTTCTTTTGATTTCCATTTGCATGGAATATCGTTTTCCATCCCCTCACTTTCAGTCTGTATGTGTCCCTAGGTCTAAAGTGGGTCTCTTGTAGACAGCATATATATGGGTCTTGTTTTGTATCCATTCAGCAAGCCTGTGTCTTTTGGCTGGAGCATTTAATCCATTCACGTTTAAGGTAATTATCGATATGTATGTTCCTATGACCATTTTCTTAATTGTTTTGGGTTTGTTTTTGTAGGTCCTTTTCTTCTTTTGTGTTTCCCACTTAGAGAAGTTCCTTTAACATTTGTTGTAGAGCTGGTTTGGTGGTACTGAATTCTCTTAGCTTTTGCTTGTCTGTAAAGCTTTTGATTTCTCCATCAAATCTAAATGAGATCCTTGCCGGGTACAGTAATCTTGGTTGTAGGTTCTTCCCTTTCATCACTTTAAGTATATCATGCCACTCCCTTCTGGCTTGTAGAGTTTCTGCTGAGAAATCAGCTGTTAACCTTATGGGAGTTCCCTTGTATGTTATTTGTCATTTTTCCCTTGCTGCTTTCAATAATTTTTCTTTGTCTTTAATTTTTGCCACTTTGATTACTATGTGTCTCAGTGTGCTTCTCCTTGGGTTTATCCTGTATGGGACTCTCTGCGCTTCCTGGACTTGGGTGGCTATTTCCTTTCCCATGTTAGGGAAGTTTTCGACTATAATCTCTTCAAATATTTTCTCTGGTCCTTTCTCTCTCTCTTCTCCTTCTGGGACCCCTATAATGTGAATGTTGTTGCGTTTAATGTTGTCCCAGAGGTCTCTTAGGCTGTCTTCTTTTCTTTTCGTTCTTTTTTCTTTAGTCTGTTCTGCAGCAGTGAATTCCACCATTCTGTCTTCCAGGTCACTTATCCGTTCTTCTGCCTCAGTTATTCTACTATTGATTCCTTCTAGTGTAGTTTTCATTTCAGTTATTGTATTGGTCATCTCTGTTTGTTTGTTCTTTAATTCTTCTAGGTCTTTGTTAAACATTTCTTGCATCTTCTAGATCTTTGCCTCCATTCTTTTTCCGAGGTCCTGGATCATCTTCACTATCATTATTCTGAATTCTTTTTCTGAAAGGTTGCCCATCTCCACTTCATTTAATTGTTTTTCTGGGGTTTTATCTTGTTCCTTCATCTGGTACATAGCCCTCTGCCTTTTCATCTTGTCTGTCTTTCTGTAAATGTGGTTTCTGTTCCACAGGCTGCAGGACTGTAGTTTTTCTTGCTTCTGCTGTCTGCCCTCTGGTGGTTGAGCCTATCTAAGAGGCTTGATGGGAGGCTGTGGAGGTGGGTAGAGCTGACTGTTGCTGTGGCGGTCAGAGCTCCGTAAAACTTTAATCCACTTGACTGTTGATGGGTGGGGCTGGGTTCCCTGTCTGTTGGTTGTTTTGCCTGAGGCAACCCAACACTGGAGCCTACCCGGGCTCTTTGGTGGGGCTAATGGCAGACTCTGGGAGGGCTCACGCCAAGGAGTACTTCCCAGAACCTCCACTGCCAGTGTCCTTATCCCCACGGTGAAACAGAGCCACCCTCCGCCTCTGCAGGAGACCCCCCAACACCAGCAGGTATGTCTGGTTCAGTCTCCCCCAGGGTCACTGCTCCTTCCCCTGGGTCCCGATGCACACACTATTTTGTGTGCGCCCTCCAAGAGTGGGGTCTCTGTTTCCCCCAGTCCTGTCAAAGTCCTGCAATCAATTCCCACTAGGCTTCAAAGTCTGATTCTCTAGGAATTCCTCCTCCTGTTGCCCGACCCCCAGGTTGGGAAGCCTGACGTGGGGCTCAGAACGTTCACTCCAGTGGGTGGACTTCTGTGGTATAAGTGCTCGCCAGTCTGTGAGTCACCCACCCAGCAGTTATGGGATTTGATTTTACTCTGATTGCGCCCCTCCTACCGTCTCACTGTGGCTTCTCCTCTGTCCTTGGACGTGGGGTATCCTCCTTGGTGAAGTCCAGTGTCTTCCTGTCGATGACTGTCCAGCAGCCAGTTGTGATTCTGGTGCTCTCGCAAGAGGGAGTCCATAGTTATTATTAATGCTTTAAATAAATGGGTATCTTTCAGATCAATTAAGAATAAGATAAATGAAAGATATTATCTTTACTCCTTTTCTAACACTTTCTTTATACAGATCTGAGTTTCTGACCTATATCATTTTCTTTCTGCCTGAAGAACTTCTTTTAACATTTCCTGAAAAGAAGATCTGGTGGTCATAAATTCCTTCACGTTTTGTTTATCAGAAAATGCCTGTATTTCTTCTTCACCTTAGAAGGAAGTTTTCAGCATATATAAAATTCTAGGTTGGTTGGGTTTTTCTCTCAATACTTTATACATTTCATTCTATCTTCTTCTTGCTTATGAGGTTACTGATGAGAAGTTCACTGTAATTCTTATCCTTGTTCCTCTACAAGTATGGTGTTCTTTCTTCTAGCTTCTTTCAAAATTTTCTCTGTCTTTGGTGTTCTGCAGTTTGAATATGATATGTCAAGCAGGTATTTATTCTGCATAGTGTTTTCTGAGCTTCTTGGATCTGTTCTTTGGTGTCTGTCATTAATTTAGAAAGTCCCTGGCCATTATACATCAAATATTTCTTCTGTTCTGGTCTCTCTTTCTTCTGCTTGTATTCCAATTAAACATATGTTACACCTTTGAAATAGTACCTATGGTTCTTGGGTGATGAGTTCTGGTCTTTGTGGGAGTTTTTTCCCATTCTTTTCTCAACTTGAATTTTAGTTGGGGAAGTTTCTATTGACCTATCTTCAAGCTCAGTGATTCTTTCTTTGATTGTGTCCAGTCTACTGATGAGACATCAAAGACATCTTTGATTCCTCCCTAGAATTTCCTCCCTAGAATTTCCATTTCTCTGCTTACATTATCCACATGTTCTTGTATACTGTCTACTTTTTCTACTTTTTTCACTAGAGCTCTTAACTTATAAATCATTGCTATTATTTTAAATTCTGTATCTGATAATTACAACATCTGTGTCATATCTAAGTCTGGGCCTGATGCTTAGTCTCTTCAGACTATTTTATTCTTGCCTTTGGTAAGCCTTGTGGTGAGGTATGGGAGAGAGGAAGCATTCTATAAACATATGATTATATCTCAGTTTTAGTGGACTTTAGTCTCTGGACTGTGACCTTCACAAGTGCTTCTTGTAGCTTTCCCCTGACTTAAATGAGAATGGAAGGCTAAAGGGGGCTGGAGTGGGAGGAATGTTCTTTCCCCAGTGAGATAAGGTTCTGGCATTTTCCCCTTGGAGAGTAGGCCTTGGTTAGGGAACATGCTCATGGCATATCACAATGATTACTCTTCCCCTCCCCTGCCAAAGCCATGGGGAATCCCTCTTGAACCTTCACCATGAGAGCCTGGTAGTGTTCCTGGAGGTGAAACCCACAGAAGTGTGAGGACCCCCTAAGACTATAGTACCAGGAGTTTCTCACTTTCAGGCTAGCTCACACTCAGCTTCCAGCAATTCATCAAAATTATCACTTTTATTACCAAAATTACCAGCAGCTTCTACTTCAGATAAGCAGATCTAAGCTGTGGCTCTTTGGATTCACTTTTCTCTCCAGATTTCAGGGTGGTGATTTGTCCTGCAACTTCATTTCTCTGATAGGTCTCAGAAAAGTCATTGGTATATAGTTTATTCCAATGTTTCTTGCAAAAACGGAAGTGATGACTTTCAATCCGAAGATGTTTCAGAGCTGACACTGAAAGTCTAAAAATTATCTATTTTAATTAGAAAAAAACTTATACAAGATTGGCAGGATGTAGTCATTGTTAAAGCTGGGTGACAGACTCATAGCTGTTCTTTATAAAATCTCTACTTTTAGAACATTTGAAAATTTTCTTAACAAAAAAAGTTTATTTTTAATAAAAATTACTGTTAAGTATCTGAAACAGGGTAGCTTTAATTAATAGGCACAGAGCAGGAAAAAATAGTCAGAGTCAACAGTATTTATTGAATATCCAATATGTGCCAAGGACTATGCTAAGATAATTAGGATACAAGGATGAAGACTACTGTTTCCTGCCCTCATGGAACTGATTGCCTTTTGGGAACAGCTAGCATTATGTAAGTAATTATGAATTAATTATTGTGCTAAGGGCTACAAAGGAGGCTTTTTTCATGGTGCTATGGAAGCAGATAATAGAGAATAAAGAATCTAACCTGGTCTGGAGGGTAAAAGGAGGTCATCTCAAAAACAATCAGAAGAGACATTGTAAGAGGAGCCCCCATGCTGGGCCTATCTTCAGGAGACCCAGCAGCCTGGATGGAAGGTATAACCTGAAGTTAGTCAGGCTGGACCTGAGGGCTGGCCTCCAAAGGTTGAACATAATAAAGATAATGTTGAAGGTAAAAAGAGTGAGAATGTTTCAGAAGAAAGCAAAATTTCCATAAACTGGAATCCCAAGTAACCTCCTACCCCTCCTGACCACCTGAATCTAGACTGGACAACCAAGTGAGATTTTCACAATTCATTCTTGTTTCCTATAATATTAACTTTTCAATGAACCCTCCTTCCTTACCCATTCAAATTCTCTCTGGGTACCAGTAAGCTCTGGATTAACTTGTTCCTGGAGTAATCCCATAGAAGAAGGGTTGAGACTTCATGTTGTACAGAGATAAAGACAGAGGAGCTAGGCAATTAGAAAAAAAAATTGAAATTTTGGAGTTCTGCACACAGGTGTGCCATGGTCGCAACACATAAACTAATGCAAGATACATGTCTCTTGTGTGTAACATTTTTTTCCCATCTGGAAAACAAAAATTATGCCACTTACCAGCTCTAGTGTGGACTATTGCTAAGCAAGTTGAACAATTATGTCTATGAAAATATTTTCTATCGATTTATTACATAGCTTAATGATAACTTATAATGGTAATTATTAAAATATAGATTGATATCAACATTTAGAGCAACGTCTAAACTTCCCAAGTTATCAATTTATAATTTTTCAAATAATAGCAATTAATCATCTTTATTATTATGGCTAAATGATAATGATTTGTAATATAGTTTCATATGTTTGCTCTAAATAATAAGAGAAACACTAATCAATTATGGTGAAGATAATAACACTAATAATGGAAGACTGATGATTGCTAATCACTTCATATTATCGGTATTAAAATATCCAATCATCAAAAATCGGGGACTTCCCTGTTGGTCTGGGGTTAAGACTCCACACTCCCAATGCAGGAGGCGCAGGTTTGATCCCTGGTGGGGAACTAAGATCCCACACGCCACACAGCGTGGCCAAAAAAAAAAAAAATTGGGTGAAATAAAACCTAGTGAAGGCGTATGGCAAAATAAGTGATCCATATTTGCCAAGTATTTCAAATCAGGATTCTAGGCCAGTGGTTTGCCACACTGGCTGCCCATTAGGAAAGACAAGACTGGGGACCTTTTTAAAAATACCAATGCCCAGTACCCCCCACCTCCCCACCTCCCCACCCCCAAGAAACTGATTTAATCAGACCAGGTGTGGCCAATTTTTTTCAAGTTCCCCAAGTGACTCTAACATGCAGCCAGAGTTGAAAACCACTGCTCTTGATGTTTGATTTTTACACCTGAGAATAAAGATCTATTTGCTCCTAGGGGCAAAATGGAATTCAGAAACCCACTTGCCCAGCCTCTGTCAATCAGTTCTGTGTATAGCAGAGGAACGAGTTGTTAGTTTTAGTTGTCAAAGCATTTTCTTCATGGAAAAGAAGTACATTAAAATACCAAATTACAGTATTTACATATTGCATGTTTTTTTCCAACTGCGTTCCCATAGCAACTAAATCCATTTGCTCCCTACTTTCTCCTGAGTTATTTTCCATCATGAGCCATGCTTTATTAGTGAGGCAAACAGTTTGCCCTCTGAAATGACTGTTTTGCTGTTTACTGTTTCTTTGCCAAGGAATTCAACTCTACTTGGCATCTTCCTCCCTCCTGTGCTACCAGAATTTGATAAAGTTGGCTGCTGGTTTGGGCAGAGATAGTGTCCCTGCCCACTTTCCTCAATCTGGAGCAGTCCCTGGGTTTTTTCTGATGAGCTACTCAAGAAAAGTCAAATGGAGAGGGAAGCTTCCCTCAGGGAACCTGGAACTGGAAAAGGATGCAAGAAAGGGGATCCATCGAATCCCAAACAGTAACCAAGTTGCTTAAATTGACAGTGGACAGAGGGTAACCCAGCTCCCAGGGACCTCACTAGGCTTGGTCAGGCAGGGTCACTGGTAGAAAGGAGTCACGGCTTTGGAGCTGGACACCCTCGAGCAAGCAGGGAGAAAGTGAGTCCTGCTCCTGTCATGAAAGCATTACTCAACCCCCTGAGAGGAGGCCCCAACGAGGCGTAGGACACTGAGATTTCTTTGTGATTTCACCCAGACGACTTGGCAGACCGCAGGGCCTGTTTGTTTGTTTGAAACTATGACATTTCACTTGCTAATGGGGCTCTGCTTTGCAAGGGGACAGGGATGCCAAAGAAGACTGCAGGAGGGAGGCACCAGGCCCGGTGCTTCGGCGCAGCTCCCCTCGCTGACACCTGCCACCAGGGTGGACCTGGGCCACCAGCACCAGAGGACTGATGAGGGCCACCAGAGACCTGGTGATGCTACAAACTCTCTTTTCACTTGCTGATTCAGAAGCCTCCTCTTTCCAACAGCACTAACGGAGAAGACTTGTTTCCTCCTTTCTCCCAGGCTCCAAATAAAAGTCAGAGCTGTGGTGTAGCTGCCCCGGGGCAAGGAGGCTGGTAACCCAGGCAACCTCAGATGGCAGCAACAGAAATCACAGGCGGTCAGAGTTTCCCTCTCACGGGCAGCATCCAGGGGCAACTTACAGATGTGCATCAGTTGCACTGCTTACTGCCAGGTTCTGGGGGTCACTGATACAGTCCTTCAGGACTGTTCCACCAACATCATTTATTCAAGAATAACTCCCTGTATCAGTTGGGGGTCCCAGAGGAAACAGATGCCATACTTGAATTGGGTAATTTGAGGACAGTTTAATTAAGGGACTATTTACAAAGGTATGGGCAGGGATACCCATAACATAACATAACATAACACAAGAGATGGTGTGTTACCTCAGAGCTAGTACTAGAAGGGCACTGCTAACACCCGAGGCCCAAAGAGCAGAATCCAGAGGCAAAGCTGTATGGAGCTGACAGGAGCTGAGGCCTTCAGCTGAGGGAGGCGGCCAGCATGCCATTAGCACACAGGCATAGAGGCAAGGAAATGAATACCTGGACCTCATTCTCCTCTCTCCCTTCCATCTGCCACCAGAGCTCACACTGCCAAACCTAACTGGAAGTTGAGGGCAAGGCAGCTCATTGATCTGGTCCACACAGGTCAGCCTCCTGGGGCACAAAACAAGGTGAAGTGGGGGGAAAGTGTCTGGGAGGGCAGATAAAGACATCAAGCATCCTGTCTTATGCACCAGAGCCACCGTGATACCCCATTACAGGAATAGATTTGTTCCACCATTGTCAGAGCCCTCCCAAATGCCAGCAAGTCCCAAGACAACTGTGTCCAGGGGGTCGAAAGGGAACACTGAGAGTCTGTAATATGTTCAACCACAAAGAAGGCAAGCGGAAGCCTGATTTACACAAGAACATAAAGGTGATACTGAGAATATAGACTCAGCATCCCAGCCCTATTCAGTAGTACATCACAGACTTGAATCACATTGCTGCTCGTGTCTTACACTTCTCCTGCTCAAAAGGAAATCACGAGGACCCTGATATGCCTGCCCACTTCACGTGGAACACCTGCCTGGTTACTTATTCAGAAAAAAAAATGTAAAGGGAAGCCCAGTTATTCTGAAGTTTGGTTTCATCTGCAGCATTAATTATGAACAGGCTTTTAGAGTCTGATAAGATGATACTTGATTAGGGAATATTACTCAGCCAAGAAAAGAATGAAATCTTGCCATTTTTGACAACATGATTCTAGAGGGTATTACGCTAAGTGAAATAAGTCAGACAGAGAAAGATAGATACCATATGATTTCACTTATATGTAGAATCTAAAAACCAAATGAACAAACAGAACAGAAACAGAGTCATAAAAATAGAGAACAAACAGGTGATTGCCAGAAGGGAGGGATGTGGGGGCAGGCGGTGAGGAAACAGGTGAGGGAGATTAAGAGGTACAACTTCCAGATACAAAATTAATGAGTCACAGGGATGAAACGTACAGCAAGGAGAATATAGTCAGTAATATTGTAATAACTTTGTGTGGTGACAGATGGCAACTAGACTTCTTGTGCTGATCATTTAATGCACAGAAGTATCAAACTAACATAGTGTTGTAGGTCAGTAAGTAAAATAAATAAATAAAAATTAAAAATTAAAAAAAAGATGATATTTGATTATTGAAACTCCGATGTCTAAGGAAAATCTAAGGATGAGTGGTCCACATTCTGGTGGAGCTCGGATAAGAGCAGATATTTGAAACGATGCACAGAGTATACGGAAGTAAGAGCAAGGTGCTCTTCTGCTACCTTCGAGTGGGGTGAGGGGAGGCAATAATGGTTACAACATCTGTCCTACCTGATTTAAGCAACCTGTCTGACATTCTACGTTTTGCCTGTTTGTATTACAAGGAACCTGCAGAGTGCCTATATATGGCTCAAAAAAAGATGCTCTGACCAAATGCTAAAGGTGATTGTGGGAAGTAGCACAGCTTTTTTTAAATTCAAGGTCACATGCAAACTTGGCAGTGCGTTCGTTCTCTACTGCAATTTATTCATAAAAATTCATAATTTCCTGGATTTCAAAACCAGGTCAAAGATGTGTGCTTAATCAGTTTAACTCTAGAATTGGCCCACTTTAAGGTTAAAGAAGACAAAATTTACCAAACTGGTCAGAAGAAGGTAACATAGGGTGGTAGAAATCAGATTCTAATTAATTTGGACTCTCCATACTTTATACTGTTTTATTTAATACGTTCAATTTTTCCTAGTTGTTTGCTGACTGGGCGTATCATGCACTGGTCATCTAAGAATCATTCTTCTTTGTAGTCCATAGCTATGGTGATCATATTTTCCCAAGCAAATATTAAAATTTACCACCTTGACTCATGCTAACCTGGAAACATATGGTCACCATGGTTATGATACATACGGAGGCACACTGTGGTTAATACCAACCACAATAATAGCCAAAAATACCCTCTCAAAATCCTCTCTTTAACCCATGAACCTGTTCTCCAGGAAACTTGATACCTGTGATTAGAGTGGTTCACAGTAAGTTCAGACAAATGGAGGCATTTGTCACTTCCCTTGTACTTTCATCCTTTTGCCTTCCCATATCCAACAACTACCCCTCTTCCATCCAAAACAATAGAGCAAATACACTGAACACAAACCAATACACTCCACTCTGCTCTTAAGCCATAGAATTTCTCCACTGAGGTCTTTAGTAAACCACTTTGCCCAGACAGCTGAGGTCACCACTGTTCAGACAAGCCCCTTGGTTTTCAATCTTTCCTCTCTTCTCCACTGTAATTGAGGTTCAGGTCTCCACAGCTATGGTCTCCTTCTAAGACCCAGGTTAGTCATAGGAGGCACTTGGAGAGCCACATGTCTTGTGTGGCTGCAGAGTAGGTTCTGGGGAGAACAAGGAAGACTGGGCCCAGTGGAGAGGGGGAAACTGATTATCCTCCATCCACTGGGACTGGAGTTAGACACAAGGCCAAAGATTTTTGTAATTTTTCCTATAGCATCCACAATAATAGCCTACAATAGCATCCACCAGTGAGGAGCTATCACTGGTTTCTAAGCAGGGATGTGAATTAATCAAAGAC
The DNA here is from genome assembly GCF_009873245.2 of Balaenoptera musculus. NCBI lineage: Eukaryota > Metazoa > Chordata > Mammalia > Artiodactyla > Balaenopteridae > Balaenoptera > Balaenoptera musculus. Next base: position 53,890,401 of record NC_045787.1, read on the forward strand.
AATTTCGATGGCAATGGGAAGGATGAAATGGGAAGGATGGGGAGAGAAAACTGCAGGTGGGACACCAGGTGACAGATGAGAGCCCAACTCTAGCAGTGTCAGTAGAGAAGAAAAAAAAAGAGAATATCTAGAAAGAAAATTTCTCAACAGAGTCAAATGCTGTAGAAAAGTTAAAGAGAATAAAATTTTTTGAATTTAGCTATTTGACCTTGTGGTTGGTGTCAAGAAAACTAAAAGGACATAATCCTGTTTCTCAGAAAACTGTCACTCTAATTGAGGAGCCCAAAATGTTAATAAAATGCTAAAGTATCTAGAACACAATTTGGTGTCTATGAAATATTTCTTAAATGACGAAGATGTTCTTCCACCTTTTTTTTTCCTTCCCACCTCTTCACACTTCTTTTTTCTTCCTAGAGACCTGCCTTTTCCCAGATGACAAAAGGTTGCTGCCAAAGTCGATATTTTAGTTTATAAGTCCCCTTAACTTACAGATATTTTTCTTTCTTTGGGTTAGTTTAAATCTCACTTACGATGTTAAATGGTGAGTTTTATTTTATTTTATTTTAAAGATCATTTCACTAGGGAAAAAAAAAAGAAGATGAGCTGGAGGCAGAAAGGTAAGTTATGAGATTCTTATACTACTTTTCTGGTTATTTTAAGATGCTATACCATCTTCCAGGTGCCAAAGGATGAGTATTTACTCCTTACAAGGTAAATTCTAACTCCACTGGAACAAAAACACAAATATGCAGCTACAAATCAAATCTTTACCCCAGGGGCTTCCCTGGTGGCGCAGTAGTTGAGAATCTGCCTGCCAATGCAGGGGACACGGGTTCGAGCCCTGGTCTGGGAAGATCCCACATGCCGCGGAGCGGCTAGGCCCGTGAGCCACAACTACTGAGTCTGCGCGTCTGGAGCCTGTGCTCCGCAACAAGAGAGGCCACAATAGTGAGAGGCCCGCGCACCGCGATGAAGAGTGGCCCCCGCTTGCCACAACTAGAGAAAGCCCTCGCACAGAAACGAAGACCCAACACAGCCATAAATTAATTAATTAATTAATTATTTTTTTAAAAAAAAATCTTTTCCCCAAAACTCTAGGCTTAGGACTATGTGGTCAGCTGAATTCTTGGAAGACATAGTTCCTCAAAGGGGATCCCAAGCTGATCCAGGAAGAAATAATAAATCTGTTGCTTAAAGTATTTGCAACTAAGCACAAAATACAAAGGTGCTCAAGGTGTAAGGTTATTAAGCCATGAGATTGATTCTGTAAAGCACACAGGAACAACCAAAAAAAAAACAAATCTTTTTTTATATTATAAAGCAACTATTAAATATCATAAAATCCTCTCGTAGTCTTCTGTTTTCTACCATGAGCCTGGTTTCACTTTAATACCCCCCAAACCACTCTGTGGAAATGTTTTACATGTCAACAAAGAAGCAAACAGTAACCAGAGTAGACAAAGAGAAATTTAGCTCAGACTTACAGGTTTATATATAGAGTGGCCAGACATTCTTTTCCTATTCTGCCCTTTGCACTTGCATTCTCTAGATCATGTGTCTAAATGCTACGCTGTATGCTCAAATGCTTTTGCATACAATATATTACCTCCTGTTGAGACCCACATTGTTCTCCCCTGATTTTTTGGTAGTCTTCCCACCCTCTATTACTAGTGTAGTGGTGGGTTTTGTTTTCATTCCTCAGCTACATACACTAGATTCCATCCAGAGCACTTATTCGCCTGGCTTTTTTTGGCATCTTTCCACGTGCGTCTGCATTCCTGTTAAGGGTAACATCTTCATCCCTTTCCATTTCCCCTCTTTTCCATTTCCTATGGTTTTCTCTGTTTCTGTTCTTTGGCCAACCCTCCCTGCAGCTACATGTGTTTTCAAATCTTGCCTGTATTTTTAAATTATCTTGGTATTCTCAGCCTTTGGGCTTTCAGGACTTATTCAAACTCTCTCATCTTTCCTCTGCCGCCTTTCCAATTATTTCTGGGTCTCATTTTGCACAGTCTACCCATAGCTTCTTTTTAAGTAAAATTTACTTTCTAAATAGTGAAATGCTTTACCACGAGAGATGCTTTCTGCAACCTCTCCTTGCAGCACAAATTCAAAGTCTTCAAGATGAGTGATCCACCCATCCATTTGCTTCCATCTGAACTATCCAGAGTTCTAGTATCTCCCCTTGTCATTAGTGATATAGACCACATTTCCCTATTAGAAAATGTTCCCAGAATTGGGAAACTTAGGCTAAGAGTGAGCCTGTACCAATGGCAAGTTACTGGCGTCTCTTCTCTTAGCATCCTACATTGCTTGCCTTCCCCATAATCTCATCATCCTTCCCCAAAGGACTTTCTGAACTTTGCACAAGGCACATACACACACCACATAGACTCACTTGGAAGCCTGTTAATGAAAATTTACCAGCAATTATCCTACAATTCATGGGGTCCTCACTGTCTTCTTATTGATCTTGATGATCAGTAGTCAGATATCTGAGTTCTGTTATTTAAGATTCATCTTCCTTCTCTCCTCTGTGAGCTAACGTATCTTGATGAAGTCCTCATTTAGTAGGGACAGTATTGGCATCTCTATGAGAACAGTATAAAATAATATTTAGCTCCCATTTAGTTTTGGTTCAAAACACAAAGTTTAAATGCCACAAAAAACAGATTTATGGATCATTCTGTTTAAAGCTCTACTTATAACAACACTATGGACATATTCTAAGATATTTCTACCTCAAAAAAAGGACTATAAGAACATTCATAAGATGCCAGTTTGAACCCATGCATTAAATTGCCTTCCTTGTGCTCACTTCAGCAGCACATGTGCTAAAATTGGAACAATACAGAGATTAGCATGGCCCCTGTGCAAGGATGACACGCAAATTTGTGAAGTGTTCCATGTTTTTATATACAATGGAATATTACTCAGCCATAAAAAGGAACAAAATTGGGTCATTTGTAGAGACATGGATGGAGATAGAGACTGTCATACAGAGTGAAATAAGTCAGAAAGAGAAAAACAAATATCGTACATTAATGCATATTTGTGGAATCTAGAAAAAAGGTACAGATGAACTGGTTTGCAAGACAGAAACAGAGACACAGATGTAGAGAACAAACGTATGCACACCAAGCAGGGAAAGAGGGGATGGAATGAAATGGGAGATTGGAACTAACATATATACACTAATATGTATAAAACAGATAACTAATGAGAACCTGCTGTATAGCACAGGGAACTCCACTTTGCTGTACAGTAGAAACTAACACAACATTGTAAAACAACTCTACCCCAATAAAAAAAATTTTTTTAATCCAATTGGACATTTATATCAAATATTAAACATTTTCTTTTTTTTTTTTTTTTTGAAGTTTTGAACTCTACTTTTTAATGGTTGGCTTTGTTCATCACTGAATTTTTGTCTTGTCTTTTGTTTTTCCCTCCAGTTTCAGAAAATTACAGGTGATGCTGGGATTCCTCTGTAAACATTTTCTATCTCTTGGTTACTATTATGTACTTTAAGATTCTGTTAGCAACTTAAATATGGTATATTTTTCATGGACCTCACCATCTCTCTCGGGAGACTGGTAGATATAACTAAATATGCTTAATGAATTAATCAACATGAGGGACAAAAGTCACAACTGATGACATGAAACACATTATAGATGTAATTCCTGCTTTCCATCTGATTCAACAAAGAGTATTTGATGACTCTGAACTTAAATTAATAATTCTTTGTAATGAACTTATAGTAGGTGACTTGTGTTATAAAACATAAACTCATTTGTATAAAAAGAGTAATTTTTGTTATCTCACAGGGTATTCATTCCTATTAAATGACATAGGTATAAATAATGTGCAATACCTTACAACACAGCTATGACAATTAGAGCATTACATCTCTGTATTAAAGTTTGGCAAATCAAAAAAACTTGCCTTCCTTCCTACATTCCCATTGAAACAGACAAAAAAAAATTAAAATGAAGGAGAAGACATCTATATCAGTCCTGGAAAACAGCACAAGTTGTGACAAATACTTGTCAAAAATTGTTGTGACTTCTTTTACTAGGAAAATATAAAATAAGAAAATTGACTCAAGAAGAAGTAAGAAATATAAATAAGATCAAAGATACTATAATAAAAATACCATCGAAGAACTGTCAAATTATAAAGGACATTTGGCCTGGGAGGTTTTATACATCTTCAAGAAGCAAGAAATTCTGGACTTCCTTAGTGGCAGTGGTTAGGAATCCGCCTGCCAATGCAGGGGACACGGGTTCGAGCCCTGGTCCAGGAAGATACCACATGCCGCAGAGAAACTGAGCCCATGCACCACAACTACTGAGCCTGTGAGCCACAACTACTGAAGCCCGTGTGCCTAGAGCCCGTGCTCCGCAACAAGAGAAGCCACCGCAGTGAGAAGCCCGCACACCACAACAAAGAGTAGCCCCCGCTCGCTGCAACTAGGGAAAGCCCGCATGCAGCAACAAAGACCCAATGCAGCCCAAAAAAAATTAATTAATTAATTATTTTTTTTAAAAAAAGAAGCAAGAAATTCTAATGCTATTTAATGTGTTAAAGAGACTACGAAAAAGATCAAAATTTTCCAATTCAATTTTAAAAACCAAATGTCATAACCCTGTTACCAAAAGCCTGGTAAATACAGCACAGAAATCTCTAGGCCAACATAATTTAGGAATGTTTGCACAAATATATTGAGAAATATTAGCAAATCACACCAGCAACAATTTTAAAAATAATAAGCCATTAAAGATTCCAAATTCTTTGCTATTCCTCCCACTGGAAGGTGGAGCCTAATTCCCTTCCACTTGAATCCGAACTGACCTTAGCAACTGGCTTGACCAATAAAATCCAGCAGAAGTGACACTCTGAAACTTCTATGGTTAGGTCATCAGGCATCTTGCAGCTTCCATGTCTGGGATCATTGCTTTTTCAAGCCAGATAAGATGTAAGAAATGTGACAACTCAGAAGTCACTAAACCCTGAGAAGTTCAAGTGAGAAGGAAAGTGGCTATACAACAAGAGACCATGTGGAACAGGAGAAAGAAGCCAAGGGGTACCCAGGAAGCTGACATGTAAATGAAGAACCCATCTTGGAAGTGGATCCTTTGGCTCCAACTGCCTGAGCTAGTACCGTGAGAATCAGAGATGGACCATTCAACCAAGCCCTTCCTCAGTTTCTGATCCATAAGATTGTGAGCAAAATGAAATTTTTGAGGCAGGTTGTCATGAAGCAATAGATTACCAGGACAGTAACAAAATAGGAATCCATTCCAGGAATACGAGTACTTTCAACACTAGTAAATCATTCACATCAATAAGTCAAAGAAGAAAAATTATATGATCATGTAAAAGTTGCTAAAAAGATATTTGAAAAAATCAAAATATACTCTTGATTTTAAAAGAGCTCAGTAGAATATGAATATGTTAATACTCTCTTAATGTAACTTGATAAAGTTCTCAATCTAATTACTAATTTTATACCTAAAGATATAATAATAAAAGCACTCCATTAAAATGAGAAACAAGACAGGCATACACCTGTTATTTAACATCATTCTAGAAGTGCTTGGCAATTAAAATGGATACAAAAGCAAAATAAAAGTATAAATATTGAAAAAGAGGAGGCAAAAATATAATTATTCATTGATGATTTGATCGTCTAACTGGAAGACCTAAGAACACAACTAGAAAATAACTAAAACTACTAAGTTTGGTGGGGAAGCCACTTGAAAAATAAAATATTTTAAAAGCAATAGTTTTCTTATATATCCTAAATTAACCACTAGAATAATGGAAGAAACCACTCACAATAGGAGTAAAAGGTAATCATAATGCTGAGGACCTAAGAATCAAGTTAATAAGAATATACAGGACCAATATGAAGAAAATAATTAAAATTTTACTGAAAGACATAAAAGAAAGCAAGAATAAATTAAAAGATATATTGTGTTTCCAGATAAAATTACCCAATACCGTAAAGATTCCCACAAGATTTATCTGCAAACTCAATGCAATTGCATTTAAAATCCAATAGGACATTTTTAAGTTGACAAAAGTATCATAAACCTAGAAGATAAACATGTAGGAAATCTCAGAATACATTTAGCAATATGGAATTGGTTAAGATAATTATAGTAAATCCATCCAAAGCAACACCTTGTACTTTGAAACGTTTGTGTAGCTATAAAGTTACTGACATGGAAAGATGGTCACAAAATATTATGTTGGAAAAAACTGCAATATGTTTAGTTTGAGCCCATTTGGGTAAATTAAATAAACAAATAGAAAAATAAAGTATTTATACAGCAAAATATCAATAGTTATTATCTCTAAGAGATTACAGATTTTTTAATTTTTAAAAATTTTGCTTATATGATTTTTCTAATTCTTCTCCAATGAACATGTTATTTTTGTAACTTAAAACCAAAAATGTGGACATATTTCTTAAGTACACCCACTGCCGACTTTGCATCCTTGAGTCTATCTAAGCCTTTGCTTAAATCCCATCATATCTTAACCAACTGCTTCTTGGAATAATGAATCATGACTTTACTATAAACATGTAAAGCTGCACTTTCTTTTTTTCTTTTTTTTTTTTTAATTTTATTTATTTATTTATTTATGGCTGTGTTGGGTCTTCGTTTCCGCACGAGGGCTTTCTCCAGTTGCGGCGAGCGGGGGCCACTCTTCATCGCGGTGCGCGGGCCTCTCACTATCGCGGCCTCTCTTGTTGTGGAGCACAGGCTCCAGATGCACAGGCTCAGCAATTGTGGCTCACGGGCCCAGTTGCTCCGCGGCATGTGGGATCCTCCCAGACCAGGGCTCGAACCCGTGTCCCCTGCACCGGCAGGCAGACTCTCAACCACTGCACCACCAGGGAAGCCCTAAAGCTGCACTTTCTTTTGTCTTCAAACTACCTTCAGTATATGTTCCTTACTCTTATTTTTCTGAGTTGTTACTCACCTGATTCATTCCCTTCATGACTAAATTTTTTATCACATCCCACTCTACCTTCATCTTTCCAGATTGAGAGCATTAAGTAGTCAGCCCATCCTCATAAAGAAACACTCTCTTGCTCCATCTCTGTTTTTACAGCATCATTAAAATGACCACACGGCCAGAACTGAGCAGTATATTCCCAATTTACTTTTCCCTTACTTCCACTGCATAAGAATTATTCCCCCAAACGTAAAACTATCATCCTCCATATAATTTATAAGAATATTTATTGAGCCAAATATGTGTATGGATTTCTTCTGCACTAACCACTGGGAAAACAGAATCTCTCTTTAGGTCACTGACAACATCTATAATACCATAGCTTTTTACCCCCCCCCCCCCCCCCCCCCGCAAATAGACATAGATTTGTCTAGAGTGCACAGGTGGATCTGTATCCAAATTCACAGGGAAGGTCTTTTGTGAATCAATAAGTGCTCTGCCAGTGTCATTTTTCTTGTTGTCAAAACGCCATAGTACAGGAAAAAAGGTCCCAACTCAGCCTGTGTAAATTGTTAGTTTTAGGCTCTTTTCAAATTACTCTCTGTTGCGTGAGGTGGGGGAGGGGTGCGCTGCTCAGGCACAAACACACAGAATGTCTGAAATGGTCTAATCAATGTGCAGAGCTACCAAGAAGAAATGGAAACTCTACCGTCTGAATTTGGATGAAAGAGCCTGGGAGCGGGGAGGAAACAGGACAAGACCAGGTGGCAGGCAAACACGTGGAGGGTTGAGGAAAGGAGTCAAAGGGCACAGCTAGCTAGCCTGGCTGCTAATGGAGCAGGCGTATAAATGTAACAGCTCCTGCACGAAGAGGGTGAGCTGGTGGGACACCTGTGTGTCACTCTGATTGTCAGCAGGAGACTGCTTGCACAGACCAGTGACAAGTCCGCTCTTCCACGTGCACTATTTAATGTCACACGGGAGGGGGGTGTTGATGCCTCGCTTCCCTTTCATTTCTTCTCACCCTGACTGCCACAGCCTCCCAATACAGTTCCCTTCCTCTCCACTTCCTCTTGCACATTTGTGTCAGAGTGATATGTTTAAGCAATTTCTTATGTGATTGCCTTTATTTATTTTTTTCTTTTTTAAGTCATCTTCTGGTGCCTCCTGCTTCCTCTGCAAGCCTTTCAGGATAGAGCAAAAACCCCATCACGTGATATATATAAGGTCCTTCCAAACCAGGCTCAGCCTCCGGCCGGAGCCTCACATTATCCCAGCTCCCAAACCCTCCCCTTGCCTTTGCTGAGCATCCTTCTGCACTGAAGCCTTTGGCTTCCTACCTCCGCTTGTCGAGTATCACCCACCCTTCTTTAAGACCCTCCCCAAGCAGCCCAACTGGGGACCAAATAATCAACTTTTTTCTCTTTTCCTTTCTATTCTCAAAGTACTTTCGGTGAACCTCAATAAATCCCTTAATACAATAATAAAACAATAAGCACTTACAGAGCATTCATTAAATATTGGGTATCTTGTTGAGCACTTGTCTTAATTAGAGATCCTTAGGTTGTGGGAAATAGAAACTTGTTTAAACCAAGAAAAAGGGGATTTATTATAACAACTCAAGAAACCCAGGGCACGACATATAATCAGGCTTCCAGAGGGACTGGAAAGTGATCAGAAAACAAGGAAGCTTCTCTCTCTCTCTCTCTCCCTCTCTCTCTCCCTCTCTCTCTCTCTCTCTCCCTCTCTCCCTCTCTCTCTCCCTCTCTCCCTCTCTCTCTCCCTCTCTCTCTCTCTCATTTTACAATGCCTCTTCCTGGTTGCTGCCTACTGCAATGGAGAGAGTTGCAAAGATCTTCCTTCCTCCCCTCCACCAACTACTACAAAACTATACATATGACTCCATTCTATTCCAGAGTGTTGAGTGAATATTGCTTATTTGTGCAGATCATTATGTATGAAAATAATTCTTGGGAAAAGAGCAAAAGTAGATTATCTGTATTAGGTAAGCATATCCTATTTAATCAAGTCTAAGATTCCGTTGATCGTGAGACACACCTCCATTTTATGTATCATCAACAAAGAAAAAATTGCTACCTTTTATCACTGTTAAGAAGCTGTCAACTGTAAGATACATTTTTATTTTTAGAGATGCTAAAATGTAAAACAATGATTCTTGATGAAATAATATGTAGAGAAAATAAAGGATAAGCTGCCTTTGTATAGCACATAAGATCTCAAAAGGAGAGGTTGTTTACACCATCTTCTTGGGAGATGGCCAAAATCACGAGTTAACTAATACATAAGCCCCAAGTGGAGGACCCAGCAGCTGGAGATCAAACCACAAGCTGTCAGAAACTCATCCCAAAGATGTCATCAGTGGTAGTCCATCAGTAATTAAAGGCCTGTTGGGTCAGGCCTTAGAGACCACCCAGATAAGACCTGCAGAGAGCTTGTCACAGGTTTTTGACCCTGAGCAGAAGAAAGATTCCTCAGTGTCTACTTCTTGGTCCCTGAAGCAACTCCACTCAGGAATCCAGATGTTCAGGCAAAGGGTGACCCTGCACCTCACCACCAAGGTAGACATTGCCCCTCTCCACTACGTTCCTCCCCTGGGGTGACCAGTGTGGTGGGTCAGAACAACAATGACTACTGCCCATCCGAGCCTCTGCTGCCCGCTTCTACCGCAGCCCAAAAATAGGATGTCAAGACCAGTTGTCTAACTGGGGACTAGGAGGACAGCTACAGAACTCTTCACAGAACCCAACTGTGTCCTTAAAATGGTTTTACTCACATTCAGTATTTCTTCTAAGATCCATCCATGTTGTTGCATGCACCTGCGGTTCATTCGTATTCACTCTTGCATACTATTCTGCCATGTGAATGTACCACAATGCATTCACCTACTCTCCCATAAATGGCCATTTGGTTTACTTCCTTTTTTGTTTTCTGTTATGTATGGAGGTTCTATAAGTCATCATACCTGTCTGCTGGAACACATGTGCAAATGTTTCTCTAGAGTATATACCTAGATGTGATTGCAGGGTTTAGACTACATTCGTATTCAGCTCCACAAGATAATGCCAGGTTGTTCCAGTTTATATTCCTATGGGAGATATATGAGTTCCCATTACTTCAAACTCTACCAACAACTTGAAATTGTCAGACTTCTCAATTTTTGCCCATCTAGTAGAATGATGGAAACATACATCATTTATCATCATTTTATAAAGTTTAAACAATACTGAATAATAAATTGCTGAGGTATATATATACTTGTGCTAAACACACAAAAAAAGTATGTATATATATATACACATACACACACATACATACATACTTGTGCTAAACACAAAACTCAGGATAGTAATTACATCTAAAAAGAGCCAAGAGAATTGGATTATATGATACAGGGACTTCCCTGGCGGTCCAGTGGTTAAGACTCTGCACTGCACTTCCACTGCAGGGGGCACAGGTTCAATCCTTGGTCAGGGAACTAAGATCCCACATGCCGCACAGTGCAGCCAAAAACAAAAACGAATACATATATATAATGTACATACAATATATGTACAGTATACCTATTTTTACTATTCAAATAACATAATAAAATAATATTTTTGATTGCTTTATTCTCTGTTCCCACAACACTGAAATAATGGCTTCAAATACCTTTGAAATTACATTCTTACTGCCTCATCATCAGGTTAAAAAAAAAAAAAAAAAGTTCTTCTCTTCTTGCTCCAGATAGAAAAAAAATCTCAGAAAAGGACTCTAATTGGCCCAGATTAGATCATGTGTTCATCTCTGAGCCAATCACTGTGGTCAGGAGTGATAAACACTGTGATTGGTCTATCTTGTGTCCACCTCTGTGGACAGAGAGGTAGAATCTGTTGCCATAAAGGATGGGGTGGCGGTGAAGGGGTATGAAAATGCAAAGCATGACACAAACCTTAAGAATTAATATCATCAACTTCTAAAGACCATACAAATAATAGGTGGCAGAGCTGGCATTCAAACCCAGATCTGCATGACTCTGGGGTGTGCGCATTAACCATTTCAATTCCAGCTTCTGCTGGATTAAAATATTTTGAGTTTTCTCTAGTATTATGCCAGGATTTTCTTATCTTTGTCCCTCCATCTCTTAGAAATACTACCTGGTACTTTTTAGGTGTCTTGTGGAATTAATTAAATCTCCAAACTGTAGATTGCTTATCTGAACATATTCTTATATCAACCTGGATGTGACCATTTCTGAGACCAGCTCTGTGGGTCTTGTGCTCAGAAGAGAACAGATGGGGATTTGAAGAGTGGGAGGGGGTGGAACATTTTAATTTCAAGAACATTTTAGCACCACAAAAATCAAAAGGGAAATAGAAATACTAGAATTTTTATACTCAGAGTTGCCTGATGATCCAAAGTGAGCATAAGAAGAGTAGCAAGAACCAGCTAACATACATTTTTCTTATTGAGAAAACGATAACCATCTAGATTTGTTATTTCTATTACATTTTTTTTGATAAACACTTTGGGAAGAAAAGTGGGTTTGGGTGGGGCCAATGGGGACATTTTCTTTGACTGTATTATTACAATTATTATAACAAAAATGTGTCCATGAGATTACTTGCAAATTTAAAAATAAATAATCACTGCCTAAATGCATGGTTTAAGTCTCTTGGCAATAATTACCAGTTTTCTGTCTCTTTCCACTTTCCCCAGCTGTGGTGATATGAAGGTATTGTTCAAGAAATGATCTTTACCTTCTTTATTTTCATTTGGTCATGTTGGTTTTCATCTTGTTTCTCCCAGAGAATCACGTCTTTTCCTGGTACTTGTCTTTTACGTTCCTTTGTGAAGCCTAAAATAAAGCAAACAAAAAAATCATTTCTTTGTTAAGTGTAATCTTCTTATTTCTCACTATTCATTTTGTCTTGCTTTGGAATGCTTCTAGTCTCCTCTGGACTTCGGATCTACATATTTAAACTTTTATTTTCATTTCAGTCTTTCAGTCCTTTTGTTCTCCTTTCTCTGTTTCACACACAAAAAAATACATTTCATTTTAAATGACTCACCATTGTATTGCTTCCCTGGCTTTCATAGCCATTAAGTTGAATATAGTCTATTAATTTAGAGTTGTGTTATGCTGCCTTGGTTCAGGCTGCTTCTAATTTTGCTGAAGGATCTGTATGTAGCTGCAATTAATTTATTTTTAAATATTTTCTTTCTTTCCCTCTGTCCTCTTTTCTGTATTATCCAATCTATTACCCACCAGAGCATTATACTCTGATCCAAACTGTGCCTCATTCCAAATTTCAACTTTTTCTTTTTTCCTCTCCTATTAGACTCATTTTGTTTCTAATTCCAATCCAACTACCCACAGTCTTGCTTCACCAGAAGGTATAATACTGGTGTTTATTCAGGTGATTTTGAAGTGAGTTTTGTCCTGCATTTACTAGGAAAAAGGAGAAGGGAGGGGAGTAGAGAAATTGAAAATAATAATCGTTTCAGTCTTGAAACTAAATATTCCCTTTTGGCTATGTACACTGCTGGGATTTTTCTGGGCCCTTATTTAATCTTCCCATTGCTTTGCCTGTATTGACTTGTGCAGAGAGTAGGCTCAAAATAGCAGTAGAAGAACTAAGAACCCTGACTCAAGAGCTCCTAGCCCCTTGCCCTAATCCTTTTCCCTTACCTCTTATTTAGCAAACATTAGATCCAAATCTATCCTTGTTCTTTGAGCAAAAGAAAGAAGTTTGCTTTCACCTTCTTCTTCTCTAGTCAGGTTGATGTAAGCAAAAAAAAGAATATGGTCTAGCTGGGCTCTGGAACTTTTTCCTGGATGGCATTTCAGCCATGCCACAGGTGCAAGGTCTTTTTAATACACTTAACACATGGAAAGCCTTGGCGCAAGGAGCTAAGGCTAGAGGTTTCATGGAATTCATTAAATCTCCAAACTACAGATTTCTTATTCAAACATATTCTTATATCAACATGGATGTGACCATGTCTGAGACCAGCTGTGTGGGTCTGGTACTCACAAAAGAACAGATGGGGAAGAGAGCCCATCCCATGGACTATCAGAGGGGTAGATCGTAGAGCATTCACCCACCCCTGCCATGGTCCTCTCTGGGCTGCCCACGAGGTGTGAGACTCACATGACTACAGCTATGGGCATAATGAGTCTGTCTCCCAAAATGAGATCTGTGGCCTCAGCTCTAAAGATCTGAAGCATTACACCGCTAATTATAGTACATACAGGGCAATGCATTCTCGGCTTCGGGTATCAGACTCATACCAAATTTGAGATTAAAATCTTCAACAAACTGGTTTCCCACATGCCTTGTGGAGAGATATGAAGGCCTGTGGAAAAACAAAAGACTTGACATCACCAAGAAGTTGGGTCCTTACTCAAGAGCTCTGGCTCTGTGGCCCTGGTAGACTGGCAGAGCCTATCTCGATGGCCATCAGACTTCAGTAGAGGTTGAATTAGGCTCTTACACACAAAGTCTGTCCCTTAGTCACAAGAGTTTCCACTGTCACCCCCACCATGATTCACTGACCCAAGTCTGGAAATCCTAGGGGCAGGACCAAATCTCACAGAAAACCGTGAATGTGTCCCTAAGTCTTTTCCAGGCAAAGCTAGTGCTTCCTGTTGGTCAAAGCAGATGCCAATGAGTCCAAAGCTTGTGCAATACATGAGCCAGTTTCTCACAGGGGAAAATTCTACTCCGTGGTCAGAAACTAAACCTGTGAGTCTAGCCAGACATTTTGCAACTAAGAACATCATGAAGTTAGTCAATTTTCTATTCAATTTTCTACTGTGTTAGAAGGAATAGTGTCACTTTAAATTCTGTGTCAGAACCAGTCTTTAAAGAAGTCAGTGGCTGGGACAAAGTAGCCAGGGGTTATCAATGAAGAACAAGACAGATAGATTTCATCTGAAAAAGCAGGAAAACTAAAAGTAACAAAATCCGAAAAGGCTCCTATGATTAGAGCAAGCCAGACACAGGTTTATTTGTGTCTCTATGTTCTATGGACGCAAAGGAAAATTGATGTGCTTATTGGGAGCTTCTAAACTTAGGGAGAAACTGAATTAAAGAAATATCAAAAGCAATTGCTAGTGGTGACACTAAAGATGGTAAGAAAAGCTAAATTTCATGTCTTCTCACTGAAAAACATCTCCCCTGAAGCAAGTTCAGGACATCCTCACACTAATAAAGGAAGTGGGATACATGAGAGCAACTACCAATGAGTTGAGACTAAGATAAGAAGGGGCAGTCTAAGAAAAGAAAATTATCTCATTCACTGTGATGGAAGTGTAAATTAGTACATTTCTGAAAAGCAGTTAGGCAACATACTTATCAAAATCCTTCAAAATATGTGTTACCTTTGACTTAATAACCTTACTTCCAGGCTTCTACCCTAAGAAAATAATTTAAAAGGTGGAGAAGTAGGCATGTCACAGAATTATTTATGATTAGACATCTAAGTATATAACAGGACAATCCATACTATAGAAAAGTATGCATTTATTTAAATTGCACCTTTAAGATTAGTCAGTAATATGAGATCATGCTCATAATATGTTAATTAAAAGAATAGATGCAATATGAGTAGAATTATCTTAGGTTTGTTTATATATTTTTTGCAAAGAAATACAATATTAATTGTGGTTATTGCTCAATTGTAGAATCAGAGTTCATATTACCAAATTTTCCAAAACAAACCAGTATTACTTTTATGATCACAATAGAAGTTATTTTTAAAGAAAATTTTAAAGTTTATGCCACAGTGTTGGGAAGAGGGGAGAGCAGAATACAAAACTGTATAAGAAAAAAAAGTCTAAAAGGGAATACATAAAATTTCTAAGTATTAATTTTTGTTATTTTAGGACTGTAGGTTGCTGTATAATATTTGTTTTCTACTTTTTGGTATTTTTCTATTTTTCTTTAGAGAAAATATATCTTTTTTATACTGGAAGTAGTATTTTAAAATTTTCTCATTAAGGATAATGAAACCACCTAAGAAATATATAAGGGACTTCTTTTTATTTGGTCTTTTATTGAAAGATGTAATAAGATGAGAGGGACTTTTCACATTTTTCTAAAATTGGCCACCAAACTCAAAGCGAGTGACAAAAACCAAAAAGATACCATGTGAAAGACAAAAAGCAAGAGGAGGGGCAGCCCTTAAGAGAGAGGACTAAACCGGCTCAGCTACCCTGCCGAGCCCTGCCACCCCTCTCCAGCTTCTACTACGCAGACAACTGTGGGATGCAGAAAACTTAAGGAGAATCTTTGTAATCATGAGTCACTGGTCTGGCCTAAGGGAAGAGCGCTACTGTTTGCAATTGGGGAGGCCATGAAAATGCACCTCTCAGATGTCCTACTGCAGGGAGCGCAAACAACTGCACCAGCTGCTGCACACTGGAATCTACCATCACATTTGAGCCAAGATCAGGCTTTCCATTGGCTGCTCCCAGACTAAAGACTGAGGCAGCAGGGATGCTAAGGCAGTATCCTTAGTGGTAAGGATACCAACTGTAAGGGATACCATTCCAAGAGCCTTGATAAAACTTCCTTAGAACTGCACTGAAGTCTAAGGCCTTCCTTTCTTCCCTTTCTCCTATGCAGAGGTCAGAGCAGCATCACCATCTGGTGGGTCTCCCTGCTTTCTCCAGCTCCTGCCCCTTTCCTCTTAAAGCATTTCCCCCAATAAATCACTTACACATCTAATCCCATCTTGGCATCTGCTTCTCTGAGGACCTGGGTAACACAGGGCACTCCTCTATCCATTCAACCACCTATAGAACCCAACAATAGAACCATACCAACCACTGGGAGAGTAGACTATCACACGGCTCCCCATTTTTTTGGGTTTCCCATCTCTTTGCAATTTCTCTTCTCCTGATGCTAATATAGGTACTTAATCCCAATCAGCAAGTCTGGTTCGTATGCGTTTTCCATGGGTCAAATGAATACTGTAGCATGTAGATGGATTTGAATGGTGTTGCTTGTACCCATCCAATAGATTTAAACTACTCAGATTTGAAGTTTCATGAGGATTCAGAGTAAGGGCCTGTGGAAAGCCTTTGAGAAGGCCCCTGGCAAGGAACTGGGAGCAGCCTCTAGGACATCAGCAGTCCTGGGCCAACAGCCAGGGAACTGGAACCTCAGTCCTACAACCACAAAGATGTCCTGCCAACAGCCTGAATGGGCTTGAAAGTGGGCTCTTCCAAGATGCTCCAGATAATGCCTCATTAGCTGACTCCTTGAGTGCAAGAACCTAAGCAGAGAACACAGTTGGGCCATGCCTGACTTCTGACCTACAGAAACTATGATGTAATAAATGAGTGTTGTTTTAAGCCAATAAGATTGTGATCATTTGTAATGCTGCAAAAGAAAACTAATACAATGAGATTCAACAGCATGTATTTGATAGCAGTAATGGAGAAAGGTCAACCACTTTGTTTGTGCCTCTACCAAGTTCAGAATACTTAATAAATTAATTACAAATGTTTTATTATCAAGTTTGCCTCGTATTACTAAGTGAATACATTCAAGTGTTTCATAAGCAAATTATATCTACTGTACAATGCAGTGGCTTAAAAATGTAATCTGTTACCTCAAATTATAACTATTTATAACCAATAATCATTCCCTATGGTCTACTTTTTAAATTACCACATATATGTCTCATACCTAAATTAATGGCACAATATTTAAAATAATCAACAATCTCCATAGTTCCTGAAGGAGGCAGGAAAGGAAGGAAAGCAAATATAAGGTACAGTCAGGGTACAGTCATTCCTCAGTATCCACAGGAAATTGGTTCCAGGACCCCTCTCAGATACCAAACCCCTGGATGCTCAAGTTCTTTACATAAAATGGTGTATTATTTGCTTATAAACTATGCACATCCTCCCATATAATTTAAATCATCTCTAGATTACTTATAATACCTAATAAGTTTAAATGCAATGTAAATACTATTGTAGATACGATGTAAATGCTATGTGAATAGTTGCCAGTGTGTGGCAAAGTCAGGTTTTGCCTTTTGAAACTTTCTGGTATTCCTTTTTTTTTCTATTTTTGATCTGCGGTTGGTTGAATCCATGGATGTGGAGCCTATGGATACAGAGAGCCGACTACATTCTATCACTGTCTCTTATTGAGTGAGCTGACCACAGCCTCACCAAAAAACGCAGCTGGTTTCTTCTTTATGCAGGACATCTCCAGAGAGGTCACTTGGAAGCCCTGCATCTATGAACAGTCCATCGAGGGAAAGAGGGAGAGAATTTATCTGCCAGGTTCTTCCTGTCTACTATCTCCACTGGTCTAAGGATCCCTCTACACTTCTGGGTGTGTTAACTCCCTTAAACGTCTGCTGTGTTAGTGTTACCCAACCTCTCCAATTAGCCCCTTGCATGCCACTTTCCAACAATTCTTCTGAGCTTGGACATGGTAGAAAGGCAGGGGTGGGGTTGCTGCAATTCCTGCCCAATGAGCATGGTAGAGTCATGCACAAGCAGGGCTCTCACCCTGGAAAGACTGGAACAGCTGACAGTGTTTTAGGGGAAGGTGATGGCCAAGGGTTCTCCACTGAGCAAGTGGCCAGGGCCCAGAAGGTGGAGCCAAGCATATCTGAAGATGTCCATAAACTTGGACTTCACAGCCCCAAATCTACTGTTTGCACTGCACCACCCTTCCCATTATCTTGACAACTAGGTAACAGAGAATTGACCCATTCCCCCCACTGCTTCTAAGAAACAGCTACTTCTTTCTTTTTACCACCATCCTTAATTTTGGGTTCCTCCATCTGGTTTACATTTCTTCCCAGAAAGCTCTTGATGCCCTTATTTCCAAACTCTTCTCTGTACATGAAGCTATTTCTTTCCCACCAATTTTTGTAATCCATGCTGGAAAACACACCCAGAGCCCCTGGGCTCCTGCCCATTCTGCTTTTCATTATTGCAATTGCAATGTGGTTAAACCAGTAATGTGGAAACCATGTGTGTGCATTTGCAGTGTATTCTACTCGAACATTTGATAAGAGTGGGCTTAATACACACATAGGCACACACAACACACACTTCTCTTCTGGGTAGTGCAGTGTTTGAATGAAGTGTTTGATGACATCTCTGGGAAAGGAGGAACAGAGAGGAAACGTCTCTGTCTGAAGTATAAGCCTTCCAGTTTCAAAATGGGAAATATTTCAAAACTAGTTGCACTAAACCCTTATGTGCAGTGGACAAAAACCTTATGAGAAACATGAAAAATTAAAAAATAGGCCATTAATAAATAAAAACATTTTTCCCACAGATAAACCAAGCTTTCAGTGCTTTAGCAAAGGCCTTCTTTTGACATTTACAAGATTCTTGCATTTATATTCAAACTCATCAAAAATTGTCCCTAAGTGACCACACAATCACTTTCTGTGGTTTTTCTTCTTTCCTCTTGATTAGTTTTTCTCTTCAGACCTTTGGCTGACTATTTTGCTACTGTTACCATGACTGAAGTTCCTACCACCGTTAAAAGAAAGAACGATGAATAGCACTGCTGTATTCTCAAGTTTTTTCACCGTGAGCAGGAAAGGACCATTTAGAGATTGATCTCCCCATCAGAGAACCATGTCACCCAATCTCCCTGCTCTGCAACTTGCCACAAGGTTGATTGTAAATATAATATATATGAAAATGAAGGAGGAAAATATATGCAAAACTTCAGTGGTGGTGCAGGGGGCTGGAAACAATGTTGTGTGGTACATCATTTCATCGGAATTTCTCATTTTCAGGACATTGGCTCTAAAATTACTGTAGTCATAGTGTTTAATGTTCCTGCATTGGGATTCCAGAGTTTTTTAAGAAATGATTTGAAGTCAGAAAAGCAAGACTGACTTATTTGGACCAATGCTGTAGTGTGACAAAAAATTTGCAAGAAAATAAGAAATGCTATAAACACACACACACACACACACACACACACACACACAGACTTACAGTGAGCTTAATACTCTATCAGTAGAACACTGTGGAGGGTGTCAGTAAAAGAAGAAACATAATAGTAACTAGTGAAGCTTAAGTTTGAAGGCCGTGCGAGGGGATCTAGCAACATGGTCAGAGGTTTTTGTGCAATTTGCAAAAATAAGCTATTTTAACCAAAATGGTTAAGATTGCTGTCTCTCTACTCCAATTTCCCCTCTGTGTTGAAGGGGAAAAAAAAGAGAGGACCCAAATAAACAAAATGAGACATGAATAAGGAGAAATAATAACCAATACCACAGAAATACAAAAAATCTCAAGAGATTATTATGAAGTTATATGCTAACAAATTAGACAACCTAGAAGAAATGGACAAATTTCTAGAAAATACAACCTGCCAAAACTGAGTCAAGAAGAAAGAGACAATTTGAACAGCCCGATCACTAGGAGTGAAACTGAATTTGTAATTAAAAAAAAAAAACAACTCCCAGCAAACAAAAGTCCAGGACCAGACAGCTTCAAAGGGAAATTCTACCAAATATATATATAAAAAAAAGAACTAATACCTCTCCTTCTCAAACTATTCAAAAAAATTAAACAGGAGGAAACACTCCAAAATTCATCTTATGAGGTCAGAATTACCCTAATTCTAAAACCAGACCAAAACAGTACAAAGAAAGAAAATCACAGGCCAATAGCTTTGATGAATATAGATGCAAAAATCCTCAACCAAATAGTAGCAAAATGAATCCAACAATATATAAAAAGTATCATACATCATGATCAAGTTGGATTTACTCCAGGGTCACAAGGATGGTTCAACATATGCAAATAAATCAATGTGATACACCACATTAACAAAAGGAAAGGGACTTCCCTGGTGGCACAGTGGTTAAGAATCCGCCTGCCAATGCAGGGGACACGGGTTCGATCCCTAGTCTGGGAAGATCCCACATGCCGCGGAGCAACTAAGCCTGTGCACCGCAACTACTGAGCCTGTGCTCTAGAGCCCGCATGCCACAACTACTGAGCCCACATGCCACAACTACTGAGCCTGCACGCCTAGACCCCATGCTCTGCAGCAAGAGAAGCCACCACAATGAGGAGCCCGTGCACTGCAAGGAAGAGTAGCCCCTGCTAGCCTCAACTAGAGAAAGCCCGCACAGCAACAAAGACCCAACGCAGCCAAAAATAAATGTAAAAAAATAAATTTTTTAAAAAAAGGAAAGACCAAAAAATCACATGATCAACTCAATAGATGCAGAAAAAGCATTTGACAAAATTCACCATCCACTCATGATAAAAACTCTCATCAAAGTGAGTACAGAGGGAACATATGTCAACATAATAAAGGCCACTTACAACAAACCCACAGTCAACATCATACTTGAAGGTGAAAAGCTGAAAGCTTTCCCACTAAATTCAGGAATAAAACAAGAATGCCTACTCTCACTACTTCCGTTTAACACAGTATTAGAAGTCCTAGCCACAGCAATCAAACAAGAAAAAGAAATTAAAAGTATTTAAATTGGAAGAGAAGAGGTAAAACTGTCACTATTTGCAGATGACATGATACTTTATATAGAAAACCCTAAAATCTCAACCCAAAAACTATTAGAACTAATAAATGAATTCAGCAAGGTTGCAGGATACAAGATTAATATACAGAAATCTGTTGCATGTCTATACACTAACCCTGAAATATCAGAAAGAGAAACTAAAAAAAAAAAAAATCCCATTTAAAATTGCATCAGAAACAATAAAATACCTAGGAATAAACTTAACCAAGGAGGTAGAAGACCTATACTCTGAAAACTACAAAACACTGATGAAGGAAATTGAAGATGATAGAAAGAAATGGAAAAATATCCTGTGTTCTTGGATTAGAAGAATTAATATTGTTAAAATGAACATACTACTGAAGGCAATCTACAGATTCAACACAATCCCTATCAAAACACCAATGGCATTTTTCACAGAACTAGAACAGATAATTTTAAAATTTGTGTGGAAATACAAAAGACCCCATAGAGCCAAAACAATCTTAAGAAAGAAGACTGGAGCTAGAGGAATCATGCTCCCTAACTTCAGACTATACTACAAAGATATACTCATCAAAACAGTATGGTACTTGCACAAAAACAGATACATAGATCAACTGAACAGACTAGAGAGCCCAGAGATAAACCCATGCACTTATGGTCAATTAATCTATGACAAAGGAGGCAAGAATATACAATGGAGAAAAGACAGTCTCTTCAATAAGTCATGCTGGGAAAACTGGACAGCTACATATAAAAGAATGAAATTAGAACATTCTCTAACACCATATACAAAAATAAACTCAAAATGGATTAAAGGCCTAAATGTAAGACTGGAAACCATAAGACTACTAGAGGAAAACATAGTCAGAACACTCTTTGACACAAATTGTAGAATATTTTTTTGGATCTGTCTCCTAAATTAAAGAAAAGTAAAAATAAACAAATGGGACCTAATTAAACTTAAAAACTTTTGCACAGCAAAGGAAACCATTGACAAAACAAAAAGATAACCTATGGACTGGGAGAAAATATTTGTAAATGATGTGACCGACAAGGGATTAATATCCAAAAATATATAAACAGCTCATACAACTCAATATCAAAAAAACAAACCCAATCAAAAAATGGGCAGAAGAAATAAATAGACATTTTTCCAAAGGAAACATACAGATGCCTAACAGGCACGTGAAAAGATGCTCAACATCACTAATTATTAGAGAAATGCAAATCAAAGCAATGAGATATCACCTCACACCTGTCAGAATGACAATCATCCAAAAGTCTACAAATAACAAATGTTGGCGAGAATGTGGAGAAAAGGGAACACCTGTACACTGTTGGTGGGAATGTAAATTGGTACAGCCACTGTGGAAAACAGCATGGAGGTTCCTCAAAAAACTAAACTTAGAACTACCATATGACCCAGCAATTCCACACCTGGGCATATATCTAGAAAAGATGAAAACTCTAATTTGAAAAGATACATTCACCCCAATGTTCATAGCAGCACTATTCACAATAGCCAAGACATGGAAGCAACCCCAGTGCCCTTTAACAGAGGAATGGATACAGAAGATGTGGTATATATCAATATACATGCAATGGAATATTACTCAACTATAAAAAGGAATGAAATTCTGTCATTTGCAGGAACATGGATGGACCTAGAGATTATTATGCTTAGTGAAATAAGCCAGATAGAGTAAGACAAATACTGTATGATATCACTTATAAGTGGAATCTAAATAATAATACAAATGAATGTATATGCAAAAAAGAAAGAGACTCACAGACATAGAAAACAAAATAGTGGTTACCAAAGGGGAGTGGGAAGGGGGAGGGACAAATTAGGGGTAAGGGATTAACAGATACAAACTACTATGTATAGAATAGATAAGCAACAAGGATATCTTATATAGCACAGGGAATTATAGACATTATCTTGTAATAAATTATAATGGAATATAGTCTTTCAAAATACTGAATCACTACAGTATACTCCTGAAACTAATATAATATTGTAAATAACCATATTTCAATTAAAAAATACTAAATAAAAAATTGCAAAAGTAAGCTATTTTACCCAAAATGATTAAGATTGCTCTCTCTCTCTCTCTATTCCAGTTTTATTGGATGGCATTATACAGGCCAGGAGCATGTGGGGGATCCAACTAAGAGAAAGTTGAGTTGAGGATATGTTTCATTTGGGTTTAACAGAAAAGTAAAATGTATTTCAGTGATTCTCAGTCACTCCTGTGTTAGTTGTGTGACTGTTAGTGTCCTGGTAGAGCAATGACTTCCAGGAGCTCTCAGATGATCCCTGAGAGACACAGAGGTATAGAGGAAGAGATTGCATCTCAATATAAACATGTACCTCAGGGCTCTTTCAGAAGTGTATTGGGTAGTCAAAAGAAACCAGTTTGAAATGTAACAAAACCAGAAAATAATATACGTAAAACTCTTCTAATCATCAGATCTACTAAAAGATAAGTAGAGGATTCAGACTGTATTGATACCTCATCAAAACATAAGTTTTCTCCTCGACACAGATTTTTTGAAATGTGATAACAATCCTAAAAATGTACGCAATACCTTTCTAAACTATCAATAATTTTTTTAAAAACGTCAACAGTTACATTTCTATTTTCTCTATGAAAAACATATTACAACACTGTTGTCATATGAAGAGGTGATCAAAGATTATGAAGCCAAAGAATGTATTTTTGATGTTGGTGGTATTTGTCAGCTTTTTCAAATTTTTAATTCATTATGATTCTTTCCACGTTCCAAATAAATGTTCTTTTCTATCTAATTTAGTAGTCATGATTTCGATTCTCTTGAAGAACTGTGTAAGCTTCTGGCCCCTCACAACCTGTACTTCCCCCTCTGTCTGACTCACAATCTCAATGGTGACTCTCTTTGCTTGAGCTACTTCTAACAGCCACACAGATCATAAGCCTCAGTGTCTTTCTTCACCTCCTGGGATCCGAGGGCTTTCACTTCTGCTTCTTTTTAGTCAACATGGACCATGGCCACATCTTGTTCCTTGTCCTCATGTAGAACCCACTTCATCTCCAAAGTCTTAAATTCTAAAGTGCCTATAAGTCAGTTTATGTAGCTCAAACTCTATTTTTTTTCCAATTTCTTTTATACATATACCTACAGACACACATGCACGTGCACATGCACACCTCTTCCTCACTTTCCATCCTCATCCCACCATTCACTCCAAATATCCCATATTATGTATACTTCTCTAAACCTTGTCCTTCCTATTCCATACTTCATAGCAATCCCTTTCAAAATCAACCCGGTTAGCTCTAATTATTTTAACAGCTGTGTAATGTTTCACAGTAGAGATACATGATTATGAATTCAATATTTCCCTTTTGATGTCCATTTAATTTGTTTCCTGTTTCATTTGCTGCGACGTGAACTGCAATAAATATTCTTTTACCTGTATCTTGATGCTATTATATCTACAGGATGTCCAGTACTTGGGCTGTTGGCTTTAAAGGTATCACTTTTTTTATTTTCATAGATGCTGCCTAGCTGCTTCCAAAAAGACTAACAGTTCACATTTCCATCAGAACAGTATGAGAAACTCCTTCTCCCTGTCTACTTTGCAGCAATAGGTATTATTGCTCTTTCTAACTCTTGCCAATCTGAAGCATATAATAATGACACCAAACCGTTACCTTAATTTTCTTTTCTCTGACCACTAGTAAATTTGAACATCTTTTATTTATTACTCTTTTAGATTAACTCTTTTATGAGTTGTCTGTTCATATTCTTGGCCAAATGTTGTGGGGAGGGGGGTGGTCATTTGAGTTTTTTGTCATTCTTTCTTAACCCCACCCCACCTGTATATTATAAAAAATTACTCTCTGCTATGCTTGTTGCTAATATTTCTTGCAAATTTACCATATTTCTCCTGACTTTTTGTGGTTTTTACATCATTAAATACTCTGTAATAGTATCTATAATAGTGTCAGTCTTTAATTAATTAATTATAAAGTTAAACTATAAGTTAATTATAAAGTTAAATTATAAATTAATTATAAAGTTCTCTCCTACTCCTTGGTTGCATATAATCTCTTAGATTCTCTTCTAAAATGTTATTTTATTGTTCACTGAAATCTTCAGGCAATGTGGAATCGCTGTTTGCATATTTTTTTGTGATAGGGTCCAACTTTTTTTTTTTCCTAGAAGGGTAGCCATATATCAGCACTATTTATTAAGTAAATCAGTCATTTCCTACTGAATTGAAATGCTACCTTTATCATATGGTGATTTTTCACATATGCTGGGATATATGCCTGAGTCTATCTACTATTCTATTAGTTCTAGTCTACTTATTTTACTCTTTGCCAGTACCATATTGATTTTTAATATAGTGGTTTTGCTGAATTTCTATTTTTTTCATACTTTTCTTAGCATTTCTTGGGTATTTACTTTTATATTTGAAACTTGACTTCTTTTTATCCAATGAAAAGTTGTTTGAGAGTTTATTGGAATTATACTAAATTCACATAATCATTTTGGATGATTTGACATTTTATGATATAATGTCTCCCTATCCAAGAACATGGTATGCCCTTCTATTTGTTCAGATTTATTTCATGTTTCTCTATATACGTCCTTTATTTTTCTTGCCAAATTTATTTTTTAATATTTTATAATTTCTTTAATATTTTGTAATTTTATATCACTATTTTGAATGAAATACTTTGCCCACTTCCTTTTCTAGGTGTCATTATTAGCATAGAGAAAAAAGGCTTTTTTGTTTTCAATTATTTATTGAATCCGGTCACTTACAGAAATTTTATTAATTCTTGTGTTACTGAAGCCTACTGGGTTTTCTGAGTATACTATTATATCATCAGCCAAAAAAACATAGTGTCATTTATCTCAATTTCCCTAGCACCAAGTTGTATCTAGTACTTAGCAAGCACTCCATAAATGTTTTACGAATGAATGAACCAATGAATTAATGGATGAACAAATGAAGTGGGCCAGAGATTATTCATATGGTGGATTAAGGTTCCTTCTATTGTAGCACCACTCCAATGTATTACAGATCTTCCTTTTGAATGCCACAGCCATTTCTTACCTAGAAACCACTTAAGTTTCCAAATTTACAAAAGGAGAAGATGAATAAATATGATGACTGCAGGGAATATGTTCCTGAATAGTGAAGGATCTTCCTGAGTGAGTTGTAGTGTGTGTCCCTTGAGTTCCTCTTTTCATTTGCGCTCAGAGAGGCTGTAAAGGGAGGCTTTGTTATTCTGACCAAGAAAGCAGTAGCAAGCTGTCCCTGTACTTTAGAATAAGTTAGAAGGCTTAAGGAGGCAAACTAATGCTTTTATTGAGTGAGGGCAGGCAGTTAGTCAAATGTCCACTTGCAGGAGCATTTCAGTGAAAGGTCCAGAAGCACAGACAAAAAAATAAAGGCAGTTTGGGAAGCTTTCTAAATTTAGGAAGAGAGTCAAGGAAAAAAAGTGCACAGAAAGCCAAAGAGTTGCCAATTTATGTATACGTGTTCGTGTACATTTTAGTGGTCATCCATATATTACCTCCATGGCTATGCCTCACAAATATCGCATAACAGAATTGAAAGCATATGCTCACCTATCTGACCTCTGTAAGTCAACTATACTTAAGGAGAGTCAAGCCACTAGGTCTATAATCTCAACCACAGCCATTCACCTTATGGCAGCGATTAGAGTTGTAGGTATAATTTATTACTGAGGGAATTAACCATTATCAATGTTGCAATCTTGATAGTCCAACTCAAGTAAGTGTCAATCTGCATCATATTAAATAATAAATAGGCCCCAAATGCTAGAAGCTTCTGACTTGATGTTATAAGAATATCACTTAATCCTGGAAGAGGTTTTCCAACAAACCACAGTAGCTCCCTGCTCTTTCACAAAATTAAAATATACATATACATATACATGTATGAAGGCACATGAAAAATTTTCCATTGCAAGAAACACCTTTGCTTTCAAAAACAGAAATGATGATCACCAGGCTGGAGAGCATGATGCAAAGTGCTCCCCATAAACTACCAGCAAGAACTCCAAGTACTAAGACAACGAGGAGAAAAGAGTATGTTCAAGCTGCAGAAATAAATACAAACACAGATTACAAGACACGGTTACCAAAAGGGTGACCAAACTGTTCTTCAAGGGAAGACAAAATGTTTCTCTTAGAGAATCTAAAGGAAAATCCCTTGAGAGGCAGACAGAGTACCAACGTAGTAATTGGCTAAATAATCCCAAATACTGCATCTGAGCTAACAGCACAAAGCCAAATGAGGAGCATCAGCTTCTACACACACACACCAGGCTACTGGGGAGGTCTGATGCTTTGAAACATCTCTTCACATTTTTAGCTAGTGAAAGGTTTATAAAGAAAATGTATCCCTCTACATAAGCCTAGCCCCGTACACACACGAGTGCATTGGAGATGTGGCTCAGGTCTCCAATTTGCTTTGTGTTAGCAGCTGGCACCCTGATGTTTGACCTTTGCTCACAAGGCTAGTCCTGATTGAAGTGCTGTTGCCCTTCCTCTCTGAGAACCTGCATCCTTCTCATCTATTGTGTATCTGTCAGACTTAGAATCACTTTCTTCCTGGGCCGGACCGTGCTTCAATTCTTTTGATCACCATGACACAGAATTTGAAAACACTAAGAGAAAGACCTCTCAAAATGGGTCATATGACCTTAATTCCCTATCAAAGGCAATGCTAGGAAGAGCCTGGACATTACCTGTATTGCTGCCTGGCCTCTGCCCAGCAGTAAGAATGTTCAGTCATACAAATGATCCTGAGTCCTTGAGCTGGGCTTCTTCACTCAGCAATTAGGATAGGCAACAAAGGGTCTTCCCTACAGCCCAGAACAGGGCCTCTGAAGATGACCAAGAGAGTCACTCCAACAAACAGAAGGGGTGCTCTTTGCTTTCTCTGGGGCAGAATTGTGATTTCAGATTAATGTAAGGCAATTAGAACATCTCTTTATCTGTAGACTGACCATTTCGAACATCCTGGTTTACACCTATTGTCCCTGAATAATTATTTATAGTGCACCTTTGCACTCTCAAGAAGTTCCACTGTGGAAAATGAATTATATTGTCAACCTACTTATTCAGGATTCCAAGACAAATACCTCCTTGATCCACCCAAGGTAGCATAAGCATCAACAAGGACAAACAGTGTTCCTAGGTGACTTGAAAGAGCAGGTTGGGGACTTAGAAATGGTACTCATTCTTCTCTGATGCAGATATCAACCCTATCTTTCTGTGAGGTTGCATATCACTGAAAAAAAATAATCTGGAGATCTCATCTATCCCCACTGAAAGAAAAATTTATTATAAGACAGTAACGGTCAGGGTCCCAACAGGAAACAGACAACCCACCTAAACTAGGACCATTCAAAGACAGTATATTTATGACAATGTGGTTATAGGGGGACCACAAAGGATAGTACGTAAGCCTAATGCTTCATGCTAACCAAGCTGTCATCATGATAGGCCCCAGGAAGGAGGGGAGGGAGAGCATCTTGCACAACTGGCTTCTTGACAGGAGGAGAGACCCCTCAAGACACAGCTCAAGCCTCCCTTCTCTTATGAACCAATCCCACAAACAATCTGGCCCATGAAGATGCCACCCTGAAGGACAAACTGCACCACACATCCAGCTCTTACACACGCTGTGTTCTTACACACCCTTGCACAGTACAAATATGTCCTGTCTTTTCATCTAGACCATAAACTCTATGAAGGCAGAGACCACATCTCTTATCTCTGTATCACAAGCGTTGTAACACCAGTGGCTCTAAACCTTTTATTTTTCCAACATAGCACATAAAATCAATGACATTCATAGACAAGACATTCCCCAAATGTATTCCCTGGGTTACACATAATTCCCACTGTGCTCCACCATTTCTCTCCCACTCAAGCAAGCAGAGCAAAATGACGATGAGCGAGGTCAGGTCACTTTACAGATAGTCTTGAATCCACTCTGTCTTTTTTTTCCAATGTAATATTTTTTCTTTTTTAATTAATTAATTTTTATTGAAGTATAGTTGATTTAACACTCTGACTTTTAATGTAAATTATATACAGACTTTGATGATCTGATACTATTAAGTGATGTCTGGCAACACATCTCACAACTGCTCCTGCACATTGTGTCTTAACGGCACAAGTACATAATGTGTTTGATGGTGAGAAGCAGGAAGGGGTCACCAAGTGGATAGGAAGTGTGGAAGAAAAGACTGTCTCCATCACTTCAAACACAGGTGCAGGACCATAGGCGAGACCCCAACCCTGGGATGCTATTGTTGGATCAAAGAAGAGATCCCACATTTACAAAACCAGAAGGGAGGAGCTAAAACGTGCCTTACACACTACCTACTCCACCCCTGAATTTCACAGATGAGGAAATTGGGTTATGAGATCTTCCTGTGATCACACAAGATACTAATCAAGGCACTATTGGAACCCTGAACTCAACTGAAGACAATTTAAGAAAAAACAACAACAAAACTCTTTCTTGCCTGGGAATGAATGAATTCATTCGTACTTACCGAATGCAGATATTTACTGAGTGTCTGCCTTGTGCCAGGTAATGGGGATACACAGTAAACAAAAACAAAGAAGGGCCTGCTCTCAAATGGGGGTAGCATTTTATCTAGGTCAGCAAAGACTTTCTGATAAAGCGATGTAGGAGCAGAGAGGTAAAGGGAGGGAGGGAGTCACGTGGGTCCCTAGGGCAAGAGTGTTCTAAGAAGCAGAGCAGTGTGTGCTTGGCATGTTCCAGGTGAGAAGGCCATTGTTATTTGTCTGGAGGGGGAACAAGGGACAAGTGACTAGAGATGAGATGAGAGATTGGGGTGGGGGGTGGCCAGATGATGCAGGGTGTTGCATTTTATGGTAAGTGAGATGGGAAGTCACTGAGGAATTTTCAGCAGTAATGGAGTATAATCTATGTCTTTAAAATATCAGTCTAGAGAGTATGTGGGGAAGAGACTTGTCAGATCAAGGGGAGAAGCAAGGAGGGAGCTAATGCAATGATCTAGGAAAGAGATGGGGACAGTTTGGACTAGGGTGATCGACATGAGGTGATGAAAAGTGGCAAGATTCTGAACATATTGTTACAAGATTGCTGACAGAATTTGAGAATTGACTGAATGTGAAATGTGAGGGGAAGAAGGGAGTGACAGATGAGGTCCAGGTTTTTGGCCTGAGTAACTGAAAGACTGAAGTGGACACTTACCAAGAAAGAAGAATGAGAGAAAGCAGGTTTGAAGAGGAAGGTCAAGAATCTTTCTGAACATGCTAGTTAGATCTGCCTTTTAGAAATCGAAGCAGGTCATCCAGCAGGCCAGTGGATACACAGGTGTGGAGTTCAGAAGAGAGGCTGGGGGGCATCTGCACAGAGGTGGCATACTGAGTCATCCGACACCATGTGAGGGCAGACAGAGAAGAGCCCAGGACCGAGCCCAAGTTTAGGTACTAGGTTGCCTTTCCCAAACATCGCATGTGCACTTTAACTGAGACTTTCTGCAGACAGTGGCTCTTCTTTCTCCTTCACCATCAGCTGAATGACAATTCCCTGGTAGAATGTCAATGAGCCTCTCCTTTCTACTTCGGGAAGCAGCACTCCCCTTTCAGCCTGCTTACCACTCCAGCAGGAAGAATGGTGAAGGGACAAAGGAACCAGCCCAGGGAACAGGAGCACTGCCACTGTGGGATGGTGAGTACGAGAGAGAAGTGACACCTCCCAGACCTCTCCTAGACATCAATGACTAAGCCATCCCCAAATAGAATGGACAATGAGAGAAGCAGAGGCAAACCAAGTCAGCAGGTGAGCAAACTTCTTGATAAGGGGCACATCCTGATGAGGGAGGGAGTCTGATCACAGCCCAGAGTGGCGATGGTCATGTCCTTCACGCTATAAGGGATGACTGGCTATAAGGCCGAGAGTTACAGATACTGCAAGTTGAACCATTTTTGTTGCCAAGGACAGAGTAACAGCAGCAGGTCCTGACACTCAGCTGAGGCAGGGGCTTCGACTGGGCTCTGGGAAACCCCTTTTGGATTATTTAACTTCTCCAAGAATTGGCTTTCTCTCTACTATGAGTTGGAAATGGTTAAATGGAGATCCTTTATGGAGAAAATTTTTCAGAAATAACTTATGAAGAATTAGCTTCTGAGTAAAAATAGCATCACCACATTAAGTTTTAGACAGTTAAAAATAGGTAAACTCCCACTGTGATGAACTCAAGGAACTTGCCAATTATTTTAATGAACTAAAATGGTGCAAAATTAACACATTGCTAGAAACCAGGTTCCAGGTTGAGGGATCTGGAGGAGAAAGAATGCCAACATCCGGCTTCTGTTAATAAATCCACAAGCAAAGGGAATTGAACCCAGCAGGGGAAAGAAATATCAGGAATACACAAATACATATATTCCCCCTTTCTTTCACTGGATTCTGGGCTTTTGTTGTATGTGCTTTTTTTTAATTAATTCTTTGGAATATGATATGGCACCTAATTAGATGGCTAGTCTTTCTAGGTGGAGAATAAGAGTTACTGAAGAAAAATCACTTCTATTAGAACAAACCTGCTAGGAAAAGCTCAGCTACCTTTCATCCACAATGCAGGTAGCACACAATCAATTTCTCTTAGTGTTGGAGTGACTAATATGGGCAGTAACTCTATCAGATGATTATTGCACATGATTGACTAAAGACAGAGCAAGAAAGCACTGTTTGCAGAGTATAACAAAACAGCCATAAGTTATCATTCTGAAGTCAGACAGGGAGATATGTCCATATCCTAGCTCTACAAATTTCTAGCTGTGTGACCTTGAGCAAGTTGCTTTACCTCTCTGTGTCTTGTTTCCCTCTTCCATAAAATGAAGAAGTAGCACTTATCTCATAGGGTTATGAGAACTGAATATGATGATAAAATGTATAGTACTTAGTACATACCTGAAAGCAGCTATTAACCATTCATATAATGAATCATGCAAAATTTTTTACTGTCTAGAAAATTTTCTTATAATGATATTTATTGTGTTGGGATTTAAATGAGAAAGACATCAAGAGACATCTGAAATGCAATGCAGCTACCCAGGGGTTCTCTGGTAAACTCAGATCTCTAACGGGCATTTATAAAAGAAGGAAAGAAGGATACAGAACCAGAGCAAGCTGTTTTTAGTAGCATAAACTGAGTGCTTGGCAATATAACATACAAAATGAATGAAGGTTTGCCTCATAGAAAAAAAGATCAGATTTGTGGCTACCAGGGGTCGGGGGGGGGGCCACGGAGAGAGGATTGGATGAAGGTGGTCAAAAGGTATAAACTTCCAATTATAAGATAGATAAGTAATAGTGACAAAGACAAAAAATTTTTTAATTATCTCTTTAAGGAAAATGTATATGATATTGATGAAGCACTGTAAGACACCATCAGTGTTCTAAATAAAACTTGCCACTTACAATTTCAAAGATGAAATGATACCTAACAAAAAACAAGAATTGGGAAAATCGGTTCAATGACAGAATTTGGATTAATTTGTCTTCAACGTCCTGCGGAGAGGGAGGCCCTTCTGGAGTAAAAAGGCACTGACAACACTGTTCACTTACCCACATTCCAGCAAGGATGGACGGCTGGCTGCTGGAAAGCTGTGCACAACAGGCCAAGGGATTAATACAGTATGATGCACATAGCCACGATGCGAGAATTTTTTGGTCAATGTTTAGCAAAATCATTATGTTGGAGAACCCATTTACTATTTTGTTATGAATTATACATTGATTAGGGTTGCCAGATTTAGAAAATAAAAATACAGGGCATCTGGACTTCCCTGGTGGCGCAGTGGCTAAGAATCTGCCTGCCAATGCAGGGGACACAGGTTCAAGCCCTGGTCTGGGAAGATCCCATGGGCTGCGGAGCAACTAAGCCCGTGCGCCACAACTACTCAGCCTGCGCTCTAGAGCCCGCAAGCCACAACTACTGAGCCCACATGCCACAACTACTGAAGCTCATGAGCCTGGAGCCCATGCTCCACAGCAAGAGAAGCCACCGCAATGAGAAGCCCACGCACCACAACGAAGAGTAGCCCCCGCTCAGTGCAACTAGAGAAAGCCCACGCGCAGCAATGAAGACCCAACACAGCCATAAATAAATAAATAAATAATTTTTTAAAAAAGTACAGGGTATCCAGTTAAATTTAAATTTCAGATAATAATAATAATTTTTAGCATAAGTATGTTCCATGCAATATGTGGCTACCCATCACTGGGCCACCAGTAACTTGTCACTTAAGTAGGACCGGATGCAGGGAAGGAAGCAACTTCCTTCAGTTTTGGCAGACAGCACAAGTTCTGCGTGACACTGCTCCTTGTTTCTGAGGAAGACATTCAGCATTGATCACTTCCACTGAACTAGTCCAGTCGTTTCTAAACACACACACACACACACACACACACACACAGAGTTATTTAGAAAACAACTTTTGATGTGAAATCCTAACATGTTAAACAGATTTTTTTCTAAAAGGAGGGTAAGGACCTCTGGTTGAATGGAGAAGTTAGGGATAGGATGGAGGAAGACGGACGGTCTAGATCTCTGCCCACTTACCAACATCTCTGCCCTCATAGTAGCCCCAAAGGATCTCCTTGGAACAAAGGGACTCTACAGAACAGATGTAGAACATCAATCATTTATTTCATCAGGCCCACCAAGTCTTACTTAAAACTGAATGGCCAGATCCACTTAATGTAAGCCTTACTTGTACATGTCCTTGTCTATGCCAGAGTTTCTTCTTACTGCAGACAATATCATCAAACTCCCACAAGAGAGACACTGGAGTCCTATTTGACTCATCTCAGTCCTTCTTCTGCCATAACCATTCTGTTGCCATAGTCTGCTGTTTTTTACTTTGCAACTACTGTGCCTCTGTGACATGAAAGAAGCAGCTAAAAACAGAAAAAGTCTCCCCAACAATGCATCTTATCCACATGGTAACAATTATCTAGGAATTGAAATAAACTTCCAGACGCTCTAAGTAAATTTTCTAGTCATCCACTAGATATTTACTAGCACAAAGACATAGCCAACACTCTCCACTCAGCCCTTCCTCTCAGAGTTGGTGTAGAAGAATGTTCTCATCGTGGGTACAAGAAACGCTGCTATCACACAGAAGTCTTTTCCCTCACCCATTGCTACAACTATCTGCAAGGCTGCCATGCCATCTCCTGCAGACCTACCTCCATTTGGTACGTGAGGAATGTCCTTGAGCACACTTTTCAGGTTTATTCGAATTCCTGTTATTCTTGTCCTCCATAATGTATTTTTTTTTAAATTGTATTTTTTTAATATATATACTTATTTATTTATTTATTTATTATTTATTTTTGGTTGCGTTGGGTCTTCATTTCTGTGCGAGGGCTTTCTCTAGTTGTGGCAAGCGGGGGCCACTCTTCATCGCTGTGCGCGGGCCTCTCACTATCGCGGCCTCTCTTGTTGCGGAGCACAGGCTCCAGACGTGCAGGCTCAGTAGTTGTGGCTCACGGGCCCAGTCGCTCCGTGGCATGTGGGATCTTCCCAGACCAGGGCTCGAACCCGTGTCCCCTGCATTGGCAGGCAGATTCTCAACCACTGCGCCACCAGGGAAGCCCCATAATGTATTTTTAATGTACTTCTCCCTGGCCCCTCTCTGGGAGTAATCATCCACTATGATTTTACCCCAACCCATTCTCCACAAAAGACCTTATATTTTTGAAAGAAGCACCACAGAGCCATTCCCAGAGCACATGGAGAACATCCCTGACCAGCTTAAAAAGCCAACTTCAAACCAATGGACAGCTACTTTTCCTTTAAGGATATATGTCCATTCAGTTTGCTCATTTAAAGTTATGTGCCTACAAAAAAGCTACTAAAACTAATTAGTGAATTTAGCAAAGTTATAAGATTCAAGATCAATACACAAAAATCAACTGTGTTTCTATATACTAGCAACAGAGAATCACAAATTGAAAAATAATAGTACCATTTGCAAGACCATCCCAAAAAAGTAAAATAGGTAGGGATAACTCTGACAAAAGATTATTCAATACCTGTACTGAAAATGACAAAACAATGCTAAGACTAATTTTTAAGGAACTAAATAAAACCATGTTCATGAATTAGAAAACTCAATAATGTTAAGATACTAATTTTCTGCAAATTGATCTAGAAAGTCAATGCAACTCCAATCAAATCCCAAAAAATCAGCATACTAATTCTAAAATTCATATGAAAATTCAAAGGACAGAATAGCGAAAACAACTCTGACCAAAAAAGAACAAAGTTGGAGGACTAACAGCACCTAATTTCAAGACTTATTGTAAAGCTACGGTAATCAAGACACATGGTATTGGTGGAAAGACAGACAAACAGATCAATGAAACAGAATAAATAATTCAGAAATGGAATCATAAACATACGCATTTCTGAAAAAGGTGAAAAGGCAATTAGTGGAAAAAGGATAATCTTTTCAACAAACGGTGCTGAAACAACTGGATTGTCATATGCAAAACAGAAGGAGGAGAAGAAGAAGGGGGAGAACTTTAATCCATATTTCTACACATGTAATAATTAATTCAGAATGGTTCATTGACCTAAAACTATATGAGACTAAACCTAAAACTATAAAACTTCTAGAAGAAAACATATGATAAAAGCTTTGTGATCTTGCATTAGACAAAATTTTCTTAGATAATGACACCAAAATCCATAATCCACAAAGGAAAAATAAATCAATAAATTGGATTTCATCAAAATTAAAAACATACACTCTTCAAAAGACACTGCTAGGGTAATTAAAAGACAAACCACAGACTGCAAAAAAAATATTGACAAATCAAATATTTGATAAAGGACTTATATCAAGAATATATAAAATCTCTTAAAATCAATAACAATAAAAGCAACCCAATAAAAAATGATCAAAAGGTTTGAACAGACACATCACCAAAAAAGACATATGGATGGCAAATAAGCACATAAAGAGATGTTCAACATTATTAATCATTACAGAAATAAAAATTAAAACCATAATGGAATGTCATTACATACCTATTTGAATAGCTGAAATTAAAAAGAGTGAGTACACCAAGGGTTAGTGAGGATGTACAGAACACAGAACATTTATATACTTCCTATACGAATGTAAAATGCTAAAATTGTTTTGGAAAACTGTTTGACAGTTTCTTAAATAAACGTATACCTACCATATATCCAGTCATTACATTCCTAAGTATTTGCCCAAGAGAGCTTAAAGCACATGTTAATACAAAGACATGAACATGAACGTTCATAGTAGCTTTATTGCAATAGCCAAGAACTGGAAACAATTCAAACATCCATCAACAGATGAATACATAAGCAATCTGTGGTACATCCATCCAATGGAATACTATTCAGCAGTGAAAAGGGAATGACCTATTGAAACATGCAATAACATGAATAAATTTCAAAATAATTATTCTGAGTGAAAGGAGTCAGACTCCCCCCCAAAAAAAGGGTAGGTGCTGTATGATTTCATTTACATTAAGTTCAAAACAATGCTAACTAATCCATAATGACAGAAAGAAGATCAGTGGCTGCCTAGGGACAATGGAATAGGAGGCATTACAAAAGGTTACAAGAAAACTTTTGGAAGTGATGCGTGTACATATCTTGATTATGGTGATGGTTTCAAACGTGTATACATGTCAAAACACATCAAACTGTATACTTTAAAGATGTGCAATTTATTGTGTCAATTAAACTTTGACAAAGCTGTTTAAATAATTTTTTAGTGAAGTACAGTTGATTTACAATGTTGTGTTAGTTTCTGGTGTATAGCAAAGTGATTCAGTTTTATATATATATGTATATATGTGTGTGTGTATATATAAAGAGTATATATATTTATTCTCTTTCATATTCTTTTTCATTATAGGTTATTACAAGATATTCAATATAGTTCCCTGTGCTTGTCTTGTATCTATTTATTTTTGAATTTTTGAATTTTACTTTTTATACAGCAGGTTCTTATTAGTCATCAATTTTATACACATCAGTGTATACATGTCAACCCCAATCGCCCAATTCATCATACCACCACCCACACACCCACTCCCCTGCGGCTTTACCCCCTTGGTGTCCATATGTTTGTCTCTACATCTGTGTCTCTATTTCTGCCCTGCAAACCGGTTCATCTGTACCATTTTTCTAGGTTCCATGGATACACGTTAATATACGATATTTTTCTCTTTCTGACGTACTTCACTCAGTATGACAGTCTCCAGATCCATCACGTCTCAACAAATGACCCAATTTCGTTCCTTTTTATGGCTGAGTAATATTCCAATGTATATATGTACCAGATTTCTTTATCCATTCGTCTGTGGATGGGCATTTAGGTTGCTTCCATAACCTGGCTATTGTAAAAACTGCTGCAGTGACCAGTGCGGTGCATGTGCCTTTTTGAATTATGGTTTTCTCTGGGTATATGCCCAATAGTGGGATTGCTGGATCATACGGTAATTCTATTTTTAGTTTTTAAGGAACCTCCATACTGCTCTCCATAGTGGCTGTATCAACTTACATTCCCACCAACAGTGAAACAGGGTTCCCTTTTCTCCACACCCTCTCCAGCCTTTGATGTTTGTAGATATTCTGATGATGCCCATTCTAACTGGTGTGAGGTGATACCTCATTGTAGTTTTGATTTGCATTTCTCTAATAATTAGTGATGTTGAGCAGCTTTTCATGTGATTCTTGGCCATCTGTATGTCGTCTTTGGAGAAATGTCTATTTAGGTCTTCTGTCCATTTTTGGACTGGGTTGTCTGTTTTTTTAATATTTAGCTACATGAGCTGTTTATATATTTTGCAGATTAATCCTTCGTCCATTGATTTGTTTGCAAATATTTTCTCCCATTCTGAGGGTTGTCTTTTTGTCTTCTTTATGGTTTCCTTTGCTGTGTAAAAGCTTTGAAGTTTCATTAGGTCCCATTTGTTTATTTTTGTTTTTATTTCCATTACTCTAGGAGGTGGATCAAAAAAGATCTTGCTGTGATTTACATCAAAGCGTGTTCTGCCTATGTTTTCTCCTAAGAGTTTTATAGTGTCCAGTCTTACATTTAGGTCTCTAATCCATTTTGAGTTTATTTTTGTGTACGGTGTTAGGGAGTGTTCTAATTTCATTCTTTGACATGTAGCTGTCCAGTTTTCCCAGCACCACTTATTGAAGAGGCTGTCTTTTCTCCATTGTATATCCTTACCTCCTTTGTCATACATTAGTTGACCATAGGTGCGTGGGTTTACCTCTGGGCTTTCTATCTTTTTCCATTGATCTATGTTTCTGTTTTTGTGCCAGTACCATATTGTCTTGATTACTGTAGCTTTGTAGTAGAGTCTGAAGTCAGGGAGTCTGATTCCTCCAGCTCCGTTTCTTTCCCTCAAGACTGCTTTGGCTATTCGGGGTCTTTTGTGTCTCCATAAAAATTTTAAGATTTTTTTATTCTAGTTCCGTAAAACATGTCATTGGTAATGTGATAGGGATTGCACTGAATCTGTAGATTGCTTTGGGTAGTAGAGTCATTTTCACAATACTGATTTTTCCAATCCAAGAACATGGTATACCCCTCCATCTGTTGGTATCATCTTTAATTTCTTTCATCAGTGTCTTATAGTTTTCTGCATACAGGTCTTTTGTCTCCCTAGGTAGGTTTATTCCTAGGTATTTTATTCTTTTTGTTGCAATGGTAAATGGGAGTGTTTCCTTAATTTCTTTCAGATGTTTCATCATTAGTGTATAGGAATACAAGAGATTTCTGTGCATTAATTTTGTATCCTGCAACTTTACCAAATTCATTGATTAGCTCTAGTAGTTTTCTGGTGGCATCTTTAGGATTCTCTATGTATAGTATCATGTCATCTGCAAACAGTGACAGTTTTACTTCTTCTTTTCCAATTTGTATTCCTTTTATTTCTTTTCATTCTCTGATTGCCGTGGCTAGGACATCTAAAACTATGTTGAATAATAGTGGTAAGAGTGGACATCCTTGTCTTGTTCCTCATCTTACAGGAAATGCTTTCAGTTTTTCACCATTAAGAAGGATGTTTGCTGTGGGTTTCTCATATATGGCCTTTATTATGTTGAGGTAGATTCCCTCTATGTCCACTTTCTTCAGAGTTTTTATCATAAATCGGTGTTGAATTTTGTCAAAAGCTTTTTCTGCATCTATTGAGATGATCATATGGTTTTTCTTCTTCAATTTGTTAATATGGTGTATCACATTGATTGATTTGCATATATTGAAGAATCCTTGCATCCCTGGGATAAATCCCACTTGATCATGGTGTATGATCCTTTTAATGTGTTGTTGGATTCTGTTTGCTAGTATTTTGTTGAGGATTCTTGCATCTATATTCATGAGTGATATTGGCCTGTAATTTTCTTTTTTTGTAGTATCTTTGTCTGGTTTTGGTATCAGGGTGATGGTGGCCTCATAGAATGAGTTTGGGAGTGTTCCTTCCTCTGCAATTTTTTGGAAGAGTTTGAGAAGGATGGGTGTTAGCTCTTCTCTAAATGTTTGATAGAATTCACCTGTGAAGCCAGCTGGTCCTGGACTTTTGTTTGTTGGAAGATTTTTAATCACAGTTTCAATTTCATTACTTGTGATTGGTCTGTTCATATTTTCTGCTTCTTCCTGGTTCAGTCTTGGAAGGTTATACCTTTCTAAGAATGTGTCCATTTCTTCCAGGTTGTCCATTTTATTGGCATAGAGTTGCTTGTAGTAGTCTCTTAGGATGCTTTGTATTTCTGCAGTGTCTGTTGTAAGTTCTCCTTTTTCATTTCTAATTTTATTGATTTGAGTCCTCTCCCTCTTTTTCTTGATGAGTCTGGCTAATGGCTTATCAATTTTGTTTATCTTCTCAAAGAACCAGCTTTTAATTTTATTGATCTTTGCTATTGTTTTCTTGGTTTCTATTTCATTTATTTCTGCTCTGATCTTTATGATTTCTTTCCTTCTGCTAACTTTGGGTTTTGTTTGTTCTTCTTTCTCTAGTTCCTTTAGGTGTAAGGTTAGATTGTTTACTTGAGATTTTTCTTGTTTCTTGAGGTAGGCTTGTATAGCTATAAACTTCCCTCTTAGAACTGCTTTTGCTGCATCTCATAGGTTTTGGATTTTCTTGTTTTCATTGTCATTTGTCTCTAGGTGTTTTTTGATTTCCTCTTTGATTTCTTCAGTGATCTCTTGGTTATTTAGTAACGTATTGTTTAGCCTCCATGTGTTTGTGCTTTTCACTTTTCTTTCCCTGTAATTCATTTCTAATCTCATAGCGTTATGGTCAGAAAAGATGCTTGATATGATTTCAGTTTTCTTAAATTTACTGAGGCTTGATATGTGACCCAAGATGTGATCTATCCTGGAGAATGTTCCGTGCGCACTTGAGAAGAAACTGTAATCTGCTGTTTTTGGATGGAATGTCCTATAAATATCAATTAAATCTATCTGGTCTATTGTGTCATTTAAAGCTTCTGTTTCCTTATTTATTTTCATTTTGGATGATCTGTCCATTGGTGTAAGTGAGGTGTTAAAGTCCCCCACTATTATTGTGTTACTGTCGATTTCCTCTTTTATAGCTGTTAGCCATTGCCTTATGTATTGAGGTGCTCCTATGTTGGGTGCATATATATTTATAATTGTTATATCTTCTTCTTGGATTGATCCCTTGATCATTATGTAGTGTCCTTCCTTGTCTCTTGTAACATTCTTTACTTTAAAGTCTATTTTATCTGATATGAGTATTCCTATTCCAGCTTTCTTTTGATTTCCATTTGCATGGAATATCTTTTTCCATCCCCTCACTTTCAGTCTGTATGTGTCCCTAGGTCTGAAGTGGGTCTCTTGTAGACAGCATATATTTGGGTCTTTTTTCTGTATCCATTCAGCAAGCCTGTGTCTTTTGGTTGGAGCATTTAATCCATTCACGTTTAAGGTAATTACTGATATGCATGTTCCTATGACCATTTTCTTAATTGTTTTGGGTTTGTTTTTGTAGGTCCTTTTCTTGTCTTGTGTTTCCCACTTAGAGAACTTCCTTTAGCATTTGCTGTAGAGCTGGTTTGGTGGTGCTGAGTTCTCTTAGCTTTTGCTTGTCTGTAAAGCTTTTGAATTCTCCATCGAATCTGAATGAGATCCTTGCCAGGTAGAGTAATCTTGGTTGTAGGTTCTTCCCTTTCATCACTTTAAGTATATCATGCCACTCCCTTCTGGCTTGTAGAGTTTCTGCTGAGAAATCAGCTGTTAACCTTATGGGAGTTCCCTTGTATGTTATTTGTCATTTTTCCCTTGCTGCTTTCAATAATTTTTCTTTGTCTTTAATTTTTGCCAATTTGATTACGTGTCTCGACGTGTTTCTCCTTGGGTTTATCCTGTATGGGAATCGCTGTGCTTCCTGGACTTGGGTGGCTATATCCTTTCCCATGTTAGGGAAGTTTTTGACCATAATCTCTTCAAATATTTTCTCTGGTCCTTTCTCTCTCTCTTCTCCTTCTGGGACCCCTATAATGTGAATGTTGTTGCATTTAATGTTGTCCCAGAGGTCTCTTAGGCTGTCTTCATTTCTTTTCATTCTTTTATCTTTACTCTGTTCCACAGCAGTAAATTCCACCATTCTGTCTTCCAGGTCACTTATCCATTCTTCTGCCTCAGTTATTCTTCTATTGATTCCTTCTAGTGTAGTTTTCATTTCAGTTATTGTATTGTTCATCTCTGTTTGTTTGTTCTTTAATTCTTCTAGGTCCTTGTTAAACATTTCTTGCATCTTCTAGATCTTTGCCTCCATTCTTTTTCCGAGGTCCTGGATCATCTTCACTATCATTATTCTGAATTCTTTTTCTGAAAGGTTGCCTATCTCCACTTCATTTAGTTGTTTTTCTGGGGTTTTATCTTGTTCCTTCATCTGGTACATAGCCCTCTGCCTTTTCATCTTGTCTATCTTTCTGTGAATGTGGTTTTTGTTCCACAGGCTGCAGGATTGTAGTTCTTGCTTCTGCTGTCTGCCCTCTGGTGGATGAGGCTATCTAAGAGGCTTGTGCAAGTTTCCTGATGGGAGGGACTGGTGGTGGGTAGAGCTGGCTGTTGCTCTGGTGGGCAAAGCTCAGTAAAACTTTAATCCGCTTGACTGCTGATGGGTGGGGCTGGGTTCCCTGCCTGTTGGTTGTTTGGCCTGTGGCAACCCAACACTGGAGCCTACCTGGGCTCTTTGGTGGGGCTAATGGCAGACTCTGGGAGGGCTCACGCCAAGGAATACTTCCCAGAACTTCTGCTGCCAGTGTCCTTGTCCCCATGGTGAGCCACAGACACCCCCCGCCTCTGCAGGAGACCCTCCAACAGAGCAGGTAGGTCTGGTTCAGTCTCCCCTAGGGTCACTGCTCCTTCCCCTGGTTCCTGATGCACACACTACTTTGTGTGTGCCCTCCAAGAGTGGAGTCTCTGCTTCTCCCAGTCCTGTCAAAGTCCTGCAATCAAATCCCACTAGCCTTCAAAGTCTGATTCTCTAGGAATTCCTCCTCCCATTGCCGGACCACCAGGTTGGGAAGCCTGATGTGGGGCTCAGAACCTTCACTCCAGTGGGTGGACTTCTGTGGTATAAGTGTTCTCCAGTCTGTGAGTCACCCACCCAGCAGTTATGGGATTTGATTTTACTGTGATTGCAACCCTCCTACCATCTCATTGTGGCTTCTCCTTTGTCTTTGGATGTGGGGTATCTTTTTTGGTGAGTTCCAGTGTCTTTCTGTCGATGCCTGTCCAGCAACTAGTTGTGATTCTGGTGTTCTCGCAAGAGGGAGTGAGAGCATGTCCTTCTACTCCACCATCTTGGTTCACGGCTGTTGTATCTATTTTATATATAGTAGTTTTTATCTGGTAATCCCAAACTCCTAATTTATCACTCTCCCCCCTTCCCCTTTGGTAACCATAAGTTTGTTTTTTATGTCTGTAAGTCTGTTTCTGTTTTGTAAATAAGTTCATTTGCATCAGTTTTTAGATTCCGCATATAAGTGATATCATATGATATTTGTCTCTCTCTGTCTGACTTACTTCATTTAGTATGAAAATCTCTAGGT
This sequence comes from Balaenoptera musculus, assembly GCF_009873245.2. NCBI lineage: Eukaryota > Metazoa > Chordata > Mammalia > Artiodactyla > Balaenopteridae > Balaenoptera > Balaenoptera musculus. The sequence goes on from NC_045787.1 coordinate 53,933,090, forward strand.
CCGTGCATGTTGCTGCGAATGGCATTATTTTGTCCTTTTTTATGGCTGAGTAATATTCCATTGCATATATTTGCCACACCTTTTTTCTCTATTATCATTCATGTTGATGGACATTTAGGTTGCTTCCATGTCTTGGCTACTGTAAATAGTGCTGCTATGAACATTGGGGTATAAAAAAATTTTAAGAAGTATTTAGGAAAGAGAATTAATTGTTATTTGGTCTGGTCTCTGCAATGTCCTATTTCAACAACTATTTGGCAGCCAAGAATTAAATGACAACAGTCTTAATCTTTAGTGAGGCTGCTCAAAAACATCAAATGGAACCCAATTCATAACTGATAGAAAAACACCTTCAATTCACCATCCCCACTGTCTTGTTTACCTTACCCAGATGCCCAGAGCTGCCTACAAAGATTTTTTCCTTCTCTCTCTAAACTCCCCCACATCCCCTCTTCCTTAGCCTTGCCCAAGAAACTGACTGTGGTCTTTTCCCCATGTTTCCCTACCTGCCTGGGTGTATTCTCCAGTCACTCTGCCATAGCTTACACCAGTACTTTTTTTTTTCTTCAACATCTTTACTGGAGTATAACTGCTCTACAATGGTGTGTTAGCTTCTGCTGTATAACAAAGTGAATCAGCTACACGTATACACATATCCCCATAACCCCTCCCTCTTGCATCTCCCTCCCATCCTCCCTATTCCACCCCTCTAGGTGGTCACAAAGCACTGAGCTGATCTCCCTGTGCTATGCAGCTGCTTCCCACTGGCCATCCATTCTACATTTGGTAGTGTATATATGTCCATGCTACTCTCTCACTTCGTCCCAGCTTACCCTTCCTCCACCCCGTGTCCTCAAGTCAATTCTCTATGTCTGCGTCTTTATTCCTGTCCTACCCCTAGGTTCTTCAGAACATTTTTTTTTTTTGGTTTCCATATATATATGTGTTAGCATACGGTATTTGTTCTTCTCTTTCTGACTTACTTCACTCTGTTTGACAGACTCTACGTCCATCCACCTCACTACAAATATCTCAATTTCATTTCTTTTTATGGCTGAGTAATATTCCATTGTATGTATATGCCACATCTCCTTTATCCATTCATCTACCAATGGACACTTAGGTTGGTTCCACGTCCTGGCTATTGTACATAGTGCTGCAATGAACATTGTGGTACATGACTCTTTTTGAATTATGGTTTTCTCTGGGTATATGCCCAGTAGTGGGATTGCTGGGTCATATGGTAGTTCTATTTTTAGTTTTTTAAGGAACCCCCATACTGTTCTCCATAGTGGCTGTATCAATTTACATTCCCACCAACAGTGCAAGAGGGTTCCCTTTTCTCCACACCCTCTCCAGCATTTATTGTTTGTAGACTTTTTGATGATGCCCATTCTGACTGGTGTGAGGTGATACCTCATTGTAGTTCTGATTTGCATTTCTCTAATGATTAGTGATGTTGAGCACCCTTTCATGTGTTTGTTGGCCATCTGTATATCTTTGGAAAAATGTCTATTCAGATCTTCTGCCCATTTTTGGATTGGGTTGTTTTTTGATATTGAGCTGCATGAGCTGCTTGTAAATCTTGGAGATTAACCCTTTGTCAGTTGCTTCATTTGCAAATATTTTCTCCCATTCTGAGGGTTGTCTTTTCGTCTTGTTTATGATTTCCCTTGCTGTGCAAAAAAGCTTTTAAGTTTCATTAGGTCCCATTTCTTTATTTTTGCTTTTATTTCCCTTTCTCTAGGAGGTGGGTCAAAAAGGATCTTGCTGTGATTTATGTCATAGAGTGTTCTGCCTATGTTTTCCCCTAAGAGTTTTATACTGTCTGGCCTTACATTTAGGTCTTTAATCCATTTTGAGTTTATTTTTGTGTATTCCACCAGTACTTTTATTTCTTCTCAATTCTAATCTCCTAGTCCTTCTCGTTCAGTATTTTTCTATTATCCTAAGCAGGATAACTAAAATCCCAGAAGCCAAAAAGTAAAAATCATCTTTCTTGGAAGCAGAATAAGTAGGGACAGAGAGGAATGCTCATTAATAAATATATATATTTTTTAATTCTAACAGCTGGGGAGTAGAGGGGAATATCTTATTTAAAAAAGAAAAGATTGGTCCCAGGATCTGGTCTCCTCTCAGCATAGAGCCCCTCCCCCATCCTGGCATGCCCTCCTCATTCATTCTCTCAGGCAAAGAGACTCAAGTTCACTTCATTTGGTCTTCCCATTCCGACTCTAAATTGCATCCCTATGCCAGAAACAAATTTCCCCATCCTAATTCACCTTTCCCATTCCCTTTCCACAGCTGCTGTTAAAATAGCAAAATGCCTCTTCTCTGAACCCCTCCCCAAGCCACTTGAAGAGAAATGACCAATTTCATCCTTTCAAAGCATGTTACTGTCACAACTCCTTCTTCTCCCTGTGTCTTTTGACTTGAATATAATGATGCAAATTCTTTATGAATTTAAAGGCTCTATTTGTTAAATGTTTGTCCATTTGTGTTCATACAATTAATATAATTAACCTGTCCGCCTGCACCACTGCTCTCTGAAGAAGACTATAAAGTTTTAGAGAACCAGGGGTCCATCTATTTAATCACCACCTGCCTCCTGCTTCATGTCCCAACATTATCAAACCAATTATAGTGCCCAGCCCACATCGCCAGCCCACATCCTCTTTCATCCCCCTGAGCATTACCTCTCCCTAAAGCAGAGGTTGGCAACTTTTTCCTGTAAAGGACAAAAGAGTAAATATTTTAGGCTTTGGGAGCCATATGGTCTCTGTCACAACTACTCAACTCTGCCATTATAGCGCAAATGCATACACAATACATAAACGAGTAAGTGTGGCTGTGCTCCAATAAATTCTTATTTTGAAAAACAGACAACAGGCCAGATTTGGCCTGCAGGCTGCAGTCTGCCAAACCCTGGTCTAAAGCATCCTGCCTTCCAACCTCCATCTGGCTAGCTCCTGGTTTTCCAACAAGACTCATCACAAGTTATCTTCTTGAGAGTGCTTTCTCCTATTTCTCCTATTTCTGGGTAGGTGCATCCTTTCTTTGTAGTCCTGTAGCATACATACCAAAGTATTTTGCAGGGGGAGGAAAAGCTTTTTCCCCAGGCCTGATGTTTCCTTCCACATGGAGGGAGTTCCACATCCATGACACTGATGGCCCTTCTCTACTCTCACAAACTCCTCCCATGGGAGCAACTTGGAGTGGGCTTACTCTTCTTGTTGGTGGGAGCAAAACGCCCACAGAGAACACATATTCTTCCCACCTCCCGATGCCATGAGGGGGCACTTCTAGGAAAGCCCTGTCTATCCAGTGCTGCCTGTGCCTGGGTGCGTAAATCTCTTTCCAGATTTCTCCATTATCAGTTATCAGTAACGGTAATATTTTTATCACTATGTGACTTTTGGATTATCTCTTAATTGCTTCAGAATTCTAGAGGGAGTCAGGGCAGCTATTTACTAAGCCCCACTGACTGCAACATAGACCACTCGCCACAGCACTCAGCATGTTACTTAGAAGTATTCTTTGTATATCTTCTTTTATGTTAGTCAATGATTCTCAGGGTAGACCTTAGTCCCCTGGAGGGCCCTTCCAGTGGCCGTGAGCAGACCCAGAAATGCAAATCTTCTTTCATACTTATAGCACATGACACACTTTCTATTAGCTTTTATTTTTACCTACAACCTAATGTTCCTTACTAATAACCTAACAGTGAGTTAGCTGTACTTTCTAAGTTGAAGCTATGAATAGAGTTTACTGAATCTTTAATTCAGTATTGGGTTAAGTCTGGCAGCCACTCATTTGGAAATACTGCAAAACTTTTGCATGAGCACACAGGACAGAATCACAGCAGTTTTCAGGAAACACAATTTGTGAATCATGTGTCACTGATGCTGTCTACAATTGGTCATGGTTTCCAACTATTGCTATTCGCTTTTGGCTTTTGCATTATACATTACAGTAAGTATAACATCTTTATGAGTTTATTGTGTGTCATTTGGGTAACCTTACAATGTATATTAACGCATATTGGTCCATATGGAGGACAGAATAGGGTAATAATTAGAGTACAGGCTCTAAAGTCAGACTGCCTGGTTTTCATCCCAATATCACTACATACTAGCTGTGTGACTTTGGGTAAGTTATTCAACCCCTTGTACTTCAGTTTCTTCACCATTAAAATGGGAGACTAGTACCTACATCATAAGGATACTGGGAAGATTAAATGAGATAATCCATGGCTTAGACCACATAGTTAGCTATTATTATTACTGTTTTAGTACTATGCACAGGAATAGGACATTTGGCCTCTAATTTTCCAGTAACTAGACTTTAAGCTATGTATAGATGCAGTTCAAATACAAATCATTCATAAATCTATTGCTAAAGCAGATATATCTATAATCCTCCCAAAATTTGTTTACATTGCATGTTTCATTGGTGATATGTTTTATAGTACATATTTGTTTGGTACCTATTGTCTATCTCTCTACTAGAACCTCATAAGGCCAGTGAATTTTCCTTATCTGTGGGTTCTCTACTAGAGCCCCACTGCCCAGAGCAGTGCCTGCCTGGCACATAGTAGGCTCTCAGTAGCTTTTTTAATAAACTACTATGCTAACTATGAATCTACACCACATAATTTGCAGTATAATATTGAGTTTGGTGTAATAAAATTACTAGATGATCAAACTTTTGGTATTGTTTTTTACCTTAAAACCACATGTTTGGGCTTCCCTGGTGGTGCAGTGGTTGAGAATCTGCCTGCCAAGGCAGGGGACACGGGTTCAAGCCCTGGTCTGGGAAGATCCCACATGCTGCGGAGCAACTAGGCCCGTGAGCCACAACTACTGAGCCTGCGCGTCTGGAGCTCGTGCTCTGCAACAAAAGAAGCTGCGACAGTGAGAGGCCCACACACCGCGATGAAGAGTGGCCCCCGCTCGCCGCAACTAGTGAAAGCCCTCACACAGAAACTAAGACCCAACACAGCCAAAAATAATTTAATTAATTAATTAATTTAAAAGAAAAAAAAAACCCACATATTTAAGCTCATATTGTCACTGTAGTAAATAATGAGTGGTTTGTACATATTCTGCTGTAATTCTTTGCTATAACTGAATTATTTTCCACTAAGAACATGTAGGATAGGTGACCAGGGTTCTTTTGCAAGGTCTGAGTGGGCCACAGCGAAACAAAGAACTGTGTTTTTCAATTCAACAATTCAAAAATATTTTAAATGACCCAGCAGTTCCAGTTCTACACAATATGCCCAAAAGAAATAAGTGGAAAAGTCCATCTGTACAAGAATGTTCACAATGGCTTTGTTTATAATAGCTAAAAATTGGAAACAACCCAAATATCCATTATAGAAGAATAAATTCATGGCAGAATACTTATGCAATGGAATATTATGCAGCAATTTTTTTTAAAACCCAATATAAAATAAAAATTAAATTAAAAAATAGAAAAACAAACTATGTAGTCTTACATGTAGTAACATGGATGAATTTCACGGAAATAAAGATGAGCAAAAGAAGCCAGATAGCAAAGATAACACAGAGTATGATTCCTTTTTTTTTTTTTGGTTGCACCACACAGCATGCAGGATCTTAGTTCCACGACCAGGGATCGAACCCGTGCCCCCTGCTGTGGAAGTGCAGGGCCTCAACCACTGGATTTCCAGGGAAGCCCAGTGTATGAATCCTTTTATATGAAGATTCAACTTATATGAATTTATATGAAATATATTCATTATAGACAAAATCAATCTGTGGAGAAAGAAGTCAAAATAGTGGTTATCTCTGTTGGGGGAATGTGAGGGGGCAAGACAAAGCCTTTTAGGATATGGAAAATGTTCTATATTTTAATTTGGGGCCAATTTCAAAGGTGTGCATGTGTGTTGCTGTGTGTACGTGTATAAATTTATTGAGTTGTACAGTTAAGATCTATTCAAATCTTTATAGTATGTATGTTATACGTGGATGTGTGTGTGTGTGTGTGTGTGTGTTATTTTTTTTAAGACAGAGAATAATTTCTGTATGCCTGATGTTTAGCTGGGCCCTGGAGACATCCTGATGGAAAACACAAAACTGGCCTTCCCCTCAGTAAGTGTATCTCTGGTGCTAGCTCAGTATCTATGCTCAGTGAATTGGTGGTGACCTGAACTGAGCACTTTTTTGCACACTAACCACTTAAACTTTTAAAAAATACTATTGCTGATGCTAATGGCAACCACGTTGCTTCATATTTATTTGACAAACATATTTTGTTTCATTTTAGGCTTTTTCAGTCTGAGGTCATCACGATGCCTCATTATGGAAAAATCCCACAACATTCTCCTCCCTCCAGCAAAAGAACTCCATGCACTTTCACCTGAAGATTTCATAATTGATTCTCTGTGCTGCTAGCATTCTCCATATCCCACAGAGCTGTGAGCTAAAATCCAGAGCAATGAACACACCTATGAGAAATGACGCTTTTGAGCCTACCCCATGGTGCAGTAAATTTGAAAGTACTCTTAATAATAATCAGGATCAACATTGACTTTAATGGTCCTCAAATCCATCACGTAATTTCATTAGCCACCCAGCACAGATGCAAGCAGGGGTGATGTCATACTTTTTCCTCTTGCTCTGAAACCCGAGTCAGGCGCCAGAGATGGAAACTAGTTTTAGAGACTCTAATCGGATTAAAGCTTCTGGCAGCCACTGATCAATAGGTGGGAGCCAGAGGAATCCCAAAATGTGCAAAGCCCTCTCAGGCCCCTTCAAGGGCACAGCCTCACTCAAGCAGAAGGGAGGTTCAGGTCTGCAAATGGGGAAAGTCAAGATGCTGTGTCCTAAGGCACTGTGCTATTTCCAGTTTTTCCCAGGACCCAGGTCCACATGGGAGAGCGGGGTCATCACTGAGGCAGCAGCCTCAAATACTACTCCCTGATCTAACTTCTCACACGCCATCATATAGGAAACCAGCAGTTCAAAGCCTGGGCTTTGGGGTCAGCCACAGCTTGATCCAAAACCTAGCTCTTCCATTGACTACTTAACCCTGAGACAGCAACCCTACCTCTCTGAGATGCAGCTTCCTCATCGCAAGGTGCAAATAATAACACCTACCTCACAGAGGTGTAGTGACAACAAAGAGCTCGTGTGTGTTAAATGCTCATGACAGTCCCTGGGCCTATGTATTTACCTGCTCAATAAACGAGAGCTAAGAATGAAAAGAAATGATCACCTGTGATGAAGAGCTACCAATAATCATTCTAATTCATAAAAGTCTGAAATTCCCCCTCACAAAAAGAGAGGAGAATATTTTTTAGCCTCTATCATTTTACTTATCTCAACTTTCCCATCTCTCAAAACTTAGCAGGAGCAAGAAGCCAGTGCCTGGATGTGCTTCTAACCTCCAGGTTGCTTTAACAAGAACTTCAGTAACATGGCAAAATACAATGACCTCATCATCCCAGTGTTGCAGCAGTAAAAAAAATCAATGCTACTTAAAAAGCCTGACAATCAATCAAGGTCTAGCCAGATACCTGTGGAAGTCAAACAGGCCCGTATAAAAACTGATTCACCTAGGGATCTCATTAAAGGTCTGCAGCAGTATTTCCCTGATGTAAGCTGGGAGTTTTCATTTGGGTTGCTTTTTCTTTTTTCAACTATGGAATCCCTGTGAGATCAGGGCTATACTTCTCCCCTGCAGCTGGCTTCGGAGCACTTCTATTAGATGAATGTCCTCACTTGCATTACCAGTGCAAATGGTCATTCATATGTCAGTGTCATTCCACCCTCCCTTGGTGACTGGTACCTTCTCCTACTGAAAGCACACTCTGCTTTAGTCTGGAGGAAGCTCTTGAAAAAGTAATAAACACGCTTTATTTTTATTGCATTATACAAAGTAGTGTAGAAGTTATAAAGAGCATAATTTTAAGAGAATGCATTTCTATTCTATGGGCCTTTTTCTAAAACCTCATAATTCAAATATTAATGTAAAACAACTTTCCCTCTTCTGAGCTCAGGTCATTTTAAGAAATAGCACCTATTATGGGCCAGGCATTCTTCTAGGCACTAGAGATTCAAAGATGGATAAAGCACAAGCCTTCTCCTCTCTGGGATTGTGTGAGACTAATAAGCACAGATACCACTAACTCCAGACCCAGTCCCTGAAAAACAAACACAAAAACAAAAAAACAGGATGAAAGACAGGGTGTGGCACACACCACATTTTTTCCCCTCTAGGAGTTAAAAGGCTACTAGACTCTGGATTATCCACTCCAGAGCAATCAACTTAGAGTGGAAACTTAAACTAGTGTGAAAAATGGGTGAACTGGAATGAGATGCCCCACTGTTTCCAGCAGCATTAGCAACCTACTCATTGAGAAACTAAATAAAACTAAATTCAGGACCCAATTCTTAGCCTACTCCACATCCCATGAATACATGGTGAGAAAGGGAATTAGCTTACACATTACAAATAATATATTCTCCAGCTCCTCAAGACCAGGCCTTAATTTCTTTAATTAGTTTCCCTATCTATAAGTATAATAATACCTATCTGGTAAGGTGGTTGTGAGACTGAAGTGCAACAATATATATAAAGTGTATAGAAAAGCACCCAGCTTATATTAGGTACTCACTGAATGATAGTTATAAGAAAACTCAGTTCCAAGATACCAAAAGGAGTGTGACCACAGATGCTATGCCTCCTGGCTAGCTTCTGCTTTTTCTTATTTTGAAGCAGGAAAAGCCAACTTTTCTCTAGCCACACTAGCCTAGAAGGATCTAACCTTAGCTACTAGCACAAGAAGGTCACTGGGACAACAACGCAACCTTGAAAAGAGATGTAGAAACATATCCAACAAAAAACATAAAGTTGATTAGAATATCAGTAATATCAGTAATCCCAACAATTACAAATAGGTTAAGTTCTCTAATTAAAAGGTAAGAACTTTCAGTAGCCAAGATATAGAAGCAACCTAAGTGTCCATCATCGGAAGAATGGATAAAGAAGATGTGGCACATATATACAATGGAATATTACTCAGCCATAAAAAGAAATGAAATGGAGGTATTTGTAGTGAGGTGGATGGAGTTAGAGTCTGTCATACAGAGTGAAGTAAGTCAGAAAGAGAAAAACAAATACAGTATGCTAACACATACATATGGAATCTAAGGGAAAATAAAGGTCATGAAGAACCTAGTGGCAAGACAGGAATAAAGACACAGACCTACGAGAGAATGGACTTGAGGATATGGGGAGGGGGAGGGGTGAGATGTGACAGGGTGAGAGAATGTCATGGACATATATACCCTGCCAAATGTAAAATAGATAGCTACTGGGAAGCAGCTGCATAGCCCAGGGAGATCAGCTCGGTGCTTTGTGACCACCTAGAGGGGTGGGATAGGGAGGGTGGGAGGGAGGGAGACGCAAGAGGGAAGAGATATGGGAACATATGTATATGTATAACTGATTCACTTTGTTATAAAGCAGAAACTAACACACCATTGTAAAGCAATTATACTCCAATAAAGATGTTTAAAAAAAAAAAACAAAAAAAAAAACTAAATAAATAAATAAATAAATAAATAAATAAATAAAAATAAAAAATATATATATATTGAAATCTTGCCATTCTCAACAACATGGATGGACCTAGAAGGTATTATGCTAAGTGAAATAAGTCAGACAGACAAAGACAAATACTGTATGACTTGACTTGTATGTGGAATCTAAAACACAAAACAAATGAACAAACAAAACAAAACAGGAACAGAGTGATAGAATACAGAGAACAAACTAGTCGTGGTTGCCAGAGAAAAGAGGGGTGGGACTTGGGGGGAAATAGTTGAAGGGGATTAAGTGGTACAAAATTCCAGTTATAAATTAAATAAGTCACAGGGATGTAACATACAGCATAGGGAATATAGTCAACAATATTGTAATAACTTTCTATGGTGACAGAAGGTAACTAGGCTTATTGTGGTGATCATTTTGTAATGTATATAAATATCAAATCACTATGTTGTATACCTGAATCTAACATAACATTGTATATCAATTACACTTCAAATAAAAAAAATAAGATGTTTCAGATTCTTTTTTTGGTGGGGGGGGGCGTGGGGGGACGTACCATGCCGCCTGCAGGATCTTAGTTCCCCGACCAGGGATCAAACCCCGGCCCTGGCAGTGAGAGCACCAAGTCCTAACCACTGGACCTCCAGGGAATTCCCCAGACTGATAAAAAAAAACAAAAAGGCAAGCTCCAACTAAATGCAATTTAAGAGAGATTTATCTAACACAAGATAATACAAAAAGGTTGCAAATACACAGATGCCCAAAGACAGACCAAGCAAATATTGCAGAAACGAAAAGAAAGCACTACAGTAATATTAACATTAGCTCATACAGAATTCAAGGCAAAAACTCTATACTGAACAAAAAGTCATTTCATATGGATAAACAATAGATTCATCAAAATATATAGCAACCATGAACCTTTTCACTCCCAATCATGGCAGCAGATACATAATGAGTAACAGAGTGCTCACAATATGTCAGATGCAGTTCTAAGCTCTTTACACACAGCAACTCATGTTATCTTCCCAAGAGCCCTATAAAGTAGATGATGTGGTTTTACAGGTAAGGAAACTTGTCAAGGCCTGTAGGCTCGTGAGGGTGGAGCTCCTATCCAAACCAGGCAGATGGACTGGCATCAGTGCTCTTAACTTTCTACTATGCTCTCTCCAAAAAGTAAAAAGAAGTATTAGAAATAGAAAGAAACAAAAAAAAAAAAAAACTCAAATGCATAGGTATAGTGAGAAAGGTTAACAAACCATTCCCAAAATTTGTCATGTCAAGATAACAAAAAATAAATATGGAAAAGATGTGAATAACACACACTACAAGCTTGACTTCATAGCAAATCATTCTCTCTCTCCAAAGGGGAGAGAAAACATACTTTTCAAATGTCCATGGAACATTTACTTAAAATAAAGAGAGAAAGATCATTTAATAGTCCATAAAAAATTTCTCAGTAAATTTCTAAAAGTAGAACTCTTATAGGATCCCCCTTACTGATTAAAATGGAATTAAATCTAAAACCTCACTTTTCTAAATAACCCTTGTGTCAACGAGTAAATAAAAACGTAACTTATAAATTATTTGGAAATTAAAATATTTGAAACACTAAATGGAAAATTCTATGGGATGGAGCCAAAATCTTACTCAGGAGAAAATCATATCCTTAAATAAGTTTTTTCCTAAAACAAGAAATGTCTAGAATAAATATTTTTGGAACATTAGACTCAGAAGCTAGAAAAAGAACAACAAAATAAACAAAGGAAACCAATGAATTAGAAAGTTTAGAACAACTAGAACTGCTGAGTAAAACTAAAACTAGTTCTTTTTTAAAAAGCATTAAGGGATGTTTGACAATCTAACAAAAGGGAAAAAGTCTGAGAACACATATACATTGGCAATGAAAAATTAAATATAACTACAGATAGAGAAGAGACTATTCTTATTAAAATAATACTACTTATAACCTTATGCCAATAATGCAAAAGCCAAAAAATAAACAATTTTCTGAGAAATTACCTGATTTTTTTAAGAAAGAACAGAAATTGAAAGAATTAGCAAACTCAACTCCCCAGAAAAGTTCCAGATGTTGGCTTCATAAGAACGTTCTATAAAGCTTTCAAGAACTCAACTCATGAGCAACAGTCAGCTGTACCCACCACCAGAGCCTCCCATCAAGCCTCTTAGATAGCCTCAACCACCAGAGGGCAGACAGCAGAAGCAAGAAAAACTACAATCCTGCAGCCTGTGGAACAAAAACCACATTCACAGAAAGACAGGCAAGATGAAAAGGCAGAGGACTATGTACCAGATGAAGGAACAAGATAAAACCCCAGAAAAACAACTAAATGAAGTGGAGATAGGCAACCTTCCAGAAAAAGAATTCAGAATAATGATAGTGAAGATGATCCAGGACCTCGGAAAAAGAATGGAGGCAAAGATCGAGAAGATGCAAGAAATGTTTAACAAAGATCTAGAAGAATTAAAGAACAAACAAACAGAGATGACCAATACAATAACTGAAATGAAAACTACACTAGAAGGAATCAATAGTAGAATAACTGAGGCAGAAGAACGGATAAGTGACCTGGAAGACAGAATGGTGGAATTCACTGCTGCAGAACAGACTAAAGAAAAAAGAATGAAAAGAAAAGAAGACAGCCTAAGAGACCTCTGGGACAACATTAAACGCAACAACATTCACATTATAGGGGTCCCAGAAGGAGAAGTGAGAGAGAAAGGACCAGAGAAAATATTTGAAGAGATTATAGTCGAAAACTTCCCTAACATGGGAAAGGATATAGCCACCCAAGTCCAGGAAGCACAGAGAGTTCCATACAGGATAAACACAAGGGGAAACACGTCGAGACACATATTAATCAAATTGGCAAAAATTAAAGATACAGAAAAATTATTGAAAGCAGCAAGGGAAAAACGACAAATAACATACAAGGGAACTCCCATAAGGTTAACAGCTGATTTCTCTGCAGAAACTCTACAAGCCAGAAGGGAGTGGCATGATATACTTAAAGTGATGAAAGGCAAGAACCTACAACCAAGATTACTCTACCCGGCAAGGATCTCATTTAGATTTGATGGAGAAATCAAAAGCTTTACAGACAAGCAAAAGCTAATAAGAGAATTCAGTACCACCAAACCAGCTCTACAACAAATGCTAAAGGAAGTTCTCTAAGTGGGAAACACAAGAGAAGAAAAGGACCTACAAAAACAAACCCAAAACAATTAAGAAAATGGTCATAGGAACATACATATCGATAATTACCTTAAACGTGATGGGTTAAATGCTCCAACCAAAAGACACAGGCTTGCTGAATGCATACAAAAACAAGATCCATATATATGTTGTCTACTAGAGACCCACTTCAGACCTAGGGACACATACAGACTGAAAGTGAGGGGATGGAAAAAGATATTCCATGCAAATGGAAATCAAAAGAAAGCTGGAGTAGCAATACTCATATCAGATAAAATAGACTTTAAAATACAGAATGTTACAAGAGACAAGGAAGGACACTACATAATGATCAAGGGATCAATCCAAGAAGAAGATATAACAATTATAAATATATATGCACCCAACATAGGAGCACCTCAATACATAAGGCAACGGCTAACAGCTATAAAAGAGGAAATCGACAGTAACACAATAATAGTGGGGGACTTTAACACCTCACTTACACCAATGGACAGATCATCCAAAATGAAAATAAATAAGGAAACAGAAGCTTTAAATGACACAATAGACCAGATAGATTTAATTGATATTTATAGGACATTCCATCCAAAAACAGCAGATTACAGTTTCTTCTCAAGTGCGCACGGAACATTCTCCAGGATAGATCACATCTTGGGTCACAAATCAAGCCTCAGTAAATTTAAGAAAACTGAAATCATATCAAGCATCTTTTCTGACCACAACGCTATGAGATTAGAAATGAATTACAGGGAAAGAAAAGTGAAAAGCACAAACACATGGAGGCTAAACAATACGTTACTAAAGAACCAAGAGATCACTGAAGAAATCAAAGAGGAAATCAAAAAACACCTAGAGACAAATGACAATGAAAACAAGAAAATCCAAAACCTATGGGATGCAGCAAAAGCAGTTCTAAGAGGGAAGTTTATAGCTATACAAGCCTACCTCAAGAAACAAGAAAAATCTCAAGTAAACAATCTAACCTTACACCTAAAGGAACTAGAGAAAGAAGAACAAACAAAACCCAAAGTTAGCAGAAGGAAAGAAATCATAAAGATCAGAGCAGAAATAAATGAAATAGAAACCAAGAAAACAATAGCAAAGATCAATAAAATTAAAAGCTGGTTCTTTGAGAAGATAAACAAAATTGATAAGCCATTAGCCAGACTCATCAAGAAAAAGAGGGAGAGGACTCAAATCAATAAAATTAGAAATGAAAAAGGAGAACTTACAACAGACACTGCAGAAATACAAAGCATCCTAAGAGACTACTACAAGCAACGCTATGCCAATAAAGTGGACAACCTGGAAGAAATGGACACATTCTTAGAAAGGTATAACCTTCCAAGACTGAACCAGGAAGAAACAGAAAATATGAACAGACCAATCACAAGTAATGAAATTGAAACTGTGATTAAAAATCTTCCAACAAACAAAAGTCCAGGACCAGATGGCTTCACAGGTGAATTCTATCAAACATTTAGAGAAGAGCTAACACCCATCCTTCTCAAACTCTTCCAAAAAATTGCAGAGGAAGGAACACTCCCAAACTCATCCTATGAGGCCACCATCACCCTGATACCAAAACCAGACAAAGATACTACAAAAAAAGAAAATTACAGACCAATATCACTGATGAATATAGATGCAAAAATCCTCAACAAAATACTAGCAAACAGAATCCAACAACACATTAAAAGGATCATACACCATGATCAAGTGGGATTTATCCCAGGGATGCAAGGATTCTTCAATATACTCAAATCAATCAATGTGATACATATTAACAAATTGAAGAATAAAAACCATATGATCATCTCAATAGATGCAGAAAAAGCTTTTGACAAAATTCAACACCCATTTATGATAAAAACTCTGAAGAACGTGGGCATAGAGGGAACCTACCTCAACATAATAAAGGCCATATACGACAAACCCACAGCAAACATCATTCTCAGCGGTGAAAAACTGAAAACATTTCCTCTAAGATCAGGAATGAGACAAGGATGTCCGCTCTCACCGCTATTATTCAACATAGTTTTGGAAGTCCTAGCCATGGCAATCAGAGAAGAAAAAGAAATAAAAGGAATACAAATTGGAAAAGAAGAAGTAAAACTGTCACTGTTTGCAGATGACATGATACTATACATAGAGAATCCGAAAGATGCCACCAGATAACTACTAGAGCTAATCAGTGAATTTGGTAAAGCTGCAGGATACAAAATTAATGCACAGAAATCTCTTGCATTCCTATACACCAATGATGAAAAATCTGAAAGAGAAGTTATGGAAACACTCCCATTTACCATTGCAACAAAAAGAATAAAATACCTAGGAATAAACCTACCTAGGGAGACAAAAGACCTGTATGCAGAAAACTATAAGACACTGATGAAAGAAATTAAAGATGATACCAACAGATGGAGAGATATACCATGTTCTTGGATTGGAAGAATCAATATTGTGAAAATGACTATACTACCCAAAGCAATCTACAGATTCAATGCAATCCCTATCAAATTACCAATGGCATTTTTTACAGAACCAGAACAAATCATCTTAAAATTTGTATGGAGACACAAAAGACCCCGAATAGCCAAAGCAGTCTTGAGGGAAAAAAACGAAGCTGGAGGAATCAGACTCCCTGTCTTCAGACTATACTATAAAGCTACAGTAATCAAGACAATATGGTACTGGCACAAAAACAGAAACATAGATCAATGGAACAAGATAGAAAGCCCAGAGATAAATCCATGCACCTATGGTCAATTAATCTATGACAAAGGAGGCAAAGATATACAATGGAGAAAAGACAGTCTCTTCAATAAGTGGTGCTGGGAAAACTGGACAGCTACATGTCAAAGAATGAAATTAGAATACTCCCTAACACCATACACAAAAATAATCTCAAAATGGATTAGAGACCTAAATGTAAGACCTGACACTATAAAACTCTTAGAGGAAAACATAGGAAGAACACTCTTTGACATAAATCACAGCAAGATCTTTTTTGATCCACCTCCTAGAGTAATGGAAATAAAAACAAAACTAAACAAATGGGACCTAATGAAACTTCAAAGCTTTTGCACAGCAAAGGAAACCATAAAGAAGACGAAAAGACAACCCTCAGAATGGGAGAAAATATTTGCAAATGAATCAACGAACAAAGGATTAATCTCCAAAATATATAAACAGCTCATGCAGCTCAATATTAAAGAAACAAACAACCCAATCCAAAAATGGGCAGAAGACCTAAATAGACATTTCTCCAAAGAAGACATACAGATGGCCAAGAAGCACATGAAAAGCTTCTCAACATCACTAATTATTAGAGAAATGCAAATCTAAACTACAATGAGGTATCTCCTCACACCAGTTAGAATGGGCATCATCAGAAAATCTACAAACAACAAATGCTGGAGAGGGTGTGGAGAAAAGGGAACCCTCTTGCACTGTTAGTGGGAATGTAAATTGATACAGCCACTATGGAGAACAGTATGGAGGTTCCTTAAAAAACTAAAAATAGATTTACCATATGATCCAGCAATCCCACTACTGGGCATATACGCAGAGAAAACCATAATTCAAAAAGACACATGCACCCCAATGTTCATTGCAGCACTATTTACAATAGCCAGGTCATGGAAGCAACCTAAATGCCCATCGACAGATGAATGGGTAAAGAAGTTGTGGTACATATATACAATGGAATATTACTCAGTCATAAAAAGGAACGAAATTGAGTCATTTGTTGAGACGTGGATGGATCTAGAGACTGTCATACAGAGTGAATTAAGTCAGAAAGAGAAAAACAAATACTGTATGCTAACACATATATATGGAGAGTATGCTCTTACGCATTGGAAAAGAACAACAACCACAAAAAAAAATCTATATGTATTAGCATAGGAAGATGTCCATGAAATATTTTAGGTTAAAAAATTTTATAGAAGAGTAGGTTTAATGTGATTTTATTTATCTAAAAGATATATCTGTGCTGATACATGTGTTTATTAGGTGCATTGAAAAACTTCTGGAAAAGGATACAACAAATTATCGCAATGGTCATGTCTGTGGGGTAAAATTAAGGGGAATTTCACTTTCTGCTTTATTTATGTCTAAAATGTTTAGTATTTTATAATCAGCACATATTGTGTTTATAATCAGAAAAATAATACTAGTACATTGTGGGGAGAGAGAAAGAGGGACCCTGCGTCCCCTCCTCCTTAATGAAGGAGAGTCCATACCCCATCTTACTGGCTCCTCAAGAAGCACAGAGACAAAGCCACTGAGCGAAAACCAGATAGTGCTGTGCAAACCTTGCTTTGTAAAGCTCCACACGCCTGAGCCTTGAGTCACAGCAGAGATTGGACCCTCTTTAAGGTCACTCGTATTGCCTCTGAAATAACTACTCCACATCTGGGAACAAGTAATACGTTCCCCCAAGGAAGCCTCTGTTTCCCAATCTCCACCCTAGTTTATCATCAGTTTCGGCTCTTGGCCTCTGATGGACCACCTGCTCAGCATGTCTCTTTCTCCTGTTAACAGCCCTCATCATTTTTAACCTGTCTTTAAGCCCAGATTCAGAGGCAAGGGCAACATGATGTCCCCTAAGTCTCTGAAATAAATCAGTTCCTGTAATCTTCCTGTGTCCCCTCTGTGAACATAAGCGTCATTGGGGGTGTCATAATCATCATAACATCTTTGCCCTAAGAATCAATACTTTAAAGCAGGTACTTAGCTGAGGGTGTCTGGCAGGTCAATACAAGCAGAGGCTAAGGGGGACTCTGACAAAATGATTCCAAGGGGCACAGAGTACGTCTGGGGCTTCACACACCCGAGGGTGATTCAGGAAACAGGTCTAAGATGCTGGGCTAGCAAGGAAAGACAGACTCTGCGTAATTACATTCATAGCTTGAATACTGTGTGTGTGGGTAATAATCTATAAACGTCCCAAATGAGTGCACATATTGAGTTATTCCATCATTAAAAACAGTGGCAGTATTAATGTGGTTCCTCTGTAGGTTTCATTAACTGGACAAAGTGTCAAGTTAGGGTGGATTTATTTTCATTTCTTCCATTTACTCTTTATTTGGTTCTCTTCCATTGTTCATAAATAGAAGTGGTAATTATTGGAAGGAAAAAAAAGCATTTCTCAATTCTTTTGCTGGATAGGTGGAAATTATTTACCTACAATCATCTTGCCTAGTCTGCAGAGAACTAAGTGGAAAGAAACAATTAGGTGGAACATTTTGGATTTTAAAACACTTTGAAAAGTATCAAGGTCTAAATATTAGTGAGCTGTGGTTTTTCATCTTGCATTGTGTATATGTGACCTCAAAGTGATCTTCAGGCTAGAGAAATCACTGTGTAGGGCAACTCAAAACTCCTAGCTTGCCCAGCTGTACGTAACTTGAGAAAAGTTCTCCGTACCTAGGTCCCACCTCAGAATACTACAGACTTCCCCAGCATCCCTGGGACAAGCACTCAGAAGGACCCAGGAAATGAGGCTGGGTTCTAAGGAAAATGGAATATTCGATAGATGGATAGATAGGTGAAAGGACAGATGGATGAACAGATGAATGAATGAGTAGAAAGAGATAGAGACAGACAGGTAGGTAGGTAGGTAGGTAGGTAGGTAGGTAGGTAGATAGATAGATAGATAGATAGATAGATAGATAGATAGATAGATAGATAGATAGATAGATAGATAGATAGATAGATAGATAGATAGACAGACAGACAGACAGACAGACAGACAGACAGACAGACAGACAGACAGATAGATAGACAGACAGACAGAGAGATCAGTCGTTTCCTCCCTGCCTCACTCCACAGCTGTGTATCCAAGCCAGGACCAGTGATATCTCCTGCTTCAGGAAAGAACCTTACTTCTCCCCAGACCTGGGTCTTCTCTTGTCCTTTTGATTCTGTTTCCTCCTGTCCCCTCCCAAATCTGCTCCAATATCTATCCCCTCTCTACTGAATTTTAATCTCTCTCTCCACAAGATCTTCAGCCTACAAACATCTTCAATTCTCCCGTGTGCTAATATACACACAAAATTCCCCCAACCAACTTCCCCTCGGGCTGAATTCCATTTCATCCCCTCACAAGCTTCTTCTGGACAGAGTCCTCCACGTCTTGCAGCCTCTTCTCAGTCACCTCCACCTCACCCCTCATCCCACTGCAAACTGTCATGCACCCTCCCCTCCACCACCCCTCTAAGGTCCACAGCCCCTTCCCCATCCCAAACTCCATGGCTTCCTCTCCCTTTAATATATGACTGCTTTACTTTGCCTTGAAACTTTCTCCTCCCCGATCTTCTATAATAGTTTACTCCTCCACTGCCACCTCTCCAACAATCTTTCTTGATTCATTCATTCTTTAATTTATTCAATAAATATTTATTGAGAACTTATTCTGTGCTAGGCACTGAACGAGATACGAAAGGAACACAAAATGACCCAGATCTTAACCTTACTCTCAAGAGCCTACAAAGACATATGGTTGTATGAACAGATAAATTACAACAAAACATGGTAAATATCATCAATCATCCACTCATTGATGCAAAAATAATATGGAGCACTTACTATATGCCAAGCACTGTTCTATGTCCCAGGGATACAACTGCGAACAAAACTTTATTAAGTTTATTCAAAGACAGGAAAAAAAACTAAGTATATGAGTAAGAAATATATAGTAGGTCAAAAAATCATGTTATGGAGAAAAATAAAGCAGGGGAGGAAAACAGGGGGAGTGCTGGGGGGAAAGGCAGTTTTGCAGTTTTCAATGGAATGGTCAGGGAAAAGCTTACTAAGAAAGAGACATTTGCACAAAGATTTAAGTAGATGAGGGAGTGAGATACGTGGATATCTGAGGGAAATTATCCTAAGTAGTGAGAACAGCAAGCGCAAAGGCCCTGAGGTAGAAAATGAGGTCAGGAAAGTATGGTTGAGGAAGGGTAAACCATATAGCTTGTAGACCATTCAAGGACTTTGAGTGAGATAGGAAACAACCAGACAGGTTGAACAAAGGAGTAACATGATTTGAACTAAATGTTAAAAGGACTCCTCTAGCTACCATATATAAAAAAGGAACAGGGAAATCAGTTAGGAGGAGGCCACTGCAGTAATCTAGGGGAGAGCTGATAGTGGCTTGGAGCATGGGGAGCAGTGGAACAGATATGAAATGGTTAGATTTGGGGTATTTTTTGAAGGCAGAACAGATCTAATGATGGATTGCAAGAAAGAGCTTCTCAGAGGTGGGGCTACTCAGAGAATCCACAAAGTGCGCTACAATCAGGTGGGCCCATCTGTGGAGTCAGCTGTCTTCTGATGACAGCACTAGTCAAGTAAGACCTTTCTTGGCTCCATCCCTCCTTTCCCTAGCCCCTCTCACCTTCTACCTTGAAATTGACCTGAAATTTTCATCTCAAAAGAAGGAAGGAGGGGCATGATGCACATTGGAGAGAAAGAAAAAAAAGCCAATCAGATCCCCTTTTGCCCAATGCCTGCAGCCAGCCTTGAGCAGGCCTGAGCTGGGGGAGGAGGAAAAGCACTAACCTTTAGTGAAATATACTGATTCTATTACTGGCCTGAGCTTCTGTTGACTGAAAGTGGCCAGAAAGCTACTAGAATTTGCCCTAAATTTTATCTTTCATTCAGGGGCAAGGAAGAATTAGCACAGAATAAATGTAAAGGGGCAATTGAAGAAAAATAATAAAGTTATTTCATTGTTAAAAGTCATGTATGTGCCATGGAATACTGCTTTGGGAGATTAAGACTTAAATGGTCAACAACTGCCCTTTATGGCAAAGGCCAGTTAAAGAAGTAAACTTGTGTCCAGTTGATGATCTATACCTCCAGCCCCAAGCAGAGCTTGCAGGAGACCTTCCTTTAGGGTTAAATCTGCCATGAAAGGCAGGCCACTGAAAAAGCCCATCTCTTAGATACAAAACTGTTAGAAGCTGGTAGGCAAACAAAGGGTTTTGTGGCTGTTTTGTTTTGTTGTTGCTGCTTAAGGCTTTCAGAAGCGGAAATCCTGCACTAAATTTATGATTTAAATAGATTCTTCACAAGTGAAGATAATCCTTCATTTGACGTTTCTTCACTCGGTTGTTTTTTTCCATACTGTTCATATTAAGCCTTGCCAGTTGATTTAGTCTTACCATAATGCACTTGTACATTTGCTGTTTTGATTATTATCTCCTGTTTAAAGCTGACTTGGCACTTTCTTCCTGGGCCCTGACTTCCCACAGCTTATAAATTTTATGAACAAATTACTTTTTATTTATCAACGTCTTTCTCTGCCCAGCAGTGAATTTTTTGGAAGGTTGGCAAACAAAGCACTAATACTACTTTTTAAATGAGGCATTCTAATGAAGAAAGCTATTGTCTTTGGGGGGAAATATAAGCCAAGATGGTGCTTTCTTTTAAATTATTGCATTACTTATAAATAAAGAAATAAATACAATTTCAGAAATATAACATAAAGCAAAATATATGTAGTAGTCCTCCAAAAAAACAGAATTAATTCCTTGGAAGAGGTATCTTGCCAGAATTTCATTTCTTCTGGTATATAGATTCTATGCTAGAATGTTTCCAGAATAGTCATAATTCCCTAACCCCATCAAGTTATACCAAAAAAAATAAGTTGGAAAGTTCATTATGATTTCAGGAGTGACATTTGACTTAAATCAGAGTGAGAGGCTGTCAAACTCAATTGACACCATCCTCCACCAGCAATGCTATGCAAAGATATTAAGGTCACAAGGCGGACAGGGTCAGTGTACATAAATGAACTCCATGCAAGAAGTGATCCAACATTTAGTGAGTACTTTCTCTATGAGTGGCAATTTACATTTTTATCTCATTTAATCTTCACTGGCTATACAAAACAAGCACTGTTATCCCTACTTTGAGGAGAAAGACATTGGAGATCAGAGAAGTTGAGTAACTTGCCTGAGTTCACACAGTCAGTGTAGAGTCTGGATCTGAACCAAATCTATCTCTCTAAAATATAGCATTTTAATTTTAGATAATGCTTCTGAATGTCTCTTCCTTCCCATCAAAAATCTACTACCAATGCTTCTAAAAATCATTAAAATAGCTGATGGGCAGGTACAATAAATTCTAAAAGGCTGGAAGTCAAGACCTTAGGTAGTTGGATTTCTGGATGGTGGTTCTGGAGATAAGAAGCATGGCCACAGTGTCAGGAGACTCTGGGTTCCTCCTCCATTTCTGCTTCTCCTGTTTACTCATCATCTCAACCACTCTCCTAAGCACCCAGGAGTCCGACCCAAGCAGGATCGCTTTCCGCTCACAGAAAAGTAAACTGAGACATTCGATGGTCCAGATTTACACAGTGAATTCTACCCCAACTTCTTCATCACTAGACAATGATAAACCTGAACTAACCCATATCCAGAACTCCAAACTTCATGATTATTGGTGACACTTGAACAACACCGGGGGTAGGGGGGCGGCTGTTGTTAGGGGCGCCGACCCTCCGCTCGGTCAAAAATCCACTTATAGGGGCTTCCCTGGTGGCGCAGTGGTTAAGAATCCGCCTGCCAATGCAGGGGACACGGGTTCGAGCACTGGTCCGGGTAGATCCCACATGCCGTGGAGCAACTAAGCCTGTGCACCACAACTACCGAGACCGTGCTCTAGAGCCCGTGAGCCACAACTGCTGAGCCCACGCGCCTAGAGCCCATGCTCCGCAACAAGAGAAGCCACCGCAATGAGAAGCCTGCACACCTCAATGAAGAGTAGCCCCCGCTCGCCGCGACTAGAGAAAGTCCGCAGCAATGAAGACGCAATGCAGCCAAAAATAAATAAATTAATTTTTTTTTTAAATCCACGTATACAACCCTCCATGTCTGCAGTTCCTGCATATGCATGGTTCAGCATCCATGAATCCAACCCACCACTGATCATGTAGTACTGCAGTAGTATCTAGTGAAAAAATCCACATATAAGTGGACCCACGCCATTTCAAACTTGTGTTGTTCCAGGGTCAACTGTATCTGGAACTAAAGAAATCCAGAACACAGAATGACCAATTACGTCTGTGGTCGCAAAAATGCCATCTGTCTTCAATAGACTAGGGGTAAAAATCCTGAAATTCTCAAAGATTACAAAAAAAAAAAAAAAAAAAAATTCCCATGAAGCTAAAAGAGTAGCTCTGGATGCTAAAATAATATAATGTTTTTAATAGTGCTGAAATAACACCCCAATGTTCATTGCAGCACTATTTACAATAGCCAGGACATGGAAGCAACATAAGTGTCCATCAACAGATGAATGGATCAAGAAGATGTGGTGCATATATACAATGGAATACTACTCAGCCATAAAAAAGAATAAATAATGCTGTTTGCAGCAACATGGATAGACTGAAGGTTATTATGCTAAGCAAAATAAGTCAGACAGAGAAAGATAAATACCATATGATATCACTATATGTGGAATCTACAACAGAAGCAGACTCACAGATTTAGAGAACAAACCAGTGGTTACCAATGTTGGGGGGAAGCAATATAGGGGTGGAGGAGTGGGATGTACAAACTATTGGGTGTAAGATAGGCTACAAGGATGTATTGTACAACACAGGGAATATAGCCTATATTTTGTAATAACTGTAAATGGAGTGTAACCTTTAAAAACTGTATAAAAATAAAATTAAATTCAAAATTTTAACAAAAGACTGGGTGTCTTCAGCCCTCTATACAATTGTTTGAGTGCCCTCTATCCTTAATAAGCCAAAGTCCATTTCTGTTGCTTCCAACCAAGAATTCTGACTGAATCAAAACCCAACTCCTAAAACACTTGCCTATACAACCCACCAACTTTCTTTAATGGATGGTCTACATCATAAAGAAAAGGTTCAATTACATTTCATATACTCCAATGACTAGGATATAGAGTATAGAATTTATTTTAGAAAATTTCCATTTAAAACAAAAAGTTGAGGGAAAAGGTTTTGTGACTTAAATCAAGTTATCCAAAACAACAATCATCCAAACACTTTATGCCAAGCTAGGCCAGGGTCTTGAGGTTTTACTGTGATGTGATGCATAATACAGTGTATAAGACATATTCCATATGAAAGAAGTGCTCAGAAATGACCAGAGAGCATATATGTGGCATGTGTTTTGTGTGTCCGTGCTGTGTGGGAAGCAGGAGAAGAGGTAGCAGAGGGAAAGGTATAAGAAGCAGAAGCAGGAAATGGTTATAAACACCTCCATTTTTTTTTTTTTTTTTTTTTTTTTAATGTCTGAAACATTTATATTAACATATTTCCATACATATTTCCATACAAATACAAATATAAGATTTTTAGAAATTTCATGTAATGTCTGAAACATTTATATTAACATATTTCCATACATATTTCCATACAAATACAAATATAAGATTTTTAGAAATTTCATGTAATGTCTGAAACATTTATATTAACATATTTCCATACAAATAACCCAATGAAAGTTTAGTATTAGTTGTTTTGTTTGTTTTTTTTATACTGCAGGTTCTTATTAGGCATCAGTTTCATACACATCAGTGTATACATGTCAATCCCAATTGCCCAATCCAGCACACCACCATCCCCACCTCACCGCAGTTTTCCCCCCTTGGTGTCCATATGACCATTCTCTACATTTGTGTCTCAACTTCTGCCCTGCAAACTGGCTCATCTGTACCATTTTTCTAGGTTCCGCATACATGCATTAATATACGATATTTGTTTTTCTCTTTCTGACTTACTTCACTCTGTATGACAGTCTCTAGATCCATCCATGTCTCAACAAATGACTCAATTTCGTTCCTTTTTATGGCTGAGTAATATTCCATTGTATATATGTACCACATCTTCTTTATCCATTCGTCTGTTGATGGGCATTTAGGTTGCTTCCATGACCTGGCTATTGTAAATAGTGCTGCAATGAACATTCGGGTGCATGTGTCTTTTGGAATTACGGTTTTCTCTGGGTATATGCCCAGTAGTGGGATTGCTGGGTCATATGGTAATTCTATTTTTAGTTTTTTAAGGAACCTCCATACTGTTCTCCATAGTGGCTGTATCAATTTACATTCCCACCAACAGTGCAAGAGGGTTCCCTTTTCTCCACACCCTCTCCAGCATTTGTTGTTTGTAGATTTTCTGATGATGCCCATTCTAACAGGAGTGAGGTGATACCTCATTGTAGTTTTGATTTGCATTTCTCTAATAATTAGTGATGTTGAGCATCTTTTCATGTGCTTCGTGGCCATCTGTATGTCTTCTTTGGAGAAATGTCTATTTAGGTCTTCTGCCCATTTTTGGATTGGGGTGTTTGTTTCTTTGATATTGAGCTGAATGAGCTGTTTATATATTTTGGAGATTAATCCTTTGTCCGTTGATTCATTTGCAAATATTTTCTCCCATTCTGAGGGTTGTCTTTTCGTCTTCTTTATGGTTTCCTTTGCTGTGCAAAAGCTTTGAAGTTTCATTAGGTCCCATTTGTTTATTTTTGTTTTTATTTCCATTACTCTAGGAGGTGGATCAAAAAAGATCTTGCTGTGATTTATGTCAAAGAGTGTTCTTCCTATGTTTTCCTCTAAGAGTTTTATAGTGTCCAGTCTTATATTTAGGTCTCTAATCCATTTTGAGTTTATTTTTGTGTATGGTGTTAGGGAGTATTCTAATTTCATTCGTTTACATGTAGCTGTCCAGTTTTCCCAGCACCACTTATTGAAGAGACTGTCTTTTCTCCATTGTATATCTTTGCCTCCTTTGTCATAGATTAGTTGACCATAGGTGCGTGGGTTAATCTCTGGGCTTTCTATCTTGTTCCATTGATCTATGTTTCTGTTTTTGTGCCAGTACCATACTGTCTTGATTACTGTAGCTTTGTAGTATAGTCTGAAGTCTGGGAGTCTGATTCCTCCAGCTCCATTTTTTCCCCTCAAGACTGCTTTGGCTATTCGGGGTCTTTTGTGTCTCCATACAAATTTTAAGATGATTTGTTCTAGCTCCGTAAAAAATGCCATTGGTAATTTGATAGGGATTGCATTGAATCTGTAGATTGCTTTGGGTAGTATACTCATTTTCACCATGTTGATTCTTCCAATCCAAGAACATGGTATATCTCTCCATCTGTTGGTATCATCTTTAATTTCTTTCATCAGTGTCTTATAGTTTTCTGCATACAGGTCTTTCGTCTCCCTAGGTAGGTTTATTCCTAGGTATTTTATTCTTTTTGTTGCAATGGTAAATGGGAGTGTTTCCATAATTTCTCTTTCAGATTTTTCATCATTAGTGTATAGGAATGCAAGAGATTTCTGTGCATTAGTTTTGTATCCTGCAACTTTACCATATTCATTAATCAGCTCTAGCAGTTTTCTGGTGGCAGTTTTAGGATTCTCTATGTATAGTATCATGTCATCCGCAAACAGTGACAGTTTTACTTCTTCTTTTCCAATTTGTATTCCTTTTATTTCTTTTTCTTCTCTGATTGCCGTGGCTAGGACTTCCAGAACTATGTTGAATAATAGTGGTGAGAGTGGACATCCTTGTCTCGTTCCTGATCTTAGAGGAAATGCTTTCAGTTTTTCACCATTGAGAATGATGTTTGCTGTGGGTTTGTCATATATGGCCTTTATTATGTTGAGGTAGGTTCCCTCTATGCCCACTTTCTGGAGAGTTTTTATCATAAATGGGTGTTGAATTTTGTCAAAAGCTTTTTCTGCATCTATTGAGATGATCATATGGTTTTTATTCTTCAATTTGTTAATATGGTGTATCACATTGATTGATTTGCGTATATTGAAGAATCCTTGCATCCCTGGGATAAATCCCACTTGATCGTGGTGTATGATCCTTTTAATGTGTTGCTGGATTCTGTTTGCTAGTATTTTGTTGAGGATTTTTGCATCTATATTCATCAGTGATATTGGTCTGTAATTTTCTTTTTTTGTAGTGTCTTTGTCTGGTTTTGGTATCAGGGTGATGGTGGCCTCATAGAATGAGTTTGGGAGTGTTCCTTCCTCTGCAATTTTTTGGAAGAGTTTGAGAAGGATGGGTGTTAGCTCTTCTCTAAATGTTTGATAGAATTCACCTGTGAAGCCATCTGGTCCTGGACTTTTGTTTGTTGGAAGATTTTTAATCACAGTTTCAATTTCATTACTTGTGATTGGTCTGTTCATATTTTCTGTTTCTTCCTGATTCAGTCTGGGAAGGTTATACCTTTCTAAGAATTTGTCCATTTCTTCCAGGTTGTCCATTTTATTGGCATAAAGTTGCTTGTAGTAGTCTCTTAGGATGCTTTGTATTTCTGTGGTGTCTGTTGTAACTTCTCCTTTTTCATTTCTGATTTTATTGATTTGAGTCCTCTCCCTCTTTTTCTTGATGAGTCTGGCTAATGGCTTATCAATTTTGTTTATCTTCTCAAAGAACCAACTTTTAGTTTTATTGATCTTTGCTATTGTTTTCTTTGTTTCTATTTCATTTATTTCTGCTCTGATCTTTATGATTTCTTTCCTTCTGCTAACTTTGGGTTTTGTTTGTTCTTCTTTCTCTAGTTTCTTTAGGTGTAAGGTTAGATTGTTTACTTGAGATTTTTCTTGTTTCTTTAGGTAGGCTTGTATAGCTATAAACTTCCCTCTTAGAACCGCTTTTGCTGCATCCCATAGGTTTTGGGTCGTCGTGTTTTCATTGTCATTTGTCTCTAGGTATTTTTTGATTTCCTCTTTGATTTCTTCAGTGACCTCTTGGTTATTTAGTAACGTATTGTTTAGCCTCCATGTGTTTGTCCTTTTTACGTTTTTTTCCCTGTAATTCATTTCTAATCTCATAGCGTTGTGGTCAGAAAAGATGCTTGATATGATTTCAATTTTCTTAAATTTACTGAGGCTTGATTTGTGACCCAAGATGTGATCTATCCTGGAGAATGTTCCGTGCGCACTTGAGAAGAACGTGTAATCTGCTGTTTTTGGATGGAATGTCCTATATATATCAATTAAATCTATCTGGTCTATTGTGTCATTTAAAGCTTCTGTTTCCTTATTTATTTTCATTTTGGATGATCTGTCCATTGGTGTAAGTGAGGTGTTAAAGTCCCCCACTATTATTGTGTTACTGTCGATTTCCTCTTTTAGAGCTGTTAGCAGTTGCCTTATGTATTGAGGTGCTCCTATGTTGGGTGCATATATATTTATAATTGTTATATCTTCTTCTTGGATTGATCCCTGGATCATTATGTAGTGTCCTTCCTTGTCTCTTGTAACATTCTTTATTTTAAAGTCTATTTTATCTGATATGAGTATAGCTACTCCAGCTTTCTTTTGATTTCCATTTGCATGGAATATCTTTTTCCATCCCCTCACTTTCAGTCTGTATGTGTCCCTAGGTCTAAAGTGGGTCTCTTGTAGACAGCATATATATGGGTCTTGTTTTTGTATCCATTCAGCCAGTCTATGTCTTTTGGTTGGGGCATTTAATCCATTCACGTTTAAGGTAATTATCGATATGTATGTTCCTATGACCATTTTCTTAATTGTTTTGGGTTTGTCTTTGTAGGTCCTTTTCTTCTCTTGTGTTTCCCACTTAGAGAAGTTCCTTTAGCATTTGTTGTAGAGCTGGTTTGGTGGTGCTGAATTCTCTTAGCTTTTGCTTGTCTGCAAAGCTTTTGATTTCTCCATCAAATCTAAATGAGATCCTTGCCGGGTAGAGTAATCTTGGTTGTAGGTTCTTCCCTTTCATTACTTTAAGTATATCATGCCACTCCCTTCTGGCTTGCAGAGTTTCTGCTGAGAAATCAGCTGTTAACCTTATGGGAGTTCCTTTGTATGTTATTTGTCGTTTTTCCCTTGCTGCTTTCAATAATTTTTCTTTGTCTTTAATTTTTGCCACTTTGATTACTATGTGTCTCGGCGTGTTTCTCCTTGGGTTTATTCTGTATGGGACTCTCTGCGCTTCCTGGACTTGGGTGGCTATTTCCTTTCCCATGTTAGGGAAGTTTTCGACTATAATCTCTTCAAATATTTTCTCTCGTCCTTTCTCTCTCTCTTCTCCTTCTGGGACCCCTATAATGCGAATGTTGTTGCGTTTAATGTTGTCCCAGAGGTCTCTTAGGCTGTCTTCATTTCTTTTCATTCTTTTTTCTTTAGTCTGTTCTGCAGCAGTGAATTCCACCATTCTGTCTTCCAGGTCACTTATCCGTTCTTCTGCCTCAGTTATTCTGCTATTGATTCCTTCTAGTGTAGTTTTCATTTCAGTTATTGTATTGGTGATCTCTGTTTGTTTGTTCTTTAATTCTTCTAGGTCTTTGTTAATCATTTCTTGCATCTTCTCAATCTTTGCCTCCATTCTTATTCCGAGGTCCTGGATCATCTTCACTATCATTATTCTGAATTCTTTTTCTGGAAGGTTGCCTATCTCCACTTCATTTAGTTGTTTTTCTGGGGTTTTTTCTTGTTCCTTCATCTGGTGCATAGCCCTCTGCCTTTTCATCTTCTCTATCTTTCTGTAACTGTGGTTTTTTCAACACCTCCATTTTTGATTTGAGTCATTTGAAGAATTTCCAGTATTTCCAAATTCAAAACTCTGAAGTTTTGAATGTGACTTGTAATTACTGATAACTAATATTAGGGCCAGACTAGGCTGAGGGTTGGGAAAATGATTATGAAATGTCTCTTATTATAGTTTATACACAGTTTATAAAAAGAAAGAAAGTTTACCAACAGTAAATCATGTAGGACTAACTGAACCATTTACCCCAATTTGATTATGTCAAAACACCTGGAGTTCAAGGGTACCAAAAAAAACAAACAAACGAAAAAAACATAAGTTTTATGAACCTGTTTGTCTATAGCATATATAAACACACACACACTTTTTTCCTTGTTTTACTACATTCAATTCTACTAGGCAGAAATCTAGAAACAAGAAAACCCTTGCTGTCTCTTCAAGCAATAGGAGTCTATAATATAATCTAGGGCATATAAGCTGCTCCAGTATTCAAGAAAAGTCCATACCTCAAAAGGACCTCCGAGATCAGTTTGAAACAAAAGGAAAGGGAAGGCATTGAATAAAAAGGAAATGAAGGAAAGGTTGGAGAAAAAGGTAAATTTCTTTGAGACAGAAAGCAAATCATAGTTGATGGCTGTTAAGACTGTTTCGACTGAATTCATTAATCGAATTGTTCAGAGTTCAATGTTGTTTTTCAAACAAAGGATTTAATGTTTTTGATGAAACTGACCAGATAATTGATTAAATGGATGCTCAAGTCAAACAAAACAGTCCAAGCACATGGGCTACATGCAGCAAGAAAGCTCAAAGGAAAAGATCCTAAAAGTAGCAGAAAAACCAAATGAATTCAGAATGAAAAACAATGCGGAGAAAAAAGAAGGCGGCAAGTGATGGAACAATTGCTCCTGGAGGGATGTGAATTGTGTTGGGCAAATGAAGACTTCTGATTAGCTTCTGGCTGTGCTGTTAATAAGGTAGAATTCTGCAGATCACCTATGATTGCAGCAATTTTCAAAGCATCAGAATGTACACATGACGAGTGAATGATGGGTTCGAGGGAGTGAATGAAGAAAAAGAGTCTATAATATATTTTTAATGAAAAATGAAGGTGAAAACCAGTCATGAAACAATGTCACTAAATTTAAAAATGGGGCGACACAAGGGGCATCCTGCAGCCCCAAAAGGAAACACTCGAGGCAGCAATACACAGGCTGCCTGGAACAGAAAAGCACTCCCACACCCTTTTCCAGCTACGTTTCAAAACAAACGCTTTGAAATAGTTATTAATTCTACCTTTTTTAATGAAATGTGTCACACAGAGATATTTTCTGGGGTGATGTCAAATTATGTGACATGGAGAGGTCGTGGTATGACTGCTACTGCTTTCCACTACCTGGCCCTATACATTGCGCGTTCCCCTATGCAGAGCCATGCAAAATTTACCAGTTAACAGTCAATCAGCAAATATATATGGAGCACCTACTATGTGTCAAGCACTCTGGTGCTGGGATTACAGCAGTAAACAGAACAAACAAAAATCTCTGCTCTGGTGGAGCAAATATTCTAGTTAAGCGGGAAGAGAGACAGGCAAATAACACATGCAGGAGGTCAGATGGTCATAAATGCCATGGGGAAAGAGACAGCAGGAGTGGCATGGCTCTCCTGGAGCCATGGAGAGCCTTACTCCTTGGAGTAAGGAGTAAATTTAAAGTCACACACTTGAATGCGGGTGAGTGACAGGGGCTGAAAGAGGACCTTGGGTCCTAGGCTTCTTTAATTTTTTAATTGTGGTAAATACACAGAACATAAAACTTATCATCTTCACCAGTTTTAAGTGTACAGGTCAGTAGCGTTAAGCACATTCAGTGTTGCGCAACCAATCTCCAAAACTCTTCACCCTGCAGAACTAAAACTCTCTTTCCATTAAACAACTCCCCAGACCTCCATCCTCCCAGGCCCTGGTGACCACCATTCTACGTTCTGTCGCTATGAATCTGATTACTCTAGGTACCTCGAACAAGAGGAATCATACAGTATTAGTCTGGTTCTGGGCTTCTTGTAGTGACTAAGGGAAACCACGAGAGAGTACGTGATGAGACTAGTTCTGAGGATCTCAAGATAAAAAGTGGTGAGGTTCTGTGTGTTGGAGGGACAGGTGACTAGGTGTCTGCCAGGACCACACAGAATTCTGGGGCCCCTCTTCATGCCCACCCATGTGCTGTTACCTGGAGCACTCACAGACCCTGGGCGCTCTTGGCTCCTGCAGATGGAGATGTGGAAAGTCCAGGGAGCATCTTCTAACCAGAAGTAAGTGGGACTCTCAGACTCCCTCTTGACTGCCCAGAAATGCAGCACTGAGAGGGCAGGCAAACTCTCACAGTACCCGGCACATGGAGTGCCTCCTCCAATATGTTATACAGAGCACTTGGTCTGGCGTGCTGGCAAATAATGCTGCACGAGCAAGCAGATCAGGTTCAAGTTCTGGCTCCTACAATAGATTCCTTGTGTCGTTGGGCATACCCCTTCATTTCTCAAGGCCGAGTTTTCCTCATCGTGAAAATGAGTTCTTTGTTCTTTGTCTATCTTCTCCACTAAAATGTAAGCTCCTGGAAATCAGGACCTCTGTTTTGTTGATTGCTCTCTCCCCAGAAAGTAGAAAAGTACCTGGTGCATAATATGACGCTCAATAAATATTCCTAGAATGAATTAAGGAACAAATGAGCCTCTGTTATCTGCTTAGCAAGGTGCTGAGCAACGTGGTGAAAATACCTAGGACACCTGAAACATTTAGAAAACAATGCAATTCCAAACTAAATGGTACTAACCACAGGCCTTACTGAGGACCACCCTGAGTTGCTATCGCAGATAAACAATTGGTCATTTAGATAACACTGAGAGAAATGTGGCTAGTCCCTAAGAAGTCACCACAGAAAGATGAGATTTAAGCTGGGCTCTAAAGGGCAGGTACGTTTGAGGAAGAAAGAAGAGGGAGAAAGTTCTCTTGGGTTGTTAAAAAATACATTCTAGGGACTTCCCTGGGGGTCCAGCAGTTAAGACTCCACGCTCCCAATGCAGGGGGACCGGGTTCGATCCCTGGTCAGGGAACTAGATCCCGCATGCCTGATGCAACTAAAGATCCCGCGTGCCACAACAAAGATCCCACAGGCAGCAACTAAAGACCCGGGCACAGGCAAATAAATAAATAAATATTTTTTTTTAAAAAAGTACATTCAAGCAATGCATCAACAAATGACAGTGAGAAATCCTTCCCAAAGGTCTTCTTTTATCTCTCTACACTCTCTTCCTAGGAGTTCTATTTGGTACATGTTGGATTTGAGGTGCCTGCGGGAGATGTCTAACTTGCATTTGGAAATGTGAGTTTGGAGCTTGGCCTAGAGATCTAGAATTGGAAGTCATCCACTGAGAGGTAACAACTGCCATGGATGCCATCCAAGAAATCACAACCCTCCTTAAAACTTATCCCTACAGCTCTGGATCTTTCAAACAGAAGATGGTATTCATGTTGAGAAACAATCCACATATTCAATCTCAAACCCAGCCATGTAGCCATATTGCAAAACCAAGCAGATCCAGAGTGTCCCTCAGGCCTGTGCATGCCCCATCTTACTTAAACACAGGCACCAGAGACCAGTTTGGACCAGGAAACAGGGAAGCAGGGTGACCTTACATCTCAGTTTGCCCAGCACTGTTCTAGTTTATACCTGTTGTCCCGGCATAATTAACAACAGTACCCCTTTCACTCTCAAAAGCATCCCAGTTTAGATGATAAATTACACAATCTACTAATTTTCCAAATAACCAATTTCTTGAATGACCCGTTCCCCAAATGACCAATTTGCCTAATGTAATTATGTGTTTTAACTTTCTAGTTTAGTTGATTGATTTTCATTTTACTTTCATAATACCACTTTAAGAAATGTTTAGACTGTGTCTTCCCCAGTTCTGTAACACTTGAACTGGAAACTTAAGTCTCTTCGTCTTCCTCTCTATCTGTGCCTCGGTTTCCCCTCTCTCCTTCTAATTCTGTCCCCTTCTCCAGCAGCAACAGCAGGGAGCAGGGGCAGAGAAAATTGGATGTATTCTTCTTATGAATATATTCCCCTCATGAATATATTGTTTTAGGAATATATTCAAGGAAAATATTCTTTTATGAATATATTCTTTATAAATAGTGCCTTCTTGCTTAAATTCTTCAATGTGAAGAGTTCACATTAATGTATCATCCCTATGAATAATAATAACAATGAAAAATATATTTATAACAATTCTTCCTTTGAAGAATGTATCCTCACTAATGTATTTTATTCTGGCCCGCAGTACCGCCCACCCACACGTCTCAATTTCCCCTGCTTTCTGTCCCTCAAGCTGTTGAATAACTCTTGAAAAGTCCTTAAAATGCTGTTAGAAAATCAAAATGAAAACCAAAACTAAATAGTATAGATGACATAAATAAGCTTGGTGAATTAGTCCTTCAGTGAAATTGGCCATGCAACAAATTAGCTTTCAGCAAACTGGCTTTCAATTAATTGACTTTTAGCAACCTGACCTATGACCTTCCTGACCAGCCCACCTAAAATAGGTTGGCCATTACCCTTCCCATCACCTTGACCCTACCAAAATTCTCTCTCAGATTATTTGTTTCATTTCTTAATGTTTTAGCAAGGCCAAATATAATTGTTTGCTTATGATTTTTCATCATCCCCACTTAGAATATTCTCAGGAGGGCCGAGGCCTCTTTGATTTTGTTCACTAGTGATTCCGTAGCCCTATCCCAATCTCTTGCACATACATAGATGCTCAATGAACATCTGCTGAATAAACCGACAACAAATGAATGAATGAATGAATATACAAGAGATGCCAAGAGACTCTCTAGATTCATGATAGGAACAAGAAGGAATATAAAGTGTATATTAATCCCAGTCTCAGTTCTTAACCACCATGATCCCAAGCACCCTCCTTTTCCATTGAACACTAAAGAGAAGCTATTAAGCAAAACTTTTTTTTAATTGGGTGTGAAAAGAAGGGGGAGGGGAAGTGATTCAAGAGATGAGCAAACTGTAAACTGTTCTTCCATCAGACAGAACCTCTCTGACCATCTGAAATCAGAATGCACTGAAGAAAATCTCTACCCCAGATGTTACAACATTGCCCATTTAGTACAGTGCTACTTGAGAGCAGCTGGCGATGACTCAGGACTCAACAAAGACCTTAATGGCTCTCCTGCCAGCCCTTGGGCCATCATTTGCATAGGACGCAGATTTGGCTTGGCTGCTGATGGTGATGACCCTCACCCACTTGGACGTGACCTCATTTTCACGTCTCCATTTTCCATCTTTGCCATATGCAGTCATAACCTACTGGGAAATACTGTGCCACAAAATAATAAAATGAAAGCAAATCCTGATCATCTGAAGCACTATTTTAATTACAATTTTACTGACATACCTCCTCATCAGAAACTCATTTTTAATCAGTCTAACACGTTTGAATTAGTGTGACGTGGTTTCCTTTTCACCCATTTAATATCTCAAGTCAGAAGTTTATAGCATTGCACCAGGGCAATTATATGAAAGGAGGCTATTTCTTAAAGATGCATATAATTTTATTGTAGATTCATACTGTTTATGAATTAGGTTTATAGGTCTCACCTCGCCTCTAGATGCACTTATAATCATCAGAAGGAAAGAAGAAAGACATTTCACAAATGAAAGCATAACCTCTTTCCCATTTGGAAACGAATCACCAAGTCCTAACAAACACAAAGACATTTATTTGCACTTAGACGATTTACCTGGGGGGTGGGGGTGAGGGTAGGGAACAACGTCTTTATTTATCTGCCAGTTCAACCCACTGAGGTCCCGCCAACAACATATCTCCTCAGGAAAGGACAGGAGACAGAGGGGCTGGACAGTGATATTATTAACTGTACTTTCTGAGAGCAGAAGTTCAAGGGACACAGCAGGAATCTTGGAAAGTCTCACTTTCTTCCCCTGAAGTCCCTCAGAATTACCCAACCCAAAGTTCCAATAACCGAGTCCCATCATTTTCCAACTTCCAAATACCCAGTGTTCCAAGCCAAACCCTAAGCTTTAGCCTGTCTCCTTCTTTGATTCTAGAAGTCTTAATAGTTAATTAATTTATCAAAGGAGGGAAAGTAAATTATATCATAAACATTTGAACAAAGTCTCCGATTTCATAGCCTTGCTGCCTAGACGGATGCTGACAGCTATACACGAGACACTGTTTTTGAAAGTGTAATTCAAAACCCATT
Source organism: Balaenoptera musculus (assembly GCF_009873245.2). Lineage (NCBI taxonomy): Eukaryota > Metazoa > Chordata > Mammalia > Artiodactyla > Balaenopteridae > Balaenoptera > Balaenoptera musculus. Next base: position 53,968,700 of record NC_045787.1, read on the forward strand.
AGAGGATGTTGAATTATACGTTTTTAATGAAATAAACTAGAATAGTATAAAATAGAAAATACTAAATTGTGTTATACATAATCCATTTCTATTTCATACATTATGTGTGTGGAAGTATATGCTAATAATAATAAACTTATTATTAGTAAACACTCATATAATGCTTGATTTGTACCAGGGACTGTGCCAGGGGCATTTGCAGGCATTAACTCATTTAATCTTCAAGATCATCCTATGAGATGGGGCTATTTTTTACCCCAGTTTTACAGTTGAATGAACTAAGACACAGAGAATTTAGGTAATGTACCCATCATGGTCCAGCTAGCAAGTAGCAGACAGGATTTGGACCTAAGTAACCCTGCCCTAGAGTCTTTGACCTTAACACTGCACCGGCCTGCCTCTCCTAAATCTATTTTTTGCTATGGGTTTTAGGTTGTTGGTTTTTTTTTTGATAAATAACAATGTAAGGGGATTATATATTATGTATATCCTAGGTTAGTTCCAATTTCAAATATTCTATGCAATTGTCCTTATACCATCAGGCCATATGGTCTAATGCTTTGCTCAGGAAATTGGTCCCTGTGTCATATATTCCAGTATCACTAATGACACCACCCTTGCCACCAAACATAAACCAGAGATCTTCTGCCTTCATTACCCAGTCCCTGGGATAGTTCTTACGTTCAATGGTCCCAAACACCATGGTGCCAGAGTTAATAAAAAATAAAAAAATAAAAAAACAAAAACAAACAAAAAACACAGCCGTCTATATTCCGGCAAAAGTATTACACCATAAGTAGTGAAACCTAAAGCTTTTGAGAGGCGACTTAGTCTTGGGTTGGGAGAAGCTACAGAATTAAGTCATAAGGTAACCACTGCAATGTTTATTTTCCTTATCCTAGTTTACAAAGAACTGAGCTAACTACAAAGGGACCATATAACCCAAGGAAAACATCCTTAAATTTCCAGTCACAAATTCTGACCTCTGCTCTGCCAAAATTATGTAATTCAGGCAAATCACTGATTCACAACAGCTTACCTTACTTAGGATTTCATACTCTCCAGAGCACACTAAGCTAACAACCACTCCCTGAGGAAGGCAGAGATGGCTGTTAGAGAGGGCCATTTCCAGCCTCCTTCCTGATGCTTCTACCCTCTGCCCACCTCCTGTCTTTCCCTCCCATGCATACACCTCCCTCCTCCAGAAGAGGAGAAATAGCTAATCACAGAGGTCAGAGGGCAGAGCAGTCACCAGGTGCGTTTCACTAGCAGGCAGCGGAAGGTCAGCGCCCCGTGAGATTCACTCTTTCACTTCCTGCACCCGTGTGGGCAGCCCACCTAAGGTATCCTCTTCTCTCTTGCTCTTCGAGGACAATGCTGTGAGAGCTCCATCCAGATTCCCCAGAATCCCCTGTACCAGTTCTGTGCACCGTCCTTGAGCTTCTGGGTGCTGCTTTGCTCCCAACGGCCCAGTCTGTGACCTTCTTCAGAGGATTAACCTGGAGCCACTTCACCTGGATGTACTTAGAGCCATGGGTGCCCAGGAGCTCCTGTCGCACCCCACCCCCACCCCAGGGGACCCCTAACCAGTGACCAGATGTGCAGCAGTGGGAAAGCCCGGCCCCCTCCCCTCGGACGAAACAAATTCTGAGGTGTCATTTATACTCAGAGTCCCCCCATAACATCTGGAGTCCGGGAGTCCTCCCGGAACGTGCCCTTGCTGGGCTCCACCTTCCCAGGACCCTCCACCCGCTCCCTTGCAGTTTCCCCCGAGGGCGCTTCCTGAAGTAATCACTGGCATCTGTATCACAGACTCAGGGTCTGCTTCTGGGAACCTGACCTAAACTCTCTCCCTGTTGCAGATCTAGGCCTGTCTGAGGAGGTAAGCCTCACCAGATTTTCTCTCTCTCTTTCTACTTGGCCTCCTCTTCACCTGCAACTGGGTTAGGTCAGGCCCTGCTCCACAGAGGGGCTGGCCATCTTAGATTCAAGGAGGGCCTAGAAGCTTCATGTAAATCTCAGGCCTTCGCTGAATTCTCCAACTCAGCTCCCACCCAGAGTCATGCTTTGGTGGTCAGTATCCATTGGTCAACTATTAATACAGCAGGGCTTTAATGTCCATTTAGCTACTGTTCTTAAACATCTCCCTCAGCTAGAAAACTGAGGGGAGGAGTGGTAAGTGATTTAGGTATTCCTGGTTCCCTGGCCCTAAAACTATCATAATGGCAACAGAAACCTCACCTCCAGATTCCTACAACTATGTTAGCAGCCTTTAGACAGTAAAAGAATCAACCTATATAGCTTAAGAGCTAGAAGAGACCTTTGAGTTCTATCCCTTAGTAAACAGACGAAGGAACTGAAGCCAAGACCAGGCATTTTTCCAAGGTCATATCATTTGACAGTAAAGCTTTCCACTGAATCTATGTCTCTGGACTCAGAGTAAGGTGGTGGGTGCTGAACCAGGCTGCAGAGTGAGAAAAAGCACAGGTTAGTCGAGTTGACTGCTGTCCTCCCAAATCCCGCCCCCTGAAAGCATCACTGGGTATCTCTAAACACATTCACGACAATCGATTGGTTTGAACTGCTTGATCTTTCCCCCATTAAGATAAACAGCATGAAATGTAGATTAACTCTCCCCACCTGCCTTGAAGAGAACATAATCAATACTGTAGTCAGTTCCTTAAGGAGATTCTTAGACGCGTCACGCTCCATCTACCCAGATCGAGCGCAGTTCCTGGCCTATAGGAAGCACTCAAATCATTTTTTTAGGAAATTCATTGGACAAAAATTCATACTGAGCACTCGACTATGATTGCAATGATCCTCAAATTTATTCATGGGGAGACCTGTGATAGAGTTACAGCAATATATCATGAAATATTGATATATTTAATTCTACCACACAAATTATAAATAATTTTACTAGCAGTAAAATGTGGCTATAAGATATATATTTATATTTCTGCATTTAAGAAACAATAACACACTAAAATTTTAAGGAATTACTTTTCAGGTGTGTGTTTTCTACTCTATTTATGCATACTTTACTCACAACTGGTCCTCACTACCAGTGAAGCAATATAATCCAATACAAGAAATTTTAAAATTGAAAAAATAATCCATTCATTAATTCACTTTTTCTTAAAAGTAGAAAAACAATCACTATTATTTTTCTCCGTGAACCAGTGGTCCAGCTTATATAACAACACTGTTCCTTGAGAACATTAGTTTGAGATCACTACAATAATGCAATCTTCACAGGAATAAATTCCAGCACAAGTTAGTATTAAGCAATCTTAAGACAAACAACTGAATCAGGATCTGGCCCATACACATTTAACTGCTATTGATTGCAAAGTAGGGAATACTTCTACAGTCATAAACACGTGAAAATGTTGAAATAAGAGTTTAGGTATAAACCCCCAAAACACTAAAGACCCAAGCAATGTTTATAAATTGGGAAACTGTAGATTAGACTGAGTTCTTCTCTGCAGACAATAAACTTGTGAAACTTCTAAAAAGGGACCTATGTAGTATATTCATGAATAGGGTGAGTGATTACTCTTTAAGTGTTTTCAAATTTTAGATGTAGTTCTATATAAAATGTGTCAGACGGAGAGCAAAGTGTCTAATAGCACAAGCGGAGAGTTTAGAGAGAAGGAATTCTGGCATCTAGACCCTTCCCTTTATTGAGATGGTGCCCAAGGTCAGGCATAGGAGATTAGGAAGGGAAGTAGTAGTCTAAGCTATGATACAATGGGAAGGTAACCGAGCCCTGAGGGCAAGCTGTGTAGGACCAAGGACAGTCAATTCAATTGAGTTCAATAGGCAATAACTGTCCCCCTCATGTCAAGCTCCATGCTATGTGCTAAAGCTAAAGAGATGAATAAAACACCACCCCTTCCCTGACATGAAACCAAATTGAATAATCGTTAAGAGGACACTTAGAGGAGAGAAGGAGAGTAGTTTTAGTGTGGAGTCTTTAGGGTTTCCTACATAGAGTATCATGTCATCTGCATATAATGATAATTTTACCTCTTCTTTCCTATTTGGATACCTTTTATTTCTTTTTCTTTTCTGAGTGCCGTGGCTAGGAGTTCCAATACTATGCTGAATAGAAGTGGTAAGAGTGGGCATCCTTGTCTTCTTCCAGATTTTAGCAGGAAGGCTTTCAGCTTTTCAGCACTGAGTATTATATTGGCTGTGGGTTTGTCATAAATAGCTTTTATTTGTTGAGATATGTTCCCTCTATATCCGTTTTGGTAAGAGTTTTGTTATGAATGGATGTTAAATTTTATCAAATGCTTTTTTGCATCTATTGAGATGATCATGTGCTTTTTTTTGTCTTTCCTTTTGTTAATGCGGTGTATCACACTGATTGATTTGCATATGTTGAACCATCCTTGTGACCCTGCGATGAATCAAATTTGATCATGGTGTATGATTCTTCTTATGTGCTTTTGGATTCAGTTTGCTAATATTTTGTTGAGAATTTTTGCATCTATATTCATCAAAGATATTGGCCTGTGATTTTCCTTTTTGGTAGAGTCTTTGTCTGGTTTTGGTATCATGGTGATGGTGGCTTCATAGAATGACTTTGAGAGTGCTTCCTCCTCTTCAAACTTTTGGAATCTTTGGAATGCTATCCCATGCTCTTGGATTGGAAGAACTAATATTGTTTAAATGGCCATACTACCCAAAACAATCCATATATTTAATGAGATCCCTATCAAATTACCTATAACATTTTTCACAGAACTAGAACAAATAATTCTAAAATTTATATGGAACCACAAAAGACCTAGAGTTACCAAAGCAATCCTGAGGAAAAAGAACAAAACTGGAGGTATTACCTTTCCAGACTTCAGACAATACTATAAAGCTACAGTAATCAAAACAGCATGGTATTGGCACAAAAACAGACACATGGATCAGTGGAACAGAATAGAGAGCGCAGAAATAAACCCACACACCTACGGTCAGTTAAATCTTCAACAAAGGAGGCAAGAATATACAATGGAAAAAGACAGTCTCTTTAGCAAGTGGTGTTGGGAAAGCTGGACAGCTGCAAGTAAATCAATGAAGTTAGAACACACCCTCACACCCTACACAAAAATAAACTCAAAATGGCTTGAAGACTTAAAGACATGACACCATAAAACTCCTAGAACAGAACATAGGCAAAATATTCTGACATAAATTGTAGCAACGTTTTCTTACATCAGTCTCTCAAGGCAATAGGAATAAAAGCAAAAGTAAACAAATGGGACAAAAGCTTATAATCAAACTTATAAGCTTTTCCACAACAAAGGAAACCATAACAAAATGAAAAGACAACCTATGGACTGACAGAAAATATTTGCAAACAATGTGACTAACAAGGGCTTAATTTCTAAAATATACAAACAGCTCATATAACTCAATAACAACAAAAAACAAACAACTCAATCAAAAAACGGGCAGAAGGGACTTCCCTGGCAGTCCAGTGGTTAAGACTCCATGCTTCCAATGCTAGGGGCGCAGGTTCGATCTCTGTTCGGGGAACTAAGATCATACATACTGCGTGGCGTGGCCAAAAAAAAATGGGCAGAAGACCTAATGAGACATTTCTCCAAAGACAACATACAGATGGTCAATGGCATGTGAAAAGATGCTCAGCTTCACTAATTATTAGAGAAATGCAAATCAGAACTACAATGAGGTACCACCTCACACCAGTCAGAATGACCATCATTAAAAAGTCTAAAAATAATAAATGCTGGAGAGGATGTGGAGAAAACGGAACCCTCCTACACTGTTGGTGGGAATGTAAATTGGTGCCACTATGTAAAACAATAGGAAGGTTCCTCAAAAACTAAAAATAGAGTTACCACATGATCCAGCAATCCCTCTTCTGGGCATATATCCAGAGAAAACTGTAACTCGAAAAGATACACGCACCCCAATGTTCACTGCAGCACTATTTACAATAGCCAAGACGTGGAAACAACCTAAATGTCCATCAACAGATGAATGGATAAAGAAGATGTGGTATATATAAACAATAGAATACTACTCAGACATAAAAAAGAATGAAATAATGTCATTTGCAGCAACATGGATGGACCTAGAGATTATCATACTAAATGAAGTAAGTCAGAAAGAGAAAGACAAATGTCATATGATATCACTTATATGTGGAATCTAAAAACTGATGCAAATGAACTTATTTACAAAACAGAAACAGACTTACAGACATAAAAAACAAACTTATGGTTACCAAAGGGGAAGGGGGGGGAATGGATAAATTAGGAACTTGGGATTAGCAGATACAAACTACTATATATAAAATAGATAAACAACAAGATCCTACTGTATAGCACAGGGAACTATATGCAATATACTGTAATAAACCATAATGGAAAAGAATATATATACACATATGTGTGTGTGTGTGTGTGTGTGTGTGTATAACTGAATCACTTTGCTGTACGAAACCTACACAACATTGTAAATGAACTATAGTTGAAGTATATTTCAAAAAAATTTTTTAAATATTTACCTCAAATTTACTGCAGGTATTATTATCTCCATTTGACAGATGATAAAATTGAGACTTAGAAGAGGTAATACCTTGAGTACTTTTCAAAGTTATCAAATGAAAGAACTAGCATTCATAGCATCACCCACCAACACCAAAGTGTAATATCTTCTACTGCTCACTGTCTCTTTACGTAGCAATATGCCTGACTATATGATGCTTTTGCCCCATTAGATCCCCCAGATGACAATAGGGAGACTACCTCATTCTGTCTGACTTATGATCAAAGTCTAGATTGAGAAAAGGGGCCATGAAAACACAAACATGACTTAGTACCTCTGGTCAGAAGATGGAGACCCCTAAACACCATCATCCTAGATGTCCCTCAAAGGAAGGAACATGCCTTAAAGCCTACGGTTCCCTGCAGGAGGCGTATTTCAGGTGGCTCTCATGCTGACTTCAGCTGGGTGATGTGGAGATTCCAAAGAGCAAAGAAGAAACATGCTATAGGCTACAGTCATGCTTTAGAATTAGGCTCAGGATCTCTTAAGGTGCTCCATGGGTTTCACCTCATTTTATGAAATTAGTCTTTCCATTTGTACTTATAAATTTCTCTCTGCTTAGGATACACACCTAAGTCCATGAGGTGGGGTCAGGGAAGAAGCGGAGACAGCTCCTTCACTGTAAAACATCCATTCTCTCACTGCACGCCTGCTCTGTGGTGGGCCCACCTCTAGGCCCCGGGGCCTGCAGTAGAAATAAAGAAGGAAAAATCCCTAACATCATGAAACTTCCTTTCTAGTCAATGAGGAGAAAGATGGTAAATAAGCAACCAAAGCAATGAGAAAGATCAATGTAGATGACAATTAGCCCCATGAAGACAAATTGTAAAGAGTGGAGGAATAGAAGAGAGATGGTCAGAGTAGCAGTTTAGACAGTGCAAAATAAAAACTGTCAATTGCCATCTGCCTCTACAAGGAGTAACTCACTAGCCCCTGCAGTCGTTGACCTTCAACGCCCCCTGAAAGGAGTTCAGTGTAGAGATCAGGAATGAGGCACTCTGTGCTCTGGGAAAAACTGGCAGGACAGGCCTTCAGATAGACAATTTCAGGATTAGATTTTATGAATCCAAATTCTTGCATCTTCTCATCTCTAGAAAAGCACTAAAATCATTAACAGAGACATCTGCTCCTCATGACTAGCAGCAAGCCTCTGCCAAAATGTATGTTTGACTGCACCTCCCCCCTTCACTAAAGTCACATATATACTGACCTTCCCCCTACCTCTTCAGAGCAGTTCCTCAGAGCTCTCTGAGAGCCTGTCTCTGAAGCCATAGTCCTCATTTGGTCCCACATAAAACTTAACTCACAACTCTCATGTTGTGCATTATTTTCCAGTCGACAATAGGATGATCTGAGAAGGAACATTTGATTAGAGGCATAATTCATCACCCCCTTTTGAGACCTAAGATTGGTTATTAGGCCAAGCTTATTGTGCCCAGCTCTTCCCGTCTTCCTGAAGAATTCCCTTCCCAAAGAATCCTTAATCCTCACACAGTCTTCTGACAGTCCTGCCCTACCAGCTCAACAGAGAAGCCCACACATGTCTAGACTTCCCTTGGGCAAAAGCTGGCATCTCTGTTACATCAGCAGCAGCATCAGTATTATTTCACCACTGTTACTGCAGGACTGCACATCTGCTTACCAGATGCAACTAAGAAAGAAACAGAAACCAGGAAAGAGCAGGTGGGTGTGGGCTTCCAGAAACAAAGTAAAGTGGATTTGATCACGGGCCGCAAGAGGATACTTTTTTTTTTTTTCTTGCACATAACAGCCAAGTTCTAGGCTAGCAGGTGAAATGACTCTAAGTAGATCCAATAAGAAAATTAACTCTCACAGTATGAAATCTGATTTTTTTTTTTTTAGATCTCTGGAGGCAATATAAAAGAAAAACAGAAAAGGGAAATTAAAAAGGAAGTCAAGACCACCCAATATCCTTCCTCTCCCTTCTATCCCATGTCTTGGAGCTTCAGCAAAAGAGAGGCTGGGGAAAGACTAGCTGGGATTCATAACTATGATAAAGGAATAAGGATGCTTGAGGCATCAGAGGAGGGACGACAAAGAGAAATGGAGACGTCTGGAGGAAAGGAGGAAAGAGAGGGGTCTGGGCTGAAGAGTCTATCAACCAAGAGAATACGCACGAGGGAACATCCCCAGGGTCTGCTCAGGAAAGCGCCTGCTGTTGTACAGAGCACAGAGATGAGTCAGCCAAACTCAGGCTGCAGCTCCTCATATTTCACCCTCACCCCCACTGCACCCTTACAATTTACATCACAAACTTGAAGTAAGAAATTGAAAGACATTTCTTTGGGGTATATGTGCTTGTGTTAACTCATCAGAGAGAGGGAAGTATATGACTCTCAACTACCCCCTCACCCCATCCCAGCCTCCAATCCCCAGTGACAGCTGAGACATCTTCAGTGGCAAAGAAAACCCTTTGCCGCCATCACTTGGCCAGGGTAAATTTGATTTCATGATCTTCTTCTTCCACCGCAGATTACCACCTCTCCCCACCCCACTCACATCCACCGCTTCCCATCCCCTCCACCAGCCCGAAATAGACTTGGCGACAGGTAGCATCAACTTCATCATCGTAATCATTGGCATCATAATTTTTTTCCCTTTCTCTTCTCGTTTTACAGATTCAAAGTGATTAGAGGATTTCTTTTGTTTTCTTTTGCATATTTTTTTTATTTATTTATTTATTTATTTATTTATTTTTGGCTGTGTTGGGTCTTCGTTTCTGTGTGAGGGCTTTCTCTAGTTGTGGCAAGCGGGGGCCACTCTTCATCGCGGTGCGCGGGCTTCTATCACGGCCTCTCTTGTTGCGGAGCACAGGCTCCAGACGCGCAGGCTCAGTAGTTGTGGCGCACGGGCTTAGTTGCTCCGCGGCATGTGGGATCTTCCCAGACCAGGGCTCGAACCCGTGTCCCCTGCATTGGCAGGCAGATTCTCAACCACTGCGCCACCAGGGAAGCCCCCTGCATATTTTATTTTATAGTACATTCTTATAAGTTCCTGCATTTCCAAGGGCAACCAGATCACATTTAAGTTAGCACTGTTGGTAACAAAATTATATGACTACGCTGGCTTCAAAAGCAAGAGAGGATGATACACACTAACATTCTTTCCCTTTCATACTGCTGAAGACAAAACTAAAGACCCGGCATGCTGCAGCTAAAGATCCCGCATGCCTCAACGAAGATCCCGCACGCCACAACTAAGACCCAGCGCAGGCAAATAAATAAATAAATAAATAAATGGCTTTTTTAAAAAATAGAATCACATGCCTTTTACAATCCAGTGTGAAGGCATATTATTCATGTTAAAATTAAACCACTTGGGACATGGGGAGAACAAGGAGAGTTTCAAAGCTTAAGATGTCTAAACTTTCCCCCAAGGCCATTTTTCTCTTCTAATTGCTAGTTGGCATTCAGTATCAAGGCCTTGGGAAGACAGACAGAGGAAAGAAGGGGATCATTTAACTCTAAAATTCATGGCTTCTAAGGCTACGTCTGTAAAAACTACTTAACCTAAAATTCTATAAAGAATTAATATAAAAAGGGATGGCAATTAGGAAGCCCCTGTAGAAAATCCATCCCTCCAGTCACTGATGGGAAACTTAAGCCACAGACAATTCACAGTGCTGACAAATAGCTGAGCTAAAACATAAACTACAATGCTCTAAATTCAAATCCTGTTCATCTTTCCACAACACCACAAAGGCACGCCTGACTCCAGCGCAGGAACTTGGCAGTGATGCTGGAGAAACTGTGGCCTCACGTCACTTAACTGTTGATACCAACAGCTTGCCAGAGAGCTAAGCAAAAATATTCTGCTCTCCAAACATCTTCCACTCCATTAGCCATCAGATCTTAAATGTGGTTTAAAGCTGGTTCTCTTCCAATATTAAATCATGAAATCGGGAGACTTAAAAGAAGGGCTTGTTCCCCACCCCTACCCATGCCAATCTCAGTGCCAATCCAAATTTTGTTCTCTTTTCAACCACCCTCTCGGCCCACCCCTGATTTTTATCACTCCAGGCTTAGTTTGATTTCTAAATGTACCTGGATGGGATATTCCAATCCTGACTGCAATCAAGTGAAGAAAATTTTTACTACTTCCTGCCTAGAACAAACTCAAAGGATGTGGCCACGCCAGCGTTGACCGTGGCTCCTAGAAATACCAGCTCCTCTGCCTTGGAGTTCCACAGCCTCGGAGAGCCTGCATGGCAGCCAGGACTGCACAGAGAGGCCCAGTAGGAACGAACACCTAAAACTCCTGCTATGAGGTCATCCCGGGACTTTGGGATGGTTGACACAACCTTTCCCACTTGAATCTCAACAGACGCCCACAGGATGCCAGAACTGCCTTCACTTTGTATATTGTATTTCTGAAATCCCATTGAAGACTCAGCCTCCAACAATTAACAACCCAATTCAGACCAGCAGCATGAACCTCAAACACATAGAGACTGGCCCAATGCTATCTGTAACAATTGTTTGTTCACTTAGAGGCTGGTTGTACTTGCTTCTTTCATGCCCCCCAAACTAGCCTTTCAATTTATTGATTTAATTTCACTTTCAGAGGTTCTCCCCACTGCCCTCATAAAACAGCAGGTACCTCCTGAACCAAAGTACCCACCTCAACAGATTCACACTACTGTATATAAAATAGGTAAACAACAAGGACCTACTGTAGAGCACAGGGAACTCTACTCAATATCTTGTAATAATCTATAATGGAAAAAAATCTGAAAAAGAATATTCATACATATACATATATCTATATCTATATATATAAAACCAAATCATTTTGCTGTACACCTGAAATTAACATGACATTGTAAGTTAACTATACCTCAATTTTTAAAAAATGTTTTTAAAAAACCAGTTTTAGGCAGTTAGAAGACTGTGTACAGGCCACACAGAGATCTTCCTGGGGAATCTACCACAGTGTAGTGGTTCTTTCTGACTGAAGAGAACTCAAATGTCCCCTCAGTCCAGGCCGGACAAGTTTAAAAGACCAGAGGGAACACGTGCAGACAAGGTCGAGGCAGCGCTGCTCAGGGGACACCTGCACTGTTACATCTGGCTCAAGCCTTCTCACTTGTTGTCTGGACTGCATAGGACAGGACTCAAAATGCTACCCAAGTGGCTGGGACAGGACAGGAGTTAGAGGGAGCGCACATCACTCCACCGGGTGCTGATGGAGAGCCTGCTTCCTCAGGGTGAAAAGTGCAATCATTTAGCCAGAGAATATTCCTCGCCCCCGTAGCTGGGGTGCTTACCATCATGGCACACTGGTGCCCTTAGGGGAAGCTGAAGTCAAGAGGTTTAGAGTTCTTTGGAAGTGCCCCCTGCCCACGTAGAGCACTGCACTGTCATTCACTTCTGTACCAACAGGAGGGCTGCTGTTCTTTGCCTCCTTCTCTGCTTCACACCCATCGCCACTGGCACAGCTGGAGTGAAAGCCTGTTTCTGGTCCTTTCTTTAGGATAAAGTTCCAATACTGGAGTGCTACACAGAGATATGTATGTTTCAAAGACTTTGGATACATATTGCCAAGTTGCCCTTGGTGTGGACACTCATTTACCTTCCCAACTCTCCTGCCTTTGGAGAACTGCTTCCCATTCCATAGGAATCCTGCCCAAAGCATGTGGCTCAGATGTGGCTGGTCTCACTCCCTGGCCCTGGAGCTGAGATGGTGACCTGGCCTGACCACTAAGAGGACTCCATCCACTTGATGCAGTCAGTGGTCCAGGAATGGACACATAACCCAAGCCAGGCTAACTGGAGTTTCCTCAGGACTTTTGCTGGAGGGACTTAAAAAAACGCTCATACTCAGGCCAATCTATAGAGACAGAAGTAGATTAGTGGTTACCTAGGGCTAAGGTGTTGGGGAGCATGGGGGCAGGAAATGGAGTATGGGTGATTGGTATGAGGTTTCTTTTAGGGGTGATGAAATTGCCCTAAGCTTGACTGTGGTGATGCTTGCACAACTCTGTGAATATACTAAAAATAATGTGATTGTATGGTTTAAATGGGTGAATTGGGATGGTATATGAATTATACCTCAATAAAGCTGCTTTTTCTTTTTAAGAGATTCCTGCTCTCACTCAATCGCTTCCTCTAGGACAGCAAGCAGTAAGAATAATGTAAACATGGGTCTGCCAGCCGCTCTCTTCACCATGTAGAGAATATAGCCCTGCAGAGGCAAGCAAATGAGAGACAGAAACAGGCACTGAGACAGAAAGAAAGACTTGAACGACTCGATCCAACTTTGCATAAAGTCACTTCCATTCCTTGAACTTCTCAGTTGCATAAGCCAAAAAAATTCCCTTTTTGTTTAAACTAGCTTAAGCTTAGTTTCTGTCGCAATCAACAAAGTCCTGCTACACCTTTCCTGAAAGGCTGTCCAAATGTGTTCCCTCCCCACCTGTGAATCAAGTGCTTAATCCCCACCCCAAACCCTCTACCACACTGAGAACTATCTTTAATAACAGTTTTGTTCAAACAGAAGTACACTCACAGACATAGAAAACAAACTTAGAGTTACCAAAGGGGAAAGTAGGGGGGAGGGAGAAATTAGGAGTTTCGGATTAACATATACACACAACTATATATAAAATAGATAAACAATAAGGACCTACTCTACAACATAAAGAATGATATTCAATATCTTGTAATAACCTATAATGGAAAAGAATCTGAAAAAGAAAACATATATATATGTGCGTGTATGTATATGTGTGTGTGTGTGTATATATAACTGAATCACTTTGCTGTACTCCTGAAACACAACATTGTACATCAACTATACTTCAATTTTTAAAAAAGCACAGCATTGTTCATAGATAGGCAAAAAACATTACAAATCTTAAATTTCTAGCAAGACTGAACATTTGTATCAATCCTTATCTTTTTCTTCTTTAAACTGTCTATTTTTGCATTAACTGTGCACAGGATAATGTTAGTAAAGCTTTTGTCTATGAATATTTTTTCTGGTTATCACTGGCCTTTTGTTAGTTTATGAGTGTTTTTATATGCAGAAGTAATTTAATGCATGCAACCTATCAAATTTTTCTTTGCAATGCTCTTATTTTTATTTTTAAAAGGTCTTTACCCATCCTGAGATTACACACAGTCTCATGTTTTCATTTTTTTAACTGAACACTTTGATCCAGCTGGTATTTTAGATTATAAGAGCTTAGTGTGTATTTTTACCCAAAATAGTTCACTAATTGTCCCAGTATTCATTATTCTTTTTTTTCCAATTTATTACGATGGCTATTTATATCAGATATTAAATTCATTAACACTGTAGAGTTTCTTTCTTGATTATGCATGTGATCATATTGAACTGAGTACCAATCTTGAGCAATTACTCTGCAACTATAACTTTATGATACAGCTTTTGGATATTTTTTATTATGGTAAAATATGTGTAACATTATGAAATTTACCACTGTAACCATTTTTAAGTGCACAGTTCAGTGGCATTCAGTACATTCACAATGTTGTACAACCATCACCACCATCCATCTCCAGAAGTTTTTCACCTTCCCAAACTGAAACTAACTCTGTCCCCATGAAACTCCCCACTTCCTCTCCCTCCGGCTCCTGGCAATCACTGTTCTACTTTCTGCCTCTATGAATTTGACTATTCTAGGTACCTCATATAAGTGGAATCATACAATATTTATCCTTTTATGTCCGGCTTATTTTACTTAGCATAATGTCTTCAAGGTTCATCCATGTTGTAGCATGTGTCAGAATTTCATTCCTCTTTTTTAAAGCTGAATGATATTCCCTTGGATGTATATTGTTTATTCATTCATCTGTCAATAAACGTTTGGGTTGTTTTGACCTTTTGGCTATTGTGAATAACGCTGCTATGAACACTGGTGTACAAATATCTGCCTGAATCCCTGCCCTCAGTCCCTTTGTGTATATATCAAGAAGTGGAATTGCTGGATCAAATGGTTATTCTATGTTTAATTTTTGAGGAACTGCCACATTGTTTTCCACAGCAGCTGCACCATCTGATATTCCCACCAGCAATCCACAAGGATTCCAATTTCTCTACATCCACACCAACACTTGTTTTCTTTTTTGATAATAGCCACCCTCATTGGTGTGAAATAGTGTATTACATTTTAATACATGATAGTACAAGTGTTCTCTTATTACGACTCTTTGTCCAAAAAAATTTTGGCCATTCTGTATTTTTCCTCCAGAACAATTTTGGGATTATTTTTATGTCCCCATAATATCTTACATGAATAATAATTAGAATTCTATTAAACTCATTTCAAAAAAACATAATTCTTATCTCTAAGACATTTAACCCCACCCTCCACAAAGGAATAAAATCTTCTCTTACTTCCCTTAAAAATTTTAGTTTTCTTCACATTGAGACTAAACATTTCTTGTTAAGATTATCCCTATGTATTTCATATTTTTGTGCTATTGTGAATGGAATAATCAGCTTCTTTTTAGAAGATAATTTTTGGAGAAAGAAGAAGCCCCATAATTGACAATAATCCTCATTTATGAAACACCTGCTATTTTAAGATCAGTGATAAAGGTCAACAGTGCCTGTCTTCTACACGGAAATTTACTGTAACAGAAAAGGAAACATTGGTTAAAGCTTCATTGGATTGCCTCTTTTAAAGCACCCAGAAGATCATTCCCAAGGAGGCAAGTAAATCAGTCCTAAGTAGGCAAGTAAAACTGTGGGTAATTTAATGTTTAATCGATGTTCGTTATAGCTATCATTAATTTTGGGTCAAATTCATGATGCATGAGTTTTCCTGTGTTGTACATGTGCCTTACGTTACATTGGCCGCTCCTTGTGGATTTATACCCATTTTATTACTTCATTAATTTACCATTTAAATTATAACTGAAGTTACACCTGTATCTCTCCTCTACGGTATACTTACATATCTGTGATTTATTTACTATCAACCCTTCAGTCAGAAAGATAATCTTTAATTTTACTATGGCTCCTAGGAAGAAGTATGATTCACTTTACAGCAATTTAAGACATTCCACTCTGCTATGCAGTTTCCTGGCTCATTGCATAGAAAAGCTTCTATTGGTAAAATTCTTCCCCTGTTGGGGAGGCGGAAATGTCAACTCTGCTCTAGGTGCTGAGTGCAGAGTGCCTATACAATAATACACATCAAGAATACATGATTTATGAAATTGAATATATATAGCCTAGTCCCCTGGATATGTATGAAAGTTTTCCTGTCCCCTTTCAAAAATGGCCTAAGAACATCAAGAAAGAACAAAGACACCACCTAATACATCTTCCTCCCTGAAATTTTTCCCTTGACAAGGGAAGAATGTCGTCAATAGAAGCAAACAGTCCCATCATTTGGAGTCCTGATGAAGGAGCACATCAGCCCTGCCTGCCCTCATCTTTCCCTCAGCACCACCATTTCATGGTCCATGAAGAGTACATGGCTTGTGGCTTCTCTGTTTTTTAAGATTCATACTTTGGGCCAATAAAGAGCAACAAAGGGTATTTCTGTGCTACAGGAAATAAGAAAAGGAAACAGAAACCTATCCAGGAGAACAGTAGACTTCAGTCAAGTCATTATAAACCCTCCGCCTCATGATACCTATTTTAATATACCTGCTCTCCTCCCCCCACCAGTAATTCCACTCTCTTTCCAAGCCTTTATTTATACACATAAAAAGGTCAAGTAACAATAATATAAACTGCTCAAAGTTGGACCAAAAAAGTGACATAACTACTGTGGGTGATTAATCGCATTTTTTTCCATGCTGCTACTGGGTCTATTCTAACTATTAAAATCTCTATCTTGGGATATACGTTCCAATTTTGGACTCTGGCATATAATATATTTTATTTACCAGATGTAATAGTACTATTATTTATTGCTCTGAGGAAACAGATAGTATCAGTTATTACTGATTAGGGCAAGGAAAAAAGATCCAAGTCAACCATTAACTTGCTTTTAGCGCTCAACCCTTTATAAAAATAGCTACCAAAATTGTATCTATTTTTGGCTTTGAGGTTGGAAGGTCAATCTCAAACCAAGGACTACTCAATGTAGTAAACCAGGGAGGAAAGTCATCTGAAATATATAAACCCATCTCCTCAATTTCCAACAATTCTAGTTAACAGAAAAATCTTATGTCTTCAGTAAATTGTTTCAACGCTTTCTTTTTGCAACCTAAATCCAATCAGAGAGTATTCTCATGAAGTGATCTTAGCACTATGTATATATTTTGATTTCTCTAAAGCATAAATTAGGGAATTCCCTGGGGGTCCAGTGGTTAGGACTCCGTGCTTCCACTGCAGGGGGCATGGGTGCGATCCCTGGTCAGGGAACTAAGATCCCGCAAGCCAAGCAGCATGGTCAAAAATAAATAAAAATAGGGCTTCCCTGGTGGCACAGTGGTTGAGAATCTGCCTGCCAATGCAGGGGACACGGGTTCGAGCCCTGGTCCCGGAAGATCCCACATGCCACGGAGCAGCTGGGCCCGTGAGCCACAATTACTGAGCCTGCGCGTCTGGAGCCTGTGCTCCGCCAACAAGAGAGGCCGCGATAGTGAGAGGCCCGTGCACTGCGATGAAGAGTGGCCCCCACTTGCCACAACTGGAGAAAGCCCTCGCACAGAAACGAAGACCCAACACAGCCATAAATAAATAAAGAAAAATAAAATAAAAAATTTTAAAAATAAAGCATAAATTAAATAGTAAAAATAACCTTAACTTGAAATCTAAAGAGAGGATGGCTGTTGTATAAGGACAAGCAAACAGCATAAATAAAGCTTAAGGCTTATGATCACCTGTGAGCTGTAACCATTTTTAAGTCAACATATCTCTTAATTAACCTTTTATACAGCCAAGGCCTCTGTCCAAATATCTTGCACCATCTCTGTATCAATCATGATAGGCTAAGATCTGCTGAGGTAACAAATAACCACACAATCTCAGTGGCTGACAAAAATATAAATTAATTTCTTACACTGTATGCCCATCGTGGGTCAGCTGCAGCTCTGCTCCACCTTGTCTTCATTCTGGGATCAAGGCTGATGAAGCAGCCTTCATCTGAAACATTATTTGTTGCTGGGGGAGAAAGTATTACGAAGAGGGAAAGGAGAGTAACATGAAACAGGAAATGGCTTTCAAAGTTTCTGCCCCAAAGTGACATGTGTCACTATGGATCATATTTCATTGGCCAAATCAAGTCACATAATGTTACCTGAGTTAAAGAGGGCAAGAATATATAATCATCTTCTTATGGATGGTTGGTCTCCTTATCTCTAGTCTACTTCCCATCAAAACCGTCTCCCCCATTGCTCCCTGGGGCCCTCTTCCAATTTGCCATATTCCTCGTGTGCCCAGAAATTTCTACAGTTGGGCTCCTCCTGCTGGTATATGTATCAGCACCGGAGTGTGGGGCAATAGGCCAAGGGAGTTCTGGAATAAACATGGTGACTTTTCCAGAACGCTGGTTGTACTTATAGATTTAGAAATATAGTTTTAATTAAAATAAACTTGAATAAATTGTTGACAAAATAAAAATTCATGAGTCTCTTAAAAATATTGGTGTCTGACCCAATCAAAAAATGGGCAGAAGACCCAAATAGACATTTCTCCAAAGAAGACATACAGATGGCCAATAAGCACATGAAAAGATGCTCAACTTCACTACTTATTAGAGAAATGTATATCAAAACTACAATGAGGTATATCACCTCACACCAATCAGAATGGCCGTCATTAAAAAGTCTACAAATAATAAAAGCTGGAGAGGATGTGAAGAAAAGGGAACCCTCCTACACTGTTGGTGGGAATGTAAGTTGGTACAGCTACTGTGGAAAACAGTAGAGAGGTTCCTCAAAAAACTAAAATTAGAGTTACCATGTGATCCAGCAATTCCACTCCTGAGCATATATCCAGAGAAAACTGTAATTCCAGAAGATACATGCACCCCAATGTTCACTGCAGCATTACTTACAGTAGACAAAACATGGAAGCAACCTAAATGTCAATCAACAGTTGAATGGATAAAGAAGATGTGGTATATATGAACAATGGACTATTACTCAGCCATAAAAAAGAATGAAATAATGCTATTTGTAGCAACATGGATGGACCTAGAGATTATCATTCTAAGTAAAGACAGAGAAAGACAAATATCATATATCACTTATATGTGGAATCTAAAAACTGATGCAAATGAACTTATTTACAAAATAGAAACAGACTCAGAGACACTAGTTTGGGATTAGCAGATACAAACTACTACATATAAAATAAATAAATAACAAGGACCTACTATATAGCACAGGGAACTATATTCAATATCTTGTAATAAACTGTAATGGAAAGGAATATGAAAAAGAACATATATACATATTTGAATCATTATGCTATATACCAGAAATTAATACAACACTGTAAATTAACTATACTTCAATAAATCAATAAAATGAGAATAATATTTTTTTTTAATATTGGTATTTGAATTGGGTCTCATTGGGCTACTCCACATCTCCTGTTGCCATGGGTGCAGGTTCATCCACTCTCAAGTGTCCTTTAGTGGAAGAGGTTGGGAAACACCAGGGCCTACATTTTCTGGCACTTCCTGCCACTCTAGAGTGGTACTGTCCATTGTGCTAACCAATAACCACATGTGGCTACTGAGCACTTGCATTGTGACTAATGTGACTGAGGAACTGGACATTTAATTTTCTTTACATTTAAATAGCCACATGTGGCTAGCGGCTACTGTATTAGACTGCACTGATGTAGAACATTTCCATCTTTGGTAAGCAGAATAATAGCCTTCCAAAGATGTCCATGTCTGCATCCCCAGAACATGTGCCTATGTTATGTTACATGGCAAAGAATTAAGTTTGCTAATCAGTTGACCTTAAAATAAGGAGATAGTCCTGGATTACCCATATGGGCCCATTCTTCTCTGGGTCCAAGTCCAGAACTAATATCCTTTTCTTGTTTTCCCTTAGTGCAACAGAGGTAAACAGTTGGATTCAAGCAACAATTAAAAAAAAAAAAAAAAAGAGCTGGGAAAATAAGTAAAGAAAATGCACACAGGATCAATCAGAGACACAAAGGAATCTCACCCCAAGAATCTTAGCAAAAGTAGGAAAGCACTTGCTGAGCCCACATCTCCTCTCCTCCAGTAACTGCTCATGAACCACAGACCACTTAGTGCAGTGCACCCCCATATTACTTACTTAGGGTGCTTCTCTACGGCTTTCCCTGCCCCTAGTCAAAATTGCAGCTTATTATTATTCCTCAAAATCTGAGGGCTCTCTGTGCAGGAACTCCATCCACATACATCTTCGGGATGACAGCCACAGGAACAAACCCAGTTCCTAGTTTCTCCCCCAGGATCCTTGCACCATAAGAAATGATCCTACACCCTCTGGCCAGTTATCACCTCCACCCACTCACTCATCTGGCCCTGTGACTCACCTCTCAGGTCCTCACTCCCCCTTCCCCACATTACCCCCCCTTTCAGGGAAGTGGTTTTTTATAATTAGAGTTCAATATTTAAAATTAGCTCACTCATTCAGTGACCGTAACACAAACAGAATGCAGTAGGTTATGCTCTCACAAGGCCTTTTCTGGGTATTTATACAAGTCTGCCTAATATAGCAGCCTATTTAACAAGAGTGATCCAAATATGTTTTAACTCTTTAGGACCTACAAGTGTGTCTCATACAAAGTCAAACACACACTCTTACCCTTTATCTATAGAGGTCCCCAACTGGCATTACTCCAAATGGAAAAAAAAAAAAAAAAATCTTTAGCAAAAGCCAATAGCAAAATATCATTAAGCACTATTCTTATTTTTGCATATAAAAATATGTTCATTTAGCTTTTTTTATTCCAAATTGACTACTTTTCCTCCATAATAAAAAACATCAGACTATTAGATCATACAGATCTGACATGACTAGATTTAGAAAACAACATAATTTTTAAAGGAACTGATAATATGCACTAAGCCTTAATGTCAAAGCCAAAGACTGAAATTCCCTATGAATGCATGAATCTATTAAGCAGGAGTCATTTTCGATTATTAAGAAGCAAAGATCTGTATTCTTTATAGAAATTAGAAATGGCAGAAAATAACATCAACATTCATAACTGCTGCAGTTAGGACCAATAAAATTTTTAAATCAAATTAAAATCAGAGTGATGATAATAAGAGTAATGAAATTTATGTAGCACCCTGTGGCTCTATTTCCTCAAAGAAACCCGAGTCCATTATTTTACAGGATGAAGAAATCAGTCGGCACCGCTTGCATCTTCCAGGACCACTGGACTAAGGATTCACCTGCACCAACAGGGAAACAGATCAAGTGTCACAGAATGTCATGCCCTTGGCTGCTGCCCCTCTGACTCCACCACAGCATCCGGTCCCTCAGCTTCACCCCGACGGTCCGGTTCTGCTCGAGGCCAGGACAGGTTGAGCCTAGGAAATGTCTCCCTTGCTCCTGGTTCCTTGTTTCCCCTGCATTCATTTGGCTCTGTTGGGTCCCTATTCTGGGTAACCTGACACCCAAGGGAACAAGAGTCAGAGAGGGCTTTGGAACCAAGGAGTCAATTTTCTATAGTTTAGCACATCTGTGGTGGCTGAAAATATTTGTTTGTAAAGGCGTATGTGAAGATCCCACCCTGTCCACATAACACACCTTTCTCAGAATCCTAAATTCCAAAATCAGTGGTGGTTATTCACCCATTTAAGGCCAAAACCACCATGAAAATCTAGTAGATGTCTCAAATCTTCCACCCAAAAAATGCATTCAAAATTTGCTCTAATTTTTTTCATTCAATTTCAAGAGCTGTGCAAACCTATCAAAGCCCAGCCGCACCCTTAGGGGGATCTATGAACTAATTCCACACTAAGAAACCTGCTTTAAGGTCTTTTTGCTTTTCCTTGATACACAGGATTAACATTAACTGGCTTCTCAGAGAGACAAATACTGTATGATCTCACTTATATGTAGAATCTGAAATAGTCGGACTCAGGGAAGCGGTAGATAGAATGGTGGTTGCCAGGGGCTGGGGGAGGGGCAACAGGGAGGTAACGGTCAAGGGTACAAGTTTCAGTTATGCAAGATAACTCAGTTCTGGAGATCTACTGTTCAGCACAGTGCCTCTAGCTAACAATTCTGTATTGTATATTTCAAATTTGCCAAGAGATAGATTTTATGTTGAGCGTTCTTACTGCCAAAAAATTAATAAAAGGAGTGGGAGGAAACATTGGGAGGAGATGGATACGTTTATGACCTTGATGGTGGTGATGGTTTCACGGGTATACGCTTATCCGCAAGCTCAAGAAGCTGGATCCACTGAATACGTGCGGCTTCTTACATGTCATACATCGATAAAGTGGTTTTTGATTAAATTAACTAGCTTCCCTCCCAGAAGTTTAAGTGCTAAATTAATGTAGGGTGTTGCTTATTAATGTTCCCGTGTATATTGGGTTTTGTCAGGACAGCTGGACACCTGGACCCTAGTCTGAGTATCACTCTTGGGCAATTATGAGCTTGATGAGAAAAATTATAGCTCCATGGAATTATCACCAGACTGGGCATCTAAGTCTTAACTCCGATGAACCAGTCTGTGCTGTGCTGATACATCTTGTCTTAAGCACCCTTGGCAGGTAGACGAGAACACATATACCAAGAGCCCGGGCTTTGGGCTGCCCCTCCCCCAAGAACAGGGTGCACAGTAAGGGTACCTCCCAAAGGGTGGAGATGCCATAGGCACTTAAGAAACAAATGTCTTAAGCCATATCTAATTTGATATTTTAAACAAAAGGGAATATGTTTTTAATTGCACCTGAGTATCATGGAGTCAATTTGTACTCTTCACACAAGATGGAACTTCTCACCTGGAACATCTTTCAGAACCAAGAGACACTGGAAATCCATGAAAGGATTCTCCCTTTTCTTTGTGGGCCTTTGTTTCAGGTGCATCTTTCAGCAGTCGACTTAGGTACTCCTCCTCTTCCTGACACGGATTTAAGTCAAATATGAAGAAATTGTGGGTGATGAGATCAGAAAGGCATAGAGTGAGAAGATGGGACTGTGGTGCCCACTCCCTACAGCAATTTCTCAGTCCAGGATAAAACTATGACAAGAGAAGGATGAGAGGCTCCTCAGGGAAGCTATCAGGAAAAGCACAGCTATCACCAACAAGATTCTTTAATATATCCGTAGTGACTTCTCCCTACCTCTCCTTTTAGCTGTCAGATCTCTCTAAATGACTCTGGCTATTTACATTACACTTTTGTGGCATTTCAAGCCATTTGCAAGGAAACATTGAATATATAGGCAAGAAATAAGATCTAAGCATAGAACAGAGAAAAAGGGCAATAAGGGAGCTCAAAGGTGACAAGCAGGTGAAACCAACAGGTGTTCTGAAAGCAGCCTGTCCTCCTAAGTCCATAAAGCATCAGAAAGCCCTGCTGTGAATGTTGCTTTGAGGGTGGAATTTAAAGTGAAGCCACTTGTGAAAGAGTAAGGCTTATGCTCATGTTAATGATGCGTCCCTGCCCAGAACTGATAACTTTTACACATGGGCTCCAATTATTTCAAGGCCTTATACTAAATTCCACTCCAAATTCTCAAAACAAATTTCATTTTATTTAACTTTAATTTTGAGAATTAATTTTAAAAGCTTCACATACACTCAGTTAGGTGGTATCATAAAAAATAAACAAAAAGGCCGTTGCCACACCAAAAGGTTTGAGAGTTCCTGGTCTGGAAAGCATTGAGAGCAGCAGTTCTCAACCCTGCCTGCAACTGGACCCTCCTGGGATCCACTCCTAGAAAGTTTTATTTAATTTTGATGCCTGATACTCAGGCATCAGTATTGTTAAGTTTGAGAAACTCAGTTCGGGAAGCTTTTGATAACAAATGTGTACATAAGTATGCTCTTTTTTAATTTCTCAGGAACCGTTCCCACATGGATGAGATGCAAGATTTGGTCCCTCCTCGTCAATATCCCTGCTCACACCTGCCCACAGTCTCAAAAAAAAGGATGTGGTGACTGAAACTCATTTACATCCCTATTATTCCTGCATTATCATTGTTTGTAAATGTATTTTTTCTTTAATTACCCCTGCCTAAAAAGAGATGAAGACAAGAGGAGACAAAAAGGCTAATGCAACATTCCAGAAGAATCACCGGAGGGGGGCATAGGGCAGTCTTAGTAACTTCATTGTGGTGATGTGTTATAAAATGCAAATTGCAGAAAGGGGGCAGTAATCTGTTAATAAATATGTTAATTAGGCAGAGTAAATGCCGTACTGCATCGAACAGGGGGAAAAAAATTCACTGAATGTAAACTCCACGCACAGTAGATTTCAGAGGGCGAAATGTAGTTAGTAAAACTACCTTTGTTTTACACTGCTGCTCTTTAGCATAGATAGCTAATAACCAATTTACATTAATGGTGAGGGCACAAATGTAAATTAGCCCCTTTTTGGTTTATATTACTGCAATGGAATCCTAATGCTAAAGTGTTGCATTTGGCGATTTCTTTAAGGGAAAGATCTCAGAACCTGATACAGTCCTAGGGCCTGCTTCAAGGAATTTTAATATGAAACCAAAATTACACTGCACATCCTTGTTCACCACGTGGGAGTTTCCAGAAAGGGCTCTGCTATCAAATATTTTCCCCATCCATGGCTATGTCCACAACCCCGGGCTCCTGTGGGTGTTCAAAGTGTCCTGCTTGCCAAAAAATGCCTCCCAAGCCCGGGCCTGCAACAATATGGTCTTGTGCCACGGCAGCCTGGACTTCTGCTTGACTTTGCTTGCCGACCGGTAGCAGCCCTGACTTGACTCCAAACAAAGAGACCTTTGTATCAGATGGACTTTCACGGGTCCAGGTGGCTAGAGGAAGGAAGAGAGAGGGACCTTCAGGGCCTTCTGAGTCTGTGTTCCTACTAGCCACAAAGACGGAATGCAAATGCTAACAACAAGCATTTGTGCTGCCTGCACCAGTGGAAGTTTTCCATTTCTGGCCTCGTTCATCTGCGACCTCTCCTGCTCACAGGGTCTTTCTTTAGTCATGCTGCGCGAGCAGCTACTGTATAGACCCAAAGTTAATTTTACTACACACTTCAGTGTGTCACCGGAGGTACAATAAATCACGAGCCAATTTCCAATTTTGTTATGCCCTACTTGATAAGGACGTAAAGCATTCTTTCCCCCGATATACATGTTTTCAAACATGAGGATTAGAAGCAGGAACACGTCTCTTGATGCGCCGTGAAATTTTAACCTTCCTTTTGGAGAGAAGTTGACCCCCGCAGGTCCTATTAGAATAAAATATCAACTCATGCTTTTTTGAGTTTGGATCTTGGGTCCAGAAGATGCCTACAGGCCTTTCTGCTGCCGAACACCTCTTAAGATAAGTTGTTTTTTGAACAACTTCAGCAAATACATTTTTTCAGATGAAGTACAAGTTGTTGGGGCAGAGTTTTATTCTGAATTATGCTGCGTTTTTTTTTTTTTAAGGTACAGAATAAGATGCATACATATTTAAATTCTCATAATATCATATTCTTAAAGATGGATAAAGAGCCATTAGTACCCCTTCTACAACTTTTAATCTTAATTTGAGTATTTCCAGCATTAGCCCATTGCAATGGTGGATTAATCTAATTCTAATAGGTTGGATCGTTTGGTTTTGGTTTGGGGGTTTTTTGTATATTGAGTCAGGATTCAGAAGTGACAATAACAACTAGCCCTTCGTGCTCATTAATTCCCTTGCTGCTTTGTCTATACTCACAATGATAATAATACAGTATATTTCTTGAGGTCATTTTGAGTTCTAAATAAGAGTTTACATCACTAACTGGCAACCACCACAGTAATAACTGTTTTAGGCAGTAATCATCGACGGAGACTAAAACTAGTAGGTGAAAGTTGGGTGAGAAACAGGGTATGACATAGTCTCCAGGAATGTCCCCACAGGAAACGGAAGGATAGCCACCCAAAGTTGGTGGTAGTTAGTCTGATGAGCAAAATGGGAATGGGGTGGGAAGATTTGGATGGGGACCTGTATTACTTGAGTCTCCAAAAAAAATGGTGTTAGGGTTTAGAAGAAGGAGGAGGAAAAGGAGGACGAGAAGAAGGAACACGTCATTGGAGCAAAGACCAAAAGAAGCCAAAGAACTAGGTTCTCCACTATGGTCCCATAAACAAAGTACAGCCCAAGCTACACGCGGACTCACATTTTCATGTAGGCTCAAATTTCTGCCTTCGCAAGACACACACATGCAAGGAGGTCGGATGCCTTCAGGTAAAGAGAAGACAGAACATAAAGCAACAGGAAGTGCAGAGGTTTGAGGTACAAGTCCTAGGTTTAAACCCCAGCCCCACCTCTTGCTGGAAACACACCTTCTGAAAGAAATGGATGTCGATAAGTAAATCAATACAGTTCCAAAACCTTGATTGCCTATTGCACATATATAGCACCCTGGGACAAGTTCTTTTCATTATTTAGAAATAAATGTTAAAAGGATACATACAGTCACTTTGGAGAACGATTTGTCAATATCTAGAAAAGTTTAAAATGTGCATTTCCCATGACTGAGCAGTTTCATGCCAGGATATATACCTTAGAGAAACTCACACACTTACATGAGGAGACACATACAAGATTGCTCGTGACAGTATTGTCTGTGGTAGCAAAAACTGAAAACAATCTAATTATCCATCAGAAAGAGATTTAATGTACACATTGTGATATATTCATATAATGGAATATCAGACAGCTATGAGAATGAATAAACTATAGCTACATGCATCCATATGAATGACTTTTACAAAACTGAGTGAAAAATCATATGACAGAAAAACAAATATGATATGATTTCACAAACATATTGTTTAAAAGCGTTACTATATCTTGCTGAGGATACATAAATATATCATAAAGGTATAAAAAGTGGGCATGGGAACCAAATTCAGAAGAGCAGTTACCTCTTGGAAGGAGATGCAATCAGGAAGAGACACTAAAATGCTTGAGTGACAAGAGAAGTAAGGGTAGGGACTTCCCTGGAGGTCCAGTGGTTAGGACTCTGCGCTTCCACTGCAGGGGGCACAGGTTCGATCCCTGATTGGGGAACTAAGATCCCACAAGCCACGTGGCACAGCCAAAAAAAAAAAAAAAACTAGGAAAAAAAAAGTAGTAAGGGTAAAGATGTACAAGTATACAGGGCCTTTATACTTATTTTTATTTATTAAATCAAAGTGTGGGAACACATGTTTGTGGCATTATTCTTCATAAATGACATACCTTTTTGTTTGTCTTAAATATTACCTAATTATTAATTGCCTAATTTTCAAACAAAACTATCTACATATATACAAATATATGCATAGAAAATTTCTGGACAGAATCAGTGGAAACTATTGACAGTATCTGCCTTCGGAGAGTGGAACTGGGGGTCTGAGGAGGGGGGGCAAGGTTCACCTTTCACAATTGTACAATTTCATTATTGCACAGTTTGAATTGTACTGTTTGAACTTGTACCACGTGAAAATGCTGCTCTCATAACAATTTTTCTAACAACTTAGCAAACATGAGTTATTTGATACTATCTACACACAGCTTTTGCATTACTGCTTGTCTAACTCATTGCCACGTGTATTTAAGCAGTAGACGAGCTCAGCTCCCCTTCTCAGGAAATGTGACCTTAACTCTGTAGAGTGATAAGGGCCACAGGTGTCATGAATTCAAGCCACACCATTACGGATTTCATTCTATGGGTAATGTTTTGTAATCCCTCCATAAAACCCCATGTGTGTGATCTTATGAACCTTCAGGATAGTGGAAAAAATAGTCTCAGTATATTACTTTGTGATAATGACAGTTGATACTTTGGGCCATGAAATAGAGCCTAGTGCCATTTCAAATTCAATTCAACTCAATTCAACAAATGTTTATTGAATTCCTACCATGTCAGAGGCTACGGTAGAAATAGGAAGAACACATAAGTTCACACTGTTGAGGATAGAAACTTATATTCTAATGAAGTACAATTGGCCTTACTTTATCTTTAAAAACTAATCATCTAGATTTCTTGGGTTTGGGAGCAGATACTAATCATCATTGCTTACTTTCTCTCTTCCCTCAACCCATCAGAATAGCAAGTGTCTTACAGTGTTACCGCCATTGTTCTCAAGGTGTGAGGAAATGTCCATACTATGCAAGCAACTCACAAAGACTAAGCAGATGTGCGCAATGATTAGTACTGCAATCCAATAAATCTTACAACCAAGTTGATCTGGCACATGTTTGATGATATGCATAATCATCGTGCAGCCTGGTAATTAAGGATAATTGGTAAATAATTCACGTAAAGTATTGTAATTGATACAGCTCTGCAGTTAAGCCAAGATTTCTAGGGTCAGCTAAGTGGAGTAAGAAGAAGTTAGTTGGCCCAACTGAAAACCCCTAGTCAGCTAACACAGAGGAACCCAAGCCTTTTCTTGCCCTCTCAGGATCGCCCACTGTCTTGTGTTTCCCAGGAGCCCCAAGCAGACAGCCAAGCCCACCCCATCCCCCGCAAAGATTCCAACTCTGACATTGCTGAGGTTTATAGTTGTACTTGGTTTCCTTCACGGAGTGGGGTTTTCTGCCATTTGCAGAGGAAAAAAAAAAAAAGTCAACAAAATTAGCTCAGACCTCAGGCTTTGGACCAGAGCTTGGAAAAGAAGAGGAAGGAAGCAGGACTAACTCTTCCCTCCAGCACTGAAGGGGCCACAAGTGGGTTTGCAAAGGGCTGTGGCTTCAGCTTTCCTTTACCACTCCCTTCTTAAGGCCAGACCCACATTGAGGGAAAAGATCAAGGGATGTGATTCCAAAAAAAGCCTCCTGCCTAAAGTTTCTCCCCTAAAATTCTCCCAATTAGAGAGGCACACAGACTAGCACCCTGAGAGGGCAATGGGGGCCCTGAATCCTTGTCATCTCCCATCTCTGCATGGTTTTGTTTACTCAGCTTGGTTTCCCTTACACAGCTGAGGGTACAACAGCAGTGGAAACTGATGGGGTGAGAATCATATGTGAGAAATCATAAGTGGAGCAAAAGAATATGGCAGAAAACAGGACCCACGATAGGGCAATTAGCCACTGGGTACCTTAGCAGCAGAGAAGCAGAGAACACAAAAGAGAGAAGAGGAACTAAAACACACAAGCCCTCTTAAAAGAATATACTGGAACACACAGGCAGTAATAGAGCATGACTTCTGTCTTAATCTTGTGGCCCAAGCTTGTCTCCCTTCTCAGCTCATTGCATACATAATGAAAAGTCCCATGACTATCCTGTTTACTGAACTCAGAGCCTCAGGCCTTGTGTTCCAGCACTGCTGAGGCTATTGTAGGTCTTTCAGGCCTATCTTAGTACTCATCTGCTAATCTTGGTCATTATCCCAGACTTGGTCAATCTCTCTGTACAGGTATAACGTCCATGTGCTTAGACATGGTGTGTATTCTAGGAATAGACTTCAAGTGCCTAGCGCCTCTGGGCTCGTTGCATTGATAATGCCAAGTAATTTGCCTGTGTTCTTGATGCCTAATGGAAGTGCCAGTCACCTAGAAGTCCATGGGAAGCACTACGGAAAGGATAACCATTCCAGGAATGTTGGAAGGCACAGTGCTAGAACAGTAGAAAGGCAGTGGGGAGTGGACCCAGAAGAGTTAAGTTCTATAGGACAGAAATCAGAATCGTCCCTCCGTGAGAAGTCACCAGAACTTGCTCCTATGGTCTCCTAGGCATGGACAATAATGGGTCCACACAGAGCTACTAAAGATTTCCTCAAGACCATCTCCAGAACACGAGCTCTGCGGGATGTTCAGAGTCAGTATAAATTTTGGAGCCTTTGGTTTAAATAGATGTAAACACATTTTCCTATTACAGGACTTCTCAGAGCCTTTGATATGTTACTATAAACTGTGGAAACCCAAGAAAGGAACAGGATATTCAATGTTTCCCAAACTTATAATCTTGTAAAATGTTCATATTTACGACCACCTCTCCTCAAGTTCATATTTTCTCCCTGTCTTTTCTCTTTTCCCTTCCACGTTAGAGGGAAAAGCAGAGTCTACTCTTTCCTGCCTCAGGAGAGAGGCATGGCAAGGTTTCTTGATTTCTATTTTCAGATCCAACAGGGTTAGAGGAAAGAGAGGTTTGGGGATCCCAAGAGCAGGGACGCATGCTCACTATTCCCTCCCAGCGTCAGATATTTGAGTTTCCGAACTCACCAAAGACCCTGTGTCCCAAGCACAGTTCAGCAGCAGGAGGGACCCCATCTGAAGGGACTGTGCAGGTTAGGATGGTGGACACCTTCGCATAAAGCAGTGTGGATAGACATCACCCCAATGCCTAGGCATCTGTAAGATCAAAGAATCCTGATACAACTCCTTGAAGGGAAAAAAAAAAAACCTCCAAGTATGTCCAAGTTAAAATTTCCCATCAATCTGGAGGGATGCCAGATAAGAGTTAAAATCAAATTGATTCACAGAAAATACGGAATTGCAATATTTCCCCGCACAACTAAGTTTACATACTGAGATTCCTATCTGCAACATGCATTTGCCCATGGAGCCCCTTTTTTGTTGAGTATCTCAGAGGACTAGTTTTTGCAGAACACACGTAAGAAAATACTGGGGTAGATTATCCCATTTTAGAAGAGACAAGCCCTGATCAATATTCCTGACTCAAGAACTGTTGCCTCTGTTGAAAATCTGTGGTCTTCGAGTACCTCTGGAAGAGAATCTCCAGATTGCTTCAGTTAACATCCAGAATGCTCAGAGAGAGCTGTAAGCCCTTCCGAGAAGTATATTTGCTAGAATGGTGATGTTCGAAACTCCATTCTTTGAAAAAAAATAAGTCTGAATGTCTAGTGAACAGTTAGAATTTTTAACAAAAGTCCTAGGGAACACCAAAAAGGTGCACACTGGAAGAGAAGGAAACCTTCAAGGGCAAAAGCTGTTTTTCCTAACAGCCTGCTGAGCCAGTTCCCCTTAAGTCAACGAGTGCCAACACACGTAACAGAACTCGCTCCCTGCATGCACTGGGGGCCTTGGCTTTGGCTGCTCCCTCACTCGTGAGCATGAAAAGATTAAAGGAGATGAATCTCAGAAGGCATTTAGCAGAGGACCTGGCCTGCGGTAAACACATCTGGCAGTGGTGGTCGTAGTGGTGATAGTGGAACCATATAAAACCAAAAGGTAGATGAACTTTCTCTTGCAGCAAAGTCCCTGGGGGAGCCCAGTTGTAGTTTAGGTACGTTGAAATTGCAGTGTTGTTAAAGTTATAGGAAGAGAAGCAAGGCGTATCTGGGCTGGCAGCCCACCGGCCCAGTTCAGTCCTTAACTATAGAAGGGAGAGCATTTAATTAAATTTCTATCTTCCAAGGAGTGTTTCAGGGTGTTAGACTATCATTGCTAATGACTTTAGATATTATCACTCATTTGTCAGAAATAAATCTTCTCGAGCACCTAGAAACTGCAAATGGAGAAGAGATTCTACTAAGATGAATTCCTATGTTTTTGGATGACCTCTCAAGCCTGCATGAGATATGAGAGCATAAACATCTCTGACCCAGTGGCTATAGAGCTGATACCTTTTTTAAATTAATTTCTTGATCTTTGGAATCTCTCAGAAGTACAGCAATGCCTTTGCCTTTTCCAGATTCAAATTACTCCTAGAAAATAACCCTTCTATGACTATAGAACCACTGACATAGAACCACTGACTAATATTATTTTTTAATAGACATGATCCTCTTTTTTCCACCTTCAGTTATTCCCCCCAACTTTTATTGTGTGTTTGTTTTTTTGCCGGAATGGGCCACCATTACCTGCTCATTTCCATACAATGCAGCCATCTGGAATGAAGTAGTGAAGAAAGATATTGTTCTTTCAGAAATCTCCCTCCCACACGAGGTACGTGAAATGCAGAATTGGTATTTTTAGCTTTTAAGTCTTTTTATCAGAAATCTCTCATTATCTAACTCATCTGTTCTGAGGAACAGGCAGCCACATCAATAATTTTATGGCTTCCCTTGAAATTCAAAATTAGTTTAAAACCCATACATTTTCTTCTATGACCACCTCTCCTCAAAGTTGACAGCCTGGGAGTCCCACACAAATTGTCTACAAAGTAGTTCAACTAGTGACTCTTTGTGCAGAATCTCAGCTACAGTACTGGCTTTAATATTATCTAGTATTTGTTGCCTTGAACAGTGGTTAACTTGGTTGAAAATCAAACATGTAAGTAGGTATTAGATGATCCTTTACCAAGAGGATGTAAAACATTGTGGTCAAGAAATCAGACCAAGTCTGGTCATATCCCAGCTCTCCCACCTACAAACTGGAAGATCTGATCAAGTTACCTTATTTCTCTGTGCTTTACTTTCCTTATCTATAAAATAGGAATATCAAAGGACTCATCTCAAAGAATTGTTATGTAGATTAAACATGTGCTAAGTAAAACACTTAGAACAGTGCCGGGCACGTATCAAGCACTCAAATTTTAACTCAAGTAACATTAATATTAATAATATTGATTGCAGCTATAATATTAATCATAATATTAGTATTATTCCTGAATGCATATAGCCAAAGTTATTCTGTGGATGATTGTGTAAATTACTGTTCTTTATACAAACAGTTGCTAATTTTCATTATTTGGATTGTTGCTGCACCACTGCAATGATTCTGCCTGAGAAATGCCAGCACTTCAAATCTCTCCATCTTTACCTATTTGCTTCTTGGTTTCCATCCACACAAACATGCATGTGTGAACAGCAAATGCCAAAAACACACACCTAGTACTGAGAATGCAGCTTTACAATCATTCAGCACAGGTTTTGGAGACAGGATTCTACCTGTCATTGGCTTTAGGAACTATTCCCTGAGGATGCATTGCCCCTCATAGCAGAGTTACTGTGTTTATTATTAATACAATATAGCAATCCATGTAATGGATGCACCTCTGCAATATTCTTTGACTCTGAGGCTGTCTAGTAGATTGCTTAGCATAATGCAAAGGAAACCAAGCTCAGTAGAGCTGACCCACTAATCCTACTCCTGAGAATAAGAAAATAATTCAAATTGAGGGAGGGGGGTAAATATATATATATATACACACACATATATATACATACATATATATATATATATATATAAAATAAACATTTATTGCCTATGCAACCAGCAATAGGGAGATGATTAGATAAATGATGATACATCAACTTAATAGAACAGTATGGTGCAATTTTAAAATAATTATGACTGTGCAACAACATAGAGTTCAGTGACAAAAAACAGAACACAAAATTTTATCTAGTTCATTACTGCCTGGTTTGTGAAAGAAACAATGCAAAATCTAAATGTCATTGATAGTTAAATACATTATGATACATACATGCTAGCAAAATTGTGCGGCCCCATTAAAAAGAATAAGGAAGTTCTAAATGTACTGACATGAGAAGGTCTCCAAGATATATTGTTAGGTAGCAAATACAAGTCCTAGATCCAATATGTGAAATAATACCCCATTAAATCCAGCTGGAGTACGTGCGTATGTGTGCACGTGTGAGTCTATACGGAGTGTGTGTATGGAGTCAAAGGTCTGTAAGGTTACATACTTAATGGGGATAGCGGTCCTGTCTGGGCAGGAGAAGAACATGAAGGCTAAGGAAAACTAATGTCCATTCTATATTCTTCTATGCTGTTGGAACTTTTCATAATTAGCACTATTACTTTTATATTTTCAATAATTTTAAGACTTTATACTATTATTATACCTAGGTTAAAAAAAATGGTCACACATGGATCAGAGAAAGGCAATTTGTATGTTGGAGTGTGAGACTGTCAACAATTTTGGTATTCTGGTTTATTTCCTTTATAGTTAGTATATTTTGGGGTGGGAAATAAATCAAAATTTGAGAATAGCAATGGCTGCTAGTTATTAATTGCCTACTGCAGGGGATGCTCTTGACGCACCAATGCTCCCATCCCCTGGTTGCTGTGAGTGTCAGCAGATAACTCACAGCTGCCCCCTTCTCCAGGGAGCTACTTCACTGTCCCCACACCACCCTAGGAGCAGAGCTCATGAACTGACTAATGGGAATATAAAGGCCAGCCCCTGGCCTCAAGGTGGGGCAACGCTGTGGTATAATTATGCTCCCAGGTTCCCTATGGGATCAGGCTGAACCGACATCCACTGAGACTACATCCTTGCTTAGCTTTCCCCCCTGCTGTATTAGTCAGGGTTCTCCAGGGAGCAGAGAGAGAGAGATTTTTTTATTATAAGGACTTGGCTTACACAATTGTGAAGGCTGAGAAGTCCCAAGCTCTGCAGTCACCAAGCTGCAAACCCAGGAGATCCAATGGTACAGGTCCATTCCAAGTTTGAGTCTGAAGGCAGAAGACTGGTGTCCCAACTCAAAGACAGTAAGGCAGAAAAAGCAAATTCTCCCTTACTCAGTTTTTTTATTCTATTTAGGCCTTCAACAGATCGAATGAGGCCCACCCCCATTGGGGAGGGCAATCTGCTTTAACTCAATTACCCGTTCAGATGTTAATCTCATCCAGAAACACCCTCACAGACACACTCAGAATAATGATGAACCAAATATCTGGTCGCCCTGTGGCCTTCTCAAGTTGACACATGCAATTCACCATTACACCTGCCTTATTCTTTCTTCTCTCATATGCCTTCTCGTGAGAACACTCCCCCAATAAATCCCTTAAACAAGAATCCCCATCTCAGGTTCTACTTCTAGGGAATGTCACTTAAATTACCTACTATGTGCCAAGAACTTGAAGCACCAGCCTTCATTCCTCAATCTTCATGGCATAAAGCAGTAAGGTGGGAGGTTAGCTATCATAACAATTAGTTGAATGGACTTTGAAATATATAATATACTTTATCTCAACTTGTGGGTTTAAAAAATATATATTAGGGCTTCCCTGGTGGCGCAGTGGTTGAGAATCTGCCTGCCAATGCAGGGGACACGGGTTCGAGCCCTGGTCTGGGAGGAGCTGGGCCCGTGAGCCACAATTACTGAGCCTGCGCATCTGGAGCCTGTGCTCCACAACAAGAGAGGCCGCGACAGTGAGAGGCCCGCGCACCGTGATGAAGAGTGGCCCCCGCTTGCCACAACTAGAGAAAGCCCTCGCACAGAAACGAAGACCCAACACAGCCATAAATAAATAAATAAATACTTTAAAAATAATAATAATAAATATATATATATATATATTAGCAGGATAACTTTAGGCCAGTTACATAACCTCCCTCGAGCTCAGTTTCTTCATCTATAAAATGGAGCTAATTATGGTCCTCCAAGACTTAATTGACTTGTTGGGAGGACTCAACTGGCCCCTCCATAAGTGTCTGTTGAGTGAATGGAAGGAGATAATGCACCACAATGTTCATATATCTGCCTCGGGTACAGAGTAAAATCTTAATAAATACTGTCTACCAATACTCAGGTACCAGTTAAAGCCTATCCCCTTGAAGTCTAGGTCAGCTTGGATAGAACCACCAAGACCTATGAAAATCCAAAGTTCTCACCAGCTTTCTGCAAATTCCCAAGGGCTCCCATTCTCATCTGTCTCCTGGGCACCTGTGTCATCTCACTGATCCAGACCCCCTCCACTTGTATAATATACCCACACCCTAACTTCCATGAAACATTAGTGAGCATAACCAACTTTATCAAAAATTGAGCCAGGAGCAGCGGAAGGCAAGAAGACCAGCTGAGGACATGGAAAACGGAGACCATCACAGCCACACACACACACAACTTTAATAAATCAGGGAGCATCGTGGTTCTTAACACACCCTCTGGCCCTCCACCACCAGCACCCGCACCATCTTGCCATTTCCCCAGCCTCATTTCCTTTCTCCCTCCTCCTTATTGGCTCTTCTCACCTCTCTCCTCCCTTCTCTCCTTGCCCCATTCTTTTCCCTCTTCTGAAATCAATGCCATTCTCCCAGTACCCACCTACTCCCCCCAACTCCCGTTCCCAGACTTTGACAACCCAAGGCACTAGCAAAACAGGGGCCTTCCCTTTAACCAGACCCACCCTCTTTGGAAAGGAGCTTTCGTTTTAAAAATGAAATTTTGGTTCCTATAACATTATGTGTATAAATCCCAATGAGGGTGAATTTTAGCTTCATTTTACATAGGAAGGAATTGAGACTGAAAGAGCCTGGATCCCTTGCCCAAGCCAAAGGGTAAAGCAAGGATTTGAACCCAGGTCTGCTTAATTCCACGGCCAGTCCTCTCAAATGCTGCACTACCAAAAATATTCCAGGAGGCTACTTGGCGATATTCAAGCCTGTGACAACAGTCTGTACCTTAACTTTAGCCAGCTGTCCCTTGAAGATATGCCAGTGCTTTCAAGGGGCTTGGGCAAAATAGCATGAATTATTCAGCACAAACTATCAGTCCCATTACAGAAACAGCACAATAAACGTAATCCACCATCTTCTATGAAGAGTGATTTCCATATTCATTTGAGATGCCCTATTCTTTTCATTTCACTTCTTCAGACAAGTTGTTTGTGCATATAAGCTCTTAAAGTCTCTTTTACTTGGAATTATAGAATGTAATAACCCAGTGCATAACAAAATATGTGTTCATTGCGTATTTGATGATTAAATGAATGGCAATGACAATGTTTCAAGTGTGCAGCAGAGGCTGGGATGCTGAAGGGATTTTAATCCCAATTTCTGAGCCCCAAAAAAGTGAATTCATTCTTCATTACTTAATAATGGTCCTATAGACCCAAAGTCAAGCTCATCTCACCATACCTCTGCAAGGATTAATTTATTCCAACAGACAAAATATTTTCCTTTCCTTTTTTTTTTTTTTCTCAGTGAAAATTCTTAGTCACTGACTTATTTCATGCCCTAACCAAAAAACAAAACAAAACAAAAAAGGATTGTTCAAATGGCAGCAAGCTGAAGGCTTCAACAGTGTTAATCTAAAATAAGATCTGAAAAAATGAGATCTGAGGGTCAACATCAATTTTTACTTCACATCTGTGTTGTGTTTCAAAGCAAACACCACAGTTCTGCAAACATTTGCAAAGGGAGAAATACTCAGTGGCCAAATTTTTAGTTTCGAAACTCCACAGTGAAAATTTGCAAAGGGACTAACCCATAAGGCCACTGCCCCCTAAAATGTCCTCACAGCCCATCAGTCCCTTTGGCTAATTTCCTGCGAATTACAAGAATCTTTCAGATAGTTACTGGCTTTAAAGAATTTTCCCATGACATTCAGCCAATCTTCATCTCAAACGTGCCACAGATCAGCACTGTGGCTTTGAATAAGTCGTTAAATGGCTGTAAGCCTTAGTCTCCTCCTGGGTAAAATGAGAGGCTGGCACTCGTGCTCTCTAGAGCTCCGAATGCTGATACTTCATGATCCAATCAAGCTCAAAGAGAAGGAGATGCAAACTGCAACACCTAGGATTGGCATTAGGTATAAAGGCACATTTCTGGAAGCTAGAACTGCTGGTGGTGGGGTCACCAGACCCCCATCTCTAGACTCGGGTTTCCTCCTGAGCTGTAGAGGGTGGGTCCCCTACAGGAAGGGCCGAGACTGCCATCCAGGCCCTGTGCGTGCACAGATGGTGCAGCCTGCCCCCAGAAGGGTGGCCTCTTCTTAATGCACTCAAAGGAACGTTCTGGGTTCCTTTGAAAGGAAAAGCAAAGTTTAATAAAAATGTACTTTTGGGCACTAGCCTATCTGCTAAGAGAATGTCAAGCCCAGATGCAAGAGGGTCTATAATTTCCTATTCATCTCTCACACTTAAATGGTCACAGCAAAGCCAACTTCAGAAAAATGAAAGAACTGCCCCCTTAGAAAGATTTTGTGAGAAAAATCAGTGTAGGATATAAAGGACATTTATTGGTGAACAGGACTCAGAAGATACTGAGAAGTGGATTCAGATATACATCCATAATTTCAAAGGTTTTTCTGATGCGTGTCAGGCCTCCTGAATACCCAGCCTCCACAGTCTCTCCCACCAGCCAGGCTATCACTCTTTTCTCCTGTTTTAAGCCTCTTTCTTAACCCTGGTGCCTCAGATAAACCCAGCAACACTGAGGAGAAGTCCACACCACACAGTGAATGATCCGAGCCTGACACACCTTAGACTGGGGGTGTGGAGAAGCCAGGTGACCAAAGAGAGACGATGAGTGGGGGCAGGACGTGGCCATCACATCCACCACTCACACCGTTGTGCATCTCACACTGTTTGGGGCCACGTCCAGGAGAGCCCCGAACCCTGTTCCGGGAGCTCCAGCTCCTTTCTGGGATATCAGGGAAGACCTCTTGAGGAGGTAACATTGAAGCTGAAGTCTAGGCAATGAAGAACCAGGCCTAGGAAATGTAGGACTGCACACACAAAGAAGGCCAGAATGTTTAGGGAACGTAAAGAAGAGCCATGTGGCTAGAAAACGGTTCATGAGGTATAGTGGCTCTAGATGAAGCTGGAGAGGTGGGCAGAGGCCAGATCAAACAAGACTTTGGCTTATGTTGGGTTCCCCTGGATCAGGCCATGAGCAAGGATTTGAAATGCAAGTCATTTATTGGAGGAATCATATTCAGGGAGCAGGAAAGTGAGCTAGGAAGGGAAGAGAAGCAGTATGGGCGCGTGAGTGAGCTGTGGGCAACGGGGCTCAATCCCGGGGTTGGGGGGACGGGGGGCAGATCCTCTGAAGACTGCAGAGCACACCTCAGATTTCCATCAGCAGAGGGCCAGGAGAGTCGGGGTATTTATCCACCAACTCTTGTTCACTGGTTGGGACCTGCTCCTGGGGCATTAACTCCCAGGGGCGTTCTGCCTAGCCAGCTGCAGTCAGAAACCTCAAGCACAGAGTTGCAGGTGACTGCAGGAGAAAACTGCCCCAGTACACAGGTACAATGAGTCCCAAGGAGGTGTGGGCATGGCACCAACAGCACCTGCTACAGCCTTGCTGACAACGGTGAGGACTTTGGATTTTATTCTTTTTTTTAAATAATTTTTATTGGAGTATAGTCGCTTTACAATGTTGTGTTAGTTTCTACTGTACAGCAAGATGAATCAGCTACACATATACATATAACCCCTCTTTCTTGGATTTCCTTCCCGTTTAGGTCACCACAGAGCATTAAGTAGAGTTCCGCGTCTGGAGCCTGTGCTCCGCAACAAGAGAGGCCGCGATAGTGAGAGGCCCGCGCACCACGATGAAGAGTGGCCCCCGCTTGCCGCACTAGAGAAAGCCCTCGCACGGAAACGAAGACCCAACACGCCATAAATAAATTAATTAATTAATTTTAAAAAAAAATAGACATGTACCACAATGTTCACTGCAGCTCTATTTACAATCGCCAGGACATGGAAACAACCTAAGTGTCCATCGACAGATGAATGGATAAAGAAGATGTGGCACATATACACAATGGAATATTACTCAGCCATAGAAATAAACGAAATTGAATTATTTGTAGTGGGGTGGATGGACCTAGAGTCTGTCATACAGTCAAGTAAGTCAGAAAGAGAAAAACAAATACTGTATGCTAACACATATATATAGAATCTAAAAAAAAAAAAAAATGGTTCTGAAGAACCTAGGGGCAGGACAGGAATAAAGACGCAGACGTAGGGAATGGACTTGAGGACACGGGGAGGGGGGAAGGGTAAGCTGGGACGAAGTGAGAGAGTGGCATGAACGTATACACATTACCAAATGTAAAATAGATAGCTAGTGGGAAGCAGCCGCATAGCACAGGGAGATCAGCTCGGTGCTTTGTGACCACCTAGAGGGGTGGGATAGGGAGGGTGGGAGGGAGGGAGATGCAAGAGGGAGGAGATATGGGGATATATGTATATGTATAGTTGATTCACTTTGTTATAAAGCAGAAACTAACACACCATTGTAAAGCAATAATACTCCAATAAAGACGTTAAAAAAAAAATAGTGTATATATGTCAATCCCAATCTCCCAATTCCTCCCACCGACCCCCCTTTCCCCCTTGGATTTTATTCTAAGTGTAATAGGAAGCCACTGGAAGGGGTTAGAGCCAGGCATAGCCACTTTCCAGGGTACACTGAAGATGGTTGTTCTTGCTGCTGTGGAAAACCGTGGGAGGGAGGGTGCAGCAGTGTGGAGGAGTCATTGGTTCTAAAGGCCAGTGTAGTTCAAGGTCAAGTAGTTCTCTCACAGCTTTCTCATAGAGGCTGACCCCAAGCATCTCCTGACCTTACCCACCCTTTCAGCTGTCCCTTCCTAAAATCTCCCTCCTATTTTCTTTCCCATAGATGCTTATTAATCTCCTCACCTCTGACCATTCAAATTTAGGCTCTTCCAGAAAGACACTTGGCCCAAGCTTTTTCCTCACTTAACTGACCCACAATTTGTCACTTACACAAGGATTAGGTCCTACCTTACCTCGTGGCAACACTCTACATCCACTAGCATATGAGAACAGAGGGCAAAAATTCGACTTTCAAAAAGCAGGTGGAACAGTATTAAGCCAGACAGTCTGGGCTCGAAGTCTGTCTCTCCCACTTACTGCCCACATGACCTGTGACAAACTACTTAACTTCACTGAGGCTGTAAAATGGGGATAAAATGTCTTCCACCGAAAGCGGTGAGAAATACATGAGATATTACAGGCACAAGTACCTGGCCTGGTACGTAATAAGTGATCAATAAGTAAGTGCCCATTACTATCATTATGTTACCGTGTAATGAACATTCAAGTGTGTCCTTACCACAGTGTCAGAAAGAAAATAAAGGTGAAATACACACACACACACACACGCATGCACACACCTTTTTTATTCTGATGATCTGTCTGGTTTGGAGGAATCCAGGCCAAGGTTTTCACCCATTGTCCTGAAAAAGTATGCACAGGCTGTAGGCACTGTTCCCTGAACATCTAAGAAATCACTTGACTTATTGCCTGGGCACTTCAGAATGTCAGCACGAAGAACGCCAAGCAAAATTTAAGGAATATTAAGTAAACACCTGATATTCCTAGTGCTGAAGGAAAAAAGAAGCAATTTGTTCCTATTTTAAAACTATTTCAGAGGGAGAAAATACTGATTGAGCCTGGAAATTCAAGTTTTATGAGCAAAAACTATTAATATGATGTGAAGGATTGGGTCCCACCCACTCTTCCCCCATGGAAGTGAAGAGCATGACTTTGGCAGCAATTAAAATCTAAGGGCTTTTGCCAATGATGAGTTCTTCTGTCAAAAAGCTAAATTAGAGACTATTTGAGACTTGTTTGGTTTTGACTTCCACCCATTCCCCAGTGAAAACAATTAAAAATGGGCCAAACATCATGTTCCTCAATTATACAAATGAAGGTTGAAAATTACGTATAAGTTGACCATTTTAACAGGTATGCTATTTGAAAAACTAGGAGTGCGGACAGAACTTCTTACTCAACGACTCCCCTTTTCCCTGCTACACCCCATGACTACTAAGCTTGCAGACTGTGTGGAGACACTTCCATTAGGGAGTAGTTTAAAGAGCCTTGAACTTGGAGCCAGGGGATTCCATCTTTGGACCTCAGTTTTGTCATCTG
This sequence comes from Balaenoptera musculus, assembly GCF_009873245.2. Taxonomy (NCBI): domain Eukaryota; kingdom Metazoa; phylum Chordata; class Mammalia; order Artiodactyla; family Balaenopteridae; genus Balaenoptera; species Balaenoptera musculus. The sequence continues at coordinate 54,009,935 of NC_045787.1, forward strand.
TAAAATGAAAATGTTGCATTACGAGTGGTAAGAGGTCTTTAAATATCTTTGGATTTAAATATTTTATGCTGTCAGGTGCTGCTAAGAGAACTCAACCAATGTTTCCCTCCTAAAAGGTTAGGAGGGCTTCTAAACTTTTCCAGAAAGGAATAAAAGTGATGGAGAAGGAGGAGAGGCAGGGCACGGAGGGAGACGGGCACAGTAGCCATTCTTACTACGAGGCTCTCTGGAAGCCACTATGAAGGAACTATACTCAACATTTTGTAATAACCTATAAGGAAAAAGAAGAATCTGAATCACTTTGCTGTACACCTGAAACTAACACAACACTGTAAGTCATCTATACTTCAATTTTTTTTTAAAAAGTCCAAAAAAAGTTTTTAATAAATAAGTAAAAGAAGTTACACGGAATAAATGAGGAGTCGCTCAGGTGACACAGCCCCCTACCCTCTACAGGAGAAATGAAGAGAAAGGCTCATCTTCTCCACAACTCTAAAATATCCAGGCTTTACATCACATATTCAAGTTTCAAAGTATTTTCAAAGTCGTTTCGATACTTGTCAACACTCTAAGCCTCCTTCTGAATATCTAATAAATTTTAGCATCTTCCCCCCAGAGTTTATATGTCAGAGCACAACACTTCCCTTAGTGTTTTATTTCAAGGAGTGTTCTGCGTCTGCACACTCCAACATTACAAGGACTGTGGGGGGTTTGGATTGCCTTTGACAATTTCTTCTACCAGCCCCGTGTTCATGCAGACCCATCACCAAATTGTCAATTCCATCCCCTGCACCAAAAAAAAGGCAGAATGTCTTAAAAGTTCAGAAGGATGGTCACCATTAGCAAATTCCCTTTTCTCTTCTGTTCTCTCAACAAATGGCCACAGAGAGGACAGATATAGAGATATAAGCAATATATGCCTGAGCTCAAGTAGTCAGCTACATTGCAGCAATGATTATGCCTGTTGCCCCACAGGCGTTTTGTTCCTCCCATTGTGATGCTAATATAGGGCCTCGGTTCTCAAACTTGAGCATGCATCAGAATCACGCGGAAGACTTCTTAAAACATAGATTGCTGCCCTCCACCCACTCTCCCCAAGGTTTCTGATTCAGTCACTCTAGGATTGGGCCTGAGAATGTGCATTTCTCACAGGTCCATCTGCGCCTCTGATGCTAGTGGTCCAGAAACCACACTTTGAGAATCACAGGCATGGGGAAACCTGTGAGCCTCCGGTGAAGTTGGAGCCTGCCCATCCCTGAGATTAAAAGAAGTCAGAGAAGGAAATGTGGGCTCATTTTATTTCTTCTTTAAGTTCAGATCCAATTAGCATTTATGGAGTTATGTGAGGCACTGGGTCAAATGCTTTCAAACACTTTTAATTCCCTCCATGGCCTGTGCTATAGCTATTGTCATCCTCATTTTAAAGAGAAGCAAATTGAGAGATTTGCTTCAGAGGGATTAAGAAACTTGCCCAAAACCACAGAGCTAGTAAGTAGAAGAGCCAGAATTCAAGCTCAGGTCTTCTGACTCCAAGTCTGTCAGGTGACCTCAACAATGCTGTATATTCCCAGTCTCTAGGAGGCTGCCCAAGGACTCAGGGCAGAGGTCATAAATGGCATTGATGGAGGATGGGGGAAGCACTGCGGAGGGACATTAAAGGGACTCTTCGCATGCACGTCTGGCTCAGCGGGCTGACAGACCAACTCCTTTCCCTGTACCTCAGCTCTGCCAACTGAGAAACCGAAGACTGAAATAGTTGCCACCTACCCCCCAGCTTGTTCCCAAGAATGAGATAAGAGCTCTCGGCTGTTATATAAGAAGCGTTTTTCTTTCCAGTCCCTCTGCTTGCTGAGTAGCCCGAAAGGCTCCAGATCTTATAAATGATGGGATTCACCGTTACTCTCTTGAACCCTCTGCGATGGTCACCCTGTTCTCCCATCCTGACTCCTACCTCCCCTGTGGCCCTAACATCTGCAAGCTGGGAACTCCAAGTTCAAAGCGTGTGCCTAAAATGACGTGTGCATTTCAGAAACTCCATTTGTTCCTGCAGAGTGACTGATGGAGAGTTGTTCTGACAGCTCGGTTGGGCACATTTTTAGGTGTTCCTCAGAGTCCGCCCTCACTCTGTACCTCGTGGGCCCCTAAGGCATATGCCGTAGGCTCTGCCTGCTGAGTAGCTGGCAGGAGGCATGTTGCACCTATTCTGTCAGCTTAGAAGGGCTGTGTCAAGAGCCTCATCCTCTTAGAATTAAGACTCTTTTGTGGTGCTTCATTGGTCTCGTCTAATGAACTGAGAGAAACGCCCGGATTCCACGTTAGTCAAAGACTGAACATTCCAGAGAATACATAAGTATTCTGGAGTCCAAGTGAGCAAATAAAAGATTGATTTCTTTTCGTTTCATTTTCTTGGCTTTGTGTCTCATAGGGATGGCCAGCTTCCCTTTTCCCCAGTCTCTCCTCGTGGATGTTTGTTTATTAGTGGAGCAGAGTGAGATCCTGAAAGCCTTCCCCTTGCTCTGAAGTTCTGATTGTAATGGAAACAGTCACCAGGGGGTGAAGTGTCACTGTGGTTATCTAATGATCAAGGACAGCACGCCTGAGAGACAGCAAGGAGCCATGGTCTCTGGCTGTCACCACATGGCTTATTCTGCCTCTACTCTCTCTGTCCCGCCAGTGACTAATTGATTTGTGAAAGCGCTTGGAGGTACTCTGAGGGGGGAAGACACTTTACATCTCCTTATGACAAATCCTCAGAGGAACAAAAAATCCATTTCATGCACAAATTTCCCTGCTTGACTCTTTCCTCCATTCAATTCCCAGTTAGCTAAATCTTCAGCACCCAAAGAATTCAGAGACAAAAAAAAAATTCTTCTGATGCCTGGTTCCTGCCAAACAAAGAGATTCGCACATGAAGGGAAAAAAAAAAAACAGAATCGATAGTAAAAATGAGAAACAGAAAAGTAGGCAGTAAAGAAGGAAAGTAGTTCTGTGGTCCTTAAGGAACTAATTTAAGACAATTACCAGATCCCAAAGTCCACAAGTGCTGTTTCTAACACTGGCCGCTAGTGAGGAGAACTCATGAAAAGCCAGAATCTTAGAGTGCAGCCTCCTGGCAACTTCATTTTATCACAAGTAAATTCTAATAGACTGACTTTTTTTTTTTTTTTTTTTTTTTTACCTCTGGCAACCAATCTAACGTTTCTATACATAGACTCAAAAGCGCTGTCAGCCTTTTGTAAATCCATCCCCCAAAATGTACCGAAGGGTTGATTTGGGATGTCTTGCTGCCCAGCTGGGGCTGAAACTTGCATCCTGACTTTCTGATTCAGCTCCTGCCTACAGCGCATTTGCTTTTTAAAAAGAGTTTGCCAGGGCTGCAGAAAGAGTTGAAGGAATATTGATAAGAGAACTGAGCTTTTATCAAAAGCAGCTTCTTGTAAGTGAACTTGGCCCAAATTCAGAGTTCTTCCCCTGTTGCTGACTGATCCCAGGGTACCCTTGGGTAAAAGCCAGTAAAGTCATTCCTGGGCCTTTTTTCCATGCAAATGTTAAGCTCTTTGGACAGCTGGGATAAGGAGGCTAAATTCATTCATTTATTCACTCAGTATTTATTAAGTACCTGAAACGTGCCCGACTCATAGGTAGAACTTATTTTTTAATCACTAATTGTATGTTTGATCTGCAGAAATAACTTGTCCGTTGTTTGGAAGCAGTACACCATGAGACAGTGGATGCGGAGAGAAAATAGAGGAAACTACTTTTCTCCCTTCTTCGCAGCCCCTCAGATAAGTTCCGTGGGGAGGAGAGTTCTGAAGCACTGAGCCACTTTCAGATTGCAAACTACAGTGAATTACTTTGGCAAGTCCTATTCCATCAGTTTAAATCTGATACAGAATAACGCATAGCTTTCCAGAACCATCTATGTCCAGAACCCACATTAACTGCTTAGGATATTTTCTAAAATACCTACCTACACAGAAGAGAATTTTTTAAATGAATTTTAAAGACACTCAAAGGTTATCCTCCCCCCATTGCTGGGCTCTCTCAATGGCTACAGGTGACCAAGCAGCCCCCAAATCAGACACTAGTCAAAATAACATGGCTGATCTTTTAATCTTTTGCAAATTCAGTCAAACAGCCATCATTCTTGTTCTATAAAATGGATAAGTATTTTTTGTCCAGCTTCACAGGATTCAAATCTATCTTTCATTGCTGCATAGACAAAATAATGTAATTATAATAAAAAGAAGTTGTATTTGAACAGTCTTTACTAGTTTATAAAACATTGTATAGTTTATAAAAGCATTTAATCAAATAACTTTAATATTCAGTCAACAAACAATTATTGGCCTAATAGATCTCCCTGGTGCCTAGCTTAGGGCTTAGTGGATGAAGAATAAGATATGGTCTCTGCCATTAAGAAATCCAGAGTCTAGTGGGTGAGAAAGACAAGTTAGCAATAACCACAATATAAGTGCAATAGAGAAATATAAAGGTGAAGGGGTAGATAGAAGAAAGATAACAGACATAGTATTCAAAATTTAAATTGGTATTTGGGGGAGTTCTGTTTACTTATAAGCTCCTAGACACCAGGTATATCTAGGTTTATGTGCATACACAGAAACATAATAAAGTATTTTTGATGGGAGTGCAAGACTGAGGGTGGCAGCTATTATAATGGAAGAACTGGTGGTGGAAGAAGTGGTGATGATGGTAGGTTTTGGAAGACTTGGGCATTTCTTGGTTCACTAGAATTGACGTCCTTTCCCGGTATAGTACCAATTCCCAGCCATCCCAGAAACATCTCTCTTCCTAGCCTGACAGTCCATTGCTTCACTGTGAGCCAATATATACACACAACCGCAGCAAACAACAACCACAAAATATTAGCAGTGACCAACTATGTGGTAACAAATCACGTGCTAAAGAACTGACAGCCAGTGACCACTTAGAGATGTACCTAGATGCCAGGAAAGCAAACAGGAAACCCTCTGCGCAAACCTGCCTTAGATTAGTTGAGCACCATTTGCATGAACAGAAGAAGCAACAATCATTTTGAGGAGGGTGAAAAAGCCAGGCAGGGGATGAAGAAACCAAACACGAATTGAAAGCGCATGACACAAGCCCCTGGCTCGTGCAGCCTCACAAAGAAGCGCATGAAATAAGCTTCTTGCAGAAGGGCGACTATCAGAAAGAAAAAATGGTTGTAATAAATCCTGACAAAAGCCAACAAAAGAAAATGTTGGACAACTTGTTAGATAAATATTCAGTAAGGCTGATCCACCTCACTGGGTTGTTGTAAAGAACAGCTAATAAAAAAAAGATTGTCAAGGACACTGCAAACACAGAAGAACTAACCAATAATAAGAACATTAATAATAAGGGAGGGCCTAGGAATGAAACCAGTTCCATCAAGACCAAAGATGTTGAGCAACCAGCACAGAAATAAAGAAAACAGATACAATTGCCTGGAGGTAGTCCAAACAAACAAGAACCAAATATTTTTTTACTCTTAAGTTCGAAAAAGAAGACAAGTTTACAGGGTATAAGACTATAAATAAATATTGGCCAGTGGGCTCTTGCTTTTCCCTGGCGGCAGCTCCCTTTGAAATGACTTCCTGGACGGAGGGGGTGAGGGAGTTGAAGGCTCCTATCCTCCTCCCTAGAACTCACGGTCCGCAACAGGAAGCCTTCCCTCCCTAGTCTTGATGATTTGGGGTTGGAAAAAACACTGGAAGGAATCCAAAGCTGTGGTTCGTTTCATTCTTTCATTTCCTGCCTTTGCCAAATACTGACAATTACAAACAAATGTTGTCTTCACGACTTTCTCCTAGATGAACATCCTGCTCATTTCGGTTGCTTTTGTGTATGTGACTCGAGAAACACTTTCTAAATCCCCAAGGTGACAGGATTTCCACGTAATGATAATGATTATTTAATGGCATCATCACGATGGGCTGCCTGGGCAAATGAAAAGCTTGCTGGGTCTAAAGCATTCACTCGAGTGAGGTAAATTAACGCTTTCCAGGGTACCAGATTTCCCACTGGGACCCTAAAGAAGGCAATTCATTACCCAGGCATTCTCCACCCCCAACATTGCCTTCTACCAGCAAGTTCTTCAGTTGCTTAAACTGTCAGACCTCTCGGCCAGTGTGGGAAAGTCCAGGAGAGAGAAGAATATGCTGAGAAGGTCCAGGCTGGGTGGATATTTTTAGTCATCTGAAGATAGTCCAGGCGTGATCACCATCACCATCATCATCACAGCCCATGTGAATGCAGTCCATCTTATTTTCAAAGCACTTTCATCTCATAAATCATTCCCTTTGATCCTCACAATAATCCCCAAGGTATGGAAAGCAGGTCTTACTACAGTCAGCACCTGGCTATGGCAGTAAGAAGGGCACAAATGGTATGGAGGTAAGCCCAGAAGACACAGGGAAGAAAGAAAGGGTGCAGCAGAAAGAGGGGGCAAACCCCCAAATCAGTAGCCTCAAAAGCCTTGAGGGTCTGGGACCAGGGGCCATGTAGAGTGAGGACACATAATGGCATATGGAGGCAGAATGTGAAGAGGTGTGGGTGTCTGATTAGATAGACTAGGTTTAAAAATATTCCTGATTATCTGCTGTGTGAAAGATTGGTATTACTAAGTCCAAAAATCAAGAAAGATGGAAACTAAAATGAACCAAGTGTCTACTATTTGCCAAGTGTTTTCCTGTAAGATCTTAACAGACTTAATCTTCACAAATAATCTATTCAAGGCAGATATTATCAACCCATTTTTTACGGATGAGAAAACTGAGGCTCAAAGCAGTGATGTTATTTGCCCAAGATCACATACCTGTTAACTGGAAAAGATGAGATTCAGGGACTAGGAGAGAGACAGAGCAAGAGAAGGCTGGGGGCCCTGGCCCGGAATGACTAGCGACAAGCTTAGGGCAGCAGCAGTAAGAGCATCACAAGAAGAGTTTAAGAATGAGGAACAAAAGTTTCCTGAGCCCTGGGTTCCCTGTGTCCTTTCTGCCCTGGAGGCTGGGGTCACAGTGCCTGACCAAGGTGGAAGAGGTGGGGTGACAAGCAAGATGGTTCCTGGCAGTTACCCCTCTTTTACACATGTGGAAACTAAGTTCCAGAGAGGAAAGGTCACAAAGTAGTCAGGGAGAACTTGCTCTTCTTTTGCAGGAGCAAGAGGAAGATACAATGTCTAAAAACACAGAAGTCTTGGAGGATCATGGCAGCTGGCATGGGTTTGCCTAAAGGATTAGGCTCGGGCTGGTGAAGGGCAGAGATGGTAGAAGCAGAATGGTCAGAGCCAACGAAACCTAAGAGGGGCCTGGGGTAGTGGAAAGGAACACTCTACAACTTCTTTGCTGTGGCACCTTGGACAAGACATTTCTCTAAGTTTCATCTGTAAAACAGAGAAAATAAAATCCACCTCATGGTAATTTTATGAGTATTAAATTTTATATGTGTGTGTGTGTGTACACACACACACACACACATATATTGTTCTTAAGCATTTGAAAGACGTTTTCACGTTGAGATAGATGGTCTCTGGGGAGAGTAATGTAACAGGCAAGAATAGCATTTGGATTTGGAGCAATCCCTTCTTTGCATGTAGTAAAATATTTCTATTGAAAACCCACTTTCCCCAATCCTTGTGAATTCAACCTATGTCATAAGCAAGACTTTTTTTTTTTTTTTTTTTTACTTTTTTTTATTTTTGGCTGCCTTGGGTCTTTGTTGCAGCACACGGGCTTTCTCTAGTTGCAGCGAGCAGGGGCTACTCTTCCTCGCAGTGCATGGGCTTCTCATTGTGGTGGCTTCTCTTGTTGTGGAGCACGGGTTCTAGGTGCGTGGGCTTCAGTAGTTGTGGCACGTGGGCTCAGTAGTTGTGGCTCGCAGGCTCTAGAGCGCAGCCTCAGTAGTTGTGACGCACGGGCTTAGCTGCTCCGCGGCATGGGGGATCTTTCCGGACCACGACTCAAACCCATGTCCCCTGCATTGGCAGGCGGATTCTTAACCACTGCACCACCAGGGAAGCCCAGCAAGACTTTGTGATTCTAAGAAGCACATAGAAAGCCATTTCCGTGACTTTTTCCTTCTGCAAGACTTATTTAACATGTTTCTTCTGACAAACTATGAACCATTCTGCTTTAAATAAAGAAGATTCCTCCTGGCGGGAGAATGAATCAAGGGCAATAACATTCTGCCTGACCCTTAATAGCATGTCAGGGTCACATCCAGTAACAGTACATAAAGCCTTCAACCAAATTGCCTCCAGCTTCTCTGAAAGAGTTGCCCAAGAGAGCCCATCCACATTCATTTCTGCAGTGACTCCAGGCACCAAAGAGAGCCATTCCCAAGGAGGAGGGGTGGCAATTGTGGGCAATGTCATTTGTAGAATTCCCTGCAAAAGAGCTTCGAAAGTTTTAGCTTACAAGTCCTGAATAAGTCAGAGAATCTTAGAGTTTGCAAGAAACTCCTTGCCCACCTGATCTAACCCCCAACTCTAACCCCACTGGTCAGTGTTCTCCCAGAGCTAACATGGGGCTTCTTCATACAGACCTGGGTCTGGGGAAGTCATTTCTAGGAAGTGCCCATAGTACAACTGGATATAAATAATATAGTACCAAGAACCCACTAAGTGACTCATTCGAAATGTCTTCAATTTCTCTAATCCTCTTATTCTATTATGACTTGTGAATGTCCATATTTTATATTAATGTATTCTTATAATATGCACACAACCAGCCAGCACCGTGACAAGCCACTCAGCCCCCTGAATAGTCCCAGCATACCCTCTTTGCCATCTCCCTCTCCACTGGGCCCCCTCCTCAGGCCACAGCACCAGCTCACCTTCCAAACACCAACCCAGTGTGGGCTGAGGACACTGGCCTCAGAGATAACCTCCTTTCCATGTCCTCCCCACTTGCCAAGTGAGGACAGGGCAGGGCTGAAGTCTAAAACCAGACCAGCTGGACCTGAACTTAGCCCTGGCCCTCACCTTCAGTCCCATCACCCCATCTGGCAGCATCGCTCTGTCACTGGGCATTGCAAGTGGACATTAGTTGACTTTAGATTTGAAGTGGTAGGCTGTCCAGCTGCCAGGATCTGAGAGGAAAGAGGACCCCTAGCAGGTCATAAGCAACCTGCAGCAAAGCCTGAGAACCGGGCTTCCTTAGCAGTGCAGTGGTTAAGAATCCTCCTGCCAATGCAGGGGACACAGGTTCGAGCCCTGGTCTGGGAAGATCCCACATGCCACAGAGCAACTAAGCCTGTGCACCACAACTACTGAGCCTACACTCTAGAGCCCACGAGCCACAACTACTGAGCCCACATGCCACAACTACTGAAGCCTGCGCGCCTAGAGCCCGCGCTCTGCAACGAGAGAAGCCACTGCATTGAGAAGCCCACGCACCGCAACAAAAGGCAGCCCCTGCTCGCCGCAACTAGAGAAAGCCCGCGCACAGCAACGAAGACCCAACACAGCCAAAAATAAATAAATAAACAAACAAATAAATAAATGCATGCATGTCTGAGAACTTGAAAGGGGCTACAGAATGAAACTTTGACCTCCCGGCTTTCCAGTCGGATGTGTGATGCCTTGTGCTTCTGTCCTGAAGTTAGGCAAGCCGGTGTGATTCTGTAAAAGTGGGAAGCCAGCCTTGTGCTCTAATTCCAACTGATAGATTAGCCAGGAAAATGTCACTAAAAACATTCAGTGGAATTTGTTTGCAGATTCCCAGTCAGCACAAGCTATTAAAACGAAACTAAGTCATAGCTTGCTCTTCAGTAAGTCTTATCTTTCTGTTCTCTCAGGATTTCCCATGATAGGAGGATAAGGCTTAGGTAACACTGGCTTCAGGTGACTTAGTCATCATCAGGAGTGAAGCAGGGGGAAAACCTCACTGGGTTATCTCTGCCTAAATGCCCCAAAGCAGCCACCGCTTGGCTGGGCTTAACTCGGACAACTAGAACAGTGGTTTTTTTTCCTCCCAGGATGAGCGGCTCTCCACACTAGAAATGTGGAGGGGCTGCTAGAGAGTAGGTGGTACCACTGAAGCAGCTGAGAACTCTGTAGCAGAAACCATCCTCCTGGATTTCACCACAAAAGAGCAGAAGCAACTGTCCGAACACAGCCTTACACAGAATAAACCGTGTGGGACATAAGGGTTGCAGGGAGCGGAGAGCCCGTCTGGAGCTCTCCCCAGCAGCCTGAGCAGAGGCTGCATTGGTAACCAGCAGTTCTCTCCAGCAGTTCTCTCCTGCCCCCCAGTGCCCTTGGCTGCCCACGGTCCCCACTGCGCCCCAGACTCCCTCCAAGTCAGCTTCTTCTGTGTCTCCCTCCCTCAGGGCAAAGCACTGCATTTTCCAAGGTAACACCTAGCTAATCTAATATAATCTAATCTGAAAGCGTTAGTGAGTATTATTGGATTAATACGCTATTACTCCTAGAAATACCATTTGCATTCCAGAGACACAGGGCCTCAAACTGAAGGAGTGGGAATTTCCATTACCCTGGCAGGCTAGGAAGGAGGCAATTTTGCAAGGGGTGAGAATTTCAAGACCAAATTTAAAGACTTAAAAACAGCCTTGCCTATTCCTACAGCTGGGAAGGTTTTGAGTTTCATTTTTTAAAAGCTACCACGTAATCTTCTTTCTAACTTTTTCCCCACTTCCTCAGTACTGATGTGCTCAGAGGCCTCGAACTCTCTTTTAACGTCAGGTGATAACAATGGTTGGTAATGCCTGCACTCTACTTTATGAGTGGGGATTTCAGTGCTTAAAAAAAAAAAGAAAGAAACATACCTCCCCAATTATTTAAAGTAATCATGCCTATACTTCATTCTTTTTACTTTGGTCTATTCTTCATAAACCTAATAAGCTACTTCAGAAATATGCAAGAACTCTTAGAAAGGGAGCTACCATGTAGTGTGTACATGCTAATGTACACATATTAATATATTAATATATAATGTAATATATGTTCTAAACCAATTATATACATTGTCTCCCTCCTCATAACAACCCAATGAATTAGAAGCTATCATCCCCATTTTTTAAACGAGAAAACCGAGGTACTGAAAAGTTAAATAAATTAGCCAAGGTCACATAGTTGCAAGTGTTGGAGGAGGAATCCCAACACAATTTCTGAGACCAAAGCTTGCCCTCTTAACCATTACCTTCTCCTACCAGATATAAAGCAACATATTTCTACCATTTTGAGCTTTTCCACCTTACAGTGTTGAGTCAGTAATTCTCAACGTATGGTCCCTGAACCAACAGCATCAGTATCCCTCAGGAAACTTGCTAAAAATTGCAAAATTGGGGGCCCACTCCAGACTTAAAGAATCAGAAACTCAGGAGGGTAGGGCCCAGCAATTTGTGTTTTAACAAGCCTTCCATGTGATTCTGGTGCGCACTCAATATTGAGAACCACTGGACCAAGTCATCAGTGCAGATTCTTAAAGATCTGGGACTGGGTTAGCAGTAACTCCTTTTTAACGTTCATTCCTGGAATAATTCCTTTTCAGTTAGAAACTTCCACATAATTTTATTGTAATTCTAGGGAGATTTGAACAAATGAACACTGTTGGCACATGCTTGACAGGTGTGCAACGTTGTGAATGCAAATGAGGTAATCAATGCAAAAAATAGTTTCTCAAAATCCTGTAAGGTAGTCTAACACAACTGAGTGTAAAAGCAGTATAACGAGTATTCTTGAGTTCAAAAGGGGGGGAGAGGAAGGTTACCTAAATCGGCTACACCTAATCAGCGGCCATCAGTCTGCTCCCTACTTGTGCAAAATTACATGGAATGTCATGAAAAGTACCTGGAGGATTCACCTGACTGGCATCTAAACAGCTTGTTTCCCCCTTTCTCTTCATTCTGTGCTGCTGCTTTCTTAAACCAAAATAAGACTGAGGCACCCACTTTGGCCTGGAAAAAGCCCACCAGGCTGAGGCCGTCCCACTCCCACCAGCTGGAAAACCTCTGACTGGCAGGCAGGAACACACCTGTGTGCACACCTGTGCTTTATGACTCGGGGCTGAGAATAGGCCGTTTTCCAGGAAGCAAGTTCTATACTCAGTTTCTTACACCCCACGTGTCTTGGAGCTTGTTCAATATTAGCCTAGGTGTGCCCTACATAAAAGAAAATAGAAATTCACAGCCATCATTCTAACTTGATCTGAAAAAGAAAAATGATTTGAGTTGGTTCTCAAACGGGGCCAGAGGTTAAAAGTAAGGGGAATTTTCCTCACTGAAGCTGAGTCAGTGACCTCGACCTTCTCAAACCAGAGTGAAGCTGTTCCTGCCCGGCAGGGAGGGGGTCTTTCTGGTGGAAAACAAAGTTTGGATTCTGTAGTCACGTTGGCCAGTGGTGCAGTCCCAGCTGGGGAACTTGCTAGCTCCTAAGTGGCAGTTCCCAGCTGTGTGACTCTGGGAAATATGCTTCACTGTCGTGAGCCTTGGTTTCCAGAACTGCTTTAGGAAGGGGAGTGCAGGGAGCACAGGGTCAGGAATTATATCCATCAGACAAGAAGGAGGAGAATAGGGCATATTGGCCTAACCAGGCCAGACCTACCTCAGGAGCTACACAGTTAATGCCGGCTCTCTTCCTCTTCCCCCCCTGAAGTGCCCAGGTGGACTTTCACCTGCCTCAGTGGGAGCCTCAGCCTCAAAGAGCTGTCACCAGGGGTTACATAAACAGAGCTTGATAAACAGGGGTCAAGTGCCCTGTTAACTGGTCTCACAAGCTAGCCGAGGGAGCCTGGTATAGGAGTGAGTGGTTTCTAATCTTGAAATACAGAACAAGGCCGGGATGCCTCACATCTTAAAGGGAAAAGCTATAATCCCCTAGTCCGGGTCAGATCACAGGTCTTCCCCTAAAACCCCTGGGAACCCACTTCCTCCCCACAACTCCTCACACATAAACACACCCTAAAAACTGACAAAGGCAGTACTCAGTTAATCCCTAAATATTCAGGGGAATGGCACACCAACCAGCTACAGAGAAGAGAAACACCTGGTATTAATTACATTTAAAAATTTTCCCAGAACACAGTGGAGAAAAGACAGCCTCTTCAATAAGTGGTGCTGGGAAAACTGGACAGCTACATGTAAAAGCATGAAATTAGAACGCTACCTAACACCATACACAAAAATAAACTCAAAATGGATTAAAGACCTAAATGTAAGGCCAGACACTATCAAACTCTTAGAGGAAAACACAGGCAGAACACTCTATGACATAAATCGCAGCAAGATCCTTTTTGACCCACCTCCTAGAGAAAAGGAAATAAAAACAAAAATAAACAAATGGGACCTAATGAAACTTAAAAGCTTTTGCACAGCAAAGGAAACCATAAACAAGATGAAAAGACAACGCTCAGAATGGCAGAAAATATTTGCAAATGAAGCAACTGACAAAGGATTAATCTCCAAAATTGACAAGCAGCTCATGCAGCTCAATATCAAAAAAACAAACAACCCAATCCAAAAATGGGCAGAAGACCTAAATAGACATTTCTCCAAAGAAGATATACAGATTGCCAACAAACACATGAAAGAATGCTCAACATCATTAATCATTAGAGAAATGCAAATCAAAACTACAATGAGATATCATCTCACATCAGTCAGAATGGCCATCATCAAAAAATCTACAAACAATAAATGCTGGAGAGGGTGTGGAGAAAAGGGAACCCTCTTGCACTGTTGGTGGGAATGTAAATTGATACAGCCACTATGGAGAACAGTATGGAGGTTCCTTAAAAAACTAAAAATAGAACTACCATACGACCCAGCAATCCCACTACCGGGCATATACCCTGAGAAAACCATAATTCAAAAAGAGTCATGTGCCATAATGTTCACTGCAGCTCTATTTACAATAGCCAGGACATGGAAGCAACCTAAGTGTCCATCAACAGATGAATGGATAAAGAAGATGTAGCACATATATACAATGGAATATTACTCAGCCATAAAAAGAAATGAAATTGAGTTATTTGTAGTGAGGTGGATGGACATAGAGTCTGTCATACAGAGTGAAGTAAGTCAGAAAGAGAAAAACAAATACTGTATGCTAACACATATATATGGAATCTAAAAAAAAAAAAAAAATTGGTCATGAAGAACCTAGGGGTAAGACAGGAATAAAGACGCAGACCTACTAGAGAATGGACTTGAGGACATGGGGAGGGGGAAGGGTAAGCTGGGACAAAGTGAGAGAGTGGCATGGACATATATACACTACAAAATGTAAAATAGATAGCTAGTGGGAAGCAGCCGCATAGCACAGGGAGATCAGCTTGGTGCTTTGTGACCACCTAGAGGGGTGGGATAGGGAGGGCGGGAGGGAGGGAGATGCAAGAGGGAAGAGATATGGGGATATATGTATATGTATAACTGATTCACTTTGTTATAAAGCAGAAACTAACACACCATTGTAAAGCAATTATACTCCAATAAAGATGTTAAAAATAATAATAATAATAATTTGCACCCACAAAATGAAGAATTTTTACAGTTGAAAACATATAAGTAATGTCTTTAGAAAACCTCCAAGAAAAGAGCCCAAAACGCTTTTGAATAATAGCAACATAATTAGAATGGGTCAGAGCTGCTAGAATCTCTACTATGAAAGAATCTTTTTTAGATACCTCATTTCTATGTTATTTTAAAGATACTCATTTACAATAGCACCTAAAATTCCCTATAGGACCCTGCCACTGTTAGCACAGACAGGCAGTGTTCTAGTGGGAAACATCCTTGACAAAACCCACGTTGGCTCTCTCTCTCTCTGTGTAACTCTGACCCCTTTGGTTATCACTGAAATGTAACCAGAGACCAGCTCTCTCCCTTCCTCCCTTGCCTTTTTTCAAGGTCCTTATAACAAAGTAAGATATTCTTAATGAGTACCCACTCCCAACTGTGGTTTGGTTTGAACAGCTTAAGGCAAGACTTTGGCAGTTCTTTGAATTACTGTGTTAGGAAGTTATTATGTGATTAAATGAGATAATATGTATGAAAGCAAGGGGCAGAGTATCTGGCATACAGTGGGAACTCAATAACAAATTGAGTTTATTATTGCTGTAATAAGGAATTTGTGTCTATAACAGCTTAAAGTCATAGCATGGTTCACTGGTGTCTACCTGTTAGGGCCTTAGATTTCAGCACCGTGGCCAAGGATGCTTTAAGATCAAGATGAGGTCACTTTAAGACCAAGAAGGGTTGTTGAATTTCTGGCTGTCCCTGACACATCATCACCACCACCCCATATCTCTCTCCTATTTCTCCTACTTCCTGTCCCCTATTTTCCTCTCTTTTCACCACTCCCTATCTGTCTACAATTTCACATTGTGCTTCTATTGCATGTGAGTATTCTCTCTGACCATATTTGTCTTTCTTTGCTTTCCCTTCCCTTTCCCCCTCTCCTCCCCACAAACACACAAACATGCGCATGCGTACACACACACACACACACACACACACACACACACACATACACACAAGCACACAAAACTTTCCCAGAGACGTTTATTTTTCCCAAAAGGAGAGAGCCCTCTGCTGGCAAATTAGCATTCTGCTGGGAAAGGGCATCTGCGTTAGTAAATATTAGGGGCTGTTTCCTCCTTTTAGGGCAGCAAATGTGTAAGTTATTTTCAAATAGCTAAGTTTTCATCCATGCTAGGAACAGATACGGGTATGAAATAATGAAGGTTGATGGTATAAAACCCAAATCCCCTAAAACCCTCTCCGCTGGCCTGGTTACAATTTACTATAGCAAACAGAGGGGATAAAGAGATACAAGAACCTTCTCCCCTCTCCTCCTTAATACATGGATAATCTTCTAGAAATGTTTCATGCAGAGAGAGGGCTCTGCCCAGTATTTAGGCTGTAAAGGCATCATATCAGACAGTTTGAAAGAGATTGCAAACAACCAAAATAGCCATCAAGAGCAGATGAGAAAATAAATTATTACACATTTAAATAATGGAATAGTATGCAGCTTAAAAAAAGTGAGCTTATTCTATAGCTACATAGAAAGAGCTCCACATCTTTAAGTTTAAAAGAAAGAGCAAAGTACAGAAACTATATATAATACACTATCATTTGTGTAAAAATAAAAATATATTTGTATTTGCCTCTATGTACAAAAAAGTAAAATATTTATAGAAGTTTGAACAAGAAATTACTAACAGTGGTTACATTTTATAGGAATGTGGGAACTAAAGAATGGTGCACAGGGGTGAGGAGAAACTTTCACTTTGTTATATATTTCGACCTTTGATGTGAATGTTTTAACTAGTCAAAACGTTAAGTGGATGGTTTTTCAAACAACAGCGTGAATGGGCATGAAGATTTCCTTTACTCCAAATTTTAATAATGGTTACCTTTTATTTAATGCTCATTATGTGCCATGCATTGTACTAAATGCCTTACATGTATTTTTTTTTGAATTTTTGAATTTTATTTATTTTTTATACAGCAGGTTCTAATTAGTTACCCATTTTATACATATTAGTGTATACATGTCAATCCCAATCTCCCAATTCAGCACACCACCACCCACCCCCGCCACTTTTCCCCCCTTGGTGTCCATACATTTGTGCTCTACATCCGTGTCTCTATTTCTGCCCTGCAAAGCAGTTCATCTGTACCATTTTTCTAGGTTCCACATATATGCATTAATATATGATATTTGTTTTTCTCTTTCTGACTTACTTCACTCTGTATGACAGTCTCTAGATGCATCCATGTCTCTACAAATGACCCAATTTCATTCCTTTTTATGGCTGAGTAATATTCCATTGTGCATATGTACCACATCTTCTTTATCCATTCATCTGTCGATGGTCATTTAGGTTGCTTCCATAACCTGGCTATTGTAAATAGTGCTGCAGTGAACATTGGGGTGCATGTGTCTTTTTTGAATTACAGTTTTCTCTGGGTATATGCCCACTAGTGGGATTGTTGGGTCATATCGTAATTCTACTTTTAGTTTTTTAAGGAACCTCCATACGGTTCTCCATAGTGGCTGTATCAATTTACATTCCCACCAACAGTGCAAGAGGGTTCCCTTTTCTCCACATCCTCTCCAGCATTTGTTGTTGGTAGATTTTCTGATGATGCCCATTCTAACTGGTGTGAGGCGATACCTCTTTGTAGTTTTGATTTGCATTTCTCTAATAATTAGTGAGGTTGAGCAGCTTTTCATGTGCTTCTTGGCCATCTGTATGTCTTCTTTGGAGAAATGTCTATTTAGGTCTTCTGCCCATTTTTGGATTGGGTTGTTTGTTTTTTTAATATTGAGCTGCATGAGCTGTTTATATATTTTGGAGATTAATCCTTTGTCTGTTGATTCATTTGCAAATATTCTTCTCCCATTCTGAGGGTTGTCTTTTCATCTTGTTTATGGTTTCCTTTGCTGTGCAAAAGCTTTTAAGTTTCATTAGGTCCCATTTGTTTATTTTTGTTTTTATTTCCATTACTCTACGAGGTGGGTCAAAAAAGATCTTGCTGTGATTTATGTCAAAGAGTGTTCTTCCTATGTTTTCCTCGAAGAGTTTTATAGTGTCCGGTCTTACATTTAGGTCTTTAATCCATTTTGAGTTTATTTTTGTGTATGGTGTTAGGGAGTGTTCTAATTTCATTCTTTTACATGTAGCTGTCCAGTTTTCCCAGCACCATTTATTGAAGAGGCTGTCTTTTCTCCATTGTATATCCTTGCCTCCTCTGTCATAGATTAGTTGACCACAGGTGCGTGGGTTTACCTCTGGGCTTTCTATCCTGTTCCATTGATCTATGTTTCTGTTTTTGAGCCAGTACCATATCGTCTTGATTACTGTAGCTTTTGCCTTACATGTATTAACTCATTTATTTAACCCTCCCAGTCACTCTGTGATGTGGGAACTATTCTTGTCATCCACATTCTAGAGACAAGGAAACTAAGGAACTGAGAGGTTAAGTTACTTGCCCAGGTTTACACAGACAAGGTTCCAGGAAGGCTGATACCAGAGTTCCCTCGCTTAACACCGTGCTACTCGGCTGCCCCAGAGAAAGTTTCTTCAACACAGGAAAACTGACAGCAGAGAGTGTTCTAAGTTAAACACCCAGGGGCCCCAGTTAAAAGTTTGGAGAAGTCCTTTACTAGTGGTCTCAAACATGAGATTCTGACTGGACGAACACACACACCCTTACACACACACATACACTCACATATACACTCCTCTTCTCACCTTCACATATACTCATACATTCTCACACACTCCTACACATACACTCTTCCACTCTCAGACACACTGACACACATACATTCTCACACACTGATATACATGTTCACACATACTTGCACACTCACACACACATTAATAGCCTTCTCTGGCTCCAGCCTAACCTCTCCTCTGCGCTACCTCACAAAGGCCCAGAATGTCAGCCCTGTGACACTCCAGCCCAAGGATCCCTGGACTTCTCTCCCATGCCCATTCTCAGGACCTCCTCTCTATGCATAAACCTTTCCCAGATGAAATATGGGGGCCCATATTTCTATCTCACCCAACCCATTTATGCTCCTAAACATGCTTCTGGCAGTCCAACTCAATCTTTCATCTAGTACCCCTCCCTGACAACGAAGATTTTCTCTTCCTCCAGACCTTAAGAAGGAAAGATTGTTTTACCATTCTGCTTATGCTTCCAGCTTCTCTGCTTGCCCCGTGAATGAAGAATCTCATGCAATTTGATTTCTGACAAGAAAGAAGTACAGCTCTCCATCTATCTAGGACAGCATGCATCCTCTTAGGATGAGCATAAGCGTATTTCCTCACCAGCCCTGGACGACACAGAACCACTGTGAGACCAACATCTGGGGCTGCCAACAAGCCATTTAGTGTCCCTGGAGCTCTGACCTGCAAATGTTCTAGATACAAAACCATTTCAAAAAGAGAATGAGGGGGCTTCCCTGGTGGCGCAGTAGTTAAGAATCTGCCTGCCAATGCAGGGGACACGTGTTCGAGCCCTGGTCTGGGAAGATCCCACATGCCGCGGAGCAACTAAGCCCGTGAGCCACAATTACTGAGCCCGCGTGTCTAGACCCCATGCTCCACAACAAGAGAAGCCACCACAGTGAGAAGCCCGCGCACTGCAAGAAAGAATAGCCCCAACTCACCGCAACTAGAGAAAGCCCACGCGCAGCCACGGAGACCCAACACCCCCAAAAATAAATTTAAAAAAAAAAGAGAATGAGATATAGTATTTGACATGTACTCTTTTAATTCCTTTTTGGGTTTGCCCCCACTTTAGAACACAACAGTTTTTAAACATTTTACTGCTGTCCCCAAACCCCTTGTTGCCATAATGTTTCAAATACTGGGGGTCAAGATTCTTTCTATCTGTGTGGTAAACTTATTATACAGTAACTACAAAATGATATCAAAATTCCAGTCACTCTTCTGAAATGTTTCCACTTGTAATAATTAATAACAGTAGAAAGTCCTTAATAGTCATTATTCTATTTAATCCTCGGTGACAGTGATATTATTATTCTTCCCATTTTGCAGATGAGAAAACTGGGGTCATAAGAGGGCAAGTAACTGGTCCAAGTTATATTGCTAGGAATTAGCAGAACTAGGATCTGAAGACAGATCTGTTTTGTTATCAATCTACACCACATTTAACTGCCCTTGGGGGCCCAACTCAAGTTCTACATCCTCACTGGTCGAAACTCTCAGCTCTTGCAAACTAGAACAAAGCAATCGACATTTTTAGAATCAACTGTCTGCACAGCATGACAATGTGTGCTGTTGTTCATTCCATGCCTTTGGGGTTGATTATTGGCTGGTATTATTATCTTTCATGTATAGTCATATAAACTCTAAGTATTAATCAAATTGTTAACTTTTTACAGAGTATGCCTTTTCCATCTTTGTGCCCCCATGCCTAGAAGAGTCTTTTGCACATTTCAGGTTTGTCAATGGTGGCTTTCTACTCTCTAGGTTTTCTAGACAATATCTGCCTCTCTGCCTATAAAATATGTAGACTAAAATAAATTAAGTGGACAAATATGTTTCTCACAGCATCCTTTATAAGAGTAAAAAGGAAGCAACCCAAATATCCCACGAGGGAGGAGTGGTTACATAAACTATGGGGCATCTGTATGAGGGAATGTTACACAACTCTTAAAAATCATGTTTTCAGAGACTATTGAATAGCATAAGAAAATGTTTGCCAAATATTATGATATATTTTACATTTATAGCAAAGAAAAAAAAACCTTAGAGCAGATACACCAAAATGTCAACTTTTTTTTTTAATCTCTGGGAAGGGAGATGAAACTACAGAGAACGTTTATCTTCTCTTTCAGAACATTAACTCCTTTTCTGGTAATCCTTGGGGCCACTCATTTTGATCCTGTGAGCTTCATTTTTCTTTATCTCTAAAATAGAAGCAATATTGGTTTCCTCACAAGGCTCTTATAAATAGTTAAAACTTTTCCAATAAGAAGTGCTTTGTAAATGAATAACAATGGTATTAAATTATACAATAAATGATTATATGATCTTTATGCAGTTTTCATAACAAAGATTTTAGAGGGAATGATGCCCTGTCAACTAACAGTGGAAATCTTAGTGGAATTTATATCTTTTAAAACTCTAAAAAATCTCTTCTTTCTTTTAAAAATTAAGCCTGTGTTTAATCTTATATTCAGTGAATTATTAAGAAATGGTTCTCCATGGATGATTCAAGAAAAAAAGAAACCTATCTATATCAATAACCTAAATAGCCGAGCTTTCTTTTTTGTGTGTGTGAAATGAGAACTAGGCTTATCAAAATAAAACCTCAGGGCTCCTCTTGCTTTGCTAGTCACTCAGTCACTGTGGCCCAGAAGGGCCAGGCATGACAAAGAACTCCTGACCAGGCTGCTGAGGTACCACTCAGGCCCTACATAGAGCAGGGTCAGGCCACACAGGCACGGCTATGAAGCCAGCCAGACTTCTCGCCTGGTGGGAGCACCTCTAGGGTCAAAATGCCACACAAAACAGCCCTACAAGGGCAGCATGGGCTCCCACAAGCAGGTACCATTTCAGCAACCCTTAGCTTGGAACCCGGTCCTGCCCAAGTTCCCCAGGCTGAATTGTCCCCCTCCACCCTCAACCATCCTCCATCACACTCAGCTCCAGGTGTGACGCCCAAAGCACTGGGTGAGAGTCTGTCTTAAAAGAAGCTCCCTTCACTTCTACACATATGCATTCAGCACCCATTCCGTGCCCAGCACTAAGCTCTATAAACCAGGAGAAGAACCAATCTCAATCACCTGGTAACACTTCAGCCATTCAGAATCCCTTTAAAAAAGCCAAACTTGCTACATGACTCCAAGTCCTACACCTTTAAGCTTCAGAATTTTTAGGACATTCACAGTTTTGAATGGAAATCCTTCTCCATTATAATCTATGCTCTCTGCTTTCTTAAACAGATTACAATGAATTGAACATCTTCTTGATAACCCATCCTCATGCACAGTGGTGACGGCCTCCATGGGGACTGTTGCATTGGGTAACACTCTTCGCCTGTAGATTTCATTAGCCCCACACTTCTTTCTTCGGAGGTTTTAGTTTTGCTGTTTCTGTGTGCATGCCACAACTACTGAGGCCCGCGTGCCTAGAGGCCGTGCTCCGCAACAAGAGAAGACACCGCAATGAGAAGCCTGCAAACTACAATGAAGAGTAGCCCCTGCTCGCCGCAACTAGAGAAAACCCACAGGCAGCAACGAAGACCCAACACAGCCAAAAATAAATTAAAATTAAAATAAATTTATAAAAAAAAAAAGAAAGAAAGAAAGTCCAACAAAACATAGCTGACTTCTGCCTAGAGCTATAACAATGTTTGTCAACTTTTTTTTCATTATTATCCCCCTAATGAGAAAATTTTAATTTAAATTTTCCCAAAAGAGAGAGATTAAATGCCAAGGAATACAAGTAGAGCTCTGAAGGGGCACTATAATATCTAAGATTTTTCCCCCTCCAAGAATCAGTTTTCACCTTACTGGGGGAAAATGCATGAGCTGTAGCTTTAAAACCCACCACCTTACCAATCGCCTTACCAATAAGAACTAAACCGTGCTGCTTACTGACCATTTGACTGGCTCTTGGTACTCCACCATCACTATGTGGCAGGAACCCCAACTAGCAATTTAAAGCCTGATTATAGATTAGGGATCTGAACAACTGTTGCAGGGGAGGAGACTGCAAAAATGCTTGACACAGAGGCAGATGGAGAAAAATGGGAGAAAGAAAAATGAAAAACAAAAAAGTCTTATCTAAAATTACTGGTAAACCAAAATTCCAAAACAATAATTGTTTGCTAAGAAAGAAAATTAACAAAATTAACAATCATGTATTCACACTGGAAAATTAATTTCATAGACAGCTTAGCAAAGACTTTAAATTAGAAACATTGAGATCTTCAAAAAAAAAAAAAGAATCCTCCTGGCAACGCAGGAGACATGGGTTCGAGCCCTGGTCCAGGAAGATCCCACATGCCGTGGAGCAACTAAGCTCATGAGCCACAACTACTGAGCCTGCACTCTAGAGCCCACAAGCCACAACTATTGAGCATACATGCCACAACTACTGAAGCCCACACACCTAGAGCCCGTGCTCCGCAACAAGAGAAGCCACTGCAATAAGAAGCCCGAGCACCGCAACGAAGAGTAGCCCCCACTTGCCGCAACTAGAGAAAGCCCTCACGCAGCAACAAAGACCCAACACAGCCAAAAATAATTAGTTGATTACTTAAAAAATAAAGTGGAGGAATACAAAATTTTTCAACAAAAACATGTAAAAAGAATGAAACAAGAATAGGTGGATATTTAAACAAGCAGTTAGAAATTAAGAAAGGAAATATAGGGCTTCCCTGGTGGCGCAGTGGTTGAGAATCTGCCTGCCAATGCAGGGGACACGGGTTCGAGCCCTGGTCTGGGAAGATCCCACATGCCGCGGAGCGACTAAGCCCGTGAGCCACAATTGCTGAGCCTGCGCGTCTGGAGCCTGTGCTCCGCAACGGGAGAGGCCACGATAGTGAGAGGCCCGCGCACCGCGATGAAGAGTGGCCCCCACTTGCCGCAACTAGAGAAAGCCCTCACACAGAAACGAAGACCCAACACAGCCATAAATAAATAAATAAATAAATAAATAAAATTTAAAAAAAAAACAAAACAGAAATATAGATCACTGGAACAAGATAGAAAGCCCAGAGATAAACCCACACACCTATGGTCAACTAATCTATGACAAAGGAGGCAAGGATATACAATGGAGAAAAGACAGCCTCTTCAATAAGTGGTGCTGGGAAAACTGGATAGCTACATGTAAAAGAATGAAATTAGAACACTCCCTAACACCATACACAAACATAAACTCAAAATGGATTAGAGACCTAAATGTAAGACCGGACACTATAAAACTCTTTGAGGAAAACATAGGAAGAACACTCTTTGACATAAATCACAGCAAGATCGTTTCTGATCCACCTCCTAGAGTAATAGAAATAAAAACAAAAAGAAACAAATGGGACCTAATGAAACTTAAAAGCTTTTGCACAGCAAAGCAAACCATAAACAAGACGAAAAGACAACCCTCAGGATGGGAGAAAATATTTGCAAACGAATCAATGGACAAAGGATTAATCTGCAAAATATATAAACAGCTCATGCAGCTCAATATTACAAAAACAAACAACCCAGTCAAAAAATGGGCAGAAGACCTAAATAGATATTTCTCCAAAGACATACAGATGGCCAAGAAGCACATGAAAAGCTTCTCAACATCATTAATCATTAGAGAAATGCAAATCAAAACTACAATGAGGTATCATCTCACACCAGTTAGAATGGGCATCATCAGAAAATCTACCAACAACAAATGCTGGAGAGGGTGTGGAGAAAAGGGAACCCTCTTGCACTGCTGGTGGGAATGTAAATTGATACAGCCACTATGGAGAACAGTATGGAGGTTCCTTAAAAAACTAAAAATAGAACTACCATACGACCCAGCAATCCCACTACTGGGCATATACCCTGAGAAAACCATAATTCAAAAAGAGTCATGTACCAAAATGTTCGTTGCAGCTCTATTTACAATAGCCAGGACATGGAAGCAACCTAAGTGTCCATCAACGGATGAATGGATAAAGAAGATGTGGCACATATATACAATGGAATATTACTCAGCCATAAGAAGAAACGAAATGGAGTTATTTGTAGTGAGGTGGATGGAGTTAAGAGTCTGTCATACAGAGTGAAGTAAGTCAGAAAGAGAAAAACAAATACAGTATGCTAACATATATATATGGAATCTAAGGAAAAAAAAAACAAAAAGGTCATGAAGAACCTAGTGGCAAGACGGGAATAAAGACACAGACCTACTAGAGAATGGACTTGAGGATATGGGGAGGGGGAAGGGGAAAATGTGACAAAGAGAGAGAGTGGCATGGACATATATACACTACCAAACGTAAAATAGATAGCTAGTGGGAAGCAACCGCATAGCACAGGGAGATCAGCTCTGTGCTTTGTGACCACCTAGAGGGGTGGGATAGGGAGGGCGGGAGGGAGGGAGATGGAAGAAGGAAGAGATATGGGGATATATGTATATGTATAACTGATTCACTTTGTTATAAAGCAGAAACTAACACACCACTATAAAGCAATTATACTCCAATAAAGATGTTAAAAAAAAAAAAAAAGACACATGCACCCCAATGTTCAATGCAGCACTATTTACAATAGCCGGGTCATGGAAGCAACCTAAATGCCCATTGGCAGATGAATGGATAAAGAAGATGTGGTACATATATACAATGGAATATTACTCAGTCATAAAAAGGAATGAAATTGGGTCATTTGTAGAGATATGGTTGGATCTAGAGACTGTCATACAGAGTGAAATAAGTCAGAAAGAGAAAAACAAATATCATATATTAATGCATATATGTGGAACCTAGAAAAATGGTACAGATGAACCGGTTTGCAGGGCAGAAATAGAGACACAGATGTAGAGAACAGAAGTATGGACACCAAGGGGAGAAAGTAGCAGGGGGGGTGGTTGTGGTGGGATGAATTGGGAGATTGGGGTTGACATATATACACTAATATGTATAAAATAGATAACTAATAAGAACCTGCTGTATAAAAAATAAATAAAATAAAATTCAAAAATTAAAAATAAGCAAATGGTGCTTAGGAGAACTGGATATCTGCATGCAAAGGAATGGAATTGAACCCCTACCTCACATCATATATAAAAAATAACACAAAATGGATCAAAGACCTAAATGTGAGAGCTAAAACTATAAAACTCTTAGGAGAAAACATAAGTGTAAATCTTCATGACGTTGGCAATGGCTTCTTTTTTTTTTTTTGGCAATGGTTTCTTAGATATGACACCAAAAGCATAGCAACAAAAGGAAAAATCAGATAAATTGGATTTCCTCAAAATTTTAAATATTTTGTGCATCAAAGAGAGTATCTGTCAAGAATGAAAATACAGCTGGCAGAATGGAACAAGATATTTGAAAATCATAAATCTGATAAGGGTCTAATATCCAGAATATATAAAGAACTGCTGCAACTCAACAACAAAAAAGACAAATAACCCAATTTAAAAACGGATTGAATAGTCATTTCTCCATATAAGGTATATAAAGGGCCAAACAAGCACAGCAAAAGATGCTTAACATCATTAGTCATTAGGGAAATGCAAATCAAAACTGTAATTAGATACCACTTCACATTTACTAGGATGGCTATAATCAAAAGAGGGAAAATAAGTGTTGGCAAGGATATGAAGAAATTGGAAGCCTCATATATTGCTGATGGAAATGCAAAATTGTACAGCCACTGTGGAAAACAGTTTGGAGGTTCCTCAACATGTTAAACATATAATTACCATATGATCCAGCAATTCCACTGGTAGTATACACCTAAAATAATTAAAAACAAGTTCTCAAACAAAAACTTGCATAAGAATTTTCATAGTAGCACTATTTATATTAGCCTAAAGGTGAAAACAACACAGATGTTCATCAAGAGATGAACGAATAAACAAAATGGCATATCCATACAATGGAATATTATTCAACCATAAAAAATGAAGTACTGGGAATTCCCTGGACATCCAGTGGTTAGGTCTCAGCACTTTCACTGCTTTGGCCTGGGGTTCAATCCCTGGTCAGAGAACTAAGATCCCACAAGCCATGTAGCAAAAAAAAAAAAAAAAAAAAAAATGAAGTACTGATACATGAATACAACATAAATGAATCTTGAAGACCTTATGCTACATGGAAGAAGCCATACATAAAAGACCACATATTGTATGATTTCATTAATTGAAATATCCAGAATATCCAAATCCATTGAGACAGCAGATTTTTGGTTGCAGAGACTAGAGGGATGGGGGAGTGGAGAGTGAATGCTTTCATGGGTATGAGCTTCCATTTGGGATGATGAAAATTTTCTGGAACTAGATAGTGGTGATGGTTGCACAACATCATGAATGTACTTAATGCCACCGAATGGCACACTTTAAAAACTGTTAAAATGGTAAATTTGATGTTTTATGTATTTTGCCACAATTTAAAAATTAAATGAGGACTATAAAATGATAGAGACACATCAAAAAGACACAGAAACCAGCTTGATGTACCTCCCACTGGCCTATCTGGGACAATTCGGATATCAAAATAAGTAGTAATAGAAATAGATTATAAGCCATTGAATAAAAAAGAAATCCATGAGTCAAAGAAATATAGGAATCCAAATGGGGAAAGAGAAAACTTTTCTTTACAGTAATCTTACTTAACAGAACTAATGCCAACTAATCTTAATAGAAGGAATGATAGAATTTAAAAAATCACCATTTGGTAACCATCATAGTAATAATTAATTCAGTCACAAAACATCAATGGATAATACTGGTAAAAGTGTATGTAGATCAATGGAACAGAATAGAGAGCCCAGACACTTATGGTCAATTAGTCTACATCAAAAGAGGCAAGAATATACAATGCAGAAAAGACAGTCTCTTCAATACGTGATGCTGGGAAAACTAGACAGCTACATGTAAAAGAACGAAATTAGAACACTTTCTCACACCATATACAAAAATAAACTTAAAATGGATTAAAGATGCCACGGAGCAACTAAGCCCGTGCGTCACAACTACTGAACCTGCGTTCTAGATCCCACGATCCACAACTATTGAGCCCATGTGCCACAACTACTGAAGCCTGCGCACCTAGAGCTCGTGCTCCACAACAAGAAAAGCCACCGCAATGAGAAGCCCATGCACCTCAACGAAGAGTAGCCCCCACTCACCACAACTAGAGAAAGCCCGTGCACAGCAACAAAGACCCAACACAGCCAAAAGATAGATAAATAAATAAATTTATTTAAAAATTTAAAAAAAATTTTAATGGATTAAAGGCCTAAATGTAAGACATGAAACCATAAAACTCCTAGAAGAAATCATAGGCAGAACATTCTTTGGCATAAATCGTAGCGATATTTTTTTAGATCTGCCTCCTGAGGCAAAGGAAATAAAAGCAAAATAAGCAAATGGGGCCTAATTAAACTTAAAAGCTTTTGCACAGCAAAGGAAACCATCAACAAGATGAAAAGACAACCCTAGAATGGGAGAAAATATTTGCAAATGATATGACCGATAAGAGGTTAATATCTAAAATATATAAACAGCTCATACAAATCAATATCAAAAAACAAACAAACAACCCAGTTAAAAAATGGGCAGAAGACCTGAATAGACATTTTTCCAAACAGGAAATGCAGGTGGCCGACAGGCACATGAAAAGATTCTCAACATCACTAATCATGAGAGAAATGCAAATCAAAGCCACAATGAGATATCACCCCACATCTGTCAGAATGACTATCATCAAAAAGAACACAAATAATAAATGTTGGTGAGGATGTGGAGAAAAGGGAACCCTTGTACACTGTTGGTGGGAATGTAACTTGGTGAAGCCACTGTGGGAAACAGCATTCAGGTTCCTCGAAAAACTAAACATAGAACTGCCATATGACCCAGCATTTCCACTCCTAGGTATATCTAAAGAAAATGAAAACACTAATTCAAAAAGATACATGTACCCCAATGTTATAGCAGCATTATCTACAATAGCCAAGATATGGAAGCAACCTAAGTGTCCATTAACAGATGAATGGATAAAGAAGGTGTGGTACATATATACAATGCAATACTACTCAGCCATAAAAAAGTAACAAAATTTTGCCATTTGCAACAACATGGATGGACCTGGAGGGTATTATGCTTAGTGATATAAGTCAGATAGAGAAAGACAAATACTGTATGTTATCACTTAACATGTGGAATCTAAAAAATAAAAAAACCAGTGACTATGACAAAAAAGAAACAGACCCACAAATATGGAGAACAAACTAGTGGTTACCCGTGGGGAGAGGGAAGGAGGGAGGAACAAAATAGGGGTAGGGGGTTAAGAGGTACAAACTATGTATAAAATAAATAAGCTACAAGGATATATTGTACAGCACAGGGAATATAGCCAATATTTTATAAATGGAGTATAATCTTTAAAAATTGTGAATCACTATGTTGTATACCTGAAACTTATATAACACTGTAAATCAATGATACCTCAATAAATAAAATTTTTAAATAGCTAATAAAAGTTTGATGAGGAAAGAAATATATTCATAGTCTCAAAGTACCTCCCAAAAAAATACTTAATTAGAAAAAGAAAATTAATAACTTTATAATAGAAAAACCAGACACCACCTTTATCAAATGATCAAAGTTAACATCACTAATAATAAGACAAACCGAAATCATGTGCCACCTGATAAGATGCAGTGAGACCACAGCATCTTTGTCATCTGTTAAGTGTATGAACTTGACCAAATAACTCACCTCTTTTCCTCCATCTGAAAAAGGAAGGAAGCAGACAAGATAATATCTAATTTCCATTCCAGCTCCAAATTCCTACTATTCTAATACTTATTGAATTAATCTAAATATATGGCATCATGTTCAGAACTTGGCAAGAAGAGATAAAAACTCTTCTCTCAATTTAAGTGGTTGATGTTCTTATATAAGCAAGTCAGGCATAAAGTACACAAAATGACATATATAGTAAAACTTATGACCTTGGAGTAATTTCATAGGGAGTACCAGAGAAGTCAAAATTTGAGAGTTTTTTAAAGCAATAATATTCATCCCTTATTTAACGTGAGTTCAGAGTAGGATTAGGAAAGCAATTATATGTAAATAAGTGCTTATATAAATAAGTGCTTGAAAGGATTTTTCCCTTAAGAAAGTTGAACATACCTCCTGTCACTTCGCGAGTACCATCCAGGAGCCTAGCAAAGTCTCTGAAGGGTAGAAAAAGCTGCAGGGCTTTCAGGCATGGCACTCACACAAGCCCAATCACTGAGAGCATCTTCAATATAAGACAGAAATCTCTGGCCAGAAGTCAGTGCTTTCAGAGAGGTAAGATTAATGCCATTTAGTTAAGCACGAGAGAATGGTTTTGTAAAACAACTCAGGCCCTCACAGGGCAATTCAAATTATCAGCAACCTCATAAATAAATGTAGTCATATCAATATTCAACTGGCAAACCATTAAAAAGTGATGTCTGAAATGATCTTATTATACCGTTTGGCTTCGGCTCTAAGCTTTATGCAAACAGAAACACATTAATTGGTTAACTAGTAATCTTTTAAGGATGGAAGAGCCAATTTGCTATAATTATTTTTACTAAATTTTTATCATCCCTTCAATATACAGAAACAACTATATAAATTCAAACTATGAGTTACTAATGGTTCTGATAAAGAAAATGAGTTACTAGCTCATGCTGGCTTTTTTTTTAATTACTCTTCCTTCCTACAGTAAAAACATATCTAATTATTGTACCCTTGAATCAGTTGGGCCTCTTTCCTCTCCCTCATCACCTATAACCAGTTATTTAAGTCATAAAATCCTGCCACCACTTCTGTTTCAAATGTCTCTAGACTCCAATCCTCCACTCTCAAGGCTGCCATTCTAGGCCAGCACCTCAACAGGCCATGCTTGGTTTAGCACAACAGACACACAGCATCTACTATGGCTCGCCGTGTCTTTCAAAACCTACAAATCACCTCACTACTATTACTATTGAACAACTCAATTTCGTTTCTCTTTATGGCTGAGTAATATTCCACTGTATATATGTGCCACATCTTCTTTACCCCTTCGCCTAGAGTCTGTCATACAGAGTGAAGTAAGTCAGAAAAAGAAAAACAAATACCGTATGCTAACACATATATATGGAATCTAAAAAAAAAAAAATGGTTCTGAAGAACCTAGGGGCAGGACAGGAATAAAGACACAGACGTAGAGAATGGACTTGAGGACACGGGGAGAGGGGAAGGGTAAGCTGGGACGAAGTGAGAGAGTGGCATGGACATATATACACTACCAAATGTAAAACAGATAGCTAGTGGGAAGCAGCCGCATAGCACAGGGAGGTCAGCTCGGTGCTTTGTGTCCACCTAGTGGGGTGGGATAGGGAGGGTGGGAGGGAGGGAGACGCAAGAGGGAGAGGATATGAGGATATATGTATACATATAACTGATACACTTTTTTATACGGCAGAAACTAACACAATATTGTAAAGCAATAGCACTCCAATAAACATGTAAAAAAAAAAAACCTACTAATCAATCTGATGTGATAACTATCTCTCCATCTTTGTATCACTGCAAGTCTGACCCAAATTCTTTCTACTTGAGAGGGTTTTTATAACCAGGTTCATGAGACAGGAGCAAGACCTGAGGTCCTCTCCTACAGATCTTCTTCAAGTTTCCACTGGTTCATTGTTTGACACTACTTTGGCACACACAGTCCTAACCCACCTATCTGTACCTCTATCCAGCCCACATTCTTCCATATTCCATTCTCCCCTTAGAAACGATTCTATTAAACTACTAGCTAAGGAATTCCCTGGCAGTCCAGTGGTTAAGACTCCAAGCTTCCACTGCAGGGAGCACGGATTCAATTCCTGATCGGCAAACTAAGATTCCGCATGCGCCGCAGCCAAAAAGAAAATTTTTAATTAAAAAAAAAAAAAAAAAAAAACAGGACTTCCCCAGTGTCACAGTGGTTGAGAATTGCCTGCCAATACAGGGGACACGGGTTCGAGCCCTGGTCCAGGAAAATCCCACATGTCGCGGAGCAACTAAGCCCGTGCACCACAACTACTGAGACTACGCTCTAGAGCCCGCCAGCCACAACTACTGAGCCCATGTGCCACAACTACCGAAGCCCGTGCGCCTAGAGCCCATGCTTCGCAACTAGAGAAGCCACTGCAATGAGAAGCCTGCACACCGCAACAAAGAGTAGCCCCCGCTCACCACAACTAGAGATAGCCCAGGGGCAGCAACGAAGACCCAACGCAGCCAAAAATAAATATAAATAAATAAATAAATTTTTTAAAAAACAAAACTACTAGCTAAGACTCATTTAACCCATATCTTCAGCACTTCCTGCACTAATTACTCCTGGGTCTCATGTGCTAGCCCCTTCCTCTGCTGCCCCTCTAAAAGATGAAGTACTCTAGACTCAGCATTCTTCTCCTTTCTACAGTCATTCCATCTACAGATGATCTCATCCAGGCCCATAAATAGCTTTATACTGACAACTCCCAAATTTATATCTTCAGCCTTGATCCTTGCTGAGCTCCTGACTCAAATAGCCAACTGTGCACTCAGAATTTTTCCTAGGCAATCAAATATAGCATGTCCAAAGGCTTACCCCCCATCTCAGTAAATGGTTAGCACCATCTGTCTAATTATTCGAGTCAAAAACTTTGTACTCATTCTTTACCCTTCCATTCCTTTCCTCCCAGCATCCAATCCAACAATATGTATCTCTGTCTCTCTGACATATATCCCAAATCCAACCTCTGGAACCACCTCTATCACTGCCACCCTAGTTCATGTCATTAATATTTCTCATCTGAATTATTGCCATAGACTCCCAACTGGTAATGAGATTCTGTCATTCATCCAGACATTCATTTAGAATGACAGACCTCATCAAAGGAGAAAAGTTTCGCTTGACATGATGTACATTTAATGAAACTATTGCTGTTGGAAGTGACCACCTTGTTTCTTCCTTTCCTCATTCTCTCTGTACTTTCCTCTATGTGAATCTCCCTCTCTGTTCTAACTCCTTTTCCTTCTCTCTCCCTCTTCTCAATATCTTCTTTCTCTCTTCCTCTCCCTCTTGTTTTACTGAACAACTAGGCACACAGCATAGTGGAAAATGCTAGTGTTAGACTTAGAAGGGTCTCTTCCTATGGTCTCTCATGGTGAAGGAGGGTAATTATGACAAAGTCAGTTTATATTTCTGGCCCTCAGCTGTCTCATCTATTAAATAGATTATACCAATGGCCTCTGAGGTCCCTTAAAGTTCTAGAAATCTATTCTCAGGTTATTTATTGAGTAAAGAGCTATGTTCCTTGTTCTTAAAAGTAGGTGGATTCAATATTTTATATTTCCCTGAGGGGAAAAAAGCAAATTCATTTTTTAACAAGGTCTTCAATTGATCATTTCCTATCAGGGGTCAGTGTCTCTCAATAGAAAAAAACTCACCTCTCCCTTAGTATAGTCTAATTGTTCAATATCTCTGTAGTTATTTCTGTCTTTGGGCCCTCCTTGGGACAAGTAGATTCCAAGGAGAGGCCAGTGGCCCACTTAATATGAAGGCTATCATTTATTAGGCACTTATTGTGTTCCAGGCTCTGTGCTAAGCCTTTTTTAAATTTAATCCTCAACACAAGTCTGCGTAAGGCAAGTATTACATTATCACCCCTCTTTTACAAAATAAGAAACTAAGGTGTGAAGAGGTTAATAAATTTGTCTAAGGGCACACAGCTAACAGATGGTGGAGCCAAAATTTGGACCCAGGTCTATCTGACTTGAAAGTCCATGCTCTGAAAGATTACACTATATACCTCCCTGCTGAAATGCTGGACCTCTCCAGCCTATCTTGGAGGTCTCTGTGTACACCTGAACTGACAAAACCCGTGACCTCTGATGTCCTGGGGGCCACATTCTAGCCTGTACCTGAACCAACAGGGTCAACTCCATTACGAGGGTTTTAAGAGCAGAGACTCAATTTCTTATGGTATTGGTCCCAGCCACATGGATACTCAATAAATGCTCTTGACTGAGGAAGCCCATGGTGAAAAGCACTGACACAGCTAGGATGGCCTAATGCAAGTTCTGGTGATGCAAAGTAAAAGGTTAAGATGAGGGAGAGATTGTGCTAGGACTAGAGATATGATCAGGCTTCCCATAAAGTCTAATTTCCATGACTTCATTATCATTTGCAGAAAAAAGAGAGGGCAGGACTTCCCTGGTGGTCCAGTGGGTAAGACTCTGTGCTCCCAAAGCTGGGGACCCGGGTTCGATCCCTGGTCTGGGAACTTTAGATCCCTCATGCATGCCACAACTAAGAGTCCGCATGCCACAACTAAGAAGTCCATATGCTGCAACTAAAAAAAAAAAGAAAAGAAAAAGAAAATAGAGAGAGCTATTGATACCCCTGGAGAATTGCTTTAGAAAATGGCTGAAAAATTGGTTTAATTAAGACTCTAGATATTTAAGTGGAATATCAGGTCAGCACATTTGTGGAAGAATTTCCTTTTTTAAAATGCTTCCGAAGATCTTCAGAAGTGGGACTGAATTTGCATGACCACCTCCTAAGCAACATCAGAGCAGACTCAGCTCTCAGGGAGTCTTTTGTACCTGAGGGATTTATGGATTTCCTGGCCAAGAGGACCAATTGGCAGAGTCTCTAAAACTCTGCCTCCATCCCTACCCCCATCTCTAAGAGAACTGTGTTTGGTAGATAACCCCCCTTCCTGAGGAAGGAGGTTAATGAGGCACCTAGATGTCTTCCTGGGTCACTGGTTTGGCACTAATAAAAAAGGTGAAATTTTGTAGCACTGTTTGGCGCCATTCAAGTGTCCTCAACACATCCTTGGGATTGGTTGTCTAAATCTCCTTAAAACCAAGAGTATTAGAAAGACAGAAAGATCTAGACTACCCCTCAGGATGTTCCTCACTTAGGGAACTGTAACATGGGCGAGGAAACAGAGCGAAAAGGATCAGTAGGTAGGCACAAGGTCATGAAGTTGGTGGGCAGGAACTCCCAGGGGAGGCCAACCAGCTCCAAAACAAAAATCAGCACTGGCACTAGCAGGACAGACGTTTGAGAGGTTGAGAGTCTCCACAGAGACTATGGGCATCAAGCAGGACCAGGCCAAAGAAAGGGAGAGAGCTTGGAGAGTAGAAGAGAGATGAAAAGGTTGAGGTCCTAATGATTCTGCCTGGTAAGTGTTCAGGGTTAAAATTATTTGTGACCATCACCCTCACCTTAGTTTTCCAAGCCTCTCCCCTCAGACTGATGTAACCTGGAAAAAGAGAGTTAAAAAAACATTGTCAAGGGACCTCCCTGGTGGTCCAGTGGTTAAGAATCTGCCTTCCAATGCAGAGGACACGGGTTCGATCCCTGGTGGGGGAACTAAGATCCCACATGCCACGGGGCAACTGAGCCCATGTGCCGCCAATACGGAGCCCGCACGCCACAACTAGAGAGAAGCCCGCGCACCGCAACAAAATATCCCGCATGCCTCAACTAAGACCCAATGCAGCCAAAAATAAATAAATTTTTTTTTAAAGTATCAAAAGAGTCAGACTGGAGTCAGACTGATAATCCACGCAGTCTGTGTTTTAAAAAAAAAAAAAAAAATTGTCAAGTATCAGTACCATATCTGCAGATGAAATATTGATTCTGGATATTTCTTCCTTTTCTTATACTTCCTTGGTAAGAACATTTTTCCAGCCTATCTAAGAAATGGCACCAATTGAGCCTATTTCTGATTTATTTTATCTAGTCAACTGCAACACACAACTAAAATAAAAGAACTCAGCCAACAAAAAAAGCATGAAACTATACAGACATGAAATTCAGGTAAACAAACATAGTTTTTCTCTTTACTCAGGAAAGGTAATATTATTGACTCTACCCACCAAAAGAACATTATGCACTTTATCCATCCCACAGAACTCTCTTTTTTTTTTCTGCCTTCTTTTCAAAACGAATTTTTAAATTCCAATTTTCTTGAAAGTATATCAAGACGTGATATTCTAAGCAATCACTGAGAAGTGTAAGGGAGAGTATAATAGCTGTAATTAACTCTGTTTACATACCAGACAGACTTACATTTCACTATAAATATTCCACACGAAAAATCTTTGAAAGAGGACCAATTATGCTGAGAGGTTTAACTACATGGCATTTGTCAAAAGAGAAAAAAATATGCCTCAGTTCCTATTTGAAAAAAATATTTCCTGGGATAATGTAAGATGGTACACTTACCAAAGGAAAAAAAAATGAGGAGGAGTCTTGGGCTAAAATGATAAAGTGCATCTACTGTAAGCTGTAGGCCTCTGCCCCTGTACCCCTGTCCTATCAAGAAACACAGAGCACATACAAGAGGATACTGGTTCATATCATCTTAATTCCAACACTAGCACTGGTCACTGAGGGAATATCAGCCAAAATAGAAAATCTCCCTAATGTCCTTATGGAGTGGCTGTGAGAAAATAAAATAACACCACCACAGGGAAAAATTAAAAAGGTGCAATGGACAAGAACAGACGTTTCACAGAACAAATGCAAAGGGTCAATTTGTTGGGAAACGTGCTCAGCTTTTACTAATCAAGGAAATACAAATTAAAACAACTAAGTCATTCCTCTTCATCCACCACATGGGTAAAAATTAACAAGATTGATAATATACAGAGTTGTCAAGGATATGAGAAAAATGAATACTCTCATACACTGATGATGGAAAATGAAAATCAGTATTCTTTTAGGAAAGCAATTTGGCAACATCTGTCAATATGGTAAATACACATAAAATTCTACCCAGAAATTTCACCAGTGAGCCTCTCTTCTGGAGAAATGCTTGCATCTGTGCACAAAGAAGCATAAACAAGGATATTCACTGCAGTATTGTTTATAGTAGAGAAAGCTAAATGCCCACCTAAGGGAGAATGACACTACATTTTAAAAGAATATAGGTTATCTATTTATGTTCTCTAAGACATATTGCTAAATGATAGGACAATGTTTATAATATCAACCCATTTACTTAAAAATACCATACGCACTTGAATACATACATATACTTGGGTATAAAAGGTTTACACATTAAAAAAAAAAAAACCAAACAGTGGCTACCTCTGGGGAGGGGAGTAAAAATCAGGAGATGAGAAGTTAGGATGTATCGTTTTATTCTATATTCTTTTAGATTGTTTGAACATTTTGGAACCAGGATAAATGGAAGTGGGGCACATTCTTAATGGAAATGTTGTCGTATTACCCAATTTCCTCATTCATTCTGGCCTCTGGAATATCTCACAGTTTTGCCTAATGTCTACTGCTCACAAACACTTCATTTAGTCCACAAATTGTATGCTCTCTCCCAGTCGACACCAGAGTCTGTGGGTCCGTGTGGGCGACCATCACCAGCCTTGCCTCACGGGGGCGGGAGCCCCATTACTCACCAAATGCAAAGTCATGGTAGCATCATATAGAAAGAGGAGAACTTGACCCTGTGTTCTGTTTATGCCATTTATTTTCTTCTCTTTGAGGATGTTGCAGAGGGAACCATGATTCTGTATAAATGGGTAGTGTTCAACGACAGGTCTATATTTGGTGGTAAGTTAAATGACATTGCTTTCAGAACTTAGTGTGTGGGCTGTGAAAGATGTAAGTTTATGAGAATGTTCTCATAACCAAATGGGAAATAGAAATGATAAAATAAACCAAACTGCTGCTAGTAGAGATCACTATGGTAATCTGCCCTTAGTCTCTCTGCCTCACAGGAATTAGCCATTAATTTCCCCTCTGGAATTCCTCAGGATAATCAGGTTCAAATCCGAAAGAGTTCTTTTCCTCTCACGTCTATTGCCATGTTGCTTCTGTAGCTCTTGGAGGCATTTTACTGACAATGCTTTAAATGCCTAGATAAGTGTCATCCTCCTGGTTCACCCCACCCACTATTCTGTTAATCCTGTGGCCTCTGAATAAATTTTTTTAAATAATAAATACACATGATCACTATTTCTGAGCTACTGTTCAATCAGCCAGATTTCCCTAAATATTAACTCTTCTACTAAGAAAATACGATTAAAATCCTTATTATTTTCAAAAACCTGGATATATGTCATGGAAACAAGCACGACTGCAATCATATATGTGGGGATTATATCTCAGCATTAAGGGTACCTTCAGTGTGAGCATCTCCTTTTATGAGGAGGAAACAGAGACGGGCAAAGGCTTAGGTTCCCGGAAATCACAGCAAAATCTGACCCTGGAAATATTAGCAGGTTCATTTTCCCCCTTCCTATGTACAAAACTGATGCCCACACATGGCTCTAGAATATTCCCATGGTAATCACCGCAGACAGTCCACAGGCTCAAGCCCGTCCCTGCACCAGTGCTCACCAAAATATTCACTGGGCGTTGGCAAAGTAAAGCAAATGGCCCAGGCAAGGAAGAATACAGAACTCTAGGCCTTTCACCTTTGTTTCCCCTCCTGGACCCAAGCCTTTTCAGGGCAGGACATT
Organism: Balaenoptera musculus; assembly: GCF_009873245.2. Classification (NCBI taxonomy): domain Eukaryota; kingdom Metazoa; phylum Chordata; class Mammalia; order Artiodactyla; family Balaenopteridae; genus Balaenoptera; species Balaenoptera musculus. The sequence continues at coordinate 54,047,677 of NC_045787.1, forward strand.
GGAGGTGAGTGCACTAATGTAAAGGCAAACAGAAATATCCCTTTCTCCACATTTAATGCCAACAGATGGTTTGTTTTCCTAGTCTACCCCATAAACAGCTAAACTGGGCCCTGCCAAGAGGCACCTAGGAGGAAGATGAGAGTTCCATGTCATGTTTACCCAGGCTGCTCAGGCTACAGTGATTCTAGTGAAACAGGATCCAGTTTGCCTTGTGCAGCTTTATGCCTGACTCATTTACACAGGCCACTCCGTGCAGTATGTGTTATTGTAAGTAACGCACCCACACGCCACAGATTTTAACGCATCCCAGAAAGTAAATTACTGTCAATGATAAGTTATATGACATTCCAGACCAAATTCGTCAGTTATTCATCTAAAGACCAGCAAACTCAGCCTCTACTGAACTGTGAAGGAAAGGGAAAAGCATCAAACGATTATACAGACGTTCTACAACGAGGGGTTGGGAAATGACTATATTGAAATCCTTTCCTTAGCGTGGCTAAGCTGTGAAAGGTCTGGAGAGGTCATTCAGTGCACCTCCTGCCTCAACCCGCTGCAGACTCCAGGGATCCATTAGCATAGTCCAACAGAAAGAAAAAGATATATACCAAGAAAATGCATGTCTTGTTACACATTTGACAGCTACATATTTCCTAGGGCTACTCCACTGGAAGTAGAACACGGTGTCAAGAATAACTTAGGAGAAGTTGAGAAAAAAGTCCTAGGGATATGTAAGAAAGTTGGCTATGACATGAATAAATGAAGCAGGAAAAAGACAGAAGGGCGGCCCTCAGTGAGCTCAGATCACACCTCACCTGCCCAGCACAGGCTACTCACCAGCTGATTCCAATGTAGTAGCTGGCAGATGAAGGAGAAAACAGGACTTGGGAGCTTTTTTTCTATTTTCCATACTTCTAATTGTTCTTAAGCCACACTCCCTAGATGGCTTAAACATTAACAGGCTGAAGCCATGCTCTAGCATTACACTGGGCTAATTATGCTCTTTGGGTTGGAAAAGGACAGAAATAACTTCACTTAGGCTACCTCAAGACATGAGGGTTCACTGTTGAGTTACACAGGGTACCTATCCGCTCCCACTCTCACCCCTAAGCCCCAACCCAGCTGGCTGATCCTCCCCATATTTCTCAGATCAAATTCCAGAGTCTGTTTCCCATTGTAATTACTTAACTCGTATTGGTCAGAAGCTTTTCCTGTCAGCCACCTTACGAGCTACTCACCAGCCTATGAACTGGCTGCGCTTGGGTCAGGTGTCTACATCCGGTCCAATCATCAGGTGCCCATTGCACGAGATAAGGTTTAGAGCAGCTTCTTTAGCCAGGGGCTATGGACCAAAGCACCTTTTTCCAGAAAAGAACTGGGGGCTGGGGGGGGGGGGGCATGTATCAAGCACATGTCTTTGTCAAACTGCCACCAAAAGCTTAAGCCTGAGTAAACCATTGATTTGACGGCAGGATCTTTAAAGGAGCAGGACAAGCTTCATGGGCTAATGCGCAGGTGCACAGGGTCCCTGCGCTTACAAGAGCCCACACTTAGCTTAATGCGCCATTGTGGCTGTGTTGACATTCTTAATAATTTTTGAATAGGGGGCCCTACATTTTCATTTTGCATGGGGTCTTGCAAATTATATAGCTCTATATTATATTCCTCTATAGGAGTTTTTAATATGTTATAAAACGTGAAGGGAGTTTCATAGAACTAAATAATTTTGGATCCAAAGGTTCTTCAGATCATTCACTCATTAATACTCATTTGACAAACAAGAAAACTGAGGTCAAAGAAAGGCTGACTGGCTTAATCAAGATCCCACAGTGAGCACTGGAAATGTCAAACTGGAAACAGATTCTTATCAGAGAGGCCAATCTTCCATTACTCCATGTGGCAGGCCTCCTAGCAGAGAGGACTGCCTGATACTTGGTCTGTTTTGCCAAAATATTTGGTAAACTACTTAGAAATCTCATTTTATGAGGCTGATATAAAAACACAAGTGTAGATCTTTCCTTGTTCAATCTTACCTCCTATTTCCTCACCTCTGACCTCCTCAGAACAGATTCCACTGACAATCCCCAGAATCTAAAATAAAAGCTGGGTAGAGGAATATAAACTAATAGAAACACCTGGAGGATTATTTGGTAATAGATATAAAAATTACAACGTTCACACCCCTCACTCCACAATTCCATTTCCACATATAGTCTCACATATGCACAAATATTATTGCATGCCCAAGACTATTCATTGTGGTGTTGCTTATAATAGCAAAAGATTGGCCACAACCTAAATATTCATCAACAGGAGACTAGTTTAAAGTAATATACAGATAGATATAAATATGATACTATGTTCATGCAACAAAATATTATGTAACTCTTAGGAAAAAAAGAAGTTAATTTATAGTTACTAATATGGGACAATTTCTAACATATTGTTTCATGAAAAAGCAAGGTACAAAACACTATACAGCATGCTTCTCTTTGTGGAGGGAAAGGACACAGGAGTCTCCCCCATATCTGTGGGAGATAAGTTCCAAGACCCCCCAGTGATGCCTGAAACCACAGATAATACAAAACCCTTTATATACTATATTTTTTCTTATACATTCACACCATGCATACCATGGGTATGTATGTATAGGAACCATGATAAAGTTTAATTTATAAATTAGGCACAGTAAGAGATTAACAACAATAACTAATAATAAAATAGAATAATTATAACAATATATTGAAATAAGTTATGTGAATGTGGTCCCCCCCCTTCTTTCTCTCTCTCTCAAAATATATTATTGTACAAGTGTAATGCCTTTTCCATCTTAACTAAGCACTTAGTTACACGTGACCATAACTTTTGCAGTTTGAGGCAGGACAGTAAAACTTGCATGAATTTCTTTTTCCCTCTTCACAATTTCAAAATAGAAGATTCGTTCTTACCTAGATCTTAGCAAACTCAGCATCCAGTTTTTTTTTCCTTTCCTTATTAAATCGAGAACTTTCACCTTTTCACTTAAAGGAAGCGCTTTATGGCATATCCGAATTGCCAGCATCACTACCCTTGCACTTTGGAGCCATTATTAAGTAAAATAAGGGTGACTTGAGCATTGCAATCCAGCGACAGTCATCTGATAATCAAGATGGCCACTACAGCGGGATACGATGATTCACATCCCAGGCGGGACAGAGGGGGACAGGGCGAGATTTTATCACGGTACTCAGAACAGTGCACAATGTAAAACTTATGAACTGTTTATTTCTGAAATTTTCCATTTAATATTTTCGGACCTCAGTTGACCGCAGGGAACTGAAACCGCAGAAAGCAAAACCATGGATAAGGGAGGAACCACTGTATTTAATTATATATCCCATAAGTACACACACACATGTGTTGGGGTATTTGCACATGCACAGAATTTGTCTAGAAGTACATACAAAAAAGAATGACTGCCTCCGAGGAAGGGACATGAGGGACTCAGGGATAGCAATGTGGGGGAGATTTTTGTTCTATGCCTTTTGTTCCCTTAAAATTTGTACTGGGACTTCCCTGGTGGTGCAGTGGTTAAGAATCCACCTGCAAATACGGGGGACACGGGTTCAAGCCCTGGTGCAGGAAGATCCCACATGCCACGGAGCAACTAAGCCCATGCGCCACAACTACTGAACCTGTGCTCTAGGGCCCACGAGCCACAACTACTGAAGCCCGTGTGCGTAGAGACCATGCTCCACAAGAGAAGCCACTGCAATGAGAAGCCCGTGCATCACAATGAAGAGTAGCCCCCGCTCGCTGCAACTAGAGAAAGCCTGCACACGGCAACGAAGACCCAACGCAGCCAAAATAAATAAACTTTTTAAAAAATTTGTACTATGTGCATATCTTTTCAAAAACTAATCTGTTATAAATTAGGAGGTTGGGATTAACCCATACACACTATTATATATAAAACAGATAACCAACAACGATCTACTGTATAGGACAGGGAACTATACTCAACTTTTTGTAATAACCTGTAAGGGAAAAGAATCTGAAAAGGAATATATATACATATATATATTCAGTTATTATGTATAACTCAGTCACTGTGCTGTACACCTGAAACTAACACGACATTGTAAATCAACTATACTTCAATAAAATAAAATAAAATAATTAAATTAAATGAGTGTCTGAAAGAGGACCCCATGACACTGCCAGTATTGTATCATATCTATAATAGTGAAAAACATACTATTGTTGTCTTTTTTACTAAGGCTTTTGCTAGGATCTTGTATCAAACTTATAGACAAAGGAAATTATAAGTAGTTACATTAGGCTGAAAAAAAAAATTCTCTCTTTTTCCCCTCCTCTACTCTATATAAAAAAGAAAAATCTGAAAACCTGCTTAATCCATTGCTTGTTTAGTCCTTGGCACAGCTGTGTGAAACGGCAGAGAAAATGAGAAATGTTCCATCTCTTCCTTTGGAAACTTGCCAAGATCATCTCCAAAGTGTCCTTCAGACATTACCCACTTATGTTTTTCCAGTGCACCTACCATCAGTGTTGCTAAGCACTTTAACAAAAGCTTTGCTTTGAGCCAAAAGCACAAAGGGGGACACAAACCTCAGTACTGCCCTCATTCAGCAGAAGTATATTTTCCTCAGGTGGCAGCAGAAAAGGTGACCTTAGTCTTCCCGATGAACCCAATACCCTTGAAAAAACTATAATTCCTAGTTAGGAAGCAAAGACAAGGGAGAGTCCCCCCTCATCCCCATATTCTCTGTTCCTCCACTTCCACATGGTCTACATTTATGCAACCCACACGTGGTAGATCAAAGATGGCCACAAATTCTTGACACGCCTCTCCTTGGGAGGCTGGATCTGTTTCCATTCTTCTAGATTCTGGGTTGCCCTGTGACTGCTTTGACCAGTGGAGTATGGCAGAATTGGTGCTATGTCAATTCCGAGTCCAGTCTTTAAGAGAACTGGTGGCTTCCTCCTTGTTCTTCTAGAGTCCTAAGCAAGGCACTGTGTAAAAATTCAACTGCCCTCCTAGGGAGAGCACGTGGAGATGCCCTAAAACTGCATGGAGAGGGAAAAAGGGCCAAAGCCATTCCTATCAAGACATCAAGCGTGTGGGTAGAATCATCTTGAACCCTCAGCACAAACCAGCCACCAACCGAAGAGCACCAAGTAACCTCTGTCAATGCCAGGTGGCGCAGAAGAGCCACCCAGCCAAGCACTGCCCAAATTCCTGACCCACAAAATCATGAGATACAATTAAATGTTGTTGCTTTATGATGCTAAGTTTTGGGGTTGCACGTTATGTATGCATGTTATGTATCGAGGCTACCACACTACCAACTATCCAACACTGACATCTTCAAACATTTCATACTCAAAATTCGGTCTTTCCTAAATTGCCTTAGAATAATGATAGAATTATCTCATGTCAGGCAGCCGCAGCTACTGGGAGAAGGGGCCAGGTCCAAGTTGAGACAACAGAAGAATCTCCTCCCCTAGCACCTCTTCCCCAGAGTGCTATAGATGAGTCTACGCGGCCAAGTTGAAGGGCCATCCTCTGCCACTGAGGACTGCAGAGGTCACGGGCCACAGATTCTGGAGTTTGCCAGCTCACACAGGATCCCCATCCCTGAGGGTATCCTTTGAGCAATCCCGTCCATGCCCCTGCTCCACTAAATCCTTGCCCACCACCTCATGGGGGTCACATGTGCTTAGCCTTGGAGGTGGGGTGAGAACCAGATCCTCTTACTGCAGCCCTTGCCCTTCCAAGCTGAGCTGAGAGAAGGAAAGCTAAGTCTTGGAAGGAGAGATTCCTGGATCAACTTCCTCAGCCCACAATGACTGGCAGTTGCCACCCACTCCAGCCCATGTGCCTGTTCTTACCCACTCACAGGGTTGCCAAGACCCGAGGGAGGTGGCACTGGCAGAAACCATAATTAGGGATTTCATCATATACTTTAGCTCCCTGAGAACAAATTCTTCCTGACAACATGCAAATCTATTGTTCAACTTTCAAACATCCAACTGACTTTCAAACACATTGTTGGGAATGCATTAGGTAGAAAAGTGAAGACACCACCTCTTCTGGATCGTAGACATGGCCTTGAAATACACGAAAGGGCATTCCTAAGGTTAAAGCAAGAATGCAAGATTTTAGAAAACATGATGAAGGAATACAATGAGGCTGGCAAACATGATTTAGCAGGGTCCAGGTTGTACAGAGGGGAGCATGCGCAGAGAAGCTATGAGAGAGGAGAAAGGGGAGGTGAAAAGAGGGTCTTCTCCCCTCCTGGTTCCTGCCTTCAAAGGAATGAAGTCCCATTCAATGTCACTGAAGACCTTTCACCATTGTCTGTCTAGGCAAATTTAAATGGTGAGCTGATCATCTGAATAATCTATTGTGATAGACCAGAAAGTCTGGATATAACTAGGGGAGAAAGGTGTTGGTTTAGAGGAAAGCTCTTTTTCCTCCAAAGCCAAAGGAAGAAATTTTAGGATTTACCTAAATTATCTCAATAATTTTCTCAATCTCCTACTTCAGACAAAATATTTAAGGAAAAATTCTTTCCCAAGCATTCTTGGGTCAGGTCTATAGAGGCAGCGGAGGGAAGAGGGAAGGGTAGAGCCACCCAGATTACCTGTCTGGTTGCTTAGACTGGTCCAATTTCACTAAGAATCACACAAACCTCTTCATTCCTTCTGCTGTGTTCACCTGACCTTTTTCAATTTCTTTTTCCTTTCTCCGTTACCCTAAGGGAGTTATCTAGCCACTCTGGCTTTCTTTGCATGCAAAATCTAACAGTTCTTTCTTTCTTCTTTCAGATAAAGGCAGTCTTGGGGAGAAGAAAAGAAAAGAGCCTGGCTTCTTCAAATGAGCTCTGAAATAAAAGTCACTGCCAGATGTTATATAAAAGGTGACGTAATCCTAAAGTACTTCATTACATATGCAGCTCTGCTCTTCAGCCCAGGAGGAGTTTATTACATTTTGTCGATCCCATTTTCTATACCCACATCATTTTTACATAATTTTTCCTGCCTGACAGACATCTTCACATTTTCACAGCAACCCATCAAGATAGTGTTACAACAGCACAGGGAACCAGGTTAGCCGCTTACAAATAACCGCGCTAATAAGCCAGATTTGTCCCTGAGATACAAATAAAAAGTAAATGGTCTACCCACGCGTGTAAGAAGCACATCTATTTTAGAATAATAGGGAAGAAAGCAGAGCATCATTCGAGCTGACACCGTGTTCTTTCAGAATAGGTACCGAATCTATTCTACAAGTAGGAAAATGGGGAAATGCCAGTCTAAACTTATTCTTTCAATTCTCTTCGTTTTCCTAATAAATTCCTGGCTCCTAGTGAAATAGATAGCCATGGCAAATGCATTAAGATCAAACTTCCTGCCTTTTTCGATTGGCACAAAATTTAGAAGAAAACGCACCATTTGTGCCAATGCAATATCTAGCTACCAACATGCCTTAAGTGCAAACACTGTGAGACACTTCCTCCTACTCTCCAGGTGCTAAGCATCTTTCCCCCTCCTTCCCTGGGCACTTGAGGCCCTACTGCCCTCTGATGGTAAAAAGCAGCAGTGCAGGCTGGACACTTCCCTCCAGGAGGATTAAGGACAGGCTGGGGTCAAGGACTGAGAGGGCCTCTGCCTTAAGATCACTGTAAGAGGCCAAGTACACTCAGCTTTCAGCTACTAGTCAGAAATGAATCTGACTCAGAATTCCAGTGGGATAAGAAAGTGCCTGTAGGGACTTCCCCAGTGGCACAGTGGTTAAGAATCCACCTGACAATGCAGGAGACACAGGTTCAAGCCCTGGTCCAGGAAGATCCCACATGCCGCGGAGCAACTGGGCCTATGCACCAAAACTACTGAGCCTGCACGCCACAACTACTGAGCCCACATGCCACAACTACTGAAGCCCGTGCACCACAACAAGAGAAGCCACCACAATGAGAAGCTCGTGCACCGCAACGAAGACCCAACACAGACATAAATAAATAAATAAATAATTTTTTTTTTTTTTAAAGTGCCTGTAACTCCCACTCCCAGGAAACATATACGTATGCCATTCACCTTGAGAACCTCCTTCAGTTTTAAGGAAAGATCCCTGTTAAAATGAACTTTATGGTTTTAGACTGTAATTAGAAACTCAAGGTAACAGAGGTTCTCATTTCTATATAAAAGCAGGACTTGAATATGGGACAAAGGGAGATGTGAAGTCTTTATAAAAGAACTCTGACCCTCCCCTGTGCCCTCCTCCCCCACTGCTCAGGAAACAGATGTAGATCAATGGATAACTAGCCCCCAAAATAAATGTATTCTATTTTCTACTTTTGTCTAAGGTCAGCACATTCCTTAGTTCTACAAGTAATTTGCTTCATGGATTCAATTTTTCCTTTCCTTTTTTAAGTAGCTTTTCTTTATATGAAGGTTATTCGTACACATAGCTTAAAGAGTCAAATAGTTCTGTAAGTCTCATTCCAAAAACACAGCAGTCCCAGCAGTGCCCACCTCCTGTTTCCTGCTCCCAAGAGGCAGCTACTTTCAGCTCGTTTAACTGAATCATTTATTCTTTACCTTCATGTTTCTGAATAATGTGTGTATGTTGCTACTTCCTGACACTTCAGTTTAGGCATTTTATATTGACTTTGCACTGTGAAAGATGATTTCATACACACACACACACACACACATACACACACAGACCCCACCACACATATATACTTTCCAGTATATTATAATTTTGGTAAGATTAAAAATCAATATTTATAGTACTCTCACTATTAAATTCTTAACAGTTAAGTCATGTGGTTACTTTCCCTTTTCCAGAACAAGTTTTCATTTTCCTTGGAGTTAAAAAAAAAAAGTCTTTTTTCACATGCTAAGTTTTCTGTACACTCACTGTATTCATTTCACAGGGCTGCCATAACGAAGTACCACAATCTCGGTGGCTTTAAACAAGAGAAATTTATTGTCTCGCAGTTCTGGAAATGTATTGTTTCACAGTCTGAAATCAAAGTGTCAGCAAGGCCATGCTCCCTCTGAAGCCTCTAGGGGAGGATCCTTCTTTGCCCCTTCCTAACCTTCTACTGTTTGCCAGCAACCCTGGCATTTCTTGTCTTGTAGTAACATCTCTACCTTGATGGTCACATGGCCTTTTTTCCTGTGTATGTCTGTGTCCTCATATGGAATACTCCTCACCTTGTATGTCTCTCTGTATCGCTTCTCCTCTTGTTATCAGGACACCAATCATCTTGGATTAAGGGCCTACCCTGTTACCGTGTGACTTCACCTTAACTTACATCTTCATTACATCTGCAAAGACCTTGTTTCTGAATAAGATCACATTCTCAGGTATCAAGTGTTGGGACCTCAATCTATCTTTTGGGGGTCACTATTCCACCCACATTTATCTTCATGAATTTATCCCCAAACTCTGTCCAATTGTCTAAATCTCCTCTGAGTATATGCAAACATTTTCTGTTTCCTATCAGGTTTCACCTTCTGTGTTGGTTCACACTCAAAAAGGCTTTCCCTTTATGCCTGTCTATAGCTACAGCCCATGTCCTTTCAAGTTCAAATGCAAAAACAGTTCATCTTCTTTTCTCAACAGTCTCATTGGCTGTACAGGGCCATATGCCAATCTCAAACCAACAGTTATAGGCAGGAGTGTACCATGTACGCAATGGCTTAAGTCTGGGTCATATGTTCCACCCCTAGAGCTGGGAGTGGGACCAGCTTCATTTAACTACAAGATCTGAGCATGGGAAAGAGGTGATCCCTTTATAACAGCAGGATTTGAATATGAGACAAAAGGGAGATAGGCATATGGGACAAAGGGTGAATAGATGCTGAGCACCAAAAAAAAAAACCAACAACAACAACAAAACTAATATCCACTATAGCCTCTTAACAAGCCCTTTAAGAGGTGTCATTTTCCCTAAGCCAGAACACAGACTTTGGCCCCCTAGACAATTTTATGATAATCTACTCACTCCAGGAAGGTTAAGAAAACAGAAAAGAAATTGAACAAAAATAAATTCAGATCTACATTTTATCCTTTTTCTGCTTTTATAGGAATTGGTTTGGTAAGATCTAAGGGGAAAATACATGTCACTTTAATACATTTTGACATCCTAAAATGTTTGAGGAGAAGGTATTATCCCAAATACAAAATGTCCTACAAATGGAAAGAAATATCCTCTAGTCAAATCCTCATGATTTCAAATAGAATGATGCAGAACATAAAAATTCCAACCAGGCAGGCAATAACCATCCCGTTGATAAAAATGTTCTCCTACTGAGATGCCACAAGAAGTTTTTTTCAAATGAGTTTCCACTCTAGTTGTCTAAAATCATCTGTTCCCAACTATGAAGAGTTTTGAGAACACCAGCCTCACTCCCCCTCCATCTTACAACATCTGCCTCTGTGAAGGAGTTCAGAATTTTTAACTTTGGGTTTCCTTTTTATTGGTTTCGCTATTAATTTTTCCTACTTTTGACCTAATTTTTTGTACTTTAGAACTATAGATCACAAACTTTAACAGTCACTTTATTCACTTAAACGGATTGTTCAAGCCTAAGAATTAACAATCTTTTCCAGCCTGAGAGCCTCAGTCAAGGCAAAACACAGGCTTAAAGTCATAAGACCCAAGACAACAAAAACAAAATGAAAAATGAAGGAAATAGGAGAAGATGGATGGAAGGAAGGAAAGGAAAGGAAAGGAAAGGAAGGAAATAGGATGGTGTCATGGTTCGTTTTATGGGTCTATTTGACTGGGCCACAGGATACCCGGATGCATGGTTAGGCATTATTTCTGGGTGCGTCTGTGAGGGTGTTTCAGGAAGCGATTAGCATTTGCATTGGTGGACTGAGTAAAGCAGGTGGTTGTTCCCAATGTGGGTGAGCACCATCCAGTCCACTGAGGGCACAGAGAGTACAAAAAGGCAGAGGAAGGTTGAATTCTCTCTCTGCCTGAATGCCTGAAGTGAGGCATCCATAAATAGATAGATAGATAGGTAGATAGAGTTTTTTTATGCTCACAATGAACATTTCCATTTACTTCGTATTATATGTCATTATAAATATTATTACAAATAAGACTTAAAAAGGACACCTTCGGCTAGGTCAAATGAAAGTACAAAAATTGTGTGGGGCTGCAGTTTAAGGATGGTTTCTGCAGTCATCACATGATAGCAAAACAGTGGTAAGCAGTGCATGAATCCGTGTCAAAGACAGCAGGTATATATAGAGAGATATCTTATATATCTTATTGATTCTGTTCCTCTGGAAAACCTTAACTAATACAGATGGAGTCAGGGGGAAAAAAAAAAAAAAACCTAGGAAAAGAGAAAGAGAAGGTCAGGAAAAGAACAAAATAAAGAAAATGGAAGGGGGCAGAGTCAAGATGATGGTGTGGGAAGACACCGAGTTAGCGTCTCCCCACAAATAGGGCACCTGCTGGCCGCTGGTGGGGGACCCTGACAACCAAGGAGATGGGAGGAAGCTCCAAGTGAACCGGTAGGATGTGGGGGGACTGAGGGGGGAGGAGAAGTGGAGGCCAGACAAGATCAGCACCTCTGAGGCCAGGGAGATCAGGAGAGGCAGGCGGGAGGGACCCTCCCAGAAGAGCAGGAGAGGAGCAGAGGGCGATCTCCTGGCCCACTTGGGCCGGGGAGCCTGCTGAGTTTCCAGGCCGCCACACCCCCTCCAAAGCCCTCTCCAGGCTGCATGGGTCCTGGGGGCATAGGAGGGAGGCCGGGGAGATCAGGAGAGGCAGGCGGGAGGGGCCCTCCGGGGACCAGAGGAGCAGGAGAGGAGAAGAGGGCATCTGCCCCACCCACTCGAGCCCAGAAAGCTTGCTGGGCTCCCAGGTGAGGTCCCCTGCCCTCTGAGACCAAAGGCTGGGCGCAAGCCTGTGCCCCTTCTGTTCCTTGAGCCTAAGCTCCACCCCCTACAGCCCCCAGGGCCTTTTCCAGCCCTGCAGGTCCTGAGCATAGGCCCCACCCACCATCCAAACCACACCCTTGCTTAGGCCCTCCACAGCCAAGGACTTTTCCCCCTTGTTTTCTTTTTTTTTTTTTTTCTTTCTTTCTTTTTTTTTTTTTTTTCCTCCTCCTCCTTTTTACTACTGTGGTACTGATGTACCTTCCGGTTCTTGATTCATCTGTTTTTATTTTTATATTCAAACATATCTGTTAGTTTCCTAGTCTAATTTTATTTTTTACTTTGTTATTGTTCTCTTTTTCTTTTTTTTTTTTGCCACCCCACCGCTTGTGGGATACTGGTTCACAAGCCAGGGGTTGGGCCAAAGCTCCTGCAGTGGGAGCTCCAAGTCAAAACCACTGGACTAACTGAGAATCTCAGACTCTGGGGACTATTCATCAGAGTGAGGTCTCACGGAGGTCCTCATCTCAGCACGAAGACCCAGCTCTACCCAACAGCCTACAAACTCCAGTGTTGGAAGCCTCAGGCCAAACAACCAGTAAGACAGGAACACAATCCCACTCATAAAAAAAAAAAAAAAAAAAAAAAAAGAGACGACAAAAAAAATATGTCACAGATGAAGGAGCAAGGTAAAAACCTATAAGACCAAATAAATGAAGAGGAAATAGGCAATCTACCTGAAAAAGAATTCAGAGTAATGATAGTAAAGATGATCCAGAATCTCAGAAATACAATGGAGGGACAGATTAAGAAAATACAAGACATGTTTAACAAAGATCTAGAAGAACTAAAGAACAAATAAACAGAGAGGAACAACACAATAATTGAAATGAAAAATACACTAGAAGGAATAACAGAATAACTGAGGCAGAAGAACGAATAAGTGAGCTGGAAGACAATATGGTGGAAATAACTGCCAAGGAGCAGAAAAAAGAATGAAGAGAATTGAAGACAATCTCAGAGCCCTCTGGGACAACACTAAACACACTAACATTCAAATTATAAGAGTCCCAGAAGAAGAAGAGAAAAAAAAAGGGTCTGAGAAAATATTTGAAGAGATTATAGTTGAAAACCTCCCTAACATGGGAAAGTAAGTAGTCACCCAAGTCCAGGAAGCACAAAGAGTCTCATACAGGATAAACCCTAGGAAAAACACACCAAGACACATATTAATCAAACTAACAAAAACTAAATTCAAAGAAAAAATATTAAAAGCAGCAAGGGAAAAACAAAAAATAACATATAAAGGAATTCCCATAAGGTTATCAGCTGATTTTTCAGCAGAAATTCTGCAGGCCAGAAGGGAGTGGCAGGATATACTTAAAATGATGAAAGAGAAAAACCTACAACCAAGATTACTCTACCCAGCAAGGATCTCATTCAGATTCTATGGAGAAATCAAAAGCTTTTCAGACAAGCAAAAGCTAAGAGAATTCATCACCACCAAAGCAGCTTTGCAACAAATGCTAAAGAAACTTCTCTAGGTGGGAAACACAAAAGAAGAAAAAGACCTACAAAAACAAACCCAAAACAATTAAGAAAATGGTCATAGGAACATACATATCGATAATTACCTTGAATGTAAATGGATTAAATGCCCCAACCAAAAGACACAGACTGGCTGAATGGATACAAAAACAAGACCCATATATATGTTGTCTACAAAAGACCCACTTCAGACCTAGGGGCATATACAGACTGAAAGTGAAGGGATGGAAAAAGATATACCATGAAAATGGAAATCAAAAGAAAGCTAGAGTAGCAGTACTCGTATCAGGTAAAATAGACTTTAAAATAAAGACTGTTACAAGAGACAAGAAGGGACACTACATAATGATCAAAGGATCAATCCAAGAAGAAGACATAACAATTATAAATGTTTATGCACCCAACATAGGAGCATCTCAATACATAAGGCAAATGCTAACAACCATGAAAGGAGAAATTGACAGTAACACAATAATTGTAGGGGACTTTAACACCCCACTTACACCAATGGACAGATCATCCAAACAGAAAATAAATAAGGAAACACAAGCTTTAAATGACACAATTGACCACATAGATTTAATTGAAATTTACAGAACATTACACCCGAAAGTGGCAGAATACACTTTCTTCTCAAGTGCACATGGAACATTCTCCAGGATAGATCACATCTTGGGTCACAAATCAAGCCTCAGAAAACTTAAGAAAATTGAAATTGTACCAAGCATCTTTTCTGACCACAACACTATGAGATTGGAAATCAATTACAGGAAAAAAAACTGTAAAAAACACAAATACATGGAGGCTAAACAGTACACTGCTAAATAACCAAGAGATCACTGAAGAAATCAAGGAAGAAATTTTAAAAATACATAGAAACAAGTGACAATGAAAACACGACAACCCAAAACCTATGGGACGCAGCAAAAACAGTTCTAAGAGGGAAGTTTATAGCAATTCAATCTCACCTCAAGAAACAAGAAAAATCTCAAATAAACAATCTAACCCTACACTTAAAACAACAAGAGAAAGAAGAACAAAGAAAACCCAAAGGCAGTAGAAGGAAAGAAATCATAAAGATCAGAGCAGAAATAAATGAAACAGAAATGAAGAAAACAATAGCAAAGATCAATAAAACTAAAAGCTGGTTCTTTGAGAAGCTAAATAAAATTGACAAACCCTTAGCCAGACTCATCAAGAAAAAAGGGAGATGACACAAATCAATAAAATTAGAAATGAAAAAGGAGAAATCACAACTGACATTACAGAAATACAAAGGATTGTAAGAGACTACTACAAACAACTATATGCCAATAAAATGGATAACCATGAAGAAATCGACAAATTCTTGGAAAGGTACATTTTACAAAACTGAACCAGGAAGAATTAGAAAACATAAACAGACCTATCACAAGTAATGAAAATGAAACCGTAATTAAAAATCTTCCAAGAAACAAAAATCCAGGACCAGATGGCTTCACAGGTGAATTCTATCAAACATTTAGAGAAGAGCTAACACTGGTCCTTCTCAAACTCTTCCAAAAAACTTCAGAGGGAGAAACACTCCCAAATTCATTCTATGAAGCCACCATCACCCTGATACCAAAACCAGAAAAAGATATCACAAGAAAAGAAAATTATAGACCAATATCACTGATGAACATAGATGAATAAATCCTGAACAAAATACTAGCAAACAGAATCCAACAGCACATTAAAAGGATCATACACCATGATCAAGTGGGATTTATCCCAGGGATGCAAGGATTCTTCAATATACGCAAACCAATCAATGTGATACACCACATTAACAAATTAAGGAATAAAAACCATATGATCATCTCAATAGATGCAGAGAAAGCTTTTGACAAAATTCAACACCAATTTATGGTAAAAACTCTCCAGAAAATGGGTATAGAGGGAACCTACCTCAACATAATAAAGGCCATATATGACAAACCCACAGCAAGCATCATACTCAATGGTGAAAAACTGAAAGCATTTCCTCTAAGATCAGGAACAAGACAAGGATGTCCACTCTCACCACTCTTATTCAACTTAGTTTTGGATGTCCTAGCCACGGCAATCAGAGAAGAAAAAGAAATAAAAGGAATACAAATTGGAAAAGAAGAAGTAAAATTGTCACTGTTTGCAGATGACATGATACTATACATAGAACATCCTAAAGATGCCACCAGAAAACTACTAGAGCTAATCAATGAATCTGGTAAGGTTGCAGGATACAAAATTAATGCACACAAATCTCTTGCATTCCTATACACCAACAATGAAAAATCAGAAAGAGAAATTGAGAAAACACTCCCATTTACCATTGCAACAAAAAGAATAAAATACCTAGGAATAAACCTGCCTAAGGAGACAAAAGACTTGTACTCAGAAAACTATAAAACACTGATGAAAGAAATCAAAGATGACATAAACAGATGGAGAAATAGACCATGTTCTTGGATTGGAAGAATCAACACTGTGAAAATGACTATACTAACCAAAGCAATCTACAGAATCAATGCAATCCCTATCAAACTACCAGTGGTGGGGCTTCCCTGGTGGCGCAGTGGTTGAGAATCTGCCTGCCAATGCAGGGGACATGGGTTCGAGCCCCAGTCTGGGAAGATCCCACATGCCGCGGAGCAACTGGGCCCGTGAGCCACAACTACTGAGCCTGCACGTCTGGAGCCTGTGCTCCTCAACAAGAGAGGCCGCAATAGTGAGAGGCCCGTGCACCGCGATGAAGAGTGGCCCTCGTTCACTGCAACTAGAGGAAGCCCTCGCACAGAAACGAAGACCCAACACAGCCAAAAATAATAAATAAATAAAATTTTAAAAATAAATAAATAAAAAACTACCAGTGGCATTCTTCACAGAATTAGAACAAAAACTTTTACAATTTGTATGGAAACACAAAAGACCTCGAATAGCCAAAGCAATCTTGAGAAAGAAAAACGGAGTTGGAGGAATCAGACTCCCTGACTTCAAACTATACCACAAAGCTACAGTAATCATGACAGTATGGTACTGGCACAAAAACAGAAATATAGATCAATGGTACAGGATAGAATACCCAGAGATAAACCCACGCACATATGGGCACCTAATTTACGATAAAGGAGGCAAGAACATACACTGGAGAAAAGACAGCCTCTTCAACAAGTGGAGCTGGGAAAACTGGACAGCTACATGTAAAAGAATGAAATTAGAACACTACCTAACACCATACAAAAAAATAAACTCAAAAGGGATTAAAAACTTAGATTAAAACCAGACACTATAAAACTCTTAGAGGAAAACATAGGAAGAACACTCTTTGACATAAATCACAGCAAGATCTTTTTTGACCCACCTCCTAGAGTAATGGAAATAAAAACAAAAATAAACAAATGGGACCTAATGAAACTTCAAAGCTTTTGCACAGCAAAGGAAACCATAAACAAGACGAAAAGACAACCCTCAGAATGGGAGAAAATATTTGCAAGTGAAACAATAGACAGAGGATTAATCTCCAAAATATACAAACAGCTCGTGGAGCTCAATATCAAAAAAACGAACAATCCAGTTAAAAAATGGGCAGAAGACCTAAATAGACATTTCACCAAGGAAGACAAACAAATGGCCAAGAGGCACATGAAAAGATGCTCAACATCACTAATTATTAGAAAAATGCAAATCAAAACTACAGTGAGGTATCACCTCACACCAGTCAGAATGGTCATCATCAAAAAATCTACAAAAAAAAAAAAAAATCTACAAACAATAAATGCTGGAAAGGATGTGGTGAAAAGGGAACCCTCCTGCACTCTTGGTGGGAATGTAAATTGATACAACTACTATGGAGAACAGTATGGAGGTTCCTTAAAAAATCAAAAATAAAACTACCGTATGACCCAGCAATTCCACTACTGGGCATATACCCTGAGAAAACCATAATTCAAAAAGTCATGTACCACAATGTTCATTGCAGCTCTATTTACAATAGCCAGGACATGGAAGCATCCTAAGTGTCCATCGACAGATGAATGGATAAAGAAGATGTGGCACATGTATACAATGGAATATTACTAGCCATAAAAAGAAACGAAATTGAACTATCTCTAGTGAAGTGGATGGACCTAGAGTCTGTCATACAGAGTGTAGTAAGTCAGAAAGACAAATACAAATACCGTATGCTAACACATATATATGGAATCTAAAAAAAAAAAAAAAAAGGTACTGATGAACCTAGTCACAGGGCAGGAATAAAGATGTAGATATAGAGAATGGACTTGAGGTCACGGGGTGCTAAGGGGAAGCTGGGGCGAAGTGAGAGTAGCATCAACATATATACAGTACCGAATGTAAAATAGTTGGCTGGTGGGAAGCAGCAGCATAGCACAGGGAGATCAGCTTGGTGCTTTGCGATGACCTAGAGGGGTGGGATAGGGAGGATGGGAGGGAGGCTCAAGAGGGAGGGGATATGGGGACATATGTATGCATATGGTTGATTCACTCTGCTGTACAACAGAAACTAATGCAGTATTGTGAAGCAATTATACTCCAGTAAAGATCTATTTTTTTAAAAATGGAGAGAAGAATATAAGATGATAAATGGTAAGATGGGAAAAGCCCTATCCTGGGTATGAGGATCTGCTCTTCATAATTCACTGCCTAGCCCTGTGTGCCTGTCTGGGGTTACCTCTCTGGGCCCCAATTTCCCCACTAAGAGGAGCAACCCAACCCATCTCTTGAGTCCCTCCGGTCCTAGCACTCTCTAATTGTGATTTCCCCATGGGTACCACCCACTCAGTTAACACTCATGTGATGGGTGTCTACCTGGCAGAGTCCTCACCTGGGTGGGGTTGACCATTAAGCAGCTCATTGTAGGGACTGGTTTTAAATGCTGCCTTTGTCAATAAAGCCATTTTCAGCATTCTGAGATCAGAGGGAGGATCCCAGTGGGATGGGCAGCTAAGTGCTGGATGTAAAGCTGCCAAACCATCAGGCCCAAGGGAGGCACTCTGGGAAGAGCATTTCCTAAAAACTCACCATTTAAAATGACACATCTTGACATCCCATTCCCAGAACCTATCACTTCACCTCCTATGGGGTTTTAATGGTTGAAAAAACAATAAGCTCTCTATGCCAGGTGATGTTAGCAAAAGACCTATTTCTCGGATCAATGCACTCAACCAAACACCAAAGCAAACATACACGATCTTTTAGGTCTTATTCACCCTTCTATTTGCTGCTGCTGCTGCTGCTGTCCTCCATGTTAGCAGATGAGATTTGACCATGTGATTAGTACTGAGAGATCTGGGCCAGCAGTGATCTTCAACCTGAGGACATTCAAATCACCTAGAGAGATTGTTTTCAAACATGGGTGTTTGGGCCCCTTTCCTAAAAATTTTCATTTAATTGGCCTAATGGAGGAATCCAGGCATCAGTCTTTTTTTAAACACTCCCCAGGTGATTCTAATGTGAGGCCAGGATGAGAACTACTGGGCTGAGGGGCTGCAGTGTTTCCAGAGGGTTCAGAGCAGCAGGGAGCCCCTCAGACACACGTGCTTACATTTCCAAATTTTTTAGCCGAGAATTCTTAACAGAAGGGAAGTTCCACCCACAACAGCTGTAGATGCTGTGTGTTTTGGTCTGGCTTTTCTCTTTCCCCTATAGAGCTTGCAGCTAGTACAGACATACCCCAAGCAAGCAAGGGTCCTACCGAGGGTAAGAAAACCACCGAATTTTTGCCAAATTAGTGCCCTTCTAAATTTGGGGCTGACATCACCATTTCAGAACTTACAGGAACAACTGATATACCTCCACCTAAGGGAATGAGTTCCAATGCCAAGCAATTCGGATTCTATAATATATTCATCATCAAAGCCATGTCTTGGGTACTGAAGAAAGTAGAGTCAGTGGCCATATGTTCCTAAATCTTAAACTTTGTCCAGTATTCTGAAAAGTCTGTCCCTCCACGGAGTTTAAAAAAGTTATATCCACAGTTTGAGCACTACCTCAGTTTGTTGTGGATTTCAAAGTAAATTATCTGGCTTCTGTGGCCATCAATTTTCACTTTTTGAAAGTTGGCAATAGTAATCCTCCCTATTATGTACCATGTATTTAGCCCTTACAGTGTATCAGGCACCATATCAGGCACTAAAATATAGTATATCTAATTCACAGGACAACTCTGAAAAACAAGCACTATTTTTCCAAGCTTACAGATGAGGAGGCCTCACGGCTGGTAACTGTTAAACCTGAGAGTCAAATTCAGTTCTGTCTGGCTCCAAAAATAATAATCTTTTCACAGCGCTCTACTGCCCACAGAAAATCTGTCGGAAGGTCAGTCGTTGTAACAAAACAATAAAAGTAGATATTTGTATAGCAAAGAGCAGAATTACCCCAATGTTCTCTCCTTACTCTCCGAACCCTAGAAAGGCACTCTTATGCCCCAATTTCCCATCCTCAACTACATTAAAGTCTTTAGAGCCTCCAAATCCTTTGAGAATGGAAATACTTCATTAATTTTTGAGATGCATTATAAGGTCACTTCTAAACTGTGTATAATCAGGTCCTATAGATGTTTAATCAGTGTGGCTGGTAGAGTGGGAACTAGAAGGTCCAAGAGACAGATAGACATCTGTTTGAGTCAACTAGGAAAAAGACTTTCTAACAAGGATGCAAGTTCTTACACAGGTCGGGCTCCTTGAGAGAGAAAGGCAACTTTGGGCAGACACCAGGAACACTTAGTCAACCACATTCAAAGCACAGTCGTAAAGAAAAAGCACACATTCACTAGTCCCTGCCCCGACAAAGCTTTCAGTCTAACGCTGGGAAACAGGTATTAATCAAATAAGCCCACAAACATGATCACGTGAAAAGTATTATGAAGGAAAAGCACAGGGTTCTTTAACAACATATAGATTAGGGACCTGATCTAACTGGGGGCAGAGAGGAGTCATATACAGTGAAGAAAGACTTCACTGAGGAATTCTTTTTCCAGTACGAGTTTACTGTTCCCAGGTTAGCTGATGGCATGTTCTAGATTATGAATCAATGACAGCTAGATATGTTCTACTTGGCAAACTCCATCTTCAAAGCCACCAACCAAGCCCAAGAGATGATGGATGTGAGCCATTAAAATTGTAGGTATCTGCTGATTCTCTCGGTCACGTTCTCTAGGTTTCAGTCCTAGCAGCATGGATCCAATTACCTGCCTTTTCCTCCCCACTGTTCTTCTCTTCCCCACTCTTTACACCCAGCCGAACAACTACAGAACCATGGGCTAATGGTAATCCTCCCGTATCTTCAAAGACAAGGAAATTAGGATTCTTGCCAGGCCTTTTAGAACAAAGAAAGGCCCCACTCTCCAACCTCTGGCACTCTATATGCCAAGTGAATTGACTGAGATCCTAACATGTTTGGCCAACTACATTCCCCCAGGATTGTCTTAAGGAAGCTAGGAAGAGCAGAACCATAATAGAAAAGGCCCTACCTCACTCAGTTGGTCATGCAAAAGTTGGAAGGATGCAATAGTTTGAATATTTAGATCCCATCAGAGTTGGCCCTTCTCATTGAGACAATCTAGTCTTAAAGAAGGACTATCCCTTCTTCTCTGCTATTAGTACGCAGCAGCCACCTCGCCATCCCCTTCAAAGTCAGGAAAGGCTATTATCTATCTCCTGGATTTAGTGAAGCAAATAGAAGTTTGATTTCTTTTCAGATAAAAGAGATGATGCAAATGAGAATTTTGTCTTGCATGGAGGAGTGACAAAGTAGGAGAGTGAATCCTACTTGATTACAATCTTCCATCATTCTGATTTTATAATTACTGAATGGAATCAATCAGCTTTCAATTGTTACCTTGGTGAAAGATTAAAACATCATTACTTGTCCTACATATTTCACACTTTATCAAATTTTAATAAACTGAATGCATGAGAAATGGTTATATTATCTCTCCTGATATTGGGATGCTAATGACATTTCTATTGATTTTAATATGCATTTGTTGGTCAAAAAGAGTCAGATTCCAATGAGGCATGGCATCCTATAATCAACACTAACAAATGAAGACCAATGAACACTGAAATGGCCCAAATGAAATCATTAATCAGAAATGTGATAAAATAATTGCAAAAAAACTAGGGAGGTCTTATCTTCCTAATGAACATCTTTTATGGTATACTGATTCATTTATAACTCTTACACATTGGTGATTTCTCTATTAAAATATTTTTAAGTAAGTATCTGAAAAGCACTTTGAAAAGGCAACATTGGGAGAGAACTAATTTCTCAATAAAGGGGCTCATAGGTACCTCCCCCAAAAGGTGAAAAAGACTCCTGAAGATCATAGAATACATACAACTCTTCCTTAAAACAATTCAAGTCTGAAAATTTCTTAGCCCAATAGTGGGAAAGACCCCACAGAGTTATCAATAACATAGAACAGAATAATAGTTAAAGGTGAAGTTTCTGTAGTTAGACACCACAGCTTCAAATAACTTTGGCTGCTTTATTTCTTTGTACCTCAGTCCCCTCATCTATAAAATGGGACATAATAATAGTACTCACTTCAGCGGGCTTGTCTCAAGATGAAATGGAATACTAGTGTATATACAGCGTATCCTCCAGTCAAACTGCATTTCCCCAGTTAAAACAGCATTAAATTTCATACATGTGAAAATCTTGCTTTGTTTCCCCCAAATTCTCTCTCAGTTTAATTTTTTATTATTTCTTATTCTCTATAGCTGGTAAATTGGACCATGCCTCCTAGGGGGCTCATCAAGTCTGGGAGGGTCTGGAAGCTGGAGTTCTGACTTGCAGGTAATAAAGAGTGAGGGGTTGACGAGGAAGCAAAAGAACAGGGTCTTAAATGCTTCACAATGTGAAACTTTCCCGCACAGTTACAGTCTCTAATAGACCTCTAAGAATCATGATAAATGTCTTCTGTGGGATTCCATTTCTTTTAAAACCTGGAAAAGGCAATGTTTTGCTCCAAGAAAATATAGAAGATAAAATATAGATGGCCCTGGAAAAGACATGCGAGTGGAGACTGGGGATCCCAGCCTTATAAGAACCAGGAAATGCAAAGAAAGAGGCACAGGAAGGGTGCTGGATGTGTCTGAGCTGAGTTCACCTGAATCTCCAAGAGACAGGAGGTAGAAGAATGGAAATGGGGGTCCTAGGTGATACCACTGGGGATTTCAAAATAAAATCAACTCTTCCAAAGCCCCATTTTCTCAATTTAAGATTCACTGGCCTTCCTTTCCATTTTGGTTTTTCAAAAACCTCATTGACACCAATTCAACATACTATTCTTCAAATCCATTTAAATTCATTCTACCACCTTTTTTAATCAGCTTTTTATTTTCCCACATCCTCCTTTAAGGTTACTTGAAATTTTAAAATAATGTGATAATGAGTTTTTGGTTTGTTTTTTTTTTTTTTCATCAAAGCACTAGATCAAGACACCCCTTGTATCTGCTGTGGAAAAAAAATTATATAGGCCACTTATGCCTTGACCACAATGATGACGACAGTAGCAGTTATTGTTTATGGAGAGCTCACCATGAACCAGGCATCATACTAATTGTTTTACTTGCATTAACGTATTTAATTCTCACAACATCCCAACAAAAGTAGGCTCTGTTATTACAGATGAGGAAATGCAAATCAAGAAAGATCACTTGTCCAAAGTCATACAGTTGGTGGTGAAACCAGGATTAGTTCATTCTTTCAGCAACTATTCACTAGGGGTAAAATACATCAAATAAGCTACACTTTTAAATCTAGATTAAAGAAAAGAGGGGTGCAGTTATATTTTTTAAGTACATTTTTTCAAAAGGGCTATAAAAGCAAACTGAGAGCAATCACATATAGAGAGCTTTATTTCAAAGACCTTGAAAAAAGGTGTTATTTAGTCATAACAGTAAGTCCCATCCTACACATCTTCGATGTGATTTTTAACTCTCCTTACACCAAGATATGGGGGGGTCTGGGTTCCTTCCCTCGAATCTGGGAGGCCTTATGACTAACAGAGGAGGTGACACTATGTATTTCCAAGACGAGTTCACAAATGGTTCACAACTTCTGCCTGGTTCTGTCGAGATGCTTGGTTTTGGAACCCAGCTACCACAGACCCTCATCTCAAAGGCACAAGAGAAATACCAATTCCTTCGAGAGAGCTAGCTTAACCAATTACAAAGGCCTCACTTTGATACAGGAGCCATTAGAGGCCACTGGTCTCCAGATCTCTTGGCAGCCCCCATTCAGCAAGGACGGCCACCACAGAGCCCCGCATTCTAGTACACAGCCAGCGAGGGATTTCCCGCGCAACTTTCGGGGCCCAGGGCTAGTGGACGGCCCCTGCAGCTTTCTATTTTCCGCCCTGTATTTCCCGACATCTCGGCGCTCACGGGAGTTCCCTCGGTCTCCAGGCTGCTCCGCCCATTGTTGGGCTGCACCCCGCAAGCCTACAAGGCCTGTGCTTGCCCAGCTTCAAGACCGAAGAAAGAGCCTGGAGTCAGCAACAGAGACATCAGTGGTTTAATGGACAGAGGGAATCTTACATGTCTGAAGCGAGGTCCTGGAGCAACACCTCACCGTGTGCAGCAGACAGCAGGCCGGACATGGCGGCAGGCTTTGCTTGGGGGTGGGGGATTTCCAGTTATAGGGGAATTGATGTCAGGTGGAGCTCATTAGTTACCAGGGAAACCAGCAGAGGGGCTCCGCCTCACCGCCCCTTTGATGAGAACAATCACCAGCTGGGGCCTGGGGCAAGTACATAGGAAAGTCAGTCCTGAGCTTACGATATAGGTGAAGCAGGCACTGGTCAGGCAGGGGACGTACAGAGAGCAAGAGAACAGCCATCTTGAGTGGCCTGACCATACAGAGATTAAGGGGGTCAGCAGGGTTGGTTCCTTCTGCCAGCTATGAGGAAGAGCCTGTCTCAGCCCTCTCCCTGGCTTCTGGTAATTTGCAGGCAATCTTTGGCGTTCCTTGTCTTGTAGACATATCGCCCTGACCTCTGCCTTGATGTTCACATGGTGTTCTCCTTGTGTGCATATCTCTTGTGTCCAAATTTCCCCTTTTTATAAGGCCACAAGTCATATTGAATTAGGACCCATTCTAATGACCTCATTTTAACTTGATTATCCCTGTAAAACCCTATCTCCAAATAAGGTCACATTCTGAAGTTCTGGGGGTCAGAATTTCAACATATAATTATGGAGTGGGGGAGAGGGACACAATTCAACCCATAACATCAATGAAGAAATGAAGACCTAAAATAGGTAGTTCACTCATTTTAAAAGAGCAAGACATAAATCCAGCAGACAGTGACAGTTTGCTTGATGTGTATATAAAGAAATGAGCAAAACACTTCTTTTGAAATCCCAGACAAA
The DNA here is from genome assembly GCF_009873245.2 of Balaenoptera musculus. Taxonomy (NCBI): domain Eukaryota; kingdom Metazoa; phylum Chordata; class Mammalia; order Artiodactyla; family Balaenopteridae; genus Balaenoptera; species Balaenoptera musculus. The sequence goes on from NC_045787.1 coordinate 54,072,538, forward strand.
AGCAACTCTGGCTGGGTGTTTTTATGAACCTCAAATTCAGCCCAGATTCATAAATCCTTGTAGAAAACCCAAGCCAATTTTGAAGTTTCCAACAAGTTCCAGAGGCTGAATGGATCAGACAGAATTTCACTTGGTATTTAGGATTATTGAGTCTATCCTGAAACTTAAGGCACATTCATAGAACACAGACTGCTTACAAATTGAATAGAAGCAAATACTAAGGGCTCATGAGCCACCTGGAATGCACATGCTGAATGTTGAGGTTTTCCCATCCCAATAATGGGGGGAAGGGGAAGGCCGGGCTGGCAAGATCTCACTGTCACCAACTCTATAACGGTGTATTTGCATCTCATGTGGATTTGAATTATTTCAAATAGTGCAGATACACAAACAATAATAAAGTCTTCCTTTGTGAGCAAAATTTAAAACAATATGAATCTCCTTAAATGTAAAAATTTGTCAAAACGTACAAAATTTCAAGATGGGCAGGCTGGGTGACTTGCACACTGTGCTTTTATTAATGCCATAGGAAGGTGTCACTTTAACTGCTTGTCAGAAATACCTGCCCTCTTTGACCACCTGGCACTATTATGCATGTACATCTAAACTTCCACCAGTGTTTTCAGTAGCCATTGTGATCTCATTTTAAATTTGAGGGTTGTTAAGATTAAAATCTTTGGAATAACAGTGTCATCCAGGGGTTCATTTAAGTGATTGCTCTACTACTGAAAACCACACTGGAAAATCAGTAGCTTGGGACTAGAAGTTAGATGTGATAAAAAGCTATGGAGGGGGCTTCCCTGGTGGCCCAGTGGTTAAGAATCCACCTGCCAATGCAGGGGACACGGGTTCGAGCCCTGGTCCGGGAAGGTCCCACGTGCCGCAGAGCAACTCAGCCTGTGCGCCACAACTACTGAGCCTGCACTCTAGAGCCCACGAGCCACAACTACTGAAGCCCGCGTGCCTAGAGCCCATGCTCCACAACAAGAGAAGCCACCGCAATGAGAAGCCCGTGCACCACAACAAAGACCCAATGCAGCCGAAAATAAATAAATAAAATTTTTTTAAAAGCTATGGAGGCAGTCAAGATACCAACCTCAATATGCCCTATTGTGAATTTAGAAGAGAGAATTGTGTAAAAGACAGAAGACCAAGAAAACAAAAAGCAGTTCAAAGCAAAACTAGGCCTCAATATGTGTGAGGGTTCACGCTTTGAAAATACATTCCCTCCACTGTATACTTATTCCTGTGGGAAAATTAGCCTTAAATTGTGAAGATTTGAATTGTGCAAGGCCTTCAGGAATATGTCTCTTGAATTAAAGGCCACCATCCTGTATTTCCTCAACAATTTTATTGAAATATAATTTATATATCATGAGATTCACTCCCCCTAAGTGTACAATTCAATGATTTTTAGTAAATTTACTGAATTGTGTAACCCTCACCATAATCTAGTTTTAGAGCATTTTTATCACCCCAGTAAGACTTCTTATGCCCATTGATAATTAATTCCCATTCTCACCTCCAGCCCCAGACAACCACTGATCTACTTTTTGTCTCCTTAGAGTTGCCTTTTCTGGACATTTCATATAAATGGAATCATCCATACGTATATAATCATACAATATGTGGTCTTTGTGTCTGGCTTCTTTCATTTAACATGATGTTTTTGAGGTTTTTATCCATGTTGTAGCATGTATCAGTATTCCATTCCTCTTTATTGCTGAATAATATTCTCTTGTATGGATCCTGTAGTTGTTTTTATTTTTTTTTAATTTATTTATTTTATTATTTTTTTAAAACGTAATGATCCATTTATTTATTTATTTATTTGTTTGTTTGTTTGTTTGTTTTTGGCTGTGTTGGGTCTTCGTTTCTGTGCGAGGGCTTTCTCTAGTTGCAGCAAGCGGGGGCCACTCTTCATCGTGGCGCGCGGGCCTCTCACTATTCGCGGCCTCTCGTTGCAGAGCACAAGCTCCAGACGCACAGGCTCAGTAATTGTGGCTCACGGGCCTAGTTGCTCCGTGGCATGTGGGATCTTCCCAGACCAGGGCTCAAACCCGTGTCCCCTGCATTGGCAGACAGACTCTCAACCACTGCGCCACCAGGGAAGCCCCTATTTTTATTTATTTATTTGTTTATTTATTTTTGGCCATGCTGTGCGGCTTGCGGGATCTTAGTTCCCCAACCAGGGATCGAACCCAGGCCCATGGTAGGGAAAGCTCTGAGCCCTAACCACTGGACCACCAGGGAATTCCCCTGTAGTTGTTTTTAGACTTAAGTTTAGATGTCCCAAAGGTATATCCACCCCTTACTGTGTATGCCAGACGTGACTATGAGTATGTATGGTAGACAGTACCCAAATACAGCCACCAACAATGTCTCCCCTCCCTGTACCCACTCCTTACATTGAGGGGTGGAGTCCGTTTCCCCTCCTCCTCTCCCTAGAATCTGGGCTGGCCCTGTCACTTGTCCAATAGATGTAGCAGAAGTAACATCCTGGGACATCTAAGCCCAGTTAAGAGAACTGGCAGCTTCTGCTTCCTTCTCTGAGAAGCCAGGCATCATGCTGTAATGAAGTTAGGGCTAGACTACTGAATGATGAGACAGCACAAGGAGAGAGGCTTTCAACCACAAGAGGCCATCTCAGATGTTCCAGCCCCAGCCAAGCTCTCAGGTGAATGCAGCTGCATGAATGACTGCTGTTACATCATGTGGAGCTGAGAAAACATCCAGCTTAGCCCAGGCAACCCATACCAGTAGAGATAATAAATGATTGTCGTTTTAAGCTGCTCAGTTCTGGAGCCATTTTTTATGCAGCGAATCTCGGTTACCTAACCTAAACATAATGATTTAACCAAACTCTTTCTCTTCCATTTTAATTCTTATTGATTTTGTTCTTTTTGAGTTTGTATAGTTGTATTGTATTCTACAGAGATTTCTAATGGGCCTTGACTTTAATATCACTTCCTGGCTATTTGTGGTACATTGAAGAGTTTTATGTCAGTCAACCTGCTTCCTGATATTCACGTGCTGAAATACTGAGACAAAAATTTTTAAATGCTCTGAAGAGAACCACCTGGAGAGCTTTATAAAAATGGATTCTCCAGGGCTTCCCTGGTGGCACAGTGGTTAAGAATCTGCCTGCCAACGCAGGGGACACAGGTTCAAGCCCTGGGCCGGGAGGATCCCACTTGTCGCAGAGCAACTAAGTCCATGCGCCACAACTGCTAAGCCTGCGCTCTGGAGCCCGCGAGCCACAACTACTGAAATCCACACGCCTGAAACCCGTGCTGCACAACAAGAGAAGCCACCACAAAGAGAAGCCCGTGCACCGCAACGAAGAGAGTAGCCCCCGCTCACCGCAACTAGAGAAAGCCCGCGCAGCAACAAAGACCCAACGCAGCCAAAAATAAAATAAATAAATAGATTTATTTTTTTAAAATGGATTCTCCATCCTCCTCTCCAGTCCCTCATTGTGATGGATAAGGAAACAGTTTCCAGCTGCTCCCATAACAGTGTACAAGTTAATTTAATAATCTCACCAGGAAAGCTATTTCAATAACTCAATTAAGTATTTCCTGAATTTTGATTAAAGGAAAATCAGCACGTTAAACACTGTGTATAAGGACACAAAATATATCAAAATATAACCCTTGGGGGCTTCCCTGGTGGCGCAGTGGTTGAGAATCTGCCTGCCAATGCAGGGGACACGGGTTCGAGCCCTGGTCTGGGAGGATCCCACATGCCGTGGAGCAACTGGGCCCGTGAACCACAACTGCTGAGCCTGCGCGTCTGGAGCCTGTGCTCCGCAACAAGAGAAGCCGCGATAGTGAGAGGCCCGCGCACCGCAATGAAGAGTGGCCCCCACTTGCCGCAGCTAGAGAAAGCCCTCGCACAGAAACGAAGACCCAACATAGCAATCAATCAATCACTAAATCTTTAAAAATATATATATATATATATAAAACCCTTACCCTAAAAAAGTCTAGGCTCTGGTTGCAAAAAAAAAAAAAAAAATCATGTGAATATCAGATTAACATTAAGTCAGCCTGCTCTCTAAGTTGCACAACTCTAAGGGGCACCATTCACAGAGAAAATGATGTGAATGATATCTCTTTGAAGCTGTTTAACAGACTGCACAGGAGACACAAAACTCGGTAATTGTTACATATAAATTATATCTCAATAAAATGAGGAGAGGAAAGGGAATGCCCCCCTTCACCTGTGGAGAGCCATCTCTGCCCCCTCCCCATGAATTAAGTCCATGAGTTATTGTCTCGAGGCTGGCTAATCCGAGGACCATATCCTTCTGGCTGTCACTGAGTCCAAGCCCATACTGCTCGCCACACGACAGGCCAATAAATCAAGAGACGAGTTGTTGGGACAAGGAATAGCCACTTTGTTTGGAAAGCCAGCAGACCGAGAACACGGTGGACTAGTGTTCCAAAGAACCATCACACCTGAGTTAGAATTCAGGCTTCTTTTATACTATATAGTTGCTTTACAATGGGGTGTTAGTTTCTGCTGTATAACAAAGTGAATCAGTTATACGTATACATATATCCCCATATCTCCTCCCTCTTGCGTCTCCCTCCCACCCTCCCTATCCCACCCCTCTAGGTGGTCACAAAGCACCGAGCTGATCTCCCTGTGCTGTGCGGCTGCTTCCCACTAGCTATCTGTTTTACATTTGGTAGTGTATATATGTCAGTGCTGCTCTCTCACTTCGTCCCAGCTTACCCTTCCCCCTCCCCGTGTCCTCAAGTCCATTCTCAAGTCCATCTTTATTCCTGTCCTGCCTCTAGGTTCATCAGAACCTTTTTTTTTTTTTAGATTCCATATATATGTGTTAGCATACGGTATTTGTTTTTCTCTTTCTGACTTACTTCACTCTGTATGACAGACTCTAGGTCCATCCACCTCACTACCAATAACTCAATTTCGTTTATTTTTATGGCTGAGTAATATTCCATTGTGTATATGTGCCACATCTTCTTTATCCATTCGTCTGTCAATGGACACTTAGGTTGCTTCCATGTCCTGGCAACTGTAAATAGTGCTGCAATGAACACTGTGGTACCTGACTCTTTTTGAACTATGGTTTTCTCAGGATATATGCCCAGTAGTGGGATTGCTGGGTCATACGGTAGTTCTATTTTTAGTTTTTTAAGAAACCTCCATACTGTTCTCCATAGTGGCTGTATCAATTTACATTCCCACCAACAGTGCAAGAGGGTTCCCTTTTCTCCACACCCTCTCCAGCATTTATTGTTTGCAGACTTTTTGATGATGACCATTCTTACCAGTGTGAGGTGATACCTCATTGTAGTTTTGATTTGCATTTCTCTAATGATTAGTGACAACAAGACAAATATTATTCTCTGTTCTGCAACTTTTTATCTGTGTATGAATGGAAGAGAGTTATATCTTTAAAGGTCAGAGCCTTGAGAATGGGTTATCCTGTATATTTTAGGCTATAGGCAACATTCTTAACTAGTAGCAAAAGCAATAGAATACAAAGGTTAAAGTAAAAGAAACAGAACCAATGTGGAGTCAGATCTGTTCTTCCCTATTACATGGCCACAGTGACTGGCTAAGGAATGGACATGTGATGCAATCAGAGCCAGTGAGACACAATGTCTAGACTTTTACTGGGACTGTGAGAAAGAGAAACTCTCTTTTGGCCAACTGGATTTAGAGAGCTGAGAGTATAAGCTTAGAGCTGTTAACAGCCATCTTGCCACCTCACAGGGAAACCACATCTGAGAAGAAAACAGCATATTAGAGAAAAAGAACTGGGAACTGTCAAGAGAAATTGGACCCTTGACATTGGATGTCATCAACTGAACATTGGTATGTTGGTATACCAATGTTGGTAAATTGGATGGTATCAACTGAACATCTCTTTCATGACACACTAAAATCTAGTTCCTGTTCTGGACTTCTCTTTCTTTTTTTTTATTAATTTTTATTGGAGTATAGTTGCTTTACTGGACTTTGCAATTCTGTGAGCCAAAACACACTCACACACACACACACACACACAAAGACATACCTTTTACTGTTTAAGCCAGTTTAAGTTGGATTTTCTGTCACTTATAACACATCCTTCTTTTTTTTAACTTTATTTATTTATTTTTGGCTACATTGGGTCTTCATTGCTACACACGGGCTTTCTCTAGTTGTGGTGAGCGGGGGCTACTCTTCGTTGCGGTGTGTGGGCTTCTCATTGCGGTGGCTTCTCTTGTTGCAGAGCACGGGCTCTAGGAGCGTGGTCTTCAGTAGTTGTGGCATGCAGGCTCAGTAGTTGTGGCTCACGGGCTTAGTTGCTCCGTGGCATGTGGGATCTTCCTGGACCAGGGCTCAAACCCATGTCCCCTGCGTTGGCAGGCAGATTCTTAACCACTGCGCCACCAGGGAAGTCCCTAATACATCTTTCTTAGAAGCATGTTTTTCACCAATAAAAGGAGGATAGTACCTGCTACTGGGCTTTGGTGGGGTCTGAGTATTTTGGGAAGCATAAAGCCTATTCACCTATAAAGTATTATTCCTAATTGTTCTTTTCTGCTCCTGCCTGAGTTCCTCGCATACTAATACTTTTTAACATAAAACATAATGCTATACCAAAAGAACATTTTCATTACCAAATATGCCTGTTCTCTGTTCAGGGACTTCTGATCCCATCTGTTCCACAGAATTTTTCATATCATAGAATTCTTTGAAACCAGATCAGCAAAGTTCTGTTTCAATGAATCGTTTGTTCCCTAGGCCATGAAAATAGCTTCTGCAAATAAGATCCTATGTTAAAAATGATGTTTCTGAAAACATTTTACCTGTGATATATGCCAACACGCTTTGGAAATGAAATTGCCTAGTAAATTTGTTGCTGATGTTTAGTAAATTTTCACTACTGCTAATTAGTTAAAGTCTAAGTTCTTTCTGGTTTCTTGATCTTGGGACGTGCTGCTCAAAAAAGACACAGCCATGTGGGAAACTGACAATGAAAGCCCTTTGGTCTTTATTCAAACAGCAGAAGATTTTCTTTTCAATAATCAACTGCTCATTTTACTTTTGTACTTCTCTTTTTCCCTCATTTCTGCTTCTCTTTTTTTTCCACGACTCTTAATCCAGCTTTGAAATTTGATTCTTTGATTTGATCCATCTGCAATATTTATTCCTCAAAGCCATCATCAGTGCCTTTGCAGAAATTCATGTGATGCCTGTGAACATTAGAAGACAGAGAGATATTAGAAGACAAGGAGATATTAGATGACAGGGAGATTTTAAAAATTAGCAAATAGAAACAATATTTTGGTATGTGAATTCTATCTCAATAAAGCTGTTTATTAAAAAGGAAAAAAAAAAGCAATGAGTTAATACTGACTCTGTCCCCCAAAGAACCAATACACAATCACATACTGCTTCTCCCCAGAAGAAAACTGTGTCTGGGGTTCACCAGCATGAAGGATGGTGACATTCTTCTCTTGGTATCCAAATAAAACCCAGCAAACCCTCCTTCAAGTGTTACCAGTGAGGCATGTGGACTCACAGTGAGTGGATTGAACTGATAAAGGCATTTTATCTACCAGGATTTAAATGCGCCCTTTAAAGACTAAAATCAATTCCAGTGTCCCTCTTTATACTCTGGTGGTACCCATGTATATACAGCAAACCAGCCATTAGGAAAGAAGCTTTGCATCTTTCCACATAATCCAAAATGATGGCAAATTATGATGTGGTAATTAAATCAAAACCTTACATAAGAAGAAAATATCTATGGACTGGATATATTCAAAGCTACCTTCTTTTTAATTTTATTTTCCATTTTTTATGTTTTATCCCACTTTGCCAGTGTTCTCTCCTTGTAATTCATTCTCTAGCTAGGCTGAACTTACTGCTACTTAGAATGGCAGATATGACAGTAAAAAGATGATGTCACCCTTTAGCCAAATTGCATTATTATTACAGAATCCGTTATACTCTCAGTCATTTATCTCTGCCAACATGCTCCACGGGAAGGTTTTCCAGGGCAGATGTGAGCTCCCTCGGCAACAAAAGTGGTGGAGAGTGCACATTCATTTTAAAGTACTGAGAGGTAGAATTTAGTAAATCTTGAGATTTGGGAAATGTATTGTGAAAAGGAGACATCTAATGGCCTTAAATCTGTCCTGATTGAAAACCTCAAAGAATCTTGAGTTTGAAACAATCCCCCAATTTTTTCTCCTTACAGAAATATTTTCATCTAAAAGCATGCTTTTGACCCATGAAAATATCGTGCAGACTAGTCTCTTTTGTAAATATATGCATAAATGCTAAGAAATGATTTTACATTTTAGTTGTCATTTGATTAGGAGTTGGGTAAAAATTAGTAAAGGATAACTATGCAAGGTTCCATCAAGTGCACAAAAACAGCTCAAGATCAAATGCAGGCATTAGAGATAAAGGAAGGACTTTTTGAAGAGGAAAGCAAGCAATCAGAGAAATGGTATAAAACAGAAAAAACAACCCAGGAAATGAGAGTAAAAAGAGAACCCAGAATAAATTGGGTTCATTTGAGGGATACTTTCCCCCATATCTGCTCTTCCTCTTTTCTTCCCCAATTCTTTGGAGTGGTAGGTAAATTTTTAAAATACATTTTCTGTTTCCTCTTATCTTATTAAAATATAATACACACACACAGCAAAAATTCCAATAGTATCAATACAAAAAGGGATACAAGGAATGGGAAATCTCTCTCCCATTCCTGACCCCAGCTCCCTAGTATCTGCCTCTCTGTCACCTCAAGAAGGCAAATACTGTTGCCCCCTTCCTGAATCTCTTTATTTGTGTGTGTACCATGGACCCCTTAGCTCTCTGCTGAAGATTATGGATGCCCTTCTCAGAATAATGTTTGAAAGTAGGTAAAATGAAGTACAGAGGATTACAAAGGAAACCAATTACATTGAAATATGATTCTACCCAGGAAGGCCTTGGGGATCCCTGGGCTCTAGGATAAGAGCCTCTGCTCTTACGGTTCTTGTGCACGTGCAATCATGTACATGTCCGTATCTATCCTTTCCCACAAATGGCATTGGGCCTTCTGCAGTGGGTGCTGCTGGAGCTCTGCCCAGATCCCCTGGACAGCCAGTGCATCCATTTTCCGGCTGCTGTGAGTGTTGGCGGTTAATGGTTCACAGCTGCCCCCTTCTACAGGGAATTGTCCTCCCCACACCCACACTGTGGCACGCCCAGCCAACACTGGGGTACCAATGGTTGGCTGACTCCTAGTGCAATCCAAGCTCCAGAGCTCCACGTGGGATCAGGCTAAAGATGATATCCATTAAGACCATCCCCTTAGGGCTTCCCTGGTGGTGCAGTGGTTAAGCATCCGCCTGCCAATGCAGGAGACATGGGTTCGAACCCTGGTCCGGGAAGATCCCACATGCCGCGGAGCAACTAAGCCCGTGCGCCACAACTACTGAGCCTGCGCTCTAGAGCCCACGAGCCACAACTACTGAGCCCATGTGCCACAACTACTGAAGCCCGCTTGCCTAGAGCCCGTGCTCCGCAACAAGAGAAGCCACCACAATGAGAAGCCTGCGCACCGCAACGAAGAGTAGCCCCTGCTCGCCGCAACTAGAGAAAACCCATGCACAGCAACAAAGACCCAATGCAGCCAAATATATATTTATTTATTTGTTTGTTTGTTTATTTTTTTTACACACACACACACACACACACTGTATTTTATTTTTACAAGAGATAAATAGACTGACACCAAGCATTGTACATGGATGACCACAACAAAAGCAACAATGATTGCAATTACCAAACATGAAACACACTCATACTATGTCATAATATTGACATTCAGTCCAGTAATCCTCCACTGTAACAGCTCCTTTACTTTGCAGTGAAAATTGATTTGTATGTCCTTTGCCTCTGAGTCCTTGTGGGTTTTTTTTTTTTAATTCAGACAGAAAGTCACAAAAATTATACTCATCATCATCAGTTCACTCAGTCCCATGTAATTAATTTTTTTTTTCATCTTGATCTTTTGTTAGCACTTTTATGAGTTCATCAGTTTTTCATTAGAGTTCTGAAAATGCTTATTCATTCAGTTCAGCAGAGAAGCCTGCGCACCGCAACGAAGAGTAGCCCCTGCTCGCCGCAACTAGAGAAAACCCGTGCACAGCAACAAAGACCCAATGCAGCCAAAAATAAATTTATTTATTTGTTTGTTTGTTTATTTTTTTAAAAAAAAAGACCATCCCCTTAGTTTTTTCCCCTGTACTACCCCATCCCTCGTGCCCCTGGGAGCAATCCCCCCTAAAAGCCCAGGAATCCCTGTCTGTCTCTGCTTTCAGAAATCCTGACTCAAGGCACTCATTCACCATCCCTTACTTTGACTTTTATATTTATCGATTTTTTGCTTTTTTTAAAAATATATATATATTTATTTGTTTGTTTGTTTATTTGGCTGCGCACTCGGGATCTTCGTTGCAGTGTGTGGGATCTAGTTCCCTGACCAGGGATCAAACCCGGGCCCCCTGCATTGGGAGCATGGAGTGTTAACCACTGGACCACCAGGGAAGTCTCATATGGATTTTTTTTTCCATATCAATTTTTTTGAAAGACATTCCATATCTGTATACATGGATCTGTATACATGGATTCTTTTAACATCCACATACTAATCCATTCAATGGATTTACCATAATTAAGTTAGCATATTTCCAGCACAGTCATTTCCAATAGTTCCTCTCTGAGAACTTAAAACTCTAATTTTTACATGTTTAAATGTAGTTATACTGACTTACCACATTTTAAGCACAAACGGTCCACGACTTAGGATTTTTCAACTTTACGATGGTGAGCAAGAGATACACCATTCAGTAGAAACTGTATTGGGAGTTTTGAATTTTGATCTCTTCCGGGGCTAGAGATATACGGCCCGATGCTCTCTAGTGATGCTGGGCAGCGGCAGCAAGCTCAGTGCCCAGTCAGCCCCTGATCACAATCAATACACTTACAACCATGCTGTACCCATAAGCCCATTCTGTTTTTCACTTTCAGTGCAGTATTCAATAAATTACATGAGCTATTTAACACTTTATTATAAGAGAGATTAGAAGATTTTGCCCGACTACAGGCTAATGTTAAGTGTTCTGAGCACCTTTGAGGTAGGCTAGGCTAAGCTGTGCTGTTGAAAATGCATTTTCAACAAACGATATTTTCAACATAACCCTATTGTAAGTTGAGGAAGATCCGTATCTAATTAGTTGCTGAGGAGTCTTTCTTCGACTTCATTAGCCACAAAACTTTAGAACCTTGCTATCTTTTTGGAAGAAAGCTTTATTCTCAAAGCAATTTATATTTCAATTTGACAAACTGTAGAGACTCCGTTAGCTCCTAACCCTTGCATCTCTCAACGCCCACCACAGCACCAGCCTCTAGCACCAGATCAAGGAACACCCTCCGTTCTAAACAGGAGAAAAAACAGGCCCCGGGCTTCCCTGGTGGCTCAGTGGTTAAGAATCTGCCTGCCAATGCAGGGAACACGGGTTCGAGCCCTGGTCTGGGAAGATCCCACATGCCACGGAGCAACTAAGCCCGTGAGCCACAAGTACTGAGCCTGCGCATCTGGAGCCTGTGCTCCGCAACGGGAGAGGCCGCGACAGTGAGATACCCGCGCGTGGCGATGAAGAGTGGCCCCCGCTCGCCACAACTGGAGAAAGCCCTCGCACAGAAACGAAGACCCAAAACAGCCAAAAATAAATAAATTAATTAATTAATTAATTTAAAAAAAAAAACCTTCCTATTAAAAAAAAAAAAAAAAAAAACAGGCCCCGCAAATGCGTCACTTGGACCCTCGAATCTTTGGACCTCAGTGCTTACCTCCCCACCAGCAAGAGGAGTAGATGCTTCTCTGGAATCTGGTAAGAAACTGCTGGATCCCCGTGCTCTCACACACCACCCCACCAAGGAACCTGTTCCCAAGGACAGCACAGCCTAATCCCCCAGGGGGAAGAGAAGGGGTTCCTCTCTGTCCCTCCCATTGAAAGGTGGTTCCCCTCCCCCCTCCCAGGGTAGCACTTGGGGGCGTTTATTTGAGGCTGACCCTCACCTTTCAAACAGCCTTCCCAGGCGTAGGAATTTCCCCCAGTGTAAATTCCCCTTCCCCAGGACAGAAACCAGAACTCACTCTTCCCGCCCAGCAGCTGCTCATAGTGTGCAGGATGATAAACCCAGAATAGAGCAACGCAAGGAAGCAGGCGCTGCTCAGAATGCTAGTTCTGATCAGAATGGAAGAGAGCCCTGAAGATCCCCAGGTGGGCAGTGGCAGTAGGGTCTCTGCTGGGTTCGTTCAATGGGGTAAGTTCTGTTGCTCACATCTAAGAATTAAGACTGATAATTTAATTCACGTTTGTTTTTCTTTCCCTCAGAGGCTCCCCTCACCTCCAACCGTGAAAAGATGCTTGATTTCACTCAAAATCAGAGAAATGCAAAACAAATCAAGGGAAATATTGTTTTCTACCTACCAGATTGACAAAAATGAAAAAGTTCAATGAACTATCGATACCTTGGTATGAACATGGGAAAACGTGCTGCCAGTGGGAGAATAAACCAGTACAACCTTTACAAAGAGAACTGGGCTATGAGCTATCAAGTGTGAATGCAAAACCCTTGACCCAGCAGTGCCACCAACAGGAATTTATCTAATGGAGGCAAGCAAACTTTTTCTTTCAAGGAACAGGTAGTAAGTAGTTTAGGCCTCCAGGCCAGGTATCACTGCTGCAATTACTCAGCTCTGCTGCTGTAGTTTAAAAGCAGCCAACAGACATTATGTAAACAAGTGGGCATGGCTGTGTTGCAATAAAACTTTACTTAAAAAAACAAATGGCACGTTGAATTTGGCCCGCAGGTTATAGATTGCCAAGCCCTGCTAGGTACCCTTGAACAAAAAACAAAAACATATATACTGGGGCTTCCCTGGTGGCACAGTGGTTGAGAATCTGCCTGCCAATGCAGGGGACATGGGTTCGAGCCCTGGTCTGGGAAGAGCCCACATGCCGCGGAGCAACTAGGCCCCTGAGCCACAACTACTGAGCCTGCACATCTGGAGCCTGTGCTCCGCAACAAGAGAGGCCGCGACAGTGAGAGGCCCACGCACCCCGATGAAGAGTGGCCCCTGCTTGCTGCGACTACAGAAAGCCCTTGCACAGAAACGAAGACCCAACACAGCCAAAAATAAATAAATTAATTAATTAATTAAAAAAAAAAAACATATATACTGTATTCTTCATAGCAATAGCCTAAGAATGGAAACCACCTTGATGTCCATCAAGAGAGGACTAGATAAGTAAATTATAGCACAGCCATTCAACAGAATACTTGCAGCCACTAAAAAGAAGGAGGCAGCTCTATGTGCACTGATAAGGATTAATATCCAAAATTGATCAGATTTTTTAATAAATTAAAACAAAATTTTTTTACAATTCTTTGCATTGGGTTTATTGGATAACACCATATTGAATATCTTTAATCCCAGAATCTGCTTTTTTTTTAATTGAAATATAGTTGCTGTACAATATTATACAAGTCACAGGTGTACAATATAGTGATTCACAATTTTTAAAGGTTATACTCCATTTATAGTTATTATAAAATATTGGCTATATTCCCCATGTTGTACAATATATCCTTGTCACTTATTTTATACCTAATAGTTTGTACCTCTTACTCCCCTACCCCCATGTTGCCCTTCCCCTTCAAATTTTTTAAAATGCAAGGTGGAGAGCAGGGTAGAATATAATTCCATTTTTTGTAAAAATTATATATATAATTAATATTTACACACATATATATTTGCTTATCCAGGCGTAGCACATATCTGATGGACACAAATGAGATTGGGGAGGGAAACTAGATGGCTGGGGGACAGGAGCATGAGGGAGACCTTTTCTCACCGTATGCCCTTTTGTGCCCTTTGAATTTTATACCATGTGCTTTACCAATAAAGAACAAATAAATGCAATTTAACTTTTTTTAATGCATATACTTTTTTAGTAGTGTTCTGGATCACCAAGTATAAACAGGAAAATAAAGCAGGGCTCTGGACAGCAGACCTAGCTATTTCCAAAGTCCCCTCCCATGCCCAGAGGCTGCATGGGTGTCCATCAAAGAGCATCACAGAGGGAATCAGGAGACTCGGCTTCAAGTCCAGCCTCTGTTACCAACCCTCTGTGCTGCCGTGGACCAGTCACCTCATCTCTCTGATCATCCCTTTCCTCTTTGGTAAAATGGAGGCAATAGTACTTTTGAGCTATGTGATATAAAATAATGTTATTGTTATTGGGGAAATCTATTAATGTCTCTGGGTCTCTTTCCTAATCTACAAAATCAGAAAGTTGGATAAAATGAGACTTTAACTCTCAAATACATTATTCTGTTAATAAACAAAGTTGTCATTTACAAGAATTCAGGCAGAGTCATGAGCTTGGCAAACAAATGAGGATCTCTTTTTGCTTATCTCAAGAGAGTGACCTCCAAGTTCAAAAAGAAAATAAGATATATGTTTACACTTAGAGATCCAGGAGGTGGGAAAGGGCTGCCTTCTTCCAAGGATACCACCTCTTCTTTCCTTGGCCCAGCTAACCCAGCGGTTGTCAGCCAGGCAACTTCATTTTTTTTTTTTTTTTTTTTTTTTTTTTAGCTGTCACTGGGTACAGAACAAGCTCTGTTGGAAAAAAAAAAATTAGGAAATGTCACTCACAAAGAGGGATGGATACATTAACAATGTCAAATAATAGACTCATGAGGGCTGACAAAGAAATGGAGGGGCCATGCAGGGAGGGCCCCCTGCCCCATCCTGACTTCTGGCCTTTGCTAAGAGCTATCATTTGTATTGTTTCAGGAACTCCAGGGAGATGACAGGGTGGTGATAAGGAAGAGCAGCATTGCAGTATCCTATTTCTGAGAATTTCTGGTTATTGTTAAACAAAAGTTTGGAGAAGTTAAACTGACAGGAAATAACACACGTGTTGAGTTATAAGGTGGCAAATGTTGTGAAATCTGTCTTCAGAAAAGTTCAGCTGGACGAGAGTGTGCTGATGTGATAAGGAGCAGAGCTCCCAACACCATCTCAGCTGGTGGAAGACTCTTTTCCTTTCCTTCTTCATTTCCGTGGGCTTGGGATAACCACCCAGCCACTCTGAAAAGAAGGTTGCAAAGGCTCTTCATGTCCCTGGCTTCAAAGAACGTTTTACTCTTGAATAAACCATGTTTGTCCTCTCAATCTTAGAACGAAGGCAGCCAATCCAATCTAAGACATTTTAACAAATCACAGACTCTCCCTGGACATGCAGAGAGCATGGTGGGGATACACATTCAAAAATGATGGGCTGAGACAAGAGAGAAGGGATGTGGGCCTTAAAGCTGCAGAGGAAAAAGAGGGTGGGATTTCAAATGTGAATTAAAGGATTACACTTTCTCTATGAGAGGTGGGAGGAAATAGTTATTACCTAAATGATGCAGGACGTAAGGGTTTGTTAAAAAATTTTGGTAGACTATGGGACAAGCAGAAATAGGATGGAACAAATGAACCTATCTATGAAACAGAAACAGACTCACAGACATAGAGAATGGACTTGTGGTTGCCAAGGGGGAGCGGGTGGGGGAGGGATGGACTGGGAGTTTAGGTTAGTAGATGCAAAAACTCTTACATATAGAATGGATAAACAGCTAGGTCCTACTGTATAGCACAGGGAACTCTATTCAATATCCTGTGATAAACCATCATGGAAAAGAATATATAAAAGAATGTATATGTGTGTATAACTGAGTCACTTTGGTATACAGCAGATATTAACACAATATTGTAAATCAACTATACTTCTGAGAATTCCCTGGTGGTCCAGTGATTAGGACTCAGCACTCTCACTGCTGCAGCCCAGGTTCGATCCCTGGTCGGGATCCCACAAGCTACACTGCACGACCAAATATAAAAAAAAAACCAAAAAACTATACTTCAATAAAAAATAATTAAATAATTTTCTAAAAAATTTTTTAAAAAGAGATCAGGGGCTTCCCTGGTGGCACAGTGGTTCAGAGTCTGCCTGCCGGTGCGGGGGACGCGGGTTCGAGCCCTGGTCTGGGAGGATCCCACATGCCGTGGAGCAACTGGGCCTGTGAGCCACAATTGCGGAGCCTGTGCGTCTGGAGCCTATGCTCCACAACAAGAGAGGCCACAATAGTGAGGGGCCCGCGCACCCCGATGAAGAGTGGCCCCCGCTTGCCGCAGCTGGGGAGGGCCCTCGCACAGAAACGAAGACCCAACACAGCCATAAATAAATAAATAAATAAATAAAAATTTTTTAAAAAGAGAGATCAGCAAGGGAGGAGGAAGGGGGGCTTTCCTGGTGGCGCAGTGGTTAAGAATCCACCTGCCAATGCAGGGGACACAGGTTCGAGCCCTGGTCCAGGAAGATACCACATGCTGCGGAGCAACTAAGCCCATGTGCCACAACTACTGAGCCTGTGCTCTAGGGCCCACGAGCCACAACTACTGAAGCCCGTGCGCCTAGAGCCCGTGCTCTGCAACAAGGGAAGCCACTGCAATGAAAAGCCCACGCACCGCAACGAAGAGTAGCCCCCGCTCACCGCAACTAAAGAAATCCCAAGCGCAGCAAGGGAGACCCAACAGAGCCAAAAATAAATAAATTAAATTAAATTAAATTAAAAAGAGAGAAGGAAGGGTGGGAGGGAAGGATGGAAGGAAAGAAGAAGATAGATATATACCTATGCTCAGAAAATGTACTAGGTAGAAATATATCAATGTATTAATAACAGGGAGTAAAACTATGGGAGATTTTTTCTACTTATGGATTATCTGTGTTTTTTACAATGACTATACATTAGTTTCTGTTCATTTGTAGGTAATGATATCATGCAAATGAGAACTAGTTATTTCTGGTGAACCAAGTATATTTACAAGTACTTTAAGTAGTTTTCATGGAGCTCAAAAAAAAAGAAAGGAAGAAAGAAATAGGATGGAAAAGAGAAAAGAAATCAGAGTTTGGAGCAGAGAAAGGTTTGTTGCAAAGGCCAAGCAAGGAGAACAGGTGGCCGTGGATTTGTCATTTAGCTGATGTATTACAATGAGCGTATAATGAGGCTCAAGGTCTATGGGAAGTGGAATTTTCCACTCTCTTGGGCCTAGTTGGTTCTAACCAGTTTTTATAATATCCTCAACAGCTGTGTCATTCTTTTAATGGTTATGCCCTGCCCTCTTCTTTCCTGTCTCATAGGGGAGCCATAAGAGACAGTAGCAGTAGAGCTGCCACAATCCCCAAAGGGATAACGGGAAGAAGAGCTTGCCTGAAGCTAGAAATGTTACCAAACTCAGGTTCAGCTGCTCAACACTTGAAAGCCAAGTGTTGGTTGGAAAGAAAAGGAAAGGTCACTTTATTCAGGAGGCCAGCAACCTGCAGAGAAGGTGGATTCATGTCCAAAAACCAACTCAGAAGATTCTGCTTGACCAAGAAATTTTGTAAAGGGAGAAAGAGAAGTCAATCATTTGGGGAGGGGTCAGAGTCTTCCACTGTGTGCAGACTTTCTTCTGATTGCTTGGTGGTGAGGTAATAGGGCGGTGTTCCAGGAATCTTGTGCTTAGCGTGAAGTTGCCATCCTCCACCTGAGTGGCAGCCTTAGTTCCTGCAGACCTCAAAGGTATTGTTTATGTATCTTCTTTGAGGAGGAACTAGAACGCTGCCCCAAGGCTGCACTATTGTTTCTTGATTGTTCCTTCTTTGTTTCTGCATTCCCTTCCCTGATAAGCAAGTTTGAATCCGACCTTTGGAACTCAAGGAAGGTCAAGAAAGGTG
Organism: Balaenoptera musculus; assembly: GCF_009873245.2. Lineage (NCBI taxonomy): Eukaryota > Metazoa > Chordata > Mammalia > Artiodactyla > Balaenopteridae > Balaenoptera > Balaenoptera musculus. Next base: position 54,090,405 of record NC_045787.1, read on the forward strand.
AATGAAGCCTATTTCCTACAAGGAAGAAACAGGAGGACTTGGAAAGGATTTGTACCAGGAGGGCCCCACAGGGTCCTGCTCCATTTCAGAAAGAGAGAGAGTTGTACAGAGCGGGCCACCTAGACAAGAGCAATGACATTCTGCTGAGGGACACAGTGGCCTCTGGCAACCTCACGGGAAGGAAATGAATGCCCTGACCCCATGTACCTCTCTCCCTCCCTCCCATCTCCTGAAGAAAGCCAGAAAACATAGTCTTTGATGTAATCCATGCAGGACAACCTCACAGGGCAGGGACCAGTATGGAGAAAGGTGGAAAATAGATCTAAAGGGGCACAATGAAGAAATTCAACCCCCCTTTGCCCAGCCAAACAACTTCAGATTCTATCCCATGTGTAGGAAAGGCAGATAATTTAAGAAAAAGCTATAAGGAATTTTGAAACATTTTTCTTTCTTCCTGAATGTGAGTTTAAATCACGAGTTGCTAAGCTAAAATCTCCACTCTAAACCCTACAAAGCATAGATTACAATAATGCCAACCCAATAAAAAGCCATTTAATAAAGATCAGAAATGTTGAATAACTCAGTTCTTTGTAAACCCGAGTGCCCTACTATAAACTTTCAAATGTTACAGATGACCTTTTGAGATTATACAGGAGTTGTAAGAACAAGGCAAGTAAAGGAATGATAATAGGGGCAGATACATAGTTCATGGAACATTTCTTCTATTTTCCATCTTCCATCTCTGACAAGGAGAAAGATTATTGGACAAAAAATAGTAGAACAAGCATTCAGTTGAGAGACCTAAAAATCCAAACTGGTAAGGAGAGTCTAAGACAGCACCTGGATTCACTGCCTCAGTGTAAACCTTCTGGTCCTCACAAACTACATCCCAGCCTACTACTGGAAGAACTTGGCGATAAAATGAGCTACTGTTTGTTATCTCAAAAGAATCTTAGAAACTGGGTCAGGGATGGATGACACAATTCTCAGACAGGTTATCAAACACAATTCTGAACACAGAAAGAGGAACGGAGAGCACTTAAACATGCCTAGGAGTCAGGAAGGACAAGTCAAGATTTAATAAGTTCACAGCACTTCCTTTCTTATCCATACTCTGCCAGATTAGTAGATCAGAGAAAGCTGTTGACACTCTGCTTCATCATTTGAGCTCAGCATTGGACAGAGACCCTCACCTTGTGAACAAGGTGGAGGAATGTGGCCCAGAGATCACAAAGACAGATGCTAATTATGAATCAGTATCAGCCCAGAGTCTGTGGTGCCACGGAATTCTGTCTTCAGCCTGGACCTGCTCATTGAGTAATAGCTGAGTGTACAGCTGACTTGCTTTTCTTCTTCTTTGACAGCTGGAGAGGTAGCCAAATATCTTGAATGGAAGATCGTGGACCCAAAGCCTATAACAAACCAAATTTAACAGTAAAAATCCTAATTGGAATAAATGCAAAACCCTACACTTACATTTTTTGATGCATAAGAACAGAATCAGAAAAACATGACTAGGCTTCCAATTAAACACAGTGGGTTTTACTTCTTGCTTTTATTTCTTCTCTCTTCCAGAAGCTACCAAAATGACAATAGATAATTTATAATAAAATTAAAAATCACAAAAACAAAGAGAATTAGAGAGGAGAAATAGAGAAGAGGAGATGTAAGCAATAATTTGAAAGATGGAAAGCCAATAGTAACTGGTTTGGCAAAACCCACCACCAAAGTGCTTGCAAAGAGGGATGCCAATGAGAATGAAGCCAGTTCAGCTCTAAGAGCCCTGGAAAGGCCTAGGACCAGGAGGCCCAGTACTGCAGAAGGGAGTGGTGAAGCCCAGAGTGGGAAGTAGAAGTATGTGAACACATCAATAGAATGAGCTGCTTCATGAGAGTGTGTTTCCATTCTCTGAAGAGGTTCAAGCAGAATTTAGACAACCGCTAATCAAATATATTGTAAAAGTGGGAACTCCCTGGCAGTCCAGTGGTTAGGACTCTGTGCTCTCACTGTCAAGGGCCTGGGTTCAATCCCTGGTTGGGGAACTAAGATCCCCCAAGCTGCACTGTGTAGCCAAAAAATATATATATTCTTTCTTTTTTTCTTTTTTTGATTCAAGCTTTGGGTAGAACTTGCCTCCAATGACCTTTAAGTCCCATCACCTCTGAAATCCTGTGATTCTAATCCTGTGTAGACAGGATTCCAACAGATTTTGGTAACTTCTGCATGTAGTTCCCGTAAGAGTCCTAGAGGTGGCACTGTGGCATAAGGTGAGACTCAGCAACGGCTACTACCCGATTCTCCTGGGCTTATACTATTGTATGTGGTAACAAGTAATAACTAGAATGTTTCTGAATTTTAAAAAATCAGAAACCTGAACTCATAGGTTCAGAACACCTAGGTACAATAGTTCTAGTGACGCATGAGCCTTTGTGTGCATTAGTTTGTCACCCTTCTTAGCTCCGGCCTTCTGCCTTATTCGTATCTCAGCTGTGACACTTCTCTTCACCATATTCGTCATTCTAGGACAGCAAAACAAGTCATACGCCAAAGCAACTGCTCCTTCTCATCCCAAGTGTCCTGCCTCATTATGTGTACCCTTTACCTCAGGGATCCTGGGAGTGTGGGGCTCTACAAGCTTTATCTCCCTTGATTTAAAAAATGAGAAAAACAAAACAAAAACCTTATTTTTTCAGTACAAGTTTAGGCCAGTATCTCAGATATGATTGTCTCTGATCCTCTTCCCATTTCCACAGCTAAAGATTTATGCTCTGCTTCTTAAAAGCTAATTACTTAACATCTAGCTCTTCCTGACAAATTTTGTCACTCATCAAAACTATAAAGTTTGGTTTCTTTATTTCTTTTATCTGCTTCAGATTTATAAAGTCCATGGGTAATTTCTGCTCCTCACCAAGGAATATCTCCATCAACTCCATAGATTCAGAAAACTCTGCTCCTACATTCACATCTCAATTCCAGGAAACTTAACATTTGGAATCTATAAAACTGTCAAATCCACTAACTTTTGGCATAACTGGCCTCTTCCAACCCACTGATGGGGGAGGGGGAAGGTTAAATGCCGTTAGTCCAACCAAAAACCCAGACTGCCTTTTTTAATGTTGGGTCTAGTCTAGCTGATAAAAAATTGTGAGTTGAGTGGGAAAAAAAAAAAATCCATACTTAATTTTTGTTATCTTCACTAGTTTGTTGTATTTTTTAGATTCCACATATAAGGGATGGGGTAGGGGATTAAGAGGTACAAACTATTATGTATAAAATAAGCTACAACACGAGAAATATACCCAATATTTTATAATAACTATAAATGTAGTATAACCTTTAAAAATAATCACTATATTGTATAACTGTAAATTATATAATATTGTACACCAAATATATTTCAATTAATAAAAAAGATATGTGATCACCAAATGCAAAAAAAAAAAAAAAACACACACATACTCATTCTTTTAGTGACTAAATTTTCAATGGTAATGGCATGCTTGCCCCTTATTCCAAGTATGTGTCCTAACTGCCTTGGTCCTTTATAGGCTCAGGCCCTCAATATCTGATTGACTTCGGTTGTTTTGTTTGTTTTCTCAAGTGTCCTTTCTACTAATTTGATCTGAACCAAAGAATATGATGTAGTAGCTCACAACATTTTCCAAGTGTCCCAATTCTTATACCAACATTTTAGACTTGATCTTTCTCTCCTTCTCTAGAGAGAACAGAAATAATTTATTTCCTATTTAGAGCAATTAGTAAGCGCTTACAGAAACATCGTTGAATTGCTTGTCTCACAAAAGGAAGGGTAGCACCTGGCTAGTTAGTCCTCCAACTAAATCATTTCTATGGTTTCAAAAATATTCTTAGCGTTGCCAACATCATTTGTGCAAGTGAGTACCCATTCCACCTCCATATCACAAAATGGAAAACTTTCAAAGGAGTACTATGCATTGGGGCATACACGTTTGTTTTAAATTTCTTACCATGTTCATAGTACATACTTAAACCCTTAAGTGGCTTACAAAAGAGGAGTGCTCTAGTGATCCTTGTAATCTACTGCTATGAGGCAAATTACAGAGTGTGTTGAAAAGCGAAGAATTTAAACTTTGTGGATTCAGATTCAAATTCAGCCTTCGAGCCCCCATTTGAGCCAAATTCATTAATGCTGTGTTAAAACTGTGTGCTGGGAGACCCTAAGGATGAAACAAACCAGCGTCTCCTTGCGTAATTCAGGCATTTTAAATATAGCTGTGGTGCTGAGCCAATGAGAGTCTGTCACAACTCAGCCAAGGAAAAGCCACTATACTTCAAACTCCCAGTTTGGGCTTTTTGTTTATAACAGCCCCTCCCAGCTTTCCCTCTCCTCTATAAGAGAGTTCCCTCTCCTTTGCTTTAGGGGACTTGCACGTGGTTGACCATAGCTGTGTGTCCTGAATTGCAATTCTTTTCTGCTTCTGAATAAATTCATTTTGTTGGTTAAATAAATAAATATATAAATAAATATAGCTGTGGCTTGCGTCACACCAGGACGAGGGAGAAGCTTCTAAAGCTGATGAAAGAGCTGCTCAAGGAAACATAAAATGTCTCAGTTTCAAAGGCAAAAAAAAAAAAAAAAAAAAAAAATCAACAACTTGAGCCTATACTTGCTTCAAGAAAATCTGCAGTGAAAATTAAAACAAACAAAAACAGCTTAACAGATGCTCCAGAATTAGTTTTTCATTAGGGCACATGGAGGGTTGTTAGGTCTCTCTAAAAGTCTACTCAAAAAGGCCTACAAAGATTTCCCCAACTCGTGACTGTTCTGGTGTTTGTCTCCTGAGGTTTATAGTAAAAATAAAGCTAGAAGTATGAAGATAAGAACTTTGACTAGGGTTCTATGAGATTATATCATGTGAAGTGTAATTTTATATATCATTTTATTGTGTTGGCCTGCTTGGTCAATTTATAAACAATTTGGAAAGCTTAATACTGTACAAATACATTTCTTTGGGTCACTTCTCTAAAAAGAAATCAAGCCCCAAAGTAAGAATATTACCTCCCTATTTTACTTTTGTTTCTATGAGAAGCCAAGATTCAGCTTGCTTCACTTCCATTTACAGAAGCATTTCCATGTTCACACCCATCACAGGAAGGATTTGACTGGGCTTCTCTGGTGGCCCAGTGGTTGAGAATCCGCCTGCCAATGCAGGGGACAGGGGTTCGATCCCTGGTCTGGGAAGATCCCACATGCCACAGAGCAACTAAGCCCATGCACCACAACTACTGAGCCTGTGCTCTAGAGCCCGTGAGCCACAACTGCTGAGCCCGTGTGCCACAACTACTGAAGCCCGTGCGCCTAGAGCCCATGCTCCACAATGAGAGAAGCCACCGCAGTGAGAAGCCTACACCACAAAGAAGAGTAGCCCCCTCTCTCTGCAACTAGAGGAAGCCCGCACGCAGCAACAAAGACCCAACACATCCAAAAATAAATAAATAAAATAAATAAAGTTATTTAAAAAAAAAAAAGAAGGATTTGACTTATGAATTGTGCATAAAGTTAAAACATACAAAGAGTGCCAGAATGCCTGTGTTAGGTTTTTTGGTGTCAAGGTAACTTCGAGTGCTAGGGGATTTACTGCATGTTACACACGGGATTAAGAAAAACAGGAATCTGGGCTACAATGGCCAGGCATCGTGGGGCCCAGTCGAGCAGGACAGCAGGTGCTACAGGGCATGGGAGGCAGTTCTCAGAACTAAAAGGCACCAATGCAGCAGCAGTGACGAGGGCCCCAGGTTGCCAGGCTGACTCCTGGGCAGCTGTGTTCACTGACTCTCCAACCTTACGGTGACTCAGCAACTCTCTTTCTCCGTTTGTCCAGCTTAACTGCTGTCATCCAACCACCTCACTCTGAATATCTTTCCTCTACCTCGTGGCTTACATTACTCATGACTTCTGCTAGTTCATGGTTCTACGTCCTCTTGGCATCTATGTACTGCCCTCCATGGCTGGGGGGAACCCAGGTCTGCTTCTGTTACCAATTGCTTGTCTCTTTCCCTTTATTGCCAGCACAAATTCTTGAGAGAGAAAACTTGCTTGGTTTAGCTAACGACTATAGGCCACCTTATAGGTCTCTAGCCCAGTGGTTCTCAAATGTGGGTATGAAATGACCAAGAAGGTTTATTAAAACACAGATTGCTCAGCACCACCCCCAGAGTTTTCTGATTCAGTAGATCTCTAAATCTCTAGTGGGATCCAATAATTTGCATTTCTAACAGATCCCCAGGTGATTCTGATGCTTCTGATCTAGAGATAACACTTTGAAAGTCCCTGCTGTAGCTATAGGTTGATAGTCCTGGAAAAAGATGCCCTTCAGCTGTAGGTAGGGAGATAAGTAATATGATTTAGAACATGGCCACCTATAAATAAGGACCTTACCACTGCCAGTTTCCTCAGCAATAGACTTTGGACAGAAAACTTTTAATATGGCCTGTGGACAGGCAAGCACACTCTCTGACATTTTCCCTGTCCACTCCTTTTTCTTTTTTTCTTTTTTTCTGACAAAGCAAGAGACTTTATTGGGAAAGGGCGCACGGGTGGAGGGTCCACTCTTTTTCTAAGTGAGGTTCTACCGCATTCATTGAATGCCTCCTATGTGCCACACCTTCAATGTATTACCCTGGAGATACAAAACCAGGTCATTTTAACTTATAATAACCAAGGACTCAGCTAAATCATTTTAATAACGTAAAAATCAAGATAAATGTTTGGGTTCCCTTTTGAATATAAAGACACATCAAAAGAAAACTACAATAGCACAAGAAACTCTACTCGGTACTCTGTAATGGCCTATATGGGAAAAGAATCTAAAAAAGAGTGGAGATGTGTAAATGTATAACTGATTCACTTTGCTGTACACCTGAAACTAACACAACATTGTAAATCGACTATACTCCAATAAAAGTTAATAAAAAAAAGAAAACTACAGAAATTCTAGCATTTCCTTTCCAATCATACTGTGATAGAAACAAAAGAGTAAAAGGTGAAAAAGCAGAAAAGCACATTCAAAAAAATAATTAAGTTGAAAGAATTAGTTACAAATGACTCACAGTAAAACCAAAGTATATTATGATAAAAACAAACTAGGCTCTGTGTTCTCAAAACCCAGCTGCACGCAGAGTCAGGTAAGTACATCTGAAGAGGAGGTGTCCAACAGATCTGCTACAGGCAGGAAAAAGCCAGATATATACAAGTTTTAGAAAAGGTCACATTTAACCAACCTGTAAAGTGGGTGCTGTGAAGAATAGTTTGTACTGTTTTTCCTTGACAGGAGAACCCCAGAAGATCAGGCAACAAACCTACCTCTTTCCCTAGTCATTCCAGGTTGCAGGGACCTCCCTTCCCTTTTCTAGCTTTTTTGCAGCACTCACTGCCTAAATTAACCGTGGATTGTGTTGTGTTATATCGTCCTCTAGCGGTTTCAAAAATTTCTCATCTCCCTTTTTTAAGGGTAGTATTTATCACAGGGCCACACAAACACACGGTGCTTAACAAATGTCTATTAAATGGACTAAAATGAGTGACAGAGATCCTACAAAACAATTGCAACCAGATAAGATGACCTATCTCAGCTTCCCTGGGAGAATGAGTACTCTCCCAGGCAGAAGTATTTCAGGCTCAGGTTACTTATGCCATCACTGACTTTCCTTTAAAATAGATGATACAGGGACTTTTCTGGTGGTGCAGTGGTTAAGGCACGGCTCTCCCAATGCAGGGGGCCGGGGTTTAATCCCCGGTCAGGGAACTAGATCTCACATGCATGCCGCAACTAAGAGTTCACATTCCACAACGAAGGAGCCTGCCTACTGCAACTAAGACCCAGCACAACCAAAATCAATAAAAATATGTTTTTAAAAAATAAATAAATAATAAAGTAGATAATGCAGTAGAGTTTGCCACTGCCTCTTGTACAGTTTCAAGAAAATCCAATGTAACTTTGGAAAGTACGATAGCCTGAGAGCGCAAAAATTCCAAAAATGATAACTACAAGTTTTCTATTGATAAGAACAAATACAGGGTCTTCCCTGGTGGCACAGTGGTTAAGAATCCGCTTGCCAATGCAGGGGACACGGGTTTGAGCCCTGGTCCGGGAAGATCCCACATGCCGCGGAGCAACTAAGCCCATGTGCCACAGCTACTGAAGCCTGTGCGCCTAGAGCCCGTGCTCCGCAACAAGAGAAGCCACCGCAGTGAGAAGCCCAAGCACCTCAAAGAAGAGTAGCCCCCACTCGCCACAACTGGAGAAAGCCCGCGCGCAGCAGAGAAGACCCAACACAGCCATAAATAAAAAATAAATAAAGTTTTAAAAAAAAAGAACAACTACAACAAGTGTTTGAAGCTGGTCTCTATTGCAGAATATTGTGACCAAAAGGCACTTCGGAGTGAGACTTCACCTCTCAGTCGTGTTCGAATAACACCTCACTGAATAAGGAAACTATGTAAGTTTATAGCCCATTAATAGTTTTTTTTTTTTTTTACCCAGCAAAATGAATTTGTTTGGAAATAGCAGAGGAATTGCAATTTGTGACGTGCAAACCATAGGCAAGTCCCTCCTTAATCTTTCTTGATATATTGTGCGTTTGGGTTTTGATTTTTCTATCTATCTATCTATCTATCTATCTATCTATCTATTTATTTATTTATTTATGGCTGTGTTGGGTCTTTGTTGCTGAGCGGGGGCTACTCTTCATTGTAGTGCTCGGGCTTCTCGTTGCGGTCGCTTCTCTTGTTGCAGAGCACGGGCTCTAGGCGCGCAGGCTTCAGTAGTTGTGGCATGCGGCTCTAGAGCACAGGCTCAGTAGTTGTGGCTCACGGGCTTAGTGGCTCCGCGGCATGTGGGGTCTTCCCAGACCGGACCTCAAACCCGTGTCCCCTGAATTGGCAGGTGGACTCTTAACCACTGCGTCACCAGGGAAGTCTGGTTTTGATTTTTCTTTTTTCTTTATGTATCTATTCGCCATTCAGTAGGTGTTTATTGTTCTGCTATGTGCAAGGCACCCTGATGTCAGTTTGGGGAGGAGCTGGAGATGCAAATGAGATACACCCTTGCTTTCAAACTGCTTACCCTGTAGAGAGAAAGCAGAATACACACAGAGAGTGAGAGAAAGGGAGTTTAAGGAGTTCAAGAAAGGACAAGTCTCTTCTGAAATAATTCTTTTTAAATGTATGGCACCTGTCTTTCACTCCTGATTGAAGACGGCTCAACAGCAAACAAACCACAGCAAATCAATAATGACCAAGAGCTGATATCATCGTCTATATTGAAACTGTGACTAAGGACAAAAGATCCCATTCCTGTTCTTCAGATAACAAAAACACCACTGGATTTCAACCCACGAAAAAGTATTCACTCAGAAATTTCTGGCTTTAAATTACCTTACCAGGTACCAATGGAAAAAAAAAAAAAATAGCTAAGATATTGACTCTGCCCTGAGAGAATTTATCACATAGTGGGGAAACCTGCTTAGGATTAGCAATCCCACGAGGTATCAGAGCTGAGATCCTCTGAATGACTCTCCACTTAAAGCTCAGCTATTTTTTTTGTTTTTCTATCAAAATAATTTATAGGGCTTCCCTGGTGGCGCAGTGGTTGAGAATCTGCCTGGCAATGCAGGAGACACGGGTTCGAGCCCTGGTCTGGGAAGATCCCACATGCCGTGGAGCAGCTGGGCCCGTGAGCCACAATTACTGAGCTTGCACGTCTGGAGCCTGTGCTCCGCAACAAGAGAGGCCGCGATGGTGAGAGGCCCGCGCACCGCGATGAAGAGCGGCCCCCGCTTGCCACAACTAGAGAAAGCCCTCGCAAAGAAACAAAGACCCAACACAGCCATAAATAATAAATAAAATAAATAAAAACTAAAATAATAATAATAATAATAATTTATAAACATCCAGGTGTTAGTATTGAGATTGGGTTTTTTTTTTTAAGTCTTATCTTCTTCGCTGGAAGAAAATACTGCAAAACATTTGTTGACAAAGGAATGGTATGTACAGAATAAAACAAATCCTACAACTCAGTTTAAAAATACAAATTGTCCAATCAAAAATTGGGTGAAATACTCAGATAGACACTTCTCAAAAGAAGACAAAGAAATGGCCAATAAGCATATGAAAAAGTGCTCAACTTCTTATTAGTCTTCAGGGAAATGTAAATTAAATAGGATATCACTATACACCTATCAGAAAGGCTTAAAATTGAATGATTAATACCACCAAACACGGTGAGGATGTGGAGCAACCAGAACTCATACATTGCTGGTAGGCCTGCAAAATGATACAGCTACTTTGGAATAAAGTGTGGAATGTTCTTAATAAACCAGAACATACACCTACACTGTGACTCAGCAATTCTACTCCCGAGAAAAAAGAAGACACCTGTCTACACAAAGACTTGTACAAGAATGTTCCAAGCAGTTTTATTCATAATGTCCCAATACTGGAACAACCCAGATATCCATCAATAAGAGAATGAATAAACTTTGTTAACTCATACACTGAAAAGTATCAAAACACACAACAAGAAAAAATAATAGGCTACCGATATATGCGGCAACCATGATGAATCTTAAAAACATTATGTTGAGTGAAGAAGCCTTACTCAAAAGAGAACACGTTGCAGGATTCCATTTATGTGATGTTCTAGAATAGAACTACTAATCTACTCTATGGTGGAAAAAAAAGAAAGTAGTTGTTTCCTCTGTTAGGTGGCGGTGCAGACTGTTTGAGAAGGGACATGAAGGAACTTTGTGGGGTGATGGTAATAGGCCGTATCTTGATAGAGGTTTGGGTTACAAACACATACGTATTTGTCAAAACTTAGCAAATGTACCGTTAATACGTGTGCATTTCATTGTTCATAAATTTTATATCAAAAGACAAAATTGGTAAGCAAATATTGAACTTTAGTTAATAATATACATGCTGAAGTATTTAGGAGAAGTGTGTTGATGTCTGCAATTGACCTTGAAATGCAGCTAAAAATATAATAGAGCAAATGGGTAGGTGAGCAAACACGTGACAAAACAAGCATAGTGTAAGTTAATAGCAGAACCTAGGTCTCAGACATGTGGGTATTCGTTGTAAAATTCTTTCAACTTTGCTGTCTGTATGTAAATTTTTATAATAAAAAGTTGGAAAGGACAAAAATAATTTTAAATACTTTTTAAAAGTAGAACATTATGGTATAAACATTGATTATAATAAACACATGAAATAAGTATATCTATGTAAATTTTTAAAAATAAATTTATTTATTTTTGGCTGCATTGGGTCTTTGTTGTTGGGTCTTAGTTATTGCACGAGGGTTTTCTCTAGTTGCAGCAGCGGGGGCTACTCTTCATTGCAGTGCGCGGGCTTCCCATTGCGGTGGCTTCTCTTGTCGCAGAGCTTGGGCTCTAGGTGCGCGGGCTTCAGAAGTTGTGGCACGTGGGCTCAGTAGTTGTGGTTCACGGGCTCTAGAGCGCAGGCTCAATAGTTGTGGCACACAGGCTTAGTTGCTCTGTGGCATGTGGGATCTTCCCGGACCAGGGCTCAAACCCGTGTCCCCTGCATTGGCAAGCAGATTCTCAACCACTGCATCACCAGGGAAGTCCCTATGTAAATATTTTAAAAAGGCAATTGTATGGGCTTCCCTGGTGGCGCAGTGGTTGGGAGTCTGCCTGCCAATGCAGGGGACGCGGGTTCGAGCCCTGGTCTGGGAAGATCCCACATGCCGCGGATCAACTGGGCCCGTGAGCCGCAATTACTGAGCCTGCGCGTCTGGAGCCTGTGCTCCGCAACAAGAGAGGCCGCGATAGTGAGAGGCCCGCACACCGCGACGAAGAGTGGCCCCCGCTTGCCGCAACTGGAGAAAGCCCTCGCACAGAAACGAAGACCCAACACAGCCAAAAATAAATAAATAAATAAATAAAAATTAAAAAAAAAAAAAAAAAGGCAATTGTAGTCAGGATTGGTATCATCATAGTCTACCTTTAAAAAACCTGTCATTATTTCATACTGGTCCATATTTCTTCACTGTCTGCATATTTATCTTTTTAAATGACTGTGTAATAATGCACCAAAATTACTACGCCAAAATCAACTTAACTCTTCCCTTATGATAGGCATTCACGATAGAAGAGGCCATAGGAAAAGACCCTAGAATGAAGGCCAGTCATCCCAATCCTCCTCTTCCCATCTCTGCCGGTTACTTTTTTGTGTGTGTGTGTATAGAATTTTATTTTATTTTTTTATTGAAGTATAGTTGATTTACAATGTTGTGTTAGTTTCAGGTGTACAGCAAAGTGATTCAGTTTTATATATATATATATATATATACATACATATATATATATATACACACATACATACACATACATACATACATATATATATTCTTTTTCAGATTCCTTTTCCTCATAGGTTATTACAAAATATTGAGTATAGTTCCCTGTGCTATACAGTAGGTCCCGTTGGTTATCTATTTTATATATAGTAGTGTGTATATGTTAATCCCAAACTCCTAATTTATCCCTCCCCCACTCTCCCCTTTGGTAACCATAAGTTTGTTTTCTGTGTCTGTGGGTCTATTTCTGTTTTGTATATAAGTTCATTGATATCTTTTTTTTTTTTAATTCCACACATAAGCGATATCATATGATTTTTGTCTTTCTCTGTCTGGCTTACTTCACTTAGTATGATAATCTCTAGGTCCATCCATGTTGCTGCAAATAGCATTATTTTTATTCTGCCAGTTACTCTTTATATGACCCTGTCTGGGCAGGTTACCTATCTCACGTGTCCTCTATCTTCTCATATGTTAACTGAGGTACTGAGACTAAAAGAACTCAACAGCCCCTGCCTGCTGTGCACTTTGTGCTTTGATAAGAGTGGTACCTAGCTTTTCCTTTACTATGAATAATACCGTTATGAATATAATTTTAGAGTACTACTTTTCAAGTTATAAAAGTAATTAATATTGAATGAATGAAATGCAATTCATTATGAAAAATTAAGAAAATGTTTAAAAGTTCAAACAAAAAAATTAAAACCAAATTCCTTCTGCCCAAAGATTATTGTCAACATTCCAGCGTGTCTCCTTCTAAATCAGATTTGTCCATTTTTTTAATGTTTAATGATTTGAACATTTTAAAAAGGATCTGATTATGCAGGTTGGGTTCTCCAGGTGCAGACACTGATTTGGAATTTGCATGCAAGATACTTGTGAGGAATCAACACCTACGGGCGTGGGAGGGAAGCAGGACTAGGAAGAGAGAAAAGTGGAACTTCAATCCAGGCTCCACGGAGCCTCAACCCCAGGATGTGCTCTGGATTATATATGATCTATCAGAGTTGCAGAGCATTGAGACAAAATAGTCAGGCCCTGTAACCCCGCCTCAATCAGCCATCCATTACAGGCCACCCTAGGAAGCTGAGGCACGTCCAGGAGGAGTTGAGAGCTGAGGATTGTGAGCTGACAGCTGGACAAGTCCCACCTTGAAGTGGGATCTGGGACACACACGTCTGTGCCCACCACAGCATATTTTCTGTTTTAATTTGCATTTCTTTCACTATTAGTGAAGTCCTAAAAATGGATTAAAGTACAAATCTAACCATGCTTTAACACATTTCCAATCTAATGTGCAACCCTGACTCCACATAAGGAGCCACTGAAGGATTTGGCATCTTGAAGTGCCTTTAAGCCCAGGTGCAGTGCTACAGAACAGACAGTGATGAGGCTGGATAGGAAGGGAAGGATAGAACCAAATTAAGGAGAGAGGAGAGAGGTCGAAACTTTACATAGTCTGGGAACACGGGAGTCACTGAAGGCCCCTGAATAGGGGGATGGTGTGACAAGATGGCGATCTATCACAGTGATTCTACCAGAATATGTCAGCACAACAATCCAGCCCTACCTGACAACAGATGACCCTTCTCCAGCCAATCTTGCGGGAGTTTGACCTTTCTGACTTCTTCCCTGTCTAGTTTTCACTGGCCAACCACCCAGCCATCATGAATACGTTAAGGTGAAAGACTAACGTGGGCAGCAACAAGTGGTGGTTCAGAGAATACAGAGAACAGTGTAGAAACTATACCTGAACGTGATCCAGGCAAGGAACGCAAAGCTGGAATTAGAGTCAAAGTAATTTCCTTAATATCCTGTTTATAAATTTATTTTTTAATATCAGCAAAAGACAATTCCCTTAAAAGAAAAATTAGAAAGATCAAAAAACAATTTCCACACTCTTGAAAATGAGGCAGAAAAGCCAAGAAATATGTCAACAGATGTTCAAACTCAATGGTGAAAAAATTTTTTTGTTTTAATTAAAATAGCAATGAGGGACTTCCCTGATGGCACAGTGGATAAGACTCCATGCTCCCAACGCAGGGGGCCTGGGTTCCATCCCTGGTCAGGGAACTAGATCCCACATGCACACCACAACTAAGAGCTCACATGCCACAACTAAGGAGCCCACGTGCTGCAACTAAGGAGTCCGCCTACCGCAACTAAGACCCGGTGCAACTAAACAAATAAATAAATAAATATTTTTTAAAAATAAATTAATTAAATAGCAATGATATATAATTTTTAACTCATAAAGTTGCCTGAAATCTCTGTCCTTTTATTTTTCTTTGGGGGTATACAAAAATGCAGGCAGCATGAACCTCAAGTTTGCATCACTTTGCCTTGCCTCTTCCACCCCCAAATCCCATGGGGGTGAGGCATGGCAGCCTAGGTGGATACTAAGCATGCAGCTGAGGGTTTAGGAAACCCCAATCTTTTAAAGAAGCTGTTAGCAAACCTGCCCAACCTTTGTCCTAGAGGGAGGCATTATCTTTATTATCCTGAACAGCAAACAAATCTTCCCTCTGTTCCAGAGGGAGGTATTATCTCTATCTTCCAAGGCTGTTTGCTGTACAAACATCTTTGAAAACACAGTCTAGAGCAAAAGCTATCAATACTTCTGCTCAGAAGACATGCAGAAACACAAGAGACCCATAAAGAATTGTCTTCCAACAAGTTTCTTTTTTTAAGTTTGTTTTCCACAGTGTGTTGCTACCAGTTAAATTTCTAATCACTTTGAGAAGAAGGGTAACAACGTGTTTTCCTCCACTCTGGGATATAATTGGTAGTGGCACATAGTAGGCTTTCAGTGAATATTTCCTTTTTGATTACTGGGTATATGAATGGATGAATGGCAAGATAAATTCTTGAAAAACTTGGGGCTCAATTATAATGAAACTTCAAGATCCACTGCAAAATTCTGATCTGCTAGTTGAAAATGTCTATCAATTATTTCCCTCCATCTCCTCATTTGCATTCTCCTGATCATCCTGTAGATAATTAGTGTTTTGCATTTTTAACTGCCCACGTTTAATGTCTGCTAAAGAAATTACACACATTAGAGTCTCTAACTGCTAAGAGCTCAAACCTTTAAAACTATTCATCTCCCTTTATAGCTTTGCAGTTGTATTGTGAAGCCCAGTATCTCCCTGAGAATTCCAGGGTATACACACCTCCATTTTGCTTCCTACCTGGTCAGGATGGATAAGGAGTTACTGAACATTGTCTCGTTTTCTTTTTCTACTTTCAAATAGAGGATAAGAATATGTTTGGCATCAAGTGAAGTCATCTGATGAGGTTGGGGTAGCTTTCTCCACTACGGTGCAACATTTTAAGAGTTGATTTTCATGAGCATCATACTGCCCCTCGGTCTGAAAAAATATGCAATTACAAAATCTTTTAGCTGCTTATTGCTACTGAAGGTTTGCTGCCATATCACCTGTACCATTCAGTGATTTAATTACAAACAGCAACCTCCACTCTGACTAGTTCAGGCAGGAATTTATTAAGGGGCATTGGGTACATCAAAGAATCTCTTAGAGGAGCATAGAGCCAGACTCTGAAGCTAGGCAGCCAAAAACAAGGTCCAACCATGCCATGAAGGCCACTCTGCCCAAAACACCACTGCCAGTGCCACTTATCACCAATGACCCCCAGAAATGGACCACAGAAGCTCTGCCACTGCTATTTCCAAAGTACTGGATCCTTTTCCAGAGTAGAAAAATCAATGCCCCAACTTCCTGCTCCTCAGCTGAAGTCATGTCACACCTGGATATGTCTGACTAGTGAAACCCAGGTCACATGCCTCAGGCTGCATGCCCAGCTGCAAGGAAGTCTGGGAATGTGAGCTTTTTGGTTTCAACCTTGGGAAGGTAGAACATATAATGTAGGAAATGATCAAAATATATGTAGTCTTGTAGTGGACATTATCATCAGTAAGTCCTTTGCCCATATCCCCTTGACCCTTTTCGCATTTTTACACATGCCAGGAGCACTCCTAATAGCCAGCCAGCACTTTCATCTCTTTGTTGAAGAACTGCTCCCAAAATAGCCTTATACTATGGTCTGAATATTTGTGACTCCCTCAAAATTCACACGTTGAAATCCTAAACCCCAATGTGTTGGTATTAAGAGGTGGGCCTTAGGAAGATTATTAGGTCATGATTTGGATTAATACCCTTAAAAAAAAACGACCCCATGAAAAACTGAAACCATTTCCACTAAGATCAGGAACAAGACAAGGTTGCCCACTCTCACCACTATTATTCAACATAGTTTTGGAAGTGTTAGCCACAGCAATCAGAGAAGACAAAGAAATAAAAGGAATCCAAATCGGAAAAGAAGAAGTAAAGCTGTCACTATTTGCAGATGACATGATACTATACATAGAGAATCCTAAAGATGCTACCAGAAAACTCCTAGAGCTAATCAATGAATTTGGTAAAGTAGCAGGATACAAAATTAATGCACAGAAATCGCTTGCATTTCTATACACTAATGACGAAAAATCTGAAAGTGAAATTAAGAAAACACTCCCGTTTACCACTGCAACAAAAAGAATAAGATATCTAGGAATAAACCTACCTAAGGAGACAAAAGACCTGTATGCAGAAAATTATAAGACACTGATGAAAGAAATTAAAGATGATACAAATAGACGGAGAGATATACCATGTTCCTGGATTGGAAGAATCAACATTGTGAAAATGACTCTACTACCCAAAGCAATCTACAGATTCAATGCAATCCCTATCAAACTACCACTGGCATTTTTCACAGAACTAAAACAAAAAATTGCACAATTTGTATGGAAACACAAAAGACCCCGAATAGCCAAAGCAATCTTGAGAACAAAAAATGGAGCTGGGGGAATCAGGCTCCCTGACTTCAGACTATACTACAAAGCTTCAGTAATCAAGACAGTTTGGGACTGGCACAAAAACAGAAATATAGATCAATGGAACAGGATAGAAAGCCCAGAGATAAACCCACACACATATGGTCACCTTATCTTTGATAAAGGAGGCAAGCATATACAGTGGAGAAAAGACAGCCTCTTCAATAAGTGGTGCTGGGAAAATTGGACAGGTACATGTAAAAGTATGAAATTAGAACACTCCCTGACACCATGCACAAAAATAAACTCCAAATGGATTAAAGACCTAAGTGTAAGGCCAGACACTATCAAACTCTTAGAGGAAAACATAGGCAGAACACTCTATGACATACATCACAGCAAGATTCTTTTTGACCCAGCTCCCAGAGAAATGGAAATAAGAACACAAATAAACAAATGGGACCTAATGAAACTTAAAAGCTTTTGCACAGCAAAGGAAACCATAAACAAGACCAAAAGACAACCATCAGAATGGGAGAAAATATTTGCAAATGAAGCAACTGACAAAGGATTAATCTCCAAGATTTACAAGCAGCTCATGCAGCTCAATAACAAAAAAACGAACAACCCAATCCAAAAATGGGCAGAAGACCTAAATAGACATTTCTCCAAAGAAGATATACAGATGGCCTACAGACACATGAAAGAATGCTCAACATCATTAATCATTAGAGAAATGCAAATCAAAACTACAATGAGATATCATCTCACACCGGTCAGAATGGCCATCATCAAAAAATCTAGAAACAATAAATGCTGGAGAGGGTGTGGAGGAAAGGGAACACTCTTGCACTGTTGGTGGGAATGTAAATTGATACAGCCACTATGGAGAACAGTATGGAGGTTCCTTAAAAAACTACAAATAGAACTACCATACGACCCAGCAATCCCACTACTGGGCATATACCCTGAGAAAACCATAGGTCAAAAAGAGTCATGTACCAAAATGTTCATTGCAGCTCTATTTACAATAGCCAGGACCTGGAAGCAACCTAAATGTCCATCGACAGATGAATGGATAAAGAAGATGTGGCACATATATACAATGGAATATTACTCAGCCATAAAAAGAAATGAAATGGAGGTATTTGTAATGAGGTGGATGGAGTTAGAGTCTGTCATACAGAGTGAAGTAAGTCAGAAAGAGAAAAACAAATACAGTATGCTAACACATATATACGGAATCTAAGGAAAAAAAAAAAAAAAAAAGGCCATGAAGAACCTAGTGGCAAGACGGGAATAAAGACACAGACCTACTAGAGAATGGACTTGAGGATATGGGGAGGGGGTGGGGTGAGATGTGACAGGGTAAGAGAGTGTCATGGACATATATACACTACCAAATGTAAAATAGATAGCTAGTGGGAAGCAGCCGCATAGCACAGGGAGATCAGCTCGGTGCTTTGTGACCACCTAGAGGGGTGGGATGGGGAGGGTGGGAGGGAGGGAGATGCAAGAGGGAAGAGAAATGGGAACATATTGTATATGTATAACTGATTCACTTTGTTATAAAGCAGAAGCTAACACACTATTGTAAGGCAATTATACTTCAATAAAGATGTTTAAAAAAAAAAAAAAAAAAAAACGACCCCAGAGAGCTATTCACCCCTTCCACCATGTGAGGACACAGCAAAAAGGCACTGTCTAAAAACTAGGAATTAGGCTCTCACCAGACACCAAATCTGCCAGCACTTGACCTTGGACTTCCCAGCCTCCAGAACTGTGAGAAATAAATATCTGTTGTTTATAAGCCACTGAGTTTACAGTATTTTTGTTGTAGCAGCCCAGATGAACTAAGACACCTTACACCGGATCGGGACCCTCTGAGGTGGGACTTCCACAGAATCCAAGCTCCCCAGTGGGAGTGAACCTGATATCACATCGCTGCTCACCTTTCTTTCCTGTCCCACTTTCCCACACTCCTACCAGTTTTTCCTGGGAACACTTACTTTCACACAAAGCCTCATCTCAGAGTTTGCTTCTGGGAAACCCAGCAATTACCTAGAATTGGACCTAGCTCATGGTAAGCACTCAACAAGTATTCATTACAAGGAAGGAAGAAGGCACTAAGTTGCTACTCATGACAATTTCCACCATATTCTCTGATCCAGATTCCTGGAGGTGGCTTACAAAACAGGCCCTCCCCATCGGGTTCTCTTACATCATTGGAACAGGCATCACTCACCCAAGTTTGCTCCTCTCTCAGGAAGAGAGGAGCAAAACAGCTGACACTGAGGTGCACTTTGCCCAGTTAGTGGGGAGCCTTGCCTTACAAATTACATAATTTTGGACAATTTACCTAACCTTTTTTGGGAGCCAGATTTTTCACCCCAGGGAAGAGAGATACAAACATAGAAAGGGCAAAGTCTAGGATAAAACATCTAAGATTGGACTGTACTTGAAGGTATCAGTATGAACTTTTGGTTTCTGATAGATAATAAATAGAAAGATATACCTATGTACACACACACAGACACACACACACACCTAGCTGAGCATATATAATTCCTAACTCTGTCCACTGAGAAGTCAAAGAAGCAATGAGTACACCAGCAGCAATGTGATATCCAACACCTAGATCTTGGTTTTTGTTTTTGTTTTTGTTTTATTTAAGTATAGTTAATTTACAATGTTGTGTTAATTACTGCTGTACAGCAAAGTGACTCAGTTATACATGTATACATATATGCATTCTTTTTCATATTCTTTTCTATTATGGTTTATCACCGTAAGAGTTTCCTGTGCTGTACAGTAGGACCTTGTTGTTTATCCATTCTGTATATACCAGTTTGCATCTGCTAATCCTAAACTCCCAAACCATCCCTCTCCCTCCCCCCTCCCCCTTGGCAACTACCAGTCTATTCTCTATGTCTGTGATTCTGTTTCTATTTCATAGAGAAGTTCATTTGTATCATATTTTAGATTCCACATATAAGTGATATCATATGACATTTGTCTTTCTCTTTCTGACTTACTTCACTTAGTATGATAATCTCTAGTTGCATCTATAGACCTTGGTTTCTAAATACCATTCTCCTCAAAAGGAACCAGAGCTCCTTGGAGAAATGGCTAATTCCAGAGATAAGGCAGTATATAATAAACCTGGAACATCTTATACCAGAAAGTATGGAAATTCTGAAAGAATGATAGGAATATGTCAAAATGGCACAGGAACCAGCCAAATGGTTCCCACTGGCTAAATTTGGGACAATTTTAGCATCAAAAGAGTGACAGCAGTTGATTATAATCCGTTTAATAAAATAGGAACCCATGAGCTCATACTAAGATAGATAGATAGATAGATAGATAGATAGATAGATAGATAGATAGATAGATAGATAAATGGTAGGGTGGGAGGGGACAGGAAAGTTTTACCTGACAGTAGAGGGTCAACTAATAAATGTAGAAGAGATGATGGAAGGGATTATTAGCATTTGAAAAACTTTATAGTAATAATTGTTTTGGTCAAGGAGCAAAAATGGATACTAATACAAATGAGTGAAAGTGTGATCAGAAACAGAATCTTGACATGGTCTCAAAGTATCTCCAGACAAAATACTTATTCATTAACATTACATTGAAAAATCTGGCAGATGTCTTCTTATCAAATGATAGAAGTTCACTTTACCAGTTAATGAGAGCAGTCAGCATCATGTGCCTTCTGATATGATGCACTGAGAGGAATATAGAATCACTTCTGTGTTATTCTTGCCAAAAATGCATACCTAGAATCCAATCATGAGGAAACATCAGACAAACACAAACTGACAGACATTCTGCAAAGTAATTGTCCCATTCACTTCAAAAACATCAAGGTCATGAAAAAAAGGAGAGACCATGAGCTGTTCCAGATAAAAGAAAACTAATGAGACATGGCAATTAAAAGCAATACATGATCTTGGATGAATCCTGGACCTATAAAAGATTGTATTAGGGAAGAAAAATGTAAGATATTCCTCGAGGATCATTTTAGCTCCCAATGTCTCCATGAGGTTTACTGCGGCTTTTGTTGGACTGCACCATTTCTCGACTTCTCCTTCTGCCCAGTTATGTTTCCTTTCCCTCCCTTTTACAGTTGTTAGTCCCAAAAGCACTCCTTGATAAATATCTTGCACATTAAACTCCATCTCAGAGTCTGCTTCCTAGAGAACTCAACCTGAAACAAAAAGAGTGAGTAGGATCTTAAGCAAAGGTTGAGATGGTATGCATTCTACACATGAAAACTAGCCTGAGAAAAGTCTTGTATTAGAAGAGAAACAGCGTAATTGAAGGGAGAAAAGGATGACTGGAATCCAGAGAGCAGGAGGCAGTTTGATATGAGATGAAGCTGAAAAGATAGGTTAGGGCAAGCCCATACAGGATGCTGTTGGCCATGTTAATGATTTGCGTTTGTTGTAAGAGTAATGGAAAGCCACTGGAAGGTTGGAGAGTAGAGTGGGGTGGGGCAGGCCGTGCACAATAAGATTGGCGACTGGAATAGGCTACTGTTACTGTGGCAGAATGTGGAAAACAGATTGTAGAGAAGGGAAAGAGAGAACTTGGAAAGACTAGTAAGGAGGTTACTGTAGTTGTCTAAACAAAACATGATGGTCATCTAAACTAGATAGTGGAGATGAGGATGGAAAATTTTGGATTGATTCAAGAAATATTGAGAAGGTAAAAAATGACACAACTTGGTGATGGACTGGATATAGACCATAAGGAAGGGGAGGTGTTAAGGTTGACACCTGCGTTTTGGTTTGCTAAACTGAATAAATGGTGTCATCCAATGAAGTAAGAAACATTAAAAGAGGATCAGGTTTAGCAGAAAGATCATGAGTTTTGGACATAAAGAACTTGAGCTTCCTCTGACAACCAAATGTGGGGTTCTGGAAACCAAGGAAAGAGAATGTTTCAAGAAGGAGGGAGAGATCAACTATGTTGAAAGCTATAGAGAGAAAAGGTAATATGTAGCTCAAAAATATCCACGAGAGAGCTGCTTCAGAAGAATGGTGAAAGTAGAAGCCAGGTTGGACTGGGTTGAGAAGTGAGTAGGAAGAAAGAAATCAGAGACACTTTTCCTTCCACTGCAGAAAAACAGGAAACATATTAGCCTAAAAGAAAAATGTCCTAATTCTAACCAAATCAAATATCAACTGAATTCAAGCTCCACTGGGGATAAAAACTAATCTCAATGTATACATGTCATTTTACCTAGTTCTCTGAACTCCAAAGGAATGGAATTAGCTCTAGAAAAACATAATAGTTAGTTGTAACCACTGCCATTTGGGTTAGAAAATAGCAATTCTGCAAAGAAATTGCTACCAAAAAAAAAAAAATGCTACAAAAAAGTCACTTCAAGAAAGTGAAGCAAGAATGTCACTTTTTATTAGGCTTTACCTGATCTACTCCACTGTAAGTCAATGATTATCACCGAATGCAGGCAAAAGATATGGACATTTCTGTACAAATTCAATAAGCAAACAACCTGAATTTAAAACCCCAACATACTGGGCTTCCCTGGTGGCGCAGTGGTTGAGAATCTGCCTGCCAATGCAGGGGACACGGGTTCGAGCCCTGGTCTGGGAAGATCCCACATGCCACGGAGTAACTGGGCCCGTGAGCCACAATTACTGAGCCTGCGTGTCTGGAGCCTGTGCTCCGCAACAAGAGAGGCCGCGATAATGCCGGCGCACCGCGATGAAGAGGGGCCCCCACTTGCCGCAACTAGAAAAAGCCCTCGCACAGAAACGAAGACCCATCACAGCCATAAATAAATAAAGAATACTGGTAAAAAAAAAACAAAACAAAAAACCCCAACATACTGATGGAGTATTGTATCTTTGCTCTCTTCTTTGCCTCAAACGGGAGAATACGTATCTTTAGCTTTTAAAGTTCATGCCTTCCTCTGTGTTCTACACATAGGATACATCTTCCCACAATGCTTTTCTCCCATATTCAAAACCTTATCCAAGTTCCAGATCAGCTTCTAGCAGTGAGTCTTTTCTGGTTATACCCATATCACACCTTATTTGGGAAACCTTAGCATTTGTGCCTTTAACGTGTAATGTTGCCAACTAGGTCTTGCTCTCAAATTGCTAAATATTTTCCAGTAGATTATGAAGTCCCAGCAGGCAGAGACTATGACTCCTCATTCTCTTATATGTTACCAAGAGTCTTTATGTACATTCGAATTAAGTGGAGTATTGTAAACTCATCATAATTTACACTGTTCAAAACCCCATTTTCATCTCCATAGCCCAATCCTCAAATTTCCCTATAAATAATAATAATAGCTAACATTTATTGATTACTATGTATCATTCACTGTTATAGACACTTTCCGTATATTAACACATACAATCCTCCCAACAACCCTATGATATAGATATTACTATTCTTACTTTGCAGATAAGAAAACTGAGGTACAGAAAGGCCAAGTGACACAATTAGTAAATGGCAGATTTGGGATTCAAACCAACACAGACACAGGATCCCACCTTCTTAACTTTTTAGCAACAGACAAATAACTCTAATAAAGCCTGGTCCTACCTGCCTAGGTTTACTGATGTGCAAGGATTAAGTAACACAGTTTAGGAGCCAGAATTTAAAAGAAATTCTATTCTATTTAATCGCAAGTTGTGCATTTTCTATGTCCCCTACCTCCGCTCCAGAAGAACCCGCTGTATTCCTGACAGCCCATAGGTGGCGCTGCAGGGACAGGTATGTGCTCAGGCCTCGTCAATGGGAGGAGCTGATAGGGGGCGAGGATTCCATCCGTAGCCCAGCGGTAGGAAGAGCCTTAGGAAGGGGAGGGGACGGCGAGTGTTGCACTGTGCGCAGGCGCAGGGCCGGGCACTCCCACGAGAGTGAGGGCTGCTGGGCCCGATGACGTGGCCTGGCCCCGTCCGATCCGGTGAGCCTCCGGGAAACCCGGCGGCGCCGGAACTGTCCGCGGCCTAGTACCGACGCGCGTGTGCTTGTGAGCCGGAGCTGGGGACAGCGGCAGCGGGCCGGTCTCGGGGACCCGACGGGGCCGCTGGCATGGGGGAGTGACGCGCCTGCGCCCGGTGTTCCGCGGCAGCGGCGAGACATGAGGAGACCCCGCAGCGGGGGCAGCGGCGGCGGCTCCTGATCCCCGGGATGGAGGAGAAATACGGCGGGGACGTGCTAGCCGGCCCCGGCGGCGGCAGCGGCGGCCTCGGGCCGGTGGACGTGCCCAGCGCTCGGTAAGGGACCGATCGGGCTCCCGCCTCCGGAGCCGCTCTCTCCCCACGCCTGCCCGGCCGCTCCGGACACACGTTCCCCGGCCGCTGCCCGGACCCTCCCGGGTGCGCGCGGGGCCCGGCGTCCCTCCCGTCCGGCTGACAGCCCGGAACGCCCTCCTCGGTTCCGTACTCCCTCCCGCTACAGCTTTCATTGGCTCCGCCGTTCCCCGCTGCAGAATGAATGCTCTAAGATCCGGGAAGGTTCTGCTTGAGTTTCTGGTTTTCAGGGCAGACCGTTAACCTTAGAACTGCCGGCCAGTTCACGTGAGAGGTTTTTCTGACCTATGAGAAGCATTTCTGTTAGCTCTTTCTCCCTGAAATAGTAGTTTGGTGATGCTTAACCTTTCTGATGTCTGCCTGCGTAAGTTAGAGGAAGGGTCACCATCATCTCTTCAGGCGAAGAAACCAAAGTACAAACAGATGAACTTTGATGTTCAGGTTAACCCCGCAAAACAAGAATCCAGCCCGCCATCTAGTTTTTCTTTTCCTTTCTTCGCTTATTTTGTTTTATCATTAAGTAAGAAATGTGTGCTCATTGTCAAAAAATTCAAACAGTACAGCAATTCGTAGAATAAAAAGGAAACAGTCCCCATTACCCCCCTCCCCGCAATGTTCCCACGAACCCCCAAGAGGTAAGTAATTACAGTGATCACTTTCCATTGTGTCCTTCATGACCTGTCCTAATTTCTGAGGTAGTGTCGCAAGATGTATAAAATACGGCCCAACAGTTTGGTTGGAACTGGTTTTCATTGCCTTTATATTTAATAAGGTTAATGAGATTAGTTCAGTGTTTTTTGTTCTTGGATACCTCCTTTGAGACATGGTTGTTTCGGTAAATTCTTTGGAACTGTAGAAATAGCATTTCTAACATAATTATTTTTGTGTGAAATGCTGGAACAGAAGTTAAATCAGCTGCATTTTTTGTAGTTACAAGTTTAATTTTCTAGTCTATTTTGAGCAACTCATTTTGTAAAAAACGCCTATCAGGTATTATTTAGTGAGACGTGACAACTAAATGCAATAGGTGATTCTGGTGTAGATTTAATAGTGAGGAAAATGCTGTAAAGGATAGTACTAGGTCAGTTGACAAAACTGGTATGTGGACCATAGATTAGATAAAAGTATATCCATTTTAAATTTCCTGTAGTTGATAACTCTGCTGATTTCATAAAAGGAAATGGGCTTAGGAATACAAGTAGTTAGGGGTCAAGGAGCAAGATGTATGTAACTTACTCTTTAATAGTTCAGATAAAAAAAAGTTTGTCTTTAGAGAGAGATAATAAGGCAAATAAGGTAGTATGTAACAATTAGAAAATCTAGGTGAAGGGTGTACTATTCTTGCACCTTTTCTGTAACTTGAAATTATTTTTAAATAAGTAATACAAAATTTTTATTTACTCAAGAGCTCATTATCTTAGATGTGGTCAACAGTCCTTTGCCATCTTATTTTCATTATTTGCTTAGCAGAGCTGCGCTCCTATTGTAGTTCATTGCAGAGTCAAATTCAACTCAGGACTGGTTGAATTTTGAATAGATTCCAGGTTGCAAGAGTTTTCCTTTATGTAGACTAAAAATCAAAGTATGGTTATAACCTGCAACAAAAGCTGATTAACAGATCCTTTAATTGTGGATATTTTTATTACTGAATTCACAAATATGAATTGTTGTAAATGTTTCTATGTTGGCTTCAATAAGTCCTCTTTGCAGGAAAGGGCAGAGGGTGACAGCAGCATTTATTAAGTACTTCCTATGTTCCAGGTACTTTGCATGCAGCATCTCACTTAATCCTTACAACAGCACTACAGACTCATTAGTTGCATCCTTGTCTCAGATTAGGTAACTGGGACATAGGAAAGTAATTTTCCCAAGGTCACACACCTAGTAACTAATCTGGGAGTCAGTTACCTCAAACTTCATTTATAGCGCCTTCTACACAGTGGACACTTAAATATTTATTGAATGTATCAAGCTTGAATTACATACACTGAATTTGTTTTTTTTAACTGGAGAACTGTGAGCTGCTACAGTGGGCAAAGCCCAAGAAACAGGTTTGAACCCAAACTCAAATTTCAGTAATTTCAGATTTAAAGAACCAGAGATTTTTCTAACCCTTCACAGAAAATACCAGTGATACTTTTGATGAGACTAGTTAATGGCAGATAATGATATATAAGCCATCTCAGGTACTAAGGGGAGGTGGATTGGATCCCGCTAAGTTGCCCAAAGGGTCAGTGAGTGGCTCAGGGGCCACTGCCCCCATTTAAGAGCCTCCCTTCCTCACACCTGAGCTTTCCCCCTTAGTATGTTTTCCTCCACAACATGAACTAGGATTGTGTACTTATTAGTATATGGTTATTTGGCCTTAGCTAGTGTTTTGTCTTTAGCCCAACAGGAAGACTTCATTAATTGACACTTTAAAAATCAAAGTATTAACCTTTTAGCTAAATGTTAAAATAATTTTCCTAATTAATAATGATAAAAGATCTTCACTATATATTACATGAAAAGTCACATAACAATTTCAAAATATGTATGTACAATGGTGAATACGTGAGTGTATCTAAAATAAGTGCTGTCCATACATGGAGATGCAAAGGAAAAGGTGTGGAAGGATGTCCCCAGTTGGTCACCTATGAGGAGGAAATTGGGAATGGTTTTCTTTAAAACTTTGATAACAACCAACTGCTCAGGAATTACTTTCGTAATCTGTTTTTTAAAAATTAAAAAGGGAATAAAGTGTCAGAAATTTCATAATAGTAATATTGTCAAGAAGTATTATACTTAATGTTCCATATGACTGAATCTTGCCATTAAAGTGCCAAATTTTTAAGTTTTGTTAATACTTTAAACAAAAATTATTTAGAAATAATTTTACATATTGCCCCATCTTTTTAAAACAAGTATATTAAATATAGTTTACCGTTTTCTTGATGACTTCTGATCATTATGAGCGTAATCTGGTGAACTGAGCTTTTCTTCAAAGGTCCTTCCCAGTACTAGCGTTCTGCGTATGCTGCTCTCCGTACTTTGAAATTCCCCCTCCCTTTCCTTGCTTCATAATTCTATTTAGTCTTTTTCTTTTTTTAAAATTGAAGTATAGTTGGTTTACAATGTTGTGTTAGTTTCAGGTGTACAGCAAAGTGATTCAGTTATATGTATATATATATATATATTCTTTTCAGATTCTTTTCCATTATAGATTATTATAAGATATTGGATACAGTTCCCTGTGCTATACAGTAGGTCCCTGTTGATTATCTATTTTGTATATAGTAGCGTGTATCTATTAATCCCAAACTCCTAATTTATCCCTCCCACCCCCCCTTTCCCCTTTGTTTTCCCCTTTGTCCCCATAAGTTTGTTTTCTATGTCTGTGAGTCTGTTTCTGCTTTGTAAATAAGTTCATTTGTATCTTTTTTTAGATTCCATGTATAGGTGATATCATATGGTATTTGTCTTTGGCTGACTTACTTCACTTAGTATGATAATCTCTAGGTCGATCCATGTTGCTGCAAATGGCATTACTTCATTCTTTTTTATGGCTGAGTAATACTCCATTTGTGTGTGTGTGTGTGTGTGTGTGTGTGTGTACCACATCTTCTTTATCCATTCATCTGTCGATGGACACAGCTTGCTTCCTTGTCTTGGCTATTGTAAATAGTGCTGCTGTGGACATTGGGGTGGACATATCTTTTCAATCAGAGTTTTCATCTTTTCTGGATATATACCCAGGAGTGGGATTGCTGGATCATATGGCAACTTTGTTTGTTTTTTACATTTTAATTTATTTATTTACTTGGCCACACTGTGTGGCCTGCAGGATCTTAGTTTCCTGACCAGGGATCGAACCTGGTCCCCCAGCAGTGAAAGCCTGGAATCTTAACCAATGGACCACCAGGGAATTCCCCAGCAACTCTAGTTTTTTAAGGAACCTCCCTACTGTTCTCCGTAGTGGCTGCACCAATTTACGTCCCCACCATACCCTCTCCAGCATTTATTATTTGTAGACTTTTTGATGATGGCCATTCTGACTGGTGTGAGGTGATACCTCATGTAGTTTTGATTTGCATTTCTCTGATAATTAGCGATAACATGTGCCTCTTGGCCATCTGTATGTCTTCTTTGGAGAAATGTCTATTTAGGTCTTCTGCCCGTTTTTTGATTGGGTTGTTTGTTTTTTCTACTTAGTCTTTAATATACACTGAGACATCTCAGACTCTGAAGATGACTTTTGCTTCCCTAGTTACAATTAGTTACTTCCACATCTATTCCTTTAGATCTCTGCTACTTACTTGGGTCACATAAATACTTGTTTCTTGCCTGTCTTCCTTAGACCTCAAACTCCTTGAGGGCAGGGCCTCTAATACACATTTAGTTTCTTGGATAACACCTAGAAATGTATTTAGTTGTGAGCAACCAAAGTAAGAGAGCTTTAAGCACATACGGATATATTCTTCTCACATAAAAGAAACCAGAGTTTGCTGGTATTTGTTCAGCCCCTCAGCAGTACCATCTGGGACCAGATTCTTGGTCTTTGCTCTCTGCCATCCCAAGTGTGGCTCTCATATTCAGGCTTATTATAAAATGGATGACATTTTTTAGAGAATGTTAACATGTTGATAACATTTTTAAGATAAATTTTAGATAAAAGTCCTCCTTTGAAGTCAGAAAGAATGCAGAACTAGTTCCAGCTGCATCAGGCCCTTTTATCAGGAAGAGAGAAGACTGTAGTACCTGAAACCACCCTGACAGACAGGTCTCATTAGCCACAGATGACATCTGGCACATAGTAAGTGAGCAGGGAATATTGAAGAATGGCTTAATAGCCCCATGAGGGTATACAAGGCTCTTTGCTGACCTCAAGAATTCCCAGATTGCTGTGATTTTTAATGTCCCTTTGTCAGTTTTTCCTGGTCTTTGTTTTCTCCCTCCCTGTCTTGTTGACAGTGTTGTTTTTTGTGTCCTTGCTTCTATCCTGCTGCCTTATTTTTACACCTAGTTAAGAACTTAAGGAGTGAAGCACTTGAGGTTTTGAGCTTTCCTCTCTCTACTTGATGTCTTTCATTCTGAATTCATAACTGAGTTGATGATAGTTTAAGTTGCCAGAAGCTTGACTGCCAGTTATGTACTGTATTACTGCACTATCTACATTATTGTGCTAGATATTACTATATCACACAAGTGTAATTGTAGAATTCACATTCTTTCATTTAGTAAACATTTGCTGAGCACGTATTATGCAAGTCCCTGGGTTAAGAACTGAATAAACAAAAGATTTCTAGCTCAAGAGTAGTATTTTTATTTGCTAATTATAAATTGCTACCATGACTGGAGTATTTAATTAACATTAATATAGTTAATTTACTTAAGTTTATCTGACTTTTTTCTCTAGCTTAAATGGGCCAAAATCGACATTAATCTTAGGTTTTAATATGCATTTTGTTTTTCATATTTAAAGATGATTTTACCTTATATGTGGGCCACTGTGAATGTATAATTGGGAACAGTTTAGAAGATGGGAATCCTCAAAGCCTTTTGGATGAACTTTGGTTTTCTGTGTGACATATTAAAAGAGCATACTTAAGAGACGTGGACTTGACCCTAGCTAACTCTGTGGACTTCAACTTCCCAATCTGTGACATGAGAGGAATTGGACTAGAGAATCTCTAAGGTGTTTTTCAGCTTTTAAATATTGGTGTTCTGTTTCTTCTAGCATATATACATTTACTTTCTAGTAAATACCTAGACAATTACTAGAAATTTGGTAGATTTTTCATGTTGTACTGTGTGTTTTCAGCCAGTCTGCAAACAACCCAGAAACAAAATACACTCGATTTTTTTTTATCATAGCCATAATTTTAATTTTATTTATTTTTTCCAATACTCCTTTTTTCATTGAGATAAAATTACCTACCGTAAAATGCATAGATTTTAAAGGTACCAGTTTTCATTTTTCACAAATGCATACCCATGTAACTTTCAGCATAATCAAGCTGTAGGACGGTTTTTATCACCCCAGAAAATCTGCTTGATCTTTTAAACAGAAATTTCAGTGTTTATACTATTCTACAGGTGGAGTAAGTAGGAACTTCTGTGCTTTAGGATTTGACTTACTTTATTCCACAATAACATTTTTATTAGCTTCTTGGTGATTAATTGTCACATTGTTAAAACTCCCAGATTGCACTGTTAAAAAGCCCCCCAGATTATGTTCATGAAAAGAAAAACCACTTTGTTCCAAATCTGATTTTCTTTAATATACTATGATATTATTTGGACTAAAACAGAAAATGAGCCATCGGACAGTGAAGATGTTGGAATTGCTGAGATTCATTCAAGGACTGAAATTTATTTTCATAGTTGCATCAAAATCTTCCAAAAATACATATTTTCATGCCTTCTTAAGCAGATTGCTGTTTGTTGATTCAGTGCCATGGGACTTAATGATTCACACTCATTGATTTTTATACCATCCTACATACATTGATATCATTGCATATCAAATTGTTTTAACTCTGCTATTTGAATGACTTAGGTTTCCCTTAAACTTCTGTGTTTGCTTTTTTGTATTTTTCTCCCATAGAGACTTCTCATTCCTGCTGGTGTGCTGGCTTTGGACATCCCTTATATCTCCTTTTTAATGTATTAACACCTGTTAGATATAAACTTAGAAAGTAGTCTCCTGAATGACTTGCAAAGATGATCTGTTGGGGGGGGATATTAGAAGTTCTCACCTTTTTATCTCATTCTTTTTCATTTCTAATTTGTGTATGTTTTATAACATAATATCCAGAGAGTAGTACATGTTTGTAATGTACAAATGATCGGTTTCAGGTGCAAAATTTTTTTTTACTATTAGAGGTATATGACCAAAGAAGACTACTAAGCTAGAAAACTGAGATAATTTCTTCACTGTTTTCTGACTGCTCTTTCAGGAGCTTCTTTTTTGTTTCTTTTTATGGCAGCCTCATTTTTTCATGTATGAACTTTTGTTTCTTATCCAAGAATATTATTTATAGTTCTTTGTTGTTTTCTGCTATTCCCTATGATCTCTGTATCTTTTAAATTTCTTTGCTGTTTTAGTTTGTTTGGTCTCTCATTATAGGCTTATCGTAAAGGATTGATTATCCATATTTGGCCATTCTTATTGGAGTAAGGCCTAAAAAGCTAGTTAGAAGACCAGTATGGGCCTTGTCCCCTGGTGGGCTTCTCCAAAGAAGGGCTCTCCTGCTGGGAGATTGAAGCCTGGCAGTTAGGATGTTAGAGTTAAATGAGGGAAGGCAGGTGGGGTGGGGTTAAGAAGGGAAACTTCCTTTTAACCTCCATGATTTTAGTCCAACACTTCATCCCTCCTTTCCCCTTTGCCTTATGTCTAGACCTCTCCAAAGGCTAAGCTCTTGTCCTGTCATGATTTAGGAGGGATGGTTGCCTGGCTGTGCTGGGTGGGATCCTGGGGACCTAACTACCTGGCAGACTTCCTCATGATCCTCCTCTTTGCAGCTCTCCACACCCCTTCTGAGGTGCTTCAGAGTCCTGAGCCTTCTCAGGACTCTGTAGGTCAGGTCACTTCAACTATGACTCACTGCAGCCACTTAGCGAAGCAGAGGAGAGGTAAACCTAAGGCATTCACCATTCCCCCCTCCCTTCCTGTATTATGGTCTCGTTTCATGACAGATAGTTTGGTTTCTGTTTTTATTCTCTTTATTTGTTTGGAGTAATTGTTTAAAAAGCACATTAGAAAATAGTTGAGGCAACTCAATCAAGAACATTTTTATTTTTAGTTCGGCCTTTTTTTCTTTAATAGACTGTATCTGTGCATAATACGTCCATGTATATTGCAAAAAATCTGAAAGTATATATACTAAAGTGTTAATAGTAGTTATCACGTGGAGGGGTGAGTTGAGTTTTTGTTTGTTTCATTTTTTGTTTATGGTTTTCATAATGACCCCTATTACTTGTATAATAAGAAAAAAAAGGATTACAGAGTTCCTTGTGATTTCAATGATACTGAAACTTGTTTCTGTTTTTATTTTTCAGGTTAACGAAATATATCGTATTACTATGTGTCACTAAATTTTTGAAGGCTGTGGGGCTTTTTGAATCATATGACCTCCTAAAAGTAGTTCACATTGTTCAGTTTATTTTTATATTAAAACTTGGGTGAGTGTGTCTGGTTCTTTTTTTCCTTAATGTGTTTTAATTTCTTTGAAAATCCTGTTTTAACTAAGTATCTTTAGGATATTTTACATAGAATATTTTGTGCATTTTATTCCTCCTGACAAGTACTTGATAATTGTTTTTTAAAGATAGAATACCTAAGGTTAGAGGTACCAAGAGACTGGATTTAAAAAAAAAAGGATTGTCATACTCTGTTAGCTTGCCAAGACATCAGCTTTTGCTTTAGTTTGTGTTAATGAGGTTTTTGCAAATTTAATGTCTGGCTTAATAGAATCCAGCTGGATCCCCATATCTGAGTTAGTATTCAGTCTGTTGCAGTATCTCACATGAACTAGCCTCTGAAAAGCTCTAATATACACCCCTGAGAGAATAAGAGTGAAAAGGGCAAATAATATCCTAATACTTCTGTAAAAATAGTTTGACCTCAGGACTTCTCGGTGGTACAGTGGTTAAGACTCCGAGCTCCCAATGCAGGGTGCCCGGGTTCGATCCCTGGTCAGGGAACTAGATCCCACATGCATGCCGCAACTAAGAGTATGCATGCCACAACTAAGGAGCCCATGAGCCACAACTAAGACCCAGCGCAACCAAATAAAAATAAATAAATATTTTTTAAATAATTTTTTTAAATGTTTAAGAAAAAAATAGTTTGATCTCACAGCTCCCTAAAAGGGCCTCAGGGGCCCTAGGGATTCCCAGACCATCGTACTGGCGTAGTCTAACCTTCCAGCCGGCATAAAATGTCTCCTGAGACTTGTCTTGGCACAGATGTTCCTTATTTTCCAAGTTAAACTGTGCTGGGCTGTGTTCACTACATGTCCCTTCATGGTATAGGGTCCTCTTACAGTACAAATTTTACACTATTCTGCATCTAGTAAGAAATTCTCTCTAAGTAAAGATTCTCTGGATCTTGAGATTGATAGTGACCAACCTCTGTATTAATAAGTATCTGTTAGGGACTTCCCTGGTGGCGCAGTGGTTAAGAATCCGCCTGCCAATGCAGGGGACACGGGTTCGATCCCTGGTCCATGGAAGATCCCACATGCTGCGAGCAACTAAGCCCGTGCGCCACAACTACTGAGCCTGTGCTCTAGAGCCTGCGAGCCACAACTACTGAGCCTGCGCTCTAGAGCCTGCACACTACAGCTGTTGAAGCCCACTTGCTGCAACAAGAGAAGCCACTGCAATGAGAACCCGTACACCGCAATGAAGAGTAGCCCCCGCTCACCGCAGCTAGAGAAAGCTCACGCACAGCAACAAAGACCCAACTCAGACAAAAAAAGAAAGAAAAGAATCTGTTAGACTCCTGGCAATTTTAGTAATTATGGAAAGTGATTCTTGACTAGGAAATTTTTAGCACCACTTGAATATATTTTTATATAACTATTTTGGGAATATGAAAGGTAGGGATATATGATTAGTACTTTCTTCATTTCTATTTCAAGAGTTGTTATTACTAAATTTTAGAGAAGATAGGAATTATTTTCTTTGGTAAAGTATAAAAAAATATTGAGACTTCTTTTGTGGCTTGTAAACTGGTTCTGAAGGCAGATACAGAAGAAAGAAGAGTTCCCAAAATATTGTAGTGGAAGCCTTATTAAAATAAGTATTGTTCTCTGGTATATTTTCTTTAGAGGTTAACATACCCTTCAAATTCTAGTATATTTGTTTAAGTGTCTTTACTTAAAACCACACCTTGTATATAAGATTAATTAATACTAATATATTAATGTTTCAATATTCACAGGACTGCATTTTTTATGGTTTTGTTTCAAAAGCCTTTTTCTTCTGGGAAAAGTATTACCAAACGCCAGGTAAGTCTTTTGCAGACTCCTTTTGTCCTAGCAGTGGACCAGGAGGCGGTGTTCTTTCCTTGATCAGGGTTACTTACTGAATGATTTTAAGTGCTCAGCAGAACATTTCCAGAGTTAACTTGCCCTTGACTTATCATTTCAGAACCGAGGCTTCAAGAGTAAATGCTAAAGTGCTAAGATAATGAAGTGTTTAAAAATGTAGACGAGGGTAGAAAATGTTTCAAGCATGCATGTAATTATTTTTTTAATACAGGATCCATATGCTGAAAAGATTTACAAATCAGACATGTAGACATGCCCACAAGCCTAGGATAAATGTCACTGGGAAGCAGATAAAGCATAGGGGTTACAAACAAGGCCTCTGGAGTCAGACAAATTCATGGCTGTTGTAATTACAAACCTTACTTTAAGCAAGTTACTTAATTTCTCTACCTTCATTTTCTGACCTGTAAAATGGAGATAATAATGCCTTCCTAATGGAGCTATAAGGAATAAATGAATTAATACATGTGAAGTTCTTAAAATAGTGTGTGGCCTATAGTGAGTATGCAGTACATATCAGCTGTCACCCTCTTCATCGTTATTATTGCCTTTAAGCATCTGAGGTTCAGGATGCATACCAGAAATGTCCTTCATTCTGCATCATCTCATATTATCACCTCTTTGGACAGTAGTTACACCCTACTACATATTTGCTTTATGCCACAACTTAGAAACCTGTGCCATGATTTTTTATTAGACGAATTTAAGTACCTCTGTTTTAGAGACCAAGAACATTTTTTAAAACAGGATTAATATTTTAAACCCCATCTTAACTTTTTTCCCTCTCTTTTCAAATAATTGAAGGGCTGAATATCCCTGCTGGAGAAGAATTTAAAAACTAAAACATTAAGTGTTCCTAGCAAACTAGTGAGAACTAGTGTAAAAAACAGAAAAAAATGTACGCTATAGAAAAAGATTTCAGGATCTAGCAACAGACAAGAATATGGAAAATGAAAAACAGAATACTATCTTGCAAATCTAGATTTAGTCAAGGGATCTTAATAATTTCTATTTAATTTTGAAATATGTAACTATTTGGCCTTTAAAATATTTGTGTTACCATTGTCTTTCCCTATGTGTTTTTAAGATTTTGAGATATTTGGCAAAACATATGATTGAAATTTTTAATTTTTTGTTTCCATTTTTAGTGGATCAAAATATTTAAACATGCAGTTGCTGGGTGTATCATTTCACTTTTGTGGTTTTTTGGCCTCACTCTTTGTGGACCACTAAGGTAAATAGAAATACATATTTTGAATGTTTATGTTTCTTCATTTTGAATATTAGTTTTGTGCCATTATGTTTTATGTCAGATGTTTGTCAGTTATGTACAAATGCTTCTTTCACTTCTATAGCATTGGGTACAGCTCACTGAGTATATATATATTGAGGACCTGTTTAGTTGGTGGACTCGTTCTTTGGTGGATGCCATTAACGTATTGTTCATGATCTGTCATAGATATTTTACTAGTTAGAGTCCAAACAGTTTCAGAAAACTTTTAGCATACGTGACTTTTTATTCATTGGTGATCCCTTTTAGCAGCTGGTTTTAGAAACGAAAAGTCTGAAATGGTAAATAAAATCAACCAATAAGGAGGAAAGCAAAATCTTTAAAAAATGCTTCCCCCTCCCCCCAACTCTGAAAGTCCTCTACTACCCACAGAAGATGCTTGAAAGATATGGTTATAGACAGATGTCTTGGGGATAGTGTGCCAATCATTAAAGATAAGTTTAACTCTCATTTCGTATTCCCTTAAGTCTCTATAGATCTTTTTATGTAAATTGGTCGGTTCGGGGGGGGAGATTCTTTAGGGCCACTTAATTTAATAGGAATTATAACAGGTGCAACCGTGCATAAGTCTTCTTTTAATATTTCTCTATCTCAAAATTATAAGCAAAAGTGCCTTGCCATTGATGGGGGGGGCGGAATATGGGACAAGAAGTAAGGAATAAGATGAAGGGTGTTCTGAAGAATCTCACTGAGGATGATGGAGTGGACAGTAGAAAGTGATCAGTGGGAAATGCTTTGTGAAAAGTCTTTTCTCCTCTCCCAGACAATAGAATAGCTCTGGGTTTGGCTCCCTTTGGCTTGTTTACCCTGTGCTTTGTCAAAGGAGGGGTGTATATAATTCCAGTGTCATATCCCTGTCCGTGACAGCAGCAGCTTCCTGGCGTGGTGGGAAAGCTGGCTGGGATTTCTCAGCTTGGGGAAAACCTTTTCAGTTTATGCTTGAATATGATTGAGTGGTAATTTCTTATTCATGAAGTGATCTTTTGGTCTGTTTGTTACTAAATCACTGTCCCTGTGTGTTAGGCTAGGGAAGGAAGGGGGAAAGTTGTTAAATTCTTCCTTGGCTCCTTATTTAGTCATCTACTTCTGCCCTTACAACCACTCACTACCACCAGCTCCTCTGCCAACACTGCCCCTCTCATTCTTTTACTAAAATTGTCATTCAGTTTCTTCATTAGAAAGACTCCTTTGGTGTTTCATAGCCTGTCTTATTTTAAGTTAGTATCATTCTGCTGATATATATTTTTTTAATTGTAATCTCCCAAATATTAACAGAACTAAAATAATCACTGCTGTGTTCTCATTACAGATTTTTGAATAAGGAGGAAAAATGAAAATTTTTCTAATGAGCAGCTGAAAATCTGTTCCCATGTAGATCCTATAAGCTCCCTTTAGCTGGCAATAATGTTTTTAATTTTTTTAATATTCATACATATAAAAGAATAAATATAAATAAATATGAACATTCATGTATCCCCCAAATAAAACCTTACCAGTTCCTTTGTTGCCCTGTGTATCCCCCTCTCCCCCTACCATTGGATGTAACCAGCATCTTAAATTTTGATTTTCATTCTCTTGGTTTTCTTTATAGTTTTACCATATATGTACACATTTCTTTTTTGCAAGTTTTTTACTTTATATGAATAGAATTACATTGCATGTATTTTTGTGCAGCATACTTTTTCCATTCAGTGTTATATTTGAGATTTGCCCAATTTGATGCATGTAGAGCTATGTGTGTGTATGTATGTATGTGTGTGTGTGTGAGTGTGTGTGTGTGTGTATATATATGTAATATACACATATATATATATAGTTCATTCACTTTTATATTAGTTTTTTGAAATGTAATTCACATACCGTAAAATTCACTCTTTTTGTCTTAGTCCATTGGGACTGCTATAATAAAAATACCATGGGCTGGGTGACTTTTAAAAAATACAAATTTGTTTCTCATGGTTCTGGAGGCTAGGAAGGCCAAGATCAAGGCAAAGCAGATTCAGTGTGTGGTGAGAGACTGCTTCCTGGTTCATAGACAGCCGTCTTGTCTCTTCACTGTAACCTCACATAGCAGAAGGGCGAGGGAGCTCACTGTGGTCTCTTTTATAAAGGCAATAATCCCATTCATGAGGGTTTCACCCTCATAACCTAAGCACCTCTCAAAGGTGTTCTTTACCTCCTGATACCATCACGTTGGTGATTGAGTTTAACGTATGAATGGGGGAGAGAAGGAGACACATACATTCAGTTTGTAGCATTTTTAAAGTATACAATCCTGTATTTCTTAATATATTCATAGAATTTCATTCATTTTTACCACTGTATAATAGTCCTTTGAATGGATATACTCTAAATTATATTATCCATTCTCTCATCAGTGGGTATTTAGGTTGTTTCTAGTTTGGGGCTATTGCAAACAATGCTGGTGTCTTATAAGTGTTTCCTGGTACATATATACAAGAAACCTGTATGATATAATCCTACAAATGGTATTATTAGATATTTGTAGCTTCAGCCTTCCTGAGGCAGATAATGCCAGAATATTTTCCAAAACAGCTGTACATGTTTATTTTTCCCATAATGTTTTATGAAAATCAAGGGGAAAGATTTATTTTCTTCTCCCTTACTCTAGTTGAATTCATGCTTCCTGATAAAGATCAGATATATTTCATGAATGATAATGTTTTATTTTTGTAGGACTTTGCTGCTATTCGAGCACAGTGATATTGTTGTCATCTCACTGCTCAGTGTTTTGTTCACTAGTTCTGGAGGAGGACCAGCAAAGGTAGAATTTTCCATTATTCGTTACTTGAAAATTGAACGTGTACATGTAAAATACTATCTAAGGCAGTAAAATAGTATCCTTTACCATTTAAAAGAATGCAGAGGCTTTTTCTGCTAATTATAAATTTTTCTCACAAACATTTTGTTTTTTACTTTTTATTTTGAAATCATTATATATTCCTAGGAAGCTGCACATATAGTACAGAGAGGTGCTTGTGCCCTTCGCTCAGTTTCAATAGTAACTTCTTACCTAGCTCTTATACTATCAAAACCAGGAAATTGACATTGGTACAATCCATAGACCTTATTCAGATTTCACCAGTTTTACATACACTCGTGTGTATATGTGTGTGTGTGTAGATTTGTGTAACCATCACCACAGTCAAGATGCAGGACTGATTGATCACCACAGACGTCTCCTTCATGCTATACCTGATCCCTCCCCTATCTCATTCTTAACTCCTATACATCATTTTTGGAAAATACGTCCCTAAGAACTTGTTATATTTAAAGTCTGATGAATGTTTTGCCAACTAGGCAACCCTATTCATCTTCCATAATTTAAGTATTAATCTCTTTTCAGTAAATGCATCACCAATGTGCAATTATAACTTACAGCTACAATACTTTTATTTACCAAATTAAATGCTTCCTGTGCATGACGCATTGTGCCCGTTACAGAGGAAAGGAGAAATAAAGGGAAATAAGGTTTAATAGTTTCTGTTCTGGCTTTCAGGCTAAATAATGGAGGCAGATGAGTAAAATAAAGTGAACAAAGTAACATGCCAAGTAGAGCAGAGTCTACCCAGCCTGTAGATTTCAAATTGGATCCTTGGGTATTAAAGTATATGCCACTATTTAATCTTTTCCCCTCACTCACAGAGTACTCCAAAATAAATGTCAAGTGGATTGAAGATTTTTGTAGTTAAAAAAAAAAGATATTTGTAAAAGCATAGAATAAAATATAGATGGATAATTAATCTATGGACAGAGAAGAACTTTCTGAGCATAAAACCAGTAGAAAAAAATCACAGAGGGGAAACCAAGTACGTTTGACTGCATAATGATTACAAGCATCTGTGTTGTAACAGAAATCATTGTGCAAACAACAAACTAACAACAATAACAAATTGCCACAGATAAAAGTTTTACTTTTTTTTTTTTTAAATATAATCACTCAAATAGTTTAAAAAAATGCTGAAGATCCTCAATAGAAATGAGCAAAGGACAGGAAAAGACAACTCACAAAAGAAATACAAATGACTTTAAAACATTAAACAAACATTTTACTGCACTAATCAGAAATGAGAGTATGGATCTTACATATCCTGTCGTTAGTGTCAATAATGAATCTGGGCATCTCACCAGGACTGTGATTTTTTTTTTTCTTAGTCTGACTCTGAAGCATCACAAAATTCTCAGTTGCCCTCTTTGCTAAGAAAAGATTAAGTTATATTCTCCATATTTGGGTATTGTTAATGTTACCACATCCTGATTCAATGAAAATTATGAAATTTTAAATTGTGTGGTTTATGTATACTAACTTTTGTCAAAATACCTACCACACTAATAGAGAATTTATCAAATGTAGTGGTAGTCGTATAATGAATAAAATAGGATCCTCATTTTTCATTTAAAATTTTTATTTTATCGAAGTATCTGGTATTACACCTGTAAATTTGTAAATAGAGAATGTATAATAATGCTATTTAGATTGCTTCTTTACCAAAAATTCTGAAGTATTTGCATAAACCTGGATAGTATGTCCTTTCTATAATTTTCTCTTGTCAAAATCCTTTCCCTGGAATGAGAACATAAGAAGTGTATTCAGCTTTTAATACCTTTACTAGCTATTAGAGATGACTTTGCTAATTTTCTTAACATGCCCTCTTAGTTCTTTTTCCCTAGAAGAGTGGTAACTAGGTTACTGACATTATTGTAAATCAGCTGTCTTCTCTATTACTTGCATGTTGTAGAATAAATTAGGTCACTACTAATTATTCCGTAGTTACTTGGGCTTTTCAAACAGAAGCAAAGTAACATTTAGGAAGATTAGTTCTGTGAACATTTAATGGTTTGTACATGGTAACATGCCTATCAGTACTAGCAAGGAGACAATTGAAGTTGTCAAATTGTCAAGTGCCCTAAAAATACCCTACAGAATTTGTTGGAGCTCTTTACTTTTGTATCTTACTGTTAATACTGTAAATTTATATTGTACAGTATAAGGACTTTAATGTCAGATGTTATTTTTCTTTAAATATTTATCTGAAAAAAATTTTCTTTAGCATTTGTATAGTCATGGTCTTAAAAATCAGCACTTGAGAAAGCTATTCTTGCTGTTATATTCTCTTCATTTTCAGACAAGAGGGGCTGCTTTTTTCATTATTGCTGTGATCTGCCTATTGCTTTTCGACAATGATGATCTCATGGCTAAAATGGCTGAACACCGTATCCTTTTGCAAAAGATCGGAGTTTTTTAGTCTGGCACAATGGGAAATGAAGGAGTGACTGAATTATACTGATCAATCATGAATGAAACTTTCATAGATTGATGTAGGTATTCTAAATCAGTATTCAAATAATGAATAAATTCATTCTAAATTAAATATTTTATAGCATCTCAATATCTTTTACAGCACTCTTAAGTTTTCAGAAATTTAGGGACAATGAAAGAATATTTTAGAATGTCCTGATGCTATTAAAAAAAAATAGGTGATTTACCACTCAACAAAATCAATCTATTTGCTCTCTTGTAACAATTTAAATGCTCCTTTTAGAAGTCAGTGGCAATTATTAAATATAAACTTTTTTGAGATTAAATGAAAAACCTTTGGCATCTTGCCTGAAAGAAGAAGTTCAAATTCCTTAACCTGGTATTCACTCTCTTGCTCTAAATTATTATTTCCAACTCAGCCCCCACTCGTCTCTTATTATATAAACCCAACTTTCCAATCAAATATATCTACTCA
The DNA here is from genome assembly GCF_009873245.2 of Balaenoptera musculus. Classification (NCBI taxonomy): domain Eukaryota; kingdom Metazoa; phylum Chordata; class Mammalia; order Artiodactyla; family Balaenopteridae; genus Balaenoptera; species Balaenoptera musculus. Next base: position 54,131,992 of record NC_045787.1, read on the forward strand.
TTTTCCTCTGCAGTCATGCACTGTTCTTTCCTATCTACATACCGTTGCCCACTCCATTTAGCAGGACTCGGAACACCAGTTTTGATTCTTCTGGTTACTGATAACTGCTGTAAAACCTATTAGTTAACTAATGTCAGTTTACTTTGTTACAGTGAAAGAGGACACCATGACTTTGCAAAACTCCAGGTTGATTGTTAGACAATTGTTGCCCACTGTACCCTCTTTTACTTGCTGCTTGCTTTGCTGAGGCTTATGTGGTCAATGGCTTAGAAACAGATTTAGGACTGATTTTTACATGTCATATCCAATTCCATTGGATAGGAGTCATCTAAGGAGGTTCCTTGCTCTTGTCCCTTTGTCCTCTTTAGAGTATGCATGCATATGTCTTTTGGAGGTTAAGTACTAAAATTTAACAACTGTGCCTTAAGCACTATTATAATTGTTTTGGAGACAACAAAAGAAATATATATAGGCCATTCTAATTTATAAATCATGTCCCAAAATTAAATTTTTAATTATTTTCTTTTGTTTTTAAGGGAAACATATTGTTGAGGATAGTCAGGTTTGCCCTCAGATTAGTGTATAGTCAACCCAAAATAATGTAGCTAAAATTCCAGGAGGACTTCAGGATTCAGAGTTAATATTTGGAATTTTTTTTCCTTCACTCCAACTCACTTAGCTGAAGGACATCATGACAGTGCTCTAACTCACATGCTTTACACAGCCATTGCCTTCTTAGGAGTGGCAGATCACAAGGTATGTTCTTTTCTTTGTTCCTAAGGTGATCAAGAGATTCTGAAAAGTTACAGCAACTGTAACTTTAAAAGTACATTTAAAATAAGTTATCAGTAATTTGCAGTACTGCCAGCCATTTAAGTAGTTCAGTAATTTGGGTTATGGAAAAAACATGCTAGCTCCGTTTCTTTAAATATTATGTATTTAAGGCTTGAGTGTTGAACTGTGTGTTTCTAATGAGACTTATCTACTTTTACTCATAGGGTGGAGTATTATTGCTAGTACTGGCTTTGTGTTGTAAAGTTGGTTTTCATACAGCTTCCAGAAAACTCTCTATAGATGTTGGTGGAACCAAACGTCTTCAAGCTTTATCCCATCTTGTTTCTGTGCTTCTCTTATGCCCATGGGTCATTGTTCTTTCTGTGACAACTGAGGTAAGAGCAGGAATTTACTGGTAATAAGTAAAATAAATTGCTGTTATTTATAGATTTTAGTTCAGTACATTGTATTTTATTTCAATTTGATGTTGCAAGTAGCTTTAAATTATCAAGTACTATTACATTTATATATCCCTCCCATTCCTGTGGCCCATAGGAATCAGTTAAATACTAATAATAATATTAATAATAATTTAATACCTACCCACAAACCCAAGGATTGTGTATCACCAAGTATTTATAAAATTATTAAACAATAATGCTTCTTTTTTTAATACTTTGGGGAATACTAGGAAAATGTGCCAATATCTTATAACTCTTATATTTTGGCATTTTACAAATCATATTGAATCATGGGAATATTTGTTTATACATAAAGCAATTAACTAAAATATAAGATGTGAACTTTATACCCATATGGTAGTAACAAATTTTTTTTTTTAATTTCTAGAGTAAAGTCGAGTCTTGGTTTTCTCTCATTATGCCTTTCACAACGGTTATTTTTTTTGTCATGATCCTGGATTTCTATGTCGATTCCATTTGTTCAGTCAAAATGGAAGTTTCCAAATGTGCCCGATATGGATCCTTTCCCATTTTTATTAGTGCTCTACTTTTTGGAAATTTTTGGACGCATCCAATAACAGACCAGCTTCGGGCCATGAACAAAGCAGCACACCAGGAGAGCACAGAACACGTCCTTTCTGGAGGAGTGGTAGTGAGCGCTATATTCTTCATTTTGTGTAAGCATTTTTCCCCTTAGCAAATTTCATCTTATGGATTCTGATGTTCAGTCATTTACTAAATTTGGGAATTTGTTCAATGCTTCATACATTTAATGCTGATAGATACTGTGCTAGGTTTTGGTGGCTTAAATTTGTTTAACTTTTGTAATATTCCTTTTTTTTTTTCTTCCATTTTTAGCTGCCAACATCTTATCATCTCCTTCTAAGAGAGGACAGAAAGGTACCCTAATTGGATATTCTCCTGAAGGAACACCTCTTTATAACTTCATGGGTGACGCTTTTCAGCATAGCTCCCAGTCAATCCCTAGGTTTATTAAGGAATCACTAAAACAAATTCTTGAGGAGAATGACTCTAGGCAGATCTTTTACTTCTTGTGCTTGAATCTGGTAAGAGTTTTAAATATTAGTGGCATATCTTAAAAGCTTAATCTTTTAATTTTGACAGTTCTGGTATAATTTTAGTAATTCCCAAATAATTTTAGTAATTAGATATGGGCTAAAATTATATTTTCTCTAAGTATTAGAAAGATTACAGGATCATATTCACACTACTTAAACAATTTTTTGAAGTATTTTAGAAACATTGGTTTAGTGTGCTATTTCAAATTAGTAGATATAGTAGTTTATAAAGATTTTTATCAGGAATTCCCTGGCGGTCCAGTGGTTAGAACTCCTTGCTCTTGCTGCCAGGGGCCCAGGTTCAATCCCTGGTCGGGGAACTAAGATCCCACAAGCCACACGGCACAGCCAAAAAGAAAAAAAGATTTTTATCTACTCCTTATAAGATCTCACTACCCACCAGATTGCTAACATTTTATAGTCTAGTTTATTTAGTTCTACAGACATATAAATAAAACTATCTCCTTTTAAATAGTTTATAAGATAGACATATCTGATTTAGCTTGATTTCCTATAGTTTACATGAAATGAGGTTTCTTGTATGAGAACCAGTTAAATAACGAAAGAGACAAGTGTATAATATCTTCAAGTAAGGTTTGGGTAACTAAGGGTTAAAATCCTTATGATTAAATTCTGATAAATCTCTCTTGAAACAGTATTTCCCAACATACTCCTATTTTTTTTTAAACATGTTTTAGCTTTTTACCTTTGTGGAATTATTCTATGGCGTGTTGACCAATAGTCTGGGTCTGATCTCAGATGGATTTCACATGCTCTTTGACTGCTCTGCTTTGGTCATGGGACTTTTTGCAGCCCTGATGAGTAGGTGGAAAGCAACTCGGATTTTCTCCTATGGGTAGGTACACTAACTGTCAAGGCTTGTAGCAAATTCCATCTTATAGAATAAAGTTTTACTACTTTTAATACAAATTTAATTTTTCAGAGCTTCATTTTTCTTTAATTTAAAGTAGATAAGAGAAACTAAACCAAGCATTTGATAAATACTGAATGGCAGTAAGCTTAAGACTATATACTCCCTGACAAATCCCTCTCATAGGTAGATAGCAAAAAATCAGTTAAATAGTGAGCTATTTGGCCAACAGTGTTTCTTTGAGGTAATGGAATGTTCATGGGCATTCACATCTTTGCAGTTAGAAAGAGAATTCAAAATTTGAAGTGGCTCTGCATGCAGTATCCTTTCACTAAGTCATCATTCAGTTCAGCGAATATTAGAATCCCTGATTTGTGCAAGATATTTTGATAAGCACTATTGTAAATAGGTTAATAAATTCAGCTCTTACTTTCAGCTGTTTATATTTTGAAAGATGGATGAGCCAAAATTACAAAAACTTTTGATACAAAGCCGAATCTATGTGCTGTGACGGAGATACAGAGAACGCCAAAGGCTTAAAGGAGAGAGAAATAACTTCTTGCTAAGAAATTAGGACAGGCTTTGTGTAAGAAGGGACATTGAAGAAGGACTTTGATAAATATATAAAATTTCAACAAACATATATGTATGGAAAGAACCTTCCAGCATTAGTATGATATTTAAAATCTTGGTAATTTTCTAGTCTTACTATTTGTGTAATTGAAAATCTGTCATTGAAAATCATTTCCTCATTTGTAACATAATAATGTTTATACTTTAAAAATATTTGTCATTTCCCTTTTCTAAAAATATATTCTACATTTTTAGGTATGGCCGAATAGAAATTCTCTCTGGATTTATTAATGGGCTTTTTCTAGTGGTAATAGCTTTTTTTGTGTTTATGGAATCAGTGGCTAGATTAATTGATCCTCCGGAATTAGACACACACATGTTAACAGTAAGTCTTTTCATTTTCCTATTTGAATTTCTACTCAAACTCATACAGCTTTTTCCCTGCTAAAGTTTAACTACTTGTAGTTATTGACCTAGGAAGGTTTTATTTATTTATTTTTTAATTTAAATCAACATAACTTCCTATCTTGCTATTTACATGTACACTGCTGACTCTTCAAAATTAATTAATACACTTTTCTCTAATACGCTAGTAGTCAAATATTAGATAACATTCTAGAACAGTTTTTTTTCTGCCTAATTAAACGTTTTTGTTTGAAGATGTGTTTTTGAATACCTGAGGAAATGTTCAAAGGCTTTACTCTAGATTAAATTACTGCTATGGCAACTTTTAATGTTTTCCCTGTGCCTCCAGATCTTTACATGTGCTGTTTCTTACAGTTCTCACGCCCTTCCCTCACTTCTGCCCTTTTAAGCTTTGCTTCTAAAGTTGCCTTTGGTGGGATACTTTCCCTTAGTCCCTCTCTTCCCACCTTAAAGTGTGTTAGATTTCCCTTTCTGAATATTCCCATTGTATCTTGTGCAACCTTCTTTTAGCAACATTGACTTATAATTGTTGTTTAGTTTGTCATTCTTCCACAATTAAGATATGTGTCACTCAATATCAAAAACACAAACACCCCAATCCAAAAATGGGCACAAGACCTAAATAGACATTTCTCCAAAGAAGACATACAGATTGCCAACAAACACATGAAAGGATGCTCAACATCACTAATCATTAGAGAAATGCAGATCAGAACTGCAATGAGGTATCACCTCGCACGGTCAGAATGGCCATCATCCAAAAATCTACAAACAATAAATGCTGGAGTGGGTGTGGAGAAAAGGGAACCCTCTTGCACTGTTGGTGGGAATGTAAATTGATACAGCCACTATGGAGAACAGTATGGATGTTCCTTAAAAAACTAAAAATAGAACTACCATATGACCCAGCAATCCCACTACTGGGCATATAGCCTGAGAAAACCATAATTCAAGAAGAGTCATGTACCACAGTGTTCATTGCAGCTCTATTTACAGTAGCCAGGACATGGAAGCCACCTAAGTGTCCATCAACAGATGAATGGATAAAGATGTGGCACATACATACAATGGAATATTACTCAGCCATAAAAGAAACGAAATTGAGTTTTTTGTAGTGAGGTGGATGGACCTAGAGTCTGTCATACAGAGTGAAGTAAGTTAGAAAGAGAAAAACAAATACCGTACGCTAACACATATATATGGAATCTTAAAAACAAACAAACAAAAAAAATGGTTCCGATGAACCTAGGGGCAGGACAGGAATAAAGACGCAGATGTAGAGAATGGACTTGAGGACACGGGGAGGGGGAAGGGTAAGCTGGGATGAAGTGAGAGAGTGGCATGGACATATATACACTACCAAGTGTAAAATAGATAGCTAGTGGGAAGCAGCCACATAGCACAGGGAGATCAGCTCGGTGCTTTGTGACCACCTAGAGGGGTGGGATAGGGAGGGTGGGAGGGAGACGCAAGAGGGAGGAGATATGGGGATATATGTATACGTATAGCTGATTCACTTTGTTATAAAACAGAAACAAACACACCATTGTAAAGCAATTATACTCCAGTAAAGATGTTAAAAATTTTTTTAAATTAAAAATAAAACAAATGGATTTCTCTAAAGGAGAAATTGTAGATGTATGTAAATTAAGTAGTGCCCTGAACTAGAGCTACTATTCAAAATCATTTTGTAAGAGGGGATAATCAAGGGTAAGGATCCTTTGGGGTGTTATTGTGGCACCATTAAATCAAGATAATCTCATTTACTTTGTTTTTTAAAAAATGCTTTTCCACTGTACTTTTTTTACTTTGGGAAATTTTACTGTAGTTAAGAAACAGTAAGAGTGTGTTTATTTGGAATCCACTCATTAGTAAATTACAATCATTGCCTTTTAAAGTATTGATATTTACCTAGTAATATAAATGAGATTTCAGGTACAGTGTATACTTGCTCTAGTAAGCAGTACTTTCAAACTCTTTATTTAAATAAACAAAACAAAACTTTAGCATCATTTATTAATAAACCCTGAATCAAGTACATTTTTATTCTTAATCATTTAGTTAAAGCAAATCTAAATCCTTTTACTTGTCAACACTTTGGTATTTGAAAGTTAAATGCTTCTTCTAAAATATTCTAAAATTCACACTTTTATAATTTTCTTATTGAATTTAATGAGGTTTTACTATGAATATTTTCAAAACTGTAAACCAAAAAACATATATAGCTACATAATAACTTTTAAATAACAAGTTTATTTTTTTAATTACAAATTTAAAGGTTTTCTTTTTTCTTTTTTGCTAGCCAGTCTCAGTTGGAGGGCTGATAGTAAACCTTATTGGTATCTGTGCCTTTAGCCATGCCCATAACCATACCCATGGAGCTTCTCAAGGAAGCTGTCACTCATCTGATCACAGCCATTCACACCATGTGCATGGACACAGTGACCATGGGCACGGTCACAGCCACGGATCTGCAGGCAGAGGCATGAATGCTAACATGAGGGGTGAGTCCTTGCCAGATACTGTCCTACCTTTCAACTGTGTTCTGAATTGTCATTGTTTATTTGTATTTAGTATTGGGTTCTTGGTACAATTTTATTTTAAAAAACCAACCTGTAACTAAAAAGAGATCTAAAGTCATCTGTTACAGAAAATGCTCACAACTGTTCATAAATGTCAATTTTTTTAAATAAATTATTGTAATTATAGAGTCTTTTTCATAGTGACACTTGAGTAAATATTAGTTGCAAGGGAAACTGTGCATTACGCCCTTTCACTATAAAAGAACTGAGAAGTTTTATTGTACTGAAAAAAAATATGGGGAAGTATCATTTATGTTGAGATATTTATTCTGATGTTTTATTTATTTATTTATTTTTTTGGCCACGCCGCGTGGCTTGTGGGATCTTAGTTCCCCAACCAGGGATTGAACCCTCACCCTCAGCAGTGAAAGTGCAGAGTCCTAACCTCTGGACCGCCAGAGAATTCCCTATTCTGATATTTCAGTAGAAATAATTTAGGTAATGTAAAAACTTGGCTCATGTGTATGATTTCTAGGAAGCTTTCTCAGACACCATCATAAAATTCACCACACTGGTAATAGTTGCCCACATCCTTACTTCACCACTATGCCATGAATTCCTTGATGGAAGTGACCATGTTTAGTCATTTTGAAGTACCAGCCCCTAGCAGAGGACCTGGTGAATAATAGGTACCTCGTAATATTTGTAGAATGAATAAAAGAACTAAATTAAATGTGCTTTAATTTTTAATATTTTATGTATCTTACTTGTAGGTGTATTTCTACATGTTTTGGCAGACACACTTGGCAGTATTGGTGTGATCGTATCCACCATTCTTATAGAGCAGTTTGGATGGTTCATTGCTGATCCCCTCTGTTCTCTTTTTATCGCTATATTAATATTTCTCAGTGTTATCCCACTGATTAAAGATGCCTGTCAGGTTCTCCTTCTGAGACTGCCACCAGAATATGAAAAAGAACTACATATTGCCTTAGAAAAGGTACTGTGTATAATTTCTTTACTAGTCTTCTTCCTTTTAAAATAGCATTTGAAATTAAATAAGTTGACCTAATAAGAAATGAAAATGACAGTCTTGTAGAAAAATGGACTGATAATATAAACAGGCAATTCATAGAAAAACCAAACACAAAATAGAATGTATTTCAGCTTGCGGTTTGCCATATCTTATTTATTTATTTGTTTTGTTTGTTTATTTGTTTATTTATTTATTGGCTGCATTGGGTCTTCGTTGCTGTGCGCGGGCTTTCTCTAGTTGCGGTGAGTGGGGGCTACTCTTCGTTGCGGTGCGCGGGCTTCTCATTACGGTGGCTTCTCTGGTTGCAGAGCACGGGCCCTAGGCACACGGGCTTCAGTAGTTGTGGCACGTGGGCTCAGTAGTTGTGGCACATAGACTTAGTTGCTCCACAGCATGTAGGATCTTCCCAGACCAGGGCTCGAACCTCTGTCCCCTGCATTGGCAGGCGTATTCTTAACCACTGCGCCATCAGGGAAGTCCCTGACATATCATATTAAATAATTAGGATCTGCTGATGAACAGTTGGCATCTTGAATACTTAAGGTATAGCATCTTAACCCACTGGTTTCATAAATAAAATTAGTAAAGTTTTCTCACTTTCTCATAATTGGCGACTAATACATCCTACTAAAAAAGAAAGTTTTTTATTTCAAAAATAATACATATCCATTACAGAAAGCTTCAAAGTAGAAAAAAATAAAAAAATAATAATCACATATAATTTCACCACCTGGAAAGAAACACTTTTTTTTAAAATTTATTTATTTATTTATTGTTTTGTTTGTTTGTTTGGCTGCATTGGGTCTTATTTGCTGCGCACGGGCTTTCTCTAGTTGTGGTGAGCAGGGGCTACTCCTCATTGCGGTGCGTGGGCTTCTCATTGCGGTGGCTTCTCTTGTTGCAGAGCACGGGCTCTAGGCATGTGGGCCTCAGTAGTTGTGGCATGTGGGCTCAGTAGTTGTGGCTCGCAGGCTCTAGAGCTCAGGCTCAGTAGTTGTGGTGCACAGGCCCAGTTGCTCCGTGGCATGTGGGATCTTCCCGGACCAGGGCTTGAACCCATGTCCCCTGCATTGGCAGGCGGATTCCTAACCACTGCCCCACCAGGGAAGCCCAGAAACACTTTCAAGAGTCATTTTTCTGTATGAAAATATTTTTAAAATAAAAATGGCCAAAAAAATGTTTTGTACTGCTTTGTAAATTTTTCCCCACTTAATTATGTCATGTTGATAAATAGTCTAATACATTTTTAATGACAGGGTAGTGTTACATTGTGTGGATAGTCTATAATTTATTTAACTAGCCCTCCATTGTTGAACATGAAGGATATCTTTTTCATGTGTTATCTCAAATATAACAATACTGGAATGTTTGTATCAATATAAAGGAAACAACATGGTTTATTGAACGTATCCAATGTTTAGACTAGGCGAAAGTAACATCTTATATCGGTGAAAAATGGGTGTAAAGGCACCTGTGTAACCCTGTTCACTTCCTATTCCAACTTCCTTCCCTGGCATCACTGCCAGGTTCAAAATATTTTAGACACCTTTACTTGAAGTTAGTTGTCCCTCCCATTCCTTTCTCATTCTGGGTCTGCTTATTGCTTTTTTTTTTAATCAGCTTAATAATGGTTTCTGGCGAAAAAGACTGCTTTGTGTTCAGTAATTAGCCTTCAATCCATTTATATCACCTCTCCTGTTATTGCAGCTACAGAAAATTGAAGGATTAATATCATACCGAGAGACCCACATTTTTGGCGTCATTCTGCCAGTATTGTGGCAGGAACAATTCATATACAGGTGACATCTGATGTGCTGGAACAAAGAATAGTACAGCAGGTAATAATCTTAAGTTTTAAAATAATTTCAGTTGAGGGTAATTGCACACATTGTAAGTTATACAGCTCAGTAGGTCATTTAATTGTTTAAAAAATATCATTCTTACAGCTGTCCAAGGATAAGTTATTTTTTTACATCTAGATTTGTTTTATATCCAAAAATGGTAAAAAAATAAAGTCAAGTTTTAGTATGTGGAGGACAAGCTTAAGTTATGTAAAAAAAAAAAATTCATTTGTAATCCACCTTGGTTCCCAATAGATGGTCAAAGAATAAGTTATGATAATATGAGTCGCTAAGTAATATAATAATAATAATAATAAGTTGGCAGGTATGTGTCATGGTTGGAGATAAGGATCAAAACAGTTCCTGTATCCCTATTCTAGACCTACCAAATTGGAAACAGTAGCTTTTTCCTTTTCTACTTTGAATGTCAGGTCAGTGATTTACTGGCCTTCTAAAAGATCCTATGTAATATTTGACCAGCTAAATAATAAACATTACTTTAAGGACTTACCATTGACTATCTGTGGCTATTTAAAAAAATGTGATATCTATTATTTAATCCAAGTGCACTAAATGCATTAATCTAAATGCTTTTAAATGTATGGATTTTTATAACAGGTTACAGGAATACTTAAAGATGCTGGAGTAAACAATTTAACAATTCAAGTGGAAAAAGAAGCATACTTTCAACATATGTCTGGCCTAAGTACTGGATTTCATGATGTTCTGGCTATGACAAAACAAATGGAGTCCATGAAATACTACAAAGATGGTACTTACATCATGTGAGATAACTTGGGAATTACCCCTGGGGTATGAACAATGAAGATGAAATGACCGGGTATTTATAATATCGCCAGAAGGAAGAAAATTGCACATAATTGTACAGAAAAATTTTGTGGTATTTGAAAAAAATTTTAAAGCTCCCTACAGCTGGATCAAGGAATCTTTCTTAAAGGAAATTTAAATACAGAATGAAGCGTTAATTATACAAGTAAAATAATTGTTTAAATTATGTGTAAAACAGGAAACTTAAAATTTAAGTGAACATGATGTATCATATCATCTTCAAAAGTGAACATATAATGATGGATTCTAGTGAAGACCAAAATAACTTCTGTGTGTTTACTTTCTGTAAGAAAGCATCTCCATTGTAAATAATGTATTTACATGTTTATTACAAAGACCCAAATGAAAAATTTTTAGTCAATTTTTTGCATAGCCCTAGGATAAAATAGGAATAAAAGTTCTATATTTATGGATTTTCTGTATATAAAGCTGGTTTCTAATTATAACTTAAATCCATTAAGTAAAACCTGTATTGCCACTTTAAACTAAATTATTTGGGAGAAACTTCAACCACTGATATGAGGCAGCAGTGAGAATAGTGAAGGATAACATGACAGTTTTTGATGTATTACAAAAGCCAACCACTCTGTAAAATAAATTTTTTTACTTTTGGTAATATTTGCAAATGCATAATTACTTTATTAGGGTAAAGAACTTAGACTAAGTTGTGTTCATGTTATTCACTCTGTCTTCTTCCTCTAAAGTAGAATATTCCATTTCTTGTTATGCATCTGGCATTCCAAGTTGCTTATTAAGCTGGTATCCAAGCAGTGCTAGGCTTTTCATCTTTTCATATGTTGTGGAACAGCCAGTGGAGAGAGTCATAAATAATTGTCAACTCAGAGTTAATTTTCTGCCTATAGATGTAACTTTTTCTTTTTTTTTAATTTCTGGAACATGTAGATATAGAAGAAATATCAAAGAATTAGGTGGTTATTTTAAAGTTTAATAAGTAAATCTTGTTCATAAACCCTTGGGCACTATGAAATCACAATACTTACTCTATAACTACTTTCTATAGTAATATCTATATTTTTTCATTTCCAATTTAAACTGAATGTATAGTCTGAAAAGACTATATGATAAATAGATACATCATAATATATGCAGTTTTATGAACACCAAAGAATGTTGACCAAGAGAAACTTTTGAATACCTATTTATAAGCATCTCAGTATTTTCACTCTTATACTAGGAATTTTGATAAGTAGGATGAATTAATTTTAGTATGGATACTATTTTCTTATCTATACCATAATGGCAAACATGTATTGTAAATCATATTTTTGTCTTACAAATTTTAAAATGTGAGAGGTTTTAGAAATTTGTTATAAGTTATTTTGATATTCCTTGTCTTCTCTTTACACATTTTCTGGTCCAGAATCTTCAATACATATTAAAATTTTTGAGTGGTGGGAAAATAATTGCATATTGATGTTTTAATGTAATTTTTATACATTAAAAAATTTTAAGTAGATAGGTACAATAAATATTACATCATTTTCTTAATCGTCATTTCCCTTGGAAGGCATAAAAATAGCAAGAAAATTAAACTAATGTGATGGACAGCTCTCAAGATGAGAGAGAACGCAACACTGAAGGGTGAGGGAGTGCAGATGGAAAGTAGGGAAACTCCAGTATGGAGAGCACCAGGGTACTGGTTCTGGCTCATACAAACCATATGACTTTAGGCAAATCAGCCTCTCTGGGTATCTTTTTTTTCCTCATACATAAAATGAGAATACAATCTGCTCAAATTCACGGATACGGAGCAACTGGAACCCACACACTGCCAGTAGGAATATGAAATGACACAGCCACTTTGGAGAACCGTTTGGCAATTTCTTTTAACATTAAGCATACAGCTCTCCTGTGACCCAGCAGTTCTACTCCTGGGTATTTACCCAAGAGAAATGGAAACATGTCTATAAGAAAAGTGGTACAAGAATGTACATCTTCATGAGACCCCAAAACCGGAAAGAATCCAAATGTCCATCATCAAGAGAATGGATAAGTAAGTTATGGTGTATTTACAATGGACTACTTACTCAGCAGTTTTTAAAAAATTACTGTTACAAGCAATATAAATGAATCTCAAAAACATTATAAGTGAGGGGCTTCCCTGACAGTCCAGTGGTGAAGACTCTGCGCTCCCAATGCAGGGGGCACGGATTCGATCCCTGGTCGGGGAACTAAGATCCTACATGCCGCAGGGTGCGACAAAAAAATATATATATGTGTGTGTGTGTGTGTGTGTATATATATATATATACATATAATTGAAAGAAGACAGCCACAAAAGAGGTCTACTATATGGTTCCATGTATATAAAGTACAAAAACAGAGAAGACTACTCTATAGTGATAGAGCATAGAAATTTTCAATAGAGCATTAATTTTCAATTGCTGTCATAACAAATTACCATAAACTTAGGGCTTAACACAAACTTATTATCTTACAGTTCTGTAGGTCAGAAGTCCAGTATGGGACTCACTGGGCTAAAATCAAGTGGCCACCGGGCTGCATTTCTTTCTGGAGGCTCTCAGAATCCATTTCCTTGCTCATTCAAGTTGTTGGCTGAATTCAGTCCTAATGGTTGTGACTGAGGTCCCTGTTTCTTTGCTGGTATTCCCAGCTTCTAGAGACCACCTGCATTTTTTGGCTTATGGCCCCTTTCCTCCATCCTCAAAGCCAACAAGAGTAGGTCATGTGCTTCTTATACTTCAAATCTCTCCTGCCTCTTCTTCCACTGTAGCATCTTTCTTTGACTCACTCTTCTGTCTTCTGGACTCTTGTGGTTACATTGGGCCCACCCAGGTACCAGATAATCCCCTATCTCAAAGTCCCTTTTGCCGTGTAACATAGTCACAGGTATGTTCATAGTCACAGGTTCTGGGCATTAGGACAAGGACATCTTTCTAGGGGGTCGTTATTTTGCCTGCCACATGTTTGCCTTGCAAAGACTGGGAGTTTGTTAGGGAAAAAGAAGGGCAGGGAGATCTTTTTGGAGTGATGGAAGTGTTCTATATCTAGAGCACAGTGGTGGTTACACAGGTGTATACAATTGCCAAAATCTTAAGTATAACTTCTACATTTTCTTTTTCAAGTGCTTTTATAATTTGCTAGTAATTATTCGAAGCTACTGTGTGGTAGGCACACAATTATCCACTTTTTTCTCCTAGTACTCTGGTATTATCACATAATGTTAGCTATAACTGATCTAGTTCAATAACACAGTATAGTGGACTAGATTTTTTTCAGATACATTGTTCCTCTTTGTGGCTATTTTCCACTTGAATTTAAAGGCCAAGGAGGTTTCCTCTGCAACAAAGTACAATACATAGATCTGTCAATGTTAATATTCACATAGTTATGGAAAGCCTGTTTAAGAAAATAATACAATTCAGTAGTTTATTTATGGTTTTTTAAACATTGAATAAATCCATTCATACTCAACAAAATTCATTGAAGTTCTTTATAGCAAGACACTGCTCTAGGAGCTAGGGATAAAATCACCTATAAAACAGTCCTGCCCTAAAGGAGCTTACTTTCAAGTGTAGGAGACAGACTAATATGTAAAAATGTCAGATTGTTTTGAGCACTATGAGGAAAAAGCAATAACTTATTGAACCCTTGCTATGTACCAGGTGGGCAGTGTTCTAAACAATCAATATGTGTAATTATTATCCCCATTTTACTGATGAGGAAACTGAGGAAGAAAAAGGTTAACTTGCCCCCAGATCATACACCCAGTAAGTGGTAAAGCCAACTGTCCAAACCAGGCACTCTGGTTTCACCCTTAACAGGGGTGCTAGAGAATGGCCAAAAAGGATCTCTATACGGGAAGACAACCTGATTTGAGTAAGGAAGCAAATGGTACATAGTATCTTAGACCGTATTCTATTTTTTTTTAATAAATTTATTTTTTAAATTTATTTATTTATTTTATTTTTGGCCGTGTTGGGCCTTTGTTGCTGCACGCGGGCTTTCTCTAGTTGTGGCGAGCGGGGGCTACTCTTCGTTGCGGTGCGTGGGCTTCTCACTGCGGTGGCTTCTCTTGTTGCGGAGCATGGGCACTAGGCACGTGGGCTTCAGTAGTTGTGGCACGTGGGCTCAGTAGTTGTGGCTCGCAGGCTCTAGAGCACAGGCTCAGTAGTTGTGGCGCACGGACTTAGTTGCTCTGCGGCAAGTGGGATCTTCCTGGACCAGGGCTCGAACCCGTGTCTCCTGCGTCGGCAGGAGGATTCTTAACCACTGAGCCTCCAGGGAAGTCCCGTATTCTATTAATAGCCACCATTCTATCCTGAAAGAACATCAAATGTAAGGCATTTGAGGCAGGAGGTGGTTAGCATGATAGAAGAAAAGCAAGAAGGCCAGTGTGATAGCAGCAAAATTAGGCAGATGGTGTAGTGAGGACATGGAAAGTCTGTGAAGGGCTTTGAGTAAGGGACTGAAGAGCCTAGTGGAATCCAAGGAAGAGTTAGAAGGCTTTTGCCCAAGCCTAAATGAGAGAGGATGGGGACTTGGGTAGACTAAGCAGCATGTTCATTGCCTCTTACCCATAAGCTCGCTGTTTAAGGTAAAAAAATCAGACACAAACTCTGCCTTCACTATGCTTATTACAGTAGGGAAGATAAGATGTATGTAACTATAATTCAAGATTTAGAGAGATTTGGTGCTGTAAGGGAGTGGCAAAGTTCAGAAAATGGAGAAGTTACTTTTAGTTGACGGGAAGAGGGTGAGGCTTCACAAAGGAGATGGCATTTGATAGATCAAAGAGACCAGTGGGGTTGGAAATAGAAGGCAAGAGGATTAATTTCCTCTGGAGTAAAGTGTGTATACCCATCAGTAGTTCAGTTTTGCACAATCATGGCTTTCGGGTGTGGGTGTGGAGTTAGTAGGCCTATGATTACGAAGGTTAGGAGCAGGGCATTGAGGATATTTGAATACCAGGTTACAGGTTAACCACGTGGGGCTTCCCTGGTGGCGCAGTGCTTAAGACTCCGCGCTCCCAATGGAGGGGGCCCAGGTTCCATCCCTGGTCAGGGAACTAGATCCCACATGCATGCCGCAACTAAGAGTTCACATGCCGCAACTAAGGAGCCCTGGAGCCTCAACTAAGGAGCCTGCCTGCCACACTAAGACCCGGCACAACCAAAATAAAGAGAGGGAGGGAAGGAGGGAGGGAGGGAAGGAGGAAGGAAGGAAGGAAGGGAGGGGGGAAGGAAGGAAAAGTTAACCACAGACCTGTTAGGTAATCATATGGGGGTTCATCGTCTAGCTCTGTAAAAATCATCAGGTAAGTTACAGTGACTTACACTCTTCAAATGCCTTATTTCAAGTAGGGTTTCCTATTGTTGGTTGCCTTGATTTTCCATAGGAGCAGGATAGGAATGCCTAATATGAAAGACTGCAAATGATATAGTGGGCTGGACACTGGCTGGCCTAGGAGTCAGACTCTCCCCCATAGCTGTGGTCTAAGGGCCAGTCGCTTATTCTCTGACTTAAAATGATAGGGTTTAGATCCAGTGAATATAAGGTGACCAAGCCCTTGCAGTCCTATGCAATCAAGGCAATAGTCCTTTTTTTTTTTTTTTGGCTGCAACGCGTGGCCTGCGGGATCTTAGTTCTGTGCCCCCTGCAGTGAAAGCGCAGCGTCCTAATCACTGTCCCAAGGCAATAGTCCTAAATTAATCTGTGGGAACCATTTTTGTTAAAGGCAACAGATGCATTAAATGCCTAAAGTGTACGAAGCTGGGTGGATGATACAAAGAGGTCTGATATGGTCTCTGCCCTCACAAGAAGGCAATAGTTACTGAGCATATAAAAATATGTAAAAGCAGGAAAGAGATACACACTGAGAGAAAGGTAAATGTAATATTGCTCTGAGTTCCGAGGAAGAAGAGAACTCTTTCTCTTGGAAGATTACAAAAACCTTTACAGAGAAGGGGACATACATTTTCAATAATTGGGAAAAATCAGTGCACTTCGCGATGATTTTGAAGTTTGACTTGTCCATATCTTGGCTACATGAAAAATTAAATCTGCTTAAACTCTGAACTTCAGGCTTATCAGCTAGGAGCACCAGGGAGTTCTGGGGGGGTCAGCAGCACCTTTCATCTGCTTCCACTTCTGACCCCACCAAACAGACAACTGTAAAGTACAGCTGGGCACCAACAAAAGACTATTAAACTGTGCTTTTAATTTTGCTCTGTACTGTACCCCATGTTACTCAGCCCCAGTCTTAGAATCTCAGGCTACTCAGCCTTCTAGAAAGACTACTCACTGTGCAAAGACTAATTACTCTGCAAAACGAGTAAGGACAGATACAGCAGGAGTGATTTGTGGAAGAGAATCCTTTCTTCAATTTCCAGGACCAGTATATGGCCCTCTCATCCTCCATCACTTTTTTCTTGGACCTCTGTTATTACTTGCGCTTCTTCTTCATTCCCTTTTATTTGTCTCCATCTTCTTACTATCACTTAACTCAGCAAACAGAAGGTCCTAGGAGGTCTGAAGTTAGGCTTTACAGTAGATTTCTCAAATGTGTAAGACATCTAGTTGTGAAATACTTCACCTCATGGGGCATAACTTATTCCCAGAGTAGTGTCTGTAGGAAAAAAAAAAAAATTTCCCTTGCTGGACTGCTATAATTAATCACAATTGTCAATAAAAATTCAATTAACAGTCAAGAAGAAAAAAGGGAATTTTATTCAAGCTAAACTAAGGATCATAACCTGGGAGACAGACTCTCAGAAAGCTCTGAGAACTGTTCCGCAGTTAGAAGTCGAAGCCACAATCATATATATTTTCGAGACAAAAGATCATACATCAAAATGACGTACTGATATTCTACATAAAGTTCACCAAAGATACATAGTCCAGGTAAGCTCCTACCAAGTGAGCAGCAAGTCACCATGACCCCCTACAGAGCTGGGAAAGAACACTGTTCTTTTTTGAAGTTACACTGCTAGGGTCAGAAGAAAGGAAGAAAATTGATCTTTACAGTTGAGCAGACACTCCTATCTTTAAGAAGTTCTAGTTAATGTGTAATGCATATGCACACTGCACATTTGGGAGGGAGGGAGGAGACCCAAACAGACAGGAAGGGAGCATTTTATGTTTAAATTTTCTTGCCCTGCCTTAAAATGTAAATTTTGTTTCATCACAATAAATAGAGCCTCAGCGATAAGATGTTTTTGCATGAGGGCCAATTCAAGAAAAGTTTAAATATATACAGACAGACTTCTCTGGTGGCACAATGGTTAAGAATCCACCTGCCATTGCAGGGGACACGGATTCGATCCCTGGTCCGGGAAGATCCCACATGCTCCAGAGCAACTAAGCCCGTGCACCACAACTACTGAGCCTGCGTTCTAGAGCCCGCGAGCCAAAACTACTGAGCCCGTGCGCCTAGAGTCCGTGCTCCACAACAAAGAGAAGCCACCACAATCAGAAGCCCGTGCACCACAACAAAGAGTAGCCCCTGCTCGCCACAACTAGAGAGAAAGCCCGTACACAGCAACGAAGACCCAATGCAGCCAAAAATAAATAGATTTTAAAAATAAATAAATATATACAGACCACTTTCTAAATATAACAAAAACAATTTTTCACTACCTTCTCAAATACCAATTCTTTTTGTTTTTTTAATTTTATTTATTTATTTATTTATTTTTGGCTGCGTTGGGTCTTTGTTGCTGTGCGTGGGCTTTCTCTAGTTGCAGCAAGCGGGGGCTACTCTTCGTTGCGGTGTTGCAGGCTTCTCATTGCGGTGGCTTCACTTGTTACGAAGCATGGACTCTAGGCAGGCGGGCTTCAGTAGTTGTGGCACACAGGCTCAGTAGTTGTGGCTCACGGGCTCTAGAGCGCAGGCTCAGTAGTTGTGGTGCACGGGCTTAGTTGCTCTGCGGCATGTGGGATCTTCCCAGACCAAGGCTCGAACCTGTGTCCCCTGCATTGGCAGGTGGATTCTTAACCACTGTGCCACCAGGGAAGCCCTCAAATACCAATTCTTTAATACCCTTACCTCTGTAAACCAATTTTTGTGTTCTCCATGCCCACACACCCACTGTGGGGTAGGAGTAGGAGCAGAAGCATCTTGAAGCTTTAAAATCTATGTACTCTTATATGGGAAGTCCCTGGCAGTCCAGTGGTTAGGACTCTGTGCTTCCACTTCAGGGGGCACGGGTTCGGTCCCTGGTCAGGGAACTAATATCCCACATGCCACGTGGCATGGCCAAAAAAAAAAAAGAGTATGTACTCTTATATGTGCATAGAATATTTTTGAAAGAAACCCAAGAACCTTTTAATATATTTTCCTTTGTGGAGGTGGACTAACTCTTTATTGTATAACCTCCTTGACAATTAAATAAATATAGCATCTAAAACCTAAAACCAAAAAAAAAAAAAATTAAATTTAAAAAAAAGGCAAAACTCCCCCAGTGCTATCAACAATTTAAGGGACAGTGGTAAGGGGTTAAAATATACATCAGCTCTATAAATATATACAGTCAATGTATGCACCTGAGGAAGTTATTTTATGGTGTTTTTATGTATACTGTCATCTTTTTCAACTCCTGTTTCTATCAACATTTCAGTGTGAATGTCCCTAATTTTCAGTCAATACAATCAACCACTCTCTGTCTTTAAACTTAATTTTTTTTTCAGTTACACACGTGTATTGTTTTAAAAAGTCAAATGGTTCTTTTAAACTTATAACAAAATCAACACACCCCTGTCTCCCATTCCTGCTGTCTAAAAAGAATCATTTTCTATTCTTTTAACTGTGTGATTTGCTGTTTACAGTCATAATTCTCAATAAAGTTCTTCTATTGCTATATTTTTGGTAGCTGTTATACAGTTTTAAACATTACCCACTAACTTCTAACAATGGAAGATGAGGGTTTAGCTCTTTTATACCATCAGCACATATGCACACTCAAACACAACCCCCCTCTCTCTCCCCACCGTTCCAATATAACTGAACCCTAATTTGGGGTTAAATCAGTATTCAGTGTTTTAATTATTTTATGACCATATGATTTACCAAAGTGCCCTAAGTACCGTATTATGATTAGATTTCCAATTTTTCTTTTAACAGCTAGTTTGTTCCAGATTTAATAGTGCCTTGCTTATTTTGATTTGCCTAGTTTTTCTGTACCTATCGCTCATTAATCTCCAACTCCACCAGAAGTGTAAATCTCTACTCAGTACATTCAAATACCTCAAGTAAGTTATCAATTTCATTTTTTTGCTTGGAGATGTCCCACTTAGAACCCACCTTCCTTATCATTCTATTCCAACGTGCACTGACTGCTCCTCAGGCCAACTAAAAAGTGCCAGCCTAGGGTCACCTAAAGTCTTGGGAATTCCTTTTGCCTTTCTCCTGTGTTGGAACTACTGTTTTTTTGACCCCACATCTTCCTGTTTTTTTTTTTTTTTTTTTTTGGCTGCACAGCACAGCATGTGGGATCTTACTTCCCCAACCAGGGATCCAGGGATCGAATCTATGCCCCCTGCAGTGGAAGCACAGAGTCCTAACCACTGGACGCTAGGGAATTCCCCTTCCTCTTTTTAAATTTCCTTCTTTGTTAGGAGAATACACACTCCAATAACTTCCTAAGAAAGGGTACATGGGAGATAATTTTAGAATTTTCAAATCTAAAAATGCCTTTATTCTACCTCATGATTGTTTCATGGTTTGGCTGGGTACAGAATTATGGATTGAAAATCATTTTCCCACAGAATCTTGTAGCTTTCAACATTGTTGTTGAAAGTCTCATTCCATTCTGATTCTGGATCCTTTGTATGCTATCTGATTTTGTTTCCTTTTAGGGTCTTCCCTTTATTCTAAATGTTATATGCCAGCACAGTGTGCCATGAGATGAGTCCTTGGTTCACTTATTGTGTAAGGCACTCAGACATGGATTTATAAAACTCATGTCCTTTAGTCCTGGGAAGTTTTCTTGTATTATTTCTTTAATAATTTCCTCCTTGCATTTTCTCTTGTCTTTTTTTCTAGAACTCTGCTATTTGTTGTATGTCAGACCTTGTGGAATAATCCTCTAAATTTCTTATCTTTTCTATAGTTCATCTCTTTGTCTTTTTGCCCTTTTTTTCTGGGAAATTTTCTTGATTTTCTTTTACAAACCTACTATTGCATATTTAATGTTTGTTATCATATTTTTAATTTCCCAGATCTCTTTCTAAAACTTGCTTGTGGATGCATTATTAACCTTTTCTTTCTCTGATGATATAAATAACTTTTATGTTTATTTTTTAGCTTTCTTCTCCTTGAATTGTCTGTTCTTCGTTGCTGCGTGAGGGCTTTCTCTACCTGCAGCAAGCAGGGGCTAATCTTCGTTGTGGTATGCGGGCTTCTCATTGCAGTGTCTTCTCTTGTTGAGGAACATGGGCTTAGTTGCTCCGAACCATGTGGGATCTTCCCAGACAAGGGCTCGAAACTGTGTCCCCTGCATTGGCAGGCAGATTCTTAACCACTGTACTACCACAGTGGTTATCTGTGTTAGTATCTAGGTCCACATCTCTAAAAATGACCCAATTTCTTTCCTTTTTATGGCTGACTAATATTCCATTGCTCAGATATGTACCACATCTTCTTTATCCATTCATCTGTTAATGGGCATCTAGGTTGCTTCCATGACCTGGCTATTGTAAATAGTGTTGCAATGAACATTGGGGTGCATGTGTCTTTTTGAACTATGGTTTTCTCTGGGTATATGCCCAGTAGTGGGATTGCTGGGTTATATGGTAAATCTATTTTAAGTTTTTTAAGGAACCTCCTTACTGCTCTCCATGGTGGCTATATCAATTTACATTCCCACCAACAGTGCAAGAGGTTTCCCTTTTCTCCGCACCCTCTCCAGCATTTGTTGTTTGTAGATTTTCTGATGATGGCCATTCTGATTGATGTGAGGTGATACCACATTGTAGTTTTGATTTGCATTTCTCTAATAATTAGTGATGTTGAGCAGCTTTTCATGTGCTTCTTGGCCATCTGTATGTCTTCTTTGGAGAAATGTCTATTTAGGTCTTCTGCCCATTTTTTGATTGGGTTGTTTGTTTTTTTAATATTGAGCTGCATGAGCTGTTTATATAGTTTGGAGATTAATCCTTTGTCCGTTGCTTTGTTGCAAATATTTTCTCCCATTCTGAGGGTTGTCTTTTTGTCTTGTTTATGGTTTCCTTTGCTGTGCAAAAGCTTTGAAGTTTCATTAGGTCCCATTTGATTATTTCTGTTTTTATTTCCATTACTCTAGGAGGTGGGTCAAAAAAGATCTTGTTGTGATTTATGTCAAAGAGTGTTCTTCCTATGTTTTCCTCTAAGAGTTTTATAGTGTCTGGTCTTACATTTAGGTCTTTAATCCATTTTATTTTTGTGTATGGTGTTAGGGAGTGTTCTAATTTCATTCTTTTACATGTAGCTGCCCAGTTTCCCCAGCACAACTTATTGAAGAAACAGTCTTTTCTCCATTGTATATCCTTGCCTCCTTTGTCATAGATTAGTTGACCATAGGTGCATGGGTTTATCTCTGTGATTTCTATCCTGTACCATTGATCTATATTTCTGTTTTTGTGCCAGTACCGTATTGTCTTGATTACTGTAGCTTTGTCCTATAGTCTGAAGTCAGCGAGTCTGATTCCTCCAGTTCCGTTTTTTTCCCCAAGATTGTTTTGGTGGTGAGTGTCACTTTAAACATGACCCATCCATTTCATTCGTAACCCTTCCTAACCGTCTGTATTTTTAAGACTTTTCTCTTGGGCTGGTCCATTTCTCAGAGAGGCATGCTTTTATCTCACTTAGGAGGTTATAAGTCCAGCTGCCTGTATTTTAGGGGACTGAGTGGAAGAGGGAACTGGGTCTCACCACTGGGATGAAGAATTTCACTTCATCCCTGCTCAGCTTGCCTGGTGTCTGAAATCCAGAGTTCCATTAGTTCAGCCTCTCTGGAACATAAACCTCTAATCATCTGCCAGGACCAAGAAGATGCTGCACTCTCACTGCACTCCTAAGTGCAGGAGGAAATCAAGCAATCCTGTTTTCAGCTCTACCTACACCACCAGTTTCATAGACTCCTGGTGCCTCCAATACCCAAGACTGCTGGTGTCTACAGCATGAATCAGTTTGCTTCTTTACTTTCCATTGCCAGCCTTAGGATTCCAACTTTCTTGGTCTGGTATTTCATTAATACTCTTCAATGTGTTTCCTACTTCTAAAATGGTGTCATTATTGTCTCCTCACCCATCTTTGAGAGTTTATGCATTAAAAAAAAAAATCCTTTACTGCCTTCAAGAAGAAACAAAGATAAGTATGTATATTTTAATCTGCCATGTTAACCACTACTCCCTCTGAGAAAACACTGCCTTCTCTTTTCTGAGGACACCACTATTTGGTCTCCTACCTCTTGGTGTTCTTGTCCAATTTTCCTACTTCCTAACAGAGAGGGCCTCTCCCTCTCTGTTCAGTCTTAAAATGGAGGGCCTGGGGCTTGCTTCCTGGCATCTACTACTCTTTACATTCCCTTCTCTAGAGACTCATCTGCATCAGAGTTTAAATACTATCTCAGCAAAGGAGGCTTTAGCTCCCACCCTGGCCTCAGCCAGTAGACCTCTCCTCTTGTATATTTCTAGGCATTCCAAATGTCCTGCTACTCCCTAAAAGCTGCTCATCTATAAGTGTTCTGTTTCATTTACTCAAGTCAAAACCTAAGAGTCATCCTTGACCCCTTTTCTCTCACTCCAAGCATGTAAACCATTAAGACCCAGCAAGTCTACCTCCAAAATATATCCAGAATCTATCCCATTCTGTCTACCACTACTAGTACCATCAAAGCCATCATCTTTTGCCTGACCTGCTACAGTAGCTTCTTAATGGCCCCCCTGCTTCTCTTCTCCTCCTGCTTCCCCCTCTGTCTCCTCCCCACCTACGTGTATTCTCTCCACAGTGACTACAGTAATCTTTCAGAAAGATAGATTATGCCACACCTTGACTTAAAACCCTCCAAAGCCTTCCACTGTACTTATCATAGCTTAGTTTACAAGGCCTTGTGTAATTTTACCCTTTCCAATTTCTTTAATCTCATCTCTACTCTCCTCCTCCCCCCATACTCTAGCCACACCAGCTTTTCTGAACATGACAAGCTCATTCCTATTACAAAAATTAATAAACAGAAAGCTCAATTAAAATAGAATGGGGGGTCAGAAAAGGGAGCTTTCATGCCCTGTGACTTTGGCAGAGCCCAGCAAGAAAAAGAGAGACTTCCTCTTCTTACCTGGCAAGAGCTCAGCCAATAAAATGCCACCATATTTCAAATTCTCAATTCCTCCAAAGGACTCTGTTTACTATAGCCCTCCCAACTGCTTTTTCCCCTCTCTATAAGAGTCCTCTCCTTGTGGCATGGGACTTGCATGGCTTGCCAAGGGTAAAGATCTCAAATTGCAATTCTTTTTTGATCCTGAATAAACCCATTTTTGCTGGAGAAATAACTGGAAGTCTATTTATTTTAGGTCAACACTATCATTGGGTTGTCACAGACTATTTCCTTTATCTGGAATGCTTTCCTTCTTGTCATTTAAACCTCAGCTTAAATGTCAACTTCTCAGACTGTCCCTGACCACCAAGTATAAGTCAGCTACCAAATCACTCTATTTGCATCACTTTCTTTTTATTCTCTGCCTAGCACTTAGTACTATCTGATGTTTTTCCTACTTTACTTACATATTTACTTATTTAGTCTCTGTCCTATTGGAATATATGCTTAATGAGAGCAGGGATCTCATCTGTTTTGTTCAGAGCTGTATTCCTAGCACCTAGAACATCACCTGGTATGTAGTTGGCACTACTAACCAGGCCAGGGTTGAGAACATTGAGTAGTTCACCGAGAAGAAAAGTCAAGTTTCTAAGTGTTATAAAGAAAGGAGATGAGCCACGAAACTTGTGTTAATTACGCATCAAAAGTTAACATTCTGAATAGAAATCATAGGGGGAAAGTCATAGGGGGACTTCCCTGGTGGTCCAGTGGCTAAGACTCCATGCTCCCAATGCAGGGGGCCCAGGTTCAATCCCTGGTCAGGGAACTAAATCCCACATGCCACAACTAAGACCTGGCACAGCCAAATAAATAAATATTTAAAAAAAAGAAGAAGAAATGAGTTATAGGTATGTACATAGCTGGCAAGATTTCTCAAGCTTAGCACTACCAGAGTATTGACATTTGGGGCTGGATAATTATGTGTATATGTGTGTGTGTGTGTTTAGGGGGTGTAGGGGCTGTCTTGTGAACTGTAGGATGTTTAGAAACATCTCTGGTCTCTACCCACTAGATGCCAGTAGCACCTTCCCAGTTATGACAACCAGAAATGCCAAATGCCTCCCCACCCTTGGGACAAAATGTTCCCCAGTTGAGAACTACTATGTTAAAAGAAGTTCCACTGAGCAATGGTCAGGAAGTGGTCTTCACTTAGGTCTGCTAAAGGCCTGGCATCCTAGGGTCATTCAAAGTGTATGGCTTTTTATCAGCTTCAGCTAGTTAGAGAGAGCCCATGGCATTGGGACAACAGTGTCAACAGTTCCTAAGCAAGTGCTGCTGTGAGGAGAGGTGAAATCTAGGGGGAAATTTGATGACAAGCACAGTCTTAAAGTGTCTCCCCACGGACACTTTATTCGTTGTCAGAAACCAAACAACTAAATGTTCAGTGGAGAAAGCAGGTAAGCAGCTTGGCCAAGTTATCAAAAATTAATCTCACTTATGGGGAAACAGGTGAACACCATGTGTCTGCAGAGTTGATCCCCTAAGAAGAATATGATGTTACCCTACATGGCATAACAGCCAAGAGTGCATAACCTCGATGTAAATCACAAGGAACAATTAGAACAAACACAAAAATAAGAAAGTCTATTTTCTAAAAAGTGGCATGGAGTACTGTATTCTTCAAAACCATCAGTGTTATAAAAGACAAAGAAAAGCTGCAGGAACTGTTCCAGACTAAAGGAGGCTACATGCAACATTGACCCTAGGTGGATCCTGTACTGGAGAAAAGAAAATGCTAGGAAGGACATTATTAGGTCAACTGACAAAACTGGAATACAAACTAGGTTGAATACAATGTTGTGATAAAGTAAATTTATGAAGTTGATAACTGTAGTGTGATTATGTTAAAAGAACATCCCTTTTACTTAGGAAATACACACTGAAGAATTGAGGGATAAGGGGCCATGATAACGTAACTTACCCTCCAATATTTCATGAAAAAAATGTTTATATACAGTTATACATGGATAGATCTATATATAAGAAAGCGATTAAGTAAATGATAAAGCAAATGGGGTAAAATGTTAAGGATATTTGAATCTGGGTAAAGGGTATACGTGTGTTCCTTGTAATATTTTTGTTTGCAACTTTTCTAAGGTTGAAATTATTTTCAAATTAAAAGTAAAACAAAAAGATTGGCTTTGGGAAAAAATTTGATTGAAGTAATCTGGCACGTTAAGAGGCTGGCAATATTCTCTTTTTTTTTTTAATAAATTTATTTATTTTTATTTATTTATTTTTGGCTGTGTTGGGTCTTCGTTTCTGTGCGAGGGCTTTCTCTAGTTGTGGCAAGCGGGGGCCACTCTTCATCGCGGTGCGCGGGCCTCTCACTGTCGCGGCCTCTCTTGTTGCGGAGCACAGGCTCCAGACGCGCAGGCTCAGTACTTGTGGCTCACGGGCCCAGCCGCTCCGCGGCATGTGGGATTCTTCCAGACCAGGGCTCGAACCCGTGCCCCCTGCATTGGCTGGCAGACTCCCAACCACTGCGCCACCAGGGAAGCCCCCTGGCAATATTCTTAAGAGACAATTAGCGTTGTGGAAACGTCATGGATCTAAAGAAATCTAAGTTTAGTACCCTGTTACTAATTTGTGATCCTGAGAAAGTCACCCAAAGCCTCTCTGAGCTTCAGTTTCTCCAACCCAGAGTGCTGCCAGAATGATCAAATGAAAGAATGTATATACAAAAGCCTTTCCTGCTACATGCCACTGCAGAAGAGGAAAGTGTGTTTAACAATAAGTAGGACTAAAGCCATAACTTCCTCTCACGGTCATAACCAGCGCTCACCCTCTTTTCCAAGGCCCCGCTGCTAACTATGACGGAGCACAGGTTCTGCCTCTCAAGGTGGGCGGTGATCACGCCTCTCCAGGTGGGCGGTGATCACCCCTCTCCAGGTGGCAACAGTAGCTGCTCGAGGGCGCAGGCGCCGAGCCAGACCACGTGACAGTTTGGCCCCACCCCCGCCCCGAACTTCTTCGCGGGATCGCCCTGGAAACGCATTCTAGGAGGAAACCGGGCCGCGCGCCAATGGGAAGCGAGCGAGTGCCACAACAAGCCAATAGGGAGGGAGCGGTGCGGGGTTTAAACCTCAAGCGGGGCCCGATTCCTCCCGGCGTGCTGCGGAGGAACGGGCTGCTGGCCTGCGGTGGCTTCAAGGTACCCGGCTGGTCGGGGGCTCCCGTGCTCTGGCTTCTCCCCACTGAGCTGCTGCCTGGTGCAGAGGAAGCCATGGCGCTCCGGATCACCAGGGTGAGCTGCTAGGGACGGTGAACAAACCGCGGCTCTTCCTGGCTCGCTGCGTCTCCTCTCCCTATCTTCGCCTGCTGGAGTTCCCCGGGCAGGAGTGGACCGGGACAGATTTGGGAGGAGAATGGCGGTCGCTGGGCCCCTAAAATGGTGGGAGAGTTTGGGGTGCAGACAGACGGAGGGAGGAAGGTGAGAAAGAAGTGGATGGGGCTTGGATAAAGTGGCGGGGGGAGGGGACAGATGGAGGGTAGACGCGAAACCTTTTGTAAAAGGTGACGGAGGACCCCTGAGCGAGCTCCCACCAACTGCATAACCCCCTCCCCACCGGAAAGGTGCCTGCAATTGAAGGCTTTTTCGATTTCCTTTCAAATGTAAATTTATGGTATTTTAGGTCAGGCGGGGACTGAGCAGGCAATCCCTCAATAGGTGAAAGAAGAGGTTCTGGGAGGAATCTGGCTTGTTACAGCTTTAGCGTAGACCCTGGAACGCAGGTTTCCCCTGGGAACCCATTTACAGTCGGCATTCCTCCTGAGAGCCTCTGTTTTGCCCCCGCTTTAACCCTTGATTTACTCTAACTTGGCTGAGCCAGCTCTCAAAGTGGTCTTGCTTTTTACAGAACACGAAAATTAATGCTGAAAATAAGGCGAAGGTCAGTATGGCAGGCGCAAAGCGCGTGCCTGTGGCCGCTGTTGCAGCCTCTAAGCCCGGGCTGAGGCCAAGAACAGCTCTTGGAGACATCGGTAACAAAGTCAGTGAACAGCCACAGGCCAAATTGCCCCTGAAAAAGGTAACTGTCTTCCTGATTCAACTACTCTGTAAGAGTCTGCCTTCCAACTGTGACCCGTGATGGAGAAACATTCCATTCTCTCCTTTTCATCCACAGGAAGCAAAAACTTTAGCTGCTGGAAAAGCTATTGCTAAAAAACTACCTAAACCTCTGGAAAAAGCTCCCGTGCCGGAGCCGGAGCCCCAGCCGGAGCTGGATCTGGAGCCAGAGCCAGAGCCGGAAACCGAGCCTGTTAAAGAAGAGAAACTTCCCCCTGAGCCTATTTTGGTAAACTTAACTGTAATATTTTAGAGCCTGTTGATTGTTTCTTTTCCCTTCATGTTACTAATGCATGGCATAGCATTTGACTAAATAGGAAAAATATTTATAGAGTGCTTAGCAGGAGGTAGGCTCTGCTAAGCACTTTACATGGATTAGCTCACATAATCTTACCCTCTCTTAGTGCGCTGGTATTATTACCTCTACTTTTAGATAATGGCATAAAGAAGTATTAAGTATCTTTTCTAGAGTCATATCTCATCAGTGGCACATAATTGGATTCAAACCCAGGCTATCTGGCTTCAGAATCTATGCTTTTAATTGCTTTGTTATACTACCCCTCCTTTGTTTACCATACTGAGTAGTAGCTGCCTGGACTAAAGATTTTGCTGTCTTTGGGTACAAGCCATCTCTGGCCAGAATTTATTGACTGAAACACAGATTGTTCTCTTGAGTCCTTTTTTTTTTTTTACTCCATAATGTGGCCACCAAATAATTAATAATAAGTCTGTAACACTGGAATTTACATAAGGATGTAAAGCAGAAAATGGAGCTCTTCAGAGAAGGTAAGAAGATGAGTTAACACTTAGCCTCAAAAACCAAGAACATTTTATTAAATATCAGGTATGTAAATGTATCTACTCTTTTGAAGAAAAAATACACCATCTAAAGAGGCTGCTTTCCTGAAACTGCAATGAACTGCATTCTTTTTTTTTTCTTCAATATTTATTTATTTGGTTGTGCCAGGTCTTAGTTGTGGCTTGCTGGCTCCTTAGTTGCGGCACTTGGGCTCCTTAGTTGTGGCATGCGAACTCTTAGTTGCAGCATGCATGTGGGATCTAGTTCCCTGACCAGCAATGAACTGCATTCTTAAGTTCTAATTTTTAAAACTTCATTAAAGCTGGTTGGGAAAATGATCGGTTAAAGTCATTCAGCCTAGCTCTCCATATGTAAGGGAAGGGGATGTGAGGCTATGGCTTTAGTATTGTCCTTCTGGACATACCACAGAAACCTGTAGCATGTGCAGTCTTTAAATGGCCATACCGAAAGACCTGAGCTTTCTGTCAAAGTCCCACACTGATTCTTGCCTTCACTTTCCCACCCTCTTTCTTTTAACTGATAACCTCTCATCCTTCAAAACAGCTCAATCATCAACACCTAAAGCTTTCCCTAACTTTCCCAACCCTACCCTAACTTCCCGCACCTCTAGGATTTGTTCCTAGAATCAATCTCTTTACTTCATTTACTTATTTCTTCTAAATTCAAAGCCCCTTGAGGACACCATAAAGCCAGTGCCTAGCATAGAGCTTGACTTAAGAAAGTGCTCAATAAATGTTTGGACAACGGGGTAACTGGAGCTTGAAGAAAATGGTTCATGATAACAACCAGGGAGCCCTGGCCCGGGAAGATCCCACATGCCACAGAGTGACTAGGCCTGTGTGCCACAACTACTGAGCCTGCACTCTAGAGTCCGCGAGCCACAACTATTGAACCTGCGTGCCACACTACTGAAGCCCGTGTGCCTAGAGCCCATGCTCCGCAACAAGAGAAGCCACTGCAATGAGAAGCCTGCGCACCTCAATGAAGAGGAGACCCCACTCGCCGCAACTAGAGAAAGCCCGCGTGCAGCAACAAAGACCCAACACAGCCAAAAATAAATAAATAAAATCCTTAGTAGTCGGGACAGAACTTGTGCTCTCCTGTGCAGTGGGAAGCAGGCCATGTTACTAAAGACTAACTTGTCATTCACTTGGATTAACTTTACATGACATTGCTAAGCAAATGCGTTACTTATCAGTTTCCTTTGGAGGAAAGTCTAGATGTGAACTTGCTTCCTCTCTGTTTTACCTGTTAGCATTCTACTGACTCTAAATTGATTCAGTCTAAGTTGGCATTTCACCTTTCATATTATTCACTTCCTGAAGACAAATTGAATAAATTTGAAAAGGTAAATGAATTGTATGTCTATTCAGCAGATAGTCTCTTGAATTGGTACCAATAACCTGACCTTCATTTCCAGATTGTATGCTCCTCTTTGCTATTATTTCAAAAAGTCTATTCTGTTTTAAGGTTGATACTCCCTCTCCAAGCCCCATGGAAACATCTGGCTGTGCCCCTGCAGAAGAATATCTGTGCCAGGCTTTCTCTGATGTAATTCTTGCAGTGAATGATGTGGATGCAGAAGATGGAGCAGATCCAAACCTTTGTAGTGAATATGTAAAAGATATCTATGCTTATCTGAGACAACTTGAGGTCAGTAATATTAAACCTTTGTTTTTTCTAAACTGCATCTAGCTTTATTAAAGAGATTTTCCATTAACAGTTCACAACTATTTAAGCAAGATGTGAGCAGCATTTCTTAACAGTAGTTTCCACTTTGAAATTCTTCGTGGAATACCAAAAATAAAAAGGCCCAAAGTAAGCCAATGAAATCTTTTTTCTTTTTTTTTTTTGGGTTGCATGCATGGCTTGTGGGATCTTATTTCCCTGACCAGGGATTGAACCCCGGGCCTGGCAGTGAAAGTCCTAACCACTGGACCGCCAGGAAATTCCCAATGAAGTCTCTATTTGCTATTTTGAACAGGGAAAATTCAAAGTGAGAGTGGATACTACCATGGCTTTTCCTAAAGGAAAGTCCACAGATTGAAAGATATTTTATATCCATCACAGTTAGGAGTGAGTGAGTCCTAAATTCTGGGTTTAAGGAGCGTAACAGGCAGGAGGTACATGGTAATGGAGAAGATGCTGAAGAACTATAGCCAAAAAAAGGCATTTTGGGTCAATGTTGCTTATGAGCATGTGATATCAGGGAAATTGTTCTTTGTGTCCCAGAGGAGTATACTCAAAAACTAAAGGTTTTGGTTTTCTTCCATTTCATCCCATTTCTGAAACTTTCTATTAGTGTCCTTTGCCCTTTTCCCCCCCAGACAAGGAAGCATTCTGTATGTTAACAACATAAGCTATACAGTTACCAAATTTACCCAGTTGCTTGTTTATAATGCATTGTGTTCTAGTGGCATCATTAACATCTTCAGGCTCTTGCCTGGTTCTTTTGGGCATCTCCATTTTCTACAGGATTGTCCTGTAAGAAGACTTCCTTGCCAGGACCAGCCTTCTGCTGTGGATTTCTTTTCTCCCTTGTCTTTAAAGTTTGTGTTCTAACTTTGGAGGAGTGGGTTTAGCAGATGTGTGTGCTGGATTTTGATGGTCGACTTTTGTTACCTATGGTGTTTTGGGGGTTTAAACCCTGGAGTAGGAGTGGTAGCATATTGGTTCCAGCTGATCTGGGAGCTGCTGCTATTTTTTCTACTTCATAAAGCTCAGGTTGTGGGTTTAGAGTCTTAAGTGAAAAGATCTGAGGTGATAGATAGTATGGTATCCTTATTTGGGAAGAAGTGGGGAAAGGGTGTGGGCCAGTAGTAGTGATGGTGAATTGGACATAGTAAGATTTGCCAATATGAAAACCTGTCACACTGTCCTGTTTAATGTTTGCTTTCTTTGTTTCTCAGTGATAGAGCTGTTTGCAGTGACCAAATGAATAACTGAGTTAAGAACCATTAGAGATTCTAAATGTTCCAGAGCTATTTTGAGGTGACTATTTCTGGTCGGAAATGTCATGTGGAGTCTTGCTTCTTAGGATAATCAGCGTTTCTTTTGCAGGAAGAGCAAGCAGTCAGACCAAAATACCTACTGGGTCGTGAAGTCACTGGAAACATGAGAGCCATCCTCATTGACTGGCTAGTGCAGGTTCAAATGAAATTCAGGTTACTCCAGGAGACCATGTACATGACTGTTTCCATTATTGATCGGTTCATGCAGGTGAGCATAATTCACCAACTGAGGGTTCTCCCTTCCAGGGTCCTAGCTGAGTCATAAGAAACAGACTTTTTCAGCTAAAATCTGTCTTGAGGCATGGGGTGTCATTAATTGAGATTCCGTTGTGAGAGTGTGTGTCTTTCCCACCACTCCTTCACAATTCTGTGCCTCCTTTTTCAAATACCTATTATTTATTGATCCAGTTGAAATTCCCATTGCAGGATAATTGTGTGCCCAAGAAGATGCTGCAGCTGGTTGGTGTCACTGCCATGTTTATTGCAAGCAAATATGAGGAAATGTACCCTCCAGAAATTGGTGACTTTGCCTTTGTGACTGACAACACCTACACTAAGTACCAAATCAGACAGATGGAAATGAAGATTCTAAGAGCTTTAAATTTCAGTCTGGGTCGCCCTCTACCCCTGCATTTCCTTCGGAGAGCATCTAAGATTGGAGAGGTACAGATTTCTTGAAACCTATGGTATGGTACACTAGGGAATACTGCTGGCCAATGAGATCTAATTCAAGTGCCTTGTATTTATACCTGACTATGTGAGGAAGGGATAAAGATGGTATTTATTTCCAATCAGTCTGTATGTTAATATTATTATTAAAGCCTTTCATGGGCAATTGCATTTGAGAGTTTGTAGGCAAATATCTGTAGTTAGTTATGGGCGTACCAGTTACTGCCAATGCAGAATTCTCTGACAGAACCTGTGGGTTTTATTCCAGGTTGATGTTGAGCTACATACTTTGGCCAAATATCTGATGGAACTAACTATGTTGGACTACGATATGGTGCACTTTCCTCCTTCTCAGATTGCAGTGGGAGCTTTTTGCTTAGCACTGAAAATTCTTGATAATGGTGAATGGGTAAGCACTGTCCCACAAATTGAGGTTACCCTGAGCTTTTAAATTATAATATTTACTGCATACAGAACTGCTGTCATTAAAGGACAGTTCAAATGGTTCTTAAATATGGCATCTACTGAGGGAATGATTTAAAATATCTTGTTTGTGATATCTCCATAGAATGCTTCCATTTCATTGCCTAATCTCATCTATCTATACCCCTTTGAGAAAGGCAGAGCAGCTGCTACTCCTTACAGATGGAGAAGCTCAAGCAGGCCAAATGACATACTAGAAGTTCATTCGTATTCGTTGATTCAACAAGTATTTCTCCTATATGCCGTGTGGTACTCTAGACCCTAGAAATAGAATTATGAATGAGAAAGTCAGCTCCAAAGAACTTGGAGTCTAGCTTTGGGGTGGGCAAGTCAGCAATTACAAAAGTGTAATTAGGTTGGAGCACAGGATCCTAGAAGCCATGAAAGAAGGGTATTTGGGGAAGAAGGGGTCTTAAGCTTGTCTTAAAGTTTGATTATAATCAGTCATACAGTATCTACTTCCCTACCCTAGTTTTGAATAACATCTAGAAATTTTATGAAAATCATTGGTGATGAGCATTTTCAACGTTAACTTTTGTTGTCTTAGACACCAACTCTACAGCATTACCTGTCATACACTGAAGAATCCCTTCTTCTTGTTATGCAACACCTGGCTAAGAATATAATCATGGTGAATCGTGGGCTTACAAAGCATATGGTAAGTCAATGGTACTGTAGGATGTTGGGAAAAGTGAAAAATCATTAAGATTTTGTGTATACGTATATATATATATATATATATATATATATATATATATATATATATATATATATATACATATATATATATATATAAATTTATTTATTTATTTATTTTTAGCTGCGTTGGGTCTTCGTTGCTGAGCTTGGGCTTTCTCTTCATTGCGGTGCACGTGCTTCTTATTGAGGTGGCTTCTTTTGTCATGGAACACAGGCTTTAGGTGCACGGGCTTCAGTAGTTGTGGCTCTCGGGGTCTAGAGCTCAGGCTCAGTAGTTACGGCGCACTGGCTTAGTTGCTCCGCGGCATGTGGGATCTTCT
Organism: Balaenoptera musculus; assembly: GCF_009873245.2. Lineage (NCBI taxonomy): Eukaryota > Metazoa > Chordata > Mammalia > Artiodactyla > Balaenopteridae > Balaenoptera > Balaenoptera musculus. Next base: position 54,165,829 of record NC_045787.1, read on the forward strand.
CGGACCAGGGCTCGAACCCTTGTCCCCTGCATTGGCAGGCGGACTCCTAACCACTGCGCCACCAGGAAAGTCCAGTCATTAAGATTTTTTTTTTTTTTTTTTCAGTCATTAAGATTTTATGCCTGTAAATTCATAGCTTTCTTTTAAGGAGTTGATTTTTAAGTGTATATGTGTATCGTTGGTTCTTATGATGTTTTCCTCTTTTCCTTCATTAATTACTATGCTTTTCTCTTCCAGACTATCAAGAACAAGTATGCTGCGTCTAAGCATGCTAAGATCAGCACTCTAGCACAGCTGAATTCTGCACTAGTTCAAGATTTAGCCAAGGCTGTGGCAAAGGTGTAACTTGTGAACTTTGGAATACTATAAAATCTGCAAATAAAATTGGCACCATGTGCCATCTGTACATATTATATGTTACATTTATTTACTTTTAATAAAGTTGTAGTCCTTTTTACTTAAACCTTAACTCATTTGAATGTGGCTACTTCCCACTTGAGGATAAAAGTTGTTTTAAAGGTACAGTGGGGGAATAGTAAAAAAACTGCTTTCAGTTACCTGGGGACCCAATTAATATACACAATTGGTTCTTGTTTTATGTACCTGGCTTTACTTCAGATAAATTACTAAGCTCTTGAAGGCATTTACAATCCTTACTTACTTTATGTCATACTGTATGTAAGCCCAGTCATCTTAAGAGAATTGACTGCCTAGTTCTATGTAAGGAAAAGTACCACCTCATTCCCAGTTCCCCTGATTTCTATTTCCTCTGGTGGTTGCTGCTATAATTCTAAGTAATCTACTCGTACCACTTTCTTAAATTAACAATTTAAACTAGTATCACCTTTTTCACTTGGAAAAATAAGAATTTTAATTTATATTCAAAACCTAGTTTGCTTTTTCTTTATTGGTTAAGAAAATAAAACAATCCTCAAAACAAATAAGAAAGTATCTAAAAACGTGTATTTACCCATCCCCTCTTACTCTCCTACGCCTCAATCCCACCTACCCGAAGGATGGAGTTTGGGATGTATCCATTCATGCCTTCTATGAATATAGACCTGCATGTAAATTGTTATGGGGGGGGGTATTAAAAAAATGAGATTATTCTATATACTTAGCAATTCTTTCAACATGGACAAGCCTTACCTGTATTTGGGCATTATAGTCCATAGTATGGATATACTATAATGTGATTAACCATTCCCCTGTTTATGTTCAGATTGCTTTTTGTCTTTGCTCCTACAGACAATGCTGTTTAAATGTCATTATATCCCATGCCTTTCTTTATGTACACTGGGTTCTCCAAAGAGTGTGTTCTACGTTCTGGCAGGTACAGCCAGCTGACTTTCTCAATGTCATCAGCAATAAATGTACAAAAGTTCTGGCTTTCCTTTCTCTGCATCCTTGCCAGAACTGAAGGTAATCATTCTCTTTAATTTCTGTGAGTTTGGCAAAAAATATCCTATTTTGTTTGCTGTTTTAATTGATACTTCTCACGAGTGGTTGAATCAATTTTTGTTGTCCGCTTATTTATCAATTTGTAAGGCTTTCCCAGTTTTGTTGTTTGCCCTAAATCTGTTTATGCTATATCTTTTGCCATGCAGACACTTTAAATTTTTATATTATCAAAACTATTTTTTCTGTGGTTGCTTTTGGATTTTTGGTGTTAAGGTCAACTCCATCCCCAAACCATTACCATCTCTCAAATTTCTAAATTTTTCCTGTTTAGGTCTACAAGCCCTCAGTAAACTTTTTGTATGTGGTATGAGATAGGATTCTTTTTTTTTTTTTTTTTTTTTTTTAAAGAGATCATTTGGTTTCTTCCTTTCCAATTGGAAGCCTTTTATTTCTTTTATTTTTTAAATTTATTTATTTATTTTTATATTTATTTTTGGCTGTGTTGGGTCCTCGTTTCTGTGCAAGGGCTTTCTCTAGTTGCGGCAAGCGGGGGCCACTCTTCATCGCAGTGCGCGGGCCTCTCACTATCGCGGCCTCTCTTGTTGCGGAGCGCAGGCTCAGTAGTTGTGGCTTGCGGGCCCAGTTGCTCCGCGGCATGTGGGATCTTCCCAGACCAGGGCTCGAACCCGTGTCCCCTGCATTGGCAGGCAGATTCTCAACCACTGCGCCACCAGGGAAGCCCGAGATAGGATTCTTAACTTCCAGATGGATGCCCATTTGTGCCAGCCAGTACTATATATTTAAAATCTTCCTTGTACAATTGAAACATCAGTTTTTATTGTTCCCTGATCTACTTGTTTTTTCCTGTGATTAATATAGTTTTACATTAAGTTTATCTGGTATGATGAGGCTACCACTGCTTCCCAAGTATGTGGGGGCAATTTCAAACACATGAACCATAAAATTATGTCCAGTTACTGAAAAGCTTCTTTGAGATTTTGCCTGTATATTATATATGTATATATAGAACGTTATGTACTAACTCTGGATGGACTGACATTGTCTTCCCATCCAGAAACATTTTTCTCCATCAAAGACTTGTTGCATGCCTTTCATTGCAATGTTAGAATTTAATTATGTAATTGCTGTACTTTTCTTGTCAAGTTTATTGCTGGCTTTATGCTTTTTTTGTCACTATTGTGAATAGGCCCTATTTCCCACTTCTGTTTTTTATTGCTAGTTGTATTTTTGTTACCCAGTTGACATCGATGTTCTTGCTTGATTTTCGTGCTTTTCTAGGCCTTAAATCCCCAAATTTTATTTTTTCAACTATATGATTTTTAGGTTATTGTTTTAGAATCTCCAAAATAACATTGATAATCGGTAGATCCCCATCTTATTCCTGGATTGGACATCTCTTCAGTATTTTTAGCTGTTAGTCTTTAAAAAAAAAACCAGAAAAACCCCAATGATATCATAAGCTGAAAGAGAAAATAAAATTCCCCAGCCTTGACTATTAAAAACTCTCAGCAGGAAGAGAAATTTAAAATCTATTCATTTACTGAAAACTAGCTAAATTAATCTGTAAAGTCACCTGGCCTATTGCTGCTTATAATGGTAGCTTTCCATGTTTTTTTGGTGTTTTTTAGGAATTCCCCACCACCACCACCTTAGAAAATCATCCATTCTGTATTTTCTAAATTACAGCTGTAGAGGTATATGATATTATTCAATCTCTTTTGTATTATACTTATATCTTCTCATTCCTGATGTTGAATACTTGTGTTTTCTAATCAGGCTTGTCTAGGGGGTCTTTTACTGGTGTTTTGAAACAATGATAAAAAGGTATTATTTCTACTACCTTTATTTGGTAGTTTTAGCTTTTATGTTAATTCTCACCATCTGTTTTTCTTTTGGTTCTTTTCTTTTTTTTTTTTTTTTTAAAGAATTTATTTATTTGTGACTGTGTTGAGTCTTCGTTTCTGTGCGAGGGCTTTCTCTAGTTGCGGCAAGTGGGGACCACTCTTCATCGCGGTGCGTGGGCCTCTCACCATCGCGGCCTCTCTTGTTGCGGAGCACAGGCTCCAGACGCGCAGGCTCAGTAATTGTGGCTCACGGGCCCAGTTGCTCCGTGGCATGTGGGATCTTCCCAGACCAGGGCTCGAACCCGTGTCCCCTGCATTGGCAGGCAGATTCTCAACCACTGTGCCACCAGGGAAGCCTTGGTTATTTTCTAATTTAGGTTAAATACTTAATATATTTTTAGTAATAAGAGCCTTTGTATATACATTTTCCTCTGTGATAGCTGGTTTCTAAAGTCCTCTTTCGTCAATATCTGGTTATTTCTTTTGTGATCCTTTTTGATCTGGAGATTATTTTACTGCTTATTTTCTAAGTAGTTTATTTATTTTTGCTGCGTTGGGTCTTCGTTGCTGTGCACGGACTTTCTCTAGTTGTGGACAGCGGGGGCTTCTCATTGCAGAGCACAGGCTCTAGGTGCACGGGCTTCAGTAGTTGCGGCACGTGGGCTCAGTAGTTGTGGCACTCGGGCTCAGTTCCTCCACGGCATGTGGGATCTTCCCGGACAAGGGATCGAACCCGTGTCCCCTGCATTGGCAGGCGGATTCTTAACCACTGCGCCACCAGGGAAGTCCCAGTAGTTTATTTTTTTTGTCAGACATCTATATGTTGGTGATTTTTTATTTCATTGGAAATAAGGTCTGTAAAAAGCCTTTTGAAACTTTTCTATGTGGATAAGTACTTGATTGACTTATGTAAATATTCCATGGATTTTATTTCCTAATAGGAAACAAAATTTTAGTGATTTACGTAGGCAAATATTAAGGCTACAGAGAAAAAAAAATGTATGGCGGTCATATACACACGTGTGTGCACTTGTGCACATAAATTCCTATTTTTGAGAGCCACTTGAAAGTAAATTTCAGGTGTCAATATAATGTCCCCTTAAAATACTTCCATCATAAATCTATGTCCTAAGAATTAAGACCCTTAATTTTGATTTGGACCATTTTTAAAGTCTTTATTGAATTTGTTACAATATTGCTTCTGTTTTACGTTTTGGTTTTTTTGGCCACGAGGCATGTCGGATCTTAGCTCCCCGACCAGGGATCGAACCTGCACCCCCTGCATTGGAAGGCGAAGTCTTAACCACTGGACCACCACGGAAGTCCCCACAATCTTTTTATCACACTAAGAAAGTTAACAACTCCATATGTAATATACAGTACATAATCAAATTTCCACAATCATTCCAAAAATGTCTTACAAACATTTTTCCAATCCAGAGCTCCAAGTTTCATTTGTTTTTCCATACAGAACAATTGCCCTGCTTTTTTTTTTTTTTTTTTTTTTTTTTTTTTTGGCTGCATTGGGTCTTTGTTGCTGCGCGTGGGCTTCTCCTTGCGGTGGCTTCTCTTGTTGCAGAGCACGGGCTCTAGGCGTGCAGGCTTTGGTAATTGTGGTGCGAGGGCTCAGTAGTTGTGGCTCGCAGGCTCTAGAGCACAGGCTCAGTAGTTGTGGCGCATGGGCTTAGTTGCTCCGTGGCATGTGGGATCTTCCCAGACCAGGGCTCGAACCCGTGTCCCCTGCACTGGCAGGCAGGAAGATTCTTAACCACTGTGCCACCAGGGAAGTCCCAATTGCCCTGATTTTTAACATGAATTGTCTAGGCCATTTTTCTTGTAGAATGTCCTTTATTCCAGATTTCTTGTCTGATTGTTTCTTCATAGTTAAGTTCAGGTTATGCATTTCGGCAAGAATATTGGTGATTTGCACAACTTATGCATCATTGGAGTCAAGTATCAGATTGTTAAACACTACTGGTGATACCACATTTGATCATCTGGGTAAGGTGGTAACCACCAGATGAGTTTTGATGTAAAGGTGCTGTTCTCTTTTTAGTTTTAACGTTCATTAACGATACTTGCTTTGAGTAATCTTATCTCACTGGGAGGGGGATGATGGTAATTATCTAATTTATCATCCATTTTGTATTATTGGACATTGATTCTGATGCATGCTCAGATTGGAGAACCACTGCATAGTCTTCATCCCAAATTTGGCCAGTGGACACCTGTTAGGCAACTGCTTAAAAGGATGAGATTGATGTGAGATATCGGAAGACATCCCGATAAAAGCAGTTAAGTGAAAAAAGAATAGGGTCACTTTTTTGTAAAGAAAAGATGAAGCAAAATGTTCTTCCAGGAATTTGGCAGTAGGAGTGGTGAACCTAACATTTTACATCCGACCGTGCCTTTGAATCTTTTACCAGGAGCTGAATTACTTTGATAATAGGAAGAAAGGGGAGAATTGTGTGAACAAGTATAACTCCGGGGAAACTCGCTATAGAAGGGAATGCTCGGCTCTGTTGTTCAGAGGCCCGAGCTGCTTGTGCTTGTGCGGCAAAGATTGTCCCCCTTACATGACTGACCATAGTGAAAAACTACAAACCAGTCAGGCATTTATGTCCTGCATTGCCCGGTCACTGCTCAGCTAAGAAAGCTCAGTTGTAATCTGCCGGATCATCAAACTGACACTTGGGGGCACCCAACTCTGTTACGAGTTCGAATCTTACTGACAGCTGAATTTCAAACTGGAAGTCTGCACTGCCTCGTGGGGAGGAAGTGGGTATCTCTGAACTTGGGCCACTCTCTTCTCCGCCAAATGAGGGGCGTGGACCTAATGAGCTCAGAGCAAAAGTCTACCTAACCCTCCAATGTTTATCTCTGCCAGCCTGCCCGGCACACCCATCTTCCAAGGCCGCGGATGGAAGGGGAGTGCTAAGATGGGTCAATAACGGCTATCCCAGCTCCAAGGCTGAAAGACCTGTGATGTCGGGGTTCTCCCCTCTAGGCCGCTGTGCCAGGAGCCGGGGAGTGCAGCCGGGACAGCAGCCACCAGAGACCGGGGCGGAAAAGGCGGAGGCCCTGCGCCGGAAGGGGCGGGGCGGCGCGCGATGACCCTGCGTCCCCTTCCGGTGTCAATTTAGTGGCGGGAAAAGCGGCCCCTCCTAGGGCAGAGTGTGCCAGTCCTAAGTGGTAGCTCTTCGCGCCGCGGATGGAGACGCAGTCCGAGGAGCAAGCCGCTGCCGAGACCGCGGACTCCAGAGGGGAAGGCGAGCCTCCGCAGGTCGCCGGCGCCCAGGCGGCGCGTCCCGAGGACCGCATGACCCTGCTGCTCAGGTTGTTCCCTCTGACCGGCTGGGCGGGAACCAAGTGGGCGTCGTGGCCAAGAGCTCCCCGCTTTGCTTAGAATGTCCAGGGTTCGAATTCAGCGTCGGTCGCTTAATGGCTGCGTGACTGCATCATTCACTTAAGCTCTTTAAGCCCCTTTCTTCATCTTGGCAAAGGAGAGAAAAATGACAGCTTCCTAGCAGAGTTGCTGTGGGCATTAAACGAGATACTCTGGAGTCAGCGTTTAGCAGAGGGCTCTTAGAAGCCTGCAGAGCAGTAATTAACGCCTCCATTCTTACCCACTCATGCCCTGGGGCCCCGATTTTCAAGCCCTTTTGTGGGTTGCATCGAAGCCCTGATACACTGGAGGGAGGTGGCTCCGCCCTTTTCTGTTACAGCTATGGCCCTTTTCAATCCAGAAGCTTCATTTGTTATATTTTCTACCAGGAAGCAACGTCTCTACGTTGCTAGGGCAAGATTTGATGAGAAAGGACATCAGTCTTTTACACCAGTGGGCAACTGTGGCCCTGGCCTTATCCATCCTACTCTGTTTTTGTGTGACCCCCCTCAAGCTAAGAATAGTTTTCATGTGTTTAAATGCTTGGTCGGCGGGGGGTGGGGGGAAATCACAAGAATATTTAATAACAGATGAAAATTATATGAAATTAAATTTCAGTCCTCTTAAGTAAAGTTTTATTGGAACACGACTTTCCTGCTTCAGGGGCTGAGTTGAGTAGTTACAGCAGATACTATATGACTCACAAAGCCTAAAATTTTTGCTATCTGGTCCTTTACAGAAAAAAATTTGCAGATTTCTGTTCTAAATCAAAACTAGGTGATTTAAAAAAAAAAAAAAAGCTTTGTAAAAGTATTTCGGCTTTACCACTGCTTTGAAAGGCCTTGCCTAATAATAAACCTCACAGCCTCACTTTAAAAATTCCCTCCTACCAATGCACAACAGGTTCCCCCAAACATGGAATCTTGTAGCCCAGGTCTTACCTGAATCAGGATGAGGGAATTGTGAGTCCAGGTGGGGCTGTTGGCCATGCCTCTGCTTGTGGCTTATCTGCACATTCTGCCTCCCCTCCCACCCCCACTTTCTCCTGCTCTTCACTCATGGAAATTGTCAGGGAAATTTTTCACCTACAAGGGACTGCACGTCTTCTACTAGGATTCTGTGGGTATGGTTGGAAGTCGAGATAGTCATGTTTCTCTGTGGCTTTCCAACATCCAGTTATGATTGGTACAAGAAGGTCAGACCGTCCAGTTTCATTCAGTGATCGCCCTCGATTTCTTTGGCGTTGGTGTCAGTGACAACCTGAGATCACACTATTCCATATTTAAGCAGGCCAGCCTCATGGAGGCACTTTGGCAGCATCTGGGGCTCCAGAACCTCAGGATCAACCTTTTGTCTCATGATTTTGTAGATGTCGTTGCCCAGGAGCTGCTCTGTAGGTTCAAGCAGATTTGATCTGGTCGGCTTACTATAAAGAGTCTCTGTCAAACAAAGTTGTATTTCCCAAGACTCACCATCCTCTCCTTCAAAGGTTTCTCAAAGATGGAGGCATGCTTTCACCCATCCTCACATGATTGATGAACTTCTTTGTATTCTCTCAAGGTCTCACCCCAGTCTTTGGGCCATGTACCCAACCCTCTGAGAGTGAGTTGTGGGACCTGTAGACAGGGATAGACAACAGTGATGGGAACTTAGTTACTGACAGTCTTTTATAATATATCTATCCATCAGAGGAAGAAGTTTAGAAGACACGGGGTGGGAGCTCTTGCCTTTAACTATTCCCATTCATTTTATCTATGAGCCATTGGATCTGCTCAGTCCCTATCCAGAGTTCTTGGAGCCATATAGGAAAATGCTGCTGCAGTCCAGTGTCAATTCTGGACAGCCATATTAGCCACTGTCCACAGCTAGAGTATCCCATGGCTTTCTTGAATGCATATATGGGCTTCGTCAACTCCTGGAAAGAATAGCTTCCCTGTATTACCTTCCCCTATTCCCTTATCTGTTGTGTATTCCACTTAGGAAGAAATGCCCAAAAGAGGTCCTGGCTACCGAACACTATTCTCTCACAAAGGTCCACCTGACTCATTTTGATCTATTTCTTTGTGTAGCCCTTTTCTTTAAGCCTCATTTCAGTGTGACCCATTAAGAATAAATTTAAAAATCAAATTTTAAACTTTTCCTCACAGATGCTGTTTTCCTGCTGTATTTCATTTTGAGTATTTTTCTGAGGCCTTAAATTCTTTATGCCCTTTTTAAATAAAATAGGCCAAACTGGAAGACCTTAATGCTATTTATTTATACTCATTTTGTTGCATCAGCTTGCAAAAACGATGAGTTGATTTATCATATAGTAATGAGTAAAACCTCAATAAATATATAACTTTTTCTCTTTATCTGTTTTCAGGCTAAGAGCACAGACCAAACAACAACTCTTGGAATATAAATCAATGGTTGATGCAAGTAAGTATTTTCATTTTCAAATAAGGTTTTGTGAGTTTGTTGATGAACAGTACTCCAGGGCAAACACCAATTTTACAAAAATTTATTTATTTAGGGAATGGGAGGGCCAGCATAATGCAGTACTCTACCCTTTAAGAAGGCAAAAGCAGGCTTGCCCTGGCCCTAAGGAACTAGTTAGGAATTCAAGAAATGTATATAAAACAAGTAAATAACAATACAAGACAATTAAGTTCTGTTGATCAGAGATTTGGGAAATCCCTGTGGGCTTAGGGAATCACAAAACTTGCTACCGCCATCAACAACCTGAACATTAAATTAGCAGATTAGATGATTGTTAAGCAAGTGATCTGAGACCTATACTTTGAGAAACACTGGATTATTGGCATGAGAGCAGAAGAGGCATAAAGATGTAAGTGAAAATTTTCAATTCTAAACACAGAAAAATTTTAAATTTATCTTTTAAAATTATTAATCCAGAAATCTCAGGGACCAAGAGAGTAGTAAAATGATGGTTTAGTCATCCTGAAGTAATAACCACCTAATAGCCACCTGATTTATTGTAAGCCCTTGGGTCACAAAGATAGATTTTGGTTACTCTTTCTTTCTCTATGAAATAAGCTTAAAGAGTAAAATCAAATAGTACACTAGGTGGAGTCAAGAATTGTGGAGGGACTTCCCTGGTGGTCCAGTGGATGAGACTCTGCGCTCCCAGCGCAGGGGGCCCAGGTTCAATCCCTGGTCAGGGAACTAGATCCCACATGCATGCCGCAACTAAGAAGCCTGCATGCCGCGACTAAAAGAACCCACGTGCCACAACAAAGATCCCGTGTGCCACAACTAAGGCCTGGCGCATCCAAAATAAATAAATAAATAAATCTTTAAAAAAAAAAAATTGTGGAAAAGCCAAGGCACCTCATAGATGTCTTAATCACTTCCCTGAATCCGTGTTTGAACTTAGGTAATTTTTGAGCTCTGCTCAAGCTCTCTTTAAGGCCATAGATCTGAAGGCATTTCTGGTGTGTTTTCCATCTCCATTCCAGGGTTTCTAAAGTCATATTATGCAAAAAACCAAACCAAACCAAACCCTAAAAAAATGGGCCCCCCAGCCTCTTTTCTGCTTACTGTAACTAGTAACTGTAGGAACTAGGATATGAACCAGGCCTTCTTGCCTCCAAAGCCATGTCCCTTTTGTTACATCAATAATGCTTACCTCCTGAAAAAATATCTATTACATATATAAAAAATATATATATATATATATATATATATATAAAATGAATCACTTTGCTGAATACCTGAAACTGATACAACACTGTAAATCAACTATACTTCAATTTAAAAAATGCTTACCTCAAAGATGCTTAGTAGGTCACTGCCCTTCCCCTGGAGGAATTAATGGTGTTCTTGTTTTCAAAGCCCATGTTCCTTGTATTAAACCAATTATGTTTACCTTAGAGATGAGAAGTAGGACATGCCTAATGCTTTTTCTGGCATGAGAGCCCACATAATAAAAAAAGTATATTTGATCTTAGATGATGAGGTATAGGGGAAAAGCTATTCAAAATTTGAACCATTGAAGAATTATCTCTATGAGTATTCCTGCACTCATAGTTGAATGAATTGATGCTAGGGATGGAGATATGGTGTTGAACAAGGCAGACTTTACCCTCATGGAGCTTAAATTCTATGTAGCAAAACAGGTAAGCAAAGAAACATGCGAGATAATCATGAGGTGAAGTAAATGTGATGAAGGAAATAATGGTGTGATAAGAGGGAGTGTCTACTTTAGATAGAGGAATCAGAGATGACTTCTTCGAGAAGATGACCTTAAAGCTAAAATCCAAGTGATAAAAGAGTCTGCCTCCTCATGCAGTTCTTGTTTTCCCTGTATAGATAATTTTATTTTTAAAGGGTTGTGACATCTGAAAACTTGAGTAGATTTAATAGTCCACACTCTAGAATTTCTACAACTAAAGGAGAGGACAGATTTGAAGCAGACCATAAGTAGTTAGGTTGTAGTCTTTGAGAAAAGATATTTGTCTAAAATTGATTAGTGTTTTACCATTAAAAAATATATTACTGAGACTATTGCGTGAAGAAATTTTTTTTACAATAAGTGCATCTATTTTAAGGGTACAATTTGTTGAGTTCTGACAAATGTATATATCTCTGTAACTACCACCACAATCAAGACGTAGAACATTTCTGTCACACCTCCCCGTGCCACTTGACACTCAGTCCCCACCCTGACCCCAGCAACCATCAATTTGATTTCTGTTGCTATAGATTTGTCTTCTAGAGTTGTGCTGTCCAATACAGTAGCCACTAGCTACAGGTGGCCTTTTAAAGTTAAGTTAATTAAAATCAAATAAAATTTAAAATTCTTTGTTGCATTAATCACATATCAAATGCTTAAGCCACAATGTGGCTGGTGGCTACCATATTGGACAGTGCAGATATTAAGCATTTCATTCATCACAGAGGAGAACAGTGCTTTGGACAGCACTGTTCTAGAATTTGATGTAAATGGATTTATATGGTATGTATTTTTTTTGTTTCTGACATCTTCCTTTTGTGACTTAATTCGTGTAACAAAATTCACCATTTTTTTTTTAGTTTATTTATTTTTTGGCTGTGTTGGGTCTTCGTTGCTGTGCGTGGGTTTCTCTAGTTGCAGCGAGCGGGGGCTACTCTTCACTGCACTGTGTGGGCTTCTCACTGCAATGGCTTCTCTTACTGTGGAGCACAGGCTCAGTAGTTGCAGCGTGTGGGCTCAGTAGTTGCAGTGCACAGGCTCTAGGGTATGCAGGCTTCAGTAGATGTGGCACGCGGGCTCAGTAGTTGTGGCGCACGGGCTTAGTTGCTCTGTGGCATGTGGGATCTTCCCAGACCAGGGATCAAACCCGTGTCCCCTGCATTGTCAGGTGGATTCTTAACCACTGCACCACCAGGGAAGTCCCCTGTCAGTCTTTTTAAATTTTAGCCATTCTAGTAAGTATATAGTGGTATCTCATGTGGTATTTTTTTGTTTGTTTTTTTTTATTTATGGCTGTATTGGGTCTTCGTTTCTGTGCAAGGGCTTTCTCCAGTTGCGGCAAGCGGGGGCCACTCTTCATCGCGGTGCACGGGCCTCTCACTATCGCGGCCTCTCTTGTTGCAGAGCACAGGCTCCAGACGCGCAGGCTCAGTAATTGTGGCTCACGGGCCTAGTTGCTCTGCAGCATGTGGGATCTTCCCAGACCAGGGCTCAAACCCGTGTCCCCTGCATTGGTAGGCAGATTCTCAACCACTGCGCCACCAGGGAAGCCCCCTCATGTGGTTTTAATTTACATTTCCCTAATAACTAATGTTGATTATCTTTTCATGTCTTATTGGCAATTTATACATCTAGTTTTATGAAGTAGATGTATAAATCTACTTTTATGATATGTCCATTCAAATCCTTACCCATTTTTTAATTGGATTGTTAGTCTCATTGAGTTTGAGTTCTTTAATTATAACTGAATACGTGATGTATTCTATTAAACACTAAAGAATAAAATATTCACTCCTATAAAAACAAGAATACAGTCCTTTTTCAGGTAAATAAATAAATATATATGTGTGTGTGTATATACATATGTATACATATCTATGGCAGAAATCTTCTCCTAGTTTGTTGCTTGCTTTTTTATTTCCTTAACAGTGTCTTTTGAGGAGCAGAAGGCATTAATTTTGATGAAGCACTATTTTTCACTCTTTTCTTTTGTGGTTTGTGGTTTTTGAGTTCTATCTAAGAAACTGTGACTACCCCAACGTTGCAAAGATTTTCTCCTGTGTTTTGTTCTAGAAGTCTTAAGATTTTAGGTTTAACATTCAGGACTGTGGTTCTTTTTTTTTTTTTTAACATCTTTATTGGAGTATAATTGCTTTACAATGGTGTTAGTTTCTGCTGTATAACAAAGTGAATCAGCTATACATATACATATATCCCCATATCTCCTCCCTCTTGCGTCTACCTCCCCCCTCCCTATCCCACCCCTCTAGGTGGTCACAAAGCACTGAGCTGATCTCCCTGTGCTATGCAGCTGCTTCCCGCTAGCTATCTAGTTTACATTTGGTAGTGTATATATGTCTATGCCACTCTCTCACTTCATCCCAGCTTACCCTTCCCCCTTCCCATGTACTCAAGTCCATTCTCTACGTCTGCGTCTTTATTCCTGTCCTGCCCCTAGGTTCTTCAGAACCTTTTTTTTTTTTTTAGATTCCATATATATGTGTTAGCATATGGTATTTGTTTTCCTCTTTCTGATTGACTTCACTCTGTATGACAGACTCTAGGTCCATCCACCTCACTACAGATAACTCAATTTCGTTTCTTTTTATGGCTGAGTAATATTCCATTGTGTGTATGTGCCACATCTTCTTTATCCATTCATCTGTCGGTGGACACTTAGGTTGCTTCCATGTCCTGGTTATTGTAAATAGACCTGCAGTGAACATTGTGGTACATGACTCTTTTTGAATTATGGTTCTCTCAGGGTATATGCCCAGTAGTGTGATTGTTGGGTCGTATGGTAGTTCTATTTTTAGTTTTTTGAGGAACCTCCATACTGTTCTCCATAATGGCTGTATCAATTTACATTCCCACCAACAGTGCAAGAGGATTCCCTTTTCTCCACACCCTCTCCAGCATTTGTTGTTTGTAGATTTTCTGATGATGGCCATTCTTAACAGTGTGAGGTGATACCTCATTATAGTTTTGATTTGCATTTCTCTAATGATTAGTGCATTTCTCTAATGAAAGGATGTTGAGAATCCATTCATGTGTTTGTTAGCAATCTGTATTTCTTCTTTGGAGAAATGTCTATTGAGGTCTTCTGCCCATTTTTAGATTGGGTTGTTTGTTTTTTTTGATACTGGGCTGCATGAGTTGCTTGTATATTTTGGAGATTAATCCTTTGTCAGTTGCTTCGTTTGCAAATATATTCTCCCATTCTGAGGGTTGTCTTTTGGTCTTGTTTATGGTTTCCTTTGCTGTGCAAAAGCTTTTAAGTTTCATTAGGTCCCATTTGTTTATTTTTGTTTTTATTTCCATTTCTCTAGGAGGTGGGTCAAAAAGGATCTTGCTGTGACTTATGTCAGAGTGTTCTGCCTATGTTTTCCTCTAAGAGTTTGATAGTGTCTGGTCTTACATTTAGGTCTTTAATCCATTGTATTTTTGTGTATGGTGTTAGGGAGTGTTCTAATTTCATTCTTTTACATGTAGCTATCCAGTTTTCCCAGCACCACTTATTGAAGAGGCTGTCTTTTCTCCATTGTATATTCTTGCCTCCTTTATCAAAAATAAGGTGACCATATGTGTGTGGGTTTATCTCTGGGCTTTCTATCCTGTTCCATTGATCTATATTTCTGTTTTTGTGCTAGTACCATAGTGTCTTGATTACTGTAGCTTTGTCGTATAGTCTGAAGTCAGGGAGCCTGATTCCTCCAGCTCCAATTTTCTTTCTCAAGATTGCTTTGGCTATTCGGGGTCTTTTATGTTTCCATACAAATTGTGCAATTTTTTGTTCTAGTTCTGTGAAAAATGCCATTGGTAGTTTGATAGAGATTGCATTGAATTTATAGATTGCTTTCGGTAGTATAGTCATTTTCACAATGTTGATTCTTTCAATCCAAGAACATGGTATATCTCTCCCTCTGTTTGTATCATCTTTAATTTCTTTCATCAGTGTCTTATAGTTTTCTGCATACAGGTCTTTTGTCTCCTTAGGTAGGTTTATTCCTAAGTATTTTATTCTTTTTGTTGCAATGGTAAATGGGAGTGTTTCCTTAATTTCTCTTTCAGATTTTTCATCATTAGTGTATAGGAATGCAAGAGATTTGTGTACATTAATTTTGTATCCTGCTAATTTGGGATTAACTTTTCTGTATGGTGTACGCTAAGTAAGGATCAAGGTTCATTTGTTTTCCATATAGAAATCCAGTTTTTCTAGCACTGTTTGTTGAAAAGACTTTTCTTTATCCATTGTATATGTGTAGGTCTATTTCTGGACTTCTTCTTTTGTTCCTTTGAGGTATTTGTCTATCTTTACAATGGCACCACACTGTTTAGATTACTGTAGCTTTGTAGTAAGTCTTGATTAGCAGCTCTTGTAAGTCCTTCAACATTCTTTGTCAAAATTGCTTTGACTCTCCTTGGTCCTTTGTTTTTCTATATGCATTTAAAATCAGTTTGTCAATTTCTACAGATTTGACTGGGATTTGAGTGGGATCTATAGATCAATATGGGTGAAATTGTTATATTAGCGATAATGATTCTCCCAATACATGTAGATAGTGTATCTTTCCATTTCAGTATTTTGTAGTGGGGACTTCCCTGGTGGCGCAGTGGTTACGAATGCACCTGCCAGTGCAGGGGACACGGGTTCGAGCCCTGGTCCGGGAAGATCCCACATGCCACGGAGCAACTAAGCCCATGCCACACAACTACTGAGCCTGTGCTCTAGAGCCCGCGAGCCACAACTACTAAAGCCCGCGTGCTGCAACTACTGAATCCCACGTGCCTAGAGCCCATGCTCCACATCAAGAGAAGCCACCGCAGTGAGAAGCCCGCGCACCACAATGAGGAGTAGCCCCTGCTCGCCACAGCTAGAGAAAGCCCACACGCAGCAATGAAGACCCAACACAGCCAAAAACAAATAAATTAATTAATTTAATTAAATTAAATTAACTTATAGTATTTGGTAGTGTTCAGTGTATAGGTCATACACGTATTTTGTTAAATTTATCCTTAAGTAGTTTGTGTTTTTGCATGCAATTTTACATTTTTTTAAAAAATTTATTTATTTATTTTTGGGTGTGTTGGGTCTTCGTTTCTGTGTGAGGGCTTTCTCTAGTTGCAGCGAGCGGGGGCCAGTCTTCATCGCGGTGCGCAGGCCTCTCACTATCGCGGCCTCTCTTGTTGTGGAGCACAGGCTCCAGACGCGCAGGCTCAGTAGTTGTGCCTCACGGGCCTAGTTGCTCCGCGGCATGTGGAATCTTCCCAGACCAGGGCTCGAACCTGTGTCCCCCTGCATTGGCAGGCAGATTCTCAACCACTGCGCCACCAGGGAAGCCCCTGTATTTTTAAATTTTAATTTCCTATTGTTCGTTGCTAATATATAGACATACAGGTTTTTTTTTTTACATTGATCTTGTTCATTTTTTACTCTTTTTCTATCATTCTAAAACTGTGCTGTCCGATGTGTTAGCCGTTAGCTCCATGTGACTGTTGAACACTTGAAATGTGGTTAGTCCTCATTGAGAAGGACTGTAAATGTAAAATATGCACAGAAGAAAAGATTGTGAAATATTTCACTAGTAATTAGAAATTGATTACATGTAGAAATGATAATATTTTGGATCTATTGGGTTTAATAAGCTATATTAAAATTAATTTTACTTGTTTCTTTTGTAGTGTGGAAATGAAATTAAAAATTGCACATTTGGTTTGCAATTGTGCCTTACATTATATTTCTGTTGGAGAATGCTTTTATAAAATACTACTAACGTCAAAAATTTATTTATTTGTAGATGAAGAAAAAACTCCAGAACAAATCATGCAGGAAAAGCAAATTGAAGCGTAGGTCATATTTTAAAATTTTAGTTGTGGTTTTTACAGATTTAATAATATTATTCATCTTACAATATTGTCTTTCTTTTTCCTTTCCTTTTTTTTTCCAAGTAATTTGTCATGCACGTATTGAGAAGTTGTTGATGTGGGCTGTAGACTTACATGCACATGAGTGATCGTATTAGCACTTTTGGCATCCTCCACACCTTAACAAGATACTTAGCAAAGTATCATAGCAGGAATCAGTTTACCAAATCTATAAATGCATAGGTGTGGGGAGCCCGTAGAATACTTTTATTTAGAGAACAGGAATTTTACTTTCTTCAAAGATTTACTTTATACCTTTATTCCAGTAGTTACTTTTTCTGATATTGCTGAAATTCTTTTGTTCATGCTTCTTTGGCAGTAAAATTGAAGAACTGGAAAAGGAAATTGAAGAGGCAAAAATTGCTTTTGAAATGAAAAAGCTTGCGTTAGACAGGTAATTATTACCTTTTAAGTATGCAAAATGGGTATGGCTCAAGGTGGAGAGGATATTTTGACTAGTCTGAAGTAATCAATCAAAATGATGTTTAGATAATGGTCCCACAAATTTTGAACCCTGAGAGAAAAGTTACATCATTTGTTAATGTCTTCATTTGAAGAAGTTACAGAAGATAGGGTTAATAAGGAAATGTCAATCGAGACAATAAAAGTGTGAGGTTAAATCTCATTCTGTGTTTGAAAGGATTATGTGGATTCATATACTCCAGTAACTTTTTTAAAAAAATATTTATTTATTTTATTTTGTTTTTCGGCTGCATCGGGTCTTAGTTGGGGCACGCGGGATCTTCGTTGCGGCGCATGGGCTTCTCTAGTTTTGGCGCTCGAGCTCAACAGTTGCGGCATGCAGGCTCTCTAGTTGTGGCTTGTGTGCTCAGTAGTTGTGGCTCAAGGGCTTAGTTGTCCGGTGGCATATGGGATCTTAGTTCCCCAACCAGGGATCGAACCCGTGTCCCCTGCATTGGAAGGTGGATTCTTAACCACTGGACCACCAGGAAGTCCCCTATTCCAGTAACTCTTAATGGAGTGAAAGAATTGTCATTGAGTTTAAATATATTTTTAATTTTAGGCTTTGCATATATATTTTAAAATTCATTCAACAAATATTTGAGTGCTTACTGTGTTGTAAGCTTTGTGCTGGAGCTGGCATACAGTTGTTAATAAGACAAACGGTGGTCTCTATTCTAGACTTACGATCTGAATTAATAATCTCAATTAAGTGAATGACTCTAACAGTTTTTTCCTTGTATTTCTGGCCGTCCCAGATGAATTTATTTACATTTAATTGAAAAGTAGTTAAAGCCCTTTTAATTGCTTCTAGCAGTGAACTTTTTTCCCTCATTTCATATGCTGGCTCATTATATAGATCATATTGTTTAACTAAGGTGACTTCAGAGCTATTAAGATATCCCCCTTTAATGAAATGACTAATATTGCTGAGCTGATTGCTTTTTTTTTTTTTTTTTAATTTATTTTTGGCTGCTTTGGGTCTTCATTGCCATGCACAGGCTTTCTCTAGCTGCGGTGAGCAGGGGCTACTCTTCTTTGCAGTGCATGGGTTTCTCATTGCAGTGGCTTCTCTTGTTGCGGAGCACAGGCTCTAGGTGTGTGTGCTTCAGTAGTTGTGGCTCGCAGGCTCAGTGGTTGTGGCTCGCAGGCTCAGTGGTTGTGGCTCTCGGGCTCTAGAGCGCAGGGTCGGTAGTTGTGGCACGCAGGCTTAGTTGCTCCGTGGCATGTGGGATCTTCCCGGACCAGGGCTCGAACCTGTGTCCCCTGCATTGGCAGGTGGATTCTTAACCACTGCGTCACCAGGGAAGCCCCTGATTGCCTTTTTATTATTATTTATTAACTATTTGAATTTAAAAATAAATTACAGTGCTTGCTTGTAAATAGACACATTTTAAAGTTCACCATCAAGTATGGTTTTGTATTCCCTAACTCTACCCATTTTGGGCCCGTGTTGATTTCTGTAGTACCTTTTTTTTTCTTCCAGTTTTATTGAGATATAATTGACATACAGCACTGTATAAGTTTAAGGTGTGCGGCATAATGTTTTGACTTACATGCATCCTGAAATGATTATCACAGTAGGTTTAATGAACATCCATCATCTCATATAGATACAAAATTAAAGAAATAGCAAAAAAAAAAATTTTTCTTGTGATGAGAACTCTTAGGATTTATTCTCTTACAACTTGCATATATAACTTACAGCAGTGTTAAACATGTTTCTCGTGTTGTACATCACATTTTGTAGTGCCTTAATGCTTCCTCACAGCCCCGCACCAAGGTGGACGGCTTGGAGAGCAAGTTCAGGCTGGGTGTCAGGTCTGCTCAGCCCCCCTCTCTGGCCATATGCACAACCGCATGCAACAGCCCCATCCATATTGGTGTTCCTTCATATTTCTATAACTTACTTATCAAAGTATTTCCCATATGATACTGTTTAAAAACCTACTTTTGTTTTATGTTATATTTAAAGAGAAATCAATCTTTACCTTGTCGTATTTTTAAATTTTCTTTTTCAATGTACCCTAAGTGTTATCCATGTTTTATAATGGAAGCTTTTTTCCTCTATAGGATGCAGCTTTCAAGTGCACTTAAAAAACACCTGGAGAAAATTAACACCAAGACCAGGTATGTTTTTTTGTTTGTTTTATTTTATTTTTTCTGGATTTGGTAAGGATGGGAATAAGGGAGATCTGCATAATGACTAGTTCTATGAATTTTTTTTTTTTTAATTACCTGTCACTGCCGACCACCTTTATCTGGGGAATAAGAAACATGACAGAATTTCTGTGGGCCCTTCTCATCATTACAACTTTTATAGTCCTGTTGACATCTTGTTTCGTATAGATCAGGACCCTAAGAAGCAATGGAGGTTTTACCTATACAATCTGGGATTTTTTTTTTTTAATATTTATTTATTTATTTGGCTGCACCAGGTCTTAGTTGCAGCATGTGGGATCTAGTTCCCTGACCAGAGATCAAACCCGGGCCCCCTGCATTGGGAACGTGGAGTCTTAACCACTGGACCACCAGCGAAGTCCCCAATCTGAGAATTTTGAAGGAAGGTTGTTTTTGTTTTTGTTTTTAATAAATTTATTTGTTTTATTTATTTATTTTTGGCTGCATTGGGTCTTTGTTGCTGTGCGCGGGCTTTCTCTAGTTGCGGTGAGAGGGGGCTACTCTTCGTTGCGGTATGCGGGCTTCTCATTGCAGTGGCTTCTCTTGTTGCGGAGCACATGCTCTAGGCGCATGGGCTTCAGTAGTTGTGACACGCGGGCTCAGTAGTTGTGGCTCGCAGGCTCTAGAACGCAGGCTCAGTAGTTGTGGCGCACGGTCTTAGTTGCTGCACGACATGTGGGATCTTCCTGGACCAGGGCTCGAACCCATGTCCCCTGCATTGGCAGGCGGATTCTCAACCACTGTGCCACCAGGGAAACCCCTGAAGGAAGGTTTTGAAAGTTAACTTTCATTTGGGATTTACTGTAAAACAGGAGCAGTGCTATCTCATTTAAGCCAACAAGAACTCAATGAGATAGGAAATATACTCCTCATTTTTTTATTGGCAGAAATGAGCTTGCATAGGTTCAGTAATTTGCCTGGCAATCAAGGTCATCTCTAATCTGATCCTAAGTGCCTGGCCACCGGGGCCTTACCTGTGATTTTATCTCCCAAAGCTCTAATCTTGTGATAAAATACCACCACCACCACCACCCCACTGTTGGCACCGGAAAAGTACCAAGATGGATCTGGCACTTTTTCTATCTGGACGTCTTAGCCCAGACTGATACCCATTCCTCCCATATTCCGTTTAACTCCAGGATTACATAAATCCTAAAATCTGAATTTGAGCTCTCTAAATATTGCTCCCCCATGAAAGGAGAGCTTAAAACATTCTTGAGTTAAAGGAGTGCAGGATAGATTCATCGCATTGACACCAAAGACAGCACAAAGCCAGGTAGGCTAAGGCAGCGCCTTTAGCCTGTCTTAAAGTTTACAACCACGTATAGCTGTAACTAGCAGAAAATGAGTTAAGCTCTCACAGGTCTGTGCAAATAGTCCCCTTTTTCAGCCTCCCAGGTAAACTCCTACAGTGTTTCTCACGCCTGGCTGATTATCAGGATAATTAGTATTTTCACAATGGTCACATTGCTGGTCCCATCCCAAACCTGCTGACTCAGAATCTCTGAAGATGGGGAGCTGGCAATCCACATTTAACAAGCCTCCCAAGAGATTGTGGCACTCTGTAATATGAGAACCACTATTCTCGTCCAGTCTTTTTTCCACCCTTTTACTCCAGCCATACTAAACTGCTTGATCTAGGTAATCTTCATAATTACACTTGACCCTTGAACAACCTGGGTTTCAACTGCCCAAGTCCACTTATATGCAGGTTGTTTGGGTTTTTTTTCAATAAATATAGTACCTGTATTTTCATTTTACAGATCTTTAAATTAACTAAATATGGGGGAAGATTGTGTTTAGTTAGAGGTCACAATATGTGGAATCAGAAGAACTAGGGTTTGATCCAAACTGTTTCAGCTTTCTGCCCTTGGGTGAGTCATTTAATTCCTTTGTTTTTGAGGCAGAGATAGCAGTGCTCTTGACTGTGTGGGATGGTTGGTGTCCCTAACCACTCACCCCACCCGCATTGTTCAAGGTTCAACTGTACTTTACATCCTTTAAGACTCAAGGATTTCCCTTGTTCCACCCTTTGCACAACTCTTACAAGGGTTCATATCCATTACTGGTTGTAATGAAACCATATGATGGTTGTGGATTTATTTTTTCCCCCATAAGATTCTTTACTCTTTGAAAACATGTACTATGTTTTATTCTATTTTATATTCCTGGTGCCTGGCACAGTCTTGTCATGTAGTAGTCAGTCAGAAATGCTTGTTGGAGGGGCTTCCCTGGTGGCGCAGTGGTTGAGAATCCGCCTGCCAATGCAGGGGACACGGTTTCGAGCCCTGGTCCAGGAAGATGCCACATGCTGCAGAGCAACTAAGCCCATGCACCACAACTACTGAGCCTGCACTCTAGAGCCCGCGAGCCACAACTACTGAGCCCGCACGCCTGGAGCCCGTGCTCCGCAACAAGAGAAGCCCCCGCTCACCGCAACTAGAGAGAAAGCCCGTGCGCAGCAACAAAGACCCAACGCAGCCAAAAATAAATAAATTAACTAATTTAAAAAGAAAAAAAAGTACTTGTTGGAGAAATTAGGATAAAAGCAGTTTATTCAGTGAAACTATTCTGTATGATATGATAATGGTAGATACATGTCATTATACATTTGTCAACTCATAGGATGTACAAAACCAAGAGTGAACCCTAACCCTAATGTAAACCATGGCCTCTGGGTGATAATGATGCGTCAGTGTAGGTTCATCATTTGTAACAAATGGACCGCTCTGCTGGGGGAGGCTGTACAAGCGTGGGGACAGCGTGTACACGGGCTCCCCTTCCACTTGGTTCTGCTGCGAAACTAAAACTTGTCTAAAAACTAAAGTCTATTTCCAAAAAAAAAGCTATGTATTAGCAAGCTGTTAGGGTTTTTTCTCCCTAAATATGAGATTTTTAGAAATGTTCCTGGGGAATTCCCTGGCGGTCCAGTGGTTAAGACTCCGACCTTCCACTGCAGGGGGCACCGGTTCGATCCCTGTTCGGGGAACTAAGATCCCACATGCCATGCAGTGCGGCCAAGAAAAAAAACAAAAGAAATGTTATTTGATATTCTTTGTTGTCTGTGAGCAAAAATTTTTCTAGGGAAATGCATCTCTAATTCTAAACAGAAATTTAGTTTACATCAAACTTTTCCAGACTTATTTTGTTAAACAATGACTTTCTATTGAAGTGTACAGTGAATACAATGAAAGTAAATATATGCTAACTGATTTCTTAATTGAGTTTTTTTAACTGTTAATAAATCATATTTTTTATTCCTTTTCAGTGTGCTCATGGATAACATGAAACAAATACTAAGTCTAAATAAATTAGTAATGAAATCACAGCAGGTAACTTTGAATATAAAGCTGCTTATGCATTCTCATGATTTCAGTAACATTCTTGCTGGTAACTGTATGTGACTAAATAGGATTGCCCAAAGAGACTGATAGGGTTGGAATTCAC
Organism: Balaenoptera musculus; assembly: GCF_009873245.2. Taxonomy (NCBI): domain Eukaryota; kingdom Metazoa; phylum Chordata; class Mammalia; order Artiodactyla; family Balaenopteridae; genus Balaenoptera; species Balaenoptera musculus. The sequence continues at coordinate 54,188,672 of NC_045787.1, forward strand.
TGTTCTTAAGTTTTCTCTCTTTTCCATAATTCCATTATTTCTGACTAATTATCTACTTATCATTTAAGCTACTTTTCCTTTCCCTTTTGTTGTGTGGAAACAGAGGAATTGAAAACTGGAGCTCTAGAAAATATGAATAGATAAAATTCAGTGATTTAAATATTATCGATGTGTTCTTAGGTTATGTGCCTTAATCTTTTTATTTCTATTAACAGGAAACTCGGGACGTGGAAGAAAAATTGCTTGATGTTAGAAAGAAGAGATTACGTATGTAGAACACTTTTTTTTTTGTTTGGAGAACACATTTTCACTTAATATGAAGATTGATAAGGCCAGATCTCTCAATCACTGAAAAATTTTTTTAATTTTCTTTAAACTTTGGACATAGCAATTTAAAAAGTAGTATATAAAATGGATTTTGCTTGATTTGTTGTTTTAGAACTTTAAATCACAAAAATTAAGACATTCTCAGTGGGGGAAAGAATATCAAATAATACAAAAAAGTATAATGTGAAAGCCATACCTCCATCCTGTGTGACCGCAGTTAGAAGTACATCATTCCAGGCCTTTTTCCACACCCATATAAATGTATTTATATAAACATAATTTTTTTTAAATTTATTTCTTTTATTTTATTTTTGGCTGCGTTGGGTCTTCGTTGCTGTGCGCGGGCTTTCTCTAGTTGCGGGGCGCCGGCTTCTCATTGTGGTGGCTTCTCTTGTTGCAAAGCATGGGCTCTAGGCGTGCGGGCTTCAGTGGTTGCAGCATGTGGGCTCAGTAGTTGTGGCTCACGGGTTCTAGAGCGCAGGCTCAGTAGTTGTGGCGCATGGGCTTAGCTGCTCCGTGGCATGTGGAATCTTCCCAGAACAGGGCTCAAACCCGTGTCCCCTGCATTGGCAGGTGGATTCTTAACCACTGTGCCACCAGGGAAGCCCCCTAAACATAATTTTTAAATGATTACTTGATGCATATGGTTCTACAGCTTTTTAACTTAATGAACATGAGATGGCTTTTTGCATTGAAATGTTTTATTGAAATGTATTTCAGAAGTAACACATATTCTCTATAAAGAATTTAGAAACAGAAAAACGTACATAGGAAAAGTTAAATTTTTAATTTTATCAAGAGATAATCGATCTTCAATGCTTCTTATTTATAAAATAAAATTGGTATAATTTTATTCTGTGTTGTAAACTGCTTTTTTCATTTAACAGTATAGGCATGATTTATTATTTTAAAATATTATGTAGATTTGCCTTTTTGTAAGTAATCTCAGGGTTAGAAGTAGTCCTGGTCATCTGATCTAATCACCCTTTGGCTTTTTCTCCATTGCATTCCTGTCAAGGAACCAAGCTCCTGAGATACACCCATTTATGTTTTCAAATACTATCTGTACCCAACTTATGATGTTTCGACTTAATAATTTTTTGACTTTACGATGCTATGCATTTAGTAGAAACTGAATTCAGATTTTGAATTTTGCTCTTTTCCTGGGCTAGTAACATACTCCCATGTGATGCTGGGCAGCAACATCGAGCCCCAGCTCCTATCAGCCACGTGATCACAAGGGTAAACAACCAATACACTTACAACTATTATGTTTTTCACCTTCAGTACAGTATTCAGTAAATTACATGAGGTATTTAACACATTGTTATAAAACAGGCTTTGTGTTAGATGATTTTGCCCATTTGCAGGCTAATGTAAGTGTTCTGAGCATGTTTAAGGTAGGCTAGGCTAAGCTGTGATGTTTGATAGATTAGGTGTACTAAATGCGTTTTTGACTTAGGATATTTTCAACTTAAGATGGGTTTATCAGGAAGATCTCTAGTTTAGTTCTCAGAACATTTCGGGAACAACGAAAAAAAATGGTTGATGGTATTTATCCCTGGAGAAGGGAATCTTACCTTTCCTTGAAAATTCATCTTGTTGATATTGTAATTTTTGTAAATAAAGGGGGGGAAAGTATTTCCTTACATATATCTCCTGCTATTTTTTTGGCAACCCAGAGTAAGTCCCCTTTGACATGATGCCACAGCAAACATTTGTAGACAGTATCTTTGTCATACATACATACCTTGAACATCTCACAGAGGACATTACTAAGTATGAAATTAAAATATTGGTGTTTTGCACCAGAGAAATCATTTTCAGATCAAAATGGAACTGCAGCCTAAAATGCTGCTTATTAAAAATTTTCTCTTGACTGAAATAATCAGTAACTGTTCTGCTTCATAAGTTTTCAAGATTGTTGTTTATAGGAGTTATCATATATATCGTTTATTTTTAACCCAATAGAGTTAAAACAAGCTTCAGAAAGGAAGCTTTTAGAAATACAGTCTGAAAAGAACAAACAGAAAGATGATTTGGCTAGTATGGAAAATTCGGGCAAGATAAAGACCATACAACAAAACCTGGAGATGGAGATACAGATTACTACAGTTATTCAACATGTGTTCCAGGTAATATTTTTATAAAATAGGAAGGGGGGTAAAGAACTTTTAAAAAATGATTGGTTCTATTACTTTCAGGCTTATTTTCATTTAGTTTTTGATCTTACTAAATAATTCAGTACTGAATATCGATCTGTTTACATATATCTTGAATTTATGTCTATTTAGCATTTAAGGCTTTGGTTTTTTGTTATAGTTAGACCTTAGGCATTTATAAATGGAAATGATTTCAGCAGCTCTGTGGAGGCAGAATGGTATAATGGTGGAGAACATTAGACTCCAAGTTGGGAAATGGGGAAAACATGGATGCAGGTGATGGGAATCTAGAGTTAAGATCCTGCCAGCTACTTAATAGTTGCTGAGGGACTTCCCTGGTGGCACAGTGGTTAAGAATCCGCCTGCCAATGCAGGGGACACGGTTCGATCCCTGGTCTGGGAAGATCCCACATGCCACGGAGCAAATAAGTCTGTGCGCTACAACTACTGAGCCTGCATGCCACAACTACTGAAGCCCACGCGCCTAGAGCCCATGCTCCGCAACAAGAGAAGCCACCACAATGAGAAGCCCACGCACCGCTACAAAGAGTGGCCCCCGCTTGCTGCAACTAGAAAAAGCCCGTGCACAAATAAATAAAATAAAATAAATTAATTAAAAAAAAAAAAGTTGCTGACCTTGAGGAAATTATTTAACTTTTCTAAGCATTAGTTACCTTGTGTAGAAAGAGTGGTTATTAGAACTAAAGGTGATAATTCATGTTAATCTGTTTAGCATAGTGTCTGGTCGAAGCAAATTCTCAATGAATGTTGGTAGTTATTGTCATGTCACGGTTTTTTTTATTTTTTAAATTTATTTATTTATTTTTTGGCTGCGTTGGGTCTTCTTTGGTGCACATGGGCTTTCTCTAGTTCTGGTGAGCAGGGGCTACTCTTTGTTGTGGTGCTCGGGCTTCTCATTGCAATGTCTTCTCTTGTTGCAGAGCACGGGCTCTAGGCGCAGGGGCTTCAGTAGTTGTGGCTCGCAGGCTCTAGAGCGCAGGCTCAGTAGTTGTGGTGCATAGGCTTAGTTCCTCCACAGCATGTGGGATCTTACCGGACCAGGGATCGAACCCTTGTCCCCTGCATTGGCAGACAGATTCTTAACCACTGCGCCACCAGGGAAGTCCCCATCATGTCAGTTTTTAAATTTTATGTGTTCATTTAGCCTGGAGGTTTTTCTTTACTTTTTTTTTATATATATTTATTTATTTATTTGGCTGTGCCAGGATCTTCATTGCTGCGTGCGGGATCTTTAGTTGCGGCATGCGAACTCTCAGTTGCGTCATGTGGGATCTAGTTCCCTGACCAGGGATCAATCCCGGGCCCCCTGTATTGGGAGCGCAGAGTCTTAGCCACTGGACCACCAGGGAAGCCCCTCTTTACTTTTTTTTTTTTAATAAATTTATTTATTTTATTTATTTATTATTTTTGGCTACATTGGGTCTTTGTTGCTGTGCGCGGGCTTTTCTGTAGTTGGGGTGCACGGGGGCTACTCTTCGTTGTGGTGCGCAGGCTTCTCATTGCAGGGGTTTCTCGTTGCAGAGCACGGGCTGTAGGCCCGCGGGCTCCGTAGTTGCAGCACACGGGCTCAGTAGTTGTGGCTTGCAGGCTCAGTAGTTGTGGCTTACGGGCTGTAGAGCACAGGCACAGTAGTTGTGGCTCACGGGCTTAGTTGCTCCGCGGCATGTGGGATCTTCCCAGACCAGGGCTCGAACCCGTGTCCCATGCACTGGCAGGTGGATTCCTAACCACTGCGCCACCAGGGAAGCCCCCTCTTTACTTTTTTTTTTTTCTTTACTTTTTGAATTATAAAATGTCTCTGGAACTGTTGAGATGAAATAATTAAAACTACCATTTTTCAATTATGAAGATACCCAGTTAAAACTGCCAATCATATGTAAAGCATATCCTTATAGAACATGAGGTCTTATATCTCACCATAAGAAATTCTTTCCCAGGTCTTACTCCTATTTTTTAGTAGCAACGGGTGATTTGATTAGGAATAACCAGATCCCCTAGGCTAACGTCAAGTGGAAGATTGCATAATAAGTACAGAATCATTTTAATTTTCTTTGGCACATGTTCCTTACTACTGCTTTGAAATTTCTGTTATTCTGTGTTTCTTAGTTTTTATTCATATCCTCTAAATTAGTGTTAATTTTGATTTAATGAACCTATTGCTTTGTTGAACGGAATATAGCTTTGCCCAATCTTAGGAGCTCTCTTTGTTCCTAAAAGAAAAAGAGCCCTTAGTGGTTCAGTCATGTTTGAATGCTTACCTCCACCTGCCTTTGTAAATTTGACTGGATTTATATACACTATCCCTTTCATTCACTTATAGCAAAAATGTGCCTTATATAGGCCAAGGTTTTTCATATTTTTATATATAACAATTTAACACTTATTTTTTAAAATCTCTTTTAACAGTATTTCAATTAGTAATTCAGTATCATTGAGCTGCAGTTTTTAAAAGAATAATGACCAGAGTTTTCATTAATTATAACCCTAATCATTACTCCATTGTCTACTGCAAAAATATTCTTCACCTTTGTCAGGGTCTTAAAGCTTTACAAGGGCTAGAAACTAAGCTCTTCTTTTACCTCTTGTAAAAATAATGCGTGTTACTTATAATTCAATTGTTTTTCATCATAGAAGTGCAAAATGAACTCTGAACCACAGCTGCAATCTTTTTCCTTTAGGACACACTGCCAGTATCCTTAATAGGTAAAAACTACCCACAAAAACTGGCAAAGCATAAAAATTGTTGTAAACATTGTAAATATTCCCTAGCATTATGGAGATCAAGGTTGAAGTCTTACTGAAAGTAGAAATGGGGATACAAGAATGCATTACTATTTTTTCTCATCATCACAGAGTAAATGTTCACACCTAGTTCTGTAAATATTTGATAAGATCAGTGAAAGGATTTTTTTTATTTTATTTTTTATTTATTTATTTTAAAGCTACCTTCTTTTTTAAAAATTTTATTTATTTGTTTTATTATTTATCTTTTGGTTGTGTTGGGTCTTCATTGCTGTGTGCAGGCTTTCTCTAGTTGCGGCGAGCAGGGCCTACTCTTCATTGCGGTGCGCAGGCTTCTCATTGCGGAGGCTTCTTGTTGCAGAGCACCGGTTCTAGGTGCGCGGGCTTCAGTAGTTTAGGTGCGCGGGCTTCAGTAGTTAAGGTGCACGGGCTTAGCCGCTCTGTGGCGTGTGGGATCTTCCCGGACCAGGGCTCGAACCCATGTCCCCTGCATTGGCAGGCGGATTCTTAACCACTGCGCCTTGGGAAGTCCCGAGGGATTTTTTTTTTTTTTTTAATTTTTATTTATTTATTTATGGCTGTGTTGGGTCTTCGTTTTCTGTGCGAGGGCTTTCTCTAGTTGTGGCAAGCGGGGTCCACTCTTCATCGCGGTGCGCGGGCCTCTCACCGTCGCGGCCTCTCTTGCTGCGGAGCACAGGCTCCAGACGCGCAGGCTCAGTAATTGTGGCTCACGGACCCAGCTGCTCCGCGGCATGTGGGATCCTCCCAGACCAGGGCTCGAACCCCTGTACCCTGCATTGGCAGGCAGACTCCCAACCACTGCGCCACCAGGGAAGCCCCCCGAGGATTTTTTTTTTAAATCTTGTTAAATTTTTAAGAGTACTTAGAACTTTAATTAAAAAAATTTTTTTCTTAATTACAGAACCTCATTCTGGGGAGTAAAACCAACTGGGCAGAGGATCCTGCCCTTAAGGAAACTGTTCTGCAGCTTGAGAAGAATCTCACCACGATTCAATAAGAATTCTATTTTGACATTTTTTTTGTTTCTGTCTTTAATGTCATTTAAATTGCAAATTTCAAGTGAAATGCTTTTCAGTGTTTTTGGAACTGTTCTAATACTGCAATTTTTTTTTAGCTTAACAGTGTTACATGGAATTTACTGCTTTAAAGATGATAAAGTGACTGGCATAATCTAAAAGAATCTGAAAATCTTAGCCTTGGAAGGGTCCCAAAAGATAACTAGTCCAGCTTTCCACTGAATGTGGACTTTTTTTTTTTACAACATTCCTGGAAGTCCCAACTCTCATTTGGAATACTTCTCTGTATTTGTTTGTCAACCAAAATATTGGAAAGTTAGAAAAGCATATCCACATCTTTATTTTTTTCAACTGTCAATTGTATTTTATTCAAATAAATCTCATTTTAGTTCTATCTCACTAGAGATTTTCTTTTGCCTTTTTTTAAAAAATTTGCGATATAATTGATATATAACATTGTGTAAGTTTAAGATGTACAACATGTTGATTTGACCACCATGGCATTAGCTAACACCTCCATCGTGTTACATAATTATCATTTCTTTATCATGGTGAGAATATTTAAGATTACCCTCTTAGTAACTTTGAAGTATGTAATATAGTATTTTTAACTAGAATCACAGTGCGGTACATTATATCTACAAAATTTATTCATCTTCTAACTGCAAGTTTGTACCCTTTGACCACCATTTCCCCAGTTCTCTCACTCCCCCATCCGCATTTTTAGACAGACACCCAAATAAAGCACCTCAATCATGAAAAAGAAAGAAAAAGAAAAACATATTCAAAATGTTAACAGTTGTGGTTATTATAGAAAAATTGTGACTTTTTTCTTTTGTATTTTTATGTTTATCGTGCATTACTTTTATAAGTTAAAAAATAAAAAGAATAAATATTATTCTGTCTTATTAAAAAATAGAACTTGCCACCTTTTATAGAATCCAATTCCATTTTTGGAAAACTAATTGGAGCTCTTTATTAATTTGGAGCTGTTGATAATTTTTATAGACAATGTAGTGTTTTCAACATTCTTTTAAGATGGACTTTAAGGGATCCCTGCTCAGGGAACTAGATCCCACATGCATGCCGCAACTAAGAATTTGCATGCCACAACTAAGGAGCCGGTGAGCTGCCACTAAGGAGCCCGCCTGCCTCAACTAAGACCCGGCACAACCAAATAAATAAATAAATAAATATTTTTAAAAAATTGCTCTAGTTGAAAAAGACATAATGACGTTAAAAAAAAAAGAAGGACTTTAAACTGGAAAAGATGCACTGCAGTGGATAATAGCATTTGAAATCTGTTCTTTAGATCAATAACAAAAATAAAGAGATTTGAATTCTAAAAACCTTTCTTTGGAGTATTTATAGTTTTGCTTCATTTGTTTTGATAAATCATAATTTATGTGTAGTTTTTTAATTTTATGTGTAGTTACTCTTTTTGCCACAGTGTATTCTTGGAAATGGTCCACATGAATTATAAAACAAGTTGTATTTTTCTCATAGAAAAACATCCTGGAAAATACCTTCCTGATCCAAAGATACAACATTAAATAAATCATAGATGCACGCTTTATTAGTGAATCCCAACTCAAAGGGTTACCACCATCCTCAGAAAAACTTTCTGCATTTTCCTAAGATTTTATTGTCCTGTTGTGTGCTCCCTCTTAAAGCCCAGCTCTGAGGGAGAAGTTGTATTAGTTAGCTTTCTTGGAAATCATGCTGAAAAACAACCTCAAATCTCAGTGGCTTATAACAAACATATTCTCTGTTGGATCCATGGTTTGGCTGATCATTCTAGGACCCAGGCTGAGGGAGCAGCCACTATCTGAAACACATGCTCATGGCTTATGAGGCCAAGTCAAATTACACAAGCACATTTCGTTTCTACTTGGAAGAGGTATACATTATTTCCACCCAGGTTCCACTCAAGCTCAACATCACTGGGGCAGGAAAGTATACTCCCACAGCAGGGAAGTGCTGGGGAAAGCAATGGATATTTGCTGAAAAGAATACAGTCTACCACAGCCTGCTACCTTGGTCTTAAATATTAACTTCCCTTCTGCATGTAAAAGATGCACCTCTCCCCAAAGAAGGTAAGCTAACAATGTCATCTAGTCATACCAGTTTCAAAGAGTCTTCACATTATTTCAGATGTAGCTCTTCCTGATCTGGAGACCTATGAACTGAAAAGACAAGCTATACTGCTTCACACAGCCAGCAAACAATAGTGGAGAAGGACTGTAGCAATTCTGAAATATTGCTTGGCAGGTAATAGGAGGTGCCCTTTCCTAGGGGACAGGGAACACCTTTGGATTTGGCTCTCTGGAAGCAGTTCTTTATCTGTGGTTCTTCATTCTGCCCTTTGGGAGGTTCTCCCTATCCATTACTAACTTTGGCCATATCTGAAGAGGGCATTAGAGATTATGCCTATCTGAACAGCTTTCTTAGTTGGGGACCCAAATATCTTTTTACATCTCAAATAGTCACAGTCTTAAAATCCAGGCTAGTGGTGCTTTTGCGAATACATTTTTCTTAAAAATGGTGGTGGTGGTGATGGTTGTTTTGGTTGGTTGTTTCATCATATCAAACTATGATTTACCAGCTGACTGGTTTTATAAATAAAGTTTTATTGGAACAAAGCCACACTCATAGGTATACATATCATCTATGGCTGCTTTCCCTCTACAATAGCATACGCTGGTCCCCTGCTTATGATGGTTCAGCTTAGGATTTTTCAGCTCTGTGATGGTGCAAAAGCTATATGCATTTAGTAGAAACCATACTTTGAATTTTGAATTTTGATCTTTTCCTGGGCTAACAATACTCTCATGATGCTGGGCCGCAGCAGCGAGCCACATCTGTCAGCCACACAGTCACAGAGGCAAACAACCAATATACTTAGAACCATTCTGTTTTTTTTTTTTAATAAATTTATTTATTTATTTATTTATTTTTGGCTGTGTTGGGTCTTCGTTTCTGTGCGAGGGCTTTCTCCAGTTGCGGCGAGCGAGGGCCCACTCTTCATTGCGGTGCGCGGGCCTCTCACTGTCGCGGCCTCTCCCGTTGCGGAGCACAGGCTCCAGACGCGCAGGCTCAGTAGTTGTGGCTCACGGGCCCAGCTGCTTTGCGGCATATGGGATCTTCCCAGACCAGACCAGGGCTCGAACCCGTGTCCCCTGCATTGGCAGGCAGATTCTCAACCACTGCGCCACCAGGGAAGCCCAATCATTCTGTTTTTCACTTTCAGTACAGTAGTCAATAAGTTACATGACATTTTCAACACTTTATTATAAAATAGGCTGTGTTAGATGATTTTGCCCAACTGTAGGTTAATGTAAGTGTTCTGAGCACATTTAAGGTTAGGTGTATTGGGACTTCCCTGGCGGTCCAGTGGTTAAGGCTTCACCTTCCAATGCAGGGAGTGCTGGTTCAATCCCTGGTCAGGGAACTAAGATCCCACATACCTCACAGCCAAAAAGCCAAAACATAAAACAGAAGCAATATTGTAACAAATTCAATAAAGACTTTAAAAAAATACATTAAATAAAAGGGTTAGGTGTATTAAATTCATTTTGACTTAGGATCTTTTCAACTTAGGATAGTTTATTGGGACGTAATCCCATCATAAGGAAGATCTCTAGTTGAATGATTGAGTAGCTGCAATAGATTATATGCACCCCCTAACCTCTTCTTAACAGTCATTGACTTGAAGGAACCAGTTACCCTGTAGAAAGTTCTCTATTCTGATTAGTCTGATTGCTTCCTAGTAGTTTAGGTAGCTTGTTTCACCTCTGTATTCCTGTAAATCAGAAGTCAGATCTAAGTGCTTTTTTTTTTTAAATTTATTTATTTATGGCTGTGTTGGGTCTTCATTTCTGTGCGAGGGCTTTCTCCAGTTGTGGCAAGTGGGGGCCACTCTTCATTGCGGTGCGCGGGCCTTTCACTGTCGTGGCCTCTCTTGTTGCGGAGCACAGGCTCCAGACGCACAAGCTCAGTAGTTGTGGCTCACGGGCCTAGATGCTCCGCGGCATGTGGGATCTTCCCAGACCAGGGCTCGAACCCGTGTCCCCTGCATTGGCAGGCAGATTCTCAACCACTGCGCCACCAGGGAAGCCCCCTAAGTGCTTTATTAAAGTAGTTTCAAATTTTTTTTATCAAGAAAATTCACAAGTTGTTCTGGGTACTTTGTATTGCATCACATCAGGAAGCTGTCATGCACAATGAGTTCTATCTACCTAACAGATGTACAGCAAATGTCAGGAACAAGGTACATGGAACAAGAAAGGAGTCAAAGGCCAGATAAGACAGGGACGTTAAGACACAGTATAAGGTAGAATCAGATGGTGTGCTCCACAGGTCCATGAAAATAGTCAAATAATAGCATTCAGGATATAGACTTTTGACTGAAAGAAAAATGCACAATGTAAGAGCTGTGAGTTGTTTTATTCAGTGTCCTACTGAGGACTAGGAGACAGCCTCTCAGATGCTCTGAGGAACTGCTCCGAAGAGGTAGGGGGACAGGCCAATTATATATGTGACTTTGGCTAATAAGTATGTGCAATCCAGTATACATCTCAGTAGAAGGTTACTGCTAGTCAAGAGGAAGAGGTACGCCAGTTAAGGATTTTAGTGCTTTTCTAAGTATGGGAGGATGCAAGAATCCAGAATCACAAAAAAAATTTCCTGAAATATATCTAACTAAGGGGCTGTTTTGCCTGTTCTCCTAAAGCACAGAGTGCCTCCTCCTGTTCTTTGTTCTGAATTCCTTTCAGGGTGTACTGTAGGTCAGCTATTGCAGTGGCTAATGACTTGATCCTTGTAGAACTGGAGGGTGGGCAATATTGTTTTACAAGACAACAATCATGAGACTTGCATGGGATGAGTAATAAATGATGTGATGACAGGAGGGTGATTGAACTGAGCAGCAGGAAGATAAGATAGGATTTGGTTTGCTGCCTCAGCTTCAGCTACTTTTATCATCTTCATCCCAGAAAGAACTAATCAAGAAGGGGCCTGGATGAGAATTCTGTGGAGTATGAATGCCAACACTTACAAATAAATCCACAAGTAGAGAAAAGTCAGAGCATTTTCCTGGCAGTCTTCTCAAACAAAATTCATACCAATATGACCAGTAATTTGTACTGCATTTGACATTTTCTGAATTTATCATCAGGTATTCCCAGGAAACTTCTTGGTATTACAGGACTTGGAAAGTTTATCTTTTAGTAAAATCTCTAGACATATATACACTAATATGTATAAAATAGATAACTAATAAGAACCTGCTGTATAAAAATATAAAATAAACTTCAAAAAAAAAAAATCTCAGGCTTCCCTGGTGGCGCAGTGGTTAAGAATCCACCTGCCAATGAAGGGGACACGGGTTTGAGCCCTGGTCCGGGAAGATCCCCCATGCCACAGAGCAACTAGGCCCATGTGCCACAACTACTGAGCCTGCGCTCTAGAGCCTGCAAGCCACAACTATTGAGCCCGCGTGCCACAACTACTGAAGCCCGTGCACCTAGAGCCCGTGCTCCACAAAAAGAGAAGCCACCGCAGTGAGAAGCCCATGCACCGCAGTGAAGAGTAGCTCCCGCTCGCCACAACTAGAGAACGCAGGTGCGCAGCAACGAAGACCCAACGCAGCCAAAAATAAATGAATAAAAAATAATATAATTTTTTTAAAAAATCTCTAAATCATGGGAATTATTTGCCCATTTTCTTCATCTCTTTCTTAAGTATAATCATAAAGGAAAATGACAAATATTTATTTTATTTAGAAAAGTAGCCAATAAATTCTCTCTTAAATGACCAGAATGAGAATCTAATATTGTAGATTTTCACATAGAAACTTGCTGTTTCTCTGAATGTAAATGAAAAGTCTGTGTACTAGGAATCTAAGCTGCTGTTGCTTTTGAGCTTACCCCCCCCCCAGCTTTATTGAGGTCATTGACAAATAAAATTGTAAAATATTTAAAGTTTTCAATGTGATGATTTGTTATATGTATACATTGTGAAAGGATTCCCACAATCCAGTTAACACATCCATCACCTCACATATTTACCTTTTTTTTCTTTTCTTTTTTTTTGGTGAGAACATTTAAGTTCTACTCTCTTAGTAAATTTCAATCGTACAATACAGTGTCATCAAGTATAGTCACCATTTTTGAACTTTAAAAACACATTAGTTTATCTGGTTTCGGCAATGGTGACTTTAAAAAAAAATTTTTTTTAATACACTTTATTTTTTAAAGCAGTTTTAGGTTCACAGCAAAATGGTGCAGAAAATCCAGAGAGTTCCCGTATACCTACTTCCCGCACACAGGCACAACTTTCCCCCACTGTCACCATCCTCCACTAGAGCGGTACATTTGTTACAACTGAACCCTAACATTAACATGTCATTATCACCCAAGGGTTGTATATTCTATGAGTTTTGACAAATGTATAATGACATGTACCCACCATTATAGTATCATACAGAATAGTTTCACTGTCCTAAAAATCCCCTGTGTTCTGCCTATTTGTCCCTCCCTCTCCCCAACCCCTGGCAACCACTGATATTTTAAGTGTCTCCATAGTTTTGCCTTTTCCAGAGTGTCATATAGTTGGAGTCATTCAGTATGTAGTTTTTTCGAGTACCATCTTTACTCCCACTGTCGATGAAAATTCAATTAACTATTCAGTTAGTTGATATTCAATTAACTATCAAGATAAGAGGGGGGGGAAAAAAGGAATTTTATTCAAGCCAAACTGAGGATTATAATCCAGGTAGCAGATTCTCAGAAAGCTCTGAGAACTTTTCCGCCTGTTAGAAGTCTAAGGCACAGTCATACATTTTTGAGACAAAGGATTGTACATCAAAATGACAAACTGATATTTTACATAAAGTTCACCAAGCATATATAAACCAGGTGAGCAGCAAGTCACCGTGACTCCCTACAGAGCTGGGAAAGAAGGCTATTGTTTTAAGTTACATTGCTAGCGTCAGAACTTTGCAGTTGAGCAAGTGCTCCCATGTTTGATGAGCTCTGGTTAATGTGTAATGCAGATGCACAGCGCACATTAGGGAGGGAGGAGGCCCAAAGGGACACACAGAATTTTATGTTTAATTTTTCTTGTCCTGTCTTAAAATACAAGTTTCATTTCATCACCACCAACGATATACATTAGTGCCTCTTTCCCTACAGCCTCCCCAGATCATATTGTCCAAATCTGTCTGTTGGCCAATTTGACAGATTGAAAATAGCGTTTCAGTGTAGTTTAAATTTTTCTTTAAGGGAGGTTGAATGTCTTTTAACGTTTTTAAGGGCAATTTGTGTTTCTTTTCTGTAATTTACCCGTTCATGTGCTTTGCCCATTTAACCACTTTATCAATCTGATTTTAGAATACGTGCTGCTAAAACAAGCTTTGAAAGCTTTAAAAAAAAAAAAAAAGATTCCTGGTGTCCTCCACACACATACTGAATCAGAAGGGCCCATATTTAGGCTCAAGAACCCTCCTAGATTTAGAAACCACTGACCTAGATTATCAAAACAAATTTGTCACTCTAAATATTTACAATAGTGTAAGGCTACATTACCTACAAAGTTAAATGGCTGCAACATATTGTGTATTAAAATTTTTTAACATTGTAAACATTAATATTTACCATAGAATTTAATATAACGTGGGGGAATGATATGGATGGCTCATGTTCCAAAAAGAAAAACTTGAACTTCTGAGTTTTCTCAAACTCGAAGTAGGCAGCAGTTTAATATCAGGACTAATGGTAGAGAAAGGAATCAGAATACCAAATCGAGAAATGTTAATAAGCAACGGGAATTAATACAACATTGTAAAACAACAACACTTCAATAAAAAAAAAAAAAAGCAACGGAGTATTAGGTGGCCTTGTATGGACCCGGAACTGACCACTCTTTCTGAGTTTGCTTCTTACTCCTAAACTTTAACAAGATTGTTCGTTTTAGGAAGACTCAAGGATTTACATTACTTATTTGGTTTCAGATTAAATTTTGGACTACACTGAAACTGGAAACTGGCTATCTGGAGAAGAAACGGTCCCAGATCACTCATAGGCCGGTGAACAAAATAAATACAATACCACAAACCTTCGTCTGCAAAACGAAGCAATGGGAAACATCTGGGTCAGTTCCCAGGCAGGAAGAGAGGAGGGGCGGTGTCACGTACAAGTGGGTGGGGCTAGCTCCGCAGTGGAGGAGTGTCTCTCCCGAGCGCCCGCTCCTCCTCCGTGACGTCACAGGTAGAGCCCGCCCCCAGCCGCCCAGGACTCCTGTTATAGCCGCTGCTCGCTAGGGCCCCGGAAGCTGCCCCTCTCGGGGGTCATGATGGGCAGTAAGATGGCGTCTGCCAGCAGGGTCGTTCAGGTAAGGAGACTCGGTTGCCTTTCCGCGCCGTAGGCAGTAGAGACGGTGCTGACTGTAGCACCGGCGCTGGGGAGGAAAGGCGGTGGTGGAGACTGCTCGGTGACCACGGCCCTGCGTAGGGCCAGTAGCGGCTTCCCGGGGTGTATGTGAGAATTGGACCTTGAGCTCGTTGGGTCGGGCAGTGAGCCGGGGACCGCAGCTGAGGGTTCGAGCCAGGTCGCGGGAGTGCATCTCAGCAGGTAGGCACGTAGCTGTTCCGAAGTCCCTGGACTGCCCTCCACCGGGACCTCGTTAGCCTGTTAGGAGTCTGCAGGCTTGGCTGTCCTGGCAATATCCTGGCCAATCAGCGACCAGTATTGTCTGTGTTGTCGCGGATCAGCCAATCGGAAGGAAGGCGGTAGCGTTGAGTGAAAGGAAGCGAACCCTGCGTCTGACCTGGCGTCCCTTCAAGGTCTTGGAAATGGCCAGAGAACTGGCCCCGCGGGCTGCGTCCTCGCCGTCCTCGCGGAGGCGGGTTCTCCCCCACCAACCAGCGTCTCGTTACAGGCTGGATGGGGGAGAATGGAAAAAATACATATTTAAGTTTATCTGTAATATATGTCTTAGTGTTGGTTTCCTAAGCTTTTTTCCCCTGAATTTAGATTGGCGCTAGAGGAACTTTATTGTTAAAACACACATCAATTACTAACTCCTGACAGCTTTTGTTTTTGCTTCTCCAACTGTGATCTCTAGCTTAAATAGGAGAGGTAAAATTGGTATTAAAAAAAAAAAAATTGGTATATAATGGGCCACAATCTCCACTTTTGTGGTTGTTTTACACGAGTTTTTTTTCAACTCTTAAAGTGTATTATTGTACAATTAACTTTTAACTTTGACACGAGAAGTGCATTTCCCTTTGCACATCTCTTAAAAGACCTTTTCTTAAAGTTATTTCGCTCTGAAAGAGAATCCTAGATCCCAGTCTTTGCTCCCATTGCAACGAATGATCCTCACTTACTCATTCAACGGGTAGTTATTCAGCGTTAAAGATGCTGTGAGGACAGAACATCCGACAAAGGACTGGTATCCATAACAGATAATTATATATATCCATAATATATAGCCCAGTTTTTAAAATGGGTAAGAAAAACTTGATATTGCACAAAGCAAGATATTCAAATGAGCACTAAGCCAATGAAAAGATACTCAACATCATTACTTGCCAGGAAAATGCAAATTAAAACCAGGAAGTACTACCACACCCACCAAAATTATTTTAAAAAACTGACAATACCAAGTGGTGATGAGAACATGAAGCACCTGAAACTCTCATACAATGCTGGTGGGAATATAAAATGGTACAGTCACTTTGGAAAACTTTTGTGGGCCTCTAATACTAGTTAAACATACCTACCCTGTGTCCAAGCAGTTTTTCTCATAGGTTTATATCCCAGAGAAATGAGTGCATATACCTATTTAAAAAACTATATAAAAATGTTCATAGTTGTTTTATTAATAATAACCCCTAAACCAGAAATTATCCAAATGTCCATTAGCAAGATAAGGTGTGGTAGATTTGTTAAAATGGAACAGTACCCAGCATTAATGAAGAACTTACTATTGATATATGCAACAACAAAAAAAAGATGCTGTGAGGTATACAGTAAGAAATGGTCTGTCTCCTTTTAACAAAGCTGCAAAGACTTGTATTCAGGTTCATAATACAAAGCAGTATGTGCTGACATGTAATAATTACATGTTAACATTAGCAAAATGTATTGAGTACTTCTGTGCCAGGCCTATACTCAGTGCTGAGACTGCAGTGCCAACAAGACAATACATGGTGCCTCCACAGAGCTTAGAACTTGGCTGTTGATTGGTGTCTTGAAGAAAGAGTAGTATTTCAACAGGCTGGCACAAACTGATAGGAATTCACAAAGCATAGTGTCACCATTAAGTAGAGGGATTTGGCTGGACCACAGGGTATTCAAAAGTAATTTTAGAAGAGTAATTTATAGGTGTTCATTAAATGCCTGCTAAATGCCAAGCAGGGGCTTCCCTGGTGGTGCAGTGGCTAAGAATCCGCCTGCCAGTGCAGGGGACACAGGTTCAAGCCCTGGTCCAGGGAGATCCCACATGCTGCGGAGCAACTGAGCCCGTGCACTACAACTACTGAGCCTGCTCTCTACAGCCTGTGATCCACAACTACTGAGCCCGCGTGCCACAACTACTGAAGCCTGTGTGTCTAGAGCCCGTGCTCCACAACAAGAGAAGACACCGCAACAAGAAGCCCGTGCACCACAATGAAGAGTAGCCCCCACTCAACACAACTAGAGAAAGCCCGCGTGCAGCAACGAAGACCCAACGCAGCCAAAGATAAATGCATAAATAAATTTATTTAAAAATAATAATAATAAAATAAATGCCAAGCAGTATATATTTGATATGTTTGGGATGATGCAATAGTAGAAAGGAGATAGTTAATCATTTAGGAAATTGTTTGGCTGCATGAGACACAGGGGAAGAAGATAAGTGGTTGGATTAATTCAGGGTTTGAGCTTTACAGGTGAGGTGAAAGTAAACCTCCAGCAAGGCAGTTGAGAGTGCTAAGAGATTTTTGAATGGACTGTAGGTTCTAGGCTAGATGAGAAAGGAAGTAAAGTCAGGATGGAACCAATTGACTGGGAGAAAAGGGAACGATAAAGGAAATGAAGGGCTTGCTGGAACTGATGGTGGGAAATAACAGAGAAGAGAGTTGTAAGTTAAAAGGTTGTAGTTGAGTTTAGATTTTAGATTAAGAGTTTAGGGATGGTACAGTTCTGAACTCAGTAAAGAATTAAGAGTAGGGCTTCCCTGGTGGCGCAGTGGTTGAGAATCCGCCTGCAAATGCAGGGGACACGGGTTCGATCCCTGGTCCGGGAAGATCCCACATGCCACGGAGCCACAGAGCCCATGTGCCACAACTACTGAGCCTGCGCTCTAGAGCCAGTGCGCCACAACTACCAAACCTGCGTGCTGCAACTACTGAAGCCCGTGTGCCTAGAGCCCGTGCTCTGCAACAAGAGAAGCCACCACAGTGAGAAGCCCATGCACTGCAACGAAGAGTAGCCCCCGCTCGCCGCAACTAGAGAAAGCTCACAAGAGCAGTAACGAAGACCCAAAGCAGCCAAAAATAAATAAATAAAATAAATAAATTTATTTTTAAAAAAAAGAATTAAGAGTAAAAGAAAAGAACCTTTCAGGAATAGATGCTAAACTGGAAAGAATATAAAGGTCAATAGGCAACTTGGAAGTTTTGCTAAAGGAAATAGTGGAGGAAAGGAGAAAAATGATTTTTTTTAAAAGTCACAGATAATGAATGAGGCCTACGCAGGTCCCAACCTGTCCGTGGTTTGGGGTTGCTATCTGCCTCATAAAGCAAAGTAGAGGGTTTGTCTTCTGGGAAGACAAGAGTTGTCTTCTCCTCTAAAAAAGCCTCTTACATAGTTGGCTTTGGCATCTTCCAGGAATAGTAGGGCAGGGATTGAGGCCTCATGAGGCTCGGTTTTTAGTTGAGGTAGAGAGAGGAGATGGTGGTTATAACCAGAAAGTCCAGAGTGGAGTGTTACCTCCAGAACTCGTCACTGTTAACTCTGCCTGGGCTTCATGAATCATAGAAGTGGATTCCTTAATAGAATAATAGTTTCCAAAAGAAATCACTGATAATGAAAAAAGATGAAAGGGATTCAGAGAAAATCATAGAAGTAGATAAAGACAAGACGATGCAACTTTTGTATAATAAGTAGTCTCTGAAAAAGTGAAAGTAGATAGAGTTGACCAAGTCTCAAAACCTATAATTTAATAAAACTTTCCTGGTACAAAAGAAGACTTAAAGTTATACCTTGTAGTTGAGAGATTTGATCCAGTATGTTTGATTAATGAGTACATTCTAGTAAAATCATTAAATTTTAAAGAAAAAATTATTTGGTGATCCAAGCGACAAGACCAAGCACTTAAAAGAGAATGGAAGTTATCAGAGTTTTCAACAATAATACTTCATTAAGGAAAACATGTGGATAACATATTTAAGGTAGTTAAAGAAAATGTGAACCAAAGCTTTATCTAGCTACATTGACCTTCAAGTGTAAAGGCCACAAACTCTTCTAAACCTTTAATAACTCAGGGAATATTGTTCCCTGAAGCTCTTCTTACAGCTCTCACAGAGAATGAGCTTCAGACAACTAAGAAATACTTATTTGTACTTGTGGCTGTTTTAATATAGGAACTGGGTATAAGCACTGAATGTATTTAACTATAGAACTAAGACTAAATGATGCAGATAAGGGAGAAAGACTTGTTGGTAATATTATTTTTTTTGACAGTATAGATCTAATAAAACTTTTAAAATGGAGGGAATAAGGGGAAGAGTATACAGAAGGTAGAATAAACTTGCTAATTGCCTCTGGTTATTAAATGGTAGTAAAAGATGGGGAGGGAAGGCAGAGAAGAGATTACCATCAACTCCTTTCATTCTTTCTCATAATAGTGAACCAACAGATAGTATCTCAGAAATGGGCAACTAAGAGTATTATCTAAAGGTAGCAACATAACATAAACATTATACAAAAGTACAAATCTTTCCAAATACCAAAAAACAAAACAACAAACCCCACAAATGAAAGCAAAGAAAAAGATCATATGACAAAAGACTTTATATTTAAATAATCATATAATGATATGACAGAAAATACACCAAACTTGTGAGTTATATCTATAAATTTAAATGGTCTAACTGCCCTTTTAAAAGTATTCTCAGATTAGCCAACAAATGAATATTCAATGCTATGCTATATATGAGGCACAGCTAAAACTAAGAGACTTAGAAAGGTAGAAATAACAGGATAGTCAACTGATCTTTGACAAAGAAGCAAAGGCAATACAATAGAGAAAAGATAGTCTTTTCAATAAATGGTGCTGGAACAACTAGACATCCACTTGCAAAACATGAATCTAGATACAGACCTTATACCCTTCACAAAAATTAACTCAGAATGGATCATAGGCCTGTATGTAAAGTGGAAAACTATAAAACTTCTAGAAGATAACAGAGAAGAAAACTTAGATGATCTGGGGTTTGGCAGTGACTTCTTAAATACAACACCAAATGCACAGTCCATGAAAGAAATAATTGATAAACTGGATGTCATTAAAATTAAAAACTTTTGGTCTGCAAAAGACGCTGAAGAGAATGAGAAGACAAGCCACAGATTGGGAGAAAATATTTGCAAAAAGAATATCTAATAAAGGATGTTATTCAAGATATATAAAGAACTCTTAAAAGTTGCCTGGTGGCACAGTGGTTAAGAATCCGCCTGCCAATGCAGGGGACACGGGTTCGAGCCCTGGTCTGGGAAGATCCCATATGCCATGGAGGAGCTAAGCCCGTGCACCACAGCTACTGAGCCTGCGCTCTAGAGCCCACGAACCATAACTACTGAAGCTCATACTCCCTAGAGCATGTGCTCCGCAACAAGAGAAGCCACCGCAGTGAGGAGCCCGCGCTCACCTGCAACTAGAGGAAGCCCGCTCACAGCAACAAGGGCCCAACGCAGCCAAAAATAATAAATAAATTTATAAAAAAAAAAAAAAAGTCAACGATAAAAACAGCCTGACTAAGAAATGGGCAAAAGAGCTGAACAAACACCTCATCAAAGAAGATATACAGATGACAATCATATGAAAAGATGTTCAACATCATAGTCATTAGGGAATTAATTTCAAATTAAAACAACAGTAAGACACCTCTATATACCTATTAGAATGGCTGAAACCCAGAATACTGACACCACCAAGTGCTGACAAGGAAGTGGAGCAATGGGAACTCTCATTCACTGCTGTTGAGAATGCAAAGTGCTACAGCCACTTCGGAAGGCAGTTTGGCAGTTTCTTACACAACTAAACATGCTTTTACCATATGGTTGAACAGTCACACTTTTACCCAAATGAATTGAAAACTTACGTCCAAACAAAAACCTGCACATGGATGTTTATAGCAGCTTCATTTATAATTGCCAAAACTTGGAAACAACCAAGATGTCTTTCAGTAGGTGAATGGATAAATAAACTGGTACATCCAAACAATGTAATATTATTCAATACAATATTATATTATTGTAATATTATTATATAATTATATATTTGTATATTATACAAATGTAATTTGTAATGTTATTTCAAAAAGAAATAAACTACCAAGCCAGGAAAAAACATGGAAGAAACATACATGTGTCTTACTAAATGAAAGAAGCCAATCTGAAAAGGCTACATGCTGTATGATTCCATCTGCATGACATTCTGGAAAAGGCAAAACTATGGAGACAGTAAACAGATCAGTGGTTGCCAGAGATTGGGGAATGAAGGGATGAGCAGGCAGAACACAGAAGATGCTATAATAGTGAATATGTCATTGTACATTTGTCAAAACCCTTAGAATGTACAACACCAAGAATGAACTCTAACGTAAAACTTTGGGTGATAATGACATGTTAATATAGTTTCATCATTTGTAACAAATAGAATACTCTGGTGGGAGATGTCCATAGTGAGGAAGGCTGGGGGGGTGGGGTGAGTGGGGGCGGTGCCCAGTGGTATATGAGAACTGGAAGAAGATTGGAAACGACTCAAATTAACAACCCAAATTAACAGGGGGCTGGTTGAATAAACTCATGGCATTTATCATGACTTCCTACTGATTCCCTCAGATTCCAGTCTTAACACTACAGTATTCTTCCTTGCCTTCCCTCATCCCATATTTGTATTTTCTTTCTCTCACAGGGAAATCCCTGCCTTCCCCAACCATCAATATATGTATATACTCATTTGCTTAGTCCTACAATATATACAAAACGTATAGCTATATCTATACAACCAACCTACTAAGTAAAAAGTTAAAGATTTCTTTGTATTTCTTTTTGTCTTTAGACTGAAGGTATATAGTCCAAGCACTATGAAAGTTATTTGGATTAGCTTTTTTTTCCTTAGTTATAAGCTGCTCAACTAATTGACAGACTTGTTTCTCTTTGTATTTACATTTAGAGTTTTAAAAAGACAATTTTGAGATAGGAAAATTTGAGCATAGCTAAATAATAGATGATATTAAAGAATTATTTTTGTTAAGTGTGGGAAAAGTATTGGGATTATGGTTTAACCAAAATCCTTTTCTGTTAGTGATACATGTAGATGGTATTAACAGATGAGATGAGATGACTGGGATTTGTTTAATGGGGGAAGGGTTGATGAAATAAGATTGATTACTGTTGAAATTGTGTGATGTGTTTATCAGGGTTTATTTTACTACTCTGTCTACTTTTATGTATTTTTAAAATTTTCTCTTAAAAAGGGGGGATACCAAACTGTGGGAATTTAATCTATATGGGCATATTACCATATTTTTAAGTGTACAAAAGCAATGTTGAAATGGCTTCTTTCTCTCTGGTGTATGTACATTTGTTTAAGTGTGTATATACATACTTACATACCTATACAGTTAGCCCTTACTTACAAATGGTCTATTCACTCATTTGTCAAATGTTTGCTGAGCATTTACTACGTACTGGCTACTGCTGCAGAAGTACTTAATTTTCCATCTCTGCCTTTCCAGGAGCTTTGCTCTCCTGTAATCATTGGCTCATTTACTGTCCTCTACACAATATTCTTAAGATGTTCAGGTTGCTGTGGAAACACAGGAGGAGTTTTTAAATCAGATTTAGGAATCGGGAATCTTCTTAGAGAGGAGTGACAGTTGAGCTGTTTTCAAAGATAAGCAGTCAGATGAAAGTGGAGGCATGGAAGCGGGTTGGGACCTGGGAGAGATTTCGTGGCAGAGCACACAAGCTGTAGATTGAATGCGGATGGAAATGGTATGAGGAGTTAGGGAAATGAAAAGTACTTCAGAATACTTGGAGTGAAAGGTACAGTGGTGGGGAATGAGGCTAGAGAGGTAGGGAGAGGCCTGATTATGATGGGCCTGTGTGTGCCAAATGCGAGTTTGAAGTTTATCCTGAAAAGCTTAGGACTATAGGAAGGAAAGAACAAGAAGCCTGGCTATGAAAAGAAACAGGTACTAGATGGAGTGAGAAGGTTTGTTTTTTAACACGAAAGATGTGAACATGCTTTTATGCTTAGGGAGACAACTATCTTCCAGCATTTTCTCACAGCAGCAGAATTATGGTGGTTAGTTTTCAGACCCATCCCTACAAGCCTATTTGCTTCTGTACTCATATAAAATGTGTAATGTTTAGTACATACATACAAATATATTGCAGATAAACACACACCTGTCTCACTAGTAACACAGCAACTTATAGATTACGTTAGTAAAAAATAGTGCTCTGTTTATTAGAGTCTCAGCATTTTATATATATTCAGATTTCATACTGAAAGTTCTGCTTAAGCTCCTCTGTAGCATTAACTGGAATTTTAGGGATAAAACATTAATACTCTTCAAATATCTTATTAAAAACAGTGTTCTAAATACATGTATTTCTATGGGTATAGGAAAAAGGCTGAAGTCAAGGGCTATCAAATGTTTAAATCTGTTTTATGTGGGTTTTGGCTTATAGTTGGTGTTTTCTTCTTTGTGCTTTTCTGTGTTTTTTCCAGATTTTTTACACAGAACATGTGTTACTTTTGTAGTCAGAAAAAGTATTTTTTTGATTACCTAATTTTCAATATCCTTTTTATCCTGCATATCCAGTATGCAGGGTGATTTAGAAGTCATGCAACATAAAATCCTTGTCACCTTATAGGGTTGTTTTGAGGTCAGTAGGCAGTACAGTAAAATATCTTGTGATGTATAAAGTACAAAGTTCTTATGAATATCAGATAAGATAATAGTTCATAGACTAGCTATCCTTGTTGGGAAAGAGTAAAATTTAAAATAGTAAAATTTAAAGTTGCTGTCAGGTACTCAGTTATTTAACAAAGGCATCTGCTTGTAGGGTTCATTAGATTATTTCTTATGTAGTAAATGAGGTTATTTTAGTGCTTCATTTCTTTTTCATGCATTTTATTTTTCCTTTAGGTAGTCAAGCCACATACTCCATTAATAAGGTTCCCTGACAGAAGAGACAATCCTAAACCCAATGGTAAGCTGTAGTTTATTTATACTAAAAAAATATGTACATGCAGATTTATACATGAATATTCTATTATACACAATATTTCTTATTTTAGAATCAGGTAGACAAGGTAGCGTAGATCACAATGGTACGTTAGGTTGCATTAACTAACTTTCTATTACCTCCTTGTAAAAAAGTAGTAACTTGACAGTAGATATTTCTGAATTTTTAATGATACTGTGTTTATATATGGGAATTTTTGTTCCACCTTCTGTCCTTCAGAAGAATCTCCCATGCTTATATTTGCAGAGATTATGATGAATAACCACCATTCCTATATTTCTCTCCCAGCTAACCTTCTTTTCTTTCATTCACTGATTTATCTGTTCATTCAGGCAGTAGATATTTCTTGGATTGCCTTAGAACTTAGCAATCATTGCCTATTAAAGTAACTGAAGATTCTGAACAAGTTCTGTTTTTCTCTTACTGCTCTGTCACTGTCTTTAATTATAAGATACTTGACCTTTAATTCAGGGAGAATTTTAACAAATTTTGTATGGATATTTTTAACTTATTGTAACTCTTGAAAAATTAAGATATAGGTGACAAACAAGTATGGAGAAAACAAATCTCATCTGCATTTACCAACTTTCTTATTCTTCATTGTATGGTATTACCTGTAATCTCTGCCATATGACAAAATTTAAGTAATGTAAGTTATCCATACGGGTTGAACTCCACTACCTAGAAATTTCATTATTTTATGAACTTATTCTTCAATTTAGTAATTCATTCACTTAAAACTACCTCATTTGCTTTAAAAAGAACTTTATGAAACTATATTATGAAACTATATATAGCTACCCAACTAAGTTACTCTATAATACTTAGCTCTTGGATTGTAATACTTATCATTTTAAGAATAACTTGATTATTTAATGATAGATAATTCAAAATAGTATTTTAAGACACTGAACAATTCCTCTATTTTTTTTTTTTCTAATTTCAGTGTCAGAAGTTCTGAGATCAGCAGGACTACCATCTCACTCTTCTTCAATTTCACAGCATTCTAAGGGAAGTAAATCGCCAGACTGGCTGATGCATCAGGGCCCACCAGACACTGCAGAGATAATAAAAACTTTACCTCAGAAGTACAGAAGGAAACCTGTATCTCAAGAAGAAATTGAATTTATCCAAGTACGTTGTTGCTCTTTATCCCAATACTGTGGAAAACACCTTAACGTTATTGGCTTTGGAGTTTCATATTGCTGATTTCCATGTTCTTCCCATTGTCTTGTCAAGGTGTGTCCATAGCTAAGACAGGGATGGTCATGTAGGCCTGGACTATGAGAAATAAACGATGTTCGAGCCCTCAGTAAATGTGCATGAAGGAATATATGTGTAGAAGTATAGTATGGTAAATAGCAAAATACATACACCCCATGGAAAAAAGCGCTTTAGGGTCCTCATTAATTTTTTTTAAATTAATTTATTTTTGGCTGCGTTGGGTCTTCGTTGCTGTGCACAGGCTTTCTCTAGTTGCGGCGAGCGGGGGCTACTCTTTGTTGCGGTGCGTGGGCTTCTCATTGCGGTGGCTTCTCTTGTTGTGGAGCACGGGCTCTAGGCGCACAGCCTTCAGTATTTGTGGCGCATGGACTCCGTAGTTGTGGCTTGCGGGCTCTAGAGCACAGGCTGAGCAGTCGTGGCGCATGGGCTTAGTTGCTTTGCAGCATGTGTGATCTTCCCGGACCAGGGCTCGGACCTGTGTCCCCTGCATCGGCAGGCAGATTCTTAACCACTGCGCCTCCAGGGAAGCCCCCTCATTGATTTTTTAGAGTGTAAAGGACCAAGAAATTTGAGGACCATTGATCTACGTCAACCTTGAGTCCCCTTCGGATCTGAAATTCTTTATAACATTGATAGGAGTGCCCAAAAGCTATGAAAAATCTGAAATTGTTTTTAAAACCTAAAGATCATTGGCTTAAAATGTTTCAAATTTGTATAGTGGCCATGAAAACATTTCTTTGTAAATGAAACACCTAATCTTATTGCTTTATTTCTTCCTTTTCAGCGTGGAGGTCCAGAATAATCCCTGACAATGTGGCTGCTGTTTGTTTAATCAGACAAAGAAGAGTCTTTACAATGAAGGACTTCCAGAATGACAAATGAGAAATTGTACATTAAACAACTTTAATAAAATTTCTGTAAAAAAAAAAAAAAAGAAGAAGTATAGAAAATTTAGATGGACACTTGTATCTCCTAATTTATGTATCTCGGTCAGCTTCTCCACAAGCTTACCTGATTGTTTATATACTTTATACTTATTAAAGTATACATTTTTTAAATGTTAGCCTATTAATTTACTCAATCAAATTATCAAGCATTACAGTGTTGAACTATTAAAAGTACACAATGTCTAGTGAACAATCATAGGTTTACCATAATTTCACTTCTCTTTCAGTTTCTGTTTAAATGTGGAAAGAATATATCCGGCAGAATTGCAGCTTTCTGGAATTAATTTTCCTGGAATTGGATAAGGATCAGTGAAATAATGACTCCATTATTTGTTTTTAATTCTCTCAGTGTTTTTGCATTCACAAAGTGACTGGAGAATAACTGGCTCAATAAGCATATCGTACTCTAAATAATAAAAATACAGCCATGGTAAAACAGATGACTTTGTGGTATTAAGACTAGGGAGTTAACACAAAAGATTATGTAACCTGTGTTGAGAAAAAAATGTCACTGTATAAAATGGAAAATGAGAGATCAAAATGAATATAGCATAGGAATAACATTTGACCAGAAATTTTAAGTTATTATGTTTTTAGGGGTGTTAAGAAAGTCTTGTTCTTTGGTTTATTTTACTGTTTTGATTGTGATCATGTGTACAAATCCTGATAATCATAAACTTTCTCAAACTTCATTGTCCAAAAGCCTCATAAAATCAACCTATTCACCTTATTAAGGCAATTTACAGAATTTTAATAGGCTCTTCCTGTGCCAAGGGTATGTATAATTGTGAAAGTAAAGCCTCACAAAGTGAAATAAATTCTCTTCTATACCTTTAATGATTTCTAGACTATGCGTTAAAGAAGTCATCCCTAATAGTAAGGGTAACTCATGAGTAATTGACACAGTAGAATTGTTGAGTACGTTTTTGTATTTGCCCAGTTGAGTATGGATTAATCTTTATACTTTTTTTTCTTTTTTACTATTTCAGAGTTGATCTGCTTTTCGTGTAAATTCTGTATTGTGGCCTAGTATAAATGTTGCCCAACTCGAATGTGAAATAGGAGTTTGGTGCTAGCAATGAGCTATTCTGGTAACTCATGAGAAATACATGACTCATGATTTCTTTTTTATTATTTCAAAAATATACTTGGAAAAATTTCTTTAAAAACTAGCACTATTCTCTTTTTTCTCCTTAGCTTTCTCATTTCAGTAAAAGGAAGCCCAAGGCAATTTTTTTGCTCTCAGGAACAGAGTAGGTGCAGGAAATGAAGAGTGGCTTGAGTAATGCCGTGGGCCAGCAGTTAGAAACCCCAATACTGGAACCGTCTGAGGACCACCTTTACTATAGCTGCTGCCATGAAAGTTCCAATGAAAAAATATATCACCTTTACAGAATTTATGACTAGAGGTATGGCAAAAGGATGTTAGTGGGAATTGCTGTCATAGGATGAGCTCCCAAGGAGGATGGTGTCATAGAAAGAATTTGGGCTTGACTTATCGAGTAAATAGCTTGTGTTTTCATTTAGGAGTTAAACACTTATGTATCTGTAACCGTTAGCAAATTGCTCAGTTTGTCCAACTTGGAGTTTTTTCTCCAGTACTATACAGTGTGATAGGCAGGATCAAATTAGTGTATTGTCTACTACACTGTAACAAATCACCCCCAGATTTAGTGGCTGAAAATAACACTCACTTAATAGCTCATGGTTTCTCTGGGTCAGGAATTCTGGGGCAGCTTGGCTGGGCAGTTCTGCTCAGTGTTTCTCATGAGGTTGCAATCAATGCCACCTGGGGCTGCAGTTATCTGAAGGTTTCACTGGGGCTGGACCATCCATCTCCAAGATAGCTCACTCACATAGCTGGCAGGTTGATGCTGGCTGTTGGCAGGAGGCCTCAGTTCCCCTCCACCTAGGCCTCTCCACAGGGCTGCCTGAATGAATTCATGACATGAGGGCTGACTTCCCCCAGAGCAAATGATCCAAGTGTACAGGCAGAAGCAGCAATACCTCTTTATGATCTAAACTCAAGTTATACACATTCATTTCTGCAATACTCTATTAGTCACACAGAACAGCCTGTTTCATTGTGTGAGGAAACTACACAAGTGCATTAATACCAGAAGGCAAGAATCATTAGGGCCATCTTGGAAGCTGGCTACTACTGGTGTGTGAAAGCGCTTTCTTAATTGTAAATGCTATACAGATGCTGAATAGTATATTTATACAGTGCCCTAATGAACCCAGAATATCACTTAAACATTGCCTTTGTTACCCTATTTAAAATGTCCCAATATAGGAATTTACTTGTCAGCAGCATGGTATAATGTGATTATCAATTCATATGCCATGGCACACTTGGGAACCTCAAGCCTCAAATTTAGCTCACTATTTAGCTTGTTTCTACTACAAGTGAGGTTAGATTACTGTTAACAGTGATGTCTTTTAGAAGGAACGATGACCTAAGTCATGTGACACCACATATCACTAGGTATGACTTGCCACAATTAAGAGATATAAGTGGTAGAGATGGTATGTTTTCTGCAACATAGGAGAATTTTGCTTAATGAATATATCAACGCTCAATAAAGACCCAAGTAGTGACAAAGATCTGGAAGGTGACCAGTAATAGTTATGTGATGGCTAATATAAACTGCACAGTCAGTATGCTAAGGGTTTCTGACGTGTGCAGTCATTTAAGCCTTACAGCAACCCAGTGAGTAGGTCCTATTACAGAAGAAACTAGCAACAGAAATGTTAAATAATTTGCCCAAATCATAAACCTAGTAAATGAATAGTGGTGGGGCCAGTATTCGTATGCAAGTAGCCTAGATCCAGAGTAAGGACTCAGCCTTTACACTGGATTACCTTGAGTAAGTTATGAGTTTTTGTATTCTGCTGCCTTCTTCAACCTAACTCTGAAAACCAGGATTCTCAACTCTTAGAAGCATCAAATGCTCCAGCTCAAAACCTTAGAATTATCCTTTTCTTCCCCCACAACCCATGTCCAGTCTGTCAGCAAATCCTATTGGCTAGAAGCCAAACTGGTACCCTCAATACAACCATCTGGATTCCTGCACTAATTCTTTAACTGGCCTTCTTGGTTGTCCTTGCCCCTCTAAGTTTACAGTGTAATCTCTCACAACAGTCAAAGGGTGAGTTTTAAAACATTAAGTCTGATATCACTTGTCTGCTCAAAACTCTGCAGTGGCTTTTCAGTAATGTCTTTCTGGTACCACCCTATTTAAAATCACAAACCCTACTATCTATCCCCTTTCCCAGCTTTATTATCTCTGTAGCACTTATCACTATGCATTATAGCATATTTTAATTATCTCCTCCCATTGGAAGGCACTGATATTTGTTTTTCCCCTGCTGATTTCTCAGAGTCTGCAACAGAGCCTGGCATATAGTAAGCATTCAATATATATTCGTTGAATAAATGAATTAATTGTTTGTTGATTTGTATGAAAACTTATGAGAATCAAAGTTGGGTACTGATCACAGTTAACCATTGAGCACTATGTCTAAACTTTGTGCAAGTTTCATTTAATTCTCGCAACCACCTATGACGTAGTCTACTAGTTCCACCTTACAGGGTAGAAAACTGATGGCCAGAAGTCTGTTCCACAGCACGAAATTGTTCAGTTGACTTGGAACTTGTTTGCCTAGACGTGCTTCTTCATAAAGGACTAAGAATGCCTCTTGATCAGCCCTTAAGAACTGGGCACTCGCTTAAGTAACCTGAAATTGTCGGCTTAGGCGTCCACAGTAACCATGGTGACAGGACACCCTTGAGCAAAAACTAGAGAGCGAGATCAGAGACAAGGCCGAGCCTTCCGCACTCATACACACCTATTAAATCGTGAACACAGAGCATCGTATCAGAGCGCTGATCCGTCTTCGGTAGTGAAGAAAGTATCTAAGTTAAAACGGTAACGGGGTGACACAGTTAGCCACCACCGAGAGCACCCCGCTTCCGGTACAATCTGCGGTCACGTGGTAGGGCGGGGTGCTGCGCAGAAGAGCCCTCCTGCCCTGCCTCTTGCTGCTCCCTTAGGGCGGGCTCTGGCCGGACCTACTTAACAGCATCCCCGCCCACCCCGGAAGTGGGGCGGAGCTAGTGAAGCATCGGTGCTCAGTGGGCGGAAGTGGCTGTGGGAGGCTTTAAGGTGCTTTAAATTCTTGCTGTCTTGGGAGTTCCCCCACCTTTCAGTTGGAGTCGAGCTCAGCGCGACAGATGGCTGTGGACGTGAAGTCGCGAGCAAAGCGTTATGAAAAACTGGACTTCCTCGGGGAGGGACAGGTGAGATTCTCGGGCGGGGCTCGGAGGGCCCTGAGCGGGGAACGCCGGGCCGCCTCACACCGTCGCGGGTTTTCTTGTGGAAGCCAGGGGACGGGCCACGCTACTCGTTCTGCTTGCGGGAGGCTGCCCAGACCCCTCCTGCGGCCCCTCTGTCCACCCTGGACATGAGACCTTGAGCGGCCTTCTCCGAAGGATAGACTGGAACGGAACGTGGACGGCCCCACCACGTTTCAAGCCGCCGCGAGTTTTTTCCCAAGAACCCTGGGTTCCTTGCGTCCCCAAATCTAAAAAAGTAAAAAGGCAAACACAAACCAAAAAAACTCTCACCAACTTAACTTTATTCCTCTTCTTCTCTCTAGTTTGCCACGGTTTACAAGGCCAGAGACAAGAACACCAACCAAATTGTCGCCATTAAGAAAGTGAGTTGCAGTTTGTTTTTCCTTGAGTCTCCTTGAAGATTGTGTATATGGGAGCTGGCGCCTGGCCGTTTTACTTCTCTTGACCGTGCTCTGCTAGTGAGGAGTTACTTAGGTCATTTGCAAAGAAACTAGAATTTCTTAGTGTCTTGTGTTCCAAGGTGGAACTCGTGTTGAACTTGTGTTTCGTTGCATTCATTGAAATTGAAATGAAGAGGAAGCTGTGTGTTTTGTTTGTTCTGTAAACGCAGACATTGGCAAAGGGGACAAATACTGCTCGTCTGTTGGGTCCTCAGAACACCTGACCTTTCCAGGTCCCTATTTATGCCTCACCTGCATCCACTTTGTATATCGGTATTTCCTGAGTACAGGTTTACCATGAAAGGCTTTTGCCAGCATTAATGACATTGCTGTGGTGCGGGGTTTTTTTTTAAATGGTGTCAGTAGCTTTTTTACTCGCATTCATTCAAGAAACTTCGGTCGTATTTAGCTAACTTTCTATATACCAAGCATTTTCACCCTCGTTTTTTCATTTAATCCTCATAAGAGCCCATGAAGTAGGTAAAGTATCTCTATTTTACACTTGAGGTGGCTGAAGCTGAGAGAGATTAGGTGACTCATCAAGATGGCACAGATAGTAATTGCTAGAGCCGGGATTTAGATCCAGGTGTCCTGCTCTCAGGTTGATTGCCTTTTCCCATACTACGGAAATCAGTAACCTTCTCAAGAGAAGCTTGGTTTCTTCACACCTCAGGCCTGTTGGTGGCTTAGGTGACCACCTTCCTTATTATTCCTGTTGCTGCTTTGAATCTTTCTCCTTGAAAATCCCTAATTCCTTTGAAGCATATCCCTCTCATACTCTTAACACCTGCTTCCCACTCTTCCTTTCCACAATTATTCCTGCCATTGTTATCTTTTTTACTTTTTCTGACGTGTCTCATCTCCTTTTCCAGTTTATGTTCTATAAACCAATGCCATAGCTACTCCCTTGTGAAACCCTTAACTTTGTTAATTCTTTCTAAAGTTATTTTTCTGATTCTACCCCTGGTTCACTTTATTCTAGCCACACTGACCTTTCTGTCCCTTGAATACATTAAATTCATCCCAGTCCCAGTATCATTGCATTTGCTCTGCCTTCTGGTTAGTATATTTTTACTCGAAAACTTGAGTAATCATGTAATCAGGAATCATGACTGATTCCTTATCATTTAGATCTCAGTCAAATATCTCCTGTACATACATGCCTTTGCTGGTCATTCTAGCTAAAACAGGTGTGCCTCCCTTCTTACCTGGTGTTCTTTGCATATTTCTCTATTATTATTTCATAGTGTTTATCAAAATATAAAATCTTTTACCTATGAGTTTATTTTCTATTTACTACCACTTGAATTATATTTAGGACTGTGTCTAGTACATTTGCAGGCACTCATTAAAAATGTATTGACTGACTGATATAGTCTCTTCAAATTGGTATAATCTCATTGAATTCTGTGGTTTTCTGAAAATCCTAGTGGGTTTTCTTGTTTGCTTACTTTTATCATAAACTAGGATTTAGAATTCATCCTATTTCTCAGTGATAGACTTGTACCCCTTGAAAGTGACTCATAATGGAATATTCTTTTTTTTTTTTTTTAATTATTTATTTATTTATTTATTTATTTTATGGCTGTGTTGGGTCTTTGTTTCTGTGCGAGGGCTTTCTCCAGTTGTGGCAAGTGGAGGCCACTCTTCATCGCGGCGTGTGGGCCTCTCACTATCGCGGCCTCTCTTGTTGCAGAGCACAGGCTCCAGACGCGCAGGCTCAGTACTTGTGGCTCACGGGCTTAGTTGCTCCGCGGCATGTGGGATCTTCCCAGACCAGGGCTCGAACCCGTGTCCCCTGCATTGGCAGGCAGATTCTCAACCACTGCGCCACCAGGGAAGCCCTGGAATATTCTTTTACATTTAATTTTTATTTCAAATAGTACATCTTTGTGGTTTTATGCAATATAACCTTTATATAAATGAATATATAACCTTTAAAAATTGTGAATCACTATGTTGTACACCTGAAACTTATATAATAGTGTATATCAACTGTACCTCAAAAAAAAAAAAGAAGCAGAAATATTTCTCCTTCTACCAAACCAGTTATTTCTCAAAACATTTTTTTTTAAAAAGTCAATTACTAGGCCAAGCATGCCTGTCTCCTCTACCCCTGGTTTTCACTCCTTGGAGCAATCACTTTCAACTCCAAAACTGTTTTCTCTGCTATTTACATACATTTCTTTAGATAGTATGCTCATCATTATTTCGTCAGTGGTCTCTTTCCCTAGTTTTAGGCATTTTCTATACTTCATACTGTAAACATTGGAGATTTGGTGCTTGTGCACCTTCCTCTCCCAACACTCAATTTCTACTCCCACTCATTTACTGACATGTTTAATTTTACCAAAAAAATGAATAATAAGCTATGTATTCTGTATTCTTTTGCCTATTGTATTTTGGACTTTTAAGACATCATTAATCTACCTTATCCTTTTTAAACAATTGTATTGAATTTATGTTTCCCAATTTATTTAACCAGTCCCCTATGGTAGTTTTTTGGAGCCTTTCTCATTTTTCAGTATTTGTTTTGTGTATCTCAACAATATATATAATATTGCATACTTCTAAACTCTTTCTCTCCCTACACACACACACACAGGCACGCGTGCACGCGATATTCTTCTGCAGCTTGTTTTTCTGAATCAGTATTATTTCTGAAATCTTCCAGATGGATACATGTAGATCTGGTTTATTCATGCTCATCAATGATTAGATTCTATTATGTGGCTACACTAAAATTGGTCTATCCAAACTCTTGTTGATAAACATTTAAGCTTTTTTTTTTAATGTTTTACTTTTATACAGTCCTTCTACAGACACTCTTATACATATGTGAGTTTCTCTAGAGAATGTATCTTTAGTTGAAACCAATTATGAATTGTTGCTGCATAGAGAATACACAGCAACGTCGCCAGAGATTGTCAAATTGCTCTCCAAAATGGTGGGATAAGTTTAACATCCCACCACATTCTCACCATCGTTGTATTGTCAGACTTTACAACAGTTGTCAATTAGATGGATCAAAAATGGTATATGGTTGTTTTTTCAATTAATATTTCTCTGATTACCAGCGAGGTTGATCATCTTTTCCTAGATTTATTGGCTTTCTAGACTTTTTCTGTTAGGTTGCCTACCTTTTTTTCTTTCCTGTTGATTTGGTGGGGAATTTCTTATATATTCTGTATACCGATCCTTTATCAGAAATATGCACTGAAGATACCCTCATTGCTGTAAACAATCAATAACCGATCTATAATAAGAATAGAAGAGTATTATTCAAACCAAACTGAGGATTATAGCCCAGAAGACAGTCTGTCAGATAGCTCTGAGGAACTGTTCTGAAGAAGTATGGTTTTCAGCATAGTTTATATCTTGTCAGAACAGAAAACACAGAAAACATCAAGCATGACAGGGTACATTCCTTCAAAGTTTCAAAAAAAAAAAAAAAAAAGATCAGCTGAAGACAGATCACCGAGTACACAGTGAGTCAGTATGGCCTTGCTCCTGGGAAGGGAGCCTTATCATCAAAGGAGTACTACTACTGAAGTCCCTGGAAGGGAGGCATTTATCCCTATCTTCAAAATGGACATTCTTTACTTCGGGACAATGCACCCTTTTTTTTTCAATGGTTAAAAGCAGATGTACAATGTGTGTTTGATAGACCACAAAACAGGCTGTTCTAGTTAGCAAAAAGTTTGTTAAATCATGTATAAGCCAAAATGACTTCTCCATACTTCAGTATGTAAAAATTTTTTCCATCATCATCTCCCAGTCTTTGGCTGGGCTTTTAGTTGATTTATGGTATGTTTTGAGGCACAGATATTTAAAATTTTAATCTGGTTAAATTTGTCCATTTTTTTCCTTTATTGGTTCCCTTTTTTGTGTGCTTCCCTACCTCCAGGTTATAAAGAATTCTACTATATTTTCGTCTAAAAATTTTTAAGTATTGCTTTTCACATTTAGGTCTTCATTCCATTTGGAATTAAATTTTCTTTGTTGTGTAGTATGGGGATCCCATATTTTTTCCCCAGCTCTCTCAACACTATTGATAGTATATCCTTTTCCTGGTGAGTTGTAATGCCAAGTTCCAGTTTCTACTTGGATCTGTTTCTGGGCACACTATTCTTTTTTACTGGTTGACTTTTTTTTTCCCCCATCCCTGCTCCAATACAATAAGTCTATAATTACTATTGCCTTATAAAGTCCTGAAGTCTGGTAAGTTCCACATAGCTGTTTTTCTTCAAAATTATCTTGGCTTACTCTATGGGTCAACTGAGAAATTTGAAACAGATCAGGAGAATTTGAATATGAACTAGTTATTATATGCTACTATGGCATTATTATTAATTTTGTTAGGTATGAGAATGGCATTATAGTTATGTAAGAAAATGTCCACGTTTTAGAGGTGCCTACTTAAAGAGTATAGGGATGAAATAACATGAAGTCTGGGACTTGAAAAAGTGTATATTGTAGCCAACAAAAAGGGGAGGATGAATGAATTAAGTATGGCAAAATATTGGTAATTATTGAATCTGGGTGATGAAGTAGATGGCTTCATGAAACTAGTCTATTTTTTATTGTGTTTAGAAAATGTAATAATGTTTTAAATTATCTGTTCTTAGCTCCTTAATTTTCCATATAAAGTTTAGAATCCATTTGTCAATGTCCTTGAAAAATGCTGTTGTACTTTACATTTAGTTCCATTAAAGAGAATTGACATATTTGACATATTTATGATATTGAGTCTTTCTATCCATGAACATGCTATCTATGTTTATTTTGATCTCATTTCTTAAGCATGTTTTAAGAGTGCTTTATAGTGTTCATGGAAAGCTTCATACATCTCTTGTTGGCTTTATTCCTAAGTGCCTTATATTTTTTGGTGCTATAATAAATAGCCTACCTTTAAATTAAAAGTTCTGTTTGTAGTATATAGGTGGGGGATATTTTTAAAAGTAGAATGGTTGATTTTCTGGAGTAGGATTTTTTTTTTTTGTATTCTTGGTTACATTGTCATTGTATAAAGTAGTTAGCTCTTGTTCTTTAACCTGGTACTTGGTTTTGTGTAAGACTGAACCTATTAATGCAGTTTGATGTGCTTATTCACAGTAACAACAGTATAACCATTTTCTATATCCATCGCAATTTGTAATTTTTCTTTTTGGAAAATGTGGTCCCTGGGAGCATATTATTGGACACATTAAGCATCTTATTTTATGTGTTATGTATTTCCTCCCAAGTAGTCTAACTTGAAGTGCTCGTTTTGTTTATTAGCCTCTATGCGTTTAATTATTTGTTCATTTAATCTAACAAAGATGTGTAATTCAAAACTTAAGGGGAAAGAAATGATAGGTACTTGATCCTTTCTTATATTGTTAATTTTGCCTTTCTGATTCATGATTCCCACTCCCTTCTTGCCTACTAATACTAGCTACATACGAGTTGCTATGTTTTTTTTTTTAATTAATTAATTAATTTATTTATTTATTTTTGGCTGCGTTGGGTCTTCGTTTCTGTGAGGGCTTTCTCTAGTTGCGGCAAGTGGGGGCCACTCTTCATCGCGGTGTGCGGGCCTCTCACTATCGTGGCCTCTCTTGTTGCGGAGCACAGGCTCCAGACGCGCAGGCTCAGTAGTTGTGGCTCACGGGCCTAGTTGCTCCGCGGCATGTGGGATCTTCCCAGACCAGGGCTCGAACCCGTGTCCCATGCATTAGCAGGCAGATTCTCAACCACTGCGCCACCAGGGAAGCCTGCTATGTATTTTTGCTATAAATTTTTTTTTTAAGAATTTTTAAAAATTTTAATTAATTAATTTATTTTTGGCTGCTTTGGGTCTTTGTTGCTGCGTGTGGGCTTTCTCTAGTTGTGGCAAGCGGGGGCAACTCTTTGTTGCGGTACGTGGGCTTCTCATTGCAGTGGCTTCTCTTGTCGTGGAGCACGGGCTCTTGGTGCGCGGGCTTCAGTAGTTGTGGCACGCGGGCTCAGTAGTTGTGGCTCACGGGCTCTAGAGCGCAGGCTCAATAGTTGTGGCGCACAGGCTTAGTTGCTCCGCGGCATGTGAGATCTTCCTGAAACAGGGCTCAAACCCATGTCCCCTGCATTGGCAGGTGGATTCTTAACCACTGCGCCACCAGCGAAGTCCTTGAAGTGTTTATATATATGCATTGGTCTAAATAAGTTAACATATTTCTAATGTGTTTGTTTTTTCCTCTGCCAGATCAAACTTGGACATAGATCAGAAGCTAAAGATGGTAAGTAACTTATTTCATGTAATCTGACAGAACAGGAAAGGTTCGTATTCTCAGTGAGGAAGAGAACAAAGTATTAATTAAAGTTAACAATGGTTCTGGATAGAGTTATTGCAGGGTCCCAGAAGAGTAAAGATAGGCTCAGGATAGAGATAGGATATTTGTGATTTTCACCATTTGGGTGTTCAGAAGAATATTCAAGTCACCTAAGTAGATGGAAGACCGCAAGGTTATTAGTGACTTGTCTTGATGTCTTCATTACTGCTCTAGGTGTTGTTACAAGCCATTGTTTCTTCTTCTTCTGAGCTGCTGATTACTTTGAAAATTCAGGACTCATGGAATTATACAAAGCTTACTATAGAATAAATGTATGGGGGTGGGAAGATTTTTTTTATCCCTTCTTCCAAAGCCTTATTTGCTAGAGTGCTAAGTCCTATTTAGTCATCAAGAAATAGTTCCTATATAAAGGATCCATCATCTCTGTAATAACTAGTACCAGATTTTATTTTAAACGTTGAGTTCCATCCTTCACATTGGGCAAGATGGTATCTAATCACTAGTTTGCTGTTAGCTTAAAGAATCTGCCACTGATATTCATAAGGCAAGAGAAGGGAGCCATTAACTTCTCACCTATATGCTACACACTTGTGTACATGTTTTTCCAGCAGTCTTCAGATCTGATATCTCACAGATAAAGTGAATACTTTTTTCACCATTTATCATAGTCTGTGCTAAGCTATTTTAAAAATAAAGCAATATAAAATGGAAATGGGTATGTCATAAAAATTGTTATTTTTTTTCCTGAGGAATAGTCATCGCTATTTCGTCAGACTGACCTTTCCCAAAAAATACGTTTACAAGAAGGTTTGAGATTTCAGCATTATTTTTCACTTTTTTCTTTGCCTTTTTATGTAGGTATAAATAGAACAGCTTTAAGAGAGATAAAATTATTACAGGAGCTAAGTCATCCAAATATAATTGGTGTGAGTATGATCTAAGTTGTTTCTGGGATTTGGGACCCTGCCTTTCCTGAATGTGGTAGATGTTGATTGAAGGCTCAGCAAGATAAGTTGTTCTAGATGAGCCTTGCAAAAAGGCTGAAATTTATTTTCTATCCTAATTGTTCTTGTAGGCAGTGTCTTAAAAACTATACAACTGATTAAATAAATATTGGCATACAGGCTAACTTTGTCAGAGATCATTTTGAAGCCTAGAGAGCTCTAGCATGTGTAAGACCTTTAGCAAGTTCCCTTGAACTCTGTGCCATAGTCCCTACCTCATAGCGTTGTTATGAGACTAGCTCACTGAATACACGTAAAGTACCTGGGATAGTGCCTGGCATAGAGAACACGCTCATTCAATGAATGATAGCTGCTGATGCTATTTGTAGGATATTCTTAAGTACCAAGTTTGGGAATTTTTCTAAATTGGAGACTTAAATGAGGTTTTCATTAATTCATATCTTTATTATAACTCCAAAATTTGGAGGGAGAGGTTAAGTATTTAGTGATTTTTTTTTAATAGTAAGGTAATATCTTGTGCTTCAAAGTACTAATTTCTAGCCAAAAAAAAGGATAAATATTAAATTTAATAAAATTATTTAAACTTTACAGAGAATTATCAACAATCCAAATGCTTGTTTAAGTTTTTTAAAATTACTTCAGTTGGTGTAATACTGTCAAGTGTTTAATAGAGAATCACATGTTGATTTTTTTTTAATTTTGCTTTGCAGCTCCTTGATGCTTTTGGACATAAATCTAATATTAGCCTTGTCTTTGATTTTATGGAAACTGACCTAGAGGTAAGATTAAAATTCCTGGAGGAATTTTTTTTCTCTATTTATCAAAAGAGAATCTAAATGTTTATTTTCTACCTTTGAAGATACTGGCAGTCAAAAGAATGCTTAATTTTGTTGAAATCTAGATGTGTTCTCAAGTCAAAGATCTTCTGAATCATTTAGCCATATTCCCAGGGTTAAATACAAGAGTTGGATTTCAATAACATTGTGTCTACCAAGTTCCCAATACCTTATTGACATTACTTTTTAGAAAAATGAGTGTTTGGCTTTGGAGGATTTGGAACTTCTTTGTGATATTATCACAGAATATCCTTTTGAAAGCCAGGTTTCTTTTTGAGAAAAATAAGATTTTATGCTTTTCATTAATATTAATTGACTCTCAATAATGGACATTCCAAGGATGTGGAACAAGTGGAATTCTCATACACTGCTGATGAGAATGCAAAGTGATGCAGCCACTTTGGAAAACAGTTAGGCAGTTTCTTATACAATTAAATATACACTTAAGGTACAATCTAGTAAATACCACCTCTACGTATTTATTTATCCAAGAGAAACAAAAACATGACTACACAGATGTTTAGCTTTATTTGTCACTACCCAAACTGGAAACAATCCAAATAGCTTTCATTAAGTGAATGTATAATCATAAAGTGGAATACTATTTGAGAATAAAAAGAAACAAACTACTAACATATGCAACAGTATAGGTGAATCTCAAATACATTATACTAAATGAAAGAAGCCAGGCTCAAAAAGCTATTGATATTATATGATTCCATGTATGATTTTTTGGAAAAGGCAAAATTAAAGGAACAGAAATCAGATCAGTGGTTGCCCGGGTTGGGAATCGAGGGGAGGATTGAGTAGAGAGTGGCCTGGGGAGAGTTTAGGGGGTTATGAAGCTATGTCTTGATTATGGTAGTGGTTACACAACTGGATGTGTTTGTTAAAATTCATAGAACTGTGAGATTAAAAGGGTATATTTTACCTATTTTAAAAAAAAGAAAATGTGAATTTTTAGCTCATATAACGAAAAGTCTAGGAATAAACTGACTGACTTGAGGCATAGTTCACAAATAATGCTAACGTAACACAGTCTTTCACTTTAACTCAGTGTTTTCTTCTCTGTTGCCTTGTTCATGGGTAGAATTTCTCAATATAGTGGCTCAGGCACTTGCAGGCTTCTATCCTTAGAGTTTAAAAATCCCTGAGGAAAGAAAGTGCTTTGTTCCCTTTGATTCTAGCACAAGTATTTGCCTTGGCTTGGCTCACATATCCATCCCTGAGCTAGTTTGGAAAGCAGGCTGCAGTGTGGTGACTGGCCATGCCTGGGTCGTGTGTCTACCTCTGAAGGCTACAGGTAGTGCACAGTCCTGTTTTAACCACGTGGACTAAGCTGGGAACAGATGGAGTGTTGAATGCTGTTGTCAGAAGGGGCTGTGTATCTGGGGGCAAGTGAAAACAACAGATGTTTGCTACACGGATGCCTAAAAGCAAAGCAGTAGGACATAAAGCACTGCTTTCTTTCCAAACCAAAGATACTTTCCCTAACCGTATAATTGGAGGTTCTGTCAGTACTTCCTAAGGAGAGTTAGGCAATCTCTCTTGAGATTCTCCTCTATGAATAAATCCATTTTATGTCTGTAAATGATTTTATATAGTAGAGTCCATTTGGAATAATAAAGCGTACCTGTATATTGTATGCCTGCTTTACAGGTTATAATAAAAGATAACAGTCTTGTGCTGACACCATCACACATCAAAGCCTACATGTTGATGACTCTTCAAGGATTAGAATATTTACATCAACATTGGATTCTACATAGGGTAAGGTTTTTAACCAAGTAGTATTGCTTCTTCACGTTGTAGTCAGACTTTATGTAGCCAATTTATTACACAAAAGGTCTGAATATGTGAATTGTTACAAGATAGAGCTGGGCCATTTTATCCAACCTTCTTCCTCTGTGTGCTCCCTTCAGTTCCACGACGTGGTGCTGTGAGGACTATGAATTACTATGTGAAATTTAGAAATGGAAGAGACCTAGTCCTTCGTGGTTTTCATAGTTGAAGAGCTAAGTTGCTGACCAAAGTTACATATTTTTTTTCAAGGCCAGCAGCTGACAACTGACAACAGTATTAGAACCTAGACATTTTGGCCTGAAGTCCAGTGTTCTTTGTGCTATACTGTTGTAATGGGAAAAAAATAAACAGAACCAAAAACAGTGGGAGTCTGGATTAAATTATGCAATGCAAAAATACCTTTGGAAAAATATTTCTAGTAGCTCTAAAATTCTAGGAAATAATGAAATAAAATTTCTGAAATGGCTGAGTCATTGTTAGGAGCATTCAGCTACTAGAACAAGGCTGATAATTTAGATAGGTAGATGTTCGTAGGCCCCCTATTTAGATGAAATAGCTAAAAATATATAAGTTATAGTTAGTAATTCTCATACTTACACTTGGAATCCCTTTTAGGTTATTGCTAATATATTTTTAGCATAGATTGTGAAGACTGTATTCCTCATCCTTATAAATGCCTAATATTTTTATTTACTGAAGTTCGTATATAGTGGGGGTTTTTTTGTTTGTTTGTTTTTGTTTTGTTTTTGGCCTCGTGGCTTGTGGGATCTTACTTCCCCGAACAGGGATTGAACTCGGGCCCTCAGCAGTGAGAGTGCAGAGTCCCTAACCTCTGAACCGCCAGGGAATTCCCCATATATATTGTTACTAAATTAAATAGCAGCAGCTATTTATTGAGTGCTTACTATGAGCCAGTCACTACACTTGGGTTTTTATAGGAAATATTAAATTTAATCCTCACAGCAAACCTGTGAAGTAGGTAAATTGAAGTTCAGTGAAATTAAGTATCTTCACCCAATGTCTCACTAAGTAATATGGCCAATCTTATTTTGCTTTGTAGGATTTTTTGTCAATAAAAATAATATTGGTGGTTGTTTAGATTTGGGATGTTAGCCCATTTCTGCTAAGTTTAAATTTAAGCCAACTAAATGTATCATTGTGATATTCTTCTCCACCCTGCTTACTTGTTTGTTTAAAACCTCCATTATATAGGACCTAAAACCAAACAACTTGTTGCTAGATGAAAATGGAGTTCTAAAACTGGCAGATTTTGGCCTGGCCAAATCATTTGGGAGCCCCAATAGAGCTTATACACATCAGGTTGTAACCAGGTAAGGATTCCTTAACTAACTGAAACCTTATATTGTGTAGGATATACACAAATGATTGTGATTACACAAATGAGCATTTGTCTTCTCTGAAATTTTGGCAGAGTTCAGGGATTACTATTGATATTTTATTAAAAATATAGCCCTTTTTATATTATGTATGTCTTACCACAGTGAAAAAAATATACAGCCCTTCTTTCAAACGGAGTTGAATTTAACTCAGTCCTCAGAGATTTACCAAGTTATTTTTGGGACTAATTTATACTTCTTATACAGTTTAGTTAGGTAGGTTGGAACTGTAGTGCCTATTCTTGTACATAAGCACGTGATTTGGGGGGCCTGTGTTTATTTTATTGGTCAGTCTTGGTTCCACATTTTATATCATTCAGTGTGAATGAAAATTCTC
This sequence comes from Balaenoptera musculus, assembly GCF_009873245.2. Classification (NCBI taxonomy): domain Eukaryota; kingdom Metazoa; phylum Chordata; class Mammalia; order Artiodactyla; family Balaenopteridae; genus Balaenoptera; species Balaenoptera musculus. The sequence continues at coordinate 54,231,112 of NC_045787.1, forward strand.
TAAACAAAGCAGTGCATTTTTATTTGGGTTTTGCATATTATTAGTTGCTTCCATTTTCTGTTTATACTTTTTATGTATAAAAACTAAAAATCACATTAAATAGATAGGGATGGTAGATTTTATCTTGTCAGGATGACATTTGTTAATTTCTCTGACTCTTTTAAGGATCTGAGAAGATCATCAGATTCTCTATCCTTTTAAATTACTTTGTCACCTTCCTCCAGATAGATCTCACTGAGTGTCAATCACCTGAGCCCTGAGTAAAAAGTAAGGGATATAAGTAGTTGTTCATGTAATTTCTGGAAAGATTAAGCCCATCATTCAGGAACACTGGGGACTCAGGAAAACAGGGACCCACATACATGAGTATTGTGTGCCACTGCTTTTCATCTACCCGTTTCTCATACTTTCTCTTCTTGCAAATCAAATGCTACTAATAGGTCAAATTAACGTGAGGACTGAGAATTAACAATTTAGATAACCTAGACAAGAGCAGTTTTGGTGGAGCGGTGGGATGAAAGCCTGACTGAAATGGGTTTAAGAGGATGAGAGAAGAGGAAATGGAGACAGTAAGAACAGACAACCAGAGAATGAGGGGTAACTGTTAGGGGAAGTAGGGTCCAAAGAAGTTTTTGTTTTTTGTTTCTTTATATTTTAGTTTATTTTTTAAGGCTAGAAAAAATAATGGTACATTTGACATTGATGTTAAAAATCTAGTAAGAACAAAAAGTTGATGTAGGAGAAAGAAGAGAGAATTGCAGGAGCAATATCCTTGAAAAGGTGTCAGTGCCCAAGTTGAGGGATTGACTTTAAAAACAATCAAGGATAGTTCATCTGTAGTTATGGATGGGAAGGTGGATTGTGAGAATACAAATGACTGAAGGTGAGTCTGTAGAAATTTTTTTTCATTACTTGCATTATTTCAGTGAATTAGGAAATAAGGTCATCAGCTGAGAGGAAGGATGGTGTTGAGGGTTCTTGGAGAAAGAAGGTGTTACTCATCTCCAAGTGGGAGAGTGAATGGACTAAGGGTGTATGTAATTTCCTGGCAGCAATATGGAACTTGTTGGTTTTATAGCCAATTTTTCTTGAGTTAATATATCCATAAAAGTGCCTTTCATCAGCAGATGATGTTTTGCTGAGGAGTTTTCTCTAAGAAATACTTTAATTCCATCCTAAAATGACAGTATTTCTTTTTGTTCTTCAGGTGGTATCGGGCCCCTGAGCTACTATTTGGAGCTAGAATGTATGGTGTAGGTGTGGACATGTGGGCTGTTGGCTGTATATTAGCAGAGTTGCTCCTAAGGGTAAGTCTGGGATTGATGTACACACTTCAGTATTGTTATAGGAATTTGTTTTTATAATTTGTGTAATAATTATCTTCCCAGAGGTAATTCCCAGAGAGGAGTACCATCCTTAAAACAAAAAGCCAACAAACAGGTTAATAAAAAAAAAAACCTCTGCCAAGTACAACCTTTTTATTAATGCTAATGCGAGATGAGATCTCCCACTTAGGACAATAAAGGTTTTATTATAGATCATTCTGTGTTCTGAAATGTAACTATAATAAAACTCATTGGGTTGTAATATGGTACTATCTCTACAGTAACTAAAAGTGTTAGGATAAACTTCTGTACTTCTGGTACTTTTTTGTTTGGGCTGTTTAAAAGTACACTTTAAGAGATATGTAATACCAACCACTGCAGATGCAACTCTGCATAACTTTAAACATTGTGTGAGAGGAGCATTTTAGTTCTGTTCAAGCAGAGCAGACGTGGTGGTCCTATAGCATTTCTCAAACTGAGACCATCTTACAATGAAACATCCTCTCCCTTCCCTCACTGTAGAGAAAGATGCCAACTTGGTAAGTTTTCTTTAGCTATGAAGTTTAGTTTAGCCCTTCTCGATGATGAAGGCAGAGGAATATTGGGAAATCACACTGAGGCTGAGTTTTTTTCCTTCTTACATTCCAGATTCCAGCCTCTACTCCCCCTCTCCTCAAGCCATGTGTATTTAAAGAAGTGTGGACCCAAAACACAAAAATACAGCTATTTATTTCCTTGAACACAGAAAATAGCTTCTGTACGCCAGAGAGAAGATACCTTCTTAAATGTCTTTTTTAGTTTAGTGTGAGTTCTGTGCATCATTTTGAGATGCTCACCCTTCTGAATGCTTGTAGAAGAAACCCTCACATTTAGGCTTGAAGATGATATAAATAATCCCTGTGCTAGTAATGGGTCCTCTGAATCACCTGGTGTGACAACTCTGCTACTCACAAAAACAGAGTTTACTGGAAGGGTACATTTGAGAATCTGTTAACTCTCAAAAGCCCAGTTCATTCATGACCAAGACAGAAACAGAATTCCATAGCCCCTAGTGTTACGACTGATCATTCCATTTAGAAAGTAAGGAGAGAGAGACAGCAGTTGAGAATAGATGGGCTAGAAATTGTGGACCTGGTTGAAGTCATAGTTGGAGTCTTACTAACCATTGGCATCGTTGTTGGAATTATTATTAAGGTTATGAAGGAGTTGACAGGCAGCCCTATTTGGTGAAGAATTGTACCATTTTGCCATATATTTTTCCTACACAATTAAAGAAAAATGCTTCCTATTTTAAACTGTCTCTGCTCATTTGAAAATATCCATGGAAATGCTGTCCACACAGTTCTAAATCTGTGGTGAGATTCTGCAGTCCAAATAGATAATAGTTGAAAGCCAGGGTAGTTCAGAAGATTTGCTAATATAAGCGTTTAACTTTTTTAAAGTGTTGTCTTTTTCTATATAAATTTTATAAAAGGTTTAATAACTAGAAAACAGGAGCAATAATAAGTAAGCCTATATCCAACCAAAGTAGTCTATATAGTTTAAAACATTTTAGAAGCAAATTGGTCTTCATTCTGACCTCTGAAAAGGAATTGAGAAATATTTATACTAGTGGAGTATTATGTCACTAAATAACACAAATCTACTTTTTAATTTATGATCTGTTTATGTTCTTTTTTCTTAATCATGTTATGAGACATAGTGATTAATAGAAAATCTAAACTTGGATATTACCTACTGAGCAAATGCCACTATCTGGTCTAGATAGTTTCAAAGATAACCATTTTAGTTTGTAAATAAGAAGTAGTTTGGGGGAGACACTTTATGCTTTATAGGAAGGTCACTGGGCATCCTACTGGCCTGCATTAGAGCATTCCCTAGAGATGATGTGGTGATACAAAGATTTGATCAACCAGCAGCTGCCTGCCATACTCTTACTTCATCCAAATGGTGAGTTCCAGAGCTAATGGCTTGGCCTGTGGTTGACCTTCAGCCCTCTGACATTCCAGTACTTCAGTTTGGCTGTATCAGCTCAGAACAGAGCTTCCATCAGTTTTTGCATAGGCTTCTGGATGCAGATGGGTGTTAGAGGCTATAGGATATCAGATGTTCAAGAACGTTATTGTTCATGCCTATTGCATAAAAAAACTTGCTGATTTTCTGATATTTGGTTTGTGATCCCTGCCTCTCTATGAAGACATGAGAAAGAAAAAATAGATTTCTGCAATGTCATTGTTCTTAAAAAGATGAATCTCAACACAATTTTTTTATAAATTTATTTATTTTTTATTTATTTATTTTTGGCTGTGTTGGGTCTTTGTTTCTGTGCGAGGGCTTTCTCTAGTTGCGGCAAGTGGGGGCCACTCTTCATCGCGGTGCGCGGGCCTCTCACTGTCGCGGCCTCTCTTGTTGCGGAGCACAGGCTCCAGACGCGCAGGCTCAGTAGTTGTGGCTCACGGGCCCAGTTGCCCCGCGGCATGTGGGATCTTCCCAGACCAGGGCTCGAACCCGTGTCCCCTGCATTGGCAGGCGGATTCTTAACCACTGCGCCACCAGGGAAGCCCCTCAACACAATTTTAAAAGAGAAGTCATACTGAAAAGAACCCGAGAGAAGTCCCTCTTGTGTTCCGGTACTGTTGAACTCAGTACTTCTCTTCCTTTTAGGATTAATTGGACTCTTTTTCCTAAAACTGAAAAGTTTTCATTCATATGCTTAGTCACAATTGTATTGATTAAATTCTGTTGTCCTCTAAGAAGCTGTTATAGAACAGGATAAAAGAACAATAAAGGGCTTCCTTGGTGGCGCAGTGGTTGAGAATCCACCTGCCAATGCAGGGGACACGGGTTTGAGCCCTGGTCCGGGAAGATCCTACGTGCTGCAGAGCAGCTAAGCCACTGCACCACAACTACTGAGCCTGCGCTCTAGAGCCTGCGAGCCACAACTACTGAGCCCATGCGCCTAGGGCCCATGCTCCACAACAAGAGAAGCCACCGCAATGAGAGGCTCACGCACCGCAACGAAGAGTAGCCCCTGCTCACCGCAACTAGAGAAAGCCTGTGCGCAGCAACGAAGACCCAATGCAGTCAAAAATAAACAAACAAATAAATAAATAAATATAAAAATACTGACTAGGACCTGGGAGGCCAAATCATAAAAAAAAAAAGATTTATTTATTATTTATTTATTTTATTTATTTTTGGCCGCATTGGGTCTTAGTTGCGGCATGCAGGATCTTCGTTGAGGCGTGTGGGATCTCTCATTGTGGCGCGCAGGCTTCTCTCTAGTTGTGGCGTGAGGGTTTTCTCTTCTCTAGTTGTGGCGCACAGGCTCCAGGGCACGTGGGCTCTGTAGTTGTGGCACATGGGTTCCAGAGTGCATGGACTCTGTAGTTTGCTGCATGCGGGCTCTCTACTTGAGGCATGCAAGCTCAGTAGTTGCGGCACGCGGGCTTAGTTTCCCTGCAGCATGTGGGATCTTAGTTCCCTGACCAGGCGTCGAACCATCGTCCCCTGCATTGTAAGGCAGATTCTTTACCACTGGACCACCAGGGAAGTCCCAGACAGTGGATTTTTTTAGTCAACATTGCATTGATGCTTAATACAATGAAGACATTTTAAAATAAAGTGATAATTATATCTTAAGGATTTTTAAGATGGCAAGGCAAAAATCTCCCCCGCTCAGAAATTATCTCTAAAAAGAAACAAATATAAATGTTTGAAATTAGGAGGTGCCTATAACACTATGCCAGAGGATATGAAACCAGAAATGAAGAAGGCTAAAAGTCTTCAGAAACAGATACCAACTGAAGGCAAATTTTGTTTCTCACACAGAATCCTGGAGTTGCTTAGCAGTGAGAGGCACCAGTGATCATTGATGGCAATAATGAGGTGCAGGACTAAAAACAGAAGGGTTGGTTGAAAAACCTGTATATTGAGCACTTAATACCAAGGTCCCCAACACAACCAGGTTACTTTCCTACCCCCAGCTATACTTCCCCCTGACTTATTCCTCCACCAGGGAAAGGTTTATTCTCCAAAGAAACTGAAACAGGAATCTCTAGACATGGGCATCCTTAGACACAGTGGAGGATGGGGGTGAGATGCCAGGGTGAAAACACACAGATTACATGAAAGTCTGTACACTAAACAGTAAAACCTCCAACTTATTTCCCTGTTCAGCTCCCAGAACCCTGGCTGCCAGTGTAAAACTCATTTTAACTCAAGTAAAAGATTAGAGGATCCTTCACTGGAAGAACTGGACGGTCCCAGAAAATAGACCCATAGGTAACTGGCATTAAGCTACCTGTCCAATCTTTCTAGATAAAGGCCATGAGTTAACAAGCTCTTTTCATAGATAGAATGCTTTGAATCAGCTTTTTTAGTACTTTACCTTTAAATATGAATGGTTAGCCAGTGATCAGATAATTATCAAGGATTTTCAGGTATATAATGACTGCTTCCAACATGTAAGGATCACCAGATAATTGGCAAGGATCATCAGATATTTGATGAAAGCGTCCAACATGAATGACAAACTGAAACAAACTAAAAAAGAAACTTGGAAAAAATAGAAACTATCAGGTAGCAGAAGAAAATTCATCTTCGCCTCCCCACCCACACCGAATCTTCAGAGAACTGAGAGCATATACTGCATACATAAAACAAGAACATGATGCTCTTTTACTAAAGGAACAATCAAAGAATAAAGTATACTTGAAATTTTTCAAATAGGATAACTAAAAGCAAACAAAAATACTAGAAAAGTAAGCTAAAGAACTCTTTCATTAAATAGAACCAAAAGATAAAAGAGATGGACTGTAGTAGGGAAAAGATAAGAAAATTAGGAGATTGATCCAGGAGTGATCTTAGAATATAGCAAAGGAGAAGAAAGAAAATCGAGGGTAGGAAATTCATAAGAAAATAGCACAGCATTGATGGATGTGAATAGGTTGGAAGTGCCATAAAGATTCTGCACAATGAATGAAAGAAGACCCATGCCCAGACACATTGTGAAATTTCAGAATACCAGGGGATTCTTAATTAAAAGCCTTTATTTCCAGAGAGGCAAAACATGAAAAGCTCACACAGAAACCAAAATAAAGGATTAGGGAAAAGATGGCATCAGACTTCTCAAAAGCAACATTGGAAGACAACAGAACACATTGTGAGGGATCCAAAGTCCACACATGAGGCAGCTCATTTTAATTTAAATTTCTTACATCAGACAAAAACAGCCATCCTTAAAATCTGGTTAAATTGCAAGCTTGCTCACAAAACTCAGGCTATGATGATGAGTGTCCCTGTCTTCAGATCTCATAGTACAATTTACATTGGTGGTTTTGCAAAGTAGCAGAAAATCCTTTGAGGTTTAAGAAGAAAATGTGAACACGTCTAAAAAGATTTATGGGGACTTCCCTGGTGGTCCAGTGGTTAAGAATCCGCTTTCCAGTGCAGGGGACGTGGGTTCGATCCCTGGTCAGGGGAACTAAGATCCCACATGCTGCGGGGCAACTAAGCCCACGTGCTGCAACTACAGAGCCCATGTGCCGCAACTAAGACCCGACAGCCAAAAATAAATAAATATTAAAAAAAAAAAGATTTATGAAATGTTATTTAATATCCCTTCTAGTTTCTATTTTATTCACATTTAATATACATAATAGCACACTATTATAAATATATAATTTAAATAGGGGTTGTGTTAAGTCTGGGTCCAATCAGAATATAGAAACCACACATTAATTTGAAAAGGGAAGTTTAATATAAAGAATTATTAACTATGACAAGAGGTTGTAGTAATGAGGGATTGACTAGCAAAAAGTAAAGAGAACTCTAAAGAATATAGGAATAGCAGATATAAGGAGCAGTCACCCTTATACCTAGGGGTAACCCTAGGACTAAGGACAGAGCACCCAATGAGAGGACACCCAGGGCTGAGATCTAGACCTCTTGAAGAGGGCACAGTGTGGCTCACTGGTTGGCAGAGAAGCTGCTCTAGAGCTGTGCTGAACTTGCTGGAAATCTGTCCTCTTGGATGCTGAGGAAAGTGTTCAGGGCATTTCAGGTGCTGAGGAAAGCATTTCTCTAGAGGCACCCTGCTACAAAACCATCTGCAGGGCGTTCTAGAGGGAAGCTGCTGGCCTCTGTGCACTGTTGGGGCTGAACACTGGAGAAACTGGCCACACTTCAGGAACCTGGTACTGATTCTAGAAGCTGAGAGTGGTGCAGGAGTCTGCCAGGCAAGCCGACTGGAACCAGGAAGCAAAACTTTTCTTCCTGTGATGTCTCTCCAGCATTCTCTACTGACAAAGCTTCACTTGGCAAAGGAAAAATATTTAAAGGGCCCAGATCCATTTTTACGGAGAGTCAAAAGGGTGAATTTGGAATATATTGATAACTGGCAGAGGTGTTTATGTTATGTTTTGTTGCTGGTAGAGGTCCACAGTAATAAAAATGTTGGAGACTTGGTACTTAATTTCATGTCTTCCCAGTGATTCTATAAACTTTTTCATTGCCTTTAACGGTGCCAAAGGCCTCTTACTCACAGAGTAGAGAAAACACCTTTTTTTTTTTTTTTTCCTGTATACTTACATGTCTGAGAATGAATTGGAAAATAATGTCTTTGTGTAGCAAAGATTTTGATCATTTCTTATCAGCTTACTGATGTTTAACTTATAATTATTTATCCTCTTAAAGTTGGCCAGGGGCTTCCCTGGTGGCGCAGTGGTTGAGAGTCTGCCTGCCAATGCAGGGGACACGGGTTCGAGCCCTGGTCTGGGAAGATCCCATATGCCACGGAGCAGCTAGGCCCGTGAGCCACAAACTACTGAGCCTGCACGTCTGGAGCCTGTGCTCCGCAACAAGAAAGGCTGTGATAGTGAGAGGCCCGCACACCGCGATGAAGAGTGGCCCCCACTTGCCGCAACTAGAGAAAGCCCTCGCACAGAAACGAGGACCCAACACAGCCATAAATAAATAAATAAATAAATAAATAATAAATAAATAAATAAAATTCCTTTAAAAACAAAAAAAAAAGTTGGCCAGTATACCTCTTCAAAGAAAGAATTTGCCAAGAGATTGTTTAAATAATATTGGAATAGAGATGTGTTCTCTTGCCTCCCAGCCTTTGCACCTGCCCTTTTGTTAGGATAGTTTTCTTCTTCCATCTTAGACTTTTCTTCCGGCAACTCTCATCTTTATCTGTCAACTTTCATGGCCACTTCCTGTAGGAAGCCTTCCCTCACCTGTCCAGAGTGGGTTAGGTGCTGTTCCCGTATGGGCTAGGATCCTATCCTGTGCTCTCACTGAACACATCATCTTGTAAATGCCACTTTACTGGTATCATCGTTGTTCACCATGTCCACCCCAGGGGAGAGCAGGGACTGTCTTGTTCCCTTGTTTAAATGCCTAGGGCTTAGCACAGTGCCTCTTACATGGTAAGTGTTTATTAAAGATGTGAGGCGTGAATCACATGGACAGTGTGGTACTCTTTACTTGGATAGCAGTGGCAGGATCTAATGCCGTATCCAGTATGCCTCAGACTAAATTTTTGTTATAGTTTAGTGTTTCTTATTAAATTAAATTTATAGTATTATTTGTGTAACAGCTATCAAAAACCATCTTGAAGTGGCTGCCTCTCACTTTCTTTCAGGTTCCTTTTTTGCCAGGAGATTCAGACCTTGATCAACTAACAAGAATATTTGAAACTTTGGGCACACCAACTGAAGAGCAGTGGCCTGTAAGCCTTCATACATGTTCTTTGAAATTTAGTTAGAATTCTGTATAGTGTATAACGTGAATATTACTTAAAGAAATGTACTAATTGTCTTAATTTATTAGTAATATATACTCATTGCAAAAGTTATACAAAGTAAAAGTTAAAATTATGATATACCATCCAGCCTTCTATATACTTATAGCCCTCCCCCATCCCAGTAATTCCCATTCCAGGGTTAATCACTCTTATTTTGTTGTAAAGCCTTGCCATGGGGATGCACACACAAACACATACACACATATAGACATATAGAGTTGCTTTTTCTTTTGTTTTTTAGCAAAAATGGGATCACACCATACAAATTTTTTTTGCAACCAACTTGCTTTTTATTTAATATTATTGACCTTTTCCTTTTTAAGCCATATAATATTTAATTTTATGGATGTTCCATGGTAGTTTATCAATATCTTGATGGACTTGGATGTATTTATTGAATTTTCGCTAACACAATCAAGATTTTTTAGTAGTATAATTTTGTTGTTGTTGTTGGCCACGCTGCATGGCTTGCGGGATCTCAACTCCCCAACCAGGGATTGAACCTGGGCCACAGCAGTGGAAGCCCAGAATCCTAACCACTAGGCCACCAGGGAACTCCCTATTATTTATTTTTAAACCATTACATGTCTGTAAAAAAGAAATACTAAATCTGTGATAAAATTTAAAACAATATAAATTGCTAAATTTTATATATTACAGTTCAGTGAAATTCTCACTTGTTTATTCTTTTTTCTTATTTATTTATGTATGTATGTATGTATGGCTGTGTTGGGTCTTCATTGCTGTGCGCAGGCTAGTTGTGGCGAGCGGGGGCTACTCTTCGTTGTGGTGCGCGGGCTTCTCATTGCGGTGGCTTCTCTTGTGGAGCACAGGCTCTAGGCATGCCGGCTCAGTAGTTGTGGCTCGCAGGCTTAGTTGCTCTGCGGTATGTGAGATCTTCCTGGACCAGGGATTGAACCCATGTCCCCTGCATTGGCAGGCGGATTCTTAACCACTGCACCACCAGGGAAGTCCCCATTTGTTCATTCTTAAATTATAATTGAAGACCGTTTTATTTTCCTTTCTGTTATAGCCTCATCTTCTGGGGAAAAAATAAATACTAGAAAAGAGAAATTTTGATCAGTCTCTTTATCTTCTGGTTAAAACTGTAATGAAATTATCTGAAACTGAAATTTAGGAGTTTCTTTTGTGCTGTTACTTCCTCAACTTTCTAACTGAAAGTTGGCTGTATGTTCTAATTGTGAAACATGCTCTCATAGCTTTCATTTATTGAACACTTACTGTATGCCATTAATGGTAGGGTTTCATAAATTATATTTAATTCTCCCAGCAATCCTATTAAGGTAGGTACTGTTATTCCCATTTTACAGATGAGACAACTGAGGTTTAGTGAGGTTAAGTAACTTGCCTGAAGCTACCCAGTGTCAGAGCTAGGACTGCAGTCTGGGTCTTAGTGACTCCAGAGCCATGTTCATAATATTTATTCTGTACTATTTGACATGATTTTCTAAATAATAGTTGCTTACTGATGTTTTCCGTGGATTTTTAAAAATTCTTATTTTGATTTACATGCAGAAGGAAATAATACAGATATATCCCTTGCACCCTTTACCCAGCTTCCCAAAGTGGTAACATCGTGCAAAGTTAGGATAAAAATCACAACCAGCATGCTGACATTGATACAGTTAATATACAGGACATCACCACAAAGAGCCCTTTTACAGTCATACCCACTTTCATTCCACTCCTACCCCTTCCTTAACCTCTGGTAATCACTAATATGTTCTCCATTTTTATAACTTTGTCATTTCAAGAATGTTATAAATGGAGTCATATAACATGTAAGCTTTAGGGATTGATTTTTTTTTCACATTCAACATAATTCTCTGGCGATTCATCCAGATTGTTGTGTGTATCAATAAGTCGTTCCTTTTTATTGATGAGTGATATGAATGTACCACAGTTCGTCTTAACTGTTCACTCATTGAAGCATATCTGCATTGTTTCCAGTTTGGGGCTATTACAAATAAAACTATTATAAACATGCATGTACAAGGGAATTCCCTGGTGGTCCAGTGGTTAGAACTCTGTACTCTCACTGCCGAGGGCCCAGGTTCCATCCCTGGTCGGGGAACTAACATCCCACAAGCTGCACGGCCAAAAAAAAAAAAAATGCACATACAGGCTTTTGTGTAAGCATAAGCATTTATTTCTACGGGACAGATGACCCAGGAGTGCAGTTGCTGAGTCACGGGTTGCACATTTAGCTTAAGAAACTGCCAAACTGCTTTCCAAAGGGGCTGTACCATTTTCTGTTCCCACCAGCAATATATGAGTAATCCATTTTCTCTGCATCCTCTCTAGCATTTGGTGTTGTCACTTTTTTACTTTAAGCATTCTGAGGGATTTTCTCTTCCCTAATGACTAATGAATGGTGTTGAATATCTTTTCATGTACTTATTTGTCATCTGTATAGCTTTAATGAAATGTCTTTTCATGTCTTTTCCTTGTTTTTTAATTGGATTGTTTGTACTTTGGCTGAGTATTGAGCACTTTATATATTTGAGATACTCGTCCTTTGATTGTATATGTGGTTTGCAAATTTTCTCTTACACTGTAGTTTGTCTTTTCATCCTCTTCACAGTGTTTCCAGAGTAAAAGTTTTTAATTTTGATCCAGTCTGTTTTTATCAGTTTTTCTTTTTATGAATAATGCCTTTGATGTCAAGTCAAAGAACTCTTATCCTAACAAAAAGATATTCCTGATGATTTTCTTTTTCCTGTAAGTTCCATAGTTTTACATTTAACATTTAAGTCTGTGATCCTTTTTGAGTTAATTTTTATATGAGGTGTGAGATTAAAAATGTCTTTGGAGGGGACGGTGCTGTTTATGATACCTCTCCCTCTACCAATACCACAGTCTTAATTAAGTAGCTATATATTAAGTCTTGATATCAGGTAGACTGATTCCTCCCACTTCTGTTCTTTTTCAAAGTTGTTTTAGCTATTTTAGTTCTTTTTCCTTTCCATATAGATTTTAGAATAACCTGTCTATATCTTTAATAATTTTGCCAGAATTTTGGTAAGAATTGCATTAAACCTGTATACCAATTTGAGGAGAATAGACATCCTTATGGTGTTGAATCTTCCAATACACGAACATGATAGGTCTCACCATTTATTTAGAGCTTTGATTTATTTCATCAGTGTTGTATAGCTTTCAGTATATGAGTCCTACACATGTTTTGTTAGATTTTCACCAGAGCATTCCATCATTATTTTTGAGTGATTCTAAATGGCATTGTTTTTCATTTCAGTGTCCACATGTTCTTTGCTAGTATGGAGAACTACTGTTGATTTTTTTATGTTTACCTTCCTGTAACCTTGTTTGCTCACTAGTTGTAGGAGTTTTTTAATAGATTTCTTGAGGTTTTCTACATAGATCCTCATATCATCCGTATGACAGTTCTATTTATTCATTTGAGATCTACATGCCTTTCAATCCTTTACTTAAGTTTGAATTATAAAAATATTTTTACAGGACATGTGCAGTCTTCCAGATTTCGTGACATTTAAGAGTTTCCCTGGAATCCCGTTACAGCATATCTTCATTGCAGCAGGAGATGACTTGCTAGATCTTATACAAGGCTTATTCTTATTTAATCCGTGTACTCGAATTACAGCCACACAGGTATTTTAGCATATCTTTAGAATTTCTTAAGATTTTCTAACATTCTTTAAATACTGAAAAGATGTGTTTCTGTTTTGTTTTAAGGAGTAACAAATTTTATTTTTTCCCTAAGCTACAAGCACTATTCAGACTGGTATTAAATTATATGATGCACACAAGTACAGGAGGGTTTATTCTTGCTTAAAAACATATAAATACATTTTAATTTCATAATTAATTTGCTTTCAAATAGTTCACTAGAGAGGAAAAAAAAGGTTTTTGTATTTGTTACAGCACTGGTATATTTCAGTTAAACTCGTATGTATTAACTAAAATTCTGTGCTAAAATCAATGCCAAAAGTGTTTTGTTTTTTCCCCATAAATGCAGTTCAAATATGCATTCTGGTCATTGTCACAGTCAGACAGTGATAATAGGGAGAAAATGGTATAGTCTGATACAACTGTATACTTATAAGAGATTGAAAGGTATTCTAAACAGAAAAACACTGAAACTGAGTTATTTAAAGGAAATAAGAATCAAAGTCAAGAAAAATGTGGAAGACCAAGAACATCTGCTCTTATAAAAGAGGGAAATGTTATCCAATACAAAAATATAAGACCTATAGATTTGAAAAGGTTTTTTTTCTTTGTTTTAAAAACAAGCACACAAAACTGGGGCAGGGACAGGCAATGCAAAAACGCAACACGGTACAATGATTTGCCTTCATAAAGGAAGAGACCAATTGAAATGTCACAAATCTTCATATCTCACAAAACATATTAATGTACAATATATGAGGGATACAAAGTGGTTTTTTTTCACTTAAGTTTATTGCAGACTACCAAATCATTGTTTAATGCATTTGCTTGTACAAGCCTTCTCTTTGTAGCAGTACATGCCACGTTAATACATATATACTAAATATTTTACCATTGGAATTACTCTTCTAATTTCAAACAAGTAACTCATTTTTACCTTTTCACTCATGCATATATGCATATTATCTCCATCATAAGAAACTTGAGACCAGGTCAGATTATCTAGAAAGTTGTTTTCATTAATAGTAAAACTCAAAATATATAGAAAAATACTAGTTGTGATGACTTATTGGGGTTGTATTTTGATAGAATGAATTTCTTTAATGGGTTTTGGCTTGTAGATATCTAAAAGTTGGAATGAGATACTCTTCTTAGATCTCTATGTAGCTCAAAATTAGTTTAATTTACTTATGGAACTGCTATGATTTGGAAGTAATATTTTATAAATGCAACTCTTCTGAAGTAAGAAATCTCTAAATTATTATTACTGCAAATAATATTATGTTGGCAAGTAGGGGGAGGTATGCTTGACAAATTTATATGACTTCTTTTTGTTCATAAGAGAATTATCCAAAAGGAAATACCTTTAATTACTGTGGCTATTGAACAGTACTGTGATGCAGATAAAGTATGAACTTGACAACTTTGTCATCTAGAATAAAACTGTTTTTATTGGAATTTTGGAACCAAGTAAAAATATCATATAATAGAACATTGGACTGGTAGTAAATAGAAGTAACCTTGGGCAAGTCCTTCCAAGTAAAATTTCTATTAATTTGTAATGGATTGTTGGATTTTAATCCGTTGTTTCCAACCTATCGCATCTTTTTAAAAGCTTTATTTCTAAGAATTTATGTGATTTGGAATTTGAATACATATAGATGTGACAAATAAACTTGGACGTTCTTTTTAAGCAAGTCTCTGTGTTTTGAACTACAGAGACTGTAATGTGTAGAGAGGTGAATTTTATAATATCTTACTAAGGATATTTTGTACTTAGTATAGGCTATTTAATTGTGGAAAAATTTGAAGGTAGTGTCTTTTTCTTATAGTAATGGAATTATCAGTCAGTCTTAGGCTGCTAGATGTTTATTTGTAGTAATCTGCATGTGCAAATACTTGAAATTAAGTTTGCTTGGGGAGGGGGTGTATTCACATAGTATTTTTAATGCTCCTTATAATTTTGGAGGTTAGCTTTTCTTAAACACAGTTCAGATATTCACTTAAAACCTTACTTTCTCTGGTATCTTTTCTTCTGAAAGGCATTGAAAACTAAGTATTTCAGTAATCGGCCAGGGCCAACACCTGGATGTCAGCTGCCAAGACCAAACTGTCCAGTGGATGCTTTAAAGGAGCAGTCCAATCCAGCCATGGCAACAAAACGGAAGAGAACAGAGGCCTTGGAACAAGGTAAAACTCTCATTTTCACAAGAAATGAATTCAGAAAACTCCAGATAGCTAATATATAGCTAGTGACTGAAGGGCAGCTAAGAAATGTAGACTCTGAGCTGTTTACTTGTATAAATTTAAATTGGATAAAGTGGAGTGTAGTGTTTTAGCTATGTTTACTTCCATTGAGAATACTTACATCATGCTTTTTAAAAGGACATGGGCACTTTTGAGTATACCTCAGAGTTACAAGTACTACTATCCATGTGCACCCTACTCTTTTCATAAATTCCTGCTGGTACACTGTATGCTTAATGTTTAACTAGTGCTATTGGAAAATCAAAGCGAGTAAAAATAGAGGTAGTTGGAATGCAATGACTGGTTAAAATTGCTATAAGATTAAATGTAAACAACCTCATTTTTCCCCCCAGGAGGATTACCCAAGAAGCTAATTTTTTAGTTACAGAGAACACTGGACAGTATTCTACTACTGAAGGAGATAGTGAAAAAGGCAAAATAGTAAACATTAATAAATGCTTTAAAAGAAATTTGTAAATATTCTATACATGTAAAATATGTAAAACTGGGTTATTTTATTAAATGTATTTTAAAACAAACTTAATTCTGATTTTTCTGATTAGAGTGCAACAGTAAGATAAGTTTAATTCTCTGAAATGTAGAGTTGAAAATGCATTTAAGGAATTCTTAATAAAAATAACTATCAGTTATTTTAATGATCTGGCCCATATAGCATTACAGATTTGTAGTAAAGGGGGTATTATTTAAAAATAGAAAGATAGTAGTAATATACCAAATACCTGCTACCCTGACTTAACATATGTTAATATACTAAATAGGAAAAAAAAATAACATTACAGATAAAATTGAGCTCCCTTTAATACATCATTCCATTTTATTTTTTCCTTTTTACCCTCCCCAAAAGAGAATGGCTCTCAGGAAATGAGTTTGTCCTTCCATGATTTTACACTGCTATTTTATAAGAATGCATGTAGTAGTATACAGTACTGTTTTGGGTCTCAGAATTTCAGTGGTAGACGGTACATCTCATACAGCATTTTTATTCTTACTCAAAACTTTAAAACTTTGAAACTTAGTTCCCCATCCTGTAGGTCAGTTACCTCTCATGGCTCAACTGTGTTTTTTTTGCATAGGCCAATATCAAGGTGTCAGTTGGACTCTGGGCTCTTCTCTGAGGCTCTAGGGAAGAATCTGCTTCCGAATTCATACAGTTTATGCCATTTTAATGCACATGCCTCCTTATCCTTGCTGGTTGTCGGCCAGGGGCCTCTCTTAGCTTCTTAAGGCAGTCCACTTGCCTTGTTGCATGTCACTCTCCATCTGCAAACCGGCAACAGTGTCAAATCTGTCTGGCTTCCTCATCTGCTGCCAAGAGAGAAAATTCTGCCTTTTTTTTTTTTTTTTTTTTTTTTTTTTTAAGGACTCACCTGATAAATGATGTCAGCTTACTAAGGGCTTAATTATACATCTTAAAAATCCCTTCATAGCAGTTCCTAGATTAGTGCTTGAATAATCAGGACAGGAATCATGAGAGGGCCATCTTTAGAATTCTGTCACGTGGACATTTAGGTTATTTAAAAAGGATTGTTGGGCTTCCCTGGTGGCGCAGCGGTTGAGAATCTGCCTGCTAATGCAGGAGACACGGGTTCGGGCCCTGGTCTGGGAAGATCCCACATGCCACGGAGCAACTAAGCCCGTGAGCCACTATTACTGATAAATAAATTAAAAAAAAAATAAATAAAAAGGATTGTTTATATGCACATGCAAGCGTTTCTCTAATGTACATACTTAGAATTGTAATCATGAGGTCATAGTGTGTATTTTCAATTAGTGTTGATATTGCCATATTTCTCCAAAGTAGTTGTATCAGTTTACACCCCCAGCAGCTGTTCAGTAGTTCTTAAAAATGAAGAAGCCCCTTACCTTACACTGTATACAGAAACTAACTCAAAATATATCAAAGACCTAAACACCAGGCCTAAAACTATAAAAATTCTTAGAAAATAACATAGAGGAAAAGCTTCATGACATCAGATTTGGCAGGGACTTCCTGGATATGATCCCAAAAAGCACAGGCAACAAGAGTAAAAAATAGACCATTTGGACTATATCAAAATTAAAAGCTTGTGTGCATCAAAGGAACATAATCAATAGAATGAAAAGACAACCTATGGAATGAGAGAAAATATTTGCAAATCATGTATCTGATAAGGGGTTCATATCCAGAATATGTGAAGAATATATGTTGTTATAGCTCAACAGCAACAAAATCCAAATAAAAAATGGGCAAAGGACTTGAAATTAGACATTTCACCAAAGATGATATAGAAATGGCCAAAAAAGCCCATGAAAAGATGCCCAACATCACTAATCATTAGGGAAATGCAAGTCAAAACCACAGTGAGATTACCACCTTATACCTATTAGGATGGCTACTACCAAAAAACCCCAGAAAATAACAAGTGTTAGTGAGCATGTGGAGAAATTGGGACCCTTGTAAACTATTGGTGGGAATGTATAAAAACAGTGCAGCAGCTGTGGGAAACTGTGGTGTTTCCTCAAAAAATTTAAAATGGAATTACCATATGATCCAGCAGCTTCACTTCTGAGTATATGCACAAAAAAATTAAATGTGAGATACCAAATGTATGCATTCGTTAACCTGTATGTAAGAATCTATTTCACTTCATCATCTCTAGCATTCATAATGTTTGGGGTCTTTGCTAATTTGGTATCTCATTCTAATTTACTTTTCTTTGATTTCTACTGTGTTGCTAATCATATATAATCCCTCCTTTGTGAACTGTTGGTTCATTTTTTTTTTAATACAATTTTTAAAGGTATTTTCCATTTAGTTATTACAAAATATCGGCTGTATTCCCCATGTTATACAATACATCTTTGAGCCTATCTCACACCCTATAGTTTGTACCCCCATTCCCCACCCCTATATGAACCCTCCTCCTGCAACCACTAGTTTGTTCTCTGTATTTGTGAGTCTGCTGCTTTGTTGTTAAATTCACTAGTTTGTTGTATTTTTTTAGGTTCTACATACAAGTGATATCATGCAGTATTTGTCTCTGTGATTTATTTCACTTAGCATAATGCCCTCCAAGTCCATCCATGTTGCTGCGAATGGCAAAATTTCGTTCTTTGTTATGACTGAGTAGTATTCCATTGCATGTATATATACAACATCTTCTTTATCCATCATCTGTTTATGGACACTTAGGTTGCTTTCATACCTTGGCAATTGTAAATAACGCTGCTGTGAACATTGAGGTGCGTGTATCTTTATGAATCAATGATTTTGGTTTTTTTGGATATATACCCAGGAGTGGAATTTTTGGATCATGTGGTAGTTCTATTTTTAGTTTTCTGAGAAACCTTCATACTGTTTTCCACAGTGGCTGCACCGGTTTACATTCCCACCAACAGTGTATAGGGTTCCCTTTTCTCCACACCCTCACCAACATTTGTTATTTGTGTTTTTGATGACAACCATTCTGACAGGTGTGAGGTGATGTCTCATTGTGGTTTTGATTGGCATTTCCCTGATGATTAGCAATGTTGAGCATCTTTTCATGTGCCTGTTGGCCATCTGCATTTCCTCTTTGGAAAAATATCTTTTCAAGACTTCTGCCCGGTTTTTAATTGGGTTGTTTGTTTTTTTGATGTTGAGTTGTATGAGCTGTTTATGTATGTTGGACATTAATCCTTTATCATATCATTTGCAAATATTTTCTCCTGTTCAGTAGGTTGTCTTTTCATATTGTTGGTTTCCTTTGCTGTGCAAAAGCTTTTAAGTTTAATTAGGTCCCATTTGTTTATTTTTGCTTTTGTTTCCTTTACTTGAGGAGACTGATTCAGATTCTCTGTCCATTTATCAATTGGAATATAAATTTTATCAATTTATTTGAGTTTGTTTTATATACACACATACTTCTTTCTAGTTTTTATAATTTGATTTTTTTTACACTTCCCACTTTGGTATTATTAAATAATCCCAGATCCTTCCTTTCCCTACCTTTTATGTTAAATTATTATATATACTAGGTGTGTATGGTCTTTATCCGATTCTCATTGACCTGCTGTTACATTGTTTTAAATAATGTAGCTTTGTATTACCATCAGGACTTTTTTTTTAATTTAATTTTTGTTTTATATTGGAGTATAGTTGATAGGATAATACATTTTAATATCTGGTAACAGTAGATCCTCATTATTCCTTTTTTCAAAATGTATTTGCCAATTTTTCAGCTTTTATTATTAATGCCAACCAGTGCTGTTCCTGTAACACAACTATAAATGGTTTATATTGTTACCTTATTATCCTACTGTTAGCTATCTAATTAAGTAGTAATTTCTTTTCACTAGAGATCATTTCACTAGAGATTAGTTTTATAACTGCTGACAAGGTAATGCACTTCCTTTGATATCATTGTGATGCTATTAATATAGTAATATTCCCAAAAGGTATTAAAGATTATTACTGTGTAATATTTCTAGAAAGAGAAAATAATTTTAAATGGCCTAAAATTCAGCATCAAAACCAAGAAGTTAATTCAGAGTGGCCTAAATGCCAGAATTCTGCGTAGATCTGGTTACAGAATGTCACCGCTCTGACGAAAAGGAAGCTATGAAATAGGTAACTAGCAATGACTTTGAATATATTGCTGCCAAAGTCCCACCATAATAACTTTTTTATTGAAGTGAAGGAAATTATTTTTAAACTTTATATGGCAAATGAAAAATCCAGAAAAACACAAAACCAGATAAATGTATTCCAAAAATTAACGTTCAGTCACTCCTGTTGTTGCTTGAGCCAAAGATCTCTATAAGTCAATCTAAATAGTTAATTTTCTTATCAAAATCACTATTTGTTTTTAAGATGATGTTGGCAAATACTGAAAATTTCAAAAATATAGTAATGAAATATGTCAACACAGA
This sequence comes from Balaenoptera musculus, assembly GCF_009873245.2. Classification (NCBI taxonomy): domain Eukaryota; kingdom Metazoa; phylum Chordata; class Mammalia; order Artiodactyla; family Balaenopteridae; genus Balaenoptera; species Balaenoptera musculus. The sequence goes on from NC_045787.1 coordinate 54,251,077, forward strand.
ATACTAATAAATTTCTTGTAGAGAACATTTATTTAAGCTGCTTCCCCAAATTTAGAAATACCCGGAAAACATACAACTTCTGAAGATGTAGCAACATTTACATGGTCTGTTTTCAAAGTCTTGATATAAACAGCTCTCAGTTCTAATTTCAACTGGTTTGTCTTCAGTACATGATATTTGATGGCAAAGAATAGGATCTTTTAAGAGTTCTTGCGTAGTTTTGATCTGTTTGAAAGTGCTGAATTGAACAAATGCAGCCCACAGAATTAAAAATGTGAACACTTGAATGTACAGGATCACGTAAAACAGGGAATTCTGAAGTCTTCTGCCAGGGGTTTTTTAATAATGGAGAATTGTCTTTCATAGGATTTTTTCCTTTATTCTCTTTTGAGGTGGTGCCTTTGTCTTCCAAAGCCCGAGCAAGCATGTAACTAACTTTTCTTTGATGAGCCAAAGCTTCTTCTTTATCATTTAACTGCATGCACAGAAATTAAAAACGTACCAGTTAGTAAATCACAGAGTACAGAGCTATAGTCAGAAGTATTTCATGAAAATGTTCAATCTCCAATCTAAGCCAGTCAGTATGAATAAATCAATTAGGTGTCCACTGATTCCTAAGCATTAATGCTACGTGTTACTGAGGATTTTTTTTAAAGGAAAAATAGAAAACAGCGTTCTTTCTGTTGAAAAATTTTTTAAGTCATCTGAAGAGAGAGGAGAAAGAAGAAAGTATATATTTACATGGTATGTGTGTATATGTGTATATATGTATATATAATACCAACATGTACTTACCTCTGTGAAAGAATGTTGAAGTTATTTATATAAAAATTTTTATATTTTTATATGCAAATAAACTTTAATACTCTTCTATAGATAAGTATGTTCATATAACATGAGTTTCTTTGTATAGTCATCTATGAAATTGAGGATAACAGGACCGATTTCAGGGTTTTGGTAATGATTAAAGGATAGAATGCATGAGGAAGTTCCTTGAACACTTGAAAAATTCCTGAATATATAAGTCTTGTCATGAGCTGTATATGTAACTGCAGATGACGGAGATGCCTGGACTTAATTTCAGGGAGCCTCCTCTTTTCAGAGGTGGAGCTTTAAAGCTGCACAGGAAGAACACGGATGGGAGAAGTGGGAAGCATGTGTGGGGTGTTAAAGGAGATGAAGATCATAATTCTGGAAAATGGTACCTGAAATGGGAACAGAGCATAAAAGTCAAGTATAGAGCGATAAAGAGTTGAATTAATAGGAAGGAAAAAGATAAGCTCATCCACAGCCTCTAACAAAAAGCAAAGATACTAACCAAATCTATTAGCATCTTAAAGACTTCCTGAGGATCATGCTGGTCATCAGTACTCTTAGAACTGTTTTCCAAAGGGAGCATACCCAACAGTTTCTGCCCTAAGGTCTTCTTACTCCTTTGTGATGGTAACCCTAAAATGGAACATGAAAATCCAGCTGAGACACAAAAAGACACTCACTGAAGTACTTCCAGAAAAAGGGGTAAGTGTGAACCAAGGCTAATTCATTCCTAAATCAGTCAGGACCTTGTCCTCTTCAGGTGACCTCTAGCACGAGTGAGTCAGGCAGCACAGTGCAGTGGGAAAAGCAGACTTTAGAGCCAGGATGGCAAACGCAGGTGAGAGGCCACAGTGTGAGAACCCAGAGCAGCGCCCTGCCACTCTCATTGCTCAGCAGCTGCCCATGGGAGAATGCAGCCTGTGCTACCTGATAATCTCAGTCTTCCAAAGGAGCCAGCAATCCACATCTGCATGTGAAATCTCCCAGTGTGAAGGTTAGCCACCTGCCCACAATATTTGAGAACACTATTCACTCCCAACAAAACATGTCTGCAGACAGGTGGCCTCTGAACCATGCAAACTCTGCTTTAGAGCCAGAAAGACCTGGACTTGAATCCCCATTTAACCACTTCCTAATGGTATCATGTTGGACAAGTTCTCTAAGCTACATGTCCTCACTTCCAGAATGAGAATAATAGTACCTATGCTCTATTGTTGGGTTGCTGTGCCATTAAATAATAGAGCACGGGCTGGGGGAAGGGAGTGGGCAGTTAGTATTGAATGGGGGTACAGAGTTTGTTTGGGAAGATGAAAAGGTTCTGGAGATGGATGGTGGTGATGATTATACAACAATGTGAATGGACTTCTTGTCACTTAAAAATGGTTAAAATGGTAAGTTTTAAGAAAATGGTTCTAAAGAACCTAGGGGCAGGACAGGAATAAAGACACAGACATAGAGAATGGACTTGAGGACACAGGGAGGGGAAAGGGTAAGCTGGGACAAAGTGAGAGTGGCATGGACATATATACACTACCAAATGTAAGATAGCTAGTGGGAAGCAGCCGCATAGCACAGGGAGATCAACTCGGTGCTTTGTGACCACCTAGAGGGGTGGGATAGGGAGAGTGGGAGGGAGACGCAAGAGGGAGGAGATATGGGGGATATATGTATATGTATAGCTGATTCACTTTGTTATAAAGCAGAAACTAACACACCATTGTAAAGCAATAATACTCCAATAAAGATGTTAAAAAAAATGTACCTACTTAAAAAAGAATGGTAAGTTTTATGCATATTTTATCACAATTAAAAAAAACAAAACAGTTGTGAAAGCACCTAGCCCAGCTACTGACATATCGCTTAAAAGTCCACATCCTGCAATATGTACACTGATACTCTTCTTCATCCATAGAAAGGATGCAATTTGTAGCAGAAAATACAAAATTTATAGATTTATACAAAGCAAGTTTCAAGAATGTTTTTAGAATGCTCTGCAAATGGTCTAATGATCAGATAAAGTCTAAAGGGACAATTCCCTTTCCACCCAATCCTGATAAACCCCAGTGACTGGGCCGCACACCTGACCTTCTTCAATAGCAGCTGTGGCCAAGGGGAAAAGCCAGACAAGCTGACCAGCTCACCAGTTCTGAGAGTGGATGAATCTGTCTCTATTTTCAAGCTAAAAACAAGGAAACATGCTTATACGCTCTCTCTCGGAACTTGTCTAAGCAGCCGTATCAAGAAGAAAAGTTAACATAGTGTTAACCACAAATAAGAAAATGACCTGTAACAATCATCTTGTACCAGATTATTGAAGTATATTAAAATGAATCAAAGTCTTGTCACTAAGAAACTCACAAAGAGCTACTAAACCTTTTACGGACTTGTAAAGGCTCTTCAGAGATGAACTAGTTATTTTAAATGCTGCTTCCAGTCTCTCTCAGTACCTTAACGGAAAGCAAAGATTGGGAGCTGTACCTCTCAAATCATATTTTCTATGGAAAAGTTCCTGAATTCTGTAAAAAGCTAAGAAAGGCAGGAATTCTGGAATATAAAATGAGTACAAGTGCTGAACTGAATATGAAATCTACCGCTTCTTTCTCCCTACTCTTCTCTCTACCTTCCATCAAAACAAAATCAGATTTTCAAAGGGATTTGACTTCAGTTAACACAAAACACCTAGGCTGCCCTCTGAGAGTATACCTTTGAAAATTTTGCAATCCAGCTCCTATCAAGGGCCTCACTGAAAGAAGAGGTGCTTGAGGAAGATCACCTACACATTTGTTGTTCACGGTAGAACTAGATATTCTTAATGTTTTCCACCAATTCCTCAAAGGCTAAGTACATTGGACTATGTTAGCTTATTCCCCTGGCAAATCACTTACCTTGACATTAAGGTTATACCTTTATCTTTTATCAAGGAATTATTATAGAAAACAGCCACGTAAATACTAACTTTTTATCTATTATAAGTGACTGTTGAGGACTTAGCCATTATATTTGCTCACTGGCCTCTGTAAATCTCATATCAGAAAACACCTTTAGAAGTTAATTTCAGTACAATGTGGAATGCCTGATTAAGAACGAACAAGAGCTGAGGAACATTATTTCCCCCCTTTTGCCCTGACTTCCACCTGACTCTAAATACATAGCTTTTATAATCTGCTTTCACAGTTCTTGTTTACTACTTCTATTTTTATTATCCCTATAAGCTATTTCTTAACACTTCAGCAAAGAGATGGGTAAAGTTTAGTTAATGAAGCTAAAATTCACAACACTTGACGCATATACTAATGCTAATATGCACTGTTTGAAAAGAGATATTTCAAACAAAATTAGGTATCTACTAATAAAAGTTTCATTTTTAATACTACAAGATTCTTATTGGTCCTAAATTAATCTGAAAATGAGAGATACTGGAACTAGGATTATAGATTTTGTCAAATTAAAAAAGATTTAGAAACAGGGTCATGTCAGAATTTGAATACTAGAAATTTACACTTCTTAATAAACTTCACTTTAATCTTTCTTGACTGATAAATGGTTTCAAATTGGAATTTTAAATTGAAGCCATATGAAGCCTACTGAATAATACTTACAAATGAAAATTGAGACTGACCATTTAGAGAAACTAAAATTTCTAAAAAACAGCTACTTTGTTTATTTTGGACAGTCTACATACGTCAATGGCAATTTATTCTCTCATGCCATTTTTATATATTTTGTTTACACTAATACCATAATGACTCCAAAATGGCCATGAACTTTTGATAGGCTTGTGAACCAAAACCTAAACCTTAACTTCTGTTTCACTTTTTATAAGAATATTTTATTAATTTGTCCAATTTAAGATTATTCCTCTACTGCTCAATGTCTCCTTCCAAAGTCACACATTTCAATAAAGTTTAATTAGATAAATTTAATGTTGGGTTCCACTGTTGGGTTCTAGTGCTCTTATTATAAATTTTTTCCACTAAAAACCTCTACTAAAAAAGAGATTCTCCTGTTATTTTATGGTTTCATCTGCGTAAGTAACACCCAGTGACTCCTTTTTTCCCATAGTTGTTACATTTTTAGATAAATCCTAACTATATGTGAAATTTCAATTATATTCACCATATTAACTGTGCTTAATCAACTATGATTATAACCAAAAACGACTGAAATTACACCTGATTATTACCATTATAATTCATATTTACCATCATCTTTAAGGTGCTTCCAATTTGTCCCTTTTGTTGCTTTCTTACACATTTTATCCATTTGTGTCAGTCTTAGCGCCTGGTCATTTTTCCTCATTAATTGTTGCTCAAATGCAATTCTGAATGCATCTGCCATTATGTAGGCTGCTTCTTTACTCTTCTGCAGAAGTTCCAACTGGTTTTGAAAGAAAGTTTGAGAGGTGTTAGAGGCAAAACCAGAACAATTCTTGCCTGAATGCTGAGTCAGATTAGCAAATGCAGTCTCCCTGCCTAGTAGGAGTCTTCTGCCTGCCCTTGATCTATTGCATCCACTTAATCTAATTAGTACATGCCATTCTCTTCTGCAGTAGCTGCCCACTCTGAACTAGATTACCAGGAGTTTCTCTTGTGCCTGTCAGTTCCCTGGTAATCCTACTCCTCTTAGACCTCAATATCCTAGACGGGCCTTGTGTATGTCCTGCCCAGCGAGGAAGAAGGGAGGATGCCAATGGCTGCATTTCAGTTCTGCCTTGGGCCATGCCAGAAAATACCACTGAAAACAATTATGAATACCATCTTTCAGATACCTCCCACAGCTGCCTCTGATCTTTGTAATCTTACGCTTTTCCTGATGAATTGCTAATGTTTAGCTGTTTGCTTTCATATATACTCTGAAGACTAAATTCCAAATCTTCAATAAAAACATTTTAAAAATTATGGTCCATACTGTATTTGTTGTGAAAGCCTAATTATAATGGCAGCTATCATTTGATTAAATGCCAGGCATGGCCCTGTGCTAAACATTATATGTCTACCGTTTTTTATTTTTCACAACAACCCTCCAAACTAGTTATCAGCCTCCATTTAACATATGCGTCCAAAACCACAAAGCTGGAAAATGATGGAGCTGAGATTCAAACCTAGGTCTGGCTGGCACAAAGGTTCCTTCCACTGTACCTTGCAGCTTTTCTAATAAGCTTCATGTTTATCTCTCGGCTAATCAGTGTTGCACATACTGGTGATTTTAAGCATGTGTGCCTTTTCCTCTAATATCTAGTAATTTTAGGGCCACGTATAGACAAAAGAAATATGAACTTAGGAAATAGTAACTAAAACACAAGCAAACAACTTTTCATGGCTGCAATATCGTGCCAAGTAATGTAAACAAAATCCAGTTTATACGTTAATGTTATCATTTAAAACTAAGGATAAGTTCCATAGCCAAAGACTACCAAATTAAGCTAATTATTACATATACTTCCATTTATTCTACTTTGTGTTAATGGAGAAGCAAAACCAAAGCTTTTACTGTTTTGATAACACAATACCTCCTGTTTGACCTGAAGGAGCATTTTCTGAGTAGATGCTGCCCGTCTGGCACAGGTACAGGGGCTCCCTCTGGGACCGTGACAAAGGCAGGCTCCCACAACTGCAAGCTTTAAATCCAAAAGAATTATCCGTTACTAAGTGTCACATTGTTCAGCCGTACACAAACACGGGGCGCACACACAAACCCATGCACATTTTATTCAAGCACCTAATTCAAAGAAGCTGCAAAGGAAAACAAAAATAGGAAGCTGAGACCATGATTTCAGGACCCAAGGGGAAATGAACTACAAATGAGGAGAGACTGTTATTACTTGGAACAAAAATACACAGGAATTCTGCATTCCTTCTGCGCACGCTCCGAAACCTTGCACTTGGTACCAGTTTCCTACACTTCCGAGTTCTTGGCAGGAACTAGACCTAACGAAGTGAATATAAACATCCACAATATGGATTTCCTGTGACTGGGTTTGGCCTTGCTACCCAGCGTTCATTACTGTCAGGTCCTGCCAGGAGAGATGCATGCTCAAACGATGAGTGAATTTTAAGGAAAACAATCATCCTGCCACTCCTAAAAAAATGGTCTCTGATCATGTAATAAATTCTTATATATTTCTTGGCTCAGCCACTGTTCTGGAATTGCATATGGCCCTGATCCTTCAAAACCTGTCTTTGGATCACAATGAAGAAACGAGTCCATGTGGGTCACTCCTGGTTGACCACTGTAGCCAGAAGAAAAGTAAGAACTGTTGTACTTTTTTTTAAAACCCATTTTGGCAACTAACCACAAGTTGCTTTCCCAAAATATTCCAACAGCTTCCAATTTAATGGAGGCGGTCTATGTAACATATTGTGCCATATCTTTTAAAGTTTCACGTGGAACATACTATAAAATTATTGTCTAAGCTTCCTGCTGCTATAAATTTCACATGGACTGGCTTAAAGTAGAATCTTATTTTAGAGACTGTTTAGACAGGAAGATTCCACGGTCTCTCTTAATGTAAAGGCTATTTCAGAAAATTCCTTCTCGCATTAATGATAACTGTGAAGTACACAGTGAGCTTTCAGTTGACTCAAGTGTACAAATGGCGAATATGTGGCAGATTGGTATCTTCCCTTTTCAACTTCCGGCTCCTGATAATTGTCCCTGTGAAAGTTGCCAAAAGCAACTTAAGACCTGGGTAGGGCCAATATAAACATGCAAGGTTTCTGCAAGGACCTCTGCATCCTAATTCTATGTCCTTACCTCAGTGCTCCTTCATCAACTGGCTCAGGGCCCTTCTTCTTGCCTGCCATAAAGTTACTTAGAGCCTACTCAAGATTATAATAAAGCACGCTTTTTCTGAACTTTCTCTCCGTTCAGTTTCTTTTATTTTTCTTTTTTTTGCTATTACACTAGTTTTCCACCCAGGCAGTAGAGCATGGTGATCAAAAGCACAGACTCTAAACTCTACCTGGGTGTAAATCCCAGCTCCACCACTTAGTAGCTCTGTGACTTTGGGCAAATCACTTAACCCTTCTGTGCAAAAATTACCTCATTTGTAAAATAGGGATTTAATTGTACTCACCTTATTTGGTAGTTGTGAGAAATTAAATGTGTTAATCTATGTGAAGCACTTAGAACAGTGCCTGGCACTTACTAAGGACTATGTATTTGCTATTATTAGTGGTAGTTGCTTTATTTGAAGTTCTATAATAAGTGACTGGCTACCCCTTCTCACTCCACTGGGATGCTCATTTCTCATGAGTCCCCAGGACACTTGTGAGACCTTTCACACCTCAGTAAGCAATTAGCAATGCATCAGCAGATCTTTGTCCTGGACCTGGCTCAACCCCAGAGTGACTGCATCACTTTGGGAAAGTAACTAAAACTATCTGAGCCTGAGTTTCCTCATCTGTAAAATGGGGATAATACCTGCTTTGCAGCCCTCACAAGACCATTACCAAGATCAGATTAAAAAATGTGTGGGAAAGTACTCTGATGCTGTAAGCCTCTACCCAGGGAAGATACTACTAACATACTTTCTGCTAAAGCTGTAGAAAAAGGAAATAAAAGGGACAGGAAGTGGCTAGCACATCCCCTAATGTCCAACAATGCTGTGCCTGAAAGGTATGGTACCAGCAAGGCTGAAGAGTGGACCTCGGCCTCTCTCACCCTCAGTCTCAAATTGCTAAGTATGGTTCTATCCTAGAAGTGGAGCTGATGGCGACAGCAGAAAGAAAATGGAAGTGGAAAATTTCCCTCCTACTAAACTTTCATACCTGCTTACCTACCTCAAGACCTGAAACCTCGGTAAAGCCACTTGTGTCCTGGCACATGTTTTCCTGAGCCATCTTCTGCTGTTTGATATCAAGCAGGGCGAGGGCCTCCAAATACTGTTGATTCAAAACTAGGAAGGGCCATGTAAGAAAGTGTTAGGAGGTCTAACCCCAGCCTCACCTAATCCAGTTAAACCAACACCACATACTCACTTCTAAGCAAGGGATATACAACTACCCACAAAATCTGTCTCCAACCAGAAAATCTGATAGAATAGTGGGTATCAAGTGAGTTAACACTAGATAAAATGTTATTTTAATGTGGAAATAACTTTGCAACCAAAGTCTGGTCTTCATTTGCTCAAAGAAAATTTGTAGGATTTTCAAAAAGAGAACATACAAAGGCTAATTATCCACACTGTGAGACGATCAGATGATGAAATCTCATATATTGTATTAATGTCAACTGTACCAGCTCTCCAAACTCTATCAGACTTTTCTTTTAGTTAAGAGTTTTCACAAGAGGCTCTCAACCCAAATATTTAGAACAAGAGGGGTCCTGCTATTTACTGGAAAGCAGAATAACAGTAACTTTCCCTCTCTTCTTGTAGGGTGGAAGGATAGGGAGGAAGGGACAGGAGTAGTGGTTATGAGCAACTTCTGTCCTGGCACCAACCTAACAAGGGGGAAATCACTATCTGCTCAAATCACTGGTGTGGAGAAGCATATCTGTGTGTGCAGTTCTCACCCAGGGCATTGCCACAGTTCACTTACTACACTATGTAAAGTGCCGCTCTCGGGCCCATGACCTGACTGAGCACTCATTTTACGCCTTTCAAGCCACCACTTTAAAATAGTTTCTGCTGGGAATTCCCTGGCGGTCCAGTGGTTAGGGCTCCGGGCTCTCACTGCCAGGGGCCCAGGTTTGATCCCTGGTCAGGGAACTAAGATCCCACATGCCACATGGTGTGGCCAAAAAAAAGATTTCTAAAAAGTTGGTACCACCTTAATACTCTTTCATTAACTTTTGTCATATAGTGACTCATTATATAAAAGATATGCTCTGTGTGTGTGTGTATATGCACATACATCTATAAATTTCAAGTTCTTAATGAGTCAAATAATATTTTGAAAAATATTTGTATTAGTGACAAAGTCATAGAAGACACTTTTATGAGAAAAAATTATGTTGAATAACTATACAATTTTATACTTTTCCTACTAGATTCCCAATAAACATACACCTACTCAGGTTCCTCAAACATCAGGTGCTCTACCATTTTGTTTACACTGAGTATAAAAGCTAAAGGATAAAGGGAGAATCAGGAGAAACTGCTTAATGGGTATAAGGTTTTATTTTGTAGTCATGGGAACGTTTTAGAACTAGATGTTTGTGTTATGAATTGTTCACTTTTAGATGGTTAATTTTAAGTTATGTGAATTTCACCTCAAATTTTTTTTAAATTCGAAAACCTAACTGATCAAACCCACAGCCAACATCGTTCTCAATGGTGAAAAACTGAAACCATTTCCTCTAAGGTCAGGAACAAGACAAGGTTGCCCACTCTCACCACTATTACTCAACATAGTTTTGGAAGTTGTAGCCACAGCAATCAGAGAAGAAAAAGAAATAAAAGGAATCCAAATCAGAAAAGAAGTAAACTGTCACTGTTTGCAGATGACATGACACTATACATAGAGAATCCTAAAGATGCTACCAGAAAACTACTAGAGCTAATCAATGAATTTGGTAGAGTAGCAGGATACAAAATTAATGCACAGAAACCTCTTGCATTCCTATACACTAATGATGAAAAATCTGAAAGAGAAATTAAGGAAACACTCCCATTTACCATTGCAACAAAAAGAATAAAATACCCAGGAATAAACCTACCTAAGGAGACAAAAGCCCTGTATGCAGAAAACTATAAGACACTGATGAAAGAAATTAAAGATGATACAAACAGATGGAGAGATACACCATGTTCTTGGATTGGAAGAATCAACATTGTGAAAATGACTATACTACCCAAAGCAATCTACAGATTCAATGCAATCCCTATCAAACTACCAGTGGCATTTTTCACAGAACTAAAACAAAAAATTGCACAATTTGTATGGAAACACAAAAGACCCCAAATAGCCAAAGCAATCTTGAGAAACAAAAACAGAGCTGCGGGAATCAGGCTCCCTGACTTCAGACTATACTACAAAGTTACAGTAATCAAGACACTATGGTACTGGCACAAAAACAGAAATATAGATCAATGGAACAGGACAGAAAGCCCAGAGATAAACCCATGCACCTATGGTCACCTTATCTTTGATAAGGAGGCAAGAGTATACAATGGAGAAAAGACAGCCTCTTCAATAAGTGGTGCTGGGAAAACTGGACAGCTACATGTAAAAGAATGAAATTAGAACACTTCCTAACACCATACACAAAAATAAACTCAAAATGGATTAAAGACCTAAATGTAAGGCCAGACACTATAAAACTCTTAGAGGAAAACACAGGCAGAATGCTCTGACATAAGTCGCAGCAAGATCCTTTTTGACCCACCTCCTAGAAAAATGGAAATAAGCATAAACAAATGGGACCTAATGAAACTTAAAAGCTTTTGCACAGCAAAGGAAACCACAAACAAGACAAAAAGGCAACCCTCAGAATGCGAGAAAATATTTACAAACAAAGCAACTGACAAAGGATTAATCTCCAAAAAATATACAAGCAGCTCATGCAGCTCAATATCAAAAAAACAAACAACCTGGACTTCCCTGGTGATGCAGTGGTTAAGAATCTGCCTGCCAATGCAGGGGACACGGGTTTGATCCCTGGGCCGGGAAGATCCCACATGCCACGGAGCAACTAAGCCCGTGCGCCACAACTACTGAGCCTGTGCTCTAGAGCTCACGAGCCACAACTACTGAGCCTGCGCGCCTAGAGCCCATGCTCCGCAACAAGAGAAGCCACTGCAAGTGACAAGCCCGTGCACTGCAACAAAGACCCAATGCAGCCAAATTAATTAATTAATTAATTAATTTTTTAAAAAAAATCCAAAAATGGGCAGAAGACCTAGATAGACATTTCTCCAAAGAAGATATACAGATTGCCAACAAACACATGAAAGGATGCTCAACATCACTAATCATTAGAGAAATGCAAGTCAAAGCTACAATGAGGTATCACCTCACACCAGTCAGAATGGCCATCATCAAAAAATCTACAAACAATAAATACTGAAGGGGCTTCCCTGGTGGCGCAGTGGTTGAGAGTCTGCCTGCCAATGCAGGGGACACGGGTTCGGGCCCTGGTCTGGGAAGATCCCACATGCCGCGGAGCGGCTGGGCCCGTGAGCCACAACTGCTGAGCCTGAGCGTCTGGAGCCTCTGCTCCGCGGCAAGAGAGGCCGCGATGGTGGGAGGCCCGCGCACCGCGATGAAGAGTGGCCCCCACTCGCCGCAACTGGAGAAGGCCCTCACACAGAAACGAAGACCCAACACAGCCAAAAATAAACATAATAAAAAAAAAAAAAAATTAAAAAAAAAAAAATACTGAAGAGGGTGTGGAGAAAAGGGAACCCTCTTGCACTGTTGGTGGGAATGTAAATTGATACAGCCACTATGGAGAACAGTATGGAGGTTCCTTAAAAAACTAAAAGTAGAACTACCATACGACCCAGCAATCCCACTACTGGGCATATACCCTGAGAAAACCATAATTCAAAAAGAGTCATGTACCACAATGTTCATTGCAGCTCTGTTTACAACAGCCAGGACATGGAAGCAACCTAAGTATCCATCGACAGATGAATGGATAAAGATGTGGCACATATATACAATGGAGTATTACTCAGCCATAAAAAGAAATGAAATTGAGTTATTTGTAGTGAGGTGGATGGACCTAGAGTCTGTCATACAGAGTGAACTCAGTCAGAAAGAGAAAAACAAATACCGTATACTAATACATATATATGGAATCTAAAAAAAAAAAAATAGTTCTGATGAACCTAGGGGCAGGACAGGAATAAAGACACAGACATAAGAGCATGGACTTGAAGACACGGGGAGGGAGAAGGGTAAGCTGGGGCGAAGTGAGAGAGTGGCATGGACATATATACACTACCAAATGTAAAACAGATAGCTAGTGGGAAGCAGCTGCACAGCACAGTGAGATCAGCTTGGTGCTTTGCAACCACCTAGAGGGGTGGGATAAGGAGGGTGGGAGGGAGATGCAAGAGGGAGAGGATATGGGGATATATGTATACATATAGCTGATTCACTTTGTTATACAATAGAAACGAACACAACATTGTAAAGCAATTATACTCAATAAAGATGTTAAAAAAAAAAAAACCTAACTGATGCATTTCTTCTCTTTTATCCTTAAAATATGTTACTTCAAAATATTAGCACTTTGTCTATTGATATTGTGTTCTTAACATAGGACATTCTATATAAAACTGATCTTTTAACATAGTATTTTTAAAGAATTATCAAAATACCACTCTACTTACTTGTATTTTTAGACTTGAGCATTTTAATTTCTTCTGTTTTCAGTTTCAAAGTTTCTTTGAGGACTGCATTTTCACAGTTTAGCCTGGAAAAAAGTACCCCCTAAATAACTAAAACAATAATACTTTGTAGGTGAATGAGAACATTTAATCCCATAATTAGAACACGAAAACCCTAATATAATTTTTCTTACATCAAAACAGTCTAGAATTTATATATGTAATAAAATAAAAATTTAAAGGAGTGTGGTTAGACTTTGAACTTACTCTTAACCCTTCTGTATACTCAGCTGAGAAAGTATCAGAACCAGAAATACCTCTAAGTCATCTATTTTGAACACTCATTCTCTTTACTAAAGTTTCAGTCAAGTTAATAACCATTTGAACACCAACTACATGCTTAGGCCACCTTCCAAAATTTGCATAAAAAGATACATAGGGAGGTACAAACTTCCAGTTGTAAAATAAGTTAAGTCCTGGGGACGCAATGTACAGCATGAAGACTGTAGCTAACAATTATTGTACAGTATTTGAAAGCTGCTAAGAGAGTAGACCTTAAAAGTTCTCAACATAAGAAAAAAACTGTAATGATGTACGGCAATGAATGTTAACTAGATTTATTGTGATGATCATTTTGCAACATATACAAATATCAAATCATTATATTGTATACCTGAAACTAATACACTGTTATATGTCAATTATACCTCAATTTAAGAAAAAGATACATAGGGAGCTTTATCTATTGAATGAAAATTGGAATTACTTACAAGAGTTCCTAAATTGCCCAGCATCAGGACTTCCCTGGTGGCACAGTGGTTAAGAATCCACCTGCCAATGCAGGGCACACGTTCGAGCCCTGGTCCGGGAAGATCCCACATGCCACAGAGCAACTAAGCCCACAAGCCACAGCTACTGAGTCCGCGTGCCACAGCTAGTGAGCCCGCGTAACACAACTACTGAAGCCTGCATGCCTGGAGCCCATTCTCCGCAACAAGAAAAGGCACCATAATGAGAAATGAGAAGCGTGCGCACCACAACGAAGAGTAGCCCCCACTCGCCGCGACTAGAGAAAGCCCGCATGCAGCAACGAAGACCCAACGCAGCCAAAAATAAGTAAATAAATAAATTTATTTTTAAAATAAATAAATAAATAAATTTGTTTTTAAAAATAAATAAATAGCCCAGTATCAGAGGCTTAAAAAATTGCGCTTTTGTAATTAAAAACAGTCGCCAGATCATCTGGTCTAATTTATAACTTTAAATAAAATACCTATCAAGACGTGATATTCCTAGGGAATATTACATGCTGTGCTTGGGACAGGCCTCATATCATTAAAACAGTGGTCATGAAGTTAAAGTTTCTCAATTAAAAGTGAAATGTGGTTCACATCACAAGAAAAAAAAATTCTGTAACCATGTATGGTGACGGATGTTGACTGTATTGTGGTGAACATTTTGTGATATGTACAGGTGTTGAGTCATTGTGTTGTACACCTGAACTAATGTAATATGTCAGTTATATCTAAAAAACAAGAAATGTAAATCTAAGACATTCCCTTTCCATGAATTACCTACAAATTAATAAAACGTGAAATCAGTTTCTCAAGCAATGTCTATATCCCTTGAGGAATAAAGCACTTTTTTTTTGCTTTATAAATTTATTTATTTATTTATGTATTTATTTTTGGCTGCATTGGGTCTTCACTGCTGCGTGCGGGCTTTCTCTAGTTGTGGCAAGCGGGGGCTACTCTTGGTTGTGGTGCATGGGCTTCTCATTGCGGTGGCTTCTCTTGTTGTGGAGCATGGACTCTAGGCATGCGGGCTCAGTAGTTGTGGCTCATGGGGTCTAGAGCGCAGGCTCAGTAGTTGTGGCGCATGGGCTTAGTTGCTGCACGCATGTGGGATCTTCCCGGACCAGGGCTCGAACCCGTGTCCCCTGCATTGGCAGGTGGATTCTTAACCACTGTGCCACCAGGGAAGTCCTAAAGCACCTTTCTTAGCACAACCTCTTCCTAGGACTCTAGGTCTGTGATTCTCAAACTGAACTCTGAATAATTCTAAGCTTATGAGGACGTTCAGATGCTCACAAACATTTTATGAGATGCATGCAAACTACTTTATAAATTAATTTTAAAAAACAACCTACTCAGGGACTTCCCTGGTGGTCCAGTGGTTAAGACTCCACGCTCCCAATGCAGGAGGCCAAGGTTTGATCCCTGGTCAGGGAACTAGATTCCACGTGCCACAACTAAGAGCCTGCATGCCACAACTAAAGATCCCGCATGCCGCAACTAAAGATCCCGCATGCCGCAATGAAGGTCTCATATGCTGCAACTAAGACCCGGCCCAGCTAAATAAATAAATAAATATTTTTAAAAACCAAAAAACCAAAAACAAATCACAACCTACTCAGTCAAATGCATTAACTTTGCTGTCTGATTAACTATTTTTGTGCAGACCTCACTATAAAGCATCCTCTGCCAGTTCTGCCTAACTGAAGAGCATCCTAAGAGATAACCTGTTGACCAAGTATAAATCTGTGTATGTGAATCCGAATTTTCTGGGTTCTGTGCAGCCAAAACAAAATACAAAAAAAAAAACTGGGTAAACAACACTATCACATTGGCAAATATCAAAACGTATGACATATTCTCTTGATGAGGCTATGGGGAAACAAGCACTCTCATGAGTTACCGTTAGGAATGCAAATTGGTACAAGCCTCATAGAGAGGAATTAGGCAACGTCTAATAAGTCTACATATGTATCTACCTTTTGACCCAGCAATTCTACTTCTAAGAATTTACCTTGAAAATACATCTCCAGCAACATAAAAGTATATGTCAAGGCTATTTATTGCAGCATTGTTTATAACAGCAAAATAATGGAAACAATCTAAGTGCCTATATATAGGAGAGTGGTTGAGTAACTATTTCACAGCCACACAATAGAGTGATTTCCAGGATATATCATTAAACAGAAAAAGCACAAAAGAGTATCTACAGTAAACTATCTTTGATGTAAGAAAGAAGGGGAAATAAGAAAACATACATATACCTGCCTATTTGTGTAAACAGAAACAGAGGAAGGATAAATCAAAAAATAGTAAGATTGATTATGTACAGATAGTGAAGGGAAGGAGGAATGGCAGGACATTGGGAATGGGGTAGAGGGGCAAAGGACACTTCTCTGAATGTACCTGTCTGAATACTTCTGACTGTTGGAAGCATGTCAATGTTTCACAAAGTCAAAAGTAGACAAACAAAATAAATAAGTAAATTAATAAGGATAGTGAAAAACTCTAAAACAGAATACAAATGGAAACAAATGAACTTAAATGAAGAGAATAACCATACTGAAGATAAGAAAGAGGAAACTAACCAAGTAAGTTTTAAACACCGTATTTTGACCATATACCTTCAGGCTAAAAACAAAACTGTAAACAAATATGGAACTCTAGTTAATGGGTTTGATTTTACAATGGTATGTATTAGCAGTTCTAAAGTTACCTTCTGTATAGTCTATGATGGAACAAATAAGTAAACATACAGGATAACAGGAGCCAGGTTTCTCCTTGTGGGACTTACAAATGCAGAGAGGGGCAAGGCTAAGATGAACCCTGTGGTGGTGCTCTGCAATTGGAGATATGAGTATGATCTCATTGATATGTGACAGATACATACATACATAAATGATAAAGAGACAGGTAGATAGATGATAAATCGATAACACAGACAGACAGATAGATAGATGCATATATATGTGTGTCTGCATCTGTGTATTTTCCAACTCTGTCCTCTGAGAGGAACTCCATGCAGTGAACCCTCAGTAGTACTGAGCACACCTAGCACTCAGATCTTGATTTCTAAACACCATTCCCCATTAAAAGGAACTGCTGCTCCTTGAAGAAATACCTAATATTGTAGGCATACTGGCCTAGAATATCTTGTACCAGAACGCAAGAAAGTGCTCAAAGAAAAAGAGATGTCAAAAAGTCACAGGAAGGACTTCCCTGGTGGCACAGTGGTTTAGAATCCGCCTGCCAATGCAGGGGACACGGATTCAATCCCTGGTTCGGGAAGATCTCACATGCCACAGCTAAGCCCGTGCACCACAACTACTGAAGCCTGCGTGCCTAGAGCCCGTGCTTTGCAACAAGAGAAGCCACCACAATGAGAAGCCCGTGCACCACAACAAGGAGTAGCCCCCGCTCACTGCAACTAGAGAAAGCCCACAGGCAGCAACAAAAACCAACGCAGCCAAAAATAATTAAATAAATAAATTTATTTAAAAAAAAAAAAAAAAGCCACAGGAACACCTGTGCTTGATGGGGCTCCCACTGACCGAAGTTGGAAAATTTTAAACATCAAAAGAAATTATGGTAGTAATAGCTTTTAACCCACTGAATAATACAAGAATCCCTGAATCCGTATTGGTATAAACAAACAAATGAGAAGGAAAAACTCTTTTTTACAGTAAAATGCCAGCATACAAATGTAGAAGGAATAAGGGAATTAGAAAATTACCATTTGGCAACCATTGTAGTAATAATTGCTTCAGGTAGAATATCAGTGGATATAAAAACGAGTGGGTGAAAAGTCTGATGAGTCACATATATTTACATAATTTTCAAGTATCTCTCCACAAGATGCTTATTAATTACAAGGGGAAAAATAGTGACTTAATAGTGCAGAATGAGGGCAGACACCATACCTTAACCAAGTGATCAAGATTCACATCCTAGGAATAGGACAAATCAGCATCACATGCCTCCTGATATGATGCACTAAGAATACATTGTTTCAGTGGTAATATTGCCCAAAATGCATAACCCAATTCAATCCAGAAGCATCAGATACCTTCATTGTAGGATATTCTATAAAATAATGGGCCTGTCCGCCTCAAAACAATGTAAAGGTTATAAAAGATAAACACTGAAGAACTGTTTCAGATTAAAGGAGACTAAAATTTAGACGTGACAACCAAATGCAACTTGTGGTTCTGGATTGGTCCTGAACAGGGGAAATTGTTTTTTCTCTTTTGCTCTGAGAACATTATTAAGATAGTTGGTAATATAAAGAAGGTCTGCACATTAAATAATAGTATTGGGTTAAGGTCTTGATTTTTATAACTTTATTATGGTTATAAATAAGAACGTCCCTTTTAAAAAAAAATACAAACTAAAGTATTTAGAGTAATGGGACCCTATATATGTAAAATGGTTCAGAAAATATTACCTCTATATTTATGTATTTAACTACAAAGAGAGAGAAAGAAAGGAAAAAAGAATGATAAAGTAAATGTGGTAAAGAGTTAAAATTTGGAGAATCTTGGTGAAAGATAAACAGGAGTTGTTCTGTTCTTAAAACTTTTCTGTAAGTCTTCAATTATCTCAAATTAAAAGTTAAGAAGTAATAAATTTAAAAATTAGGTACTAAAGCCACCTATAACCCCAGATACCAAAACAATTTCTCAGTGATTAAATTATAGCATATTCATAAGGTCAAAGTTATTAAATAAATTCACACTAATACAAGAGTTGCTCAAAAGACTTTGCAAAAACAGTGCAAGGCTAAAATAACTTGGGAAACATGGCTCTTAAACTGTATTTTAATATACAGTTTATACTAGTTTTTAAAGAAAGAAAATTAACAGTAACGGTAAAATATGGAACTGGTAAGTGGGTAAGCAATATGAATCTTATTTTATTTTATTTATTTTTTGGCTGTGCCACGTGGTTTGCAGGATCTTAGTTCCCCGACCAGGGATTGAACCCGGGCCATGGCGATGAAAGCACCAAGTCCTAACCACTGGACAACCAGGGAATTCCCTGAATTTTATACTTAGTGTGCTCAAAAAAGAAGAAAGCCTAAGCTACATTTGAATTATACGCAGTTTAAAAATTTCCAAAGAAAAATTATGGAATAATAATATACAAACCTGTCATATTTTTGGATCCAAGATTCCTCTATATTTTTAAATCTATTGCGATCAAATTCTATTTCCCACTGCAAGGCATTTATTTCCTATAGAAAAAAATTAGCACTTTCAAGGAAATTACTACAAATAAATCACTTCATGACTTATGAATATCTGAAATAAATCATTTAGTCACTTCACAGAAACAGGTTAAAGACGAAAAACTAATTACTGCTCACAAAGAGTCTATGACATTTGCAAACACATATGACATGCCTCTTTAGCACTCAAAAAGCTTTGCTGAAGTTTACTTATTATAGGGAACATTTCAAATTTGCTGGCCTGAACCTAGACTTCTTGCTGCCCACAACCCATGCAGACCCCAACATATACTCCTGGAAGTCTGAGCCCAGGACACTCCCACCAAGGGAGAGTAAAACAGGAATAGGAATATGACCATCTAGGGTGATTCCTAACCACCTTTTTAGTGAAGATGAGATGGTCAGAAAGAGGCAGGCTCTGCAGGGCAAGCAGAAGAAGAAAAATAGGAAAAGAAAAACAGGAAGTGTCAATTTGGCAGGCTTAGCCCATGTGACAATCTGTTTTGGATTATAAGCTCCAAAAGGGAAGGGACTGTATGAAGTTGAAGTACACCTAGCAGAGGGTATGCACAAATGACATATCCACTGGTACGGTGATTTTTAAGGGAATTCTGTTTGAAAGCTTATTGAATTGAACAAGTCTACGCTATACACTATATGTGGTCAAATACCTTCTCCAAGGATCTCTTTTGTTCCACAGTTTTTTGAAGCACTGCCCGGGTATGACTTGTGGCTTTGCCAAATATTGCCTAAGAAAAATAAAGATTGTATCAGTATAAATTAAATTTCCAATCACCCTTATATGCAAGGTGAAGTTCACATTTTTATTTTAAGACAGTAGAAAATTACCTTGAGATGAGATTCCCACAGAGACCTTTTGTATAGTTTGATAGTTCAAAAGTCAGAAGATCTTGGTTTGGTTCTTTCCCAATGAACATGAGAATGAATGAATGGATTTCGCACACAAAGACATGTACATGAACATTCATAGCAGTATTAGTCATAACAGCCCAAAATAGCTATCAACTGGTAAATGGATAAACAAAATGTGGCATATCTATACAATGGAACATTATTTGGCAATAAAAAAGGAAGAAAGCACTGACACATGCTACAACATGCATGAACCTTAAAAATATGCTAACTAGAAGAATCCAGAGGCAAAAGAATCTAGACATATACTGTATGATTCTATTTATGAAATAGAAAAGGCTGGGGATGGGAATGGGAATAACTGCTAATGGGTAAGAGGTTCCTTTTTTGGGGTGATGGAAATGTTCTAAATTAAGTTGTGATGATAGTTACACAATTCTAAGTTTAGTAAAAGTAAATTGTATGCTTAAAACGAGAGAAATTCATGACGTTAAGTTGCATCTTAATAAAGCTGTTTTAAAAATCTATAGCTCAAAAAAAAAAAAAAAACTATATTAAACACTAATGCTTTTATTTTAAAAGCTAAAACCAGGGAGTTCCCTGGTGGTCTAGTGGTTAGGATTCGGCACTTTCACTGCCATGGCCCGGGTTCAATCCCTGGTTGGGGAACTGAGATCCGGCAAGCCGCGCAGCATGGCCAAAAATATAAAAATAAAATTAAATTAAAAAGATAAAACCATACTACCTATCATTGGAATGTGTACCTGATGAAAGTGTAAAAGTAACTTCTTACATTGCTTTGAAGAATTCTCAATGCTTCCTCTTTACCTTCAAGTTGTCTTTGAGATGCCTCAAGTTCAGTTTTCAAAATTTCTACCTCCTGAGGAGAAAAACACAATTAGTCTTCCTATCTGCGAGATATGCAACCCCAAATGATCAATTTAGACAGTTTACATTTAAGCTCAACATTCACTTTGACTCAAAGTGCTCTGACCTTACAAAATGAGGTTGGAAATTCCTCCAGGCTTTATAAGTGGACCAGAGAGGCTAAAACTGAGATGCTCGCTGTCAGGTGCCAGTTATGACTAAAAGCCCAAATCTTTTGCTTTTACCCATCTAGGCCACACAGTTAATAATTTGGAGAAAAAGCTTTAGACCACATAAAATAAGAACATGATCGGCTACACAGCTACAGTAGCTATTATGGGTAGAACTGTGCCCCCCACCCCAAAAGATATGTTCAAGTCCTAATCCCTGGTACCATAAATTCGACCTTATTTGGAAATAGGGCCTTTGCAGATGTAATTAATGTCATACTAGATTAGAGTAGGCCTCAATCCAATGACTGGTGTGACGCAGCTACAAGCCAAAGGTTGTTGGCGGCAACCACCAGAAGCTAGGAGGTGGCAAAGGATTCTCCTGTAGACCCTTCAGAGGGAACACAGCCCACCCACACCTTGATTTCAGACCTCTAGCTTCCATAGCTGAGAGAGAATCGATCTGCTCTTTTAAGACACCAGTTTGTCAGGGCAGCCCTAGGAAACTAGTAGAGTAGCGATCACCAGAAGAGACACAAATGCACACTAAGGGACTTCCCTGGAGGTCCAGCGGTTAAGACCCCATGCGTCCACTGCAGGGGGCCTGAGGTTTGATCTCTGGTCGGGAAACTAAGATCCCACATGCTGCGGCCAAAAAAAACCCCAAAAAACAAACAAACAAAAAAACAAATGCGCACTAAGATGGGCTTTCTGTTCCTGAAAGGACAAGCACCCTCTTAGAAACTCCACCTCCCAGCAAGATGGATGGCCTCCTCAGACCACCTGGGGTACTTTCTAGTCCTCTGACTTCAAAGAGGTTAAATTAAGTCAGGTTATTCCAAGTCACACATACTGGGAAGACAGACGGAAGGGAGTGATTATTTTCTCCAGGAGGAGTTAGAGAAATAAGTTGGAAAGGAGAACAGGAGGGCATGTTTATACGAACAGCCTTTCTGAGAGATGAGGAGACGACGCCACAGAGAGCAGGAGGCCAGTTGGAAGCTATGAGCTTGACGGTGTGGCTCGAGAATATCTGGAAAGCCAACAGCTGCCTTCCATACCATGTTAGTAACACTTACACAAAATATCTATCAGTGGACTTTATTCACATGAGAATCTGTATGTTAGCCAGAGTACCTACCTCTAAAGTTTCATGAAGACGTTGCCTTAATTCCACGTTTGACAACTCTGAATTAGAATCTATTAGAGGGGAAAAAAATATTTTCTTTAACTAGTTAAATATGGGACATTTGTTTACAAAATATCAAATACAGCCTTTCCCTAAACTGAAACAAGAAAATAACTGTAATAAACCAAACAGTGATAAAAACAGATAGCTTAAAACATTCCACAAATGAAAAGACACATACTTTTGAATCAAAAGACTCTTAAAAAAAAGGACTCTAAAATAAAACTGTTGTTAATGAATTGGTTACTTACTACATCCAAACACAGTATTAATGAATGTTGGTGAGTAAAGTAAATAAATTTTGGTGTTTGGCTTAAGCCTGATCAATATCGTGATATGAACATCTAAGAAATAACCTGAATTTAATTTCTTTCCAAGGAGAATCACTAGAAGTCTCCAGTAACTTCAATTATTCTCTCCTTAATGGGATCGATCAACTGAGACATTAAACTGGGCTTCCCAGGAACTTCATTTACATTGCAGTTTCACTGGCAATAGAAAAACATTGAAGTGATAAATTACAGCAAGAGAACAGGAAGTAAAAAGAAGCAAAAAAATTTAGAAAGAATATTTTGAGGGACATTAAAAATTTCTCAAAACAATTCTTTGCTATTCTGAACTTTCATCAACATGACAGTAACCAAGGGAAAACCTAAGTCATGTTTTTACTCTGATAATTCAGGGTTCCAATGAGGGACAAAAGTGACATTGGGGAACTTCCTTGGCGGTCCAGTGCAGGGGACATGGGTTCATTCCCTGGTCGGGGAACTAAGATCCTGCATGCAGCATGGTGTGGCCAAAAATTAAAAAATAAATAAAATTTTTAAAAAAGTAACACTGGGTTGACAATGACAAGTTCTATTCTATTAACACCTGTGGCAGGCAGAATAATGGCCCCCAAAGATGTCCACATCTTAATCCCAGAACCTGTGAATACCTAACAAAAAGGATTTTGCAGGTGTGATTAAATACTTGGAGATGGGAGATTATTCTGGATTACCCAAGTGGGCCTGATGTAATCACAAGGGTCCTTATAAATGAAAGGAGGCAGGGGAGTCAGTATCAGCATGAGGCAGAGGGAGAAGTGGCTATGAAGATGGAGGAAGGGTACCACGGCCAGGGAAGGCAGCCTCTAGAAGGTGGAAAAGGCAAGAGAGTGGGTTCTCCCCTAGAGCCTCCCTTCTGGAGGGGCTATGCCAACACCGCGATTTTAGTCCAGTGAAACCTGTTTTGGATTTTTGACCTACAGAACTGTAAGAGAATAAAATTTATGTTGTTTTAAACCATTAAATTTCTGGTAATTTGGAAACTGCCCATTAGCAAGAGGAAACTAACACAATATTCTTACCTAGGATCAAGTCAACTTTGATAAAAAGACAAAAGTCCATAACTCAAAAAAAATAGGAGCTCATACCATTACTATTACTTCTTGTTTCTATCCCAGTAGTTTCCTCACATTTTTGTAAAGGCATCTTAGCATAATGTTCAATTTTCAACATCTTGCTTGCAAAACAGTATCCATCCTCTATGCATGATAAGGATTTGGAAGAAAAATATATAAATAATCCCATCCTAATTTCAAGAAGGATTTTGAAGGACAGAGATCGATCCCCAGATGCACCATGTTTTCGTAAATCTGAAATGTTTCTTAAATTATTTTCATGTTGTTCTAATTGTGTTTGTTCCACTTTGGTGGGGAAGTTTTACAATGTGGATTACAAAAGATTCAGCCACATCTGAGCTGTACCACAGTGCAGGCTGGGACTCGTCCACCAGTTCCGGGTCACTTCACAGTTGTAACATTCTATCACAATAGGATTCTGAATTTTATTCTCTCCTTAGTGTACAGCACAATTTATTTTTACTTATGATAAATTAATTTTGTTTTGAGAATTTTATGACATCCCTAAAATAACCTGAAGCCTGTGTGTTCTGCCTGTAACACTCCTTCCCCAGATGAGCATCAGGCTTGCAGTGTTCCAATGTCACCTCCTTAGAGAGGCCTCTCTTGACCTGTGCCTCAAACAGCAGTGCCCCAGCCCCTCCACTCACTCACTGTCTTTTCACTTACCACTGCCTGATGTTACATAGCTGTTGATTTGCAGGTTTATTTTCTGTCTGCTCTACCAGAATGTGAACTCCATGACATTAGGGCCTTTGACTATTTTATTTACTGATGTGATTCCCAGAGCCTGGTACTGTCCTGGGCACCTAATAGGTACCCAATAAATGTTTGTTGAATAAGACAAAAAAAGAACCAATGAAGTATACCACTACTTCACAAGAAAAGCAAGGTAAGTAATTACTTATTGATATAACTAACATGTATGTATTGATGCAGAATAATTACTGTGCTTCACAATTTGTATAATACGTGGAGACAGAAACATCAATTACTTTTACCATCACCAATCAACCTCTAGAGGTGAATAAAGATAAATTTCGGGGCTTCCCTGGTGGCGCAGTGGTTGAGAGTCTGCCTGCTAATGCAGGGAACAAGGGTTCGAGCCCTGGTCTGGGAAGATCCCACATGCCGCGGAGCGACTAGGCCCGTGCGCCACAACTACTGAGCCTGCGCGTCTGGAGCCTGTGCTCCGCAACAAGAGAGGCCACGATAGTGAGAGGCCCGCGCACCGCGATGAAGAGTGGCCCCCGCTTGCCGCGACTAGGGAAGGCCCTCGCACAGAAACGAAGACCCAACATAGCAATCAATCAATCAATCAATCAATCAATCAATAAATCTTTAAAAAAAAAAAAAAAAAAAAAGATAAATTTCTAAAATCCACGATGGTGACCCATCTTCATGTGTTGGGAGGCTGACAGCATTGATAAAATCCACAGGGCAGAAAAGAGGAGGAGAAAGAGGATGCTAGGCATTCTTACCAGTGCTACTTTGTCGGCCGTGATAGGGAATTTGGGGTCCTTCTGGGTATGTATCGTGCAAGCTCTTATGCTTGGAATACTGAAAAACGGCACTGTTTCTTTCTTCCCCATTTCTTGAAAATGGGGGAGGACGAAAGGTCTTTCCATCTGATCTTTTTCTAGATGTAAGTAAATGTGAAACTTGCACTTCATAAATGCCGCCGGGCCTTCTTCTGAGGCCATACCCTAAATCGCCTTCTGCCATGTCATCGTCCTCTGCTTCCCAGGCCTGCCCCTCTGTCTCACTCTGCGGCCTCGCCTCCCTGCTCATCAGCCACGTGCCTTCTTTACCGTAGGGATAAACAAGTTATCTGCAGTTAAGAGAAAACAGTAGTTAAAAAGCCGTCAGCATAATCAAAGTTGGGTTTGCCAGGGAAGAAAAGTTCCTTCCTATACTTTGCAGGCACAGCCAGCAATGCGCAAGCACACAGATATGCCCCTTGCAATCCAACTGAAGCTGTTTAACATTTCAGGACTTTTCGGGTAAGAAAAGATCTGACTCCTTATTTCCAAGGAAATAGGAAAGATTTTTACTGAATCCAATAACCTACTGATCAGGATGAAGCAGATCAGGCTTTGCCAAGGAAAAAGAACACACCTGACAAACGAGCTTACAAAGGAAAGGGATCAGTTTTCACAAGCCGAAGAGCTGTATAAAATTCAGAAGAGTCTCTGAAAACCCAGCTTCCAATGACTAAGACCATCTTGCCTCTGTTCCTCACAACCCTTTATCTACTTCAGGTGCTCAGGGCCCTTACGCTCTCTCCTACAGCTCTACTTGGTTCATTTTCTATTTCTGTGCAGATATGATTAGGAGAGGTTTTGTCGGGACAGTGACAGATGGGAGGGAAGAAGGTCCCCCCATCGTCCCTCCCTCTCTTTCTCTAACCACGCCACACCTGTGTTCAAAACCCTCCAGTGTTTCTCAGCACAGAGTAAAAGTCAAAGCCCTTCCAGTGGCGAGGGGCCCCAAGCTCACCTCTGCCCCGTACCCTCACCCTGGGCCGGCTGCCCTGGCCTCCCCAGCCTCCCTGGTATTACTGACCGAGCCAGGCATTCCTGCCCCAGAGCTTCGAGTTCCCTCTGCCTGGAACGTGCTTCCCCCAGCCAGATGCACAGCTGGTTCCTCACCTCCTTGGGTCTTTCCTGCAGTGTCACCTTCTCAGTGTGGCCTTTCCTGGCACCCTGCCTAAAACTGCCAACTCCTCTTCCCTATCCCACTTCTCTGCTTGATTTTTCTTCTTGGCATTTATGACCTTCTAACACACCCCTCCATATTTTACTCATTTTTCAAAGCACACCATTCAAAGGGGGAAGGCAGTACAAATGGGAGCCTAGGGAAGAAGAAGGTGGCTCTGGCCTGCCTGTTACGCTTCTCAAAAGGTAGTGTGCCCTGGACATTTCCTCTACCAGAGCCCAAACCTGCTCCCGAGGGCCCGAAGTGGAATGCAAGCTCCATAGGGCAGAGATTTTGGTCTGTTTGGGTCGCACTGCATGCCCAGTGCCTACACAGTTATCTAAGACATGATCAGTGCTCGACAGTACTTTTAAATAAATGGATAAAGGGAGAAAGGAATAAACAAACAAACAGAGGGACTTCCCTGGCGGTCCAGTGGTTAAGACTCTGTGCTTCCACTGCAAAGGGCGCAGGTTTGATTCCTGGTAGGGGAACTAAGATCCTGCATGCCTCGCAGTGCAGCCAAAATAAATAGATAGATAGACAGATAAATCAGTTAATTAAATAAATAAAACCAATAAACTGAAATACTTGCCTGGGGCAAAAAACAACACAGCCACCTCTGTAATGCTCCACACCGGATAACCTGGGGCTAACTCTGGGTAAAAATGCCCTACAGAGAAATGCCCATCACTGAGCCCCCTGCCATGTGGAGCCCACTGTGGGCACCCACCTGGTGACAGTGGCCACCTGTTGGCTGGAGAGCACCGGAAATGTTCAGCCTTGTCCCTCCAGTACAAGGGCAGTGAAGAGGGACTTTCACCACCAGGCATTTCAAAACAGCTGCTTTGCTGAAGGTATTTAGAAATATTTCATCCTTTTCCCAAGACATTTTTTTTTTTTAAAAAAAGGAAAATAAACACATCTGAAATCCTTTCTAAATATCCTGCCGTTTAAGTAATTGCTTACCAGGACATTCAAAAATAATTAAATCTCAGTCTTGTATTTTTGCTGCAGTCTCTCTCTTAGTCTCCCACTTTTAAAACCACACAAAGATGCCAAATAAATCTATCATGTTTGAAGGGGTTTCTGTTATTTTTAGGGTCAAGGTACCATACATTTTCAATGTTTAAAAACAAAGGCCCTTAAAAAATTAAAAAACAAAACAAAACAAAACAAACAAAGGCCCTTAAAAATTTTAGAGAGATACATCATAAAAGAAGATACCTGGAGAGTTCCCCAGTGGCCTAGTGGTTAGGATTCCAGACTTTCACTGCCGGGGCCTGGGTTCAATCCCTGGTCGGGGAACTGAGATCCAGCCACAGGGCGCAGCCAAAAAAAAAAAAAGAAGAAGAAGAAGATACATAGATGGAAAGAGGCTCAACATCATTCATCAAGGAATTACAGATTACAATTACAAAAAACTACAATGAGATTCCACCACATACCACTGTCAATTCCAGGTGTTGCCAAGGATGTGGACACCCAAATACACTGATGGCAGGAGTATAAGATGGTACAACCACTGTGAAAAAGTTTGACAGTTTCTTTCAAACAAGTGACCCAACAACTGCATTCTTAAGCTTTACCCATGAGAAATGAAAACATGTGTTCATACAAAGATGTGTGCATGAATGTTCAGAGTATTATTCAAATTAGCCAAAAAACTGAAAACAACCCAAATGTCCATCAACAAGAAAATGGACAAATTGTGGTAGTCCACACACAGAATATATTCAGTAATAAATAATAAATTTCTGATATATGCAATAATGTGGATGAATCTTACATTATGCTAACAGAAGAACCGTGTATTGTATGAAATCCAGGCAAAACTAATGTACATGACAGACAACAGATCAATGGTTACCTGGGGTGGGAACCCTGGGGAGGGAACTTTTCTGGGGTGATGAAAAAGTCTTGTATCTTGACTGGAATGATGGTTTGTCAAAACTCATTAAACCATATACTTACAATGGTACATTTTATTATATGTAAATTATACCTCAATAATATGATATTAAAATTTTTTTTAAAAAACAGAAAAAAAGGGCTTCCTTGGTGGCGCAGTGGTTGAGAATCTGCCTGCCAATGCAGGGGACACGGGTTTGAGCCCTGGTCTGGGAAGATCCCACATGCCGCGGAGCAACTAGGCCCGTGAGCCACAACTACTGAGCCTGCGCGTCTGGAGCCTGTGCTCCGCAACAAGAGAGGCCGCGATAGTGAGAGGCCCGCGCACCGCGATGAAGAGTGGCTCCCGCTTGCCACAACTAGAGAAAGCCCTCGCACAGAAACGAAGACCCAACACAGCCAAAAATAAATAAATAAATAATTCTTTAAAAAAAAAAAAAAAAAAAACAGAAAAAAAAATAAGACCTTTTAACTGGATTAGGGGAAAAGACGAGAAGTGTGTTAATCAGCTGTGTCCTCCTAGAAAAGAAAATGATTAAACTGGATGCCTTAAATTGGCAACAACTTGGGCTTCCCTGGTGGCGCAGTGGCTGGGAATCCGCCTGCCAATGCAGGGGACACGGGTTCAAGCCCTGGTCCAGGAAGATCCCAAATGCCACGGAGCAACTAAGCCCGTGTGCCACAACTACTGAGCCTGTGCTCTAGAGCCTGCGAGCCACAACTACTGAGCCCACACGCCTAGAGCCCGTGCTCCGCAACAAGAGAAGCCACCGCAATGAGAAGCCCGTGCACTGCAACGAAGAGCAGCCCCCGCTCACCACAACTAGAGAAAGCCCATGTGCCACAAGGAAGACCCAACACGGCCAAAAATAAATAATAAATAAATTAATTAATTTAAAAAAAAATCGGCAACAACTTTTAAACCATGATCTAATAACAGCTAGCACTTGTTGCTTGCTTTCTGTGTGCTAGGCACTACTCTAAGTGCTCTACTTAGATTATTCTATTTAATCTTCACAAACACTTTACAAGACAATACTATTATTGTTTAAGTCTAGACAATTACACTCAAGTACAGAGAGGTTAAATAACATAGCTAAAAAGAGATAGAGCCAGATTCTGAATCTAGACCCCTCACACCAGAGATACTGTTAGACTCTTAGCCACTGCTTTCTATCTTTCAGAGAACTTCAGTGAGATTAACATCAGAGTAAACCAAGTTTCTATTATTTATGATATCAAGTAAAACTGAGAGTAAAAGTCTAAAATAGCTAGTTTGGCAACACTCAACAAAGTATATTGGACCCATTTTTTCCCCAAATTTTTATGAAATCATCTTGGTTCCTTTACAAGTTTATTTCCTAAATAAGTTTGTCTAGGGACTTCCCTGGTGGTCCAGTGGGTAGGACTCTGTGCTCCCAAAGCAGGGGGCCTGGGTTCGATCCCTGGTCGGGGAACTAGATCCCGCACATATGCTGCAACTAAGAGTTCGCATGCTGCAACTAAGAAGCCCTCACGCCGCAAGAAGATCCCACGTGTTGCAACTAAGACCCGGCTCAGCCAAAATAAATAAATACATAAATAAATAATTTTTTTTAAATGTTCGTCTATTTTTATTTGTCAAGGTAGATAGGATATTACTTACTGAATCAAAGACTAATCCCTAAGAGGCTGTATTTTACCTCTAGTGCAGATTCCTGCTTATAGATGCAGCCTCCTGCCTCTGTTAAGAAGGGTGTGGTCAGGGTCTGGTAGCCAACAGTGAAGAAAATAGAATTGGTCAATGCAAAGGAAAAAAGCAATAAGAGGAAAGAGTAAGCAATCACAGGATCAGCTAAGAATATTTTTCAATGTGCCACATATATTCAGGCGTCACAAGTACACCTTCCCACTGTTCAGAGTTGAACAAAATGAGCTTTCACATGGTCTAATGCTCTAGTGTTTTTTAAAATGTAACTTTGGGAATTGTTGGCTGTGTACTCTCCCACTTTTATATACTAATCATATAGTAATATTAATATGTAATGCAGTTGGGACTTCCCTGGTGGTCCAGTGGTTAAGACTTGACTTTTGGAACACATTTCTTCTAAGAAAGGGGAAAAAAGTTGAAGTTACTAACATTCCATTCAACCAGTTTTAAATGCATTCAAGGCTGACAACCAAGGAGGCAGCAGGATGTGTGACAGAGAAGGGCCCTGACCCAGAAGGCCTGGGTTCAAATCTCACACCACCACGTGCTGCTCTGTGATCCTGGGCAAGTCATTTAATCTCTCAGAGCCTATTTTAGGATTTCCAAAATGGCTTTAAGCAGAACTACTTTATAGGGGTATTTTGGACACTATAAATATATTTGAAATCAATGTTCATTAATATGAATTTGAGTATTAGTTTCTTCATTTGTCAAGTCAGGGGACTGGATAAGATTCTTTCGTTCTTTAGACCTCTAAAATTCTAGCTCTATAGCAGCATTCTCCAAAGTGTGCCCCATGGAACCCTGGCTCTATGGACTATTAGGTGTTACTAGAAATAAAAAGGTCCTTTTATTTATTTATTTATTTTTGGCTGTGCTGGGTCTTCGGTTCGTGCGAGGGCTTTCTCTAGTTGCGGCAAGTGGGGGCCACTCTTCATCGTGGTGCGGGGACCGCTCTTCATCGCGGTGCGCGGGCCTCTCACTATCGCGGCCCCTCCCGTTGCGGGGCACAGGCTCCAGACGCGCAGGCTCAGCAATTGTGGCTCATGGGCCTAGTTGCTCCGCGGCATGTGGGATCTTCCCAGACCAGGGCTCGAACCCGTGTCCCCTGCATTAGCAGGCAGATTCTCAACCACTGCGCCACCAGGGAAGCCCTAAAAAGGTCCTTTTGGTCTTATTATGGGTGTCTTCTTATGCCAGCCCAAGCATACATGACTTGCCCAAAATTACACAGGCAGTGGCAGGGCCAGAACTAGAATCCATATGCCTGGCTCCTGGCCCCCTTGGGAATGGCGACTGAATGAACAGACTACAGACTGTGAGCACACAATCTACTCTTCCATTAAAACAACTCTGAAAGTGACGTGTATCTTCCTAATTGCTAAATCTAAGATCTAGCCTCATTCCTCAGGTTCCCGCACCTCTGCAGAAGCTGTGATACTACTGACTCACCAGGTCCAAGTCCCCTGGTCCACCCTGGCTCCTCCACCCCACAGGGATCCCTGACTGGCTCCCACCTGCCCACTCAGACTCTTTTGCCTCTTCCTGTCCCTTCTGTATATGTCTGGCTTCCACTCCTGAACACTCTTAAAATACACATCTCCAGCTCGATATCCTGCCAGCAATTCAAACACAGCTTGTTCAAAAACAAATGCACTACCCTCCCCACTGCCACCCCAGGTCTCCTGCTGAGTCCTCTGTTTCCGCAAACCCATCAATCACGCCCCAAAACATCCAAGGCCAAAACTTTGGGATTTGGGGTTTTTTTCCTTTTTCTTCTTTTCAGTGCCTTCAGTTGCCAAGTCCTCTAGGTCCACAAAATCTCCCCAAACCATGTCCTTCTTTGCACGTCAACTTCACAGGCCCGGATGAACTTCTTTTACCTCTCCTGGGCTAAACCAATACTTCCCTAACTGATCCACTCCAAGCCATTGCTGCCAACTCAGTCATCTGCAAGCACAGATCCAGTGATGCCCCTCTCCTGCCCAAAAACATTCCATAGCGCCCACGGTATATATGATTAAAGTAGGTGTCACCTTGTTTTCTATAATGTAACCAGTTTTCACTTCCTGTGCCATTTGCCAGTACTCCCTGGGCATGCTCTGTGCTTCCGTGGAAAAGGGATTGTACCTGCTGCTCCCAGGCCCCCTCAGCCTGGTCTCTTTAAAGCCTCTGCTGGAGCCATTCTCCACCCAGAATGCTTTCTCCTCTCAGGCCCCCCTCAGTTCATGACAGCCACTCCCTCCAGCAGCCCTCCTGACTCCCCTGGGCCAGATGTGCTTTCTTCTACCTCTGAGCCCTCCTAGCTTTGCATTGTATCTTTCTAATAGTCTGTATTTCCTACCTGACTTGCTTTTTTATCACACACGGCCCTACTGGAGGGAATGAGTGTGTCTCATTTACTTGTGCATAACAGGTGTTCCAGAGACACTTAATGGATGGAATTGAAAAAGAAAACAGATTCCTGCCCTGAAAACTTGAACTAGAAGCATCCACACCCACTAGCCGGACAACTACTTCCTCAGCAAACAAGTTGATCAAACAGACACCTAATTCCTGTCAGGCTTGGCAAAAAAGGAACTGACTTCAGCCCTTTCTGTAAACAGTGATCTGTGGCATACCGCTGTAGGATTTTGCTTAAATTTTAATGTTAAAATAATTTTAGATTTACAGTAAGTTGCAAAGATAGTACAGTGAGCTCCTGTATGCCCTCTACCCAAATTCCTCTAATGCAATATTAGAGTACATTTATCAAAAATGAGAAATTAACATTGATACACGCACTTACCAAATACTTTATCAGGATTTCCCCAGTTTCTCTACTGATGTCCTTTTTCTGTTCTAGGATCCAATCCAGGATACCACATTGCATTTAGCGCGCTGTAGTTTTAAGGCTCATAATTAGCAGAAAAATATAGAAAAAATAATAATAAAGGAGGAGATGAGAGAGGTAGAAAGAGTCTTTCAAATCTGTTCCTTATTTCTACAATATCAGATGAGGCCATTCAACTAGCAAGAGGGGAAGGAGCCAGTTTACCAGCTTGCGCATAACCTGCCGAGTTTCTCGAATTTGCGCAGCCCCGGACCCTCTCCACTGTCCTTGGCGGGTGAGGAACCAAGAGCGGGGCTACGAGAGCTGGACCCCAGCCGCCTCGCGCCGCCCCCGTTCCTCCACCCCCTTAGCGCGCTCACCGGACGCCGAGACTCCAAGCCGCGCGAGCCGCCACTCCTCCAGCCACGTGACCGCGCTGCGCTGCCCCAACCGGAAAGGCGGGCGTAGTGGCCCGGGTCCCGGCACCGCCCCCTGGCTCTGCGCCAGAGCCGGAGCTCACGTGATTAGGGGGCGGCGCTGGTAGCTCTGTCTGACTTAGAAGCCGGTAACGACACCAGCTGTGCGCAACCGAGTTATAAATAATAGCGCGAGACCTAGAAAAACAGGGTGAGGCCGTGCGTGCGTCAATGGAGGTAAAATTAGCTGGTTCAAATATTAAGCGTCTAGGAATCGAGTAAGAGAAAGATGGAGCTGAGCTGGAGCGGCGGCTCTTGAAAAGCAGGCTTTCAGAGCTAAGGAATGAGGGGGCCTTCTAGGCCAGAGGAAGTGCTGGGGCAAAGGCCAGGCGGTGGGAAGGAGCCAGAGGGCAGGGCCTGGTGGGCCTGGAAAGCTGCTATACGGGCCACCCATTCCTGTGAATATACGGCGAAAGGCCCTTTTAACCCCTCCCAAAACGTGCTGGGTCATTAGCTTCACCTGGTGCAATGATTTTGGTACTATTCCCTAATACCCAACATCCTTGAAATAACTGAAGGTATTTTGTAGTGGTCAAAAACTTGACCAGATTTAATGATTACTCTGGATTAGAAATAAACTAATGCCAAAGAAAATTCAGTTAACAATGACATTAAGAAGAAAAATAGGGAATTTTATTGGAGCCAAACTGAGGATTATAACCCAGAAGACAGACTCTCAGAAAGCCCTGAGAACTGTTCCACCTGTTAGAAGTCCAAGACACAATTATATGCATTTTCAAGACGGAGGATCTTACATGGAAATGACATACTGATATTTTACATAAAGTTCACCAAAGATACATAGCCCAGGTAAGCACGTGCAAAGCGAGCAGCAAGGCACCATGACCCCCTACAGAGCTGCTCTTCTTTTAGGAAGTTACATGGCTAGCATCCGAAGAAAGGGAAAAAATTGATCTCTACGGTGGAGCATGCGCTCCCATCTTTGAGGAGCTCTGGTTAATGTTTAATGCAGATGCACGTGCACATTAGGGAGGGAGGAGGCCCAAAGGGACACACAGAGAGAATTTGATGTTTAATTTTTCTTGTCCTGCCTTAAAGTATACATTTTATTTCATCACTAGTAAACCCTTTTCTCGCAGTAACAAGCTTCTTAATCTTCCTCTTCTGCAAATCCATAACCATCCATTTCCCCAAAGTAAAGATACCTAGATATGAGGAAAACGAGACTTAGAACTGAGGCTTTAATTTCTCCTGATTATGAGCATACTAGAAGCTCAGGGATTTAGATTACCATAAAAGATCAATATGTTTATAACTTTAAAGCCAGTTTGCCTGCTGTCTTGTTTAGTGTGATGAGCATATTCAGTAGCTTTACAAACTGCAAATAATTTTTCTTCACTTAAAACTGTGACTTAACTATTTAAAATAGCAGTCTTTAAAATTTTTCAAGTCTCTCCCCCTAAAAAAAAACTTAAATAACTCTGTTTTCTTTGTCAGAACTTCTCCAGAATGCAGAACTTTGATTGCATGCATATAAAATTTATTATGAAACATTTTGAACTAATGTGGTATGCAGTTAAGTTTGTGGTTTATTTTTTGTGTATGGAGGTACATCATTTGTTGAAAGATTATTATTTCCCCCATTGATTTGTCTTTGCACCTCCATCAAAAATTGCCCCTATATGCGTGGGTTTATTTCTGGACTCTATTCTGTTCCATTGATATGTGTTCATCCTTCCACCAATACCACACTGACTTACTTTACTCTTTATAGCATATCTTTAAATCAGTTACTGTAAGTCTTTTAACTTTGTTCTTTTTCATCATTGGTTATTCTAGTTCCTATATGTTTCCATATAAATTTTAGAATCAGCTTATCAATTTTTACTTTAAAAGAGTATGCTGGCACCTAAGTGTCCATCGACAGATGAATGGATAAAGAAGATGTGGCACATATATATGATGGAATATTACTCAGCCATAAAAAGAAATGAAATTGAGTTATTTGTAGTGAGGTGGATGGACCTAGAGTCTGTCATACACAGTGAAGTAAGTCAGAAAAACAAATACCGTATGCTAACATATATATATATGGAACCAAAAAAAAAAAAATGGTTTTGAAGAACCTAGGGGCAGGATAGGAATAAAGACGCAGATGTAGAGAATGGACTTGAGGACATGGGGAGGGGGAAGGGTAAGCTGGGACGAAGTGAGAGAGTGGCATGGACTTATAAATACTACCAAATGGAAAATAGCTAGTGGGAAGCAGCTGCATAGCACAGGGAGATCAGCTCGGTGCTTTGTGACCACCTAGAGGGGTGGGATAGGGAGGGTGGGAGGGAGACGCAAGAGGGAGGAGATGTGGGGATATATGTATACGTATAGCTGATTCACTTTGTTATAAAGCAGAAACTAACACACCATTGTAAAGCAATTATACTCCAATAAAGATGTTAAAAAAAAAAGTATGCTGTGATTTTGCTTGGGATTGAATTTATAGATCAATTTGGAGAAAACTGACATGTTAATAATATTTATGAGTCTTGAAATTCATCAACATGGTATAGCCATCCGTTTGGATCTTTGATTTCTCTCATTTGAATTTTCTGCATGCAGATCTTGCACATATTTTGTTAGATTTATACCTAAGTATGTAATGCTTTTTGGTACTATTGTAAATGGTATTGTTGTTTTAATTTTAATTTCCAGTTGTTTGTCACTACTATATGGAAATGCAATTGATTTTTGTGTATTGGTCTTGTATCCTGCGACCTTGCTAAACTCAGTTATTCAAGTAGCTTTTGTGTGGTTTCTCTTTGGAATTTCTGCATAAATAATCATGTTAATTGAGAATAGCTTATTTATTCCTTTCAGCTCTTTTATTTATTTTCTTGCTTAATGCACTGGCTAGGACTTCCAGGAAGACCAATTTGCTTTTTATTTGCTAGTCTTGCTTAACAAATTATATTTTTCTAATCTCCCCTTCCATAAAAATAAACCCCTTAAAAAATAAACCTCTAGATGGATTTCAGGGACCTGTGAATCTTTGAAAAATATAAGCAACATTTTATGTTAGTATGTATATCTGTATTTCCTTGGAGGAAGTGGGTTCATAGCTTACATCAGACTGCCATAGGGATTTATGTCATCAAAAGGATTAAGGAATAAATTTTAAGTAAAAGCGTAGGTATAATTTTCATGATCTTGTTTTTCACATATGCAGCAACCAAAGTTATTAAGAACAGTGTTTTTTGTTTTTGTTTTTACTTTGCCCTCTCCCCCGTTGATAGGAAAGAATAAATAGTTCTCTGCAGTTTTGACCCTTATCACTTTTGTGTTAAAGATAAACACAGATTTAAATGTTGGTAGGGATTGGTGGTAGGACATGCTTAGAATGCAGAAGAAATATAGCTCAAGTAGGGCCAATACCTTATTTCAAAGCCCGCAAAAATAAAAATATACCAAGAAGGGCATAAGGGAAAAAAATGACTAGTTATCCACACATCAAAGCTTATTATCTTAAGACACTCTTGAGAAACTGAATAAATCATGTTAAGAAGTCTCATTTAAAGAAATATAAAATGATTTAAAATTTGCCACACTTTTATCTCCTTAAGTTTGGTTTAAATCAGCCTATTTAAACAAAAAGTTAACAAGTAGGTTTGGATAAAACCAGAGACAAACAGTAAATAGGATTATTTTTAAGACCTTTTTCAAGCAACTATAAGATGTTAAAGCATTGACACTAGTTTCACATGAAAACCTAGGGCTGAAATTAATAAGTATATTAATATTTTTAAGATTCTCATAATGTATTAGATTCCATTATTTCCTTTCTGTTGAAGGAAAATCTTTATTATTATGAGCCAATGTTAGTGTTAGGATGGATAATTATTAGCAATCAGTTGACAAGCAAGAGAATTTAGTGAATCCCAGTAGTGAAAAGAATATTGTCTTTTCAAAACAGCCATTAGTGGGAATTCCCTGGCGGACCATTGGTTAGGACTCCATGCTTCCACTGCAGGGTGGGTGGGTTTGATCCCTTGTCAGGGAACTAAGATCCCACAAGCCACGTGGAAAAAAAAAAAAAAAAAAAGCAGCCTAGTACTACTAAAAATAACAAACACATATATGGTACTTAGTATGTGCAAAACACTGTTTGTTTCGTCCTTATAGTAGTCCTCTGAAGTAGTAGTTGTCCTCATTCTATATATGATTTGATCCCACGTAGTACTGGTAAAACCTTTGTGATAGTAACTACTAGTCTGGGTAAGCTTTCTTCTCCATACCCATCCTTCAAGGACCTGCATACTACGTCATGTATCCTTAATTTTTTTCTTTTATTCTCTTACTATGTTAGAACCTCCAGAAGGGCACGTATCACAATCTACTGTTTGTTTAAAGTGTCCATTTGCGTGTTTATCTTCTTTGTGT
This sequence comes from Balaenoptera musculus, assembly GCF_009873245.2. Classification (NCBI taxonomy): domain Eukaryota; kingdom Metazoa; phylum Chordata; class Mammalia; order Artiodactyla; family Balaenopteridae; genus Balaenoptera; species Balaenoptera musculus. The sequence continues at coordinate 54,288,676 of NC_045787.1, forward strand.
ACTAGATTAAGATCATCTGGAGGTCAAGAATTTATCTTAGGAGGACTTCCGCACCACAGTGATTTGCATGGAGTCTACATTATAGGTAATCTGTGTTTATTAAAATGAACCTTTTAAATGTTATACTTGCATACAGTTTATCTTCCAGGAATTTACTTGATAAACCTGCTCATGTGCAAAGTTGCATACGCATTAGGCAGCACAACTCAGTGGGTAAGAGCCTAAGATGGAATCCTAACTCTGATAACTTTGCTGTGATCTTGAGTTAAGTCACTTAATCCTTCTGTGCCTTGGTTCCATCACCTGTAATGGCAATAATAATAATACCTACACCTCAGACAGTAGTCATGTGAATTAAGAGTTCACTTTTGAAATGTGTTTAAAACAGTGCCTGCCACATAGTAATATATGTGCTATTCTCTTTTTTTTTAATATTTTTTTATTGAAGTATAGTTGATTTACAATGTTAATTTTTGCTGTACAGCAAAGTGATTCAGTTATACATATATATATTCTTTTTTGTATTCTTTTCCATTACGGTTCATCACAAGATATTAAATATAGTTCCCTATGCTATTCTTTCTTATTATTCTTGCACCATTTGTAATAGTAAAAAGCTGGAAACAACCTAAATGTCCATCAATAGGGGACTCAAACAATGCAAAGATGCTCAACATCATTAATCATTAGAGAAATGTAAATCAAAACCAAAATGAAATATGACTGTACATCTACAGGATGGCTATTAGATGAACAGTAGCAAGTGTTGGCAAGGATATGGAGAAATTAGATCCCTAATACATGGATGGTAAGAATATAAAGTAGTGCAACCACTCTGGAAAAGTTTGGCATTTCCTCAAAATGTTAAACTCAGTTGCAATATGACCCAGCAGTTTCCTTCTTAGCTAAATCCAAGAGTTGAAAACATACATCCACACAAAAACTTGAACACAAATGTTCATAATTCATAATACCCAAAGTGGATGCAACCCAACTCTGCCACTGATGGAATGTATAAACAAACTGTGGAATAGCCATACAGTGGAATATTATTCAGCCATATAAAGGAACGAGGTATTCGTAAAGCTTCAACATGGATGATCTTGAAAATACTATGCTAATTGAAAGAAGCCAGACACAAAAGACCACATATTGTATGATTCCATTTATATAAAATGTCCAGAATATGCAAATCTATAGCAACAAAGTAGATTAGTGATAGCAAGGGGCTAGAAGGGAAGAATGGGAAGCGACTGCTAATAGGTATGGGATGTCTTTTGGGTGGGGTGATGAAAGTGTTACAGAATGGGATAGTTGCACAATCTTGTGAATACGATTTTTAAAATTGATTGTACACTTTAAAATGGTGAATTTTATGATATGTGAATTACACCTTAATAAAGTGGATGAAGAATTGGAAGGTCTGTATGTTCTAAGATGGTATAATACCCAAAATATATTAAATGAAAAAGAAATTACAGAAGTTTGCATGGTATGCTACCATATGCTTTAAAAAAAAAAGTACACACACACACATGCTTTGCAGGCATAAAATCTCTGAAAAGATACACAGGAAACAAGTAACATTATTTCCTAAAGGAAGGGAATCTAGTGGTAACTGAAGAACAGGGTGGCCTGGAAGGGAAACCTACCTTTCCGGTACACATCTTCCTTGACTTACGACGGGGTTACTTCCCGATAAACGCATTATAAGTTGAAAATATCCTAAGTCAAAAATGCGTTCAGGGCTTCCCTGGTGGCGCAGTGGTTGAGAGTCTGCCTGCCAATGCAGGGGACGCGGGTTTGAGCCCTGGTCTGAGAAGATCCCTCATGCCGCGGAGCAACTAGGCCCGTGAGCCACAATTACTGAGCCTGCGCGTCTGGAGCCTGTGCTCCGCTACAAGGTAGGCCGCGATAATGAGAAGCCCACGCACTGCAATGAAGAGTGGCCCCCACTCGCCGCAACTAGAGAAAGCCCTCGCGCAGAAACGAAGACCCAACACAGCCATAAATATAAATAAATAAAATTTAAATGAAAATTAAAAAAAAATTCTATCAACTTAATAAAAAAAAAAAAAAGCGTTCAATACACCTGACCTGCCAAACATCACAGCTTAGCCTAGCTTACTTTAAAAAAATTTTTTTTGGCTGCGCCGCGCAGCACGTGGGATCTTAGTTCCGAGACCAGGGATGGAACCCGCACCTCCTGCAGTGGAAGCATGGAGTCCTAACGACTGGACCACCAGGGAAGTCCCCGGCCTAGCCTACCTTAAACATGCTCAGAATACTTTCATTAACTTACAACTGGGCAAAATCATCTTAACATAAAGCCTATTTTATAATAAAGTATTAACTATCTCTTGTAATTTATTGACTACTGTACTGAAAGTGAAAAATAGAATGGTTGCATGGGTACAGAATGGTTGTGTTTATCAGCTGTTTGCTCTCACGATCACCTGGCTGGCTGGGAGCCGTGGCTCCCTGCTGCTGCGCAGCGTCACAGGTATTGTGCTGCATGTTGCTAGCCCAGGAAAAATCAAAATTCAAAGTATGGTTTCTAGTGAACACTTACCGCTTTTGCACCACAGTAAAGTCGAAAAATCCTAAATTGAACCATTGTAAGTCGGGCACCATCTGTATACGCTTTTGTACCTTTTGAATTTTATACAGAGTGCAAGTATTACCACTTCATTTTTTTTAATTTAAAGAAAGAAATAAAAATGGAAGACTGATGCTTTATCTTTAGTCTAAGTTTTATTTTAAGAGATCATCTTCAATTTCTTCTGTAATAAAAGATACCAACCATTTGATCAGATTTATTTATTCTTTAGTAACTGAAGCATTAAACAATTACAGTTTTAACTCTCAATCCTTAATAATACTATTCATTATATTTGAGATTGTTTAGCTTTCTCATGGAGAAAAAAACTAAACATAAACCTTTATACTATCCACCTATGAGTCCAACAGCACAATTTCAATAAGGAAGTTGTACTGATACTGATAATTGAACAATTTATATGATGTCAGCAGAGAGGTATCAAGAGTGATTGTAAAGTGGCATTCTTGTTAAGTCAAGAGCTATGATCTTTGACCCACTGCTCTATCCATTTCAATATCTGATTGATATTATCCTCTAGATCTTCTGGTTTATTGCTCGGCAGCGGATGCACTATTTCTTCCTTGTAGGATCCCAAGGCTTCTTCATAAAGAACTTGAAAAATTTCACACTGAATATTGTCTTTTAGTTTCTTCTGATTATAACCCCTAGAAGGTAAAGAGAAGATAAACAAACTGAATGGCATTAACTGGAGTTTTAGGAACAAACTAGAAACTGGACACTTTTGAACACATGAAAAATCACGCAAAAATACTTCTTGTAGGCTCTTTACCTAGAGAAAACAGATTGGCATCTGTGAGTACGAGAGACTTCTTGGACAAGAGAGAGGGTTAAACTAAGGACCAAAGTTTAGCTTTGTCTGAGACTTTTTTCCCTACAATCTGTCAGCCACTCAATTAGCAAACATCTACCTACCTCAAGCCAGATGCCAAGCTATGAGATAAATAGTCTATAGCTACGTTCCTAAATTTCAAAAGAGTTAAGGTATAGACACATAAAACAAATAGATGGCATATAATAAAATAAAATGCATATGATAAGGAATAGCATATACTGATTGGGTACTTGATCACACGGATGTATCTGTACTTTACCAATTCCAAAGACATTGAAAAAATTATATAATCTTTATGTGGATGTAAATTAGCCAACTAATTAGCTAGTGAAAAAAGATAAGGAAAATTCAAACTCAAATTAGTTAAACTTTGTAACAATCAAAATTAAATTGAAGTACTTAAAAGAGGATTAACTTTATGAAAAAACCCACAGAATGGGAGAAAATTTCTGCAAATCTTATATCTGATAAGGGACTTACATCTAAAATACATAAAGAACTCTTGTAACTTAATAAAAAAAGGACAAATAACCAAATTAAAAATTGGGCAAAAGATCTGAATAGATATTTCTCCCAAAAAGATATACAAATGGCCAATAAGCACATGAAAAGATGCTCAACATCATTAGCCACCAAGGAAATGCAAATGAAAACCACAATGCGATACTACTTCACATCCAGTAGGATGGCTACAATCCAAAAGATAACAAGGATGTGAAAATACTGACGGCTTCACACACTACTCTTGGCAATGTGAAGTAGTGCAGCCACTCTGGAAAATGGTCTGACAGTTCCCCAAAAGGTTACGTAGTTAACGTACGACCTAGCAATCCTATTCCTAAAGAAATTCAATACCCAAGATAAATGAATGAACATGTAATGTTCACACAAAAACACGTGTATGAATGTTCATGGCAGCATTATTCGTAATTGCCAAAAATTGCAAACAATCCAAATGTCTATAATCTGATAAATGGATAAATAAAATATGGTATATCCATATAATGGAATATTATTTGGCAATAAAGAGAAATGAAGTACTGGTACATACCATAACACAGATGAACCTTGAAAACGTTATACTAAGTAAAAGCAGCCAGACACAAAAGATCACATTTTGTATGATTTCATTTACATAAAAAGTCCAGAACAGGCAAATCCACAGAGATAGAAGGTAAATTACTGGTTTCTTAGGACTGGGGACTGAGGGGAAATGGGGAGTGACTGCCAATGGGTATGGGTTTTTTGGTGGGGGAGGGTTGATGAACATTTTTAAAAATTGGTTATAGTAATGGATATATAACTCTGTGAATATACTCAAAACCACTTAATTGTACACTTCAAATGGGTGTACAATTCACATGGTATGTGAATTTATCTCAATAAAGCTTTTTTTAAGAAGGTGATTAACTTTGTAAGTTTTTTCAACGGTTAAAACAAGACTACTTTCTCATAGTTTTTTCATACTTTAGTCTTATTTACATAAAATAGTAATTTTTAATAAAAATGTTAAATGGTCTTTGAGAAAACACATATGTACTGTATTGTCTCTATTACTGCTCTGTTCAAATATTTTTAATGGCTTTTCCCTGACTAAAGAAAGATGATGAAAGTTTTAGGTATAGCTCCAACCTAACTTTCCCTATATATTTGCCACTATACTTTTTTGTGCAAGAATTTGCGAGTATCCCATCCAATGGTGCTTAGAGCTGACTATAGTCAGTGAGAACCACAAATTCTGAACCTGAAGTTAGGCAAACTTCTGGAGTTTTCCTTCTGGAGACTGCTTTCTAAATTCCTGTAAAATCCCCCTTTTTCCACAGCTTGAGTCAAAAGACAGTGGGAAAATGTCTTCCATAAAATTTTGCTTTTCTGGTTATTCTGGATTAAGTCTGATGCTCTCTTGAAGGGATGAACTCAAATATATTGTGAAATGTTAATTTATCTTGTTAAAGGTTGTAAAATGTTCATTTATCTTTAGTTTTTCATAAGCTTTCCCATTTCTGTTGTGAGGATGATTTGAGTGGGTAATGTTCATTCCATAGCAAAGAGTATGTTATTGGCTTGGCTGTTTTCCTATAAAAGTTTTACATTAAGGAAAAAGCATGACTATGTAGGGTTGATATATAGTACATTTTACTGAATCAGACTGTCAGTTGAGGTATTCATTTACTCAGAAACTACTGCTTATATTTTACAAATGCACCTTTTTCTGTTAGGTTCAGAATGTTGGTACCGTACAGACTTGGTTTATAATAAGACCAAAATAAAGTAGTCACGTTTTCAAATAGAACCTTTTATGATGTTCATGTTGGCCAACTTCAGGAATCTGAGTAAAAGTTTATATAATACTTTAAGGATTCAGTGTTCTTCCTTCCTTACCTAGTTTCAAGTCTTTTGTACAAAACACTGTTATCTGTTTTCAGCACAAATACTATATGAAACCAGCGTTCAGGGAAGAAATCACAACCATGGTAATCAACAATAACTCCACCTTCACTCATTTGGTTTTCTAACTCATCAACTACCTGTAAGAAAGGGGAGGAAAAAAAAAAGATGAATACTCTTTAAAAAAACTGAGGTCAACTTTCCTATAAAATTTTTTTAAATGTATACTGTATAAAAAAGATTGTACTTACTCTGTCTTCATCTAAAATGGGACAATCATACTCTTCATCATAGCCATCATATAACTGCCCTAAAAGAGATTTACATTGGCATATTAAAGTAGTATTTTCTAAGTAACTTTCAGTAATTTTCAATTACTCTTAGAGACAAGGGAGGGCACTAATACAATAGATGTCACACGGATAGCAAATATAAAGAGCAGTATTGATAAATTAGAATTTTGTCTAGAAGGAAACTTGGATAACAAAAATACCTGAAAAAGAATGAATAATAGCCAACTTCAGAATTTGTGGGGCTATTAGTAGAAGAGAACTAGTTTCATTGAGCTACAGATTGGTGCGAAGAGGAGACACATGGATACAAACACTCATACACACACTAACAGATTAAGTTCCAAATTTATTAGGCCAAGGATATGAAACTTATTAAAAGGAACAGCAGGTTCTCGATTCCAGAAATGAACCCTTTGTCACTGAGGTCACATCTTCATGGGGTTTGGGGAAGAAGAGTCAGTACCCAGATGCTCCTTTACTTCTAGAATTCCAGCATCCCCAAAAGCCAAGGGTTGAATATCTTATTTCAGAAGGTAAAACAAGAATGATGGGGGCAGGCATAAAGAAGGCAGATTTAAATCTAACATAAGAACTTTTCAACAAATTAAAGCTTCCTTTCAAAGGAAGTGTGCCTTAAGGAGGTGAGCCGTACCAATCCCACCCTCACCCTGAATCCCTAGGAGGTAGATACTCTAAGGCAGGCTTAGATCATTCTTTCAGCCATCTCGAAGAGCATGCTATAGTCTTCCCACCTCTTTCCCCTTAATATTTTGGCACAGGTTGAAATGAGCTTCAAAGGAGCATGAGTTCTGAAGTGACGAAGCGGTGGTCCTGAGGGTTAGTGGAAGGCACAGAGGCAGTTTTAACTGTCTTCCTGGAGGGTCTGTGGGCTGATTCTGGGCACATGAACCACTTCTCTAGCACCCCAGTGTGGCCTCTGACTTCTTGGGTTACAGTTCAGTTACCAGAAACTCTTACCAGCTAAAAAGTTAAACTGTCTTGGTATGGGGAAAATTGGTTAACAATACAGAAAATAATCTAAACCCTTACTTTACACCACAAACCCTAGGTGAATTAAAGAGCTAATTTCTGAATTCCAAAGATAACTAATGGAAAATTAAACCTACAAAGGTATGATACATTTGAGTTTGTGAAAAAAATAAAATAATTGATTGAAACATATAAAATGTTATATCTCTGTTCGATGAAAAATAATATAATTTTTAAAAAATGAAAAATGGCAGGGAGAAATACTAGGACAAAGGACTGAAATGTAGATTATATAAATACCTGAAATTCAAAATAACAATAAGTAGCTTAACAAAGAATAAGAAAAACATTCACACAGGATGGAAAAGATAATTAGTAAACAATACATGAAAAAATACTGTACTTTCCCAGCTACTAAAGAGATGAAAATTTAAATGAGGCTTTTGATACCTGTTATATTAGTTATACATGCATTTAGTAAACTGACTCTGGAAACGTATAATTTTTAAAAGAAAAACGTCATACCCGTTCAGAGATTTCTTTTGACCATTGAATTTCTAACCAGAAAAAAATTTAAAAAGATGCTTTAAAATGTTCAACAATAGCAAATTAGTTAAATCTTGTTTACTAACTTGCTAAAATATTATGTAATTAAACTTAAGTAAAATATTAGGTTGTTAAATTTCTATTATTTTTACAATACTATATATATATATATATATTTTTTTTTTTTACAATGACACAAAATCTAAGAATACCTACAGCTGATTTTGTACTATGTGGGAATCTGGAGTAGATAAATGTTCCTTCATATTTTAAATCCAGACTAGTTAAATCTTTAAAAATATATGCTGTCTAAAACACAGACAACTATAGCAGTATTAACTTTTAGAATTAAAGTCTTTATATACTGCAATGCTGAAATGCAGGATTTCTTAAGTCATGTTAATACATATTAATAAAATAGTGTAATCCAAGCTTTCCAACATTCATTTCAAAAAACATTTATCAAACACCATGTACCAGTAATTACAGAGGTAAGGAATATATAATAGTGAACAATTGAACAAGAAGACCGACTCAGTCCTTCCCTCGAAGAGTTCACAATAAAATGGGAGATGACAGACAAGTAACCTGGAAATGGTAATATTTAATGCTGTGGATCATGGTGCTCTGGGAGCAATAACATGGGGACCTTTTAGGTTAGGAACATAAACTTGGGATATTAGGGGAGGCTTCCTGAAGCAGGTAACTTCTAAGTGGAAACTTGAAGCAGTTAGTTCAGGAAAAAAAGGTAGGTAAGACGATTCTTTTTTTTTTTTTTTTTTTAAAGATCGTTTTGTGATCTCAGATTTACATCTTTATTCTTTTCTCTTTTTTTAAAATTTTTATTTATTTATTTATTTATTTATTTATGGCTGTGTTGGGTCCTCATTTCTGCGTGAGGGCCTTCTCTAGTTGCAGCAAGCGGGGACCACCCCTCATCGCAGTGCGCGGGCCTCCCATTATCGCAGCCTCTCCCGTTGCAGAGCACAGGCTCCAGACGCGCAGGCTCAGTAATTGTGCCTCACGGGCCTAGTTGCTTCGCGGCATGTGGGATCTTCCCAGACCAGGCCTCGAACCCGTGTCCCCTAGCATTGGCAGACAGACCCTCAACCACTGAGCCACCAGGGAAGCCCGGTAAGACGATTCTTAACAGAGAAAACAAGATATTCAAAGGCAGAGAGACTAAGGAGGGCAAGCCTTTCAAGGGAGGAAAAGTCTTTAAGAATAGTTAGAAAATAAGTGATAGGGGGTCAGGGGGATTAAGGCCAGATTAAAAAATACCTTGAGGGACTTCCCTGGTGGCGCCAATGCAGGGCACACGGGTTTGAGCCCTGGTCCGGGAAGATCCCACATGCCGCGGAGCAACTAAGCCCGTGCGCCACAACTACTGAGCCTGCGCTCTAGAGCCCGCGAGCCACAATTACTGAGCCTGAGTGCCACAACTACTGAAGCCCGCGCGCCTACAGCCCGCGCTCCACAACAAAGAGAAGCCACCGCAATGAGGAGACCGCGCACCGCAACGAAGAGTAGCCCCCGCTCACCGCTGCTAGAGAAAGCTCCCACGCAGCAACGAAGACCCAACACAGCCAAAAAAAATAAAATAAATTAAAAAAAAAAAAGACCTTGAAGGCTGCACTGAGTTTAGACTTTATCCCAAAGCAAAGGAAAATCATTAAAGCATTTTAAGCATGAAATGACATGATTAATTTCAAATTTTTAAAAATCATTTTGATTTCTGTGTGGAGTTGGAAGGAAGCAAGTCCAGAAAACGCATGGATACCATATAAAAGCTACTGCAGAATTTTAGGTGAGTGATAATTATAACCTGTACTACAGGGAACGGACAGAGATGAATTCTAAACTTTGTTTCAAATTTCCAAAAAGAGGAAAAATTTGTGCTACTTTAGAAACTTCAAGTGGTAGTCACATTTATAATTGTCTATACAGTGGATCTTCATATGGCAAAGCTTGATTTCATCAAATTATCGAAACTTAGAAAATTAAATCAGTTTCCTAAACAAAGTTTTATGATTTACTTAAATTACTTGCAGAAAAAAATCGATTGTGGAGCCGGTTAAAAGGCTTAAAAGACCTTCTTACCTTAAAAAGACCTTCCCAGCTGTCGTTAGTCAAGCTATAAAAACATGACCTTTCCTTTAACTGCCATCCTATCATTTATACACTTACGTGAAAGCCGTTCTTTAAAGCTAACGATATAGGGATGCTAGTCATCTATTTTGATGCTGCTGTCAGTACTTAAAAACATTTTCAAGATTTCCTCCTTTGGAAACGTATTTATCTCAATCCAACAAGAAGCTTATAACTGTAATGCAATTAGTATAAGAAGTTAATTGGTTTAGAAGGATTGGGAGCTTTGATACCTGGCCTTTTATGCAGAGAAGAGAGCAATGAATTCTGCCAAGAGAAGTTAGCACCAAAAGATGTGGCATTCGAGTAGAGCCTTTGAAGGAACTGTTTATAAGACAGATGAGGAAGGGCATGTACAGGTAAAGGGAATAGCATGTATAAGGACATGGAGATGGAAGACTCCCCATGCGTTTGAAGAATAGTGCACTGTGGGTAGACTTAAGGGGACATACGGCATAGTGGCTGCAGGGAAGGCTGAAGGTAAACTGTGGCCAGTTCATTACTTCATTAAGGTGGATGGCCTTTATCATTAAAAAGTTCAAGTAATTTCATCCCCTCTCCCCGCCCGCCCCCTTTTTAAAGGACATAATGATGGTGTACAGAAGAGGGAGGGAAGAGATACTGAAGAAGAGATTCAGCATGAATGGTCTTGAGAATGGTATAGCGGTACCAAAGGGACACAGCATTAATGGTCTCGGGAATGGGATAGGGGTATCAAAGGGATTTTTTAAACTATCAAGATTAGGAGACAAGTGCATCTGTGTAGTGTGTAAATGGGTTTGTAATGTGTGGGTGACAGGAATCAGGAATGGGCAAGCAGAGTCAGGGATGATTTCAGAACATGTGCTTTTTAAACATTAATTTGGAAATATCTGGGAACTATCCAAATTCTTAAATCTAGTAGATGTCTAGATATTGGGCTAAGTGTTAATTATAAATTTAAGAGTTATAAGCAAAAAGGACTAACTAGTCCTGAGTCAATGAAATTACCAGAGGGAGGGGCAGGATTACAAGATGGCTGCAATGAGTTCACAGGGGAAAGAGGTATATGGTGGGAAGGAGAGAATCAGATGAAAAGACTGGGAGAGCAGTGTTGGAGAGAGGACAACGGCGAAGTTAGTTTCAAAGGCTTCCAGTGGTAGTTGATTCAGGTGAGGGAAAAAAATGCGATACACATAGGTTAGAGCGGGAATGGCAAACTTCTGTAAAGGGCCAGACAATAAATACTTCAGGATTTGCAGCCTAGTCTTTAGCTAGTGGCTCCTACAAAAACAGCTGCAGCTTGCCAACCCCTGCATTAGAAACACATCAAGATTTTAAGTGTTGAGGGCCAGACATTTGAAATGCATCCAATGTCTAGACGTATGAGCATCCTGGGGTTAGGCACAGAGGCTGAAGACTGATAAAACTGGTGGCAGGAAAATTAAGGATGCTGGTAAAAGTTTAATTAAATGATTGCATATGGGAAAGGACATCAAGTGAGGAATGCAAGACTGGAAGAACAGGGATAAGAAAAGCATTCTTAGTCACTCCACATTCAGGACTCTCCATAGTTTTATTAAGCTTAATTCCCCACCTAATTTTTCCTGCTTTAGTTCTAAATGTCATAAAGAAGGTCTCTTACAAATACAGCCATTCAACATGACTACTAGGATGGCAATAAACTCCACTGAGACACAGTTGTTTAAAACCAGTTTTGTTTTTTGTCTCATTACTTATAGCAGGGTTTCTAAACCTGAAATACTACTGAACTTTTGAGCTTGATAATTGTTATGGGCGTGGAGGGCTGTCCTGTGAGTTGTAGGATGTTCAGCAGAATCCCTAGACTCTACCCATTAGAGGTCAGTAGCAACCCCCTCACCCCAGTTATGACTACCAAAATATCTCAGAAGGTGCCATATGTCCCCTGGAGGGCAAAATCACCCCCTGTTGAGAACCACTGCTTTATAGAAGATTGCGTGGTTTCCCTTAAAACACATTACCATTTGGAAAAAATGAGGAGGCTGAATGTCTCAGACTATTTCCTAGTAAGATTTTCAGATATACTCAGATGGCATCTGGGGGAAAAAATCTGGTACATTTTGAAAAACACTATAAAGCACCTCATCTAACACATGTCAAATCAGATCAGAAATCCTTTACCTGGCATAATGGGAGGGAAAAAAGCTCCACTTTTCCTTTAAGGCAGATTCTCATGAAATAATCTCATCAATAAAATACAAAGAGGATGGTCAGGACCATGCACCATCAAGTGTACACACATGGTTTGAGTACAAGTAGAGACTCAGTGAAGAGGAAGAGGAGTGTCTCACCGTGGATTATCCTTGGTCTGGTGTTACTGTTGCTCTCAGTGCTATTCATGACAGATTATATAGTAATTTCATTAAGTTTAGAAATATTGAGTGGGTGAGATGAGAACTGGAAGACATGACTGAAATTGACTGATGTATGTGACTCTGAAATCACTTGTCAAAAATAGTAAAGTTCAACAGGCAAAGGAACAAAACCAGATTTCATATAGGTATAAAACGGAGAATGACAAGCTATGCACAGTAGCAAATAAAGACCTAAGTTTTATTAACTATAATTTGAATGCCAAACCTGGATTAAAAATATAAGCATGATACTAGTTTATAGTATCAAGAATATGACAAGCAAAGATGCACAAAAAGTGATCTGCTAAAAAGGATAATGGGAAAAAAACTTCAAAAATTTTTAAGTGGTAAGATACTGAGAGCCACACCAAGGGTCCTTAAATATATCTAAAGGGATAGAAAAATGGGACCTAGGAAGAAGTCTGGCAATAGGCTGAAGATTCGCTATAAATAAAAATCCTGACCAAGTGGTCTCTCTAAAAAACAGACATGGTATACTTCAGCAATCTGAAAGAATGGCCGGTAAGAGTGACTTATACACCAGAGATCATAGTATGACCTAAATATCTGAAGACAGTAGAAGTGACTCTATTGGTAAGGAACAGACTGCAACAACTTCAAGCTTTTGCAACTGTTATTTCTGTTGGTGATAATGAGGCAGAAAATTGCATCTAAAAATGTAAAAACATTATCGCCAAAGTACCAACAATCAAATGGATGAATTACTTTATTTTTTACACTTAAAGGCTGATGAAAAACAATTACTAATCCTATTAAAGAAAATCCAACACAACATCTCAATTGAAAAGTATGGTAACCATATTTACTCATTAAATACTATTTCTCTAAAACACAACATGGAAACATCTAGCATGCATGTTTAATCTCAGTACAATGGATTCAAAACCAAGCATACAGGTTACATGCATCAAGGCTAAATTACAAATTATCATAGTCATCATCATCATCGTCATCATCATCATCATCATCTTCACGTTTTCTTTTCAATGCATTTGATGCTTCATTGGCAGTATTCTGTGATGACACCATGTTAGTGGTAATAAGAATATTTTTGGACCCAATTAGTGATGGATTAATTAGAACATTCTGAACTGCTGATGTTGCAGGAATTGATGCTTTTACAGCTGGGGATTGTGAAGTGGGCATCTGTACTGTGAACCTTTGCCCTGTGAGGGACACTGGAGTCCCTACTTTAGTTGAAACAGACATGGTTTGTGGGGTTGGTGTGCCAAGCGTGGGAGTACTTGGTCTGCTAGTAACTGAACCAACACTTAACCGTGGAACTGTTATTCTTCCTGCAGAAGTAGATGCCTTTTTTTGTAAGGATTTAAGTCTATAATTTGGAGCAGTCAAGCAATATCTATCAGGTGGCAATCTAGGACCTGAATATGGCTTGATTAATGGCAAAGGGGTTTGATTCCTTTGCCTTGCAATATCTAATAAAAAATCTCTTGGGGGAGGAGAGGTAAAAGACTGGTCAGCACGACACTGGATTGCCAATCGCACATCATCTGCATCAACAGTAGCCTTCTTAGCATGACTTGAATAAATTTTTGCATCATCTAGAATTGTGGTCACATATCGGAAGGCAAACTCCAACATCTGATTTATAACTCTTGGTTCATATTCTGTAATCCCCATATCCTTCAGGATTTGTGCCATCATCTGTGCATCTTTCGGCATGCTCTTGGGAGAAGCCATCTTGCCAGACTCCATGATATCCGGTGATCAGACTTTAGATCATTTGAAAAAAATATGTACATTAGATCAAACCTGAAATAGTTACTTTAGTAGCAACTGTCAGGAACTTTAAAATTTTTAAATACATGTTAAATTTTTAAAAATTTGAATTAAAAAAATACGTTAAATCTTTTTAATTTTAATGAGGCACATTTAAAGTTCCCTTCACTTAAATTTATTGAGTTTCTACCCACTAGAGAATATAAAAAGATGAAGACACAAATAAGGGAGTGATAAAAGATTGGGGAAAAACCGGGTAAAATAACCAAAAACATACATCACTTTAAAATATGTGCAGTTGCTTACAGGCATGCACCTATAAACTAATCTAAGAAAAGACCACAGGACAGCCATGTCCTACGGCCTGAGTTCAAAATCATGTCCTTCCAGTGAGCTCATATACTCACTGTCTCCATAGATATATATGCTTAGCACCACCCTGACCTTTACGTGTTCGCCCAAAATACTCTCCCTCTTCCTCATATTCAAACTGTCCTAAGTCCAATCTTCGTGGAAGCTATCCCACTTATTACTGTCCACAAGAACTGCTAGCCAACTGCAGAGGGGATGTAGTGGTCAAAATAACTAGGACACAGCATGAGACAATATGTTCTATTTCTATGGGTCCCCCACAGAGCATAAATTCCTTCATGGCGATTTTTCTCTGCTTTTTGTACCTTCTCACAATTACAGTACTAATACTCCATTATTTCTCTCACTTTTTTAAACAAATCTAACACCAAAGTGCCCCTTACCTTCTCGAGCTAAATCACCCACATTAACGTATTTCAGTCCTGATCTTGATGCAAGTTCTTTGCCTAGCGTGGTTTTTCCAACCCCTGGTGTACCTGCAAGACAAGCCACAGAAAAATACTGTTCATGAAATACTAATTAGACTTTAGCCACCAATGTGCCCTTAAGGTTCTTAACAACTGAAAAGTTTCCTAATTAGCAATCCTATATAAAATTACACACACCATAATCTAATCAAAACTACCCAAAGCCTGCTGAATATCAGAATTTCACCCAGTGTACCTGATTTTACCAGGAGTGGTGCTTGGGAGAATCTGATGACAGTTACAGACTGTCTGCCACCACCATGGAAATTCCCAGAATAAAACTAGCCACCTCAAATAAACTGCCATCATTTATTTGCTTTAATTTAAAAAAATTAAATTGTTCATGGAAAAAAGTTAAGCAGTATGAAAGAATATCCACTATACTCTGCCCTAGAGTCAACCAGTGTCAACCACTTTCTTACGTATCTCTCCAAATAAGTCATATACATATGTTTGTGTATACATCCATATATATGCATACATATGGTAGCATAGTACATACGTGTACATATACACACACTGCGTGCATACATACATACACACACCATATATTTCCTTCTACATAAATGGCCATACTATACATTGTTCTTCACCTTCCCTTTTTTATATTTATTGTTTCAAGATAAATAATCAAACACTTAATTTTCAGCTTGAACTAATGCCACTGAAATTATAAAACCTGATCATTATAATTAAAGATAAAAGTTATAAGTCAACTCTACCTATAAGGGCAATAACATTTTTACCTCCAGTCCACTATAATACACCAAGTCTGAATCCTCAACTCACCATGTTCTCAATAAAACGCTCACATTTAGACTTTTGACGATATGGCTTAATATTAAAAAACCAAGACACTGTCTGACCCAAACAAATCAGATGTTGTAAAATCTTCCCCTTAAGGACGTTTAAAGGCTAAATATTAATCTGTTGAGGTTAATCTGCTGCTCTCAGAAACAGACAGGACTTGTGCGCTGCCAATATGCTTACGTTTTGTTAAAGGATAAAACTTGGCTTTGTTCCACAAATAGCGCCTCAAATTTTATTGTGCTGCAACAGCATCTACACCCATTAGATTTTTCCAGGAATGCCCTATGATGCTATTAAATGCTACAATTTAGTAAACATTTTCAGAGTTAAACGACCAGAAATAATATTTTTTAAAGTCGGTATGCGGCATTTTACTACCCCTCACATGTAACAAGCGCCCTGAGTATGGATCCAAAGACCCAGAAAAAAACCCACGAACAGCCCGGAAATTTTACAGCATCTCTACGAGAAACGACCAGAGATACTCAGTAGATGCCTTTGCTTCTTAAAACACAAAGAAAAAGCCCCTGATGCTAACTCCGCGAGCGTATACAGCAAATTCATCACCCCACACGGCAAACATCCGAACCCCTTCATCGAAACCTGACTCTCAGATACAAAGAGAAAATAAGAGACCGCTCTAGAGGCCTAAGGACTAAAATATACACCATTAACGGATCTACTAAGGGCCAAATACTGCCTTACCTTATCTCGCTAACAACCCAAAGACAGCTCTGCCAAGTAAAGAAGCAACAGCCATTTTACAGACAAAAACCTGATTACGAAAGATTAGGCAGCTTGCCAAAAAAGGGAGCTGGATATTATCTACCTCTCTCCGCCTCACCGAGTAGCCAACCTCTGAGCAAAACAATTAACGTCCGTCGTCTCCTCCCCCCCCGCCTCCTGCAAAACCGTCGCGAGGGCCGGGAGTACAGGCCCTGACAACTACAACGCCACACGACCCTCGCCGAGCCTCGCAATAGAACACTAAGCGACCCCACTTCGGACTTTCCAGGCCGCAGAGCACTCCGCGCCCCGCGCCAGCCCTGCTGCCCACCACCACCCACCACCACCACCCACCACCACCCCCCACCACCCCCCACCACCCCCAGCGCGCCCCCTGACCGGTGAGCAGGATGTTCGGAAGCAACATGGTCTTCGCCGCGCTGGCTCCCGACGCCTCAGCACAGGCGCCCTACACGCGACAGGGAGGGGCCGGAAGGGGAGGGTAACGGCAAGCGCCAGTGGCGCCGGGGTACTCGAGGCCTGGAGTGGCGCTCGCGACCCACCTCCGCCGCCTCGTCACCCACCATTGGGTTACCTGGCTTTCTATGACACGCTTCCATCGCAGGGTCCGAAGTACGAGCACAGGTCGGGTCGGCACTTCGGGTCAGGCAATGCGCTGGATGCCTAAGACAGTAGCTCCTTAGGAGGCCCCGCCTTTCGGGCTGTGTCGCGGAAGCGCCCACCGACCTGGAAGGTCCCCGGGAGGCGGGACCTCCAAGAGGGTTCCGCGCTGAGCCCGGGTAGGGCTGGGTGGTTTCCCTTGCACCTGGAGCTGAGCCTGGGCTCCACCGCTCCTCTCGGCCCACGAGGGGATGCAGCTACCGGAAGGTAAGGCTGCCGCGGCTGCGGCTGCGGTGTATATATGTCCTAGAGACGCGAGTCCATCTCTGCCTTCACGCCTTCCCAGACTCTCATGGCTCCTCCTCCCGACCTGCCCATCCCATCTGGGGATGAGACGGGTCGGGGTGCAGAGCTCTGGCCTGGAGCCGGGGCACGCGAGCTCATCTCGGCTTTCCCTTGACTAGCAGTATTAACGTTGGACAAATGTGTGAGCTTGCAGTGTGTAGGATGGTGGTGGGTTTGCTAGAAATACTCTTCAGGTTCTCTTCTATCTCTGACGTCTCATTTCAGAAACCTGGTACCATCAAGGACAGTTGCCTGCTTTTTAAAGGAGGTAACTGTCAGTCTTGCTTTCAAAGAGCGACTAGAATCCTGACTATGACAACAGTCTGCGTCTTTTATTTCGACCTGCCAACTCTGTGTTTTCCACCTATGTAACTCTTTGAAACCGCAAAGCAAAAACTTCTCTAGTCGTGAACAATTTCTATGTGTGTGTGTATGATTTGTTTTCTAGTGTGTGGAAGTATTTACACATAAATTATGTGTGACTCCAAACTATAAAGCTCAGTTTACAGGTTTGTAGACCTTAAAAAACTTTCTTTCTGGCTAATTTAAAACTGGTGAGTTCACTAGTTTGTATAAACATTGAAGAACTATGAAAGTCAGAAAACAGTGTTGCCAAAAAATTTCGTAATAACGTATTCAAATAACAACAATTATAGAAAAAGTTTACAGTAAGATATAAAGTCTTTGTCCAAAGTAAGTGATAAGTCTGAATTCATTGTATGGTGCTTTTTTTTGTTATTATTTTTGAAATTTTGGAAAATTTTTTGAAATTTTATAATTTGAAATGTGGGGAATTTTAATTTTCAGTATGAAAACTACACAAATAAAATTGTTTAATTTTTCTTAATGACAAAAGGTAGGTACACAAATGTGTAGTTTTTCTGTTTTCTCTAATACATTATTGAGTTCGTAGGAAAAACATTACATCACCACAGATAATTTGACAGTTATAGTCATTAAAAGTAAAATTTATTTTAGCATTTTGATTTTTTGCTGCATGTATGTTTGCTGTGTTCTCTTTCACTAGTTCTTGAGCCTTAACTTTATTATGTCGTTGATTTTTATCAATATATATTAATTACTTCTGTTTTACAGTTTTTCTTAATTTGAGATTTTTTTTCGTCTTTTTTTCCCCTAGGTGAATTATACTTTAATGTACTACAGGTTGTATGCTACGGATGGGAACTATTAAAGTTTATAATGTCAAAAACTTTTCTTAGACCAAAGGTATCTTCCACAAAGGTATGATACACTAAAATGACCATGTGATAACTGCCAAAAGGAGTTATGAATTTTTATATGTGTTCCCAATGACTTATTACTGCTGTGAGAGTAATGGTGCCCAGTATTTGTTGTAATTAGTGATCTAAAAAGTTCAATAATAAATTGTGAAACAACTGTACACTGAAAACACAACCTTAATTTTGAAAAAATGTTTATTTACAATCCTGGTCACAAAGAAAAGGCTGAAAACTCTTGAATGAAAGAGCAGTAGAAGAAAAATACATGAGCTGTAGTTGGTGTTATAGCTTAACAACAAGCCCTGCTTCTTAGAAATTATGTGGTTCAGTGTGCCAGTTCTCAACAAGGCTAGCGGGTGGGTAGGATGGGTATCAGACAGTATACTGAAAGTTAGCTGTTTTCCTAGTGGTGGATCTGATTTTTCTTTTACTCTAAGTGAATTATTTAACTTTGCTGTTTCTCTTCCTCTTCCTCTTTTTTTTTTTTAAAGTAAATGGAAATCCACATTTACCTAAGAAATAAAACTGTAAAATGTATAAGTAACATGGAGATTGGAATCGTTAGATCAGAGTTGTTATCAAGAGTTTTACTACTACTACTATTTTTATGTACTCTTAAAAATAGAGGAAAGGGGCCAAAATTGTAATACTAGTAATCGTCTTTTTAAAGAGGAGGAAATGAATTGGGTAGCTATGACTAAAATTTTTTTCCCAAAACGTCTTCATTTCTTTACCCACTGCTGATCATAATCCTAGATTCTGTTTATAAGAGGAATGAAGTTTGATTTCACATTCATAAAATACTTGTAAGTATTGCTTCTCCCGAGCCTACTTTCAGCTCCAACCTCTGTTTTTTGTTTTGTTTGTCTCCCAGAAAGGAACACTGTCAAATAAATCGTTCACAACTATGGCTGAGTATTCTTTAAGGAAAATATAATCTTGTTAGTCAGGCAGGGAATTACAAAAGTCAGGTACTAAGCTAGATTTTTTTAGATTTATACTGTTGGAATGTTAAGAAAAAGTCCACTTTTAAAATTCTAATTATTAAAAAAAGAACGCTTTTTAATACTCCTAAATATTTTTAGGTTAAAATTGCTTAACTTAGCATTTTTCTCTGTATTCTTGCAAAGGATTTTAAAGAAAAGGAAATGTTGGAGGGAAACGTAGAGGGGTTAATAGTTTCTATAGACCAGAAGACCATGAAATAGAACTCACTGATTTTCCTGCTCTATTAAACCAGTACTCTTTTTCCTAAACAAATCTGACAAATCACCCTCCCTGGAAAGCCTGCCTCCCTTTCATAAACATATTAGTTGCTTCATGAGCTGAAGGAAAATATAATCAAGTCATAATTACAAACTGTTCATAGCTTCAGTATTCTTAGACCTATCTTCACATCTCTTAAAGCCAGTAGGGATTATTTGAATGTATAAAATGGTTCTTAGTTTGTGAATGTATTAACCTGGTCAAGGCAGAAGTGTTACGTTTCTTACTGCTCTACATGGTTAAAATAATGCCTTTTTTTCTTTATTCTGTTTTACTTCTTTTTTGGTAGGTAATTTTAATATTTGTGTTTCAGGGCTACAAATGAGTTTTTAAAGTATCAGTCTAATCTTTATTCTGGGAAGATTATAATTAATAAAAGGAATTAAGTTTGTATTCTCTATTCATTTATATGACATCCATCATTACCATGGTCAAGTAGATAAGTATACATTTATGCTTATTGTAAAGTACAAAAATGACTAATACAGAGTCAATTTTATTTAAAGAGTTAATTTGTGAGATTTTTATTTTAAGTGTTACAAGTATAAGAATTTTTTTAATAGAGTAGTTTAGTTATATAGGGAATAGATGCAAAAAAAATGTAACAGTGTTTACGTGGTTTCTTTTTTTCAGACAACAAACTGGGTAGACTCATCATTTGATGATTTTTCGGAGACTACAAGCATCTCTACTATTACTGCCACATCATTAGGTGTGAATAACTCAAGTCTTAGAAGAAAAAAGGTGTCTTCCACACTAGAAAGTAGCAAATTTCCAGCTAGAAAAAGAGGAAACCTATCTTCCTCAAAGCAGATTTATGGTCTAGAAAATTCAAAAGAATATCTGTCAGAAAATGAACCATGGGTGGATAAATACAAACCAGAAACGCAGGTAATAAATGGCATACAAACAAGTCTACGTAATTTAGTTTCAGGAAGGAGAGGGATGTGCATTTTCAGATACTATTCATAAAAATCTTTCTGCCTAAATGAATTAGAAAAAAATAATAATTTCTAGGTTTTTTGTATTCCAAGGCTCAAATTTTCCCAACAGTTATTCAGAAGGTATACCATTGGTTATTTGTCTTCGATTTAATTTAACCCCCAACATAGACTTGATCCATTTAATTTTTTGCTAAATGTAATACCCCTCCCTATTAATCCTCTTCCCAAAATGTATTACAGGATTTTAAAATATTTTATAATTGCATATGTGCCTCAAATTTTCATATACTGGGGTCAGTTTAAGAATAGAATTTTTCCATATCAATATAAAGAAATTGAATTAAGTATAATCAAAAGGACCTTTTTATTACTATATCATGTTACTTGTTTCTAGTTTTTTTCATTAAAAATGTGTAGATTAACCTGTGCTGATTTATCAAAAATTTTTGAGTTAAAATGTTTTATTTGAAACTTGAAAATTTTAGCATGAACTTGCTGTGCATAAAAAGAAAATTGAAGAAGTTGAAACCTGGTTAAAAGCTGAAGTCTTAGAAAGGCAGCCAAAGCAGGTAACTAAATAAGAAATGTGTTTAAAAACATTTGGCCTCAGATGTTTCTCTGGCTTATAGTTGGTTATAAGAAGTTAAAAACTTTCATGTTGACTTTGTTCTCATAAGTCCAGATCACCTGCAGTAGAAAGCTGTCTGACCTTACTACTTCTTCCTCATTAAAACACCCAAGAGACTTTGCATTTCCCCCTTGACTTATACCTCTTTTTCCCTCTTATATATAAAGCATAGTAAACCATTAGGGTGCTAATATATTTAGCATATCAGATTATCTCACACTAAAACAAGTAGGCAAATTGCATATTAGTTTTTGTATTAAATATAGCCTAAAATAGTCATTCATCTTACGCTTATGTTTTTTCTTTCACTTCCTAATTCCATAATTACCCTTGGCCCCCAAGCTAGAATATTCTCTCTCTCTCTTTTTAAACTTTTTTAATTTTGAGATTCTTGAAACATAAAGAAAAAATAGAATAGTAAAAATAGAATAGTAAGTGAATATTCATGTACCTGTAAAAATACCCATCATTTTCTCCCATGAGTATTTTAACGTAAATTATAAATGTTTGGCATTTAATTCTCTAATGTTATCTAATGCTCAGTTCATACTCACATTTTTCCAGTTGTCTTTTATATCTGGTTTGTTACAACCAGTATCTAATCAAGGACCACCTGTTACATTTGATTGTTCTATCTCTTAGGGCTTTTAAAATCTAGTACAGTTGCCTTCACCTTCTCTTTCCACAAGCCGCACAGCATGACCAAAAAATAACTAAATAAATTATAAAATTAAAGTGTAACTGGCTCTTCTCTGGGTCCAGGTATACAGGCCCTTATTTACTGTAGTTAATAAAGGTAAACAAATGAGCAAGGATTACAGCCCACCATTATATGTAGGACATCTTCCCCTGATAATTTTTCAGTTTTAACTTTTTTATCAGATTTACTGAATGAGGGAATGTTACTGGTAGCTGCATCCTCTAGTCTGTCTTTAGAGTCCTGTCTCTGGTAATGTATTTCTTAATATACATTTCTTAAAGAATCTGATATCTAAACTGAGGTTTTTCCATAAGAATATTATACTTATATAATATTGAAGTATATAATCCAAAGAGAGGTCTGTATTAAGGTTGAATTTTATGAGTTCAGGTAACCCCTAAAAATACTTGTTTCAGACATTACCTCTTTAATCTAGCTGAAGTTGTTTTAATTTGGCTACTGAGTAGTCCTTGGGAGGAACATAATGCAAGAATTGAGGAATTATCAGAAGCTATGCTTAGAAGTTCAGGAAATAAGATTCTCTTATCTAAAGCTGGTTTATTCCAGCTAGCATCGTGAAATTTAGTCTGCTTATACCCAACATTCAGTAAATATCTGTAGAGGTAATTAATATTTAGAAAGAATATTCAAACATAATATTCTAGCATTCCAATGATTTTGATTTTTTATTCATGTTTATATTTGGTTTTAGGGTGGATCTATTTTATTAATAACAGGACCCCCTGGATGTGGAAAAACAACAACTATAAAAATACTATCAAAGGAGCATGGTATTCAAGTACAAGAGTGGATTAATCCAGTTTTACCACAATTCCAAAATGATGATTTCAAGGAGATATTTAATCCTGGTAAGGTTTGCTCTGAAGGTAGTGGAAATAGTGGGGAAAGTCTGGTTTACAGGAGGTTTGTAACAAGCCCCCCATCTATATCTTTAAGATTTCTAAGACCCTATTGGGTATATGGGGTTTTTTGTTTGTTTGTTTATTTTTAAAATTTATTTATTTATTTTTGGCTGCATTGGGTCTTTGTTGCTGTGCACGGGCTTTCTCTAGTTGCAGCAAGCAGGGGCTACTCTTCGTTGCCGTGCACGGGCTTCTCATTGCGGTGGCTTCTCTTGTTGCAGAGCACGGGCTCTAGGCACGCGGGCTTCAGTAGTTGTGGCACACGGGCTCAGTAGTTGTGGCTCGCAGGCTCTAGAGCACAGGCTCAGTAGTTGTGGCGCATGGGCTTAGTTGCTCCGCGGCATGTGGGATCTTCCCAGACCAGGGCTTGAACCCGTGTCCCCTGCATTGGCAGGCGGATTCTTAACCACTGCGCCACCAGGGAAGCCCAAAACTTGTTATTAAATTAAATTAAAACTTACTGTTATTGAAAACAGCTCATTTATAGTCATGCACTAATTGGGAGAATCTTCAATGTGTAGGCAGAGTCATAAATATTTTTACCAATTGTATGACTTTTATACTAACAGCTGTGTTCTGAAATCAGTTAACTCCATATTACCTTCATTGGTACAGAAAAGTTACTGTTGTTCATAGTGACTTTTGTCTTTTGAAATGAATATTCTATTTTAAATTTGAACAGTTTTGCCTAATTAAAAAACAGTCTACAATATTGTGTGCTCCTTCATGTATATATAAATGTATTCATTAATGTATATGTATATTACGTACATATGTATAATATTGGTGTGTATATTTGGTTGAAAATAAAAGTATTAAATATGTTTCCTTTCAGAATCAAGCTTCCATGTATTTCCTTATCAGTCTCAGATAGCAGTTTTTAAAGAGTTTCTACTAAGAGCGACAAAATATAACAAACTACAAATGCTTGGAGATGATCTGAGAACTGATAAGAAGATAATTCTAGTTGAAGTAAGGACAGCTTTTGAAATTCTGCTATAACTATTGAGTAAACAATTGTAAGATATATTTTATGTGATAATGACATTTACTCTCTCCATAGTATTAGTACTGGTAAAATATAACATAAAGGCTTTGTGTAATAGAAGAAACCTAAAGTTTTTTGCAGTAAACTTGGATAGAGTAGCTACAGGTTAATGAACTTTAAGAATTTAATGGCCTAAGTATAGAAAGGCAAAAAACATTTGGAAAGTGACGTCTTAGTAAAAATGTTATAATCTGTAGTGATCCTAAGGAATTTGCTATCACAATCCCATTGATGTGTATTACTATTTAGGATATCAGCTATCTGATGTCTCCCTTAATTTCTACAAAAGTTCTGGTTACAGTACATTGAATAGATAACATTTTTCCTGTTTTGGTAAATATAAATCTGAAAATAAATTTACATGGGAATAAAACTGAGCTAATATTTCTCCTTTGTTTTGGGTAGGATTTACCTAACCAGTTTTATCGAGATTCTCATACTTTACATGAAGTTCTGAGGTGAGTTTCAGTGAACTTTTCTAAAACTCCAGATTAAATGGCAGGTGGTTTAAATTTCAACCTTGCTTGCTATCTTTTTTCTTTTTTTAACATCTTTATTGGAGTATAATTGCTTTACAATCGTGTGTTAGTTTCTGCTTTATAACAAAGTGAATCAGTTATACATATACATATGTTCCCATATCTCCTCCCTCTTGCATCTCCCTCCCTCCCACCCTCCCTATCCCACCCCTCTAGGTGGTCACAAAGCACCGAGCTGATCTCCCTGTGCTATGCGGCTGCTTCCCACTAGCTATCTATTTTACATTTGGTAGTGTATATATGTCCATGCCACTCTCTCACTTGGTCACAGCTTACCCTTCCCCCTCCCCATATCCTCAAGTCCATTCTCTAGTAGGTCTGTGTCTTTATTCCCATCTTGCCCCTAGGTTCTTCATGACCTTTTTTTTTTTTCCTTAGATTCCATATATATGTGTTAGCATATGGTATTTGTTTCTCTCTTTCTGACTTACTTCACTCTGTATGACAGACTCTAGGTCCATCCACCTCACTACAAATAACTCAATTTCGTTTCTTTTTATGGCTGAGTAATATTCCATTGTATGTATGTGCCACATCTTCTTTATCCATTCATCTGTTGATGGGCACTTAGGTTGCTTCCATGTCCTGGCTATTGTAAATAGAGCTGCAATGAACATTTTGGTACATGACTCTTTTTGAATTATGGTTTTCTCAGGGTATATGCCCAGTAGTGGGATTGCTGGGTCGTATGGTAGTTCTATTTTTAGTTTTTTAAGGAACCTCCATACTGTTCTCCATAGTGGCTGTATCAATTTACATTCCCACCAACAGTGCAAGAGGGTTCCCTTTTCTCCACACCCTCTCCAGCATTTATTGTTTGTAGATTTTTTGATGATGGCCATTCTGACCAGTGTGAGATGATATCTCATTGTAGTTTTGATTTGCATTTCTCTAATGATTAATGATGTTGAGCATTCTTTCATGTGTTTTTGGCAATCTGTATATCTCCTTTGGAGAAATGTCTATTTAGGTCTTCTGCCCATTTTTGGATTGGGTTTTTTGTTTTTTTGATATTGAGCTGCATGAGCTGCTTGTAAAGTTTGGAGATTAGTCCTTTGTCAGTTGCTTCATTTGCAAATATTTTCTCCCATTCTGAGGGTTGTCTTTTGGTCTTGTTTATGGTTTCCTTTGCTGTGCAAAAGCGTTTAAGTTTCATTAGGTCCCATTTGTTTATTTGCTTGCTATCTTTTGTTATTTTAGGAAGTACGTGCAGATTGGTCGATGTCCTCTAATATTTATAATCTCTGACAGTCTCAGTGGAGGTAATAATCAAAGGTTACTGTTTCCCAAAGAAATTCAGGAAGAGTGTGCTATATCAAATATTAGGTAAGAATGAAATTTCTGCTTAAAATTTCATATACATACTGTATTTTTTAATCAATCACGTAACCACTATCTTTCTTTATAAAACTTTGACAGTTTCAACCCTGTGGCACCAACAATTATGATGAAATTTCTTAATCGAATAGTGACAAAAGAAGCTAATAAGGTAAGTCTTTTAAGAACTGATTAATTTGAATCTTACATTGTAATTATAGAAAGCCAAACTTAAGTAGTATTATATAAACTTGAGGAGTTAGAGATACAAACTATTTCAGTTTTTAAAATTAAAGAATTTTAATTACACTCATAAAGCACGTCATTTTTGAAAATGTAGGAAATACTAATTTTAAAAATCCTTAACCTTTTTCTACTTTTAAACTTAATTTTCTTTTTCACATTGAGGTAAATTTCCCTTTGCTTGGCTTAGTGTTCTAAATTGTATCTGTTATCAAGAAGCTGTTTTCTGGCATCTAGGTCCATTAGTCAGCAACAGTCCAACTCTACTTTTGTCCTGTTGTCACTTTTTAAAGATTTAATGTATTTTTTATTTTGATAAAAATGCATATCATAAAATTTACCATCTTAACCATTTTATTCCAGCTTTATTGAGATATAACTGACATATAACATCATGTAAGTTTAAGGTGTATGACACATTGATTTGATAAACTTATGTAATGAAAAATGATTACCACCATAGGGTTATCTAACACCTCCATCATGTCATGTAATTACCATTTCTTTTTTGTGGTGAGAACATTTAAGATTTTTTTCTCTTAGCAATTTTCAAATATGTAATACAGTATTATTAGCTGTATTATGTATTAGAAATATCTTAACCATTTTTAACCATCCAGTTCAATAGTGTTAAGTATACTAACATTGTTCTGAAATAGCTGTACTTTTTTTTTTTAATTTGGTTGCGCGGGGTCTTAGTTGCGGCAGGTAGGCTCCTTAGCTGTGGCATGCGAAATCTTAGTTGCGGCATGCATGTGGAATCTAGTTCCCTGACCAGGGATTGAACCCGGGCCCCCTGCATTGGGAGCACAGAGTCTTATCCACTGCGCCATCAGTGAAGTCCCTGAAATAGCTGTTAACCTTTTCCCCCCATAAATTTATTTTATTTATTTATTTATTTATTTGGCTGCTTTGGGTCTTCATTGCTGCATGGGGGCTTTCTCTAGTTGTGGCCAGCAGGGGCTACTCTTCGTTGTGTGCATAGACCTCTCGTTGCAGTGGCCTCTCCTGTTGCAGAGCACGGGCTCCAGGAGCGCGGGCTTCAGTAGTTGTGGCACGCGGGCTCAGTAGTTGTGGCTTGCGGGCTGTAGAGCACAGGCTCAGTAGTTGTGGTGCACGGGCTTAGTTGCTCCGTGGCATGTGGGATCTTCCCAGACCAGGGCTTGAACCCGTGTCCCCTGCATTGGCAGGCGGATTCTTAACCACTGCGCCACAGGGAAGTCCCATAGCTGTTAGTTTTAACGCATCATTTTTTTCTATCTTTCAAATCAAGATGATGTTAAAATAAATTGATGAAACTTCTACTCCCAGTAGCATGGTTCTAGGGGGCCCTACTGCTATAAGTCAACTGGATCTTACATCATAATATATTTGGAGTGCTGGATCACAGGAACTGAGGGAATTCTCCAAGGGAGAGGTTATTTTGAGGATTAAACAAAATAATGTATGTATGTAGAGCACTTAGCTGAATAAGTACAAGTATTAATAGTGAAATATTAGAAACACCCTGAGTCCAGTAATAGAGGGAGCAGTTACTGTGGTGAACTATTATGTCATTAATTAGCGTTTTGAAAATATTCAGTGACATGGGGAAATACAATTTAATGTCAAGTTAAAAATAACAAGATGCGAAGTTATATGATAATCTAACAATAGAAATGGTGTTTCCAGCCCTTGATATATCTGTCAAGCCCTATGCAAAGTATTTTTACGTACCTGATCTTATTAAACCCTCACCACAACCATACAGAATTATCTCCATTTTATAGGTAAGGAAGCTGAACTTTCGAGGGAAATAACTCGAATAATATTCCATGACTATTAAGTATCAGATGAGTTTAAGTTTTGTTCTGACTCCAATTCACTGTGCTAAAACAAAACATACAGTTGTCAATGACAACACAATGCACATATATACATAAACCTATACATACTAGAAGAAATACATAAAAATGCTAAGTGTGATTCTGGATGGTAGGATTACTTGTGTTTTTTTATTGTCTTTTTGAAAAAAATCTATGTTTTTTACTATAAGCATGATAATTATAAACTATATTTAAATATTTATTAAACATTGAAGAAATAAAAATAGTCAGCATCATACTACTGTATCACATTACTCACAACTTCTTTTAAGACTAAGTCATTAAATTGCAAATGGCATTTACTCTAGCAAGTTAGTAAAAGGAGATACCATAACTTCTTTGTTATGTAGTTAATGTGCTTTACCTTAAATAGTTGACCTGCAAGAATTTTAGAACTAGTATACTTTTGATATCATCATTGATATGTTACATAAAAGGAGCAGCAACAAGCACAATATTTACATATAAATATAAATCAAATATAAAATCAAATGTTATGATACCGTCTGGAGTCTCCAAGGATGATAATGATAGTATAAGAAGATTTAAAGGAGAGTTTAATCTCTGGTATTCTGTAGCTTAGTTAATTATATTAGGGAAGAGTGTTGACATCTTAAGTGAATGAGTTATAATAAGAAAGAGTGTTGAATATCTTAAGTGTTTTTCTTTAAGTTTAAATAAATGTTTCTCTGTATTCATAGGAAGAAAGATCTTTAGTCTTTTCTGATATCATGAGGTATATAAAGTGTGGAAGGAACTGCTGATCATACATCTTAGCCATATTTGCCATGTGCACAGTAATTAACATCCATAGTATTTTCTTCAGCTACCAAGGATTATAATTTCAAGTTATATTTCCTTACTGGCAAGTAATCCATATCTAGAATTTTTCAAAAACAAGTACTCCTCTCAAAACAATTTTTAAGGTAAATATAGTCCCAATAAAAATAAAGTTAATCTGGAAGAGAAGGCATGAGCAAGAAAATTTTGTAAAAGAGTGATGAAGAGAGACTTGCTGTCTAGGTATTGGAACATAATATGATGAAACTATAGGAAGTACAGCAGTGTGGTATTAGCACAGTAATAGACAAATGGAAGAATAAAATGAGAAGACAGCACAGAAATAGATCAGTATGTGTAAATGGGAATTTTTTATATAATGGAAGTGGTATTTTACATCACTGGGGAAGGAAAGTAGACTATTACGGTTAACAACTGGTGTTGGAACAATTGGATATTCATATAGAAAAACATAAGGTTGCCTCTTTAGTTCATACTATGCACAAAAATAATTTAAACCTTGATTAAAGATTTGAATACAAAAATTAGAAGAGTATTAGGAAAAAATACTGACTTTGGGTTGGGGGAAAGTCTTCTAAGCAAGAAACAAAAACCTGAAAGCCATGGATTTACTTCAGAAAAAATGGAAAACTTAGGAAATGACAGAAGGCATGGTAAACAAAGATAAAAAACAAGCATGAGAATGAAAGAAAATATTTGCAGTTTTTTAACAGAAAAGCATTAATACCTGAATATATTTTTTTATTTTTTATTTATTTTATTTTTGGCTGTTTTGGGTCTTCGTTTCCGTGTGTGGGCTTTCTGTACTTGCGGCAAGGGGGAGCTACTCTTCATTGCGGTGCGCGGACTTATTGCGGTGGCTTCTCTTGTTGCGGAGCATGGGTTCTAGAGCACAGGCTTCAGTAGTTGTGGCTTGCAGGCTCTAGAGCGCAGGCTCAGTAGCTGCGGCGCACGGGCTTAGCTGTTCCACGGCATGTGGGATCTTCCCATACCAGGGCTCGAACCCATGTCCCTTGCACTGGCAGACGGATTCTTAACCAATGGGCCGCCAGGGAAGCCCCACTAATACCTGAATACATAAAAATATGCCTACAAAAAAAAAGGCTAAGAACAGAAGCCAGTACACAAAGAAATACAAATGGATAGTAAACATGAGAGGTGTTCAGCCCTATGTAGTAATCAGAGAAATTCGTATTTAAACAAGGTAACATTTTTCACATATCAGAGTACAAAAAATTTAAGATTTATATACAGGGTTGCCAAAGATACGGAAAAATGAACACTCTCACCTACCATTGCTAGGAAAAATAAAACTGGTAAATGTTACAGACACTTTGAAGGGCACTCTGCTTCTACAGAAATGTTCATGCATGTTGGCAAAGGTATACAGTTGACCCTTGAGCAACATGGGTTTGAACTGCATGGGCCACATATATGTGCATTTCTTTCAGTAGTGAATGCTGCAGTACTACTGATCCATGATTGGTTGAATCCGAGGATGCAGAACCACGGCTACAGAGGGCAAACTATAAGTTACACTTGGATTTTCGACTGTGAGGAGGGCTGGCGTCCCTAACCCCACATTAGTCAAGGGTCAGCTGTATATATATAGTATATATATAGGTCTGGAATAGTAAAAAAGTGGAAACAATGTAAATGTCCCTTCATTTGGGGAAATATTAGTTAAATTACTGTCTACCCATAATATTTTTTTTAAATTATGTAGACTTAAAGGTACTAACATAGAAAGATCACAAAGAATGGTGTTAATTCATAGAATAATACATATGATATAATCCCACTTACGTTTAAAAAATTAACTCTGAATATACTTACAGATACTGTATATACTTACAGATACTATATTTACTTACAGATATGTGTGCACAAAAAGTGGTCTGGAAAGGCTCCTCCTAAAGTGGTAACAAATGTTACAAAGTTGGGATCTGTGGAGCAAAAGGATAACTTTCATAAAGAACTTTTGAAACAGCTTTGGTTAATAAAGTTAAAAATATATTGAAGATCGTAGCACAGTACTATTTTTCTATCAAGAGCTGAAATGGGATCATCTATGAACAATCACATGAATTCAGCTTAAGTTATGTTGTCAGTAACTATTAAGAGTTTCTGAGGGGGAAGAGAGGATAAGTTTTTCTTGTCTTATACTTGATCTACCAAGGGTGTGATAGGTGATATATCGTATTCACGTATTTATGCATTTGTGTGTGAGTGTGTGTGTGTGTTTATATATATTTGTATATATGTATGTATATAGTGAAAGAGAGAGAACTTCAAAATATAACCTAGTCCAAGTAAAAAAGTAAAACGATATTTTATAACCTTGAAATTTTACCTTAAACTGTGATGTCATTGACACTTGTACCTTCATAAGCAGACTGTTGTTTAACATGTAGGCTTTTTAGCATTCAAATTGGAAAGATTCTATTATACTTCCATTAAGTTTAGAAAATAGGTGGTTTTGTTTGTTTTTTGCTTAGAAAATAGCTTTTTTAATTTTAATTTTTTCATTTTAGGATGGAGGAAAGATTGTTGTCCCTGATAAAACTTCTCTAGAGTTGCTCTGTCAAGGATGTTCTGGTGATATCAGAAGTGCAATAAACAGCCTCCAGTTTTCTTCTTCAACAGGTAACTGGAAAAGATACACTCTTATGGTATTTTATAGGTGACTAACTTTTTCTTAATGGTTCATGAAATGAAATTAAACTAAACATTTTAACTTAAAATTGGTATATACCTATCTCCACTTAACTATTTTTTTATTGAGACAGTGTAATAAAATTACGTATGTACACATGCATACACACACCACTGTGTGTCACCATATATATTTATATATCTGAGACAAAAGCTGATTTATTTACGTGGTTTGCCACTTTACCCTTCAAAGTTAATTTGGAATGAGACTTCCTGGGAGAAAATCCTGGCTCTGCCACTTCTCAGTGACTGAATCTTGCAAGTTACTTAATCTTTCCATGCCTTTATTTTTTCACCTTTTATATGAGAACCTGTCTGATCGAGATGTGTGAAGAGTGAGGTAATCCTTGTAGAGTGTTTATTCCAGTGCTTGACACACATTCAGTGCTCAAATGGCCAGCTGTTAATGAATTTAATAATAGTTCATATATGATATGTTTAACAAATGCATTTACACTTGTTAATATATAAAAGGGGTCCCTAGCCATGCTATAGTAAAGAGATAGCCCCACTAATAGCAATGAGTTAATTTTTGCACTTAATGATCATAATTTACTGCATACAGTCTTCATCAGAAAACATTTAACAAGTGACCTACTTGATGCTTAACATTGAGGAATTGACCTTAAAGAATTAAAAGCTCTTTGGAGATCTCAAAATCCACCTGAAATCCTAGTTTCTACCCACAAGTGTAACCTGTTCATTTAGTGACATCTTTGTTTTTCCAAATAACTCTACAGAAATAGACATCCTAACACAACTGAAACCAGAATTCTGCTTCTTGCTGTAGAAACATAAATGTAAATTGTGCTTAGGTTCACTACTAGAATTAGGGATGGGTCAGTTTGGGATCCTAACTACCATTTATAACGTTATTGCTCTGAGCTCAGAAATTTCAGAGGGAAGAAAATAATAGTGGGTCAGGAACTGTATTAGCAATTATGTTTTTTCATTTAATTCTCAGACCAGCCTAATGAGGTAGACAATAGTAGGATTCAAACCTAGATCCTGTGTTTTTCTAATACTCCAGGCTGGTTTTCTGAAGTCATGCATTCTGAGTTGTTTTTGTTTTGTTATAAATTTATTTATTTATTTATTTCTGGCTGCACTGGGTCTTTGTTGCTGCGCAGGGGCTTTCTCTAGTTGCGGCGAGCAGGGGCTACTCTTCATTGCGGTGCGCAGGCTTCTTATTACGGTGGCTTCTCTTGTTGCGGAGCATGGGCTCTAGGCACCCGGGCTTCAGTAGTTGTGGCACACGGGCTCAGTTCCTCCGCAGCATATGAGGTCTTCCCGGACCAGGGATCGAACCCGTGCGTTGGCAGGCAGATTCTTAACCACTGCACCACCAGGGAGTCCCTGAGTTTTAAAAAGTAGATTTCCCAGTGAAATTTGAACACGGGCTTATTCATAAATTGGAGACTGCCCAAATCAGTAAAGAAGTAATATAGCATCGTCGTTAAGCATGGATTGCAGAACCAGACTGTCTGGATTCAAATCACTTACTAGCTGCTGACCTTTAGCCAGTTACTTAACCTCTTTATGTCTCATTTCTTTACTCTGTATAATAATAGTTCTCCTCTGATAGGGTTGTTATGAGGACTAAATTAGTTAGTACATACCATGCACCAAGAATAATACCTTGCCATTAACACTGTGAGAAACCAAGGTGATATGACTATGTTAAGAGTATGTCATTGTGTATGTGAAAGTTTGAAGTCTGTGTCATGACATACTTTTAGATGACATTTAATTTCATTTTAATAGTTTAGTAACTGAAAGAGGACTCTGTATACTTCATAATTATTTATTAGAAAAACATTTAAATTAGAACACTTAGTGTAACTATATCTGAAATGTTCTCCGTTTTAATTTTCATATTTTAATTTTATTTTAAATGTTGTTTCTTGGGTGTATATTATTTAGGAAAGAACAATTTATGGCCAAGGAAAAAACGAATGTCTTCATTAAAATCAGATGCTGTGCTGTCAAAAGCAAAAGGAAGACAAAAACCTGATAGGATATTTGAAAATCAAGAGGTCCAAGCTATTGGTGGCAAAGATGTTTCTCTTTTTCTCTTCAGAGCTTTGGGGAAAATACTATATTGTAAACGTAAGAAAACCTTATACATTTTTAAAAAATCTGTTATTATCTTACAATTGAAATAAAATACATTTTTTAAAATGTCATATATTTGGTTCAGTTACAAGAAAGAGCTAGGACTAGGTCAGATACTCTTTGGCAGGACCTAAGAAAGGCATAGCAGAAAAATGTATTTAGATAGAGTATTTTTGGATTATGAGTGGGATTAAACATTAAAACCAACTGTTGAAAAACCTTCAAATGAGAGGTGCTATATAATTATAAAGGTGGTGTTGTTTTTAATAACTCCAGACATTTTTTTTAATAGGAGCATCTGTAACAGAATTAGACTCACCTCGATTGCCTTCTCATTTATCAGAGTATGAGCGGGATACATTGCTTGTTCAACCTGAGGTAAAGTCTTTAATAACACTTAATACTATTTACACGCTGTATACTATTAATATTAAATATGTGTCCATATAAATTTGACCACTGAATTTTTACCAAAATTATATATACTTCTTTTTATAGGAAGTAGTAGAAATGTCACACATGCCAGGAGAATTATTTAATTTATATCTTCACCAGAACTACGTAGATTTCTTCACAGAAGTGGATGATCTTGTGAGAGCCAGTGAATTTCTGAGTTTTGCAGATATCCTCAGTGGTGACTGGAATGTAAGACCATTTGACTTAAATGTTTTTGTTTATGACTATTTCCTCAGAATTGAGAAAGAAAGTTTACTTTTATTCATACTGATTTGACATTATTTTAAGTAACTTCTTAATAACAATGACAAAATTAATTCATCCAACCCAGTGAAACTTCAGCAGTGAATCTGATTTTTCGATGATAATATACACTAATTTTTTCTAAAGTTATTTTCTGATTATAAAACTAATACATAGTCGGAAAACTTGACAACCATTGAAAAGTAGACAGAAGGAAAGGAACTGTGCCTCTATCTTTTCCCTTTTTTTTTTTGGCCACAGTGCGTGGCATGCGCTCTTAGTTCCCCGACCAGGGATCGAACCCATGCTCCTTCCAGTGGAAGCGTGGAATCTTAATCACTGAACCTCCAGGGAAGTCCCCTGTGCTTCTTGCTATACTTTCTGATGGTTTTTAAATTTATTTATTTATTTATTTGCACATTTGAAATTATTCACTATAAAGTTTGTATTTTTTCTTAACAGTTTAACTCTGACTGGTATAGTAGTTACTAGACACTTGTGGCTATTTAAATTAAATTAAAAATTCAGGGATTTCCCTGGTGGTCCAGTGGGTAAGACCCTGTGCTCCCAATACAGGGGGCCCCAGGTTCGATCCCTGGTCGGGGAACTAGATCCCACACGCATGCCGCAACTAAGAAGCCCACATGCTGCAACTAAAGATCCCACATGCCGCAACTAAGACCCAGCACAGCCAAAATAAAAATTAAAAAAAAAATTTCAGTTCCCTGGTCACACTAGCCATATTTCCATCATTTAAACAGTTATGATACAGTTTCTGTTATATATTTAGAGTTTCATTATTCAGCAGTTGCATTTGCTTAATTTTTTTATATTGCTTCTTTTTTATTTTGAAATTTTCCAACCTGTTGACAAATAGAAAGAATACACAGTGACTACCTGAATACCTTTAACTTTTGTTCACCAGTTTTTCACATTTTTCCACATTTGCTTAATCTGTATTGACACGCTTGTTTTGGCTGAATAATTGGAAAGTAATTGTAGCATCACAACACTTAACACTTAAGCATGCATAAGGACATTGCTTTATTACAACCACAATAGCATTATCATACCTAAGAAAATAAACATAAATTCAGTAATATAATGTCCTTATTCCTGTTTCCCCAGCTATCTCAAAAATATATTTAAAGTTATTTCCACCACCTCCATCCAACATCCAGTTAATATTCACGCATAGTGTTTGATTATTATGTCACAGTTGAATTTTCTTCAAAATTTTGTAGCACTATTATTTTTAGGGCTGTGGTGAGGTTGAAAAAAATGAACATACAGTAACTAAATATGATTAGCCTTTTTTGGGGGTCAATAGTACCAATAAGTACAGTTTTATAAATCTCTTATTTTCTTTATTTCACATCTTGTCTCCTTCTCTAGACGCGCTCTTTACTCAGGGAATATAGTACATCTATAGCTACGAGAGGTGTGATACATTCCAACAAAGCCCGAGGATTTGCTCATTGCCAAGGAGGAGGAACAAGTTTTCGACCCTTGCATAAACCCCAATGGTTTCTAATAAATAAAAAGGTAAAAAAAAAGAATTGTACATTTTCGAAGAGTGAACTATTTATGGTATGTGAATTATATCTCAAAGTTGGTTTTTTCTTTTAATTGAAAAAGAAAAGTGATCTTTCATTCTTAATGAGAAATAGTTGCTAATGCCCACAGTTTTCTTAGAATTATGATAAAACATAAAAAGGACAGTCTTCTTAAATGCTTAGTCATTTTTTTAAGGAAAAAGCACTCAAAAATTGAAAGCATATACCTATTTTATTGGCATCAAAGTATACAGGCCTACCTCGTTTTATAGCACTTTTAAAGCATTTCACAGATAATGTGTTTTTTACAAATTGAAGGTTTGTGGCAATTCTGCATCAAGCAAGTCTATCAGCACCATTTTTCCAACCGCATTTGCTCACCTCGTGTCTCTGTGTCACATTTTGATAATTCTAGCAATATTTCAAACCCTCTACCAGCAAAAAGAGTATGACTGGATGACGGCTCAGGTGATAGTTAGCATTTTTTAGCAATGAAGTATTTTTTAATTAAAGTATGTACATTGTTTTTTTAGACATAATGCTATTGCACACTTAGGAGACTATAGTCTAGTGTGAGCATACCTTTTTTTTTTTTGGCCACACCGAATGGCATGCAGGATCTTAGTTCCCCGACCAGAGACTGAACCCGTGCCCCCCTGCAGTGGGAGCGCAGTCTTAACCACTGGACCACCAGGGAAGTCCCAAGCATAACTCTTATATGCACTGGGAAACCACAAAATTTGTGTGACTTGCTTTATTGTGATATTCACTTTATTGTAGTGGTCTGGAACTAAACCCACAGTATCTCTGAGGTATGCCTGTAGTTATAATTATATTTTCGTTTCAGTTGAAAATAAATCCTGGCTTTACCTCTAACCATCTGCACAAGTTATTTCACTTAATATGCCATTAGTTTCCACAGCTATAAATATGGAGGACTGAATTATTTAGAGGTCAAAAACAGGTGGCTCACAAGTTGAATACAACCCACACACAGATTTTTTTAAATGAATTGCCAATCTTTAAAAACTAGTATAATAGTTAAAACTCAGGTAAGGATTTCTGGCTTCAGAATTTCTGCGATCTCCTGAAAAAAAAAATTGGAAGTAAGGCAACACTGGTCCATATTTTACATGGCAGCGGTCTGCTCAAGCCAAGTATAATCTGCCCCTTGGTGATGGGAGTGGTCAGTACCACCTCCCCAAGCTGTTCCACTGCACTGATTTCTATTAACTGCCTGACTCCTATAGCATCTGAATTTGTGACCCCCAGACTAGGTCATCTCTAAGATGTCTTCCAGTTTTAAATTCATATGAACCTATCATTCATTACCTAAGAAAATTTTCATTGGATTTCTTGGAGAATTTCATTACTTTTAAGCAATTTATGTCCCTTATTGACTTGCTTTGTGCTTTATAGCATGTATATTAATTTTGCATTTGTTACATATAAATGATCTAAGACTGTGAGCGCCCGAAAGGCAGAGATCATACTTCTCTTATCATCACTGTAGCATAGTGCCTCTCTTAACTGAAGAAAATACCTTCTTTCATTGAGAAACAATATCCTCACATAATTTGTGATATGTGTATGCTCATAAACAGAAGTCCTTTAATTTTTAAGTTTGTTTTTCTTCTACCTTAAGTCTTGTTCTTATTGCTGTTATATCAAGTGTGAAATAGTTGTGTAGATAAAATGCTTTGTTAGATAATGCTAGGACAGTTATAAAGGACTAATCAAGCTGCCCAGCGTGGCCAAAAAAAAAAAAAAAAGGGACTGATCAGATAAACTCTTAGAGTATATTTGTAACATATAAACCCACATACTTTGTGATATAATAAACTTAGTCTAGGAATAAATATCCATATTTAAATTTTTATTTTTCATTTCACCATTTTTTTCCTTCTCTGCAGTATCGGGAAAATTGCCTGGCAGCAAAAGCACTTTTTTCTGACTTCTGCTTACCAGCTTTATGCCTCCAAACTCAGCTGTTGCCATACCTTGCTTTGCTAACCATTCCAATGAGAAATCAAGGTAATAACATGGGTTTTCCTTATCCCCGAGAAGTAGTGTTTTATAACATTATGTTTTTGTGGATCAACTTATTCCTGTGTACCAGTGACACTAAGTTTTTTTCCCCTTTATTTTTTGAATCAGAATTAATACATGCTTTTTGATTAAAAAAGAAAGAAATTAAATAATAAAGAAGTACATAAAGTAAAAATTGAAAGTCCCCTATAACCATGCGTAATTCCTTTTGACAGATTGGTGTAAGTTCTTCTAGACTTTTTCCTGTGCGTATACAAATGTTAGATGTAAGCTTTAATTTTTTTTGTCACTTATCATGCATAGCGCTCCATATTTTATAATTCGGGCAAAGGAGCTCTAGAGGCTGGGAAGTCCAAAATCAAGGTGCCGTCAGATCCAGTGTCTCGTGAGGGCCTGCTTCCTAGTTTTCAGATGGCCATCTTCTCATTGTATTCTCACATGGTAAAGAGCAGAGTAAAAGAGAGCTCTCTCTGGGTTCTGTTATATAAAGGCACTAATCCCATTCATGAGGGCTCTACCCTCATGACCTAAGCACCTCCCAAGTCTCCATCTCCTAATAACATCACTTCAGGGGTTAGGATTTCAAAATATGAATTTGGGGTGACAGAAGCATTTAGTCTATAACAGCAGCAATGCAAAAGTATATTCAAATCTAACTCATATTTTTTCAAAATTTATAATAATTTTATTCAACCTTATTAATAGGTATTTTGGTTGATTTCAATATTACAAGCAGTATTAATAGTATGTTTACATTGTCTTTCCAAGTTTTGAAATTATAAATAATGCTAAAAAAATTAGTATGCCTTTGGCAATACACATTTGCCTAGTTTATGTCCACTGAGGTTTGCCTTTTTTTGAACTTTACCAATTTTTCCATCAGTTGTTTCTCTTTTTTAATGTGTGTCTTAAGGGCCACATTTCATTAACAGTCCTAGGTCACATGTCTGTGGTGCTGATCTTCAAGGTAGAACAGAGAATTTGTGTAACATTGAAAATATTGCTAATCTACTACATAACTCATCAAACTTCTCAAGTTTTTTTTAAACTTTCAAATTTTTTTTTTTTTAATTATTTTTGGCTGTGTTGGGTCTTTGTTGCTGCACACGGGCTTTCTCTAGTTGCGGCAAGCGGAGGCTACTCTTCGTTGCTGTGGGCAGTCTTCTCATTGCGGTGGCTTCTCTTGTTGCGGAGCACAGGCTCTAGGTGTGCGGGCTTCAGTAGTTGTGGCACGTTGGCTCAGTAGTTGTGGCTCAAGGGCTTAGTTGCTCCGCGGCATGTGGGATCTTCCCAGACCAGGGCTCAAACCCATGTCCCCTGCACTGGTAGGTGGATTCTTAACCACTGCGCCACGAGGAAAGTCCAAAACTTCTCAAATTTTAAAGATAGGGTTTGCCTTATGAATTATCAGAAGAGAGGATGATAGAGTAAATGTCTGCCTTCATACAATGAGAGTCTCATCTTTTAAGAATATTGATACTTAAAGATTTAAAATATTCTGTATTTACAGGCAGAAGTGAGATGACTTTTGAGCAATGGGAATGATTAATCTGTGAGTCAGAATCCAGAGAGTTCCCTATCCTTGACTATTATTTTTAGATTATACTAGTTTTTATTTATTTATCGTTTTGGCTGTGCTGCATGGCTTGTGGGATCTTAGTTCCCCGACCAGGGATTGAACCCGGGCCCTCAGCAGTGAAGGTATGGAGTCCTAACCACTGGACCACCAGGGAACTCCCAGGTTATACTAGTTTTTAAACTTTATTTTGAAGTAATTTCAAACTTAGAAATTAGAAGAATGGACAAAGAAGTTCTTGTATATCCTTCACCAAGATTCCTCAGTGTTTCATTTTTTACCATATTTGCCTTTTATTCTTTTTCTTTATACATACATGTACACAAATATATGTATTTTTTTCTGAACCATGTGTGAGTAAAGTGTAGACATTATGCCCATTATTCTTAAACACTTCAGCATGTACTTCCTGAAAACAAGGACATTCTCCTACATAACCACAGTATATACATCAAAATCGGGAAATCAACATTGATATATTACTGTTAATTTATAGTTTAGTTATTAGACTCCATTTGTAATTTATAGATTCCATTCAAATTTTGCCAGTTGTCCTAATAATAATGCCCCTTGTGAAATAACAACAAAAACTTGTTCTTTTGTCTAGAAATCCAATGCAAGATCACATGATGCATTTAGTTACTTAGTTGCTATCTCTTTAGTCTCCTTTGATTTAGAATAGTACTGTGGTCTTTCTTCATCCATTACATTTTTGAAGCAGATTGTTATAACATGGACTGCCCCTCAATTTGGGTTTATCTGAGGATTCCTCATGAGTGGATTCAGGATATATATTTTGGGCAGGAATACCACAGAAGTGATGCTGTGTTCTTCTCAGTGCATCACATCAGGGGAATATGATGTCTATTTATACCATGCTGGTGAAGTTAACTTTTATTATTTGGTAAGATAACATCTCTCAGGTTCTCCAATGTAAAGTTATTAAGTGTTTTGTGGGGAGACACTTTGAGACTATGTAAATATCCTATTTCCCATTAAAATTTCACCCACTAGTTATAGCATCTTTTGATAATTATTTCCTGAATCCGTCATGGTTGGCAAGTGATTTTCTAATGGCATTATTCCTTCTGTATTTGTGTTAATAAATTCTGCTGTAAGGTATTGCTTCGCCTTCTTCCCCATTTGTTTGTTTGTTTGTTTGTTTATATTTGTATGGACTCTGGAGCTTTTTCAGCTGTTGTTTCTATCATTATTTATTTTGGACTTAAATTCTCCAGATTTGGGCAGTGCAAGCTGCTTTAAGGTAACTCTGTGCCTTTACTCTTAGAGTACTTTCTTTCCGATACAAAGTGTTCCCGGATTATTTCATACTGTCCCTACATGGACTTAGAAATCTCAATGAGTCCTGGTTCCTTTTAGTGGATATGGACCCATCTCCCACTTTGCTAAATATATTCACTTGTTTACTTAATCCCTATGTCTATAACCTATCTCCTGACAATGCAGGCTGCTCCTTCAGTCCCAGCCCTACTGCCACCAACTTACATTGGCACAGCCATTCACATTCTTTGTCCCACTCCTAGCTGTGGGACAATGAATCGGTTTGATTAGTAAGAGTCTCCTTGGACCGGAATCATCAGCATCACCTGGAAGCTTGAGAAAAATGCAGAATCTCAGCCTCAACCAAGACCTACTGAATTGATCTGCAAGATCAATTAGCAAGATTCTCCAGGTGATTCTTATGCAGGAGATGTTTGAGGAGTTTGAGAAGTATTGGTTTGGATTACTCACATTGGAATCATCTAGAGAATCATTATATCCACTAGAAAGTTCAGATTCCAGGATCACAACTCTTAAGTTTTCCATATCAAAAAGCTGTTTTTTAAAAATCCTAATTGTATTGTGTAGTGGATTTTTAAAAAGGTAAGGTAGTGTTTGATTTGCAAACTTTAGAAGGTTTATAAAATTTAGTCAAAAATAGGATGTTTTGGCTTTTTTTTTTTTTTAAGTCTTGTGGTCTGACTTTTTTTTTTTTTTTTTTGGCTGTGTTGGGTCTTTGCTGCGCGCGGGCTTTCTCTAGTTGTGGTGAGCAGTGGCTACTCTTCCTTGTGGTGTGCGGGCTTCTCATTGCGGTGGCTTCTCTTGTTGTGGAACACGGGCTCTAGGCGTGCGGGCTTCAGTAGTTGTGGCACGTGGGCTCAGTAGTTGTGGCTTGCGGGCTCTAGAGCACAGGCTTAGTAGTTGTGGCACATGGGCTTGGTTGCTCCGAGGCATGTGGGATCTTCCCTCACCAGGGCTCAAACCTGTGTCCCCTGCATTAGCAGGCGGATTCTTAACCACTGTGCCACCAGGGAAGCCCTTGGCTTTTCTTTTTATTCATCAATTTTTATCCCATTTCTTTCACTTTACTATGTCATTTCAGACATTTTCTCTTTATGTTTCTTCTGCTCATTTCTCTCTGTCCTCTTTTCTAGTCCTCCATTAGTATTTGTTGGAATGCTTACAGGTATCTCACGTTTCATTCTGTTTTCTCCTTGATTGCATAATCTCTATCAGTCTGTGTTCCAGGTTACTGATTATTTCTTCTCCCAGTTCATATCTACTGTTGAGCCCCTGTAGTGGACTTTTCATTTTGGTTATTGTACTTTCAAGTCCAGAATTTCCATTTGGTTCTTTTTTGCAATTTCCTTCTCTTTACTGATATTCCCTATTTGATGAGTCATTGTCATTATAGCTCCC
Source organism: Balaenoptera musculus (assembly GCF_009873245.2). Lineage (NCBI taxonomy): Eukaryota > Metazoa > Chordata > Mammalia > Artiodactyla > Balaenopteridae > Balaenoptera > Balaenoptera musculus. The sequence goes on from NC_045787.1 coordinate 54,330,898, forward strand.
TTTACTTCTTTTTTTTATTTTATTTTTTAAATTTATTTATTTCATTTACTTATTTTTGACTGTGTTTGGTCTTCATTGCTGCACACGGGCTTTCTCTAGTTGCGGCGAGCAGGGGCTACTCTTCGTTGTGATGCGTGGGCTTCTCATTGTGGTGGCTTCTCTTGTTGTGGAGCACAGGCTCTAGGCACATGGACTTCAGTAGTTGTGGCACGTGGGCTCAGTAGTTGTGGCTTGCGGACTCTAGAGCACAGGCTTAGTAGTTGTGGCACACAGGCTTAGTTGCTCCGTGGCATGTGGGATCTTCCCAGACCAGGGCTTGAACCTGTGTCCTCTGCATTGGCAGATGGATTCTTAACCACTGTGCCACCAGGGAAGTCCAACACTACCTACCTTTTGTCTATGAATTTGACCACCCTAGGTACCCACTTAAGTGCAACCATACAATATTTGTCTTCTTGTGACTGGTTTATTTCATTTAGCATGTCATCAGGGTTTATTCATGTTATAGCATGTGTCAGAATTTCCTTCCTTTTTAAGGCTGGATAATATTACATTGTATATATTTACCACATTTTGTTTATCTGTTCATCTGTTTTTGGACACTTAAGTTTCTTCCACTTTTTTTTTTTTTAAACACCATTATTGGAGTATAATTGCTTTACAATGGTGTGTTAGTTTCTGCTGTATAACAAAGTGAATCAGCTATATGTATACATATATGCTTCCATTTTTTGACTGTTATGAATAATGTTGTTATAAATATGGATATACAGATGTTTCTTCGAGATCTTGCTTTCAATTCTTTTGGGTGTATACCCAGAAGTGGAATTGCTAGATCATATAGTAATTCTGTTTTTAATTTTTTGAGGAACTACCTTACCATTTTCCACAGCAGCTACACCATTTTATATTTCTACAGCTTTCTCCACGTCCTTGTCAAACCTTGTTGTTTTATGGGGTGTTTTGATAATAGCCATCTTAAGGGGTATGAAATAGTATCTCATGGTTTTGGTTTGCATTTTCCTAACAATTTGTGACTTTAAGCATCTTTTCATGTGCTTTTTGGCCATTCTTCTTTGGAGAAATGTCTATTTAAAGCTTTTTAAAAATCTCTTTTAGCTCAGATTTCTTTTATCCAAGATATTGGAAGACTTCCTCTGAAGCGACACTTTGGAAGGTAAGCTGATCATTTTAATTTTCAAAGAGCTGTTACTGAAATAACCACCAAATACCTTATGTATTTATTCATTATACAGTCAATAAATGTTATCTGTAAAGGCCAAGAAATACATGTTGTACCAGTGATCAGAGACCATGTGATTGCATTGTAGACCATCTATTATATATATTACATGTAACAGCTATTTTCACCATCTCAGAATGGACTATTAGGCTAAATAGAATCATTGAATCACAGAGGCAGAGGAATCTTTAAAATCCTTGAGTTCAAATTTTGCATAGCTGAAAACCCCTTTTCAGCTTTCATGCCAAGAGGTGTTCTTAGCCTATATTTGGAGACTGCAGTGATCAGGAACTACCTCAAAAGAGCACTGTCTTTTTTATTTCTTTATCACAGAAAATTCAGACAAGTAAAAAAATATATAGATATAGAGAGATAAATCTACGTCTATACTGTTCATTCCATTGCAAAATGGCTTCTGGCCTAACATCAGTGATTAACACAGTGCTTATAGTTCATTTCTACTTGGCTTATTTGTAAGGTCAAATTATGCACTCAGGTATTCTAAAAAAGGTTAAAAAGTGCTTGCTTCCTGGTTGCAAGGATAAAAGTAAATGATAGAAATGGCATCTATTACCCCTTCTACTAGTTCTCCTATTCCTGGTCCCAAATGGAAAACTTGCTTATCTGGGCTTTTTTTTCCTCTGCCTTCATAGATTCAGTAAAGGCCTTTGTAGTGTTAATGGTTTCTTCCTTATAATGACTTAGCTATTGGGAGCCCATCTTTCCTTTTACAGTGATGGATGGATCTTACAGCATCGTCCCACTGGGATGTGATCAGGGCTCAGACCTTTTATAAACTTCCCTTTTCTCCTCACTTCCCTCTGAATCAAAGAAGGACCAGCTGTTTTCACTGGCTCCTTTCCCCACAAGATTATGACATCAAAATCAAGGGAAGACCATTGTCTTCTATTGTCTTTTTTCTCCTAAGATGTAATTAAAAGAATGGGAGTCACTGTTTTATTATTGGTTCAGCTACTTGATCTGAATTGGGAGGCAGGATTTGTCTGCTACTTATTACAATGACTAGTACTGTTGTCTTTCATTTATAGTGACCATTTTAAGATTAGTGACCATTTTAACATTATCTTTGATTTATATTGGTAATATTGAATATTAATACTTAAACTTAACATTTAATATTGCTATTTAATAGCTGCATAATTTCCTATAATTGAACCTACACCTTGTTTTGTTTTGTTTATTTATTATTTTTGGCTGCGTTGGGTCTTAGTTGTGGCACATAGGATCTTTCGTTAACAGCGCGAGGGCTTCTCTCTAGTTGTGGCACGTGGGCTTCTCTCTAGTTGTGGCGCACAGGCTTAGTTGCCCCGTGGCATCTTAGTTCCCCGACTAGGGTTCAAACCCGCATCCCCTGTGTTGGAAGGCTGATTCTTAACCACTGGACCACAAGGGAAGTCCTCCTACACCTTGGTTTTGTACATTTAGCTTGTTTCCAGCTTTTGTTGTCACAGCCTTCCTTGAAGCTAAATCATCATGCATATCAAATACTATTTATGTAGGATGAATTCCTAGAAATAAAATTGCTGGATCAATGGATATACACCTTTGCTCTGTATTGCCAGATTGCTTCCAAGAATATTTTGCCAATCTTATGCCCATTAAACAGTGTTTCAGCATGTTCTTTTCTGCTCTTACCACCACTGGGTTTTATTATTTTAAAAGGTCTTTACCAGTTTGAAAGATGACAATATTATTTTAATTTCCATTTTAAAATTACAAATTAGGTTGAGCAATTTATTTAGTAACCATTCTTCTGTAAGCTATCTGTACATGTTTTATGTCTGTTTTCCTATTCCATTTAATTCTTTTTTTTAAGAACTCTTTACTAAAGATATTAATTAACTTGGTTGTGTTATAAGTTGTAATGATTTATTCAGTTTGTCATTTACTTTTTAGTTTTGTTTATATTGTTAAATAAACCGGACCACCTGGCTAAACAGCACAAGGAAGGTAACTGAGAGACTACAGGAGAGGGCTTCATAAACACCACACTCATGGTGTAATTTAAAGGAATCCCCTCCTTTGATTATTATTAATGCCTGTGTTATGAATCTGGCAGATTGAATATGGAAGCCCTGACTGACAGGGAGCATGGAATGATAGACCTGGACAGTGGAGATGAAGCCCAGCTTAGTGGAGGGCAGCCTGCAAAGGAAGCGCTGGGTGAACGCACTCAAACAGCTGAACCTGAAACCTGGTCTCTTCCTTTGAGTCAGGATAGTGGGAGTGAACTGCCTGCCAGCCAGCCTCAGCCCTTTTCAGCCCAGAGAGACATGGAAGAAGAAGACATGATAATAGAAGACTATGAGAGTGATGAGACATAGAAAGCAGCCTGCCCATGAGATTGTTACTTGACAGATTCATATTCATTTTATTCAGTGGTACTTGAACAGAGATAATAGACTTTTCAGGTGAATTGGTTTGTTAATTCTTCACTCTTGTAGTATTTCAGCACAGAGAACTGATTTCTGTCATGTTGAAGTAAATAGAAGATCAAACCTTCAAATAATCTCTTAATCTTTTTCTCTAGTATTTATTTAGTCTTGTGAGTGGTGTTGGGAGAGGTCAGTGTGTATGAAATGTGTTTGAACATTATGCCAAATATCAGAAGATGTGAAGGAATAATTCAGAATACAGAAACTCTGTGGGTTGTAAATAAGAATTATAAAACAGTTTAGGATGCAATTAAGAGTGTAAATAAACTTTGTGCCTTATTCACAATTTCTCTCTGGTCTCTAGCTTCTTCAGATACCATTTTTATATGTTGTACAGTGGAATATTTTAGATACTTTCTGGAAACTATTTACATAATTTATATCAAAATTAAAATGTTGAATTTGTTTTGTTTTGTTTCTCCTGTCTTTCAATGATTCTTAACACGCACGGTCTGCCATGTGTCACTGGGCATAGTACGCAAGTCTCCTTCATCCAGTGCCAAACTTTTTCAAAAATAGGAAGGGGATTGCAACCTTGCGAAGAAAACTCTCCGGAGGGTTTGCTCTCACCCTTAACGACCTTTCCAGAGCTCTCCTAGCTGTTGCCCTGAGGTGCGGTGGGGGTGAGGGAACCGACCCGCCCGGGCCCCAGGCGGGAGTCCGGGCCTGAGAAAGCCGGACAGGGCGAAGTTCAACTCGGCCCGGCCCGGCCCCGCCCCCGGCGCCCAATCCTGGTTTCAGAGCCGCGGGCGGCGGGCGCGCCCTTCCCGGCGGCTGTGCAGGTGAGCGGAGCGCCAGGGGTGGGGCCCACGTGACCGGGACGTGGGCGGGGAGGGGCCGCCGGACCCCAGGCAGGCGCGCGGCGGGGAGGGAGCCCTCGGCGTCCCTCGGCCCCTAGGAGCGGCGCGCTCGCTGCGCGGCCGGCCACTACCTGCACCCGAGACCGGGCGCCGGCGCGGTAAGGGGTGCGGGGCCCCGGGGAGAGCGGGAGCCTGGGAGGCCGGAGGGCCCCTCGGCCAGCCAGGTTTCATTCGGTGGACACAGGTGCCGGGCGAGACGCGCCCACCCCAAGCCGCGAAGCCGCGGTCCTTCCGGGCGCGGGGTTATCCAGACCTGGGCACGTCCGGCCCGACTTATTTCCGGCCACTTTGGGGACAGTCTCGGGAGACGAAGAGTGTATTTTCCCTCTGACGCGGAGACGCGCACCTGGGTGGGCAGAGCTGAGGACTGAGCGAGGTTGGTGGGTCGGGGGCGTAGCGCTGAGCCGCGGCCTGGGGAGGGACCCCCGACGAGGATGCTCTGTATTCCCGGGCACTCGCTGGAGGGTTCAGTTCAGAGCGCAGGGGATTTCCCATCCCCCTGGAAACCCAGAAACGTCTGAAATCGGCCCCTTTCTCGGGGCCAGCAAAACTTTAAAGCCAGCTTAGGTGGTGATTCTGTTGGTGTAAAGGTGACCAACTGGATTCCTATAACACTTCGCTGGGGAGAACCATTTCTCCTCCCACCGCTTTGACTTTCGGAGATTTGTGTGCCAACTGAATGGAGTCGGGCCCCGGGGGCTGGAACAAAACAAAGACTCTCTCTGCCTCAGCGTGCTGATTCTAAGTGGACTCTCAGTGACACCCTGAGAGATGCTAGGGGTATCCAGACATTGAAATGTGGTAAAATACAACTGACTATTATTCCCTTCGAAAATTACATAATTTGCTATTCCACAATTCTTCAAATTTGTAATTTTGGCTTTTTATTTAAACACTGATAAGGTGATCTAATTCAAATAAGCCACATTTCACAGGTGAGCATGAATTAAATCCATTATAGTGAAGCATACTTTTGCCAGTGAGTTAAATTAAGCAACTGGTATCCTTTAAATGCCTGTATATCAAAGATATTGGAGGATATGTAAAACTTGCTAAAGTTATTTGTTGTGCTTTTGCCTCTACTATTTTTAGGAAAATGTATTTCAAGAATTATACTAGTACTATGCATTCCTAGAATTTAAATGTTTTTAGACAACAGATAAAGCGATGAAAGACAAAAAAATAACTGCTAATTGCTATCATTGTAGAATTTTTTTTCTATACTAAATTTTGTCTCCTACTTTGCATTGGGCACCATGCTGGGACTCACAGTTAATTCTCTAAAATTGGAGTGGCCCATTAGAAGACCCTAGAATTTAGACCTCTTCTCCATCTCCACCCAGTACCCAGGTGACTGTATTTAGTCTGTGGTAGTATATACCCTTCTGTGGGTAGACTGCCTACTTGATATCTTTACCTGGACTTCTAACAGGTATCTCAGGCTCTCTTCAGGCGGCTTCTCCTAGGACTGAGCTGGAGGGTTGGAGAAATGTTGCAGATGAAATGATCTGGTGTCTGGGATTTGCTTTAAAGTAATCTATTGACAAAAGGAATAAGGTAGAGGGTATAGACGAAACAAGATTGGTCGTAAATTGATAATTATTGAAAGTGGTTGATGGGCACATAAGGGCTCATAATACTGTTCTTTCCACTTTTTATTGTGTTTGGAAATTTCTAAAATAAAAATTTTTAATTCCCTGAACATAGAGTTTAACCTCTTCTTGCTATCTTTGTTGCTACCACCGTGGTCCATTGGATTACAGTTGGACAACACAGGTTTGAACCGCAGGGGTCCACTTATATGCGTTTTTGTTTTTTTTTTCAATAAATATGTACTGCAGTGCTGCGTGGTCTGCAATTGGTTGAATCCGTGGATTTGGGACCACAACTACATATTACCGACTATAAAGTTACACTTGGGTTTTTGACTGCGAAGAGAGTTGGTGCCCCTAACCCCTATGTTGGTCAAGGGTCAACTGTATTTCAGTGGCCTCCTAGCCAGTCTCCCTCTTTTCACCCTTTTCTCCTGGAATGTACTCTTAACAGAGCACCCAGGGTGATCTGGTTAAAATAAGTCATATCATGTCAGACCTCTACTGAAAATTTTCCAATGGCTTCTCACTCCCAATAGAAGCCTAAATCTTTCTAATGATTTTTATTTATTTATTTATTTTTACAATTTATTTATTTGTTTATTTTTGGCTGCATTGGGTCTTCATTGCTGCGCGCGGGCTTTCTCTAGTTGGGGCGAGCAGGAGCTACTCTTCGTTGCGGTGCACGGGCTTCTTAATTGTGGTGTCTTCCCTTGTTGCGGACCACGGGCTCTAGGTGTGTGGGCTTCAGTAGTTGTGGCACGTAGGCTCAGGAGTTGTGCCTCAAGGGCTGTAGAGCGCAGGCTCAGTAGTTGTGGCGCACGGGCTTAGTTGCTCCGCGCATGTGATATCTTCCCAGACCAGGGCTCAAACCCATGTCCCCTGCGTTGTCAGGCGGATTCTTAACCACTGCACCACCAGGGAAGTCCCTCTAATGATTTTTAAGCCCTAACGATTCAGATGGCTTCAATTCTACTACTCACCCTCTCACTCACCCTGCTGCTGCCTCCATTCCTTAACAGTGCTCGAACATGCCAGGCACTCCCACTTTAAGGCTTTTACACTAGCTGTTCCATCTGTGTGGAACACTTACCCCTTATACCTGCCTGACTTCCTCCCTCATCTCCTTCATTTCTATATTCAGATGTCATGTTCTCTCTGAAGACTTCCCTCGTCACTCTGTTTAAAATTATAACACCCTGTCCACACTGCACTTCTTATCCTCTTTCTTAACTTTGTTCCTTGGCATCTGATATATTTCACTTGCTTTATCTATCATCTGTCACCCCCGCCCTCCCACTGGAATTTAAGCTCCATGAAGGCAAGGATTTCCATTGGCTTTGTTCACTGATACATCTTCAGCAAGCCTGGTGCATGGCAGGCACTCGGTAAATACTTGTTGAGTGATAGATCTCCATTTTACAAAGTAAAACACAACAAAGCCTTAGGAATTTCTAAATTGTTCAACACCGTAAAGGTGGGATTACCAGCTTTAATTTTGAGACCTTTACAGTGCCAAGTACAATACCATGTGTCCAGCGAGTCTTCAGTAAATACTCATGAGCAATTTGAGGGAGAAAATCATTGTGCCTTAAACCTAGTAGTTATATTAGCAAATAGTTTCCTTTTTACATACATGTCCAGGTCATTGATTTCATGAAGGAAATCAGCAGGTTTGATAAAAAGTGCTTTTTCTATGCTTTATTTTTCAGGTGGATTGAATACCCTGTAAGATACTTCTTGAGTCTTTCCATGGCAACAGCAAGTCACCTTTAAATAATTGCTCTGGAAAGAGTGATGTCCATGGCCATTGCTGCCGCTCTGTGCTGTACTTTCAGGGAATCTTAGCCTTTGGTGATTTGTTTTTTTCTGAGAATTCAATTTTTTATATCTAGCATCAAGTGTTATACTATTAGAGTGGAAGAAGCAACTCCTGTAACGTGACTTCCCAAGTTAGAAAAGAAAGGGACTCTCCACTCCCTGTGTTTATCAGACTGCTTCTCCTGGGCCATTCCAAAGCAGACTTCAGTTAATGAAAGTGAAGAGTATTTGCTGACCCATCACATTTTGGTATGTGCAAACTCTTAAATATGTTGATTTAGATATTTGAGGAAAGAACTCTACTTGGAATGTGTTAGCATCCTGTATTATTAAAATTTAGTCTCATTTTTGGATTTTTGCATTTTGTTGTTTATAGGGCTCATAGGTAAATTCAACTTATGTTTTAATCAAGAGCTAAGATTTAAAATTTTGATTGCCCTTAAAATCTCATAGAATAATTAGTAGATCCCTGGCTAACATAATTGTTACACATGTTTAAAGTGTACATGATTTATGTTGTCATTTTTATATATCATGATAATTAGATATGATCATGTTGGTTTCCTGAATATGATCATTTGCTACTAAGTGAATAAAACCGGCATCATTGAAAGGATCAATAACTAAGCATAAGTGATAACTTTAATCTTGGCCCCAGGTGTGAACATCACAAATGTTGTCAAGTGACGGGAGACCCAGGAATCGGGACAGGCGCTACGATGAGGTCCCAAGGGACTCAGACTATCAAGATGGCACCGTAAGAACCTTCCAGACTCTTCACGACAGTGAGCTGGCTGTGAGCGCTGATCCGTTGCCACCACCCCCTCTCCCATTACAGCCACCATTTGGCCCAGAATTCTACTCAAGTGACACAGAGGAACCGGCCGTAGCGCCAGATCTCAAGCCTGTAAGGCGCTTTGTCCCTGAGTCCTGGAAGAACTTCTTCAGAGGGAAGAAAAAGGACCCAGAGTGGGATAAGCCGGTGTCAGACATCAGATACATCTCCGATGGAGTGGAGTGTTCACCTCCAGCCTCTCCCGCAAGACCAAACCACTGTTCACCCCCCAACTCCTGCAAAGATCCTCAGGGCGGGTCAGAAGGCAGCTGTCGTTCCCGGAAAGAGGCCGAGGCAGTGTTTCCCCATGATCCCTACGGATCCCTAGGCCGACGCACACACACAGCCCGAACCTACAGTGAGAAGGTGGAGGAGTATCACCTGAGGTATTCCTACATGAAGTCATGGGCAGGCCTGCTGCGGATTCTGGGTGTGGTGGAGCTGCTTCTGGGGGCCGGCGTCTTCGCTTGTGTCACGGCGTACATTCACAAGGACAGCGAGTGGTATAACCTGTTCGGATATTCACAGCCCTATGGCATGGGAGGCGTTGGCGGCCTGGGCAGTATGTATGGGGGCTATTACTATAGTGGCCCCAAAACCCCTTTTGTGCTTGTGGTTGCTGGATTGGCTTGGATCACCACCATTATTATTCTGGTGCTTGGCATGTCCATGTATTATCGGACCATTCTTTTGGACTCAAATTGGTGGCCCCTAACTGAATTTGGGATTAACGTCTCCTTGTTTATCTTGTACATGGCCGCAGCCATAGTCTATGTGAACGATACCAACCGAGGTGGACTCTGCTACTATCCATTATTTAACACACCAGTGAATGCAGCGTTCTGCCGGGTGGAAGGAGGACAGATAGCAGCGATGATCTTCCTCTTTGTCACCATGATTGTTTATCTCATTGGAGCTTTGGTTTGCCTGAAGTTATGGAGGCACGAGGCGGCTCGGAGACACAGGGAATACATGGAGCAACAGGAGGTAAGGGATTTCACGATCTTTCTTCTTTCTTTCTGTTTCCTCCCTCCTTAAATATGTATAGTTCTCAAAACAAAGCTGTTGTTGTTTTTAAGGGTCCGAAGTTCAAAAGGCCCCACTCAGCATCTGATATGCTCTGACCAGGATAACGCAGTCTGGTGTGTCATTTGTAGAATGTTGCAGGTAGACCCCAGATGTGTAATACAATATATAGTTTGTCGGTTGCAGTATTGTCTGTCCGATACTTAAGGGGAAAACAACTACTGAATTTCTACAAAGAAGAAATGATGATAATACCTGCATAAGATTATATAAAAGCCCTATTAAAAATATTTTCTTAGGAATGGTAGCAAAAATGTTAGAGTATGTTCTGCTAACTTCATTATTCCCTGAAATAAGTTGATGTTTTGCTTTCTTCTTCTAACTAAGGAGGAGTGTATAGTAGAATTTCCTGTGCCTCTGAAAATGTCAGTATTACCTTAAATATTTTCTTAATTTTAAGTCAACTATACCGTACATTTTTTTTCCCCACTTTTCCAAAGACTTCCTAGGTACAATGGCACATGGTGTATATTGGGCAAAACTATAGCTAAAAATAAAATCCTTCCTTATATACTCAATAACCTACGTATTTACTCATTGACCTATGTATTTTTTTTTAATCTTATTCATAACAACAGCAAAAAACTTGACTAACTTTATAATAGGTACCTTATGTGTTCTACACAGAACCCCATACTCTAGTGTCATAAAATATATTTATCTTACTAGAACTTGACATAGATTCAAGTTGTTTCTCAAAATTTATCTCAGCACTGTAAACATATTTTTTTTTAATTTATTTATTTAATTTATTTATTTGTGGCTGCATTGGGTCTTCGTTGCTGCGCGCAGGCTTTCTCTAGTTGAGTTGAGCGGGGGCTACTCTTTGCTGCGGTACGTGGGCTTCTCATTGCGGTGGCTTCTCTTGTTATGGAGCGTGGGCTCACTAGTTGTGGGTCGTGGGCTCTAGAGCGCAGGCTCAGTAGTTGTGGTGCACGGGCTTAGTTGCTCCACGGCATGTGGGATCTTCCCGGACCAGGGCTCAAAGCCATGTCCCCTGCATTGGCAGGCGGATTCTTAACCACTGAGCCACCTATTTTTTAAATTTACATCTGTGTATACAAAGTAAGGAACTTTAAATTCTAATCAGTGTGAAATCCAGATAGTGAAGCACACACTTCCTTATAATTGTATATAAGTTTAATAACAACAAAGTTCTTAATATCATTTCAAATTCTACATGAATATGACTGTTATCAACAGTACTTTTATTTCTTTTCCTTTCCTCAACAAAAATTTGTTTTTATAAGACGTCACATAATGGTTAATTAAACTTGAGTCACCTATGATTCCTGTTTGTGTGTTGCTATAACTTCCTAAATGTTAAAAGACATAATGGCATATAGCTTTTTTCTATTAATTTTATAATTTAACCATCCCAAACTCTTTAATCGTGCAAGGTAATAGGAACCAAGAATAAATAAAATCTCTAGGTAATTCAAAGCAATTCACATAAGAGTCACCACCATCTCCATATTTCCAACTCTGCTCTCTGCTCCTGATTGACAGGGAATCACAGTTATCCCTGCTCCTCTGGTTCTCCACTGGCCCATCAAAACGTGGCCAAAAGAGTAGGAGGATCATCTGTACAGTAGAGAATCAACATCTGTAAAATTGAGATTGGGCTATAGATGCAAATGGACAAAAATATTTGCAAAGTAGCTTCACACACCTGTGAAAAGTCATTTTAACTCTTTTTGTTCCAGATAAGTGAGCCATCATTGCCATCGAAAAGGAAAATGGTAAGAATAAAGTTCACGTTATATTTTATCTCTAGATTTGTTAAATAATTTTCTCTCTTATCTGTTTATCTATAGAGTAGATCATCTGTCTGTAAAAGTGTATCTATTGCATTAAGTTCATAATAGGACTTTCAGCTTTTTTCTTTCTTTTTTTTTTTAATTCTTTTTAAAATTTTATTTATTTACATTTTGGCTGCGTTGGGTCTTCGTTGCTTGCGTGGGCTTTCTCTAGTTGCGGTGAGTGGGGGCTACTCTTCGTTGCGGTGCGCGGGCTTCTCATTGCGGTGGCTTCTCTTGTTGTGCAGCACGGGCTCTAGGCACGCGGGCTTCAGTAGTTGTGGCGTGTGGGCTCAGTAGTTCTGGCTCGTGGGCTCTAGAGCACAGGCTCAGTAGTTGTGGGGCACAGGCTTAGTTGCTCCACGGCATGTGGGATCTTCCCAGCCCAGGGATCGAACCTGTGTCCCCTGCATTGGTAGGCGGATTCTTAACCACTGCACCACCAAGGAAGTCCCTCAGCTTTTTTCTAATACTAAGAGGAGCAGATCAGACAAGGTTATTTGTAGCATCTTTTAATTTTGTTAGATGAAGCTTCTACAAGTGAACCTAGTTGGTTCTCCTTACATATTTAAATTTAATTTTTTAAAAATTTTATTATTATTTATTTATTTTTGGCTGTGTTGGGTCTTCGCTGCTGCACGCGGGCTTTCTCTAGTTGTGGTGAGCGGGGGCTACTCTTCATTGTGGTGCACGGGCTTCTCATTGCGGTGGCTTCTCTTGTTGCAGAGCACAGGCTCTAGGCACACGGGCTTCAGTAGTTGTAGCACGTGGGTCTAGAGCACGGGCTCAGTAGTTGTGGTGCACGGGCTTAGTTTCTCTGCGGCATGTGGGATCTTCCTGGACCAGAGCTTGAACCCGTGTCCCCTGCATTGACAGGCGGATCCTTAACCACTGCGCCACCAGGGAAGTCCCATTCAGCCCATTTTTAATTTGAAAACCTTAGTAATTATATCCATAGCATTACTTACCCCATGGCTTAATTACTTTCTCTTGCTTCATAGTAAAGCTTTTCTTATATGTGCTGACAAGGCTGGTTTTTGCTAGATGCAAAGAAAGGTCCTATGAAATCTGGGGCCGTGTGTTTGTAATCAGGAGTACTGTTTGAAAGTGGTGTGTCCCAGGGCTGGAGCCCAACTACCTCCTTCCCGTGAAAGACCGAAGAGATTTTAATTTTTTGAGTCATATCTAGTTCTAGATATTTTTTCCCCAGTAGGGTTTTCTGCACTGATGATCAGTGAGGTTCACCCAAAAAGAGTGAAAGAAAATTTTAAGAGCATAAAAACAGAAAAAAAAAAGTAAAGCAGGTGAAATAGTCTGTGTGGAAATATTCTGACTTCTTAGAACTCCCTTTTTATATTAAAAGGTGAATCTTGGAATTAGAGATGGGCAAGTAAGGAAAATGAATAGTTTCTACTTGAAAAAACTTTACCTGAGAGGGGAGAAAACTCATATGGACTCTCCTCCCCAACGTGACTACCTGGGTAGAATTCGTGATTTTGACCAGGAAAACCGAGCCTGACGCCTGGAGCTGCTGACTAGGGAGTCAATGTGCTCCCTGGCCACTCCTCAGGCAGCGCGGGAGAAACGGAGGGTTAAATACTTAGAAGCTAAAAAGGGATGCCATGAAATGGAAATCCACTTATTTAAGCCAAAAAAGTTTCCCCGAATTTTAATACCATGATGGATTTTCAAGATTAAACATAAAAGAATTCATTAGGATGAAGAAATGACATCCCGACCAGCGAGGAACAAAGTGGGATAGATACTGACCTCAGAATATGTTTCCTGAAATACTCTTGTTTGACCTCCTTTCCTCTGGGTTTTCTGCTCCCCACTCATGTTCTTGCTGTTTGGGGCCGATGGCTGGGCATCCTTTCTGGCCGAGGGGACCTGGCTCCCCTTCCACCCAGCGCCTCGGGTGCAAGCTTCCCCTCTTGGTAGCCCTACCCCAGGGCAGGTCAGCAGCCTCCACATCTAATCCGACTAACCCACTAATCCGTGGGCTGCGCTATTTGGTGAGTTAACAGCTGGTAGTTTCTAGAATGAGCTAATGTTAAACCAGACCTCAAAGGCAGCCTCAGAGATAGAGAGAGAAATCAGGAAACAAAGGATTTTAAAAGCTGCCTGACAAGGTAAAGAGCAAGGTTTTTTAAAATCTTGTTTTATATTTTGTTTTCAATGGAGTCAGGTCGCTGCCGAGCAACTCTCGGTTAGTTCGGCGAGTTTAATTCAGCAAGCATGGGCTGAAGCCCCAAGGGGTGAGTGGAGGGAGCTTTCTTCTGTGTCATGGGATCAACATGCTCAAGCAGTATGGCTTTGCCCGCCCCGCTCCCCATCACAAACTCATTTCTAGCTTTAGGATTGAGCAGTATACATTTAAGTAAACCTGTTTCCTCGTGTTGCTCATTTAAAGAATCAACGAGCCAAAAAAGTGCTGGCTTGTTTGGTTGGTTGGTTGGGTTTTGGTTTTTAGGTGTGTTTTTTTTTGGCCGTGCCATGCAGCTTATAGGACCCAGGCCCTCGGCCGTAAGAGCGAGGAGTTGTAACCGCTGGACTGCCAGGGAATTCCCGGAAGAGTGCTGGGTTTTCCTTGCGGCTTTTCCACTCAGAGCCTTGAGACCTTGGAGAATTTACTGAACCTCTCTGAACCTTGCTCCTTTATGTGTAACATGGAAACCCCTCTCCTGGCATCCACCAGCCTCACCAATTTGGTTGGTGTTCTGGGCGCTGCCCAGTGGGGCCCCCAAGCACTCTTTTCCTAACCCCAAAGCTACACATCCACCTCACCCTGCCCATTCTGGAGTGGGCTCCCCTGGGTCTTCCACTAATGCGTCCCTCCTGTTAGCTATTTTAGCTCTTTTTTTTTTTTTTTTTAATAAATTTATTTATTTATTTATTTTTATTTTTGGCTGCATTGGGTCTTCATTGCTGTGTGCCGGCTTTCTCTAGTTGCAGCGAGAGGGGGCTATTCTTCTTTGTGGTGCACAGGCTTCTCATTGCGGTGGCTTCTCTTGCTGCGGAGCACAGGCTCTAGACACACGGGCTCAGCAGTTGTGGCATGTGGGCTCTAGAGCGTGGGCTTCAGTAGTTGCGGCACGCAGGCTCAGTAGTTGTGGCTCGTGGGCTCTAGGGCGCAGGCTCAGTAGTTGTGGCACACGGGCCCAGTTGCTCCGCACGTGTGGGATCTTCCCGGGCCAGGGCTCAAACCCGTGTCCCCTGCATTGGTAGGTGGACTCTTGTTAACCACTGTACCACCAGGGAAGCCCTATTTTAGCTCTTAAGGTCTATCCCCATGCTTCCTCCTTGGGCATTTCTGTCTCATGTTCTTTCCCCCTCTTTAAATGGATCCTTTTCCTACAGAGACCTCTAGGAGCTCTCCAGTGTAGAAGCCAGGTGACTTAAACCACTATCTCCAGCATTCTCATGGACCTCTTCAAGGAACCGCAGGTTAAGAACACCTGGGAAAGTAAAGACATCCACCGCCCTTCCCTTGGTTTTGCTTGCTCTCCTTTTCAGATGATGAAGCAACGTGACTCGTCCCCCATTCTGACCTACTCAGTGGCTACTTGTAATTGATTCATCTCAAGTTGCTGGTGTCATTTTTTTCTCTTTCCATTTAAGTCGACTTGTTCCATTTTTATCGCTGAATTTCTTATTTTGAACTACATTTTCTGTTCTTTTACAGTTAGTTGGGGTATTAATCTTAAAAGTACTTAAGACACATTTACCATTTCATCATCCACCTATGATGATCCCACGATTGGGATTGGAGGGTGTTTTATTTATTATATACTCTCGTAGCTCACTGTGTTTCCCTTAACTGTTACAAAAGTGTTCAGAACAACTATGTGACTATAAAACACGTAATTCTGAAGGGAAATTGTTGATTGCTGTCTCTACTTTTCTTCCTCCTACTCCCACCCCCCAGTTTCCTTCTAAGAATAAAGTTGGGATTTTTTTTTTTTTCTTCTGCCTTCATTTATAAATAAATCCTCTTTTTCTCTCTAACTGTAGTGTGACATGGCCACCGGTTGTGACAGACAGAGAGACCAAGAAGTTAATTTTAAAGAACTGAGAGCAACAAAAATGAAACCTGAGCGACTGAGTGGACATATTCCCCCTGGCCACATCCCGAAACCGATCGTGATGCCAGATTATGTGGCGTGAGTATCTACCTAAGTCCTTCTTCAAGGTAAAAATAGAGAGGTTCCATTTGGGTTTTCTCTCGTCTGTTTGTCTACAAGTTAATACTCTGCTTAAAGTCAATTATATTTGAACAGTTGTTTGTTTCCTGAGAGGTAGTATATTGAATTGAAGGTACAGTATGGTCGTTGAGGAATAAGCTAATAAGCTGATTTCCTATTCCTCTTGTTTTAGTGAAAAAGTTGTCACTTCACCTTATTTTTTTTCTTCCAGTTTTATTGAGATATAATTGACCTATAGCACTGTATAAGTTTGAAGTGTGCAGCGTAACGGTTTGACTTACATGCATCCTGAAATGATTATCACAGTAGGTTTAGTGAGCACCCGTCATCTCATATAGATACAAAATTAAAGAAATAGAAAAAAATTTTTTCCTTGTGATGAGGACTCTTAGGATTTACTCTCTTAACTTTCATATGTAACATACAGCAGTGTTAATTATATTTATCATGTTGTACATTACATCACTAATACTTATTTATCTTACAACTGGAAGTTTATAGGTTTTGACTACCTTCATCCAATTCCCTCTCCCCCTACTTCCTCCCCCCGCCTCTGGTAACCACAAATCTGATCTCTTTTTCTATGAGTTTGTCTGTTTGTTTTTGAAGTATAATTGACCTACAGCACTGTTAGTTCCTGGTGCACAACATAGTGAAATGTATATTTCTATACATTTCAAAATCATCCCCAGGATAACTCTGGTTATTATTTCTCACTGTACAAAGATATTACATAGTTATTGACTGTATTCCCCATACTGTACATGTTGTACCTGTGACTCATTTATTTTGCATCTGGAAGTTTTTACCTCTTAATCTCCTTCACCTATTTCTTCACTTCCCCCACCCCCCTCCCCTCTGGCAACCACCTGTTTGTTCTCTGTACCTATGAGTCTGTTTCTGTTTGGTTATATTTGTTCAGTTGTTTTGTTTTCTAGATTCCTCATGTAAGTGAAATCATACAGTATTTGTCTTTCTCTGTTTGACTTATTTCAGTAAGCATGATACCCTCTAGGTCCATCCATGTTGTTGCAAATGGCAGGATTTCATTCCTTTTTTTTTTTTAACTTTTTATTTTATATTGGAGTATAGCCGATTAACAATGTTGTGATAGTTTCAGGTGCACAGCAAAGGGACTCAGCCATACATATGCATGTATCCATTCTCCCCCAAACTCCCCTCCCATCCAGGCTGCCACATAACATTCATTCTTTTTTATGGCTCAGTAATATTCCTTTCAAACATTCTGTGTCTTTTGATTGGAGCATTTAGTCCATTTACATTTAAAATAATTATTCATAGGTGTGTACATATTGCCATTTTGTTAATTGTTTGGGAGTTGTTTTTATGGTTCTTTTTTGTTCCTTTCTTCTTCTTTTGCTCTTTTTCCTTATGATTTGATGACTATCATTAGTGTTATGTTTGGATTTCTTGCTCTTTTTTGTGTGCGTATCTATTATAGATTTTTTTAAAATATTTTTTTATTTATTTGGCCACACCAGGTCTTAGTTGCGGCATGTGGTATCTTCATTGTGGCATGCGGGATCTTTAGTTGCCACGTGTGAACTCTTAGTTGCGGCATGCATGTGGGATCTAGTTCCCTGACCAGAGATTGAACCTGGCCCTCCTGCATTGGGAGCGTGGAGTCTTAGCTACTGGACCACCAGGGAAGTCCCCTCTATTATAGATTTTTGGTTTGGGTTACCATGAGATTTATATATAGCAAACTGTATATATATATATATATCTGTGATTATTTTAAGTTGCTGATCTCTTAAGTTTGAACACATTTTAACAACCCTATATTTTGTTCTCCATCCCCAGCGTTTACTGTTTTTGACATCAAATTTTACATCTTTTTGTTTTGTGTCTCCCTTAACTACTTATTGGGGATATAGATGACTTTATGACTTTTGTATTTTAACCTTCCTACTGGCTTTGTAACAGGGCTGATTTACTACCTTTACTGTATATTTGCCTTTGCCAGTAAGATTTTTCCTTTTGTAATTTTCAGATTTCTAGCTGTGGCCTTTTCTTTTCTTTTTTTTTTTTTTTAAATTAATAGCTACTCTATTTATTTATTTATTTATTTTTAGCTGTGTTGGGTCTTTGCTCCGTGCGGGGGCCACTCTTCATCGTGGTGCGGGGGCCACTCTTCATCGCAGCCTCTCTTGTTGCGGAGCACAGGCTCCAGACGCGCAGGCTCAGCAGTTGTGGCTCACGGGCCCAGCTGCCCCGCGGCATGTGGGAGCCCCCCAGACCAGGGCTCGAACCCGTGTCCCCTGCATTAGCAGGCAGATTCTCAACCACTGCGCCACCAGGGAAGCCCGGCCTTTTCTTTTCTACTTAGAGAAGTTCCTTTAACATTTCTTGTAAAGCTGGTTTGGTGGTGCTGACTCTTTTCTCTTTTGCTTGTCTGTAAAACTTTTGATCTCTCCAACAAATCTGAACAAAAGCCTTGCCAGGTAGAGCAGGGGTCCGCAACCCCAGGGCTGCGGACCAGTACCAATCCCTGTTAGGAACTGGGCCACACAGCAGGAGGTGAGGGGTGGGCAAGCGAGCGAAGCTTCATCTGCTGCTCTCCATCGCTCCCCATCACTCGCATTACCACCTGACCCATCCCACACCCCCACCCCGTCCGTGGAAAAATTGTCTTCCATGAAACTGGTCCCTAGTGCCAAAAAGGGTGGGGACCGCTGAGGTGGAGTATTCTTGGTTGTAGGTGTTTCCTTATCATCACTTTAAATATATTATGTCACTCCTTTCTGGCCTGCAGAGTTTTTACTGAAAAGTCATGTGATAACGTTATGCCAGTTCCCTTGTAGTAAATTGTTGCTTTTCCCTTGCTGCCCAGGTTAGGGAAGTTTTCAGCTATTATGTCTTCAAATATGTTCTCTGCCCCTTTCTCTCTCTATTCGCCTTCTGGGACCCCTATAATGTGAATGTTAGTATGCATGATGTTGTCCCAGAGGTCTCTTAAACTGTTCTCCTTTTTTTTTTTTTCTTTTCTTTTTTTCCATTCAGCTGGAGTCATTTCCACTGCTCTGTCTTCCAGTTAGCTGATCCGTTGCTCTGTATCATCTAATCTACTGTTGATTCCTTTTAGTATGTTTTTCATTTTAGTTACTGTATTCTTCAGCTGTGCTTAATATGTCTTTTTATTTTTTCACTCTTTGTTTGAAACTTCTAACTTCTCACTCTGTTCATCCATTCTTCTCCCAAGTTCTTTGAACATGTTTACGAGTATTATTGGGTAGTTTGCCTATTTCCACTTTACTTGGTTTTTCTGGAGTTTTATCGTGTTGCTTCATTTGGAACATAATTGCCTGTAGCCTAATTTTGCCTAATTTGCTGTTTTATTTCTGTGTATTTGGTAGGTTGGTTTTGTTTCTCGACCTTGGAGAAGTGGCCTTTTGTAGAAGATGTCCTGTGTGTCCCAGCAGTGCACTCCCTTCTGGTCACCAGGGCTATATGCTCTAATGGTGTCCCCTTTGTGGGCTGTGTGGGTCCTTCTGTTGTGGCAGGCTGACTACTGTGGGTGGTCTGATAGGCATGGCCAGCCCCCAGTCCTGTTGGTTGCCAGGCCCTGCCTTGTGTGGGGGCTGCCGGCCACTGGGGGGTGGAGCTGGGTCATAAGGTTGCTGTCTGTGGAGTCCTGAGGGGTCCCAGGGCTAGTGCTGGTCCATGGATGGGCAGAGCTGGTTTCCAGGGTTGGTGGCTGCAGGCCTGGGAGTCCCATATCTAGTGTCAGCCTGCTTGAGTGAGACTGGTTCCTGACATGGCTGGCTGTGTGGGGTCCAGAGTGTCTCAAAGCTGGTGTCAGATCCCAGGGCAGCTGGCTTAGGGACCCAGAGTGTCTCAGCGCTGATGCTGGCCTTCTGGTGGGTGTGCTGGGGTCTGGGGGTCCCATGACTTCAGCCTGCTGGTAGACAGGGCTGGGACCCAGGGGATCCTGGGGCTACTACCAGCCTGCTGGTCGATGGGGCCAGGTCCTGGGGTCCTGGGGCTAGTGCTGGCCCACTGGTGGGCAGAGCTGGGTCCTGGGGTCTCTGGCTGCAGGGCCCAGGCGTCCCAGAGCTGGTGTTGGTCCTCTGGTGGATGGGATCCTGGCCCCATCCACCAGGGGGATCAGGGGATCTGAAGACAGCTGGCCTGTTGGTGGGTGGCACTGTGTCCCCACCTGGCTAGCTGCTTGGCCTGAGGCATCCCAGTCCCGGTGCTGACAGGCTGGTGGGCAGGGCCCAGTCCCTTTGCTGACAAGCTAGAGGGAGGATTACAGAATGGCGCCTGCCAGCACCAGTGTCCTCGTGGTAGAATGAGCTCCCCAGCATAGCTGCTGTCAGTGTCTGTGTCCCCAGGGTGAGCTCCAGTGGCCTCCTGCCTCTGCGGGAGGCTCTCCAGGATCAGCAGGTGGGTCTGACCCAGGCTCCTTTCAGATCACTGCTTCTGCTTTGGGTCCTGGAGCGTGTGAGATTTTGTGCGTGCCCTGTAAGGGTGGAGTCTCTATTTCCCACAGCCCTCAGAGTCCCGAAAGTCAGCCCTGATGACCTTCAAAACCAGACGTTCTCGGGGCTTGTCTTCCCAGTGCTGGGGAGCCCAGTGTGGGGCTTAGACACCTCACTCACTGGGGAGACCCTCTGCACTTGCAGTTATCCTCCCGTTTGTGGGTCACCCACCCAAGGGTATGGGTCCTGACTATACCATGTCTCTACCCTCCTATCCATCTGGTGGTGCCTACTTTATATCTTTAATTGTAGAAGATATCTTCTGCTAGTCGTCCAGTCTTTCTCATCAGTAGTTGCTCTGTCAATAGTTGTAACTTAGGCATGCCCGTGGGAGGAGGTGAGCTCAGGGTCTTCCTCCTCCGCCATCTTGGCCACTCCTCAACTTTGGTTTATTTTTTTTCCTCAGGAAATACCCTATGATTCAGACGGATGATGAACGAGAACGCTATAAAGCTGTGTTCCAGGACCAGTTTTCAGAGTACAAAGAGCTCTCTGCAGAAGTTCACGCCGTCTTGAAGAAGTTTGATGAGCTGGATGCAGTGATGAGCAGATTGCCGCATCGTTCAGAAAACCAGCAGGTGCGTGCCTGCAGCTGCCGGGGAGGGGTTCTGGTAGCGGAAGGATGAACTCCGACCTCGTGTGAAGGGTAGAGAAGGCATAACCGTCTGCATCTGCTGTCTCGGAAGCTCACTTGAGATCTTCAGGGTGACAGTTCAAAATATGTAATTTAATGTCTTTTGCCTTCAATTATTAAACAGTATTTTATTTTCTTACTTAAGTAAAATATAAATTTGCCTAAGATACACACCGTATCAATCAGGGTCCCAGAGGAGACAGATAGCACACTGTAAGGTAATTTGAGGAAGGTTTATGCACAGACGGTGGCCGGGGGTGTAGAGGAGCTGCCGGTGGCCATGCATTCTCCAGGGTAAGTCACAGCCGAGCAGCTAGCACCCCAAGCCCAGGGAGCACAGTGGGTAGAGATGGAGAGGGGATCTGAAGCTGCATACATGAGCTACAGGCTCATGCTTCAGACCAATAACCGTGATTATGGCAGAGAGGAAAACCAGGGTGGAGATGGCAGTCATAGGGGACGGAAGTGTTTTCTCTAATGTTCTGTCTTTTTTTTTTCTTCACATCTTACTATCTGGGAAATCAGGATGCCCTCATAATCAATGGCATTTTTTACCTGACATATATTTTTTCATTGAGAAATAATTCACATACCATAAAATTCACTGCTTTTAAGTGTACAATTCAGTGGGTTTTAGTATTTTCACAAAGGGGTATAACCATTACCACTGTAATTCCAGAACATTTTCATCACCCCCCCAAGAAATAACCCATACCCATTAGCACTTTTTCCCCATTTCCCCCCTCTCCAACCACTGACAACTACTAATGTACTTTCTGTCTGTCTGGGTAAATGCAGCGATATAATATGTGGCCTCACGTCTGGCTTCTTTTGCGTAGCATCATGTTTTCAAGGTTCATCTGTGTGTCGAGAATCAATATTCCATTATTTTTTGTGGTGGACTAGTAATATTCCATTGTGTGAATATACCATTTATCAGATGATGGACAGTGGGTTGTTTCCACTTTTTGGCTATTATAAATAATGCTGCTATGAACATTTGTGTGTAATATCCTGTCCTTTTTAAAGAGAATGTATTAATCTAATCTATTTGTGTAATTGAAATTTTAAAAACATACAGCATTTTTTAGTAAATGTCAAGTGTATGTATATATAATATATACACACATTTTTTATATAGATAGATAGATAGATATATTCTTCTCCTGAGACCTGCATTAGTTGGGCATCTTTGTTTTGACCAGACCTTTAAGTGTACATTTAAATGAGTTGTAATTACAAGTCCTCTAAGCCAAATGTATAGAGTAGTGACATTTTCCCAGTCTTGGATTGATGGAAGGGTGTTGGCTAAGAGATGCCAGTACCAGGAAGCAGGAGAAATCCAGCACATACTGCAGGTTCAGGGTCAGTTAGTACCATTTGGAAAACAAGCAAGGTCCACAGGTCCAAGAAGGGTGACCAGGTTTAGATGCCCTGAAAGGAGTGCAGGAAGGAAGGAGCAGGCACCAAGCGTCTGGATCACCGCAGGTCGGGAAGAGCAAGCTGGTTAACAGACATAACGCTGAGAAACCTGAATGTGACATGTGGCCTTTGAGCCCAGGCCCAGTGGCGTCGGGTGTGTAGGCTGTGTATGCGTGGGCAAGGGCTCAGGCTTGTGGGTGTGCGATTGGGGGTGGGAGGGTCCTGATGACAGCAGGTGCTGAGAAACTGAGTCCTCCCACAGTACTTGTACACAGTCTCGACAATAGTCATTTCCTTTGGTTTTCAGCATGGCTTGGCAAGTAAGTAGCCAAATGACAGGGCCGCAGTTAGTCGCGGTGTCTCCTCCAGGCCTTATCTAAAGTGGAGATATCAATTGTATCACAAAAGTGAACTTCTTCTCAGCCACAGGCTGAGCTTTCCCGTGGGCAAGAGTCTGCTGGCCAGGCTCACTCGTCCCCTAGCGCGTCCCCAGGGAGGTGTCTCTGTGCCCAGCGGGCCTGCTGGGGACATGGGTTCTCACACACAACTGCTCATGCACCCCTGAAAAATTAAACCATCACTTGACTTTTCTAAGCCCATCAAATAGGAGTTTTGCTCAAAATAATCTCTCCGGTCCTCACCCTCCTAATTCAGTCTCTCTGACCGACTCTAGGATAGATTTTACAACTCTCATCTCTGCCTGCGTCTCCAGCACAGCACCCCTGCCCCCCAGGCAGCTAGTTCAGTCCCAGGCCAGGACCTGTTAATGTAGATGACAACTGGATAACCAGGTTCATCTCACTGATGGCAAGCAGTCAAAACACAAACAATGCTCATGATCTTAGTATGTAAAAAACATTGAAGAGTTAAAATATATTGGGAAAAGGGTGTGGATTTGTGATGGAAAATGTTCTCAGGGGAAGCTTTTAGAACTATAAATTATTACATTTTATTTTGTATTTATTAGGTTTACAGTGTTTCGCAATCTCCAAAGCATAGGTTTACCTGGATAAATGAGGGCGTTGCTCTAGTAACCTATTTCCTTTGGATAGACTATTCAACCCTTTAACAAATTTCATATTTATTATTAAACTTAGAATAAAGTTGGAAGGAACCTCATATTAGCTATTTTCAAAAGTTGAATAGTCTCAACTTGCCAAAGGGGATGAAAATGCTACCTAATTATAGCTAGTGTGGTTATTACGTGCCAAGCACTTTAGAAGGATCATTTCAAATAAATGAACCTTCTCGCAACACTATGAGATAGTTATGGTTATTATTCCCATTTTACTGATAAGGAAACCAAATCTGACGGTAAAGAGCTTGCCCAAGTCACACCGCCGGCAAGCAGTGGCCCAGGGACTCGGTCCAGGTTTTACACGAGCAGGGGCCTCGCCCTACTGTTCATCCCTGGATCCCAGGGCCTGGCCAAGAGTAAGCCCTCAAATATTTATCCAGTGAGTTGAATTTGTTCGTGTATGAATATTTTCATGATAGTCTTAGGTAAAAATTGTTTTCTGTTCCTATGCCCACTGTACTCTTGAGACATTCTTGAGATATGATTTGAGTAACTGCAAGTATTTTCATTCACATATACAGTATATTATTTTTAGGAACATGAGAGAATTTCAAGAATCCATGAAGAGTTTAAGAAAAAAAGGAATGTGAGTAAAACCATTTTCTTCTTTAAAGTGTATTCTTATCCAGGTACAGTGGTGACAACTGACAGATTTTAGATTCTTGCAGCTAAAGTAGTTGTTTTTTTGTATTTCTTAAGATGCTACTTGTTAGGGACCATGGGTGGCTGCTGGGTGCCTTTTTTTTTTTTTAATTTACCTTTTGGCTGCGTTGGGTGTTCGTTGCTCTGCGCGCAGGCTTTCTCTAGTTGCAGCGAGTGGGGTCTACTCTTCCTTGCGGTGCACAGGCTTCTCATTGCGGTGGCTTTTTTTGTTGCAGAGTGTAGGTTTCAGTAGTTGCAGCGAGTGGGGTCTACTCTTCGTTGCGGTGTACGGGCTTCTCATTGCGGTGGCTTTTCTTGTTGCAGGGTGCAGGCTTCAGTAGTTGCAACACACGGGCTCAGTAGTTATGACACGTGGGCCCTAGAGCGCACAGGTTTCAGTAGTTGCGGCGTGTGGGCTCAGTAGTTGTGGTGCATGGGCTTAGTTGCTCCACAGCATGTGGGATCTTCCTGGACCAGGGCCGAACACGTGTCCTCTGCATTGGCAGGCGGATTCTTAAACACTGAGCCACCAGGGAAGCCCTTGGGTGCCTTTTCTTCTCGTCTCTGTCCTGAATACATTCTGCTGTGTCCTGATTTAGGAACCCAGGGAAATGAGCACCCATATAGAGCTCTTCACCCACATTTCATTCACAAAGATTAAGTTCTTTTACAGGTTTCTAATTCCATCCTTAACTTAATTGCACAAATTAGTAGAGGATGAAGAGAGCTTTTATTAATCCATTAATTACTTTTTTTTTTTTAATTTTTATTTATTTATTTTATTTTATTTTTGGCTGTGTTGTGTCTTCGTTTCTGTGCGAGGGCTTTCTCTAGTTGTGGCGAGCGGGGGCCACTCTTCATCGCAGTGCGTGGGCCTCTCACTGTCGCGGCCTCTCTTGTTGCGGAGCACAGGCTCCAGACGTGCAGGCTCAGTAGTTGTGGCTCACGGGCCTAGTTGCTCCGCGGCATGTGGGATCTTCCCAGACCAGGGTTCGAACCCGCGTCCCCTGCATTGGCAGGCAGATTCTCAACCACTGCGCCACCAGGGAAGCCCCATTAATTACTTTTTAATGTATTTTAATACTTAAGGGTGCCTCAGCTCTCTACTTCAACTCAATTTCGCTGTGAACCAAAAGCTTCTAAAAAATAAAATCCACTGAAAAAAAATGTAGAGAGCTTACCTGTTATTCTTGTTAGGCAGATTTTGAAATCTGCTGCCAGAAAATCTACTATGAAAGGTCATTTTCTGGGTGATAATGTGTGTTTCTGTGTTTTTCGCTGAGGAAGCCAGAGGCTGAGATAATAGCTATGTTTCTTTTCTAGGATCCTACATTTCTGGAAAAAAAAGAACGCTGTGATTATCTGAAGAATAAACTTTCTCACATAAAGCAAAGGATCCAAGAATATGATAAAGTAATGAATTGGGATGTACAGGGTTATTCTTAAAACTTATTTGAAACTACTTTTTTATATCAAGCTTCATATTTATTTACTGTCTTTTTTTATGCTCGTCTCTGTGATAGAGAAGCAAATGCCTCCTGAATCAGCTTGTAGTTGGTTTAGCTGGTATGTCAAGTTAAAACAGTATGTGATTGCATTTCAGACATTTCAAAACAAATTCAGATTTACTAAGGGCCTTTACTAAAAGTGAAAGAAATTCTGGATTCATCTGCGTACAATTTATATTTATCTTGTTAAAATTGATTTAAGCATTGTGTCCTTGTGGTGTGATGATCAAGTGGAGTATCAATTCTGGAGCTGCTTTTTCCTTTTTTACTTAGGCCAGTTCCTGGGATTCTTTTAGGACAAATTTCTCTTCCTAGCCAAAGATGTCACTTCTGCCCTTGAAAGGGGTTTGAATTCAACATTTTGAAGCCTTATGATCTTGGGCAAGTTGCTTAATCTGCCTGTGCCTATTTCCTCATCTGTAAAATGGGGCTAATCATAGGACCTACCTCCTAGGGTTGTTAATGAGGATTAAAAGAGTTAATATTCGTAAAGCACTTAGAACAGAGCCTGGCACATTTGTAAGCACTGCATTAGGGTTTGTGAACTATATAGACGTGTTTGTGGAATGAATAAACTACATAGAATAAGTCTCAAGGAAAGGACCTTAACGAGCAGGTCCAGCCAGCTAACCCAAGGCCACGGCCTCATGACTTTCTTTTTTTTGTGCTGTAAATAAATCTTACGCACGTCGCCTTAAGCACATGCTTCCCTGTGGCCCTGTGCCTACTGGGGTCCAGGGCAGCCTTCTTATCTTTAATCAGCATCACTGTGCACATCTCTCAACGTCCCCACAGCCCAGCCCTTCCTGTAAACCTCGAAAACAAGGATTGTGTGAATATTGTTGCCGTTTCTATCCTGTTTAGATGTCCATCCTAAGGCCCCATGATGTTGTATCTGCTTAGAATCTCCCTTTGATTTATTGGAATGCTTCATTGTCCCAAGAATTATCTTGGCTTTGAGGCTTTATTCATGAGAAATGTTTTATTTTTATTAACGTGAACAAGAGACTGCTTTAAAAATGTTTTAAAAAATCATTGTTATTGGTTCCTCTTCAGCAGCATCTATCTTGTAGATAATTTCCCAGGTGTAGAAATACAATTTCTGCTTCATATTGTTGCCATTCAAACAATTAATACTGGAGGAATTTTCTAAGTGATGAAACCAAAGAAAAGAATTTGGAAAAGCAAAGGCTTACGAAGTATTGATTACTGAATAAACTTCCTAGTTCTTCTTTGTCAATGATATCTTATTTAGTGTATATTGTTACTATTTTCAATCCATGGTTCTCAGACTATGTTTAGGGTGCTAAGAGTCTTAAGAGGTGAAACCGAGGAAAGTGTGAGGCTAGGCTCCCTCTGGACCGCCCCCCAAACTAGAACAGCTGCACTTTCCGTTTTACATATTGGGACCCCATGTTAACATTTCGCTTAAGAAGAGTACCCATGCTTTAAAAAAAAAAGAAAGATGAAATAATACCATTTTGGTGAACTGTAAAGAGATTAATATTGAAATGAAGTGTTAAGGAAATTTGACTTTGTGAAACTTTATTTTACTACAGTTGTAAATGTTAATCTTTGAAAACCAGTGTTGTAATGCTGATTTTTACAGTTTTTATGTGAATACCTAGGCATATTAAAATTTCAGTCACCCGTTGTTTTGTGTGTATCCTTTATTGTTTACTTTTCTAGCGTTCCTGAGTTGACTGGGCATATTCTCCATTATCAGAAAATAAACTGGAAAGTCATTGAAAGCTTGCGGATCATGGTGCTCAGGTGACTATTTCCTCCTCCCCCGTTATTTGCAAGAATTCAAAGTCAAGGCCACTGTTGGTTTCCTCGGGCTGCCTGCCATAACCAAGTACCACAAGCTTAAAACAACAGAAATGTATTGTCTCACAGTTCTGCAGGCTCGAAGTCTGAAATCAAGGTGTCAGCAGGGCCAACCTCCCTTGAAGCCTATAGGGGAATCCTTCCCAGCTTCTGGTGGTTTGGGCTGGCAGTCTTTGAAATTCCTTGACTTGTGTACATATCGCCCCAATCCTCCATCTTCACGTGGCCTTCTCCCTGTGCCTCTGTCTTAACAAGGCTATGTTCTTATAAGGACACCAGTCGTATTGGATCAGGGACCCACCCTCTCTAGTATGACCTCACCTTAACTAATTACACCTGCAAAGACCCTATGTCCAAATAATGTCACATTCTGAGGTCCCAGAGGTTAGGACTTCAACCCATCTTCTTTGGAGAGGACACAGTTCAACCCATAACAGCCACCTTTAGCAAGTTGTGAGATTCAGAAAAAGATAGTTCCCTGTACATTTTTTTTCTCACCTGACTTTTAACAGGTATTCTATTTTGAAACTTAATATGAGAAGATATCAGCATATCTAAAACTTGAAAAGAGAAAAGTATATATCCTTCACTCATTCATTTGTCAGTTATGTGCCAAATGCTTTCATTGGCCAGATGTTCTAGCACTGAAGATACAGTAGTCAGTAAAACAGGTAGAGACCCTGAGGTTACTGTCTAACAGGAGATCTGAATGAGAAGATAAAGGGTTGGTGATGAAGTATGCATTTTTCTTATGTGCTTTTCTATAAATGGTTTGTGTAGAGACCCTGATACTGAGATGCACCAATGTTCAAAAGATAGACAATATAGGAAAAATCTATAATTTTTTCTGACTCAATTTTTTTAAACTGTTAGAGAAAAATTTTTAAAAGAAAAAAACCGAATAGATACAAAAGCATAGAAAATGGAAGTCCCGCCACCCTGGTGATATATACTGTTCGGAGCATATCCTTCCAGTCTTTTTATTTTTTTTATTTTTATTTTATTTTATGTATTTGTTTATTTTTGACTGCATTGGGTCTTCGTTGCAGCACACGGGCTTTCTCTAGTTGCGGCGAGCGGGGGCTACTCTTTGTTGCGGTGCGTGGGCTTCTCATTGCAGTGGCTTCTCTTGTCGTGGAGCACGGGCTCTAGGCACGCGGGCTTCAGTAGTTGTGGCACGTGGACTCAGTAGTTGTGGCTCACGGGCTTAGTTGCTCAGCGGCATGTAGGATCTTCCCGGACCAGGGCTCGAACCCGTGTCCCCTGCATTGACAGGCGGATTCTTAACCACTGCGCCACCAGGGAAGTCCCTTCCAGTCTTTTTATAATACATGTAATCATTTTTTTTTTTTTTTTTTTTTTTTATTATTTATTTATTTATTTATTTTTGGCTGTGTTGGGTCTTCGGTTCGTGCGAGGGCTTTCTCCAGTTGCGGCAAGCGGGGGCCACTCTTCATCGCGGTGCGGGGACCGCTCTTCATCGCGGTGCGCGGGCCTTTCACTATCGCGGCCCCTCCCGTTGCGGGGCACAGGCTCCAGACGCGCAGGCTCAGCAGTTGTGGCTCACGGGCCCAGCCACTCCGTGGCATGTGGGATCCTCCCAGACCAGGGCTCGAACCCGTGTCCCCTGCACTAGCAGGCAGATTCTCAACCACTGCGCCACCAGGGAAGCCCCATGTAATCATTTTTGAATGGTCTACTTTAATACCATAAGTGTTTTCAAAGAAGAGTATCTGGGAGGTTGCACCAGCATGTGGTAGAGCAGCTCTCCTACATTAGACAAGCCAGGCTTAGAAGGAAGGTAGGAGGAGTCCAGCAGAAGGGCAAGGTGGACTTCAAGCTCACCACAACAAAGACTCCATTATTTCCTGTGTGATCTTGAACCTAAGCATCAGCCTCCTTATCTGTGACGGGATAATATTACTACCTGATGAAACTGTTATCAAAATTAAATAGAATAATGTTTGTAAAATATCAGGAAGATGCTTGCTCAATTAGTGGTGGCTAGATATTCAGTTCAAACTGTGCTTTTCACTAAGTTAGATAATGAATTGGCTGTTTTAAAGGTAGAATATCAAAATGACTTTAATAATAACAATAATAAAGGGCTGTTTTTGAAAGTGTATAGGTAATGCATTTATTGTAGAAAAATTTAGAAAATGAACTCTTCCAAGCTCACGCAAATAAAATTGCCCATAATTCTGCCCCTTGGAGATAGTCACTGTTAACATTTGAGATCATATCCTTCCATTCTCATCTTACACAGGTATGTATTTGTATAAGCATATTATATACAGAAAGTTTTGGTATTTACAAAATGAGTTTATTATATAGTACGTTGTGTTTTAATTAATAAAACTAGACCATGTAATTTTTCTGAATTTAGAGTTTTTATGTTTTCTATTTATTTCCTTTTAATGTAGTTATATTATCATTGTTTTAGTTACTGATGTTCATATTGTATGTCAGAAAAAGCAAGGAATGGGAGTTAGGTCTAGATTCAAGCTGTGTGGCCTCAGGCAAGTCACTTAACTCCTTTGAGCAATGGGATTAGGTGAGATAAAAGTACGTAAGGTGGGAACTTCCCTGGCCCTCCAGTGGTTAAAACTCCGAGCTTCCAGTGCTTCAGTCCCTGGTGGGGGAACTAAGATCCCACAGGCTTGTGGCACGGCAAAACAAAAAAAAAAAAAAAAAAAAAAAAAATTACCTGAAATAATTTCGTAAACCATAAATCTCTGAAAAATCCTTGCATTTATTTTTATATTTTTGTTCTGATAATGTTATCAATAAGAAATTTTCTTTAGTTCATTATTAATAACTTGAGCTGTTAATAAGCATATTTACTATATAATCAGGGCTTCTTCGGAGGTCTGTATATTCTGGTACAACCAGAATGGCCTTGACACATACAAAGAATATTTCCATTTCAGCTGATTGACTTGGAAGCCACAGCGTGTGCCAGTGTGAAAGAAGGAAAGAGCAGGCCACTTGGGAACAGGGGAGGAATTTTCCAATTAATAGAGCACAGATTTGGCACCTTCCTTTCTTCTTTATAAAGTAGAAAAAAGGCCCCAAGATATAAGAACTTAATCACGCACCCCACCTCCAGGTATGTATTTAATGGCAATTCTGTTTGCCTCGTAATTTGTTTAATGGATAACCCTACCACTTAATTGCTTTGGAGAAACTAAAGTTATTGCAAGATATTAGACCCCAAATAGGCGTTTATCAAGACCGTTTGAATTGTAAGCAGTGTACAAGGTTGCTCTTTTTACACAAAACACCATTTTGTGCTACCAATTAAAACAATAAATATTTGTAATCATTATTTATGGGGGAATTTTAGTAGGAGGATTTAGCAGTCAGTGTTCTCAGTCATAAGCCACAGAAGCCAAAGCTGGTTGACTTAAGAAGAGGGATTTATTACTATCTACTGTCTAGCTTACAGAATTGCTGGGAGACCTGGAAAACTGAGTTGGAGGCTATGCAGCAGGAAAAATGCCCAAAATCACACCTAAAATCCAATCTGGTGAAAACAGCTCTCCTGCTCCTGCTGCCCTCTGTGTGCCAAATGAACTACCAACCCTGCCATCCTTGGAAGCGTGACTCAGATTCGATGATTCAGAGTGAGAGATGGATTGGTGGAAGCTAGGTCCCTTGCCATGCTCTAATTGCAAAGGAGACTGGGATGGGAAGGGCCTTTTGAGCTTCAGCAGGCAGACCTGGCTTCCTACTGAGATTCGTCACTTGGGGAATTCCCCAAAGTATGAAGGGATTTGGATGCTGACAGCCAAAGAGAAAACAAATATCACCTACAGATTAGTAGTTGTCCTAATTGTGAGTGTAGTCAGGGATTTATCTTACTCATTTACGAACAGGCCAGATACACTCATGACAGCCAGTGCCAGAACACCTTTAACCTTAATGCTTCCAGAGCTGAGAGGAAAGACAGGAAGGGTCCCCACTAAGGTCCTAAGATGTAGGAATGTGTCCCTGGCCTCCAGGTTTGAGATTCAGAAAAACATTATCACCCAGAAAGCATGGCAGTACAGTAATTTCCTGGCCTTTCCAGATTAGGTCAAATCTTCCTACTATATGCTCTTCTACACTTGTACCTCTTATTGAAATGAGTACAAGTGTTTACCAAAAGGCGTGTACAAGAATGTTCATAGCAGCTTTACTCATAATAGCCCCGACCTAGCAATAACTCAGACGCCCATCAACAGTAGAGTAGTAGAAATGAGAAATTGTGGTATAGTCATAGAATACTACAGAGCAGTTTTAAAGAAGAGTGAATTGCTGTTACATGCGAAACACAACACAACGTTGAACAAAAGCCAGACCAGAGCACATACTGCACAATTCTGTTTATACAAAACCCCAAATCAGGCAAGATTAAACAATGGTGATCTAAGAATAGGGATTAACTTTGGAAAGCCAGTTATTAACTGGGAAGGGGTATGAGGGAGCCTTCTAGGGTATGAAAATGTTCCATACTTTGCTCTGGATGGTAGTTACATGGCTATATAAATATTTAAATATTTATTTCACTGCGCTGTTGGGTTCATTTTATACACTTAACATATGTCTGTTCTATATCAATAAAAAAGCTACTGTGTTATAAAAATCTAATCTCTGGTGATAGAATTCAGAATAGAGGTTACCTCTGAGAGATGGTTATTGGCTGGGATGGGGCATGTGGGAGCCTTTGGGGTGCTATACCTTGATCTGGTTGGTTACCTGGGTATATAGATAGGTAAAAGTTCATCAAGCTGAAGACTTAAAATTAGTGCCTTTTACTGCATATATGTAATACCTCAATTTTTAACAATCATATGTATGTTTGAAGAAAAGTATGTTCCCAATTTAAAACAATGTGAATTTGGGAACACAGTCCTTTCATAAATTGAGGACTGCCTAGTGTTCAGGTGGTCTTTGGAGAACATCTGCGAAGTTATAGCTGGGGCAGCACAACAGTCTTACAACTGCTGATTCAGTTAGTTATATTTGAAACCCAAAGTTGTACGTGTTTGTGACTGGGAACCGACCCCCATATCAGAGAGGGCAGATTATAATCATTTTCTTCCTCTTTTCCTCCATGAACTGTCCAAAAACAGATGGTCTACACATGAATGACCCTGAAGATTATTCATACCTGTTTAAATGCTTTTATTCTCACACTGTTGAATTCGTGGCTATTGATTCTTTTTGTGCATAGGGCAGGAGGCTGATGGGTATATGACAGGTGAGGAAAATACTGTTTGTTAGTAACGTGTGAAACACAGCAGCCCTTCCCTATTTAAATCTTGTTTGTGATCAGGAAGGCTGCCAATGTTGTTAATATTCAAGGGTACTCTGGGGATTGTTTTTGCCAAAGGGCAAACTCAAGTTAAACCGTGGGACAAAGTTATGCTCAACTACCATCCAAGTATTTGGAGGTGCCTGCCATGTGATTCAGCTGCCCAGACGCAACAGGGTGGTGGAAACGGTCTGTTGCTCTTCATATAATTAGTGGTGATATCCAGGATTTTCTTAGAAACCCTCAGGATTAAGCGTTTGAAATCAGAGACTATAGAGAGATTACATACTGCAAGAATGTTATTGTAGGTATCTGATGTCACCATGCCATGTGTCAGTGAGTAATTCTTCATGAGTCACTTTCGGAGTTTCACTGTTTCCCTACAGGCTGCTCCTTGATTTTCCCCTATTCTCATGATGAGAAATTGGTACCGAACAATAGGACTGTAGAAATTCTTCTTTATCTTTGTGACATTCAGATCCTCAGCAGCTCACACTGAGGCTGGAATAGCCACCTACCTGCTCTTCCCAGCTCCGTTTTGTGATGTTAGTTGAACAGGAATTGAGCTTCTCAAGTACACAAAGCAGATGCTTTGCTTATAGTGCTTCTCATGAGACTTAACCATGGTTTTTGCTTTCATAGAAGTCACTGGTGTACCATATGCCCATGAACTATGTTAGAAGCTGTAGAGTGGTTAAGAGTATTGGCTCTGGGACCAGACTGCCTGGGTCCAAATCCTGGCAATGCCACTTATTAGCTGTGTAACCTTGGGCAAGTTACTTCATCTCTCAGAGAGTAGGGACCATGACTCCATCATTTTTGTGCCTCTGCTTAGGCCCTTGAAGTGGTTGGTCTGATTTTCAGAATCACCTGGGATGCTGTTATTAGTTTAGGTTCCTAGTTCCCTCCCTGGGATTTTCTGACCTGTTTGGAGTGGGGTCCAGGACTTGTATTTGTTATGTATTTGTGTTTATTATGTATTATGAGAGAGACCCAGGGAAGAGACCCAGGGAAGAAAAACTCCCACCTTTTTCTCCTCCTCCTTCCATGTCCTGCTGGTACCTCCCAATAACCCAACCAGAAGGCAGAGACAAGGAGTCTGATGATGTGGTCTACCCAGGTCAGCTCCTGGGGTCAGTATGGAGAAGGGTGGAAAGTGGGTCTGGAGGAAGACATCCAGCATCCGTGTTACCTCACCAAATCCCAACCATCGTCAACTCCATGATATGCGTGCTATCGTTATACTATTTTACAACTGAGGTCACTGGGGCCCAGAGGCAGACACTCA
Organism: Balaenoptera musculus; assembly: GCF_009873245.2. NCBI lineage: Eukaryota > Metazoa > Chordata > Mammalia > Artiodactyla > Balaenopteridae > Balaenoptera > Balaenoptera musculus. The sequence goes on from NC_045787.1 coordinate 54,365,001, forward strand.
AGTTTCCCACACAAGCAATGCTCAGTTCTACCTATGAGGCATTAATCTTAACAGGATTTGTATTGAAGCTCATATGGCCTAGATACCTCTCATTGAATACCCAGCTTATTTAACGCCTCACCTTTCTCATCCTCCTTTGTTCTTCTGCAGCATTTGTGGTCAGAGCTGCAGAGGCCACAATTCATTACTATCCTGGTTCCATTTACATATAGACTGTTGGAATCAGGGAGTTCAAGGAGGTGTCATCCAACTCATTTCTTTCTTTATTTAATATTTATTTATTTATCTGGCTGCACAGGGGCTTAGTTGCGGCATGCAGGATCTAGTTCCCTGACCAGGGATCGAACCCGGGCCCCCTGCATTGGGAACACGGGGTCTTAACCACTGGACCACCAGGGAAGTCCCCAACTCTCTTATTTTATACAATAATTTGGCAGCCCAAGATCCAGTTCATGTATTCATTTTCCATTCCCTGACTAGACTGTAAGCCGCAGGAGGGCAGAAGTCAAGTCTTTTATATCATCTCTATCTTCCACCCTCTTATCAGAGTGTAACGAACGCATTGCTGATACTCAACAAATTCATTTTGATTGGTTTGGTTGGCTAATATTTTTAGTTAAATAGCAGATGAGCTATTTTAGCCTGAAGGTGAGAGAGAAACAAACATCCTCATTCACAGCTGTTGAGAGTAGAAATTGTTAAACCATCCAAATGTCCATTGCCAAAATGTCAAATATAATGCAATCCTTTAAAAAAAGCTGTACCTTCTGACTTGGCAATCTCACTTCTAGGAGTTCAACCCAAAGATAAATTCATAGATACATGCAGATTTATGGACACATATGTTCATCTCGGTATCATCTCATGAGTATAACTACACATACGAACACACATAGATCGTGAGAGACTGATACAGGCAATGATCAAACCGTATATAAAAAGAGAATTCTGGCCCACAACCTGGCAGCAAGGAGTCCAGGAACATAAACCACAACCTCTGTATCAATCAGCACCAAACAGCAAGGACTTGATCAATAATTGCCAGCTTCCCTAATTTTTGCCCTCCTTCCCCCCTTCCAATTTAGGATCAACCAGAAAAAGCCAAATATGCTCTCCTAACCAAGTACATGATGCCTGTTTCTCATTAGCCCACCTCTAGCTTCCCTTGGCAACAATGTCCAATCAGGACATGCCTGAAGCCTTTCTTTTCTTTCAACTTTCTTTTTCTTTCTTCCTTTCTTTCTCTTAAACGTTTTTTTTTAATTAATTAATTTATTTTTTGGCTGCATTGGGTCTTCACTGCTTTGCGCAGGCTTTCTCTAGTTGCGGCGAGCGGGGGCTATTCGTTGCCGTGTGTGGGCTTCTCATTGCGGTGGCTTCTCTTGTTGCAGAGCATGGGCTCTAGGCACGTGGGCTCTAGAGCACAAGCTCAGTAGTTGTGGCGCACGGGCTTAGTTGCTCCGCGGCATGTGGGATCTTCCCGGACCAGGGATCGCACGCACGTCCCCTACATTGGCAGGCGGATTCTTAACCACTGCGCTACCAGGGAAGTCCCCTTTCTTTCTCTCTTTCTCTCTTCTCTCTCTCTCCTTTATTTTTCCCTGCATCGGGTCTTAGTTGCAGCAGGCGGGATCTTTTGCTGCAGCGTTTGGGATCTTTCATTGTGGTGTGCGGGCTTCTCTCTAGTTGTGGTGTGCGGGCTCCAGGGCATGCATGCTCAGTAGTCGCAGCGCACGGGCACTCTAGTGGTGGCCTGTGGGCTCTATAGCGCATGGGCTTAGTTGCCCCACGGCATGTGGGATCTTAGTTCCCCGACCGGGGATCGAACCCGCATCCCCTGTATTGGAAGGTGGATTCTTAGCCACCACCAGGGAAGTCCCTCAACTTGTTTCAATAAAGCCTGTCAACTCCTCTGCCTGCCTGCCTGCCTTTGAGTCTCTGCCATATGCATGTGATGGTGGCTGACTTCCTAGCTATAGCAAGCTCTGAATAAATAGCCTGCTCGTTCTCATTTGGGTGGTCTTCCTTTATTTCCACAACTGGAAACAACCCAAAGCACCTGACAATAGAAAATGGTGTATCTATATGGCAGAATATTATACAGTGAGTGAAAATCAAGTTTTTTGAAGAAAAGTCAATGGTAAATGCTCCTGAAGTAATTTTGGGTGAAAAAAAGGAAACATAGTTATAGTATGATCTATATACAGTTATACTTTGCTTATATATATATATTTTTTTTCCACTTCCCACCAGGGAAGCCCCCATGGTTCTTTTCTTATTGTGGTAAAATATACATAAAATTTACCATTTTAACCTTTTTTTTTTTTTTTTTTTAATATAGGAAGTGGATTTATTTAGAGAGAAACACATTCCACAGACAGAGTATAGGCCACCTCAGAAGACAAGAGGCCCCGGAATATGGGGTGGTTAGTTTTTATGGGCTGGGTAATTTCATAGGCTAATGAGTGGGAGAATTATTCCAACTATTTTGGGGAAGGGGGGGGGAAGATATCCAGGAACTGGGCCACTGCCCACTTTTTGACCTTTTATGGTCAGCCTCAGAACAGTCATGGCACCTGTGGGTGTGTCATTTAGATGCTGATGTATTACAATGAGCGTATAATGAGGCTCAAGGTCTAGTGTAAGTCGAATCTTCCGCCGTCTCAGACCTAGTTGGTTCTAACCAGTTTTTGTCATGTCCTATGGCTATGTCATTCTTTTAAAGGTTGTGCCCTGCCCCCTTCCCTCCTGTTTCATTTCCCCCTCAGAGATTTTACTCCTAGATTCTTATTTTAAAATGCACAATTCTTAAGTGTGCAATTCAGTGGCATTAAGTGCAGTCATAATGTTGTGCAACTGCCACAACTACCCATTTACAGAATTTTTTCATCATCCAGAACAGAAACTCTGCCCATTAAACTATAACTCCTCATTCCTGCCTCCCCACAGTCCCTGGTAGCCTCTATTCTACTCTCTGTGTCCAATATATGAATTTGCCTATTCTAGATACCTAATATAAGTGGAATCATACAATATTTGTCCTCTTGTGTCTGGTTTATTTCACTTAACATAATGTTTCAAGATTTACCCATGTTGTAACATGTGTCAGAACGTCATTCCTTTTTTTTGGCTGAATAATAGTCCACTGTGTGTATGTATTACATTGTTCTTATCTATTCATCTGTTGATGGACATGGGTTGTTTCCATCTTCTGGCTATTGTGAATAATGCTGCTATGAATATTGATGTTTATTTGAATCCCCACTTTCAGTTGTTTGGGATATATACCTAGGATGGAAATTGCTGGATCATGTGGTAATTCTATACTTCTTGAGGAACCACTATACTAGTTTCAACAGCAACTGCACCATTTTACATTCCTACCAGCAATGCCTGAGGGTTCCAATTTCTCCACTTTCTCACCAACTCTTGTTATTTTCTCTCTTTTTTTAGAATGGCCATCTGAATGGGTGTGAAGTGATATCTCATTATGGTTTTCATTTGTTTTCCTAATGATTAGTGATGTTGATCATCTTTTGATGTGTGTATCTTCTGTACAGAAATATCTGTTCAAGTCCTTTGACCATTTTTTAGTTGGGTGTTTTTTGTTGTTGTTGAGTTGTAAGAGTTCTTTATATACTCTGGATTTGATTTAGTTTTGAATTGGACTAAATACATCAGTTCATCAGAAGACTTATAAACATAGACTCCAGAAAATATTCTCAACTAGATTATCTTTATTTTTTATTTTTTAATTTAATTTAATTTAATTTTTTTTAATTAATTAATTTACTTTTTGGCTGCATTGGGTCTTCATTGCTGCGCGCAGGTTTTCTCTAGTTGCAGTGAGCAGGGGCTACTCCTTGTTGTGGTGCACAGGCTTCTCTCATTCTGGTGGCTTCTCTTGTTGCAGAGCATGGGCTCTAGGCGAGCGGGCTTCAGTAGCTGTGGCACACGGGCTCAGCAGCTGTGGCTCGCAGGCTGTAGAGCACAGGCTCAGTAGTTGTGGCGCGCGGGCTTAGTTGCTCCGCGGCATGTGGGATCTTCCTGGACCAGGGATCAAACCCGTGTCCCCTGCATTGGCAGGCGGATTCTTAACCACTGTGCCACCAGGGAAGCCTAGCTTACCTTTAGAAGCAAAAATATATAAAATAATATAATCAGATGGGGCTTAATGGTGGTGGCGGGTACTTAACAACACAGAAATTGGTCAAACGTTACTTCTGGACTGTTGGCTGGGCTGGACAGATTACTTAAGGACAATAGGTCACCAAAAAGTGAATGTCAAGCAACAAAAGCCAAGACTCCTTTCATTCCTGTGTTTGCTGTGTCCCTTGGTACCCGAGCCTGCTGTAGCCTTCTACTCCAGCCTGGGTGTCCATAAACTGATGGGAGATGGAGGGGACACATTTCTGAGGTGGTTTTGGCTTGTAGTGGGGGAAGGAGTGCTCCAGTGAATCATTCGGGATCTTCTATGTCAAAAGGTTCTGAAGAAAATGGAGTGTACACTTGGTGAACATAGTATGAGACATAGGAATGAAATGAGGAGTGCATTAAGGGGAAGCAGTTTCAGAGACATTGAGAGAATGGGCATTTAGGTAGAAATATTGAATGAGAGAATATGAAAGTAGTTATTCAGAAGTAAGTGTTTGGGACCAAGATTTTAAAGTCACAACAAACAACCTAATTATGCTTTTCACCCCCATAAGTGGTTTCAGAAACACTATTCTATGGGAATTAAAGTTATTTTAAGAGGCAGCCAACAAGAGTTATTTTAAGAGGCAATTTAAATATTTACTTTCATGCTATAACCTTTGCCTTGTCTGTAGTTGAGTTTAAGCCTTTAGACTGAAGACAAAAGGATAAAAGGATTTAAGTTTTGAGATAATTACATGAATATTATAAATAATTGAAGCACCATGCCAACAAAAATTGACCTTTTCAAATTAGCAACACAAAATTGGTTATATCTAATTTACAGAAAACTATTTTTATCTTGTTATTTCATTATAATTATTCAACATATATTCCAAACAAGAGGAAGGAAAACTATTTTAAAATTCTCAAACCAGTTAAAAAGCTCTTTAAATAATATGAATGAATAAATAAAATTTCTGGGTTTTATTAATCTATTTAAAAAATGGTTTAAAGAAGGACCTAAATCATATCATATATTTAAAAATCATATATTTGTGTGTATGTATAAAGTATACATTTAATTTAATTTAAACATACAATTTAATTGAGAAAAAAGTGGTGTGGGTTATTTTCTTGTTAAAAAGTGGGAGAGGACAGAGGGTAAATATTTTCATCTTAAATCTTTGCCTGGAGGAGGCTGAGAAGTGGAAAATGGGTTGTAAGTGTTTGTTTTTGTTTCCATTTAAAAAACCAAACTGTGTTATTTTGCCAGCTTTGAAAGTCTGCCTTTTCTTTGAGGGACTGGGGGCGTGGTGCAAATCGGAGGGTATGGCCCACCAGTTCAAAAGACCCGGAGGGGTGTTGCTTCCTTTTCTTCACAAGTTTAAAAGCTGTGGACGCCTAAGACCAGTCCCCAAGGGTGGGGAGAGGATGTGGCGTCACTCCTCTTGGTAACTTTGGCGGCAGGACCACATCCATTGGAAGTCCTAGATTAAGTTCATTAACATTTTTACTCTGAGAGCAGGGAAGGTGAAGAATCTGTGGCTCTGATTTGTGACTCTCAGTTTCTAAGGACATGACCTACCAACGGAGCCACCGTCCTCTATCTTCCCTCATGAAGTCTTTGTTTTATTTTCGACTGGCTTACAGTAGCTGACTTCACCTTCTCTCTTCCCTGCCCACTCTTGAGATGCCCCTTACCAGGAAATGACTCAGGCTTAATCCCAAAGGAATACTGAAAGAGGAGAGGGCATTGGTCTCAGAGAAGCTAATTGCGCCCTTAAATTAAAGAACTGGACTGGGGTCAGATCTATTGCTCTTCTTCTAGAAGCTTGCTCTAGACTTTATTTTTTTATTTTTATTTTTAAAAAAATATTTATTTATTTGTTTTGGCTGCTCCAGGTCTTAGTTGCGGCACACGGGATCTTTGTTGTGGCATGCATGTGGGAGCTGGTTCCCTGACCAGGGATCAAACCCGGGTCGCCTGCATTGGGAGCAAGGAGTCTTACCCACTGGACCACCAAGGAAGTCCCTGCTCTAGACTTTAGAATTGTCTTCCCAGTGAAAAGCTTTTAAAGTATGCAGGCCAGGTCAAAGGAGCCCCACCCACATGTGTGAAATATTCATTTTCCTCTCTGAAACCTGTGCACATTCTTACTCTCCCCAATATCCAATTCATTACCAGGTTTTACATGAGAAATATCTCTCAAAACCCTTGTCTTCCATTCATTTATTCAACAAATTTATTGACCATCTACTGTGTGTCAGGCTCTGCTAGCTACTGGGGATACAAGAGTAAAACAACTCTAGTGGAGAACCCAGTAGAGCTCACAGTCTGGTTGATTGCTCCCCAACTAAGCCAAACCAAACCAAAAAACTAGGCCAGCTCCCCATAGCAGTGGTCACTTTTCCCTCCTAACTCTTGGCACATACACTTCTCCCCATTTCACAGATGAAAACACTGAGGGCTGGGACCATTACGTAACATGCCCTAGGTCACACTTGGTAATCGGCTAGAATTCTCTCTCAAGAATCTTATTCGTTCATCATCCAAAAAGTATTGATCATTCACCATGTATCAGGCATGTCCTCAGGATATAGTGGTGAACAGAAGAGAATAGGTCCCTGATGTCATGCAGTTTATATTCTAGTGAAGGAGACAAATACTAAATAAGAAAACAGGAATTATGTCAGAGTAGCTGGATGGCTACTTAACTGGGTGGTCAGGGAAGGCAACTTTTTTTTTTTTTTTTGGCTGCATTGGGTCTTCGTTGCTGCACTCCGGCTTTCTCTAGTTGCAGTGAGTGGGGGCTACTCTTTGTTGCAGTGCGCAGGCTCTAGGCACGCGGGCTTCAGTAGTTGTGGCTTGTGGTCTCAGTAGTTGTGGCTTGCGGGCTCAGTAGTTGCGGCTCATGGGCTCAGTAGTTGTGGCTTGCGGACTCTAGAGCGCAGGCTCTGTAGTTGTGGAGCACGAGCTGAGTTGCCTCGTGACATGTGGAATCTTCCCGGACCAGGGCTTGAACCCGTGTACCCTGCATTGGCAGGTGGATTCTTAACCATTGCACCACCAGGGAAGCCTGGGAAGGCAACTTTTTAAGTCTCTGTAACCTCTACAGATATACTTTATGTTTTATACCTCTGTCCATTTTCCCAGAGTGGTAAAAAAGTAAAATCTTTAGGAGGGTCAGACTAGTTTTTAGAACAGGGAAGAGAGGAAGCTGGGTATATTTGTTTCCTAGGGCTCCTGTAGCAAAGTACCACAAAACTGGGTGGCTTAAAACAACAGAAATGTATGTCTCACGGTTCTGGAGGCTAGAAGTCTGAAATTAAGCTGTCAGCAGGGCCATGTTCCTTCTGAAATCTCAGGGGAGAATCTTTTCTTGCCTCGCTCCTAGCTTCTGGTGGCTTGCGGTGATCCTTGGCAGCCCTTAGCTTACAGCTGCAATCTCTGCCTCCGTTGTTACACAGTGTTTGCCCTGCGTCTGTCTCTGTGTTTCCTCTTCTTATAAGGACACCAGTCATGTTGGATTAAGGGCCCATCCTTCTTCAGTATGAGCTCATTTAAAAAAAAATTTTTTTTTTAAATTTTATTGAAGTATAGTTGATCTACAATGTTGTGTTAATTTCTGCTGTACAGCAAAATCACTTATACATATATATATATTCTTTTTCATTATGGTTTATCACAGGATATTGAATATAGTTCCCTGTGCTATACAGTAGGACCTTGTTGTTTATCCATTCTCTATATAATAGTTTGCATCTGCTAATCCCAAACTCCCGATCCATCCCTCCCCCATCCCCCTCCCCCTTGGCAACCACAAGTCTGTTCTCTATGTCTGTGAAGTCTGTTTCTGTTTCACAGAGATGTTCATTTGTGTCATATTTTAGATTCCACATATAAGTGATATCATATGATATTTGTTTTTCTCTATCTGACTTACTTCATTAGTATGATAATCTCTAGGTCCATCCATGTTGCTGTAAATGACATTGTTTCATTCTTTTTTATGGCTGAGTAATATTCCATTGTACATATGTGCCACATCTTCTTTGTCCATTCATCTGTCAATGGACATTTATGTTGTTTCCATATCTTGGCTATTGTAAATAGTGCTGCTATGAACACAAGGGTGCATGTATGTTTTTGATTATAGTTTTGCAGTAAGACCTCATTTTAACTTAACTAATTGTATCTTCAAGGACCCTATTGCCAAATAAGGTCACATTCTGAGATACTGGGGGTTAGTATTTCATAAGCTGCATGAAGCCTTTTTAAATTTTCATATGGTCAAACTTATCAGTTTTTGTGAGGGTTTAAGTCATCCTTAGAAAGGCCTTCCCCACTCTGAGACTAAAAATATTCTCCCATAGTTTCTTATAGATGCTTATCATTTCATTATTGGTGAGTAATTCTGTGATCCATCTGAAATTTATTTTAGTGTACAGTATTTCATCATATGTCTTAGTGGCAATGCCCCAGGTCCCCCACCCCCCACCCCAAAACAAACAAAAAGACAGATGACAAACTGGCAAAAAAAAAAATCTGTTACAGTGCAAAGGGCCAATTTCATTAATATATGAAAAGTCCCTGTAAATCGATAAAGATGAATAATCCAATAGAAAATGGCACAGGATGAAGACAGTTCACTGAAAGGAATACAAATGGCTCTTAAACACATGAAAAGTTGCTCATCTCATTCATTGCAAATTGAAATTATACCAAAATACCATTTTTTGGTCATCTATCATAGTGCCAAAGATTTGATAACCCACTGTTGACCAGAGTTTGGGAAACAGTCATGTACATATATTACCAGTAGGTGTGTAAATTGGTGCATCCTCTATAGAGGGCAATTTGGCAATATCTATGAAAATTTAAAATGAACACATCCTTTGGAATACTCTCACTTCTAGGAGAAAGATGCCCTCCTGGTACCAGGAAGGAGAGAACATTTTTATTACTGGAGCTGGGGAGTTGATGCCAAGATAAGTCTGCACAAACAAACCTTTCTGAAGTAATCCTTATCTTCCGTTATTTGCCCCCGTATATTTCCTAGCCACTTTCCCAAAATTTACCACCCTTAAAAACCCAACCCCCCTTTTCCTTTTTTTTTTTTTTTGATAAATTTATTTATTTATTTATTTATTTTTGGCTGCATTGGGTCTTCGTTGCTGCATGCGGGCTTTCTCTATTTGCGGCGAGTGGGGGCTACTCTTCTTTGCGGTGCGCAGGCTTCTCATTGCGGTGGCTTCTCTTGTTGTGGAGCATGGGCTCCAAGCGTGCGGGCTTCAGTAGTTGTGGCATGCAGGCTCAGTAGTTGTGGCTCGTACGCTCTAGAGCGCAGATTCAGTAGTCGTGGCACACAGGCTTAGTTGCTCCCCAGCATATGGGATATTCCTGGACCAGGGCTCAAACCCGTGTCCCCTGCATTGGCAGGCGGATTCTTAACCACTGCACCACCAGGAAGTACCCCCCCTCCTTTTCCTTTTTTTCCTAGTCATTTCTCCACATTTTTTGGCCATTTGTTAACATTGTATATAAGCCCCCAAGTCTAATCACTTCTTTGAGTTTTTCATTTCTTTTCCATGAAGCTCCAGATGCCACATAAAAATATTAACATCAAAAAAAATCTATATGCTTTTCTCCTATTAATCTGTCTTTTGTCAATGTAATTCACAGGACCTAGTAACAGAACCTAGGAGGGTAGAAGAAAAGTTTTTCTTCCCCTAGCTGGGTCATATGGTAATTCTATGTTTAAGTTTACCACGGTGGCTGCATCATTTTACATTCCCACCAACAGTGCACAACAGTTCCGTTTCTCCACATCTTTGCCAATCTTTATTTTCTATTTTTTTTATTGTAGCCAAGCTAAATGGGTGTGAGGAGGTATCTCACAGTAGATTTGATTTGCATTTCCCTAATGATTAGAGATATTGAGCATCTTTTTATGTGCTTATTGACCATTTATGTATCTTCTTTAGGGAAATGTCCACTCAAGTCCTTTGCCCGTTTTTAATTCAGTTGTTTGGTATTTTTGTTGTTGAGTTTTAGGAATTCTTTATGTATTCTAGGTATCAATCTTTTATTAGATATATGATTTCCAAATATTTTCTCCCATTCCTTGGGTTGCCTTTTCACTCTATTGATAGTGTCCTTTGATGCACACTGGTTTTCAATTTTTTTTTAATTAATAAATTAATTTTATTTTTGGCTGTGTTGAGTCTTCGTTGCTGCACGCGGGCTTTCTTTAGTTGCAGTGAGCTGGTGCTACTCTTTTTCGTTGTGCGCAGGCTTCTCATTGCGGTGGCTTCTCTTATTGTGGAGCACAGGCTCTAGGCGTGTGGTCTTCAGTGGGCTCAGTAGTTGTGGTTCACAGGCTCTAGAGCGCAGGCTCAGTAGTTGTGGCACATGGGCTTAGCTGCTTTGCAGCATGTGGGATCTTCCTGGACCAGAGCTCAAACCCGTGTCCCCTGCATTGGCAGGTGGATTTTCAACCACTGTGCCACCAGGGAAGCCCAGGTTCTCAATTTTGATGAAGTCCAACTTATCTATTTTTTCTTTTGTTGCCTATGTCTTTGGTGTCATATCTAAGAAATCATTGCCAAATCCAACATGGTAAAAACTTTTCTCTATATTTCTTCTAACTGTTTTATTGTTTTAGCTCTTATTTTGGGTCTTTGATCTGTTTGAGTCAGTTTTATTATGTGGTGTAAGGTAAGGGTTTGCCTTCATTTTCTTGCATATTATGGATATCTAGTTTTCCTAGCGCCACTTTTTTTTTTTTTTTTTTTTTTTTTTCCAGCACCACTTTTTGAAGAGACTGTTCTTTCCTCATTGAATGGTCTTGGCACTTTTGTCTAAAATAGCAATATATTTTAAACAAAACAACAAATATGTTGTCAATGTCATATCACAATGTGATAGCACAGTATAGAATATCATTAATATGTTTTTCCTCATAAACAAATTGAGATAGATTTACTGCTGGATACATAATATAAAATCACTTGGTATTTACTTGATAACAGAAGAATATGAGCTTGCCCACAGTATCTTATATTATGAAGCAATGCCTTATACATTTAAAAATAACCCATTGTTTCATTACACTTAACCTGGATTCCATGTTATAAGCTATATAAATAGCACAAATTCATGAGAAACACATAACCAATGAAGTACCAGTGCAAGGATATTTCTAGGGAATTATAAAAATATCTGATTTAGCAATAGAAGTATAAAAGACTTCTATTAGAATATCAACCCATACCCATCTTAAAGTCTAGTTCCTTGAAAATTGTGGTCCAAAAATCTTACTGATGCAAACGAGAATCACAAAAACCATACAATGAACAAAGTAAAACACTAAATTGACAATAATAAAGCTAAACTAACAATAATTGACATTTAAAGGAAAGACTAAGCCAACTTAATACCTAAAGACCAACCTGAGTCAACATTGACAGTACACACTTAACAAAGCCTTCTAGCTGGAAAACAGAGGAATTCCAGCTATCTGGGTGTTTGCATTGTGGGATCCTTGCAAAGTTGTTGACAACTCAACTTCTCAGTACAATGCTGAATCAATTCCTGTGTAAACTGGAGTTAAGGGTCAATACTCTGGTTTATGAATAGCAAAGATGAGTTACCTTTAATAACTTCTGTAGGTTATTAGTAGTCTTTAGAGTTATATAAAAATTTACCCTTTAGGGACTTCCCTGGTGGTCCAGTGGTTAATACTCCATGTTTCCACTGCAGGGGGCATGGGTTTGTTCCCTGGTCAGGGAAGATCCCACATGCCCCAGGGTGTGGCCAAAAAAAAAATTTACCCCTTAAAAAGAAAAAAAAGAACTCCTGCATTTTTTGTATGTAGGAACCAGGGAAAGGACTTTCAAGTTTTGGGTTAGTGGACGGCCCCTTAGGAGGTGCACTTGGAGAAAAAAAGCTAACCCTGAGAAGGGTGTGTGATACGGGGTGAGGTGAGGGAGTGGAGGACCAAAGAAGAGGGTTGACTCCAGAGACCCTTGGAGAAAGATAAAAGTGGCCTAGATTTCACAGTAAAAGCAGAGCTCTCTTGAGCTAAGCTGGAAAGAATGTGAAGGCTAGGTGCAGTTGAGAATTATGAAGTGCTCTGTGTTAGTAAGTACTGTGCTTTTTCGAATTCAGAGAAGCCTGAAAAGCATTTTTGGCCCTTTAGGAATTTTCCACAGAGCTGAGGATGAGGGGATATGTTTATGTTTAAATAGCAATTCAAGTGATACTCTACTTTTACATTTATATGACCTTTATTCTTAAGCCCTTTTACATAGTTTATTTTAGGATTGACAGCCCCCAACAGTGTTAGGAATTCTGGAGAGAGGGAGTTCTGGAGAGACTACAGTAGGCTGGAGTGGCCAGAAAGTGTTTGGATAAAGAAGTAAGTTTGGAGTTGAGCCCTGAGCTGGGTTTTCCAAAATAGGATGTGTTAAGAGGCTCTGAGAAGGTGAGATTGACTGAATTGGAGGTGAATCCCAAAGAATGCACAGACGCAGGTAGAAGAGGGTATGGCAAGTTCAACTTTGGGTTACTCAGAACTCAGAAACCTGGAGGGTTTGGGAGGTCAGGAAAGTGCCAGATTTTGGAAAGACCACACATTAGCAATCATCAGTCTCAAACCTCAGTCTCCTCCCATCCATTCTCCCCACAGTCCCAAGCAGTATTTGTGTTAACACAGTTTCATTTGTGTAACTTCCTTCAAAAGCTCCTTCTCCGGGCTTCCCTGGTGGCGCGGTGGTTGAGAATCTGCCTGCCAATGCAGGGGACACGGGTTCGAGCCCTGGTCTGGGAAGATCCCACATGCCGCGGAGCAACTAGGCCCGTGAGCCACAACTACTGAGCCTGCGCGTCTGGAGCCTGTGCTCCGCAACAAGAGAGGCCGCGATAGCGAGAGGCCCGCGCACCGCGATGAAGAGTGGCCCGCGCTTGCCGCAACTAGAGAAAGCCCTCGCACAGAAACGAAGACCCAACACAGCCAAAAATAAATAAATAAATTAATTAATTTAAAAAAAAAAAAAGAAACTGCCAAAGTGTTTAAAAAAAAAAAAAAAAGCTCCCTCTCCTTGCCTACACCATGAAATCGAAAATTCCAGCATATACAGCACACTCCATGGTCTGCTTTGCACATCATCCCAATGGTGTAAGAGTGGGGTGGTGTGAGAGGCTGTCCACTTCAGGGAGGCAGACTTTTGCATATGTTCTTACTTGTTTCTAGAATGCCCCTTTTATACCCTAGCTAAGTTTCTTTCAATATTCTAATGCATTCACCTCTTAGGTGCCAGGCATTCTGCTCAACCATGGAAATACAAAGATGTATACAACATCAAGATTATATGACTTACAGGCCAAATGGTATTAAACATAAAGGTAATTAAACATTTCATATTAAGTGGACTCTGTCACCTAATACATGAATCATCTTGAAGTTTTGTCTGAAAATAAATTTAAAAATTTCAGAAGCTTACGTGGATTTTTAATGATTGAAATGAATATTCCAACCCATAAGTAAGTTTGTACCTCCTATTGTTCAGGTAGGGCAGTTTTGAAGTCAACAGATTATTGCTCCCTTACCTGACGTAGTCAGGACCAGAAATTTGAATGTCAACTACAAAAAGTAGGTTGAAACTGAGGATCAAAGAGTGACACATAGATACCTTAAACAGTTCCATTTAATTTGAACTATACAATGTGCATTCATTTGCTATTAGTTTGATGTAGGATCAAGACTTTTCCTTTGCATATGGACTTTTTCCTCCTTTTCTCATTTTCAACTTTCTCATCATTTTCATAAACTATCTATGATTTTTAGTTTCAGTTTCCTTAAAGTTGAGTGAGAAAGTAAAGGTACTTGGGAAGCAATCTGAGTACAGAAGCCTTCTGAGTTTTTGTATTTTTTCGTTCCAGTCTTTTACAGTTGTCTCTACCATGTCTAACTTGACAACAAATGTTTTAACAACATCTTTATTGAGTCTTTTAACAATTAACTTGTTTTTCATAGGAACATCTTTCTTTTGGGGGTCTGTTATATTTCATCAGTTTATATAATATTTAATTTGTGTGTGTGTGTGTGTGTGTATATATATATAAAATAACAAGTACAAGTGGCAATATCACATTTGGGTAAAGCACAAAGGTTGCTACCACCAATTCCACTGTTGGGAGGAGAGTTAGGACAGTTCACTAGAAAATTGCCACCCAACTGTGAGATTCCAAGGTGCTGAAGGCATCACAAAGTACTTAAACTCAGCTGGTAAGTTATAGAAATAGCTGGTATGTTTTTTAAAATGGTCTCTGTTCTTTATCAAGTAAGTAATTATATGGTTTATAAGATATGAGTTATTTGAGGACTGAGACTGCATCAGTCAGAACTTCTTTGGTTGCAAGTGACAGAAACTGAACTCAAACCAGCTTATGCATAAAAGGGAATCTAGTGATTTAGAGAACTGAAGAGTCCAGGAGTTGACTTGGCCTCAGGGTTTCTTCTCAGCCCATCTCTCCTGTCTCCTCTGCTTCTCACAGCATATTAGTCTCATGTTCTCATACTTGCACTTCCTCTGGGTAACTGAGGAAGATGGCTCAGCTCCAGCACGCAGCATGGTTGTCTCTAGGGAACACACGAAGAGGTGCTCCTCCAGCAACCCTCTATCACATACATGTCTGAGAAGCCTCTGATAGGCCTTGATCTGGGTCGTGTGTCCATCGCTGGACCAGTCACCACATCTAACCAGCCAGCCTGGATCTCATCCCCACTTTTGTTGGGGGGCGGGCATTGTGACTGACAACCCCATCAGACCTCATGAAGTCAGGGAAGGGACAAGTCCTCAAAGGAAAAGCTGTGTGCTCTTAATAGAATCTAGACATGCAAAAGCAACAGATGCCCACAGCATAGACCATGCCTTAATTATTCGGTACTCTCCTTAAGACCAAGCACACAGAAGAAGCTTAGCTTTACATATTGAATGAATAACTATTGATGGCACTTTACACTTTCAAAGCATTTCCACAGACATTATTTTATTGTCAACAGTAACAGCAGATTAAATAACTTGCTTAAAGTTACACAGCTGATTTCTGATAGAGCTGAGTTTATAACTGCATCTCCCAGTTTCCAGTCCAGTTCCCTTAGGAAGTCTTCCTCTTTTCTTCTCTCTTGCTGCCAGGACTGATGTCAAAGTGGAAGGAAAGAAGAGAGAGACATTTTGGTCATATTTTTAGTACTTCTCAGAAGGTTTGATAGGGTTTTGTCCCTAGAAGGCCATGATGGTGGTAGGTGGCAGGTAGGTTGCCTCTTTCAGACTAATTATAGGTGTATGTAACAGATGGCTGTCATCACTATTTGGACTATTAATTCATTGAGTTATGGAATCTGCCAGGCTAATTTTATTTTGTTTCTAAGGCTAATATTTGCCCGTGTGTTTGACAATACTTTAATGTGCTAACACTCAGTCATGAAGATGGTACTTAAAGGTAGTGTAGTGGACTACAGGTAATGTAGGATGTAGAGGCAAACTGTGTTTGAATCTCAGCTCTGTTACTTGTAACTTTGGGCAAACTGGGTAACCTCCATGAGCCTTAGTCTCCTACAGAATAGGGTGATATTAACATCTGTCTACTATACCTACTCCACAGGGTTGTGGTGAAGAAGAAATAAGGTCATATTTGTAAAAGTACCTCAGTAAAGTGTCCTGAAGGGCTCCATGAAATTTATAAGCTATTGATTTTACATGATTATTTCTTATTTTAAGAACAAACATTAATAACAGGCATTCTCTCCTATCTGTATAATCAACTGTGGTCACAGAAAAGATACCCAGTTTTCTTCTCCTTCTAGGCACATGGAAAACTGTCTGGGTGAAGCCGTATATCTAGTTCTGGCAATATGTTGTTAACGGAAGTGACCTGATCACTTCCGAGTCAGAGCATTCAATTGCCAGTGTGAGACCCTCCAGAATTTTCTTTTCCTTTACTTTGTCTGGTAATATGAGAAATGGTGATTTCTCTGACACCTGGGTCCTAGAGTAAGAAAATTGTGAAACCAAACCCCTAGCCAACTCTCTTTAGACATGCAGCATGAGCAAAAACAAACCTTTGTTGTTCTAAAGACACCACAGTTTTTTGAGGTTTTTGTTATGTCAGCATAACCTAGCCCATCTCAGCTGAATCCTCAAGATTGGCTGGGACATTTTGGACATGGATGTTTTCGTTTATGTCACTGAAGGTTTGTGGCAATGTCTCTTTAGTAAAAGAGGCGGAAGAAGTGAATCTTGCCAAGTAATGGTTTTATAACTTCTTGTGAATGAGTTCTTCCTTAAGCGAAAGTGAGGACCTTCATCCCTTCACTGGTATAGAAGGCAATGGAGCCACGGTGTCAAAAGATCCTAGTTTGATTCCCAAATTCAGTATTGACCAGCTCTGTGACTTTAAGCAAATCACTTAACCAGCTGGGCTTAATTTCCTTATCTATAAAATGGGGGTGATGATCATTCCCACCTTGGAAGGGTTATTTATAAAGTGACTAGCCTTTTTCCTGGCACTAAAGCCCTATTATTCAATGGATATTTACTAAATGACTATACTTTCTATATCAGGATTATTTTAGCTCAATGCACCAAAAAAACCCAAGTTTAAAGTAGCTTACATAATATGGCAATGTATTATCTCACATAACTGGAAGTCCAGAGTGGGCTCCAGTCTCTGGTTTTCCTTAGTTCTTTTGGCTCTGCCTCCTCTGGGCGTGGACTTGATCTCTGGGCTGGTTCCCCTTGTGGTTGTAAGATGGCTGTCAACAGTGCTAGAGCAACGTGTCCAGCTACGCACAGCGCTGATTAGGTTTGGGTGTGAGTTCCTGAGCCAATCACTGGCAAGGGGTTTAGGTGTCTTTCTTGGTTTTTTTAATGGTTTTCACTTTTCATTTTTTAAAATATTTTTTTCCAGTTTTATTGAGAAATAATTGACATTCATCACTGAATAAGTCTGAGGCGTATGGCATAATGGTTTGATTTATGTGTATTGTTAAATTGTTATCACAATGGGTTCAGCTGACATCCACCTTCTCATACAGAGAAAATAAAAAGAAAAGGGAGAAGAAAGGAAAAAAATGTTCTCTTTGTGATGAGAGCTCTTAGAATTGACTCTCTTAACACCTTTCCCATATATCATACAGCAGTGCTTGCTATAGTCACATGTTGTTCATTTCATCCCTAGTACTTATTTATCTTATACCTGGAAGTTTGTACCTTTTGTCTGTCTTCCCCCAGTGCCCCCCTCCTCTTCCTCTCCACCGCTGGTAACCACAAGTCTGATCTCTTTTTCTATGAGGTGTTCTGTTTTTGTTTCTTTTCTTTAGATTCTACAAATAAGTGAGATCATACAGTATTTGTCTTTCTCTGTCTGACTTATTTCACTTAGCATAATGCCTTCAAGGTCCATCCATATATTCTATTGTATGTACACCACATTTTCTTTATCCATTCGATGGACACTTATGTTGTTTCTATGTCTTGGCTATTGTAAATAATGCTGCTATAAGCATGGAGGTGCAGATATCTATTTAAGTTAGTGTTTTGTTCCTTTTGGATATATTCCCAGAAGTGGAATTGCTAGATCATATGGTAGTTCTATTTTTAATTTTCTGAGGATCCTCCATACCGTCTTCTATAGTAGTTTTACCAGTTTACAAGCCCGCCAACAGTGTGGCGTTTGTTATCTCTTGTCTTTTGTTGATGGCCATTCTAACAGGCGTGAGGTGATACCTCATTGCGGTTTTCATTTGCATTTTCCTAATGACTAGTAATGTTGAGCACCTTCTCATGTACCTGTTGACCTTTCATATATCTTCTTTAGAGAAATGTCTATTCAAGTCATTTGCCCATTTTTAAAATTGGATTATTTGTTTTTTTGCTGTTGAGTTGTATGAGTTCTTTAGACTAGAATTATCTTTAGCCAATATGCTCCTCCCCTGGAGCTAGGATAGGGTCAGCCTCTCAGCCCCTCACCGCATGGGGAAGGTGAATATAAGAATAAAACTGAGATTCAGTATGATAGGAAGAAAGTGGCAGTGGCAACTGGGAGAGATTCAGTTGTGTTCTGAATTCATGCACCAAGGATTGGGGTGGGGAATGTGGACATAGGACCTCACAGTTTGATGTAGGGGGCAGGTATCTGAATAAGCACAGTCCTATGATGATGGCATGGATTTGGGGTCAGAAACACATGTGTTTTAAAATCCCAGCTTTATGCTCTTCTAGCTGTGTATTTGAAGACAGTTTTTTTTTTTTTTATCATCTATGAAACCCAGTTTTCTTATCTATAAAATGTTCATAATCTTTAACATGTGATATTTTAGTGACACAGAGAAGTTACTCAACAAATTGTATGTTCTATTTCTTTTTTTAACAATGCACAAAGTGTATGGGAACACAGAAGGGAAGCAAGTTATCTGCCTGCTGCATCAGACCAGGTTCCTGGATCACAAGTTTGATAATGAATGCAGCTTTCAGATGATGATTATGGATATTTGAAATAATATCTACTTATTTCTGTTAAAAGGCTGTATTTTAACTACTTCCTTTAGATAAAAACAGCCAAATTGCTCTACTGGAAATTCTTAAAGCTCAAAGCAACTTTGATTCTTTCAAGTGCAACTGTGATGACCTAATATCATGCATAACTCCTCTTGTATGGAAAGGAACAAATATTTGATATTCATCTTCATTGTTTGCGGTGGGTTGGTTTCCTGTTATTTTTTCCCCTCTGTCTAGAGGAAGGAGTAAAGGAAACTTCCTTGTTAACCTACTACTGTAAGGGACATGTTTGAAAAAAATAAGCACAGAGGGCAAGAGTAGAGTTTCTCATCAAGATTATTACCGGCATAATTCAACCCCGGTATACTTAGGGATAGTTTATTGAGGCATTGACTATTGTTCATTTACTCAAAGTAACTGAAGTGCAAAGTACAAGAAGGAGGGGTCTCCAGGGTGCCCAGGCAAGGAGAGCTCACCCTCAGAGAGCATATAGTCTAAGAGAAGGGCCCACATACTTACATAACCCAAGTTAGACAGTGATTTAACATTGGACAGTCAAAAGATTGAGGTAAATTGTTTTTGGAATACGTGGAGAATTGGGAGAAGCCATTTCTTAGAGAAGAAGAGAAGTTAAAGAAGGTTTTGTTATTGTTTAATAAAAGAGGTGGTAGCTCAGTCTTGAAGCACTTGGCAATATTTTCGTACACGAACCTGCAGACACCAGGGTGGACGGGGAACATTCCAGGTAGAAAAATTAGTGTGAGCAAAGGGCAAGTCACAGAGACAGGGGTGGGAGGAGCACATGGGCAGCCAGGTGAGCAGTTCCACTGAGGAAGTGTTGTTATCTCTACCACTCATCCTGCACTTAGCTGTCCTTTTATTATTTTTTGTTTGTATGAGTGTACACTTCATCTCCTAGACTACGTGAGGGAAGAGTGCTATACAACAGTATGCTTTGATTTCTTCCCACATCACCGACCCTCCTTAGTAAATAAACAAGCAATACATATATTATGCAGGTGAGGAGGTTGGTTGACTCCTTAAAGGCAAAACAGGAAGAAATTGCATCACTAAAAATTGTTTTTTCATGTAAGGTCAATATTTTAATGAATTAAAATATTTTCCACCTTCTTTTAATCACACTTTTAAATTCTTGGGTTTTTTTCCTTCAGAGTACTAGGTAGTGTTTGTTTGTTTGTTTGTTTTTTAGCCACACTGCCCGGCATGCGGGATCTTAGTTCCCAACCAAGGATCGATCCCATGCCCCAACAGTGGAAGCGTGGAGTTCTAACCACTGGACCGCCAGGGAATTCCCTAGTTAGTGTTGATACTAATATTTGATAGTGTTAGAAAAAAACATTGTGCACCAACTGATGCAATACTTGAGTCAGGCAAGAATCAGCAATGGGCACTAAAAAGCTTTCACTGGATAAAAGGTTGTTGGGGGATAAGATAGTCACAAAGAATCAAAGTATTCCCCCCACCCCACCAGAATACATATTAATTATTAAGGGAAAAGGGAGTTCTGGAAGGTACCACCTGATTCAAACTGACCATCACTCACCCTGGGACAACTTGATAGTGTCAGCCTCTGGACGTGATGGAGTATGAAGTCCACAACATCACCGAGATGGTATTCTTACCAACAGTGTTTCCTCCAAATCTAATAGTTCTGGGGATGGGGACATACAAATCCAGACTGTGAGACATTCAACAGAACAACTAGACCATATTCTTTTAGAAAAGACAATGTCATGATAGATAAAAATGGCATTGGGACTGTTCAGGAATTAAGGAGATTAAAGAGACATGACAATGAAATGCAAGGAATGATCCTTAACTGGCTTCTGGATTAAAAATAAAACAACAAACAGTAAAAGACATTTTTGGTACAATTGGAGCAATGTGAATATGTCCTGCATATTAGATAAGATTATGTATTAATGTTCATTTGTGGGCATATGTTAATAGTATGATAGTTGTTATGGAGTGAATGTTTGTGTCTCCCCCATATTCATATGTTGAAATCCAAACCTCCAATGTGATTGTATTAGGAGGTGGAACCTTTGGGGAGGTGATAAGGTCATGAGGGTGGAGCCCTCATGAATGGGAAAAGCGCCCTTATAAAAGACATCCCAGAGAGCCCTCTTGCCCTCTCCACCATATAAGGAGGAAAGAGCCATCTGCAAGCCCGAAGAGGGTTCTCACCAGAACCTGACCATGCTGGTACCCTGATCTCAGACTTCTTTCCTCCAGAATTGTGAGAAATAAATTTCTGTTGTTTATTATCCACCTAGTCTATGGTATTCTGTTAAAGCATCACAAACTAAGGCAGTGGTTGAATTGGAAAACGGCTTGGTTCTTAGGAGATACGTGCTGAAGTATGCAGGGGTGAAGTGTCATCATATCTGCAAATTACTTTTAAATGGTTGAACCAAATAAAAGTATAAATGGGTATAAATGGGTTTGGGTATAAATGTTTGAGCGAAAAAAATACACTATGTATACATTTCGTGTATGTATGGGGTGTGTGTGTGAGAGAGAGAGAGGGCAAGCAAGCAGATGTGGACAATGTTAACAATCTGAATTTAAGTGAAGAACATAATTCATTGTGCTATTTTCTCAACTATTCTACAGGTTTAAATTTTCCAACATAGTAAATTAGGGGGAAATTTAATATCTTTTTCCTAATTTTAAAAAATAATACAGGCTTGTTCAATGAGAAATTTTAGAAAAATATAGAAAAAGCAAGAGAAATAAATAATTACGTGATTATGGTAGAGCTTCTCTTACCCTCTCCTTTTCTAGTCCCTCTGCATCTGGTACCTCTTAGGCACAGAGGCCAACCTTTCTAATTAAGATTCATGTAGGAAGATGAATAGGAGTGGTTTACATTTCTCAAAGATAGTATCAATTGGGTTTCAGATCACCCTGGCTCCCTTTCTCAGGTTTAATCCTTTCTACTTAGAAGCTACAAACTTTAAAGATAAATACTCAAGAGTTACCAAAAATTATTTTAAAAAACAGGAAAATGCTGAGGTTGACACAAAATCCCACGAAATTCAAAACATCAATTCATCACTATAAAATGCCTAAAACCCTCCATAGCCTTCTGGTTGCAGATAGAAGAAAACAAACACTCAGGTGGCACAGCATCCAGGATCTGACCTCTGCCTTCCTCAGACTTCACCTCCCACTGTCTCCCCTTCTTCTGGCCTCCTGTGCTTTGAATCTCCAAAGTGGCCCTAGATTTTGCCCTAGGGTGTTCTTGGCCCAGATCTGGCTCCTTCTCATCATTAAAGTCTCAGCTCAAATGTCACCTCTTCAGAGCAGCAGCCCGTGACCACTCTGCCCAAGGCAGCTCCTCCCTGCTGCCTCTCCCAGCCCTCTCTGTCCCCTTAGCCTGTTTCCTCAAGTCACTCATCACTGTCTGCCATTATCTTGTTCATTTCCAGTTTAGTCATCACTATTGCATGGCTTCTCCCAACTAGAGTGTAAACCTCCACAAGGGATCCTGTCTGTCTTGAGTCCACTGTATCTCCAGGGCTGAACAGGATCCAGTACATAGAAGATATTGAGTAAATATTTTTTGACTGAATAAATATTTCTTTAGGTATGCAGTTGACAAATGTGCCATTTAGACCACACTCTCTGTGTGCAGCATCAACATTTCAGGAGCTGTAGTGAGCTCCCCTTTACAGGCTCCTAAATTTTCTCCTAAAGAAATTCCAAGTAAAGGGAATTCCCTGGCGGTCCAGTGGTTAGGACTCGGTGCTTTCAACTGCTGTGGCCTGGGTTCAATCCCTGGTCTGGGAACTAAGACCCCGCGAGCCGCTCGGCTCAGCCAAATAAATAAATTAAATTAAATTAAATAATTAATTAAAAACATAAAATAAGAAATTCCAAAGAAAATCAGAAAAGCTGCCATGTGGAAGCCCCTGTAATGGATAAGAGAATGTGTCTTAGAACCAGTAGAATGTCTAGAATGTCATGGGAAGTTTGTTGTCTGCTTAGAGTATATCCGTTTCATACTGACCCAGTTCAAGTGATTTTTCTAGGGTTGGGATTCCTTGTCATAAGTTACAAGGTCATTATCAGTACTTTTCAAAGTTTGGGGACCCAGGAGGCAAAGAGCCCCAAGAAGTTAAAATTCGATATGAGAACACAGCATTTGAAGTATTTGGTTAATGTTTACTTTTTCTTCTTTCCTTTTTTGAGCTGAATATTCCAGAAGGCCAGTTCCTGAAAAGGCCTTGTAAGGCCAATTTTCCACTGCAGTGGATGACTGATGCAGTTTAAAACACAAAAAATCAGCCCCAAGTCTCTTTCTCTGCATCATCCATATAATTATGGAAATATTCTGTCCAGATCCAGATCAAGACACTTCCTCTCCCTCTTCAGATGATGATCTCTACTTACTCTGATCCTATAAAGTGATCTTCTGTAGTATTTGAGGAATATTACTCACAAAACAAAACACCTAGATATGGGTATCCAACCACCTTTTAAGAATGTCCCTAGGGCTTCCCTGGTGGCACAGTGGTTGAGAATCTGCCTGCCAATGCAGGGCACACGGGTTTGAGCCCTGGTCTGGGAAGATCCCACATGCCGCGGAGCAACTAGACCCGTGAGCCTCAGCTACTGAGCCTGCGCGACTGGAGCCTGTGCTCCGCAACAAGAGAGGCCGCGATAGTGAGAGGCCCGCGCACCGCGATGAAGAGTGGCCCCCGCTTGCCACAACTAGAGAAAACCCTCGCACAGAAACGAAGACCCAACACAGCCAAAAAAAAAAAAAAAAAAAGAATGTCCCTAAACTCTATTCATTTAAATAAAATTTTTATTATAAAATATAAAATTCCTACCAGAAAGTGTATAAAGCGTATGTGTACAGTTTAATAACTTGTTGTAAGGCTCACAGCCGTGTAACCTGCACACAGGTGAGGAAACAGATAATTGCCAGCACCCCAAGAGCATCCCCACTCCTGTATTCCCATCCTTACCCTCCTTTTTCTCCTACAGATAACCAGTCTCTTGACTTTTATAACAATTCCTTTGCTTTCCTTTGTTGCTTTGCCACTTATGTATGAATCCCCAAAGGATGTAGCTTAGTTTTGCCTGTTTTTGAACTTTATATAAATGGAATCATACTGTATTGGCAGGGGGGACTCCTTTATTTTGTTCAATTTTATGTTTGAAAGATTCACCCTGTTTTTGGGAGTAGCTCTAATTGGTTCATTCATATCCATAACACTGAGTTGTACTCAATTTTTTTTTTTAGGATTATTTTTTTCTACAGCTGCCCTATGAACTCTTTTTATGGGTAGTTTTTTTGGAAAGTTTGGGTGTTCTTAAAGACAAAAAGTGATGCTAAAGTATAGTAAAACTGTTAAGAACATTAGTTCTGGAGGTAGATGACATGTGTTTGAGTCCTGACTCCACAACTTAGCAGAAATCTTGAGTAAATGATCAAAACTTTCTGAGCTTTTAGTTTTTCAAAAATGGGGGAAATGATAATACATCATAAAATTGTTACAAAGAAAAACAAAAGTTCATAAAGCACATAGTACAGTGCCTGGCACACGGACACAGATATCCTGAGTAAATGATGGTGGTTACTATTATTATTATTCCACTTGTTGAATTTCCAGTTCAAGAACTGTCTCTTCTGGAAGGATCTTGCTTAATACACAGGAATTGAGGAGGTAGAGCTTTAGTCACCAAGTGTCATCGTCCTCTCAGAAATTGCCTTCCTGGTGACTTCCCCGTAAATTCCTCCATAAATCTATCCAAGGAAACTGTGCTATGTGGACAGGCAGCCTCCCACCTTATGAACGGGTGAGGAACCTAGAGCCCTCGGTGACTCCAAACTGAGTTGCCCTTGAATTGCCCTTGAACAAACACCAATTGTTGCATTCATCCACTAAGCAGGTGAGGCAGAGTAGAAATATTCTAATCCCCCATCTTTTCTCTTCTAAGACTGAGTACTAAGGAGTTCCCTGGTGGTCTAGTAGTGGTTAGGATTCAGCCCTTTCACTGTCATGGCCCAGGTTCAATCCCTTGTCAGGGAACTGAGATCCCACAAGCCGAGTGGTGTGGCCAAATAAATAAATTTTGTTAAAAAAAAAAAAAAAAGACGGTGTACTAGAGATGTAACCCTTGACGTGCTATTAAGAATGTACTGCTTTCACAGGGGCAGCATGCTACCTGAGAGATGCACACAATTCCACAGGCATGTTGGATTCAGGAATCAGGGTTACATTCATTCACTCATTCAACAAATATTTATAGAATAACTGTGTGACATGACAGGGACTGTTTCAGGTAGCCAGGACACAGAAATGATTTATTAAAAGTATCAAGACTTGTTTTCTTACCCAGCATTTGGTTTATCTTGGTGAATGGTCCATGTGCCTCCCAGCAATCTTATGAAGAATATTACTTATTATCATCCCAAATTTACAGAGGACAAAAATGAAGCTTATGCATTTAGCTTCCCTTCCAGCTAATAAGTGGCAACACTGAGTTTTTTTTTTTTTTTAACTCTTAACACTGAGATTTTGAACCCAAATTTCTGACACTATAATCTGAGCTCTTAACTTTCTCCTTTACATATGAAAAGGAATAAAAGAATTGTTTTTTTAATCTTATTCATTTACTGCAAGTACAGTCAACAAATTTCTAATCATGGGTCCTCTGAGAATAATATTTACTTTGTTTCTGAGTCATGAGGATTTTCACCAAATAATGTTCATTAGTGGATAATAGTGGTTAATACTACAATGAGTTGCCAAGAAGAAATATTTGACTAATTAAAATTTTGTCACAATTTATGATTATGTAACATGATTACATTCAGCATTGCATCATTTACCATCTAACAAATTTTATTTTGCTACTGATGTGTTTAGTTTTTTTTTTTTTTAATTTTTTAAAATTTATTTATTTTATTTTTGGCTATGTTGGGTCTTCGTTTCTGTGTGAGGGCTTTCTCCAGTTGCAGAGAGCGAGGGCCACTCTTCATCGCGGTGCGCGGGCCTTTCACTGTCGTGGCCTCTCTTGTTGCGGAGCACAGGCTCCAGACGCGCAGGCTCAGTAGTTGTGGCTCACGGGCCCAGTTGCTCCGCGGCATGTGGGATCTTTCCAGACCAGGGCTCGAACCCCTGTTCCCTGCATTGGCAGGCAGATTCTCAACCACTGCGCCACCAGGGAAGCCCATGTGTTTAGGTTTTAAGGCTGAATTTTCTTTCTGAACATTTTCAACTACTACCTAATAGGCACGCTATTAGGTAATAGTTAAAAGAATACAGTTTTTAGATTTTTTAATGTTATGAGTATTGTTTGGAAAATTAATCTGAATGGAACAAAAATGGTATACAACATTCCAATAGAAATTTAGTTTAGTTTTAAGTTAAACCATATTAAATTGCCATTTTGTAGTTTAAAATGATCAACTATTACCAGTTTCATATAGTTCAAGTTAAAAAAATCCTACTATTCCATACGCCTGAATGCAGCAGTAACTAGAGTGTAATCTTTGCCAAGAAAGGGATTTTGGGGTTTTGTTCACTATTGTGCACATGGTAGGCACTTAGAAAATGGTTGTTGAATGAATAAATTAGGAAAGCAAATCAAACATAGTAACTAACCTTCCATCCTAACATCTCTTTGGGTTTAGGTTTAAAATGCAAATAAGAAAAATAACATGATATGAATGTTAGTCTCTTCAAATGATAAAAAGTTTAAATACTTAATTTACCCAAGAGAACTGAAAACATAATTTCACACAAAAACTTGTACATGAAGGTTTATAGCAGCATTATTAATAATAACCAAAAAGTGGAAATAACCCAAATGTCCATCAACTGATGAAGGTTTAAATAAAATGTGGTATATCCATGCAATGGAATATTATTGAGTCATAAAAAGGAATGATTTACTGGTAGGAACTACAACATGAACGAAACTTGAAAACATTACGCTAAGTGAAAGAATCCAGACACAAAAGGCCACATATTATATTAACAGTTAGTATAAAATGTCCAGAATGGGCAAATCAAGAGAGACAGAAAGTATATCAGTGGATGCCAGGGTTTAGAGGCAAGAGGAAATGAAGAGAGACTCCTAACAGACTTTTTCAGTGATGCAAATGTTCTGGAATTAGTGGTGATAATTGTACAGCCTTGTGAATATACTAAAACCCACTGAATTATATACACACTTTAAAATTAAGGGCGAATTTTACAGTATATGAAATGTATTTCAATTTTTTTTTTTTTTTGGGTATGTATTTCAATTTTTGAAAAGTGGGGAAAAAAACTTAAGTTCTCCTCTTCAGAACAAGTCAAAAGTACACTATAAAATAACAGACATGTGTTTATAAATGTAAGAGTATTAGGAAATGTTCCCTTGTTTAATTATAAACCGAGTGGAATGTTTGGAGATTTCAGTAATCTGACAGAGAACTTAAGAGGATTAACCTGACTTCCCCAGTGTTAACAATACCAATTTAAACTGCATCATTCAAAAACTACATAGTCATATTAAAGTAATTGCAGCAATGACTTCCACAAAGAAAACCAATTAGATTAATTACTCATTAAGGCTGTCATCATTTTAAATACCTTATATTTATATAATGGTTTTACTTCCTTAAGTGTTGAATTGTGCCTTGAGATCTAATGTATGGCAAAGTCACATCCCTAACCACTTAATTAGAGGCAGAGAAGTGGGTGGGATTGGACTGAATGTAGCAATGCTGACTTTGCAGATTGGAACACAAAGCGAAGCAGGACGTAAGAAACCTAAATTCTAGCCTTCAATATGCAGACACTTAAATAGCAAGAACTAAAACTGTCCCATTCAGCAGTGCAATTTTTTTTATATTGAACTACATCATATAGGTAAGTGTACACATCGTTAAGTGTAGACTATGAGTTTCCCTAAATTCAACACTCCTTTGGAAACAGCCTCCAGATCAAGAAGTAGAACATAGCACACAGAACTAGGGCTTTTTTTTCCTTTTTCCTTAAGCCTCAGGGAATATTCAAATAATTTAAATCCCCTCAAGAGCAGACTCTCAGTCATGCCATAGTTAAATTTGGGGAGGAAGGGCAGAGGACCCTGAAATGGTAATAACGTATATCTTAGTATACACTGAATTTTGATGGCAAATTTACCGACACCAGTATCTACAATACGTCACCTTCACTGAACCACTGAGTAATGGTCTTTTTCTGGATCCAGAGATTCAGAAACAGTTCCTAAATTTACGCATGACTTTTGAAAATCTCCCACATCTAGATGCTTCTTTCCAACAAAACTTTAACCAAAGTTTTGGAGCAGGAAAGTTTTGTGTCAGGTCGTGCTTTCCCTGCCAAAGTGCTGAGCACCCTTTAACACTCGTCAGGAGGAACGGTCCCCTCCAGACCTCACACGCCAAACACTCCGCACTTCTACCCGAAGCCCGCGGAGCTCCGACCGCTCCCTAGAGTGGTCCAGGGCCACCCTCCACCCTCGGGGAGCCCAAGCCTCTACCCCACGCCACCCCTCTGCTATCCGTCCCCGCCCACCCGGGCAGAAACGCCGCGCTGTTCCTTTAAGGCCGGGAGCGGCAAGGGTGTGCAGGGAAAGGCCGGTTCCTCCCGCCTCCTTCCATACCGCTCCCTTCCCTCTCCCATCGGAGTTTCAGGTGAATGGGTCACAGAGGGAGGAGGCCGCCACACCACTCCTTCTCGCCCGCGTCCACCTCCCCCCTTCTCCTTCGTCTGGCCGAGGCGGCGGGACTCCGGGGAGAACTAGCCAGATCGCCGAGGAGCCCGAGCCGGGTGCAGCAGGTGAGGCTCGCCGGCGCGGCTCGCAGGCGCGTGGCCACGAACCTCCAGCCCCCGGGCCTGGGGTTGGTGCGCATGCCCGGGGGCAGGACGGCGGGGTGGGTGGGGGGAGGGGGGAGGGGAGGAGGGGGAGGGAGAGGAGGAGGGCTGGGTCCCCTGCGGAGTCCCGGCTGAGAGCTGGCTGTCTGCACGTCGTCAGGTGCGCCCTCCAGGTGAGCGCGCTCGTGGGCTCCCGCCGTCCTTGGTGGGTTGGGCCCGGCTGCAGTGAGCAGGTGAGAGCCGGGCGCGGCGCCTGGGTCGCACGGGGGGGACCAAGGCCCCCCGGTCTTGTAGGGGAGGCGCAGGGGGAGGACGCCCAGCGCTGGTTTCGGTGGCGGTTTCGCTCCTGGGCTGGGACTCGCGGGAACCGGAGAGGCACGGGGCGGCGGAGAGAGCCGCGCCGGGCGAACTTGGAGGCTGCCTCCCAGGGGCGAGGGGCCGCTTGGAGCCGCCCGTCAGCTCTTTCGGCGGAAACGCTTAAAGCCACCAGTGTCTAGGCGGCGCGGGCAACTTTTCGCTTTCCTGGGGGCCGGCGGGAGGTTGGTGAACAACGAGAATCCTGCGCCCAGCTCTCCGGGCTGCGGTTCTGGGAGGTCCTCGGGGAGAGGGCCCTGAGCTTGAAAGCTGAAGCAAAGGGGCCGCTCGCTGGCCGGGGCGGGGCGGCTCGGACTCCGAGGGGAGCCTGCTGTTCTCCGCCCCCATCCCACCCGCTTTGGGTGTCCCTGGAGGAGAGGGGGTGGCCGGGTTTAATCCGTGCAGTATTCCTGGAGACCTGGGGCGGGCCGATCGGCTGTTTTCAACCCCCTTGGTGGGAGCTGTGTGAGCCCGCGTCGATTTAAGCTGGGGGGCGGGGATTTAATTTCGAATGAAGCTGTACTTCGAGGGAAGCCGCTCACGCATGGGATTCTCACCCGTGACCTAAAGGCCGCCGCGAGACTGGCGGACCTGCCTCGGGGCCGTCCCTGCTTGGCCAGCGCGGGCGCGCACCGTCCGGGGTGCTCCTGGGCGCTGCGGGGACGCACGGCCGCCGGGACCTGCTCTCGGCCAGGCCGCCGGGTCTTGAGACCCCGGGGAGGGCAGGCCCCGCGCGCAGCCGACATGTTGCCTGCGTTGGAGGAAGTGTGCGGGGCAGGTGGGATGAGGGGCCAAAATGGCCTCTGCACCTTGCGGCTGGGAGAGCAAGCCCAAGCCCCTCGTGTCCCAGGTGAAGCAGCTGAGCCGGAGGAGAGGCACGGCATCCTCGGGCCGGCCCTGGGGCTGGCCGGGCAACCTGCCCACCTGGGAAATGACCCAGGGCGGGGAGGAGGCAGCCTTCCAGGTTAGTGTGTGGCCCTCATGCACAACAGGTGTATTATTGGGATCCCGGGAAAAGAGAACCCCTTCCCGTTAAGGCACTTGTGTTTTTTTGTGATTGAAAACTGGTTCTTTCCAGACAGAGGTGAATTTCTCAAACTGTGTATTCCCTAGTGTAGCAATGTTTACTTTTGCACTGTACGTATTGAATCTTTATTTTCTTTTCCTGGTGTTTAAAATAGACATTTTAAAAGGTGGCGCCACAGTAATTGATATCTCCTCGGACAAAGCAGCAGCCCTTTTTTTTGTAGTTTTGCATTTATTTGGTTATTTGGCACCTTCTTTGTTAGAATATGGAGGGGAGGAGAGCGAGATTTCCACAACTTCCAGGCAATTTAGGGAAACGATGAGCATTGCCTCCTATGTGTAAGGCACTGTGCTAAAAGCCTGTTGTGCTTTATATCATGTAATCACCCCAGCATCTCTAAAAGCTAGATCTTATTAGAACTCCATTTTAAAAGTGAGTAAACACCGGGTAGGGGAAACATGTTACAAATGGGCTGGCTTGAAAACTACTTCAGCTAATCAGGGAAGGTATATCATTAAAGCAACAGTCCTTGATATTCCAGCGTGAGAACCAGATTTGGGGAGTTTTTCTGGAATTCTCTACCTTTGACTAGTCCTTATGGCCTCATATAAGTGTTCCCCATCTTGCTTGATGTAAAGGTAAAACTTTTCCTGTTTTCTTCTAAAGATAATGCTGTAGTTATTGCCCTTTCAAAATGATAGAAGATTGCTTTCAACCACGGAAAGTAACTGGTATGTCTTTCACCTTCCCAGGAACCTCCCAGAGGGAAGTTTTCTTTAGTTGCATTTCAAGGCTTACTTGATTACAATTTTAGTGGGCTTTTTTCATCCGCATTACTATTTATGGAACTATTGGAGTAAAAAGACCATTGTTACACCTTTTCACAAAATTCGCCTCCAGGGTTGCAGCTGTTCTGTACCTTCATGCTTTCCAATCTTGAATGTGGTATGAATCATCTGGGGATCTTATTAAAATACAGATTCTGATTCATAGGTCAAAGGTGGAGCCTGGAATTCTGCCTTTCTAATAAGTTCCCAGGTGATGCCTGTACAGTTGTGAGTTTGACCCTTTTTTCTCCCTTTCCCTCACACTGTAAGCACTTAACTACTTTTCTTGAACTTAACTTGAAGGATTGTATTTCCTGGGTGTTAGTTATGTGAAGAGCTTCAAGGCATTCACTGCTGGATTGAAATCCCAACTCTAATTTGGGCTGTTGATTTTATAAATCAAATATTGATTGAGCATCCCTTTGTAACAGGGACTAGATCTAGGGATCAGGAATGAGAGTGATGATCAAGACAGACATTTAAGTGCTTGGGAAGCTGGTATTCCTTTTGGGGTGGAGATGGTAGCAGTTTAAAAGAAAGAAAGAAAGAAAAAAATAATTAGAGGGGAAATTTGCTCTGAAAATAAATTGGTTTGGTGGATGGAATGAGTAACTGGGAGGACTTCTCTGAGGAGGTGACATTTGAGCTGAGACCTGATCGGGAGGTGCCTGCCATGTAAAGATTGGGCGTTCTAAACAGGAAACCCTCAGGATCAAGGCCCTCCTTGGATTGATGCCTTTATTCTAGGCAATGATTCTCAAAATATATGGCGTGGTTAAAAATCAGCTGGAGAGCGAATTTAAAATGTGGCTTCTGACTCAGAGCTAGTCTATTTCAAAATCTGCCTAATTTCAAAATCTAAATAGAATCATTTAATATAAACATAAAAAACTTCTTAAAAGCAAGTTAATGAAAGGCATGTGATCGAAAAGGAACAGACTGCCCTTAAATATAATAGTGTTTATTTATTTTTACTTGTTGACAGTTTGCTTTAAAGAATACTTTTGAAGCATAGCATTTTCAGGCTTTCCTTTTTAAAAAATATTTACTTATTTATTTATTTCTATTTGGTTGTGTCGTGTCTTAGTTGAAGCCGGCGGGCTTCTTAACTGCGGCACACGGGCTCCTTAGTTGTGGCACGCGAATTCTTAGTTGCAGCACACATGTGGGATCTAGTTCCCTGACCAGGCATCGAACCCGGGCCCCCTGCATTGGGAGTGTGGAGTCTTATATACTGTGCCACCACGAAGTCCCAGGCTTTCCTTTTTTATCTTAACTTAGTTTTCTAAGATTTTTTTGGCCAGTAAATACTTTCAAAGAGAACTTTTTATACTTTAACATCAACTTAACATATTCAGTAAGGGTCAACTGCTTCCCTTTTGGCCCTGACTCTGAGTCAGCTGTTTGACTTTTGTCCCTATCATTCTTACGACACAGTTTCTGCGAAGGTTCTGTGAAGGTGACCAGTGAGCCCCTTCAGCCAGATCCTGTGGCCTTTTCACTTCTCATGTTTTCCTTCATTCAACATACACTTATTGACCAGATATTGTTCATGTTGCCGTGCTGGGCATTGGGCAGCGTTCTTGGTCCTCTGTTTCCTCTTGCCTTACCTTAAAACCCAGTCACAGGCTGCCTTGAAAGATACCTTAGAAGTCCTCTGGTCCACTTCTCCCCACCCCCTGCAAATACCAAACAAGCTTGGCATAAATGGCATGAGGTCAAATTGTTATTTGTTATTTTGGGAGGGTGTGTGGAGAGACTTCCTAACGGTTGAGATGAGATCTGACCCTCTGGAGTGTTTTTTTTTTTTTAAAGGAACCATTTCTAGGACTACAAAGACAGCTCTACAGCTATTTGAAGGCTGCCATAGTGGTCCTTCTAATGTTGAGTTCTCCTGGCCAAACATTTCCTGTTTTTCCAGTCATTTGTCCTAAGACATGGTTTTTCTAGATCTTTAACAATCTAAGTCTGCCTCCTGGAGAGGCACCTACTTGGAACATGATGTTCAGATTTCACAGTTCTGCAGGGGTTTGTTTGTTTCTTTTTTTTTTTTTTTGATTTTATTTGATTTTATTATTTTTTATAGGTTTGTTTCTTTTTAATAACTGTATCATTCCTAGATCTAAGCACTATCTCTGTAAATACTGGGTAAGTTTGGGATAGCTTGTTAGCTTTTGTTGAAATTCTGATCAAGGAAATAAACTTATAAAAATGAACAGTTATTAAGCCAGATTTCCGTTATCTAGTACTTATACTATTAGTTTTTAAAAATTGAGTTTTACGTATTTAAAATGATTTATCCTGCCACCAGTATTTGAAAATGGATACAATATACCTAAGTGCCTAAACACTGAAATTTCTCACCTTCAGAATAATCACCTTGCTGTAAATGCTTTTTGCTCATCTTCTTTAATACATTATCTTACCTATTTATCCCAGTCCAGAGGTCAGGATTATCCCCCTCTTTGACACAGGAAGGTAGCGATGCTCACAGAAGAGAAGAATTTGTCCCCTCAGATTGTGAGCTTTTAACTAGGTTTGTTTTAGCTCATCATTTTAGCCTTACAGAGACCTTGATCAGTGTCGATGTACTTGTAGCCAGTGGGTTACCTGTCCTTTCCAGTGTCTTGTCAGCTGCAAATCGGGATACACTTGTCCACTTTGTCTGTGGTCTCGACTTGATACCTCCCTCCAGGTGGACATAAATGGTTCATTCATTCATCCTAATTAGCTTCCATTATTCAGCCCTGTAGGAATCTGCCTACCCACACTCTGTTACACGAGGACGTGTCCAAGATTCTCAGCATTCTGTATTCCCCTCATCTACCAGTCTGGTAACCTTCTCAAAAAAGAAAATGAAATTGATTTGGCATGACTTGTTCTTTTTTTTTTTTTTTTAACTTTGGTTTTATTTATTTATTTATTTATTTTATGGCTGTGTTGGGTCTTCGTTTCTGTGCGAGGGCTTTCTCTAGTTGCGGCAAGTGGGGGCCACTCTTCATCGCGGTGCGCGGGCCTCTCATTATCGCAGCCTCTCTTGTTGCGGAGCACAGGCTCCAGACGCGCAGGCTCAGTAGCTGTGGCTCACGGGCCTAGTTGCTCCGCGGCATGTGGGATCTTCCCAGACCAGGGCTCGAACCCGTGTCCCCTGCATTGGCAGGCAGATTCTCAACCACTGCGCCACCAGGGAAGACCTTTGTTCTTTAAGATTTATTTTTATTTATTTATTTAGGCTGCTCCAGGTCTTAGTTGCTGCATACGGATTTTTTTTTGTTGTTGTGGCATGCGTGTGGGATCTAGTTTCCTGACCAGGGGTTGAACCCAGGCCCCCTGCTTTGGGATGGAGTCTTACCCTCTGGACCACCAGGGAAGTCCTGGCTTGTTCTTAATTAATTTTCTGAAATTATTTGCTTCACAATTTAAAACCTCTGCTCTTAGGGGAGACATGACAAACTCCAGGAAATAGAAGTTTGGAAAGGGATTTTGTTTGCTGGATTTTCGACAAAACAAAACTTCAGCCTGAGTCTGGATTAATTTAGGATTTTTAAGAACTACCATTGAGCCTGGAATTTTTGGCATAGTCTTGAATGAGTGAGACCTAGTTATAGAAGAGGTAAGATTCCTCTAAGGTCAGTGTGTCAGTATTTGACATTCAGCTTCAGAAATAGGGTTCCATATTTAATAGTGTTTAAATTCAGTTTTCCTTAATGTTCTTTTTCTGAACATCAATTTAGGAAGACAGTTAATCTGGACTTTCACTCTTTCATAGCACTGTAATATTTTGGCCTAAATTGCTCATCTGTATGTGTGTTTGGGTGCTAGTTACAGGGCTGTATACACTTAGATTTGTGCACTTTTCTGTATGTTATACTTCAATAAAGCAGTTTTTAGAAATAAAAGAATGTAGAGAAGTTGCCTTTCCTCACTGTGTTTGGAAAATTATTCTAGTTGTGTTGGCATTACTAACATTTAATATATTTCCATCTTTGAGGTTTCACCTAGATACGTTTGGGCAATATTTTATTCCGAGAAATTTGTAATTGACTATTCTTAAGGATGTGGAGGATAGTTGCTGTTGATTTTAAAGAACAAAGTTTAAAGAGTTTGAATTGATTTACTGTTCCAAACATAGTAATGTGTGATTACACAACCCTTATTTGAAAAGGAAAAAATATTAGACACTTTAATATACTCCAGTTATAGATCTTTCTCATGTCCTTCCCACCATCCACCCCCAAGCTTCTGGCTCTTTCTTTCTAAGTCTTCCCTGTTATCTCCAAACTGCACTTAATCATGTAGTTCAGCCCTAAATAATGCCTGTTGTAGATGCTGTTTACTTTGTGCGTGACCTTCGGGAGAACTTGGTCTCATACTTAACTTCCACGGGCTCCTATGGTACAGTGTAGGCACTTAATAAATACTTGTTGATTGAGTGAAATTGCCTCTCAGATGTTCAGGGATTTTTGTTCTGAGGAATCTTAGAAGAAAATTATTCTGCTTTTCTCTTAGTGAAGAGGACTCTTTAATACAGTGTGTGATGTTTTTCCTTTTTTGAAAATTATATTCCATTTTGAAGACTTGGAAAAGGAGATAAGGGGAAAATGTCCATAATCGTACTATTTATAGATGCTTTTTGTAACCCTTTTTAATGATAAAAGCATACTTTTAAACCAGATTATGCTTTAGTTAACACTGACGGGCTGGTGTATGCTGGACACAGCTATGTATGCCCTTCCATATGCATTCTCATTTTATGTGAACTTTGAAAAGTAATATGAAACAGAATAAATGTATTTTAAGAAATTTTATCTTTTATACATCTTTATTTGTGTTCTTTGAAGTGACTATTTTAAAAAATACCACTTTTGCCTGTGCTGTAAAAAGCCTTGTGAAATTTTCATTATTGCAACTTTAAGTTTCAAGTTTAAACAATATTCATATGCCAGTGATGTGCAGAGCATGATGATAGGTGCCCTGAGGGCTACCAGGCCCAATGAGTCCTACACTCAATGCTTTCTTGTGCTCAAAGAATTAATGGTCCAGTGTGTAAAAATGACAGTGGAAAGGACAAGAGAAATAACCATGGAGTGAGAGGTCACTTGAGATTGATATCATTAGTTTTCTTAGTGATGCAAGGAAACTATGAGCTCAGTAGTAATGTCATTACCCTACTTCTGTTGCTTAGATTGGCTTATCTTGGGAGCTACGGGGCATTGCTCATCCTGAAGATCAGGTGACCACCGACATCAGCCATGTCATCCAGGCCTCTTGAAAGTCCACCTCCTTATAGACCTGATGAATTGTAAGTAAATACCTAAGTCTTTTTCTTTTTCTTTGACCGAGCCACGCAGCTTGTGGGATTTGAGTTCCCTGACCAGGGATTGAACCCAGGCCCTCGGCAGTGAGAGCATGGAGTCCTAACCACTGGACCACCAGGGGATTCCCCTTTTCTTTTTTTTAAGTCTATTACATGTAAAAAAAAAAAAAAAAAAAAAAAGGTGTAGTTGAAACTTTCATCTGTTATGTGTTTGCTATAAAATAGAATAGAATAGAATAAAATAAAATAAAACTGTTATGTGTTTGGTTGATTTGTAAAATCAAATTGAACCAAAGGGTATGCAGTGAAGAGTGAGTTTCCCTCTTACCTATAACTTCCAGGATGACAGTTTTTTTTTCTGCAGTGGGAGCAATTATCACTTGATTTTAATGTTTGCTCTAATATAGTCTAGGCTTATATTTGTGTGTATA
The DNA here is from genome assembly GCF_009873245.2 of Balaenoptera musculus. Taxonomy (NCBI): domain Eukaryota; kingdom Metazoa; phylum Chordata; class Mammalia; order Artiodactyla; family Balaenopteridae; genus Balaenoptera; species Balaenoptera musculus. The sequence continues at coordinate 54,401,525 of NC_045787.1, forward strand.
TTTGCTCCTTTTTGTTTTTCACAAGTGGTATGAAGCTTCCATATTAATGCCTTTTTTAGATGACTGTTGGCAATAGATTGTCAGTTTTTCAGATAACACCTTTATTGAGGTATAAGTCACACACCTGACAATTCACCCATTTAGAATGGGCAGTTCATTGGTTTGGGTGTATCCACAGAGTTGTGCAACCATTACCGCAATCAGTTTTAGAATATTTTCATCATCCCCTTCCCAAAGAAACCCCTCTATCCGTTAGCGGTCATTCCCCATTTCCCCCCAGTACTAGGCAACCACCAGTCCACTTTGTTTCTAGATTTGTCCATTCTGGATATTTCATAGAAATGGAATCATACAATGTTTGGTCTTTTGTGACTGACTTTTCACTTAGCAATAATGTTTTCCACATTGTTAATTTTAAGTGATTCCTTAATTATATTAAAACAAGAAACATGGGGCTTCCCTGGTGGCGCAGTGGTTGAGAATCTGCCTGCCAATGCAGGGGACACGGGGTCAAGCCCTGGTCTGGGAAGATCCCACATGCCGCGGAGCAACTAGGCCCGTGAGCCACAACTGCTGAGCCTGCGCGCCTGGAGCCTGTGCTCCACAACAAAAGAGGCCGCGATAGTGAGAGGCCCGCGCACCGCGATGAAGAGTGGCCCCCACTTGCCATAACTAGAGAAAGCCCTCGCACAGAAACGAAGACTCAACGCAACCAAAAGTAAAAATAAATTAATTAAAAAAAAATAAAAATAAAAAGCTCCCCAAAGTAGAAAATGTCCATTTAAAAAAAAAAAAAAAAAAAAAAGAAACAAAATTGAGGGTTCTTGGTGTCTTTAGCCATTTGGAGATTTAACAATGAATTCTTAAGTTTTAAATTTGCTGTCAAACATTGATAGGGGTTTCCTCCTTTAAGTAGTTTGTAGCTTTAACTCTGATAACTGTAGTTAAGGGGATGTGCTTCTATTACATAGCCTCCTGACCGATACCTGAATGTGGTAGGGACACAGTTGTTTATGGCAATGAGATATGCTGGAGAATATAGTAACTGAGTAGTGCTCCATTAACCTCATACTTATTTTTGTAAACAGTGGTGAAATATACATATAGAAAAGGGCACAGAATGTGCATATAAAATGATGAATAAATTAAATACAAAGCAAAATCATCATCTCAGTCAAGAAATAGAGCACCTCAGTCTTTGCCTGTGTCCTCTCCTTCCTGTGGAAACCACTGTTCTGACATATGGCCATCACTTGCTTTTCTCTATTATTTTACCACTTTGTACATCCTGAACAATATGGTTTAGTTTTACTTGTTCTTAAACTTTGTATGAACGTAATATGCTGTATGTATTCTTTTCTGCTTTGTTTCTTTCAACTTGTAAGATTTATCTACATGAATTTGTAGTTCATTTTTTTGCTTCAGAGCAGTGCTAAAGAAATACAGTGTGAGCCATATATGTAGTTTCATGTTTTCTTGTAACCATATTAAAAAGAAATTAATTTTACTAATATATTTCACTTAACTCAATATATCCAAAATGTTATCATTTCAACATGTGATTGATATAAACACTGGTTTACAAGATAGTTTATATTCTTTTTCTGGCAGTCTTTATTTTTTAGAGCAGTTCTAGGTTCACAGCACAATTGAGAGACACGTACAGAGATTTCCTATAGGCCCCCTGCCCACACATGCATAGCTTCCCCACTATCAACATCCCCACCAGAGTGGTGTATTTGTTACAACTGAGGAACCTACATTGACACATCATTATCACTCAAAGTCCATAGTCAGTACTAGGGTTCTCTCCTGCTGATGTTACATTCTTCCCTCATACTATGAGCACTTTGTGTTTTACACTTCACAGCACATCTCATTTGGGACTGGCCGCATTTCAAGTGCTCCGTCCATCTGTGCGGCTAGCGGCTGTCATAATAGCACAGCTCCGTAGCATTCCATTGTGAGGCTCTATCACAGTTACCCATGGCACTGTAGGCAGACGTTTGGACTGTTTCCAGCTTGGCGTTATCATAAGCAATGTTTCCGTGAACATTACACTGTTAATGGGAGTATAAGTGAATCAGTCACTTTAGAAAACAGTTTGACATTGTCTAGTAGAGCTGAAAATTAAAAAAAAAATTTGACCCAGAAATTCTACTCCTGGATATATACCCTAAAAAAAAGTGCCTGTGTGTATCAGGATGTATGTTGGAGACTGTGTCAGAGCTACGCTGTTCATGACAGCCCCAAATGGAAACCACCCAAGTATCTAAGTAGAATGTTTTACTGAATTTTCTTCCTTGACATTTTCATTGTTCTCTCCAGTTTCTTCATTTCCTTTTCATTCTCATTTACGGTACTCAGGTAATTCTAATTCCTATGGTTAGTGGCACCCAGTAGTAAGATGTCTCCTTTGGAGTGAGGAAGGCGGTCTATAGAAATAATGACAAAAACAAAAGGGGCTTTAGTTGGTTTAGGAGTTGAATTTTGCCTCGCCAGGGCCCACAGTTTTTAGATTCAATGTGTCCACGCATCAGTGTGTCTGTTACAAGCTGTGTGTTTATCGTTAAATTACTGGAGTTTGCAAGGTATTTTTATAAAGGAGATTCTGATCTGATTAGCCACCATTCTGACGAGCCCTCATTGGTAACTGATCTACTTTGTAGCTCTTGTCTTAACTGGCTGTAGTTCATGTAGTGCTTCGTTTAATGTCTTACTGCCCTGACAGACTGTACTCTGTGATGGACCTGGACTGAGGCTGTCCTGTTCACTGTTGTATCCCCAGTACCTAGCACAGAGCCCAGCACGCGTCAGCCTGGCAACTCCAGTAAATAGCCGCCAAATGAATAAGTGAATGAATGTGCTTTCTTAGGTAAGAGAGCGAGGCTGCCAGGATTTACACGTGACCCAGTGGAGGCCACTGTAAGTGTCAAGTCTGAAGGAATCGGTCTTCAGTCACAAAGGCAAAAGGGCTGATACCACTGTTCTAAACTCCCTGGGTCCCATCCCCAGGGATTATGATTTAACTGGTCTGGAGTGCTCCGTCTGGGGATTTTATACATCCCCAGGTGATTCTAACATGCTGCAAAATTTGAGAACCTCTGTTCCGTAGAAACTAAGCAGTCATTCTCAACGTATGGTTTCCAGACTGCAGCATCAACAGCATCTAGAAACTTGTTCTACCCCAGACCTGCAGACTCAGCAGCTCTGGAGATGAGGGCCAACAAACCCTCCAGGTGATTCTGATGCATCATGCACAGATATGTTTACTGTTCAATGGGTGTCTGAGTCAGTTGGGGCTACTGTAATAGAGTACCATTGACTGGATGGCTTATAAACAACAGAAACTTATTTCTCACAGTCTGGAGGCTGGAAGCCCAAGATACGGTGCAAACACGGTCCGGTTCTGGTGGAGGCCATCTTCCAGATTGCAGACTTCTTGTATCCTCACATTGTAGAAGGGGTGAGAGAGGTCTCTGGGGCCTCTTTTTAAAAAAAATTTATTTATTTATTTATTTATTTATTTTTGGCTGTGTTGGGTCTTCGTTGCTGCGCGTGGGCTTTCTCTAGTTGTGGCAAGCGGGGGCTACTCTTCGTTGTGGTGTGCAGGCTCTGGGCACGTGGGCTCAGTAGTTGTGGCTCGCGGGCTCTAGAGCGCAGGCTCAGTAGTTGTGGCGCACGGGCTTAGTTGTTCCGCGGCATGTGGGATCTTCCTGGACCAGGGCTCGAACCTGTGTCCCCTGCATTGGCAGGCGGATTCTTAACCACTGTGCCACCAGGTAAGTCTGGGGGTTAGGATTTTGATATTTGAATTTGGTAGGGGTGTGGGAGGATACAGATTGCCCCATTACAGTGGAACAGTACAAATAATAGTTTTATTTGCCAGTGGTTTGTTCAGATTATTCCAGGTACTTTATTTGTTCTTTCTGCTCACCACTACAAATTGCTAACTTAAAATTTTCATGTGCTTTTCAGCAAACCCAATCATTATGCACCAAGCAATGACGTATATGGTGGAGAGATGCACATTCGACCAATGCTCTCTCAGCCAGCGTATTCTTTCTACCCGGAAGATGAAATTCTCCACTTCTACAAATGGACCTCTCCTCCAGGAGTGATTCGGATTCTGTCTATGCTTATTATCGTGATGTGCATTGCCATTTTTGCCTGTGTTGCCTCCACTCTTGCCTGGGACAGAGGCTATGGAACCTTAATAGGAGGTGGTATTGGCTACCCTTATGGAGGAAGTGGCTTTGGTAGCTACGGAAGTGGATATGGCTATGGTTATGGCTACGGTTATGGCTATGGAGGAGGCTATACAGATCCAAGAGCTGCAAAGGGATTCCTACTGGCCATGGCTGCCTTTTGTTTCATGGCTGCATTGGTGATATTTGTTACCAGCGTTGTAAGATCTGAAATATCTAGAACAAGAAGATATTATTTGACTGTGACAATAGTGAGTGCTGTCCTGGCCATTATGGTGTTTATTGCCACAATTGTCTATATAATTGGAGTCAACCCAACTGCCCAGGCATCTGGGTCTCTCTACAGTTCACAAATATACGCCCTCTGCAACCAGTTTTATACACCTGCAGCTGCTGGAATCTATGTGGATCAATATTTATATCACTACTGTGTGGTGGATCCCCAGGAGGTAGGGATAGTTTTGTTTTTTTTCCTCCCCTCTTTCCTTGGGTCAGAGGCTCTCATCTTGGGATGCTTAATAGATTCACTTTGGGAATGTTTAAAAAGATATTGATGCCACGCCCCACTTCTATTTAAATCAGAAACTGGGAGAAGGGCTGGGTGTCATTAAGGTATGATTAACATACCATCTAATTCATCCATTTAAAATACAGTTCAGTATTTTTAGTATATTCACAGAGTTGTGCAACCATCACCACAGTTGATCTTAGAACATTTTCACTACCCCAGAAAAAAACCCCCATCCTCATTAGCGGTCACTCCTCATTTCACTAACCGTCCCCAGATCGAGAAACCACTAATCCTGTTCTATGGTTTTGCCTATTCTGGATATTTCATATAAGCAGACTCATACAATATGTGTTTTTTTATGATTGGCTTCTTTCACTTAGCATTAATGTTTTAAGGTGCATCTATGTTAGAACATGTGCCAGTACTTCATTCCTTTTTATTGCTGAATACCGTTCCATTGTGGGGATATACCACATTTTATTTATTCGCCAGTTAACAGACATTTGGGCTATTTCCACGTTGGCTGTTACGAATTTTTGTGTGAAACCTATGTTTTAACGGCTCTTGAGTTCAGTATATACCTAGGGGTAGAATTGATGGGTCTGACGGAGATTCTGTGTTTAACCTTTTGAGGAACTGTCACATTGTTCTACAAAGAGGTTGCGTTATTATACATTTACCAGAAATGTATGAGGATTCCAATTTCTCCACATCTCCCAGCATTGTTTTTGTCTGAGTCTAACCATGCTAATAGGTGTGAAGTGGTACCTCATTTTGGTTTTGATTTGCATTTCCTTGATAGCTAATGATATTTTCTTGTGCTTATTGGCTATTAGTATATCTTCTTTGGAGAAACGGTTATTCAGAATCTTTGCCCATTTTTTAGTTGGGCTATTTGGATATTTATTGAGTTGTAAGAAATTTTATATATTTGGATACAAGTCCCTTATAATATGATTTGCAAATATTTTCTCTCCGTTTTGTCATTCTCTTTTCACTTTCTGGATGATGTTCTTTGCACAAAAGTTTTTTAATTTTGGTGAGGTCTAATTTAATTTTTCTTCATTGCTTTTGCACCCCAAAAGGGTGTCGTATCTAAAAACACTTTGCCTAATTTGAGGTCACAAAGATTTACTCCTATATGTTTTCTTCTAAGAGTTTTATAATTTTAGCTCTTAACAGTTAGGTCCATGATCCATTTTGAGTTAATTTGGGGCATGTTATAAGGACATGCAACATTTCTTGCATGTGGATATCCAGTTGTCTTAAGTGTTATTTGTGGAAAGGACTGTTTCTCCATTGAGTTATTTTCATGCCCTTGTCAAAAATGAATTGACCATAAATGTGACGATATTTTTCTAGACTCTCAATTTGTTTCCATTACCTGTGTTTCTATCCTTAGGTCAGTACCACACTTCTTGATTGCTGTAGCTTTGTCGTCAATTTTGAAATTGGGAAGTGGGGGTCCTCCAACTTTGTTCTTCTTTTTCAAGATTCTTTTGGCTAGATTCTAGGTCTCTTGCATTTTCACATGAATGTTAGGATCATGTTGAATTTGTAGATCAACGCAATCCTTCAAAATCCTAGCTGGGAGAAGAATTGTCATATTTACAATAAGTCTTCTGATCCATGAACATAGGGTGTCTTTCCATTTACTTAGGTCTTCTTTAATTTCTTATAAAAATGTTTTCTAACTTTCACTGTGTAAATCAGTATTTCAAAAAGCTGTCAGGTGATTCAAATGTGCAGGTGGGGTGGAGAACCCTGCTTTTCAGTAACCATGAGTCATCCTAATTAAGAAAATGTTTCTAACTTACTAATCTTTTTTCCTTTTTTTCTTTCTCTGTACACTGACCCAGGAATTTTCATTCTTTTACCAGGATGAGTCTCTTTTTGGGGGTTAGACCTTCTCCAATAACTACCATTATTTTGAAGACTGAAATATAGGTTTCAGAGTTTTGTTGTTGACATTCAGAGTGTCTGTGGTAAATAGGGCTGAGGGCTGGTATTCCTTTCTTACCATATTGACATCCCTCTTAGTCCTCTGACTACCTGAAACCTGTATTCTTTGAAAAAGGATACCACTGTTACATAGACAGCTGCAAAGAGAGCTTCCTGTTACCCATTACCAGACATCCAGGCCAGAGCCCTGGTACCTGTCTCAACTCCCAAGTGCCTCCAGGCCAGTGTACCACTTAACATACCTGTCAGACACTAGGAGAACTGTCAGGGGTAGGGTTTCCTTGTCACAGGCTCTTCTAGTAAGCACACAAAAGACACCTAAAACAGAGGAACCTAACAGACTAAATGGATCATTAGCCCATTCTCTCTAATTTATAGCTTGGTTAGAGTGTATCTGCATAATTTTTGGTAAGACTGAAATTTACATTCAGTGTAAAAAGTTGTGCCAGGCTTGTGTTACGAACAAGGCTATAAGCATGATTGGGTACTTAAAACTACTTTTGACAGCTCGGTGCGTTGTGACCACCTAGAGGGGTGGGATAGGGAGGGTGGGAGGGAGGGAGACACAAGAGGGAAGAGATATGGGGACATAGGTGTATGTATAACTGATTCACTTTGTTATAAAGCAGAAACTAACACACCATTGTAAAGCAATTATACTCCAATAAAGATGTTAAAAAAATAATAATAAAACTACTTCTGAGAATAACATTTTCCAGCCCTTTAGAAGTATACCAGTGATGAGTTAATTTATTGGCCATTCTCATCTGTTTATGAAAATATGGCCCCTTGGTGCTCAGGCTTTGGAACTAGTTTTCTGTAATTCTAAAACAGGGATTTATGTTCATTCCAAGGATTGAATCAAGGTTGGTGTGTGTGTATGTGTGTGTGTGTGTGTGTGTGTGAGAGTGTGAGTGTGTTGCTAGGCTGAACTAGTTTGGGCTAGGTTTTATATTTCTAAAATGTAACCATTTGTATCAGTTTTATAGCAGTTAAACAATAGATATTTAGTAGGGCCTTAGGTATTTGTAGAGTGTGGGTTGGGATAAAGTAAGCAATTAAAAGCTAAATATGTCAATATCTTTAATCTCTTTTTAGGCCATTGCCATTGTGCTGGGGTTTATGGTTATTGTGGCTTTTGCTTTAATAATTTTCTTTGCCGTGAAAACTCGAAGAAAGATGGACCAGTATGACAAGTCAAATATTTTGTGGGACAAGGAACGTATTTATGATGAGCAGCCCCCCAATGTGGAAGAGTGGGTAAGTGTTTTAAGAAAGTCAGTAAATGTCCAGTTTTTTTATTAGACCCCCAGATTTGTCTCTAAATTTGACCTATACTGCTTTGTGAAACTTTACTTTTAGAATTATTGTCTTTGTATATTGCAAAAGTTGTGGCCTCAGGTTTTACTTCGAATGTGAAGAAAGTGGGGTGAGTGGACATGGTTTTGCTACAGGTAAAAGCCAGATTTCTATTTCTAAGAAGTGGATCCAGGCACTGAGAAGAAATGGCTTTTAAAGAAATCACGAAGGAAATAACGTGGCTTTGGAAAACAAAAGCATCTCCTCTCCCCTTCCTTTTTATTATCCTGCTGATCGTTTTGGAAGTAAATACCATTGCTCAGGATGTTTACTGTCTTTGGTCAAGATTGGCAAGGGTGTTTTTGGGGTGGTAGCAGGTGGCAGGTCTTTAAACTTTTTACATGTGGAACAGCCTGGAGAATCACAGGGACTACTTCTGTACTAATATTGACATACGAAATCCTTTAGTGAAGGCAGAGACAGATTAGGGCAGGTTTTTTTTTGCATATACTGTTAATCCTACCAGTAGGTTGCTTCCTAAATGATGCGATTTGCTGAAGTGCAGAAAGTCCCTCTTACCAAAAATACCTCCCAAATGCACGTTCCTGATAGCTAACCTGTTTTTAGGGATGTTCCAAACTTTGTTTCTTAGAAACACTTTGTTAGGATGTTGTTGAGAGCAGCCTCAGAATCTGCCTTCATAGGTTTCTTTGAGCAGATTGGTTTCTTGCCATGAAGGTTAGTTGAGAATCCTGGACCCTGGTTCCAGGGTAGGTTGGTTTTGGCCTGTGGGAGTAGAGCGGAGTGGGCTGAGGGTGGGTCCTGCTGGTCAGGTTGGGGCTGAAGATACTGATCATCTTGAAGGCTCCTAGCTCTAGCATCCTGTCCATCTGATGTTTGAAGAAATTTGAATGTAGATGAAATTTTTCTAGTTAAGGTACTGAGACGAAGCAGTCAGGAAAAACAGAAGGTATGGTACGTATGTGCCCGTGTTCCCGACCTCTCCTTGAAGCCTACTTGTTGTTTTCTTCTTCCTCATTTTTTCCCCCCGTAAAGTGTGAAGGTGTTGGGGATTGTTTTCTTTTGACCTTTAGCTCCAGGCAAGGCCACCTGTAGAGGGAATAGGACAGTCTATTGTGAACTGTGAAGTCAAGGTTTCACTGAGAGTTTCTGGGTGTGTCAGTTTTCACTGGCTGTTGGATTTGTTTACTTAAGGTTTGGAGAGCCTAAAAAACTGACTCAAGAGAGACCAGTGCCAGTAATATTAGAGTCCCAGTGAACTTTGGCTTCTCATCTGATTTTACTGTCATGAAAGTTTAATCAGTTCTAGGTACTTTGGATAATTTGACAAAAGATAGCCATAATAACTTATGGAGGTGATGATGACAATAAAGCCAAAAGGGCTTAACTTTTAAAGAGGCATTATTTTTATAATGCTTCCTTGCTGAATCCCTGGAAATGTGATAGCCAGCCTGTAGGTTGTTACACACATCATAGTTTCTCTGTAGTAATACATGTTTCGTCATATGAAACTTAAATAATCATCTGTTGAATAGTAGACATAGGATTTTGAGTACACTGATGTTTTATGCGGTACTTAATTACTTGAAAATTCCTCATGTCCTTTTTTCCCTTGTTCCCCCAACTCAAATGCCTAAGGAAGGCTATTGGAAATAAGCTCTTGGGAGGCAGTTTTAGTCACAGGTATTGTGCTTTACCTTCCATTCTCCCTTCACCTGCCCAGGTTTGCTTTGCTGAACTAATCCCACATTTTCATTCTTGCCTCAATTTACTTCCACAACCAGATGCAGACTGTTCCTCAGGTTTCTCTGCTCTTACGCAATATTCTGCTCGAATGGGTTTCACTCCGATAACATAGCTGCGCAAGTGGAAATGTTTGATGCTGCATCCGAAGTGCCTGGCATTACAGAGTATTGAGTAGAATACGGGAAAAGAATCTAAAAAAGAGTGGCTATATGTATATGTATAACTGAATCACTTTGCCGTATAGCAGAAAGTAACACAACATTGTAAATCAACTATACTCCAATAAAATAAATAAAGTGGGGAATTCCCTGGCAGTCCAGTGGTTAGAACTTGGTTGGCACTTTCACTGCCGGGGCCCGGGTTCAATCACCGGTCGGGGAACTAAGATCCTGCAAGCTGCGTGGCACGGCCAAAAAAAAAAAAAATTAATTAAAAAATAAAGCAAAATAAAATAAAGTGCCTGGCAGTGGAGTGGATTAGTGTTTTTTCTTCCTTTTGGTCATTAGAAAGTAATATCGTAAAAATTATCTCCAGTTGAAATAATGGAAGAGAATCTAGAATTAATTACTTGTACTAAATGAGAATTAAAATTTGAATTCTAGTTGTGGAGAACTAAGACAAGATACTCTCCATACAGCTAATAATGGATTGTTTGGGGTGCGGGGGTGGTATCTTACTAAACTTACTAAAGGAACAATTACCTACTAAATTTACTCCTTCCCTACACATTGAGGTAGGTCCTGACATTCATAATTAAATCTTACTGCCTTTCTTGAATTTTTAAAATCTTTAAGATAAGAACCCCCAGAGCAAAGGCACCTCAACAGCTGAGCCTTCAGAGTTTTAAGCAGATTTCAGTCCTTTTGTATTATCTGTGGGAAAATGTTTAATTTTCTAATTTCCTGTCTCTGAATCTCCGGCACAATGGTTTCTCTGCCTTCTTAGGGATTTTTTTTTTTTTTTTCCCCACCCCCTTCTTAGGGATTTTTAGGCTTGTTTTTTTTTGCCCTCCCCTTTCTGGATATCTTGTACTTTGTAAAATAAACAGGCCATGTTTGCACACTGTTTGGATGTTAACCTGGTCCTTTGTAGTCAGTCACTCACTTAAGTTTGTACCAATGTTGTTGTATTTTAAATGTTTAAAGGCTTAAAGGCTCTTTTAAAGTTGTAGATCTTTATTTTTTCTATTATGTCCTCAAACCCCAGGTTAATTAGTACTTTTTCTGAATTAAAAGAATATGATTATTTTAACTAAATAATTTTGAAAATACTGTGAAGTATAAAGAAAATTCTGCCATCCTGAGTTACCTTTTTGGTGTATTTTCTTTAATCCTTTCCTCCTCTTCCTACTTCTTATTCTAATTCAGAAGTATGATTTTAGTCCTTATCAGTGTAAAATTCTACCTTTTTTTGATTTAACATGATACAGGCTTTTTATCACATTAAATATTTCTCAAAAACAATTCTGATATTGTTAAAAATTTTTACTGAAGTGTAATGTATATCTATACACACACAGTAAAGTACATTAAATGCACTAATTTAATTGTATGGCTTGGTGAAGTTTTACACGTATAAGCCCATTTATAACCAGCCTCTAAATCAAGATATAATACATTCCAGTGTCCAAGGTTTCCTCATGCCTCTTAGTATCCTCTAGGGGTTGGTAACTCCTCTTATTCCTATCACATCAATTAGTTTTGCCTATTTTTAAACTTCACATAAATGGAATTACGTCCTGTGTGCTTTTATGTCCACTCAACATAATGCTATAAGATTCATTTAGGTTGTTGCATTGGTTGGTGTGGTACTGTTTTAATTTTTGTATTTTCTGGCAAGATAAAAGCTTTCTAATTACCCCTTTCTAAAAAGCCTATGGCCAGGGCTTCCCTGGTGGTGCAGTGGTTAAGGATCCGCCTGCCAATGCAGGAGACACGGGTTCAAGCCCTGGCCCGGGAAGATCCCACATGCCGTGGAGTAGCTAAGCCCATCTGCCACAACTACTGAGCCTGCGCTCTAGAGCCCGCGAGCCACAACTACTGAGCCCACGTGCCACAACTACTGAAGCCCGTGCACCTAGAGCCTGTGCTCTGCAACAAGAGAAGCCACCGCAGTGAGAAGTCTGTGCACTGCAACGAAGAGTAACCCCCACTCACCGCAACTAGAGAAAGCCCACGTGCAGCAACAAAGACCCAACTCAGCCAAAAATAAATAAATAAATATATTTTTAAAATAAATAAATAAATAAAAAACCTATGGCCAGAATTACAATTTTTCAAAAAAACAGGTTTTCAGGCAGTCTCCCTGCCATCCTTGTGTTTCCATTTGCCCATTTCTGGGTATCTTTCCTCACCCTCTCTCCACACTTGTACGTACTCTTCTTAGTTTCTTGTGATTCCTTTCAGTGTTTTATTTTGTGAAAATAAAACCAAAGAAAAATACACTTCCTGCTTTTTTATGCAGAAGTTAGTGTACTGATAATACCATTCTGTCTACACATCCCCTTTTTACTTTGCAGTGTGTCTTGGTGATCTTTCCTTACCACTTCATAGCCTCTTTGTGGTATGAATGTACCGTGGTTTATGTAATCAATCTCTCATTGTTGGATATATTTATTATTTAATATTGTAAACAATGATAGGATTTAAAAAAAGAAAACTTTGTATACCTTGTATAAATTTCACGGAGTATTACTGAGTCAAGGGGTATGTATATACACACGTCTGTAACTTTGGTAGATAGGAAGAAATTGCCCTTCAAAGGAGATGTACGAATTTATACAGCCATCAGTGGTGTGTGAAATTCTGGTTCCACACACCTTTTCTAATAACATTCCATTGTAGAGATGTATTTGACCAATCCCTGTTGTTGCATATTAGTTTTTTTCCAATTTTTGACCATAATAATTATGTAAAAAGTAATTTTCTTACAGTAAATATGTGGTACTTTTTTTTGAAAATGGAGAAAATTGATGTTGAAGGTAACTTACCTGTTACGTAAATGGAAGGCTTTTTTTTTTTTTTTAACTAATTTATTTATTTATTTATTTATGGCTGTGTTGGGTCTTTGTTTCTGTGCGAGGGCTTTCTCTAGTTGCGGCAAGCGGGGGCCACTCTTCATCGCGGTGCGCGGGCCTCTCACTGTCGCGGCCTCTCTTGTTGCGGAGCACAGGCTCCAGACGCGCAGTCTCAGTAGTTGTGGCTCGTGGGCTCTAGAGAGCAGGCTCAGTAGTTGTGGCTCACGGGCTTTAGTTGCTCCACGGCATGTGGGATCCTCCCAGACCAGGGCTCGAACCCGTGTCCCCTGCATTGGCAGGCAGATTCTCAGCCACTGCGCCACCAGGGAAGCCCTGGAAGGCATTTTTATTATTATTTTTTTTTAATTTTTATTTATTATTTATTTTTGGCTGTGTTGGGTCTTCGTTTCTGTGCGAGGGCTTTCTCTAGTTGCGGCGAGCGGGGGCCACTCTTCATCGCGGTGCGCGGGCCTCTCACTATCGCAGCCTCTCTTGTTGCGGAGCACAGGCTCCAGACGCGCAGGCTCAGTAGTTGTGGCTCACGGGCCCAGTTGCTCCGCGGCATGTGGGATCTTCCCAGACCAGGGCTCGAACCCGTGTCCCCTGCATTGGCAGGTGGATTCTCAACCACTGCGCCACCAGGGAAGCCCTGGAAGGCATTTTTTTTTTTTTTAATTTTTATTTATTATTTATTTTTGGCATTTTTAATTTACATGCCTGGGCTCACATAATGTGACAAAGCCAGGACTAGAGCCCTAGTCTAGCATTTCCATGCCAATGTGCTCCTAGGAAAGCCTTAGTAATTACATTTTCTGTCTGTCTCTTTTTTTTTTTTTTTTTCCAGATTGGTTTCAGGTACACAGAAATAAATTATTCCCGATTCTTGGTTCATGACCTTGTCGTCTTTGGTCCATTCATAGCCTTTTTGTATTTATTGATTTGTTTCATAATGAACACCCATCATCCTACCCAAGAGTTAACAATACGAGGTCTACATTACATTACCCCATGTGTTTTTTACTCTCCCATCCACCTGCTTCTACCTGCTCCCAGAGGTGACCTGTCTCCAGAGTGACTTCCCTACTTTAATTAGAAAAGACCATGATGTGTTCCTTCCCTTTTCTGTTGTCTTGATTGCATGACTGAAGTGCTTCTCAGTTCTGGGAATGGAACTGATGGTTCCGTTGTGATCAGAGAAGGTTCCCTCAGCTGTTCTCACTCTGAGTGGACTTCCTCTCCGTTGCCCTAAGTAATGTTACCATGTACTGGCCAGAAAACTAGGCTCTGCAGGGTTTTTGCGTTGCTTTAGAGGAGACCCTTCGTTTAGTCTCAGATGAACAGCCCTGTGGGACTGGTAGTCTTCCCCTTTCTTCTCTTGCTGTGTAATGCTGTCTTTTCTACTTCTGTCTAATAGAAGCAGTATATCAGGGAGGTGGAATACCAGGGTTTGAATTCTGGCTTCATTGCTTTTGCTGTGACTCTAGGTAGATCATTTCTGTTATTTTTAACCCATATGTATGTCAAGGAAGTCTAGTTTGGGGAGAATTCCTGGTGGAGGGAAAACAGCACTGGACCCTAAAGCTGTGGGTTTGAGTCCTGACTCCAGCATTCTTTGGTAAACAGATTACCCCTTCTCATCCTCAGTTTTCTTATCTATAAAATTGGCTATATTATTTGGTCTGCCTCTCAAGACTAATGTGAGATGCATGTGAGAAAATGAAGAAGACCAGTAATATATGGCTGTCTGCCTTACAGGGATATTGAAAGGAAAACAGCTGGCTGTGCAGAAAAGAATTTTGGTGTTGCATGAGTACTAGTTACAGTTGACAAAAACAGAACTTAAGTTAGCATAGGTAAAAAGAGGAATATATCTGCAAGATTTTGGGTGGTGATTTATGAAAACCTAGAAAGAGTTGAAACAACTTAGCCACAGAAGTAGGGATGTGGCTGTGTTTCATGAACAGCTAAAATCAGGACTTCAAGTCCATTGGGATCTGCTTTCTCATCTTGACTCCCTCCTGCCTGGTAGGCTTCATTTTCGCATGGAGAAGGGGAGCAGAAAGCAGCTACTTAGAGCTCTTGAGTTGTTCATATTAGTGCTTTGTCTAAGACTTGCCTGGGGAAGGGGCCCTGATGAATAAGTAGCCTTGGGTCAGGCGGCCATCCTCACACTAACCCACTGTGCCCAAGGGCAGGGCCCTTCTCACATAATCCAGCATGTGGCAGTTCCCACAGTTACTGTGTGGAATGGGGAGATGGTTTCTAGAGAAACTGCTCTGTAGCTAATACTTACTACCTGAATATGAGCTACATGGATTAATTGTAATTGCCCTTTTATTTTTTATGTGTGCGTCATCTGACCAGGTTTAAATGCAGAGTGCCATTTGAATAGCTTAGGACGTGTTTCTGAGCAGCTTTGAACGTGCCTGCTTCACCCCAGTGCCCCTCAGTACTCCACTGGCTCCTGTCTCACCCCAGTGCTCCGCAGTAGTCTGCTGGCTCTTCCCGGGAGGGTGTCACGCTACTCAGATCCCTTTCTGCCCCTTTGAGCTTGGCCTCACAGAACAGCAGGGGACTGTGGTTTAAGGAGCTGTGTCCTGCCAACACACTGAGAATGCTGGTAGGGGGACTATTCAGCCAGGAGTGCTGGAGCTGAGTTGGGAGGGGCTGATACCCTTATGTCCATGAAGATGAGTATTTCATGTTAATCTTTGTGTTCAAATCTCTCTTCCCCCACCTGCATTTCCAGAAGATCATAAATATAAATATCACGACATACATCTTCATTTTCTCTAGAGTAAATACTTAGAACTGGGGTCTGGCTTTGGAAAAGCACACACCTACGGTAAATATTAAAGAGTTGATTGTAAAATGTGTGTACTTGAGATTAGTTTTTATTGGTACCTGCAGTATTCTGGTGAAATAGTAACTGAAAGTTATGCACTTCAGTTTCCTGCGCTCCTGTGAATAACTTTTGGTTTGGCTTTGGTCAAGTGAAAGAAAACAGAATCTGAGAGCAGTCTGGGACCTTAGGGATAAGGTCATCCGGTCTGTCTCAGTGAACTTACACAAAGGAAGCTGCAGACCTGCGAGGTAGACACAGTAGTAAGAAGGAGGCCTGTTGGTGGTGATTTGATGAGTCAGGGCTAGAAGTTTGGACTCTGGTTTCTCAGTGCTCTTTTCAGTATAGTACATCAGGCTGACTTGGGATTGAGCTTCACGTCTTAATTTTGGCAATAAAGTTTCTTAAAAAGTCACAGTAAAAGAAAGGTAAGAACCACCATGTCCTAAGTAGCCATTATAGGCGTAGCCACTCTGTACATCTTTACAGTGTGAATAATTCTTCTTATACAAGGGGCAGTGAGGTTTGCAGAGGGCTTCAGTAATTTGTCTCAAGCCTGATGTACTAATAACCAGCAGGACAAGTGTTACGTTTGCCTTTATAACTTGTATTTTTTTTGGTGTGTGTTTTTTTTTTTTTCTCTGAGATCTCTGAGCCTCAGTTTTCTTTGCCAGTAGAATTGGGGGAAATAGTTCATAGTTAATAAAACTATCATTAAAATGAGATAATGTATGTGTAAAGTGCTTATCTCTACCACAAATCAGCATGCCAGTTCTCAGGGAGTATTTTCTGTCTGTCTCTTAAGTTGCACCTTTTCTTGTTATGCCACATGATTATGTCAGAAGCAAGAATAAACTAAGTTTGGAGAGACCATGCCATAAACTATTTCTTCATTATTACCAAGTAGTAAATAAAGGTTGTTAAACAAGATCCTGTTTTTAAGTACGAAATGTTTAGATCTAAAAGCTGAGTGTAGGGACTTCCCTGGTGGTGCAGTGGTTAAGAATCCGCCTGCCAATGCAGGGGACACGGGTTCGAGCCCTGGTCCAGGAAGATCTCACATGCTGCGGAGCAACTAAGCCCGTGTGGCCACAACTACTGCGCCTGCCCTCTAAAGCCTGAGAGCCACAACTACTGAGCCTGCATGCCACAACTACTGAAGCCCTCATGCTTAGAGCCCGTGCTCTGCAGTGAGAAGCCTGCACACCACAACGAAGAGTAGCCCCCACTTGCTGCAACTGGAGAAAGCCCGCGCGCAGCAACGAAGACCCAATGCAGCCAAAAATAAATAAATAAATAAATAAATTAATTAATTAATTAACTAAAAATAAAAGGTAAGTGCATTATTTAGGTAGCCTATTTCTAGAAGTTTCTAAGGCTTTGACATTGTGATGCAGCATTGTTATAGCATTGTTCCCAGCATTTACCTGTCAAGGTAGGAGCTAGTAAGGATGATCAGGCCTGGGTGTAGAGAGGGGTCAGGATCCTGGACCCTGTCCTTTGTGGTCAGCCTTGGGTAGCTTTTGGTATCCTTGGACTCTGATGGAGGTAATCACTTTGTCTGTTCATTTAATAGGTTTCTCATGTGTAAATGGGGAAAATAGAAGTTCCACCTACAGCATGTATATACTGATCCTGTAGCAATTAAAGGGCTTAGGTCAGGGCCAGCACATAATTTATTAATGCCCAATAAATTTTAGCCAGAGTAATAATTGTTAGTATTTGCAATGATGGCATCAAATAAGGGAGCTTGGGTAAGAGTACCCAAAATATAAATACATTTAATGTTGGTTGCAGTTGTTAAACTATTAATCTTCCTCTTACTTGTAAGCTTGCTGCGGGATAAGAACAGATGTTTGTTTTGTTTTTTTTTTTCCCTGTCCCTCCCCCTCCGACGGGCGCGCGCGCCGCGGCCCAGATGTTTTTTTGAAGGGTGTAGACAGGCTCTGCGTATCATCCCCTTGCACACAGGAGCGGGGAACAGGTCCAGGTGGGGCAGGTGACTGGCACAGGGCGGTGGTGGTAATCAGTGTTAGACAGCTGAAGAAACTCGAATAGCTTTCTTATTTTCAACCAGTAAGTACAAGTGTTCTTTAATGTAAGAGCAGTTCTGTGGGCTGCCGACAATTGGTATACTGGGCTCTCACCCTGGGAAAGGTTTCACTATTATCTGTGGTCTCAGGTGGCATGAAATGGAACAAGAATGGAAGTGTCCTATCCATGGACTGACCTTCAGAACCCAGCAGCGTGGAGGACGGAAGGCCGGCCCTGTCTGTCCAGGGCATCGTGAGGGGCTGGTGTAGAGAGTTGTAATGGAAGGTGAGGTAGGATGTGTGCTAGAGCTGGTGAGTGTCTTTGTGGCTTTCTGAATGCAGGGATTCCT
The DNA here is from genome assembly GCF_009873245.2 of Balaenoptera musculus. Lineage (NCBI taxonomy): Eukaryota > Metazoa > Chordata > Mammalia > Artiodactyla > Balaenopteridae > Balaenoptera > Balaenoptera musculus. Next base: position 54,419,513 of record NC_045787.1, read on the forward strand.
AGATTTCCAGCACTAAATAGAGTTAATTCTAACTATAGGTATAATGGTCTAAACAGGGCAGTTGTCTGTGACGTCGAGGAAAACTGTCCTCCATCAGTGGTTCTCAAACCTTAGCAAGCATCAGAATCACAGGGAGAGCTGGTTAAAACAGCTTGCTGGGCCCACCCGCAGTGTTTTTCGTGCAGTGGATCTGGAATGGGGCCTGAGAACTTGCATTTCTGAGTTCCCAGAGTTCCCAGGTGATGTTGATGCTACTGGTCTGGGGAACACACTTTGAGAACCACTGTTCCATAGGCTGCAGCTATAATACCGCAAGCCCAGTGAGATCTGAGTTAAGGTATGCATAAGGTCTCTTCCAGGCATGGCATACTTAGAAAATGCTGAGGCTGTATGGAGTACTACAGTAAACTGAAGGGGATTTGGAACCCTAGGTGGTGGCTGGCATGGGCTCTGAGGACTAAGGTGTACTGTGCCTGTGGTACACCTGCTGGGGAGGCTGGCATGAGATACACGAGTGTTAAAATGCCGCAGGCTGAACCAGGGTTTTCCTTTCTAGAGCAAGGGGCCTCGAATGGGATCACTTACTGAGTGTAAGCTTCTCCACCTCACCCCTCCCAAAGCTCTAACAGCCCACTGGCTCTTAGGAGCTTCAGGATTCACCTTTGCCTGGTGTATGTTAGGACTTCCCTGTGGGCAGCCTGCGTTTGGATAGGGAACATGGTGTTTGCTAAATCCCCAGAGCCGTCTGATCAACGTAAATTAATCAGACTTGCCCAAGCCTGGTCCATGACCTCTTCCTTTGTGGGATTAGTCTGTTTGGGAGCATTTGCCTTCAAGCCACCAAGGGTGGAGAAAAGTCTGAGGGAACTTTCCAGAGGCAGTTTTGAGGCTCTTGTTGGGGGAGCATCTGTGAGTGTAAAATATCAAAACGGGAAAAACGAGTTGGACCACTTAGTGTTTTGAAAACTTGTAGTGCAAGGGCACATGGCCCGGGGAAGGTGGACCTCGGGTTGTAAAACTGGAGATGGTACTTTGAGATGAAGGCGCCCCGCCCTCTGATGTCTGGTATATTTCTCCACTTTAATTACCAAGCAGGAAAACCCCTTCTGTTTGCCTTTTGAGGGTGGTGTTCCTACACTCTGACCTAAACAACAGGAACCCGATGACTAAACACATATCATAGCAATTTTGTGTCAAAAGCTGCTTTTAGAATGATAGTCCAGTAGGCAAATAAAACTCTTCAAAATGGATTCACATCGTATCTTATTCGGATGTGGTGAGGAGTTAAGGCAATGAGAATGGTTCCTTTTCTTACTGGGAATAGTCAGTGCCCAGATGAGATGGGTACCTCAAGCCATATTTACATTACTGAGGTGTCAGTTTGTCATGCCAGAAACAGAAACAGAAACAGCTGAGCTTGGGAGTCAGGTGGACCGGGTTTACATCCGCCCTCTACCCTGTCACCTTGTGTGTGACCTTGAGCAAATTAATTGGACCTTAGAGACTCAGTTTCCTCATCTGAGTATGGAGATAGTCCTGTCTCACCGGGCAATGGTGAGGAACAAATGGGGTCAGGTTTTGCCTGACACATGAACTTCCCTCTCATGATGCAGGTCTAGTCTGACTCTCTTCCCGTGTTGTGTGAGCTAGGAAGGAAGAGCAAAATGGGGCGTGGCTGTCATCGCTCCTTTTTGCTTGTACTCATTCCAGATGCAGTTGATTTGTGTGGAGAGAAAGGGTTTTCCCAAACTTTGTTTTACAGGGGTGAATTGACCTAAAAACATTCTTGACCTTTTTTTTATTCCATCCCTGACTTCAAGGAGTCGGGGTGGAGAGGCTGCTTGTGAGTCAGTGGCGTTGATAAGCATGATCGTGCAGCTCCATCCTGGTCCCAGGGGAGGACGGCTCCGTGCTGACGGGTGTTGGGATGAGAGCTGCTCTGAGTCGCCCTCTTTGTTTTTCCCTTGGCACCCCACAGGGATATACCATGTTTTCATTAATTCTCCAAAGACGGTTAGTTAACAAAGATTTTTTTCACAAGTGACATAGAACACTTCTTTTTTTTTTTTAATTAATTAATTTATTTATTTATTTATTTTGGGGTGTGTTGGGTCTTCGTTTCTGTGCGAGGGCTTTCTCTAGTTGCGGCAAGCGGGGGCCACTCTTCATCGCGGTGTGCGGGCCTCTCACTGTCGCGGCCTCTCTTGTTGCGGAGCACAGGCTCCAGACGCGCAGGCTCAGTAGTTGTGGCTCACGGGCCCAGTTGCTCCGTGGCATGTGGGATCCTCCCAGACCAGGGCTCGAACCCGTGTCCCCTGCATTGGCAGGCAGACTCTCAGCCACTGTGCCACCAGGGAAGCCCTAGAACACTTCTAATGAGTATAATTAAATTCTGAATAAAAATTTGTCCTCTTGTTTAAAAAAAATTTATCCTCATTATAACTACCTCTTGTGAAGATCTTTTGAAATTATTTCACTTGAATTTATTTCATTTTGACATTTCAGAAACACTTTAGTTCTTTCTTGATTGGAATGTGAATCTTGGTAAAACGTTTCCTGTCCCCTTAAATTAATAATTCATACTCCTTAAACATGGTCTGTGAGAGTGCTTGTCCTTTTTGAATTTAGTCTCTAGAGTCTGCCTGTGTCATTCTTTGATTGGTTAAGGGTCTGTCTTCTCCTGTCTCGTCTTTCCCTTTTGTAAAGTCTGTCTGTGCGGCAAGGGTGCCACTAGGGCCAGGAACTCTTCAGGCAGATCCCAGTGAAGAGCGGCCAGCTGGGCACTGCCGTGTGGATTTCTGTACGTGTGGTGCCCTTCCGCCCCACGGCTGCCCCCGAACCCCAGCTCCCCCGCTGGAGGACCTGCGGGCGGGAGCCCCGGATCAGCCCCCCAGGCCCGAGGCTTCTCTTGGCTTCACAGCAGCAGTTCCAACGTTTGCTTGACTCTCAAACTTTCCTTTCCCCTCAGTGCTTAGTAGAAGGCAAATCTTCCTGCATTTGTGTTTTTTCACTTTGCTTTCTTCTGCCCCTAATTTCGTAGAGCTAGTTTCAAGTTACTTGAGGAAAACTGTTCACCATTTGCTGTTCAGAATTAAGCCGAGTTTTTCTCAGGTTCTAAATCTTTAAAATTTTACTATAGTTATTAAAATGGTAGAGTTGTTTCGTTGTTGTTGTTTTAAAGAACTTTAGCTACATCATCAGGCATTATGGACTGGCTTGGGATCCTATCAGTAATCACAGTGAGTCTCAAATCCCTCTTCTCATCATAGGAAACACAGGCTGAGGACTCATAAATTTCTACTAATGGTCCCTCCTCACTGGGGCTTCCCCGCTTCCTCCCACTGTCCTTTGAAAGCAGCAGGTTTATACTCACTTTGCATTGGTACCGTGAGAAAAAGTAATATTTTATCTTCTTTTGGGAAACGTGACGCATAAAAGGAAAAAAATGAACTTACTCCTTGTTTTACAAATACATTTTGCTTTTGCCTCTAGACACTTAAGCTCCTTTCGAGGACAAAGGCTGCTTCTTGCTCACCTTTGAGTCTGGCTGGGTGTTTTTTTCCCAAAACTATGTATCACGTCACAGATTTGCATGTCATCCTTGCGCAGGGGCCATGCTAATAATTAATCTTCTCTGTATTGTTCTAATTTTAGTGTATGTTCTGCCCAAGCGAGCATGGCCTTGGAATTTTTTGTGCACGTGTATGAAAAAGGTTGAAGTAATGAAAGAGCTGTGCTGGAGGGTGAAGTCAGTGTTCGGGCTAGTCTAGTTCTGCTGACTCGAAGAGATAAACGTCAGCTCAGGGCAGCTCATCTTCTAAGGCAGTTGGATACACACAGTGTAGAAGTAAAACAGTAATAAATGAAGTAACCTTTATGCAGCAAACTCTGGGCTCCTGCTTTGTGCCAGGTACTGGGCTGGGCTTTGAAGACCCATAGAGGAAGGAAGGTAGGAGGCTGCCCAGGGAGGGGCGGTGGATTGGAGCTGAGGCTTTGAAGTATTTAAACCCCACCTTACCATTTATTAGGTGTAGGTCCTTGGGAAAGTTGTCTAGCACCCTGAGCCCTCGCTTCCTCTTTTCTGAAAAGGGAGTACTAGCATTGTTAGCTGAAAACTGGGTTCACCTCTTGGTGGCTGTTGAGCTAATAGACACAACCAAGCCAAAGGTCGGGAGAAGGAAGAATTTATTATTACTTGCAGCAAGTGAGGAGAACACCGGGGATCTTCTCCAAAGCAGTGTCTGTCCGAACAGCGAAATTAGGGAAGTTTTAAGCTAAGGGTACTTGCGTATTCATGAAGGGGCTTGAGCAGAGGAGAATTCAGCATAGAATTGGGGCAGAGGTCCACAGAGTCCAAGCTTTAGTTGATTGAAGTCAAGAGTGGCACCATCATGATTCCATCCTCCAGCTGGGTGGGGTCCTTAGTACTTGCAGAGCTCAAAGATATATTTTGATGTGTATCCCTTGAGGAGGAATTAGGACTCTGCTTTATCACTGCACTGTCGTTTGAGTGCCTTTTCCCTGTTCCTGCATTCCTTTGTTCCCTCAAGATCATAAATTACTGAGACCTGTTCAAGGGTGAGCATGGTGGCCAGGCTTAGATCACAAAATGGCTTCTCTTATGTCAAGAAAGCCATTCCTGGTTCTGTTTCTTCAGGGACCCCCTAACTTATCTGCTTATAGTATTTACCTGTAAGGTTGTGCCTACTAAATGATCCCTCAGTTCAGTATGTGGCATGCAGTAAGCAGGCAGACAGTGGTGGCTTTAAGAGCAGCCCACTGCCCAGTGAAGTTAGAGGTGTGGGAGCAGCGTCACTCTGTGTGTAAACAGTCTGTCCGAAGTACACATGTGCTCTGCTGGGAGGTTTGTGTGCCCAGGTGCTGGCGAGACAGGAGGACAGGGAGGCGCCTCACCCAGCAGGGACATTTGTGGAAGGCCCCCGGGAGTAGTGGCACCATCCCAACTTGGTAGTGAGCCAGGACTTGAAGTCCACTTAAGGATTAGCTGGCAAAGAAAGGGGGAAGAACATTTCCATTCTGGGCAGTAGGAAGGCTCTGCAAAGACACCCAGACACCTCTTTTGTAAGGTTTTGGTTTCCGGTTTGCCAGGGTCAGTAGGAAATCCATGAGCTCTGCACCCTCTGCTAAATTTGCAAAGAGAAGAGTTAAATGGGTTTTTAAGAAAGGGAGGTCTTTTAAATCTGAAGTCTCCAGAATAAGAATACGCCTTTGGCTTGGCCAGGTATTTGCCTGTGAAGCTTAGCGGTGGTGTCAAGTCCTCAGGAATTCAGTGGGTGCCAAGAATGGTTCCCACCCGGCCCCCCTGTGGTGGGATCTGAGCACACTCCCTGGCAACCCACCCCCTGGTTTCCCAGTTGCTGCCAAATTCCACTTTCAGAAGGAAGTGATTCCATTCCTTTCTGACTCACGGGAATATTAAACAATCAAGATTAAATATCTCTATGTACTTCAGGGGTGGGGAAGTAAATATCTTTTGACATGTGATAGTGCAGTGACAGGAAAGGAGCAGGTCACGTTTTAATGCTATGCTTGACGGACAACAGAATGTAAAGTTTGTGTGTGTGGCAGGGACATACGCTATGTTGAATCTAATTGCGAAGATTTATAATAGCAAAATAATCCAATTAAAAGTCTGCCATCCCCTTTAAATACTTGTAAAAATTCTTTGTTTAGATCCAATGGCTTTAATTCCAGAAACCAGCATCTTCTGAGTCTTTACTGTGTTCATAAAAGCCCTGTGCTAAATGTGATACCTTGTCATCTCATTTAATTGTCAAAACAACTTTATGAAGCAGGGAGCTTCCGCATTTCTTACAGATGAAGGTATTGAGGCTTTCTAGAACTTGTAGTTGGGTAGTTGGCAGATCTGGAGTGAGCCCAGGTAATTGGATGCCATTGTGCTCATCACCAAGCTAAAGCAGTCCCACCCTCCCTAAGTTTGAAAAGTTGCTCTTTTTCACAGAAATAATTTTTAGTGTTATTTTAAGTTTTTTTTCTTTTCCCCCCACACCTTAGTTTTATTCCTTGACTTCAAACCCACTCAATGACTTGTCTGGGCTTAGCAGTTATTATTTTTCTGGCAGAGTAGTATGCAATAATGTGAAGATTTTTAGGTGAAATTTAAAGAGTGTCGGACCTACTACATCTAACAGGTAATGTTGAGACTCTAATTGGCTATGCTTATTTATATACAAAACTTTCTCCCAAAGGTTCTCTGGGAAACCTTTCATGTTAACAAGGCATCATCTCCAATGTGTATTACTTCTTAGAACACATTCACTCACACATCAGAATGGAATAAGAAAGGTAGAGAGGGAAGGCAGTGGTGCTGTGACTGTACTGTATAGGCTGTTAGTGATAGAGCCATTGAAAAAGTAAAGGGAGAACAGACAAATCTGTTACTAAAGAACCATAGCAGAAATCAGTTTGTGCTTCTTAATGTAGTTTTAACATTCCATGTTTAGGGTGAACGGATTGAGAAGAATCAATGTTCTTTGTCCTAGATTAGTGGTTTTCCAAGAGTGGTGCCCAGACAGCGGCATAAGCATTACCTTAGAACTTGTTAGAAATGAAAATTCTCGTTCTAACTCAGACCTAGGCCGGATAAAATGAGATTAGTCTTCCTAAGATGGGGTGGATAATTACTAAACCTAATCACATCAGGATGAGGATCAGGTAATTTGGATTTTTTTCTTGTTTGTAATTGATTCTGGATTTGTTAAACTAACAATAGCACCATTCCTGTGATTTGACTGTTAACACTGGATAATAACAAGGTAGTCAGATAGGTTAATAATATTTAATGAGCCCGATAAATATTAGATAATTTTATATATGATATTTTTCTTTCATTTCTTCCCCCTTTTATGTTACAGGCTAAATAATAACTGAGTCTCTTGGGACTGTTTCCTTAGGTTAAAAACGTTTCTGCAGGCACACAAGACATGCCTCCTCCCCTTTCTGACTACGTGGAGAGAGTGGACAGCCCCGTGGCCTACTCTTCCAATGGTAAAGTGAACGAGAAGCGACTGTATCCAGAGTCTTCCTATAAATCAACACCGTAAGTAGCGTCTTCCTTCTTTTGCTAGAATGAGTCTGAAAAAGTGAGTATTTGCATGTGTTTATGAATCAGTTACTGTTTTGTGCCATTTGCCTTAAAAAAAAAAAATAACCAACAGTTTTCACAAAGGCTGGAGACTGATCTCTGCCTTAGAGGTGGAGGCAGAATGTGGTTCTTTCCTATTTCTGGTTTTGAAGTTTAGATGAGGGTGGAAGGGTATTACAGATTGATAGCAGAGCTAAGTGTGGTTCTCAGTCTCTCCTCCTGCCTATAATTATTAGATCTCTTTTGCTGGGGGATGTGAAACTGATAAAGCCTCTAGATTTTGTTTTACATGTGGTGTGAAAAACCTCACAGTGAGTTTCTGGCCTAGAGTAGGTGCCATTCAGGTTATTGAAATAGTATCCCTGTTGCGGTTTTAGGTTACCCTGAAGCCTAAGTCTAATTCACCTTAATGACAAGAGAGAGATGTTGGGGATATTGTTAAGGACTTGGATGTAGTTTGCCTAAGGATGATAAATTAACGTTCCTGTATATAATTCTAGAACTCCGAGTTCCTTTGTAGACCAAAAAAATAAACCTTCCCTTTAGCTAATTTGATCGTTCTAAGTTAAAGGTTTATCTGCTGGGAAATTTTTGTTCAAAGTTTTATCTCCAACCTCCACCGCCACTTAGGGGGCCGAGTTTGTAGAGATCCACTCTGAGTGCATAGTAGTTTGGGTGCCTGGAGCCCCTAAGATGACACCAGCAGCTGAGTTAGGTATGGAATCAGTTTGAAGAGAATAGATTTTTTTATTACCCTAGAATGGAATTTGGAAGTATACTGGCATTCTGCCTTACCCTCCATATATTTTATTTTATTTTATTTTATTTTATTTTATTTGGTCTTCAGCATCAAGCTTACTTTTGATTTCAGTTGTAAATGATTTGGAGGAAGAGCATTTTCTCTGTTCTCCTTCTTCTCTTTGGATTTTGACAAAAACCAAATCAGGTGAGGCTATGAGAGACAGAGGTACACAGTAGAGATGCAGTCCTTGTAAAAGGTTCAAGCTATGATCTACATGACTTCCATGCATACAAAATAAATATCTATAATGCATATTGTGACCAGCTGTGCCTCCAAGTTAATTGTAAGGCCTGCAGGACTCCACAGTGTTCCCACATGCTGTCCCTTTTTATGAGAACTAAGATATTTTCACAAATTCATTTGGAACAGTTTAAATATCTTACTTATTCTTCAATAGGCCAGTACATTCATGATATAAATTTATAAGGAGCAAAAGGGAATCCCTTTTGTCCCCAGCTGTCTAGTTTCTCTCCCCAGGGGCAGCTAGTGTTACCAATTTCTTTTACGTCCTTCCAGAGGTTATTTTTAAATAAATATGCTGGCCAAATACAATGTTGGTTATTTTTGCCTTTTAAAAGAAAATAGCATATTAAATGCATTGTTAGCAATATATCTTAGTGATTGTCCTTATCAGTATAGAGTTTACTGATCTGTTTTATAGCTACATAATATTCCATTAAATGGGTATACTAAAATTTGTTTTATTAATCCCACATCGATGCACACTTTTCCCCAATGTTTTGTTATTACAGACCTCTGCAGAGAACGAACTTGCACATTTATCACTTTGCAAATATGTCAGTGTATCTGGAGGAAAAATATTAAAAGCACAATTGCTAGGTTAAAGGAAATTGCATATTTTATTTTGATAGATGTAGTCAAATTGTACTCCATATGGGTTGTACCAGTTTATACTCCCAGAGTACACCCTAGAAGTTTTTTGAAGGCCTGGAAAATGCAAATATGATGCTTAGTTTTAGAACCCAGCAGAAGGGGAGGATGGGGATGGTGCCAAGGTAAGGGATAACGAATGCAACAGTGTGTAGTAATGACGGGAGGAACTTGCAGCCTCTGGCGGGTAATAGACATTGTTGATTGTTGTCTGTGGCAGAGCATTGAGCGCTACGGAGGATTCAGCGTACGTCCTCCTGGATGACGAAGGGATCTGTCTTTCCTCAGGTGTTTCTTGAAGGTGTTTAGTAACTCACCAGTGCCTCTCCTCCTTATTATTGTAGTGGATGGGGAAGGAATTAGAATGGGAACATTGTCTGAGGTCCAGGTTAAGAATGAGGTACCTCAATACTAGGACGTTTTCCCCTCGAGGCATAACGTACATTCAGTAAAGGGCACTGATCTTGCTATACAGCTTGATGAGAGTTCACGCATGTGACCACTGAAGTAACTACCCTCAGACCGAGAGAGAGGCATTTCAAGCGCTCCAAAACGTTGTCTTCTCCACGGGTACCCCCCTTCCCCACCACCACTCTTTTGACGCCTGTCACCATATCACAGTTCTTATAAAATGGAATCATGTGGAAATTATTCTGGTGTCTGGCTCCTTTTGCTCTCACCATAATGTCCTAACCTTAGAATTTTAAGGCAGTTAGAATTAATCCTGGATTAGGAGACAGCAGAATGTAGCTGAAGATGGTTTCTTCTCCACCCTCTCTAAGTGAATTTGGGAGATAGTAGGTACACTCCCTACTCTCTTTTCCACACCCAGGGTGAATTAACCTTTGTAAATCAAAGAAGTGGAGTGCTGATGCGATGCAGAGCTTTCAGGGCAGGCTGACACCTTAGAGTGCCCAATGAGACCATTGTCTGGTAGTAGTATTTAGGCTGGTAGGATAATCTGTTAGGGCTTTTACGCAGGTTGTAGGAATTCACTGGTTCGCCTAAGGCCCAGAGATGGTGCTAGCTTCGGGCACAGCATGATCCAGGGACTCAGAAGATATCAGGGTTCTTGTTGCTATGCTGGTGTTATTCTCAGTACAGCTTCTTTTGTAGCAGGCTAGCCATGCACATTCCCCAGGCTGTCTTGATCTTCTAGCACCAGATTCAGAGAATGGAATTTACTTTCCCAAAACTTACATATCAAATCTATTGGAAAGATTCTGATTGGTCCTTTTTGGGTCCAGGAAGATGGAGTTCTCTGGTTGGCAAGGCTTGGATATTCCCCTCAGTGATGATGGCAGTTTTAAAATACCATGTATATCATGGATGTCATTCCGACAGTCATGACACTGATGTGATCATGCATTTTGTTTCTCTCTCCTCCCTGATACTGGGTGTCCTCAGTAAAGAGGATTCTTGTGAATGTCTTTTCAATTCAGTAATTACCTTGAACCCCTGCCATGTACTGGGCCAGGTGCCCCTGGGAATACGGAGTTCGTGTTCCCATGGAGGTTGCAATACAACAGAGGCGGAAGGAAGTGCCAATAACCACACTGTTGGGGTGAGATAGAGCAGCAAAGGCATGTGAGGGTGTGTGTGTGTGTGTGTGTGTGTGTGAGAGAGAGAGAATAGAACAAGTTTAAAAAAGAAGGAAGTCAAAAACTACACAAGGGCAGATTTCCGCACCTAGGGGACTGAGTCAGATACTGAGGAAAGTATACAGGTGGTTACTTCTGGCTTGTGCAGATTTTCGACCTAATCAGACTTGTCTCTAAAAGCAGGTTTGAAGGTGACTAAGAGTGCACATATCCCCTAACTGTTACATTTATATATACTTTTCTTGCCAAGCATTTCCTTTTTAGCTTTCATGTTGTATCAAGTTATTGTTTAGTGTTTGAAAGGGTGTAGGAAGAGGGGAGATGGAAAACTTCTAAGGTGAAGATTTATAATATCAATATCTAATATAAAATTACAGGAGAAGGGCCGCCTTGATATTTTGGGGTTTTTTCTAATTTCTTTTGCCCTTTAGCATCCTCCCCCTCTGGCCCCCAGCACTTCAAACAAACCCACTGCATTCTAAAGGTTTTATTTGCCACCTCAAAGCTAAGAAGCATAGTACCTGGCAGAGTGTCTAGGAACTCATTAATCATTGACTCACAGAGAAAGTCACATTTTCCTTCCTTTAGAAGTAGCATTAACAGAGCACTCAAAGCCATGTTAACCTGGATAAATTTAGAAAGAAGAAATAAATATCAGCCCTCCCCAGCCACCACCCCTCCTAAAGCTTTAGGAGTCTATAAGAAATTAATAAGTGTGATTAGAAATCTAAGACTTTGGCAACAGTTAGAACCAAGCAGTTTTGGATCACCTAGAAAACAGTCCACCTCGTGGGTAAAGCTCAAGATGACAGTTCTGTAAGTTGAAAGCAATAAAAAAAAAAATTCTTCAGACTTTTAAATAGTTGACTTGAATAGCAAGGCTGATGTTGGAAAGTCTCAGGTGCCTTGTTTCTCCTCTTGCCCTTCTCCAGCTCTGCTACAAGGGGAAAGTGCAGCTTTGCATTTCTGTTACCCAGAAGTAGTCTACAGTTGCCACAGCTCTTGGTCTTTTATTCCATGTTAGGCTTCGTTTTTCTGCTTGTGGCAGAAACATTATATGCAATCAAAAATCTGATGCAATATTAAATAATTGGCGTTAGAAAAATAAGTGTAATGTTAACTCTTCCATTTCATTCATTGTACGGGGCTTCAGGATTAACAGTGCAATTTAAAAAAGAAGTCTTAACGAGCTCTTTCATCTATTACAATATAAAGCTTTTTAGGTTTTTTAGTTTAAATTTTCAGTATTTTTCATTTTTCAACATTGTATCTTGAAAAGAGAATTGATACAGAGGAGTCTAAAATTAACATTACCGAGAGCTTATCTCTGAGAGTCAGCCTCTAAAGGTAGATATGTATGTGCATTCCTCTCCCCACTCAGCATTCCGTGGAACTAGAAGAACCTGTAGAAAAGAGTCGTGATTGTTATTTTCCTAACAGCCTTTTGTGGAGTAAGTCCCTGGCACGGGTCAGGTCAGTAATTCTCTTCCAGATCAGCGTGTTTCCTAAAGTGAAATCTTACATCCATTTTTCGTACAAGGTTTACTAATGAGCTCCCCTTACATCAGAGCCTTAAAGCTGTTCGTGTGTATTAGGGGAGCTGGGCTGGTGCTGGGTTGAGCGCAGGAAGCTGGGGATCTGCCCAGTGCTGGGCAGGTGGCTGGTTGAGTGAATGCGGCCCACGTGTTGCTGCCCTCTGTGGTCTCGGTGCTCTGACAAAAGCTGGTAATGCTCACGGACAGATGATTCCTGTTTTGTTAGGGTGCCTGAAGTGGCTCAGGAGCTGCCAGTGACTTCACCTGTGGAGGACTTCCGGCAGCCTCATTACAGCAACAGTGGTAACTTGGAGACGCTTTCAAAAAGGGCTCCCTCGAAGGGCAGGGCAGGAAGGTCGAGGAGATCAGAGCAAGACCACTATGAAACAGACTACACGACGGGCGGCGAGTCCTGCGATGAGCTGGAGGAGGACTGGATCAGGTACTGGGGCGCCTCTTGCTGGAACCCCTTGCGCACCTGATGGTTATACAGCCAGGTTTTGGTGGTGTCGCCTCCTCAACTGGGGTGGGTGGTACAGCTTCATTCTTTGCCAACCAGGGCTGGAGACAGTTTCTTGATACTTTTTTTTTCCCTAAGTACTCCTTTATAATAAAGATTGACCTGGAGGGAATGTGTTTGGCTTAATAGCACTTTGGCTTAAAAACATGTCTTAAAAACACTTTCAGCGCACCTCCACAAAATGACTGATAAACTTCGCCACTGCTGTATGCTTTTACCAACAGTCACCCAAGAAAGGTTTTTCGAATAAATGAAATACAAGTATAGAGGAACTTTGTTTTACTAATTATAAAATTCCGGACCAGTGCTATGGCTTTCCTTTGGCGTTTACTTTTAAGTTAAGCTTTCACGATGAGACCAGAGAGTCTTTTAAAAGTTTAATCCAGAGGACTTTGGCAAACAGTTTTGTAAACAGTGGAGTTAACAATTTAGTGTCGTGGTTAAGTTACTTTGTGTGTCAGTGGTTTTGTTCTAGTCCATCATTGTCAGCTGTACTCGTGTATGACCTGTAGCCTTCTTTTGCCCAAGTATTCTGAGGAATGGGACACAAATCAGAAATATTTGCTGTGTGGTTAATCAAAACATTGCTTCTCAAGGTATTAGGAGGGATGGATGGGGCAAGTATAGCTAGAAGTGCCGTACTCACTGGTGGCTCTCATATTTCATCTCCCCCTTACCCCTCAAGAGTTTTGGCCTAGTTCAGTCATCTGTCTATAAAATATTTGCCTGTCTTGTATCATGCAAGATTTAAATGAAAACTTTTCGAAATTCTGAATTCTTGTTTCCCTTCTGAGCAAATCATTTAATTTCTCCTGTCTGTAAAATGGAGATATTTAGACTGTCTTAGATATGACATTTAAAATTCCATATTGCTATGAAGTTCCTTAGTCCCGTGAAACAGTTCAGAGTATTTCCTCAGTGGATTATGGGTGGTTAATAGCATCACTGTCATATGTAAAGAATAGCTGGCATATTGAGAGATACAAGTGGTACAGAATTTCAGGGTTTTTTTAATAGCTTAACACATTGCCAGATTATTTTTACAATGAGCATACATTTTCATACATGTACTTTTTAATGTCTACTTTTACAATCAAAGTGATTTCTATTAAGGAGAAACAAGATCCCCCCTGCCGCCCCAACCAAAAAATTGCTCAAAACAGTCTGAAAACTGTAGGTGGTAGCAGAAAACAGCCAGCTGCCAGTCAGCTGCTCTGCCACTGAAGTGATGAAAATATCCTTTGAGTTCCACAATTCCAGTTTTAACACTTTTAACGTTAAGTATCCATTCTCATGTGGTGTGGTGTATTCAGAATAAATGAGTTCCTAAGACAACCCTGAAATTTCATAAATGATTTTCAACTTATTTCTAAAAATCAGTAGGCATGGTTTTTTTTAAAAAACATGAGCAGCAACGTAAAAAGCATAATCATTCTTAAAAGAACTCATTTGCATCCCACCTTTCTCTACCCATAAGCAACAACAACAAAAACAAAACCAAGAGAATGTCAGTCTCCACATCCCACCAGCTTATCATCTTTGAGGAAGAAGCACTGGATCTTAGGTGTGCTAAGGATACATAAGTAATCATTTTCTCACTGAATTTTTAGGGAATATCCACCTATCACTTCAGATCAACAAAGACAACTCTACAAGAGGAATTTTGACACTGGCCTGCAGGAATACAAGAGCTTACAGGCAGAGCTTGATGAGATCAATAAAGAACTCTCTCGTCTGGATAAAGAACTGGATGACTATAGAGAAGAGAGTGAAGAGTACATGGTAAATTGAAATCTGATAATTATATATTACATAGAATTTTATTCTAATCTATGGAGTACATTATCCTTTATACTAATATTGATACAGATTTTGCTAGTAATTATCAAACTGTAATTTCATTGAAGAGTAATTGAAATCAAGTCTTAGATTAAAGTCTTTCCAAATTGAAAAGTGTACTGACGTAGTTAAGAATTACAAAGCAATGGTCTGTGTACATATTGAGTTGGCCAAAAAGTTCGTTCGGGTTCGTCCATAATCCATCCCTTCCTGCTTAAAAGAAAATAGCTACACATTAGTTTTTCTATTTATAAACAAAGTTCACTCTTTCTGTAAAAATTTCAAATAATACAGAATTACATACAGAAAAATAAATTGCCTTAAATTTTGTCACCAAAATATTAGTTGTTAAAATGTCACCTCTGTGCAGAAGTGCACCTAGACACAATCTTTGATAAAGAATCATAAGTTTTACTTATATCCTTCCTGCTTTTTTACTCAATAATAGCTTATGGCTCTTTTTTTTTTTTCCTTGATCACCTGGCTGGAGTAGTGTTTGTCCATGTAAAGTTACTCATTACTTTTCAACCCCCATCTCCATATTGTGCTCTTTAGAAGGAAGTCACTATGCATAGATCACACTTAAGGACTGGGGAATTATACTCCAGCGGTATACCTACACAAATTATTTGGAATTCGTCTGCATGGGAAATTTGTCCCTTCCTCCCATTTATTTAATTATTTATGTCAGTATAGACTCATGGATATTTGTTTTATACTTTGGGTTATAATCCAATACTACTTCGTTTTGTTGCTTGAATTGTTTTAGCTAGGACCATTGGGAACTCTTCTGGTTGCCTCCTGTGTTTCTTTGAGATATCCCCATCATTGTGAAGGTTTTTCTTTTTAAATACTTACTGGCACTGCTTATATCTTGCTTTTTTATTCAACAGTAATTTGTGGTTATCACTTCATGTCAATGATAAAGATCTACTTACTGAGAAAATATCTTTATGTGTTAAAAAAATAACTCCACAATTTTCAATTTTGTGGTTGTACCATAATTTACTTGAGTGATCCTCTATGAATAGACATTTAGGTATGTCTCCCCACTGCCACACATACACTCTGCCCCTACTAGTAATACACTGATGAACCTCTCCATCCTTACACACTTACCCACTTATCTGCTAGAACAAATTCCAGAATGTGAAATTGCTGAGTCAGAGGTTAGTACATTTAAACTTTTGTTGCAAAAGTGCCCTCCAGAAAGATTATATCAACTGTATTCCTGCTAGTAATGCTCTAGAGGCTCCTCTGACCCACATCTCACTAACATTTTATGTCTGAAAAATTACTGACTTGTGTCTTAGATAGCAGTATTTAAACTTTCACATCATGTATTTATTGGAACTTCATAGTCCTTTTATGAAATACCCTTTGCCATTTTTAATTGGGGTGATCTGCTTTCCGGTTTTGAAGTATTTGCTTCGTATATAGTTTGATTTATTTATTGTTTTCTTTTATGGCTTCTCTATGGTATCATAAACCTTTCTTATCCAATCAATGCTTATTCATTGTTACTGTGTCCTTGATGTGGAAGTGCTGAGGTTACAGAGACAAATCATGTTTCCACCCTCAAAGAGCTCATATTCAAAGGGAGAAACTGACACCTAAACAACTTTGACAATGGGAATAATGCCATATTTACATTATGTATAGAAAGTACTGTAACTAACTTCTCTGAGAAGGAATAAAGTCTGCTGAAGGCCTGGAGAGTTTAGAGAAGGCTTCACTGAGAGGTAACCAGTACACATTCTCCAGACAGTAGGGGAGGTACATGAGTACAGCTATAAGGGGAACGTGATGGAAATCTGGAAGCATTAATGTGCTTAATTTTTTAAAGAATTGCAAATGGTGGGCACTGAGACTGGAAAGGTAGGAGACTAGATTAGTAGAGAATTTAATGGAGTGCTTAGACCAGTTTTATAATGGGATGTAACCTGATCAGAGCCGTGCTTTATGAAAAAGTTCTCTGGGGTCTACGTGCCACGTGGACTGGCATGGGGAGAGGTGAGAGGCAACAGAACAAATAGTTACCTGTCTGTGTGAGTGGAATGTGAGAAGTATCTTAATGTCATAAATTTCCCGTCACTGGATTCCTCAGGCCCTCCTACTGAGCATAATAGTTTTGAGAACTTTAAGACTTCGTTATTTTAATTCCCTATATTTTTGTCATAAGATGACATTTTTAGCTTCAAAATATAACATCAGGAGTGTTATTTTTGAAAGAGAAAATGCCCCACTAAACATATTCCTTTGTTTCTCATTAATAGGCTGCTGCTGATGAATACAATAGACTGAAACAAGTTAAGGGAGTAAGTATCCCAGATTGTAAGATTCTTTTAGGAAGAACTTATCTATTATGTGCTTTTCATTTAACCTTTAGAATGACTCTGAATACCTTGTCACACATGCACTGATTATAGACAAAAGGCCCTATAATTGCAAGATGAAAACTGTAAGAAGTTGGAACCTTAATTTCGGTTGTTTGCAACTACAACCAGCACTGATGCAAAAAAAAATAAAATTTTTTTTTTTTTAGTTTGAAGTATACATACAGAAAAATACACGGATTGTAAGTATACAACTTGGTAAATTTTCACAGAGCAACCACACACCTTTGTACCTGGCATCCCAATAAAGAAATACATTTCGTAGTACCCCTTGTATGCTCATCCAATTTTTACACTCAACCCAGAGGTAACCACCATCCTAAGTTCTAACATCATGTATTAGTATTGCCTATTTTGAACTTTATATAAATGGAATCATACAGTATGTAATTTGTGTGTGATTTCTTTTGCTCAGTATTGTTTGTGAGAATCATTCAGATGGTGGCATGAAGCAGTGGTTCGTTTTTAAGTGTGTATGCACACAGGCACACATTTGCTAGGTATATACATAGTCATGAAATTGCAAGGTCATTGAGCAAGTGGGGATCCTGCCTTGGGTAGGGACTGTCAACAGCATCCCTGGTTTGTGCCACTTTACATTCCTAACAAGCAGTGTGGATTCCTATTGCTCCATATCCTTGCCAACAGTTGGCATCATCAGTCTTCTTTTTGTTTTTCTCCTTTGGCCACACAGCGCGGCTTGTGGGATCTTAGTTCCCCAGCAAGGGATCGAACCCGGGCCCTCAGCAATAAAAGCACAGAGTCCCAACCACCCACTGGACTGCCAGGGAATTTCCCAGCATCATCAGTCTTTATTGCCTTAAAACATTTTTGGTTTTTAAAAGACTTTATATTAATTTTTAAAATTCCAAAAGTCATTAATTTTTTTTTGGCTGTGCTGCGCGACTTGTGGGATCTTAGTTCCCAGACCAGGGATCAAACCCGGGCCCACGGCAGTGAAAGTGCCGAGTCTTAACCGCTGGACCACCAGGGAATTCCCAGAACATCATGAATTTAAATTCAAGAGTTTAAAAACGTACATAGTAAAATTTCCTGTCTCACTCCCCATTTACCCCGTTTCTTTATTCTAAGTAAATCCATATCACCCGGTTTCTTGTTTTACTGATTTTTTTTTTTTTTAATCATGTTTTAGCAAAAAAAAGGCCGATAAATTTTCTTGGTGACTTTACAAATCATTAGAAATGAGTGTATCCTTTGTAAAACTCAGGTTAGAAGATACGATTGAGAAAAGAGAATCAGCTGCTCATGTGGTTAGAGATAACTGCCAGGTGCCTTATGCATGTTACTTCATTTAACACTCCCTGCAATTCTATATGACTAACGCTCCCCTTTTGTTGTTGTTCACCTCTGCCTTCCCAGCAGCTAAACCATAACTCGTTTTTAGTTTGTTCAATTTACGCGTTTCTTTTTTCTTCCCCCCCGCCTTTTTCCCCCCCTTTTTTTAGTCTGCAGATTACAAAAGTAAGAAGAATTATTGCAAGCAGTTGAAGAGCAAATTGTCACACATTAAGAAGATGGTTGGAGATTATGATCGACGGAAAACATAGATAGCAGATGCCACATTGTTAGGTTAAGAAGTATCTGAGTGACATCTCTGCAATGTTATCAGGAGTCAAAATGACTTTGGACTCTAACCTGGGAGGCCAAATCTTTGTGATCATTACAGAGTTTTGGTAGTTTTAATATCATCAGTATTGAAGCATTTTATAAATAGCTTTTGATAATCAACTGGGCTGAACACTCCAAGTAAGGATTTTATGCTTTAAACATTGGTTCTTGTATTAAGAACTTTTGTTTGAGGTTTTTAAACCTCTAAGGAAGGTCCTGGAGTACACTGTGCTGTGAACTTTCACACCCTAGGCAATCAGGTCTTAATACCTAAGTACGCTCATTGGGTCTTGTAGGGGATAGTTTAATTCTCCCAGAATTCTCCCTTCAGATAACTGTTACTTATAATCATTTATTTTCAGATAAGGAAACTGGGGCCCTGCAATAAAGTCTCTGAAGTGAAACTGCTTGTTGCCTAGCTTGCAGTTTTGGTTAAGTCTGTTTTATGACTCCATTGATAAAGTCCCTGGCCTTTTCCTATTTTAGCTACTACGGATACTGAGTCCTACCAGCCTCCCTATTGATTTTTTTCTGTGTATAAATGCTTAAGAGCTTTTTATTTCATGTTATCCTGGTAATAAAGATCATGTAAAAGTAACAAATGTGTGAAATTTGAAGATTGTAAATATATGTTTACTTTTGAAAAATCAAAGTTTAAACCTACTGGTTAGAATTTTGTTGTGTATTTTTAAATGCTTTTTATCTTTTATGGTTTACATGCTTTTTTTAAACCAACTAGCCTTTTCCATTATATCAAAGTATCCAATTACATTTATAATTCAATTGTGACTTGAATTGTATCTTACAGGAATTTTCAAGTTTTGTACATATTTTATAATTATTAAAACTGGTGTTTTCTTTCCATAATGTACCTTTTTGATGTCATTAGTGCTGTTAATATTAAGCTATGGAAAACTACACTCAGAAGTTGTATCTGTTACTGTTTTAAACTATTTTGGGTGCTGTGCTGGTTGGTAGCTTCCTAAATCCTTTGGCTAACAGAAGGCTGATTTGTCTGGAAATGGAATCCAATATCATAAAACACCAAATTATTTCAAATGGTGCCCTTAAATCTCAGCATTTTTTTTAACTCAGTTTTTTTCTGGTAAAGTAGAATTAGCTGATAATACTGGATATATAGCTAACCAAGTGGATTGTGATTATCCCCTCAGTTTGGAACTCTCATTTAAGTATATTGTTTTTAATATATAAGTCTGAATCATTTTCCAAAGATAAAAATAAGGTTTCCATTATAACACTGATACAGTTCTTCAAGTTGAAGAAATTCTTAATTTTCTATGTGCTGCTCATACTACAAAAGGTAATAAATAGTTTATGTTTTTCATATCTTTTGAATTCATACCAAATGGTAAGGACTCTATCGAGCAACTTAATTGATTTTTTTTTTAAAGGTATATGTCTTTTTTTTTTTTTAATTTATTTATATTTATTTTTGGCTGTGTTGGGTGCCTTCGTTTCTGTGCGAGGGCTTTCTCCAGTTGCGGCGAGCGGGGGCCGCCCTACATCGTGGTGCGCGGGCCTCTCACCGTCGCGGCCTCTCCCGTTGCGGAGCGCAGGCTCAGTAGTTGTGGCGCACGGGCTTAGTCGCTCCGCGGCATGTGGGATCTTCCCAGACCAGGGCTTGAACCCGTGTCCCCTGCATTGGCAGGCAGATTCTTAACCACTGCGCCACCAGGGAAGCCCTCAATTGATTTTTTTTTTTTTAAATTATTTATTTATTTATTTATTTTATTTATGGCTGTGTTAGGTCTTCGTTTCTGTGCGAGGGCTTTCTCTAGTTGCGGCAAGTGGGGACCACTCTTCATCGCGGTGCGCGGGCCTTTCACTGTCGCGGCCTCTCTTGTTGGGGAGCACAGGCTCCAGACGTGCAGGCTCAGTAATTGTGGCTCACGGGCCTAGTTGCTCCGCGGCATGTGGAATCTTCCCAGACCAGGGCTTGAACCCGTGTCCCCTGCATTGGCAGGCAGATTCTCAACCACTGCGCCACCAGGGAAGCCCTCAATTGATTTTTATATGTCTTAAAATTTAAACTGAAGTCAGCACACTTAGTTTATGAAGGCAAGTTTGCCAGTGTTGTGACTGAACAAAACCATTCAGCTAAATGCAGAAAGTCAAATAGCATGAGTTTGCGCTGTAAAATTGTGCCATAAAATTGAACTTTGAAAGTTAAAAAAATCATTTTTCAAATGTACTTACACACATTTGATCTCTGAGCCAGAATCAGGGTGGTTCTTTTGTGTGTGTGGGGGGGGGGGTGGCTTTTTTTTTTCTTTTTTTTGTCTGTGCCATGCGGCTTGTGGGATCTTAGTTTCCTGACCAGGGATTGAACCCGTGCCCTCTGCAATGGAAGCGCGGAGTCCTAGCCACTGGACTGCCAGGGAATTCCCCTGGGGGGGTTGGCATTAACCATTGGGACATAACTTTGAAAAACCACTCAGGCAGTTTTCTAGTCTGGAAAATAGAGGTTTAGATTAGATTTAAGAG
Organism: Balaenoptera musculus; assembly: GCF_009873245.2. Classification (NCBI taxonomy): domain Eukaryota; kingdom Metazoa; phylum Chordata; class Mammalia; order Artiodactyla; family Balaenopteridae; genus Balaenoptera; species Balaenoptera musculus. Next base: position 54,440,357 of record NC_045787.1, read on the forward strand.
GTCTCTTCCATCTCTGACCTTCTGTGGTTATGTTTGCATTCTGCTTTCTGCTATTAACCATTGTTCCAAAGATTTTGTTGAAAAAGCGTGTGGTTCGGGATTTCCGTGGTGGTGCAGTGGTTAAGAATCCGCCTGCCAATGCAGGGGACATGGATTTGATCCGTGGTCCAGGAAGATCCCACATGCTGTGGAGCAACTAAGCCCGTGCACCACAACTGCTGAGCCTGCGCTCTAGAGCCCGTGAGCCACAACTACTGAGTCCAAGTGCCGCAACTACTGAAGCCCGTGCACCTAGAGCCTGTGCTCCGTGACAAGAGAAGCCACTGCAGTGAGAAGCGTGCGCACCACAAGGAAGAGTAGCCCCCGCTCGCTGCGACTAGAGAAAGCCTGCATTCGGCAATGAAGACCCAACGCAGCCAAATAAATTAAATTAATAAATAAATTAAATAAGTATGGCCAGTTATACCTACTTTCCAAAGTCAAATGGTGAAAACAAGTTTTTAAAAGCAAACAGGGTTTTAAAAGTACATGTATCATCCCAATCCCATATGCTTGGTGTGTGCTGGGTACAGCTTTACTGTGTAAATTCTTTTTAGTTTTAGGCAGATAATTGCCTTATGTTTGGCATTGTGGTAATTCATAGATAATGAACAAATGCTTTAAAAGATAGTATAGAGTTTACATATCAAGTTAAAGATTATCAGGTACTCTTATAAGCAACTCTGGAGGGTTTTAATGAGTCTCGAATGATTGAGGTTCCATCTAAAGGTATTGCAATAGGCAAGCTCATCTCTCCCAGTCTTTGAAGTTTTACACTTTGAATTTCAGCTTGATTCCACTGGCTGAGCTGTTTGTGAATTTCCTAACTCTCTGGATTGTGTCCAGCCACCCATGGGCAGAGAACAGACTGTTCCATTCTTTATAGTTGTTGCTTAGTTTTACAGATTGAAACGTTTGACTAGGTTATATCATTTCTTTATTGTACCACTTTGTAAGCAATTAAAATATTGTGTCGGTCATAATAATGGCAAAAGATTACCATGGATTTATGCTTTTTTGTTTTGTTTTGCCTTAGTACCATTCCTACTTGATTCAAGATCTGAGACAGATATATTCAGAGGAGAGTAAACTTTACAGTTGGGAAAAGCTTGAATGATTCGGCCTCCTGTCCACAAATATGCTTTAAATTCTTTGGAGAGTCCTCTGTCCTTTTCCTGTTTTTCCACAAAGTCTTCCCAGACAGGTGGATAGTAAACATAAATGAGAAACTTGGGGCTTGGGGTTGTAACTGTTTGTTCTATAGGTGTGAATCCTGTCTTGGAACAGAATGGCTAATCAGAACAGAAGGAAAGAAAAGTGTGGGGTTTGTGGAAGGAAGGGAGGGAGGAAGAGGGGATACTAGGAAGGAAATAAAAGGAAAAAGGGTGGAGTTTGTGTGTGAGTCCTGTAAAGGAGTCAAAGATGTAGGGGAGGCAAAGATGGAAGCCAACTGGCACTGGGAATCAGCAATGCTAATTTCCCCTCCTCACCTTTTAAAGACAACATCAGAACTAAACAATGAGACCTTGTCTTCTGGGGAGAAATAAAAGGAGCTGGTTGTGGAGTTGCCAAGATGTGATGTGCAAGCCCTGTAGGGTAGGTGGAAATAATCCCATCTTATAGATCAGACTTGGGTTGTGACTTGCTTCAGGTCACCCAGCTAGTGTGGCAGAGCCTGATTTTTAATTCATGTCTGTTCTTTCCACTGCTGTGCAGGATGGCTTCTGTTTATGTTTTTGAGGGGGAAGAATACATGGAAAGATTTTAGTACCAACAAAACAATATAGGCAACAGAGGGGAAGCGTGCGGTGATGGGGAAGCAAAAAGGTTCCGGCAGTTCCTTTCTCCTTTTCCTGGGCATAATCCTTTCCTGAGGCTTTGGGGTGCCTTGCCTCTCAATTTCTCAGATATGGGAAATGCTAGTAATTTTGTGTGTATTAGCAGATATCTCAAACAACTTGTCCAAAATTGAACTGATCTTACCAACCCCCCACCCTCTCAGTAATTGCAACTCCAGCCTTTCAGCTGCTCAGCAACAACCTTTGGAGTCATTGATTCTTTTTTCATAACAAACATCCAGTCTATTGACAAGATTGAGAATCCAGCCGTTTTTCACTAGCTGCACTGCCATCTGACAGTGCTTCGAGACCCGCACTTATGATTCAGTTGCCACCACTCATCCCCTGCTTGCCCATGCCGTCCCTCAAACACACCAATGTGCTTCCACCCCAGGGGCCTTTGTACTTGCAGCTCCCTTTCCCTGGAGAAATCTTTCCCTAAGTGTCAGCACGGTTAACTCCCTCCCTCATTCTGATCATGGTTCGACTGTCTTCTTGGCATGCGGGATCTTATTTCCCCCACCAGGGATCGAACCTGTGAACCCTGCAGTGGAAGTCTTAACCACCGGACCACCAGGGAAGTCCCCTGACCACCTATTTTAAAACGCAACACTTTCCCCCTTCCATGCTTAATTTTTCTCTAAGGCACAATCACCATTTGATACAGTATGTTTTTCTTCATAATTGTCATGAGGGCAAGGATTTTTGTCAGTTTTTCATTTCTATTTCCTCAGTGCTTAGAACTGTACCAGGCCCAAAATAGGTGCTCAATAAATATTTGTGTCATTTAGCAGGAGCAGCAGAGCAGTCCAGGAAAACCGCTGCACGGCAAGCTGGCTCAGCTGAGTCTGCTGATGCGGTCAGAGTCCTTCATGCCAACCTTTTGTAAAGAATAAAATCAAGTCTCAGATCCCGGATGGACGGCTACCGGGCCTCCAACTTTCCAAGAGCGAATGGCCACCACTCTTCCCGCCTCTTTGCGAAGAGCTGGAAGGAAGCAGGACGTCCCTCCCCGCAAAGTCAGCAACACGGTTGCTCCGGCCTGCGAGCGCCACGCTCCGGCCACCACCGCTCCCAGCAGCCGGAACGTTTGCGCGTCGCCACCGCGCGCGGCGGAAGGACTTCGGCGGCGCCCTCAGAGCAAATTGAGCAGAGCTTCCGGCAGGGCGGCCTTCAGCAGGACAGGTGAGGCCGTGGTAGAGGTTTGCCCGGAGCCGAGGCGGGGATTCGAGGCCTGGGAAGTGTGGCAGCGGGAGGGGCCTTCGCGGCTGGAAGCGGGGATTGCAGGGCCCAGAACCGCCTCGTAGGGAATGAGGATGTGTGGGAGGGGGAGGAGGGCAACTTCCGTCTAGGGAGCTGCGTGGAAGCATCTGGGGCAGCAGTCTGGAGAGTGGCTCTCCTGCCTTAAGGCAGGGCACGAGTTTGGGGACTTGTGGTCCTGGGTTCTAGCTCGTCACCAGCCTCCAGCTGTGTGGCCTCAATAGAGTTACCAGCCTCAGAGCCTTGAGTTCCACACCAGAAAAGCAGGACAGTTATCACCCTTGCCTGTCGCACAGCGCTTGGCAGGGTTAGGTGTGAGGGAAAGCTTCATAAATTGCGATGTGTGGTGCAGATCTCATTTGTTTACAGGTAACTCTCTGAGCTCATGTGAAGGAATCATACCACCAGGCTTCCCCAGGGGGAAGTGGCTTTCCTGGGGTTGGATTCCCAGCGATATTTTTAAGAAGATGGAATATTGGGCAGTCATAGGCAGTTGGAGATATTGACCTAAGAGTTTACCAAGTATATTTTCCTCCAGGCTGCATAAATCCCTTCTCTATTAACTGCATGCATTGTAAACATCCAACTTCCCTTTGAACATCTGCAGTTGTGGGGATCTTAATACCTCTGTCGTATCCCTGTAATTTCCCATTGCAGACAGTTCGAATTAAGAAGTCCTTGTATGCAGTGAGCCAGAGGTGGTCCTGCTTGCAGTTTCTGCTCATACAGTTCTCACTCTGTTTCGGAACTTTCAGAGAATTAAAAGTAATAAAATAAAATACAGTTTAAATATCGATGTGATGGATGGCAGTAGCCACGTCTTTAAGAATTTAAGCTTTTGATTTTTGACATTCATGATAAATACAAAAACACCTCCATGGAAGATCAAAATATCCAATTTAGTCACTGTATGCTGTGTTACTACACTCATCATTAAACCTACAAGGCACCAACATGGTGTGTTGAAATAGCACTGATGTCAGAATTAAGGCACTTCTTGTTATTTCAGGACACTAAAGTGGATCACCTGATCTCCTGAAACAAATGAATCTCTTCCAGTGCCAGGGAGTGGCTTGTTAATTCACTGAGACACACAGAACTTTAGCAAATAATATCTGATTGTAGCAGGTGCCAGAGAAAGCGGTGATGCCATAAAAGCAGTCTTCAACTTGTCAATAGGTTTTAATTCCAGAAGTCCATTTATAAAAATCTATATATATTTAGATTTTTAAGTATATTTTTCTATAGGGAAAATGAAATAAATGAGGTTGAGGTCTTGGTTATCGTCCTCATCACAAAAATTAATCTTTGCCCCTGCCAATGATGGGATTTGTTTTGTCCTTAATGTCTTGGCACTTGGGATTCCTTTGATCTTTCATTTATGGTAGAAGGAAGTTGAAAGTGAGAATGTAGAATGGGGAGGGAGATTCCATTGGGGAGGTTGGAGGTGTGGATGTGACGGGGGTGTTTATTACTTGGTTATGGTTAATAGAGTCCTCCCAACACCAAATTTTTCCCTGATTATTATTATTTTTTTTTCAGATCCTATGATCTTTTTTCTAAAATAACATGTGAAATCCAGAAAAAACAAAATGCAAATGTTTTAAATTTTTAACGTTGAAATAATTTTAGATTTACAGAAAAGTTGCAAAAAAAGAAAAAAGTACAGAGTTTCCATATAACCTCCCTCTTGAGACAGCCTGAGCTAACGTATAAAGTTCCTTTCCAAATGCTTACTAAAATTATTTAAATAATAATGAAATTATTAAATAATTAAATAAAATTTAAAATAAATTAATTGAGCTCAAAATCAAGATGGGGTATCCCTGATTATTAAAGAAATACATGTTCATATTGAAAATATGAAAATACAGAAAAGAATAAAGAAGCAAAAAACCAATCATCCTTAATTGTAATATCGCCTCAAAACCATTTGTCCTATTTATTGAATTACTAAATATTTCCTTTTTCTTTTAATAGTTGGGGTTATAGTGTAGGTTTAATATTGTATTTTTTTAAAAATTGTGAGCCATAAGCATTTATCATCTATGAATAATAATAAGTTTCATTTAAAAACTTGATTATGAGAAAATTCACACAAACACAAAGGGGGAAAGATAGTACAGTGAATCACCATGTATTCATCACTCACCTATAATAAGCAGCAGTTGTGGCTCATGTTTCATCTATACCTGTACCCACTTCCCATAATTCTATGGTTCTGTCCTATGACACATCTTTAATACATTTTTGTTTTTTTTTAAATTGTAAAGAGATGCTTATTTCTGGTGGTGCCAAATTTGTGCATAATTATTCATATTCGTTCTTGGGGATGGGAAAAGAGTTCCATGAGGATTTTAAAGTATTTTTCATTCAGCTACAATTATTGAATAAATTGCAAAGAATAAGATGATTTTGCATTCTGAGTTTTTTTTTTTTACTTTGTATGTTTACTTCCCTCTCTTTACTTTTCAAATTTAATTGTATGCATTTGGTGACAAACATCTTTAATCAATTCACAATCTAATGATTTTTTTTTTACAGAATATTGAATAATACAATACAGTAAGAAAAAAATGGATGAAGAGCCTGAAAGAACTAAGCGATGGGAAGGAGGCTATGAAAGAACATGGTAAGTAGGGCATTATTACTTTCCCTTCCCTTTTAGACGTTGTTTTGGGTTTTGTTTTTTTGGTTTTGTTTTTACAACTTTATTGAAGTATATTTTACACATGTTAACATTCACCTGTTTCTTATGTATAATTCAATGATTTTTAGAAAATTTACTGGTTTGTGCAATCATCAACATAAATCAGTTTTAGAACATTTTTACCACCCCAGTAATATCCCTCATGTCCATTTACAATTAATTCCATTCCCACCTCCAGTCCTAGGCAACTACTGTGTGCTTTCTGTTTCTCTAGATTTGCCCTTTCTAGACATTTCATGTAAATGTAATCATATAATATGTGGTCAGTTGTGTCTGACTTCTTTAACTGAACATACTGTTTTCAAGTTCATCCATGTTGTTGCATGTATCAGTAGTTCATTCCTTTTTATTGCTGAATAGTATTCTGTTAATATGTTTATGCCATGTTTTTATTCATCCTTTCACCATTTGATGGACATTTAGATTGTTTATAATTTTTGGCTGTTATGAATAATGCAGCTGTGAACATTCAGGTGCCAATCTTTGTGTGGACATATGTTTTCATTTCTCTTGGGTTAATAAAATTTTAGCTTATCTTTTCAAACAAGTAATTATTGCTTACAGGGAGATTCTTAAAGAAGATGAATCAGGATCACTTAAAGCTACGATAGAAGACATTCTCTTCAAAGCAAAGAGAAAAAGGTAGGTAAACTTTGTGTGTGTTACAAAAGGTAAAATATATTCCTTTAAGCGTTTCTGTCCACTTACGGCCGCTCCTTGGTACTTCATTTGAGCTGTGTTTCAGGGAAACTGACTTGTAGCCTTCTAAATAGGGGGAAGGAGCCTGCAACCTAGTGCCTCAGCAGGGAAATTGATCTTCAGGGACTGTCCAAAATGCCCATAATTATATGCATCCATAAGTTAATAATTTATTTCACTAAAAAAATGCAGGTTAGTTGAAAAGTTGTAATGATTTTTCAGGTAGTAGATGGTATTCCATTAAAATGTTTGCATGATTTTAACAGGGTATTTGAGCACCATGGACAAGTTCGACTTGGAATGGTATGTTATTCTTTTTTCCTTTTCTGGTACAGGACTAGTTTGAGTTAGAGAAACATTCTGGCTTAATAGAATAAACAACAGTAAAACAAACTTTTTAAAGGAATATATTAAAAATATATGTGTAGAATATGTGAATACTAAATGACATTTTTACTTCTTGATCAAAAATGTATTTGAAAATTGTTCTTATTTGTGTGTTTTGTTTTTGGGGTTTTTTTTTGGTAGATGCGCCATCTTTATGTGGTAGTAGATGGATCAAGAACAATGGAAGACCAGGATTTAAAGCCAAATAGACTGACATGTACTTTAAAGGTATACTAAAATTATTCTAATTTGTACTACATGTGAGGAAGGATGCTGAATTCTATAAAAGAAATGGTTTTAAAGGAAGCAATCTTTTTTTTTTTTTTGAGCTAATACAAACTATAGCTAAGTAGAAGTGCTACCGGATCATTTACGGAAATGGTATACCAAAATAGCTAATTACTTTTGCCCTTAATTCCACTCCATGTTAGGATCTTGCTTTGTCAGTTATCCCTTTTCTTTATTGAATCTTCATTCTCCTTTGACTTACTTGAATCAATCTCCTCAGCTTATAAACACATTCAGATTATTCCTAATTTATTAAAACCCATCCTCAATTTTGCTTATTCTCCTGTTTGTCTTTATTGGATCTTTTCCTTGTTTAGATTGTTTCTGTCTCATATGTCCAAATGGTTCCATCTTTTAAGGCCTAGCTCAAACCTATCTCATCACTTACCATTTCAAATTCAGGTTTATTTAATATTTTAATTTTTATTTATTTAATATTTCAAAATTTATTATTTTTTATTTATTTAATATTTTTACTTCTGAGCATTTTTTGAAAATCTATAAACTTAAAAATCATTAGAAACAATGCTTGATAAGTAGATTTCACAGGGACTTCCCTGGTGGTGCAGTGGTTAAGAATCCGCCTGCCAATGCAGGGAACACGGGTTCAGTCCCTGGTCCAGGAAGATCCCACATGCTGTGGAGCAACGAAACCTGTGCGCCACAACTACTGAAGCCACGCTCTAGAGCCTGCGAGCCACAACTACTGAAGCCCGCGTGCCATAACTACTGAAGCCCACATGCCTAGAGCCTGTGCTCTGCAACAAGAGAAGCCACCGCAATGAGAAGCCTGTGCACTGCAACGAAGAATAGCCCCTGCTCGCCGCAACTAGAGAAAGCCCACATGCAGCAATGAAGACCCAACGCAGCCAAAAACAAATAATTAAAAAAAAAAGATTGCACAAAACCTGTTTTCTGTGGTTGTTGTTTTGCCCTTATCTAGTATTTCCTTTTTGTTTTCTTTAAACAGTTGTTGGAATACTTCGTAGAGGAATATTTTGATCAAAATCCTATTAGTCAGGTATGTGGATAAGTGATATAATTCAGAATTAGCATCCTGATATTATTGCCAAATATAATTTATTTTTTTAAAACATTGTACATATATTCTATTGGTGATTAAGTGATTCAGATCGTGTACAAGTTTCTGGCACACTTAGCAATGAAAAGCAAGATAACTCTAGAAGTTAATGTACAGTGAACACATAGCTCAGTTTATATCAGAAGTTTCTCATGTTACTTATTCCTTTTGTAATTAGTCATTTATTTTAGTTACGTACATTCTTATCAAGAAGAAATAATTTGTTAAATTAATAATCTTTTTTTTTTTTATTTTGAGATTGGAATAATTGTAACAAAGAGTAAAAGAGCTGAAAAACTGACTGAACTCTCAGGTATGCATAAAATTACCTTTATAGCACTCAAGGACTTGGCTTTATTTACCCAACCTTGTAACTCTGTTTGTAAGGTTGCCTAATAAGTAAAATGAAGCCTTTCTGCAGGCTTTTTAGGTAAAACACTTAAAAAACCCTCTATTAAACTCTTGGTCTCTAAAATGACCTGTTTTTTTGTTTTGTTTTGTTTTGCCGCCCACACGGCATGAGGGATCTTAGTTCCCCAGCCAGGGATCAAACCCATGTCCCCTGCAATGGAAGCACGGAATCTTAACCACTGGACTGCCAGGGAAGTCCCTAAAATGACCTGTTTTAAATTGAGTTCTGTTTTTTCATTTTTTTTTTTTTTTAATTGAGTTCTGCGCAGTCGTGAATAGTATTATAATGAATGTAAATGTTTATTCTTACCCTGAAAGCATTAAGATAAAATTATTTTAACCATTCAGAAGATCCACTTAATCTTAAAATTAATTTTTTAAAGGTAAACCTCTAATTTAAAGAACAAAGAGTATAAAAATTGAATTGTAGTTGTTAATGATTAGATTTTCTGCTTGCATGACATGCCTAACTGAATTTTATTCTCTTAAGAGATAATAATGGCAGATTTTATTTGCTTTGATATATGTGCTATTGCAAACTTACATCACTAATTCTATTTTATTTTCTGTAAAATACACTATCCCTTAAATGTGGTTCTCAACCTTTCATCCTCACCAATACACATAAAATTGACACACTTCCATCATTAGTAATTTTTCATTATGGCAGTAAGTAGTGAAGTGTATGTTAGCCTGGGGTCATCCAGGAAACTCAGTTGGAAGTAATCCAAAAAATCACAAACTAGCTTAAGGGCAAAGGGGAAATTACCGGCTCATGTTGAAAGGTGGGCTGACTTCACATATAGTTGTTTCTGTCTGGCTTCATTCTCTGATAGGTTTTCTGAGAGGTGAAAAGATGTCTATTAATAGCCCAAGTCTACATGACCCTCCTAGTCCGTAGCCTCAGCACAGGTTCCAAAGAGGACTCTTATTGACCCTTATTATGATCTGCCCATCCATGAGCCGTCAAAGTGGCCAAGGGAATGAAGTATTTTGTTGGTAGGCCTGGCTTACATGTCTGTGTCTGGAGTAGGGTAGAAGCAGGGTAAGTTCCATTTGAACCACATAGTCTAAACTGGATTCTTACACAGTGAAGGAAAGATGGTTCCCCTAAGAAAAGGATGTAGGGCCGACCCTCTTGCGTGCCCCCTCCCCCAAGTTAATAGTAATATTCTATGGGTGCACAGAGATGAAAAATCCTCTGGTGATTCTTATAGGCCTCTTGAAAGTACCCTCTCTTCCTCTGAACAGAATCACTGCTATAAACCACACTGACAATAATGTAAGTATGCTTTTTTTCTGTACTCATAACACAGTAGGAGATAAAAAATTGTTTTGTATGGTATGGTAGAAAGAAAAGTGGATAGAGAGCCAGAAGATTTTGAGTGCTGGTCCTGCCACTGGGTAGGCATATGTCTTTGGGCAAATCACTTAACTTATTAGATTTGTTTCTCAGTTATGAAATGAAGGAATTAGACTTAGGTACTTTTCATTTCTAAAATTTTATGATTCCAAGAATGAATACTTGCAGTATATAGCTGACCCTTGAACAACTTGAGGATTAGGAATGCTGACCCTCTGCACAGTTGAAAATCTGCATATAACTTTACAGTCGGTACTCTGTTTCCGTGGTTCCACATCCGTGAGTTCAACCAACTGCATATCATGTAGTACTCTAGTACATACTTAGTGAAAAAAAATCTGCATATAAGTAGACCCACATAGTTCATACACTTATTGTTCAAGGGTCCACTGTATATTAACTATGGCAAATGGTTAATATTTTAAAACTTATTCAAATAAATAAGAACACCAAGAAGCTCCAACTAGATGTATGGGCAAAGAAGATAGACAGTTCATGCCAGAATAAAAAGAGGAATTAAATAACGATTAAAAAAGAAAGTTTAGCCAAACTAGTGTTAAAAAAAAAAAAATCCTGCTCAACAACATTTTACATATTTTAAATGACCAAAATGAAGTTTCAAAAGCAATATATGGCTTGCTGAACCATGGAGAAACTGGTACTTATAATGCTGATAGTCTGGTTAATTTGTTTAACATTTTCTGGAAAAGAGCCATAAAAATGTTCCTTGGAGGACTTCCCTGGTGGTCCTGTGGTTAGGACTCCACACTTTCATTGCTGAGGGCACGGGTTCAATCCCTGGTCGGGGAACTAAGATCCCGCAAGCCGTGCGGCACGGCCAAGAGGGAAAAAAAAAAGGTATTAAAAAAAATATTCCTTGGAGTATACTTACGAAATGTTATAAAAGAAGAAAAAGCCTCACTCCACAAATATACTGTCTGCAATGGTATGTGTTGGGTTGGCCAAAAAGTTCGTTCGGGTTTTTCCGACGATGTTACAGAAAAACCTGAATGAACTCTGGCCAACCCACTATAATAGTGACAAATTGGAAGTAAATGTTCAGTGGTATGAAGGTAGTTTGCTATATGATAAACTCGATGTTTCATTGTTGTTAATTAATATGAAGACAATGTTGAAATAGGAGGAAATGTCTGAAGAATACCATATTTTACTGAATCTCAGATTCTGCCATTTGTAAGATACCTTTATTTTATGAGCCATCAAGAAGGAAACACTCTAGCAATTAACCTTTGATACAATGTCAAATGATACGTGAATTGTTCATACCAGCTTCTGGGTGGTTTGACATGCCTGTCAACTATTCTAAAGAATTTGGCGGTTTCTCTTACCTTCATTTGTATTGCTTAGCATGAGACAGACAGTCTTTTCAGATGTTATTTCAATAACAACGTAACACAGTTTTGTCTCTTTGTGGAAATCCTCTTTTTTGGGTCTTATAAAGTGCTTGTTTTTTACCCCTGAAGAAAAAAATGGAATTGCAGGCATTCTTCTATCAATGAGTTTTTGCTTCACCAATAACAAATTTACACCTCACTGTTCTGTTCCATGCCTTTCTACATAAAAATATAACCGTCTGTATTAGCCTTTCTAAAAACACTTTAAATTACAGTTAAACTCAACATGAACAGCACAAACAATGCACGTGATACAGTTGAAGCAGCAACACATCAACAGCATTCATAGGTTCGCACATGAGCAGGCAGTGACAGCTGTGTCACAAACGCTACCTGGCTGCCAGTGATTGTAAGACACATCGTGATTTCAGAGCTGTTAAAATGTGAACATATATTAGTATTAAAAATGATGAAATAGGAAATATTAAGAGTAAAAATTTACACACTCTAGGTTAATATTATTAAAATGTGTGCTAATAGACAAAGAGATTATTTGTATTCTGTTTTTTCAGTATGAGTGAGACTTTATATAACAAAACATTTCTGATGAAAGTGCAACTTGCTGATAAGAACCTGCTATATAAAAAATAAATAAAATTCAAAAATTCAAAAAAAATGCAACTTGCTAAAAATGTAAATCAAAGGGATTCTGTTGTTTAACATCATAGATATGTAAATTTGGGAGAAAGGTAAATTTCTATAATGTATATATAGATTTTTATTAAAAGTAGATTATTCCATTTCTATTTTAGGAAACCCAAGGAAACACATAATATCTTTGAAGAAAGCTGTAGATATGACTTGCCATGGAGAGCCATCTCTTTATAACTCCTTAAGCATGGCTATGCAGACTCTAAAGTTAGTATTTTACACTTATTGTTTGTAATTTATTTCAAAGTTTTTTGAATGAGTTAAGTTGAAATGATATGTTAATATGTGTCTCCATAAACCCAGCTATAATGAAATCATTATTGAGAGAAATATGTAATGTCATTTATAATGTTTAGTATGGTGTTGGTAAGTAATTTTTATTTTACATTTTAGTTGCTGAGGTATATCCTTAAAGGTTTTAGAAAAATAAAATTAAAGCTGTAGTAATATTAGTACAAAAGAAATATAAAAAATATTTTATTGAAAATTGATTGTATATGGAATTTAATGTGATATAATAACTGAGTTTGTTGTACGTTGTTTTTTATTAACTTATTTTGTAATACATCTATAAATTAATAGCACTTTTCTAGCAAGTTTAACTATGTGGAATATAGTTAAAGCCCCAAAGAAAGTGTTCAGTATACTTAAAGCTTATATATTTTATCCCTGGATAGTCTGTCCTGACTCAGATTTTTATACCTTTATATGATATTTTTTTAGTTTTGAAGTAGATGAGAAGGAGGTAACACACATAGTGAAGGTAGGCACAATAGCAGCATCCACAAGTGAAAGCTGAGCCTAACAATGAAAATATAAGCAGGAAAGCTACAAATAATTGATAAAATTGCTCCAAAAAGCATAGAAATATCTATTTGGTATAGAGGAGAACAGTTCATCACATCTTAAAATCCCATAAACCGTCATTTAATTAAATGGTACACAAACATTACTGTTTATGAATATTATGACTGAATCAACATGAGATTAAATTATAGTCTTTAAAAAAGAAGTATGTTACTATTTTCAAGCCACACATATGCACCTTAAAGTTGATTCCTATAGTATTGTCATACTTTCCAATGTACACTTTAGACTTTGTATGAAACAAATCTATTAGGATGTAAGCTTCATGATGTCAGGAACCTTGTTGGTCTCGTTTATCACTTTATCCCCAGAACTTAAAAGAGTATTCAAGAAATATTTATTGAATGAATAAGTGAATCAATGAATTTTTTTTTAAGTGTGTAGCTAATTTTAGAAAAATGGGCATTAAGGTTTTTAGAGTATACTCACAATTCATTCCTTTGTAATGTTGAAACAAATGGGGTTATTCTGTAGTCTAAGTGTGTAAACCATGTGTACTATTGTTTCTGAGTTAAGTTTTTTATTAGTGTAATTTGTTATACCTAATTGGAGTGGTTTTTATCTTTCTTTAGACACATGCCCGGACATACAAGTAGAGAAGTCCTAATCATCTTTAGCAGTCTCACAACCTGTGATCCATCTAATATCTATGATCTAATCAAGGTAGAACCAATAATTTCTTCATAATCAAAATCAAAGTTACAACTCTAAAGAGAATTCTATAGTGAATTTATTACTAGTTTTCAGAACATTCTATTTTTCAAACACATTAATTATTCAATTTTTTTTTCTTCCCTCAAAACTCTCCATTTTCTTGGATTTTACGAAGACCCTAAAGGCAACTAAAATTAGAGTGTCTGTTATTGGATTGTCTGCAGAGGTTCGGGTTTGCACTGTGCTTGCTCGTGAAACTGGTGGTATATATCTAGAATCTTCAATATTTACTCATAATTACTATGTAAAGTAACAGTTTATTAATTAGGATGTTTTTATATGTTTTTTAAGCTGCTAAACTTAAATCAGTTCATGTTCTGAAGTCCAAAATATGGGTAGTTACATTAAATATATCACCGATTCTATAAGCTATCATCTCAGAATGCAAGGAATTTTCAGTAGTTATGTCAGTGTTCAGAGGAAGCATTAGAACTCTTGAAAAGCTGGAAATTTTACTATATTAATACTTAGTGAAGAACTTGTAACTTGGCTTTAATTAAATTATAATTACACTTATTCCTAGAGAAGTCAATTTAGAGATGTTATTTAAAGTTTTTGAAAAATGATAATTTAACTTAAGTATTTACTTTGAAAATGAACATTTTCACATGGTAAAACTTTTACAGAATTATATAGAAATTACAGTTCATTCTTATGTCTGGAAAGCTGTTGTTTCTTCTCTTTTACTTCTCGTCTTGTTAGGCACATACCATGTTATTTTAGATGAAAGCCATTACAAAGAATTGCTGACACATCATGTTAGTCCTCCGCCTGCCAGCTCAAGCTCTGAATGCTCACTTATTCGTATGGGTAAGTATTTATTTTGTGTTATTTAAGTAATTAATTAATTAATTTTTATTTTTAATTTTCTTTTTGGCCACACCACTTGCAGGATCTTAAATAGTTCCCCAATCCGGGATCGAACCCCGGCCACTGCAGTGAAAGTGCCAAGTCCTAACCACTGGACTGCCAGGGAATTCCCTATTTTGTGTTATTTTAAAATAGACATTTAAAAAAATATATTTTGACTCAAGCTAGACTTTCTATCTCATTTGCACAAGTTATTTTAACGTTTAAGAGTTTCTTGTATTTAACTTAAATGTTTTATAATTAGAGAAAATTATGCTGTTGAAGCAATTTTGGGACATACAGAGAAGTAAAAAGAAAATTAAACTCACTTGTAGTCCTATCACTCAAGGAACACTACTGGTTTTTTTTTTTTAATTGTTAAGGTTAGAAAGGTATAAAGACACTGTGTTTATAGAGAAATTCTTGTATTAAGAAATCAAAAAAGCTATAAAATCTGTACTGTTTTATCAAAGCTATGTAATACAATTATTATTTTATAGTAAACATTTATTTGTAAATTGAAATAGAAAAAGCCCAACTTTTTTGTAATTTGTAATTGAAAAAGCCCAACTTTCAATACAAAAAGAGACTCCTTGTTTAATGTGCATTTTTAAACTGTCAGTGAGATGGAATGCTTTTCTGCCTTGTTTTTGGCCATTTATAGTACTGTTCAACCTCTCTTTCCTGTTTCCTCATCTCACGTGATATTAGTATCTATTTCATTGTGTGTTGCAACGATTGAGTTAATACAGACCAAGTATTTAGAGTAATGCTTGATATAAATACTCAGTACATTTTAGATATTATGTTGGCTAATCTTTTGGATTTACTGATACATTTCCTTAGCCTATCTTAAAGTTATTTTTAAACTTATAATAATTCTCCAAATTGATTTATTAGAACCATTTAGGAATATCAACCCATTTTCAGTCACCTGATACAAATGTTTTTTCAATTGGTCACTTTCCTTTACTTTTATTTATTTGTTTTGAAATGTAGATAGGTTTAAAATTTTTATATAGAATGAAATTTCTCTTTTTTTATGGTTTCTGCTTTTCTTAGACTTGTTTTCAGAATTTAAAAATATATATGGAAAATAAACTACATGGGTTTGGACATTCCAAAATTTTTAACTAGAAGTATGTTCTTATATAAAATGAAAGTAGACTATGTTATAGACTCCTCTGTTATATCAAAGTATTTAAAAATTACACACATTTTCTTTTTAAAAAGCAATGTGTGTTAAGTGTTGTTAAATTAGAAAATATGGATATGAACTTTAGAATCTGAGGCCATATGTATGGACAGATCTTTCCCCCATTTCCTCCACTATTAATTCTTTTTCAAACTGGGAATTACTGTCAGTTTGACCATGCTATAATAAACATATCTAAAAGGCAGGAAAGAGAACTTTTGCACAACTTAGTGGGCTTTCTGGTAGGAACATTTTTAGGTTTCTATTACTAGAATTTTTCTGTTTCCTTGGGGAAAAAAAAGTAATACATTTTCTTCTGTGAAGGATTTCCTCAGCATACCATTGCTTCTCTGTCTGATCAAGATGCAAAACCCTCTTTCAGTATGGCGTAAGTAAAAACCTTGAAACTGTCCGTGATAATGTTTTTACATTGTTAAGTCCTTCCTGTAAGTTATAAATTTAAAAGATGGACTTGAAATGTAATGGCTTTTGTAGAAGATTACTTTCTATGTAGCTGTAAAAAGGAGAGAAAACTATATATACTTCTGTAATATTACTAAGTAAAACAGTAAGGTAGAGAAAAGTGTATAGTGTGCTACCAATCATCTAAGAAGAGGGTGGAGGTTTGAGTAGACACATTCTTGTTTATATTAATAATAAAAATAGGAATGAAACCAAAAAGTAAAAAGTAAAAAAATGTTTACTAACGCAATGTGTGGAGAAAGGCAAAGAGATAGATCCTAGACTTTTCTGCATATAACTTGTTTTAACTTTGGAGCTTTACATTTTACATAATTATAAAACAAAAGTAAATTTAAGAAAGTAATTCTTAAAACTCATAAATAAGAAATAAGACTACTGTCTTTAGCTATAAAAGTGTAATAGGGACTAGATTTACACTTCTGTCTCCTTGCAGAAAACCAAACAAAATATACAAAACTGTGGTTTTCGTACATTGGACAACAGGCAGTGCAGATAATGATCCCTGGGGAAACAAATGAGGTGGGCCCTCTGATTGCAGCTTACTGCCTAGAGAGAATTTCCAGGCTGCTGTGCAGGGAGGGAAGACCCACACAGAGCCAGGAGGTTTTGCTCCGTTCAGAAACAAAGTTCAGAGTTTGCGGGGGTGGGGTGGAAGCGACTACCATTTTGCAGGGCAGAGTACTCAAGAGTAAAGAGCTGCACAGAGAGCTCTGGAGAGCTTCAGAGACCTCCCCACGAGTCATTAGCTGAGTGTTGATCTGTACATTCCTGTCCAGAAACTCCTGGAGGCCAGGGAAAGAAGAGCTGGAGAGGAGCAGCAGAACAATCCCTAGAGCTCACACGGGGCAGGGAGTAGTCCATGTTCCCACCAGTCAGTGTGGAAAGGCCTCTTAACACCACAGGCATTGAATAGAGTCCACAGTCATGAAACCAAATTAACTCTAGACTAGCAGCTGTTCTGGACAGCCTAACAAACTTAAAAGCAAGTCTTGGCATCAAACTATTTCACAGTTACTTAAGTATATTCCAGAAAAAGCCACAGTGTATTTAAGGCAATGCAAAAAAAAATCCAGCACCCAAAACAGAGCAAAATTCACAATATCTGGCAACCAATCAAAAATTACCAGTCATGCAAAGAAGTAGGAAAGTATGACCCATAACAAGGAGAAAAATCATAGAATGGAAACATATCCAGAAATAACACAGTTGATAGAAGTAGTAGGTTTGGTGTTAAAATAATTATTATAAATATACTCCATATGCTCAGGAAAGTTGAGGAGTACATGAGTATCATAGGAGATATGGAAGATAGAAAAAAGACCCCAGTCAAATTTCTAGAGATGAAGAATACAGTGTTTTAGATGAAAAATAAGCTGGACTAGGATTAACAGCAGATTAGTTACTGAAGAAGAGGAGATGAGTGAATTCAAAGACATTAATGGAAAGTATTCAAAACAAAATGCAGAGAGGAAAAAAAAGACAAAAATGAACAGCGTAAGTGAGCAGTGAAACAACTTGAAGGTTTTAAAATCAAAGTGGCTTTTGCTCTAACTGCTCACATCTTTATATATCACTTTTTAAAAAGTAATGTTTCCCCCCACAGGCATCTGGATAGCAACACTGAGCCAGGACTTACATTAGGAGGCTATTTCTGCCCCCAGTGTCGGGCAAAGTACTGTGAGCTTCCTGTTGAATGTAAAATCTGTGGTAAGAAACCAACTGTTCATTATCCAGTAAATTAATCTTGAATAACTTCTTACCTATATTGCTATTAAAATAAATATAAATATTAAGCTCTGCCTATGTTTCTGGATTTAATCTGTGAAAAAAGACATAGATTACTTTTTTTCATTGTGTGCCTAGTATTCCATTTTTAAAAATAAACATGGCATTCTAAAAGAGTTTCCTAATTCTCTTTCTGAAAAGAATTATGTTCTTTATAGGCAGTGCAGTAGATCTAGTAGACGTTTTTGCAGCTCTTCATAAAATAAATATATATATAAGGAGAATGAGAAGTTAAAGTAACAGAATTGTAGAATTTTATTTAATTTATAAGTAAGGAAATATGCCAAGAGAGGTCACATACTTAGTGACAGAACTAAGACTCCATCCTGGAGTCTCCTTTTATGGCCACAGGTAAACTAAAGAAATGAATGCCTGCAATCCTAAAAAAAAAGAACTTGAAAATATTTAGCCTAAGTTATATCATTTGACATTTCAGCCATCATCTTTATGAGGTTTGGGTTATTAAATATGTCTTTCTGCTTTATGTGTTAGGTCTTACTCTGGTGTCTGCTCCCCACTTGGCACGGTCTTACCATCACTTATTTCCTTTGGATGCTTTTCAAGATATTCCCCTGGAAGAACATAATGGAGAAAGGTACATGAGTTTTGATTAATTTGTATCTGTTACAAGTGGTAATGTTTGAATATATTGTTACTACATTAAAAAAGAGTCATATTCACTTGGTCAAGATTACTGCTAACGTAGAAAATGAGATGTAGAATGCCTTGTTTATGACTGGAATGATTCATTAAACAGATCTGGATCTCCAGAGATCTATTAATTTCCCTAAACCCATCTATGCATCTATGCATCTATGAGTGGTGGTATGTTGGTAAATCAGCTCTCCAAAAAAGAAAAAAAAAAAGCCCCGATTTGTAGCATTTGCTGATTTCCATGGTGTAAAACTGGAAGATTTATCCAGAAGGCCTAATATCAAAATAATATAACAAATAAAGAAAAGATCAAATGAAGAGTATGAAAGAAATATTCAAGGATATTTTCTACTATCGAAGGAAAGAACTTTCTAGATTGAAAGGGACTGTCAAGTGCCTGACATATTGAAGGCAGACCTGCACTAAAGTGTATCATTGTGAGATTTCAGAATACACAGCAAAATACTAACCCTAAACATTTCTGGAGAGGGAGAATTGGGTCACATGACCTGGAATTAAAATTATTTGGCTTCTCGTGAGCAACACTGGATGCTGACAGGGAGCAGTTTCCCTCAAAATTTGGAATGAGAATTATTACCAACCTGAATTATATACCTAACCAAGGTATTTAAGTGTAGGTAGAATAGGGACTTCCCTGGCAGTCCAGTGGTTAAGACTCCGTGCTTCCAATGCAGGGGGTGTGGGTTCGATCTCTGGTCGGGGAACTAAGTTCCTACATGCCGCGCAGTGCAGCCAAAAAAAAAAATGTAGGTAGAATAAAGATATTTTCAGACTTGTAAGGTCTCAAGAGACTTTCTTAGGAAACTGTGGAAGAGATGATTCAAAAGAACTGAGAAAGAGAATGAATGAAAGAGAATAGGAATATTTACCTAATTCAAAAGTGGCTAAAGAAAGCTGTAGGATGACGTCCTAGAATGACACTTGTATGTCAGATATGGAGAACAGTCAGTCCTGTTTGGAGAAAGTCAGAATGCTCCAGGAGAGATGTCACCAGAGGATGGAAACTATAGAATTCCTGATGTAGCTGAACATAACAAGAGGATATTCAGACTTCTCAGGGATCGGTTGGGGCTGAGTTAGTGGTAATTAGAAAACTTAAGCTTATGAATAACAATACAGTTATTAACTCCAGGAAAAAGTGTTTTACAGAGAGGAAAATTTGTATGGCATGGCTCAGCTGAATATGTCTATAGACATATATATATATATATATATATAGTATATATATATATACATATATAGTCATAATAAACTAAACATTTAATACTGTTCTATCCAAAATGACTTAACAAATGTCAATCTCAATTCTTTCTATGTAGTTATGTGTACCCATGCTATTGGTTCAAGATAGCTGAAAGAGAATTAAAATCTCATCTTCTATAGTGGGAGGATCATAGCCAATGGCCTATGAAAAAAACCAAGAGGTAGCACTATGAGCATTTACTCTGGAAATGAAGTGGGGGTGGGTAGGGACAGAACTGCTCTCTTTTGTAATAAATTTTGAGAACTTTTAATTCTTTAAACCATTCCTTGAAAATTAAGCCCTTAGGCATCCATTTTTATGATAAATTAACTTCTATCCATCTAGACTTGTACCAGCTGTCTGCTGTCTTTGGGAAAGTTGAAAAATAATCATGCAAATCATTTTCTGTAGGTCTTAATTCCCTTGCAGAATACCAGTTGAGAAATCATATTAATATTTAACCTTGATGAAAATAAAATAAAATTTGTTTAAGGAAGATTTTAAGCTGTCAAATGACCTTGGGATTTACTGTGGAATTTTCTTAAATTACTGGTATTCTTAATTCTTTCTCCTAAAAATCATATGTAAAGATAATTACAGTTGACCCTTGAACAACACGGATTTGAATTGCAAGGGTCCACATACTTGTAGATTTTTTCCATAAATACATACTACAGTACATGATCTACAGTTGGTTGAATCCTCGGATGTGGAACTGCTGATATGGAGGGTCAGAGAGCCAGAGGGCCAACTGTAAAGTTATACTCAGATTTTTTTTTTTTTTTTTTTTAAACACTTTTATTATTTATTTATTTATTTATTTATTGGCTGTGTTGGGTCTTCATTTCTGTGCGAGGGCTTTATCTAGTTGTGGCAAGCGGGGGCCACTCTCTTCATCGCGGTGCACGGGTCTCTCACTATCGCGGCCTCTCTTGTTGTGGAGCACAGGCTCCAGTCGCGCAGGCTCAGTAGTTGTGGCTCACGGGCCTAGTTGCTCCGCGGCATGTGGGATCTTCCCAGACCAGGGCTCGAACCCGTGTGCCCTGCATTGGCAGGCAGATTCTCAACCACTGCGCCACCAGGGAAGCCCGCTATACTCAGATTTTTGACCTTGGGCATTGGTACCCCTAGCCTGCGTGTTGTTCAGGGGTCAACTGTACTTAGTAATAAGAGAATTCTTGTTGAAATTTTCCTGAGCTATTTTAATGAGTGAGTCCTTAACAAAATGATTCTTAAACTTTCTTTTTCAGATTTTGTTATGCCTGTCAGGGGGAACTGAAAGACCAACATGTAAGTTCATGTGCTTTGTAAATATTAAGTATTGTACAATAAATATTGAGGAAATAGTATTATAAGTTTTCAATAGATTGTTGAAGACCAGATTCATATCGGGTTATTCCTCAAAGTATAACAGTAGGTAGAGATAAAATGGGAGCTGTTACAAACAGTTGTTTTGTAATTCTGCATTCTTATTTTGCTATAAAGATATTTTAGTACTTTGTCTTCAGTTTGCAAGCTAAACTGAAATACTGAAATATTAGTTTGGAAATACTAAAAGTTTTTTTCTCCATGATATACTTTAGGCACTCATAACTCATTTTGAAGTTATCATTTAAGGTGACCACAGAGCAAAGGTTATCCCCCCATTGTGCCACTGAGAAAATATTTTTTAAAATTTTGATGGGGCCAATTTGAACATATAAACTTATATAAAGTTGCAAATAAGATAGATCACTGTCTAGTTTTAATTTTTTGTTAATTTAGTTACATGTCCATATTTAAAACTATACTTTATAAACTATATAAAATATTAGTTGAAAGGATGGCTTGTTTTATTCTACTCTCACATTTCATAAAACAGTTGTATCGGAGTTTCCTGGTGGTCTAGTGGTTAGGATTCGGTGCTTTCACTGCCGTGGCCCAGGTTCAATCCCTGGTTGGGGAACTGAGATCCCACAAGCCTTGAGGCATGGCAAAAAAAACCCCCAAAAAACCCAAATATATATATAAAAAACCAATTAAAAAAAACAATTTTATTAAGTTTTACATGCCTCTTTGACATCAGTAGCTGCATCCTCACTAGAACCACTTTTTGACTCATTTGAAAGTTTTTAAGAAGACACCATCTTTTTTTTTATAAATTTATCTTATTTTTATTTATTTTTGGCTGCACTGGGTCTTTGCTGCTGCGCGCGGGCTTTCTCTAGTTGTGGCGAGCGGGGGCTGTTCTTTGTTGTAGTGCAAGGGCTTCTCATTGCAGTGCCTTCTCTTGTTGCAGAGCACGGGCTCTAGGCGCATGGGCTTCAGTAGTTGTGGTGCACGGGCTCAGTAGTTGTGGCTCGCGGGCTCTAGAACGCAGGCTCAGTGGTTGTGGCACACGGGCTTAGTTGCTCCATGGCATGTGGGATCTTCCCTGACCAGGGCTCGAACCCTTGTCCCCTGCATTGGCAGGCGGATTCTTAACCACTGTGCCACCAGGGAAGTCCCCAAGGGACTTTAAGGACTCAAAAACGAAGTTATTCCCTCATTTCTTTTTTTTTCCTTTTATAAATTTATTTATTTTATTTATTTATTTTTGGCTGCATTGGGTCTTTGTTGCTGTGCGCAGGCTTTCTCTAGTTGCAGCGAGCAGGAGCTACTCTTCGTTGCGGTGCACGGGCTTCTCATTGCGGTGTCTTCTCTTGTTGCAGAGCACGGGCTCTAGGCACGCGGGCTTCAGTAGTTGTGGCACGTGGGCTCAGTAGTTGTGTCTCGTGGGCTCCAGAGCTCAGGCTCAGTAGCTGTGGCACACGGGCTTAGTTGCTCCGCGACACATGGGGTCAATCTTCCCAGACCAGGGCTTGAACCCATGTCCCCTGCATTGGCAGGCAGAGTCTTAACCACTGCGCCACCAGGGAAGCCCCCTCCCTCATTTCTAAGGAATAATTTTTTGGAAAAAATTAATTGCCTTTGATTTGAGAATATATAGTACATTGGAACTAATAAAGTTGGTAGGTGAGTAGGGAAAAAGTGATAGAGATATAAAAGAGCAAAGCAACTTGAATGTCTTCTAACTATGCTGTACTTAACTTTTGGAAACTACTTTTTAAATTTAGTTTTCTTCTTTTCACTGCAGGTCTATGTTTGCACTGTGTGCCAAAATGTTTTTTGTGTGGACTGTGATATTTTTGTTCATGACTCTCTCCATTGTTGTCCTGGCTGTATTCATAAGATTCCAGCTCCTTCAGCTATTTGATTCCAGCGTATAATACACATTGAATGTGTTAAAAAGACATTTGCGACTGTAAATAAAATGATTCTTTAGAAGAAACTCCAGTGAAGAACAGTTTGAAAGGAAAGTCTGATCTAAGAAACCTATTACTTTAAAGCTTCCTCTAATGATTGGTAATGATTGGTAAAGTATTTACTTAATGATGTATATCTAATACGGCCATTTTGGTGGTTTGTTATCTGAGACTGGCTTACCTTTTATAGTTCAGGTTAATGAACTATCCTTGTTAGCCTCACTCAGGTTCATACCCAGGGACTGTTTAACTTAATCCCCCTCAACTTTCCTACCCTGGGTCATCAGAAAAATGTAGGTGAGAATGTATGATGAGGTCCATGTTTCAGGTTCAATGAAGATATACTGTTATAGGCAGGACTCTTTCTAGGGTATACCCTTCTGAGAGTGAATCAGGTTTCCATAGCAAAGGTATATTTATTTTAAATCTACGAACTTTAGTCACTCTAAATTGAGTTTCACTATGATATTCATGATTTTATAAATAACAATTCTTAGTGAAGAATGTTATCAGTAAAGACAATGTAATCCCACCCTGGAGAGTCTATTCAATAAATCTTGGAGGAAGCCCAGGAATATGCATTATTTTCAGTTTTATATATATATATATATTCTTTTTCAGATTCTTTTCCCTTATAGGTTATTAGAAAGAATATGTATTTTTAGCAGCACACGTGTGCACACACACACTAAGACATAATTTGACCAAAGTACAGATCTTTCTCCCAAGAGTCATACTCTCTGCGCCTAGACGCAAATGGTTCTTTACAAGTAAACAGACTTTGGCTCTAGGTAACCAAATTAACTGCTGTCTTCCTTCCTTTTGCTCTGTCCACAAGAGGTATCAGTGACTTGAAGGAGATGCCTTTAACATAATCAGAATATTTTATCTCCCCCTACTTGAATTAAAAGAAAGGCCATGAGTAGGCACCTCTTGAAAAGTTACTTAGAAATATATTAGACACACACTCACACTACTGTATATAAAAGGGACATTGAGTGCCTTTTTGGGGGCTGCTTTATCTCTTTCTACAATTTTGGGTTTTATTTGTATACTTGATAAGGTTAAGGTGAATATTTTAGTTAGACGTAAGGAGGAGTTTCCAGTCTCAAAATTATAGAGAGGGCTTCCCTGGTGGCGCAGTAGTTAAGAATCTGCCTGCCAATGCAGGGGACACAGGTTTGAGCCCTGGTCCGGGAAGATCCCACATGCCACGGAGCAACTAAGCCCATGAGCCACAGCTACTGAGCCTGCGCTCTAGAGCCCACGAGCCACAACTGCTGAGCCCATGTGCTGCAACTACTGAAGCTTGCACGCCTAGGGCCTGTGCTCTGCAACAAGAGAAGCCACCACAACGAGAAGCCCGCACACTGCAACAAAGAGTAGCCCCCCGCTCGCCACAACTAGAGAAAGCCCACGCACAGCAACGAAGACCCAACGAAGCCAAAAATAAATAAATTAATTAATTTAAAAAAAATTATTGAGAAAATCCTGGTTTGTTTAAGATTATAGAAATAAAAATGGTGATCTAATAATACTATTAGTTCTGACCTTAGTTTCCCTCATGGAACTCCACAGTATACTACAATAATGAAGGAAACTTTTTAACATTAGGAATCTTTCTGAATAGTATGTCTTTCTGAGTTCTGTTTGATTAGAAAACTCCTTAAAGCTTAAAATTCGTTATGAAAATTAGATTTATTTTAAATACTTTTGAATGTATACATTTCACTTCATATTCTTTTTTATTTTCCTGAAAGTCGTTTTCTTTTAACTGAAGCATTTAGTCCATTTATATTTAATGTGCCTACTGATACATTTTGGTTTAAATCTACCATCTTACTTTGTGCTATTTGTTTCAACTACTCCATCTTCATTTTTCTCTTCTTTCTTGCCTTTTTTTGTTTGTTTTTTAAAATTTATTTTATTTATTTTGGGCTGCGTTGGGTCTTTGTTGCTGCGTGTGGGCTTTCTCTAGTTGCGGTGAGTGGGAGCTAGTCTTCATTGCGGTGCGCAGGCTTCTCATTGCGGCAGCTTCTCTTGTTGTGGAGCACGGGCTCTAGGCGCATGGAATTCAGTAGTTGTGGCACGCGGGCTGTAGAGTGCAGGCTTAGTAGTTGTGGCGCATGGGCTTAGTTGCTCCGTGGCATGTGGAATCTTCCTGGCAGGGATCAAACCTGTGTCCCCTGCATTGGCAGGCGGATTCTTAACCACTGCGCCACCAGGGAAGTCCCTCTTGCCTTTTTTTGGATTGCTTGTTTCCCACCATTCTTTGTTTTCTTAAACTAGTTTGGAAATTGTATACTCTATTTTTATTCTTTTAGAGGTTATCTAGAAATTACAGTACACATAATTCCTTAACTTGGGTCCTCTAGAAAGTAGAACCTCAGGCAAAGGTGAAAGTATTGTTGCTTTATTTGGGAGATGCAGATCTAGGGAAGTATGGGTAAGGAAAAAAAGGGAAAGTGAGACAAGGAAAAACAATATGTTATCACAGTGGCCAGGCTTGATGACAAACTGTGAAGAGTCATAGGAGTCTCCCAGCAAGTGTGTTCACTTAGAGTTTGGGACTTCTCCAGAAGGTTTATAAAGAGAAGCTGCCCCTCTGCACAGTCTACCGAAGGGAGGAGGGGAGGGTAATGCAATTTCCTAACTTCTTCCATTTCCCACTAGCCAAGGCTTGCCACACAGGGCTGTGTCATCTGGTCCTTTGGTAACTGCTAAGGAAGCCAGCTGTCAGGCTCAGTGGTGTGGCGTTGCAGCCAACTCTGGAAGGTCAGATAGGCTTGGTGTGGTTCAGTTTGGACTCCAGCCCACTCAGGAAGCTGGGCAAAGGCAGCAGCAGTGCAGAGGAGGAGGCGGGCAGCACCTTGGAAAGAAGGGCGTGACCAAGAGAATCTGAGGAAGCACTGCTTCCAGTACTCCTTCATAACATCAAAACCTAAAGTTAACTTGTACCTTTACCCTCCCCACGGATAACACATTTAACCTCACTTTCCTCCTTCCTCATTTATTATTATTGTTGTACATTTAATTCTTTTGGTGTTTCACTAGACATTTATATTTGTTTTAATCAGTTAGTGTTTATTAAGATTTAATCACATATTTACCACTTTCATGGCTCTTGATTTATTCTTACACCTCAGATCTGTTGAGGATCATTTTCCTTCGACCTGAAGTACATTCTTCAGAATATATATACTAGTGTTCAGAGTATATAGTATGCTACCTGTTATGTAAGGAAGAAGGAAAAATAAGAATATATATTTGTCTTAGCAAAAAGAAACAGTGGAAAACAATAGAGAAAGTCGATGAAACCAGAAGTTGGTTCAACCAATTGACAAATATTTTGCTAAGTTGACCAAGAGAAAAACAAAGAAGACTCAAATTACTAAGATCGAGTGAAAGAGGAGACATCACTATGGACCTTACAAAAATAAAGATTGTAGGGGAATACTACAAACAGCTGGGGGAAAGAGTGAATTTTAATGGGTATAGCGTTTCTTCTTGGAGTGATGAAAATGTTCTAAGATTGATTGTGGTGATGGCTGTTCAACTCTATGAACATACTAAAAACCACTGAATTACACACTTTGAATAAGTTAAGTTACATGGTACGTGAAGTATATCTCAAGAAAGCTGTCTTTTAAAAAAATGAGGGAATTCTCTAGCGGTCCAGTGGTTAGGACTCTGCGCTTCCATTGCAGGGGGTACGGGTTCGATCCCTGGTCAGGGAACTAAGATCCCGCAAGCCGCACCACGTGGCCGAAAAAAAAATTTCTTTTTTTTCAATAAAAAGAAACACTGGAAGAATACATAGGGAACTAATAAAAGTGGTTGCCTGGGGTGGTGGTGTAGCACAGTGGAGAGTAAGAATTATTTTTAAATATTTTTATATAGTTAAAAAATTTAAGTCCTGTATATGAATTAAGTATTCAAAAATAATAAAACTTATGGAATCCTGGGAAGTTGTGGTGAGGGAGATGAAAGTAATGTAGCTAATGTTAGCTGTTAGTTGAGGGCCTGAAAGCAATCATGTTCATCAAATAAGGTAATAGGTATGGAACTGGAGGTTGGAGGGGAACTGTAATAAAATATATTTTTCATTTATTTGGGTCATAGTGCAAACAATACATTTCCACCTATATGTGGCAATATGTGCACTGTTTCTGTTTGTTGTAACCTTGTTTGCCCTTGAGAATAACTACAAGGTGAAGATTGCAGTACTATTTGGAGGCTGAAGAAGAGAGATAATTAGATTAAAAGCAGGTAAGTCCTGTATTTAAGAAGCACAGGTGACCCACTGTATATCCGAGTACACGCCATAATCAAAACACTAATGTATGTTGAAACAGTGAGGGAACAACAGGGCTTCTGCTGCTCGGAATGGCAGTAGGGAAGAAGAACTGCAAACATTTTGTAAGATTTCTCAATACTTTGTGAAATTCCTCATGTTTGTGGTCCTATCTGTGTTCAGCTGTCTGTATCTCTGTAATGATTGGCAAATTTATAACATGAAATAATTTCTTGAGTGATGAGAAAGAAAGGGTACAACCAGCCCTTGGGAAGTGGGGCAGTAGAATCCCATGATCTTTAGTAGGTGATAGAGTTTAGGTGAAGGGGCAAGAAGTTTGAGTCCCTGAGGCCTATAGTAAGGAAGAAAAGGGCACAGGAGATTGTCATGCTTCTGGGAAGTAGCCTCGGGAGTGTCCTGATACCCCTTTTGGGTCCAGTTCTATAAGAATAGAAGACTCATTATTTTTTTTCCACATTTCCTAATTCTCTTCTTGGGAGACTGATGGGGTGGGTCCTTACGGGATTTAAATTCTTGATTTCACGTGACTAAATTGTTATTTGAGTCACACCTCAGGCCAGAGCCCTGGAAGTAATGCACAGTTTGTTCATTTATTCATTAATTCACTCAACAAACCTTGTACACCTGCTGTCTGATGAGACCCTAGCCTTCAGGATATAGACACCAAGAAGAAGACACAAACCCTAACCTTGTGGCTCTGTGACCCTCCCAGTCTAAGAGGCAGACCTTTAAAGACGTCCGCGTGGGGACTTCCCTGGCGGTCCAGTGGTTAAGACTCTGCACTTCCACTGCAGGGGCCATGGGTTCGATTCCTGGTTGGGGCACTAAGGTCCCACATGCCGCGTGGCGCAGCTAAAAAAGATAATAATTAATTTTTTAAAAAAGTGTGAAAGTGCTAATGATAAACCAAGTGCCTGGGAATGCAGAAGAGGGTCTGTAAAATGGGCTCAGATGCAAATTCAGATGCCCGAGGGGACCAGGCAGGTAATGCAAATACTTGAAAAGGGGCCAGGTAAATGCAAAGTGGTAGCATCTGGAAAACACTGGTTCCATGTAAAGGAGGCAGCCTCTAGATGCTGGGCTCGGGTAGAAGAGAGATGTCGATTTCACTGTACACCTTTCTTTGTACCTTTTGAATTTTATACATGTGCATTTGTTACCTAGTCCAAAAGAAAAAACGTTTTTTTCAAAGGAGGTAACTATTACTCAGCCGCAGCCTATTTTTTCTTTCTGGGAATGTAGTTTCCCTCGGGCAGTATATTTTGATATTTAAACAGAAACTGAAAAACTGGATTTTGAGTGAATTCTCCTAAGTTTTAAATGTTGACGTCTAATTTTTTTTTTTTTAATTTTTATTTATTTATTTATTTATGGTTGTGTTGGGTCTTCGTTTCTGTGCGAGGGCTTTCTCTAGTTGCGGCAAGTGGGGGCCACTCCTCATCGCGGTGCGCGGGCCTCTCACTGTCGCGGTCTCTCTTGTTGCGGAGCACAGGCTCCAGACGCGCAGGCTCAGTAATTGTGGCTCACGGGCCCAGTTGCTCCGCGGCATGTGGGATCTTCCCAGACCAGGGCTCGAACCCGTGTCCCCTGTATTGGCAGGCAGACTCTCAACCACTGCGCCACCAGGGAAGCCCGACGTCTAATTTTTTAAAACCACACGGGCTAAATAAAACTTGCTTGAAGGCCGCCAGTTAACACACTTTGGCCTGGCCAGTCTCTTCTCTGTCCCTTATTAGGGCAGAGAATCTTTTCACTTTTAGGTGTCAGGCTTTTCTGGGATATACCCAGTTTAGGGAATAATTCAATTTAGATTTTAGGTATTTAGAATGGATTCTTTGGAGGAAGAGGGAACTTTTAAGGATCTCTGGAATCGGCGA
Source organism: Balaenoptera musculus (assembly GCF_009873245.2). Classification (NCBI taxonomy): domain Eukaryota; kingdom Metazoa; phylum Chordata; class Mammalia; order Artiodactyla; family Balaenopteridae; genus Balaenoptera; species Balaenoptera musculus. The sequence continues at coordinate 54,469,786 of NC_045787.1, forward strand.
CTCTAAGGGTGGTGTCTGGCTCGGTAGCATCAACAGCATCACCGGGAACCTGTTAGAAATGCAAATGCTTGGGCCCCATCACAGGCGTATTGAATCAGAGACTCTGGGAGTGGGCCTAGCAATCTGTTTTAACAAGTCCTCCAGGTGACTGTGATAAATGCTAAAGTAGGAGAACCACTGCCTCTAATCATATTACAGAGATACATAGATAACTTAAAAACGGGTTCCTGGTCATAGAATTCTGAAGTTAAAAAAAAAATTAACTCAGGTAGCTTTACAGAAACCAAATCCCAAACTTGGAATTGATTTTTCATTTCTTTAGATTCTCCTTAAGAAGTTATTTGTATTAGAATAAAAAAAAAAATCATAGTCGAGTTATAATTAACAGACGATAAAATGCTCCCATTTTAAGCGGGCAGTTTGATACCTTTTGACAAATACACACATGCAATGACAACTACGATCAGAAGAGAACACTTTCATCTTGCCCAACAGGCCTCTTTGCAGTCAGTATCCCCAAGGACTTCTAGCCCCAGGTGCCACTCATCTGTGTTTTCCATCACTGTAGATTAGTTTTGCCTGTTACACAGTTTCTTACAAATTGAATCATACAGTATATGTGGCTTCTTTTGCTTAGCATGTTTTTAAGATTCGTCCAGGTTGTGTATATAAACAGTTTGTTCTTTTTTACTGCCTACTAGTATCCCATTGCATGGATACTTTATCATTTGTTTATTCCCAATGGCCATTGATATTGTTTCTGGTTTTTTGGTTATTATGAATAAAGCTACTATGAACATTCCTGTATAAGTCCTTGTGTGTTCGTATGTTTCCGTTTTTCTTGGGTAAATACATAGGAATGGAATTGCTAGGTTGAATGGTAAGTGTATACTTAACTTTACATGACACTGCCAAGCTGTTTTTCCAAAGAATTGCACCATTTTACACTCCCACAAGCCATGTATGATGGTTTCAGTTGCTCCACACATCCTTAACCAAAAGTTGGTATTGTACAATCCAAATGTTAATTTTTAGAACATCTTCACAACCTTAAGAGTAGGCGATGATTTCTTAGGACACAAAAAGCATCTATCATAAAGGAAAAAATTAAAATCAGGCTTCATCAAAATTTAAAACATCTGCTTTGGAAGACACCATTAAGAAAACAAAAAGACAATTCACAGACAGAGGGAGTATGTTTGCAGTGCAAACATATAACAAAGGACTGGTATCCAAAATATATAAAGAATTCTTGCAATTCAATAATAAAAAGGTAAACAACCCAATTCATTTTTATTCTTTTTCTGATTGCACATCGCAGTTTTGGTTTTTTTTTTTTATTGAAAGACAATACAGAAATGATAAAATGATGTCTAAGGATCCTGGAAATGACAGAGGTCCCCGATGCAGTGACATAAAATCTGGCATCAGCACCTGCAATTTATGTTAGGTCTCCTTTCTTGATTGCTGCATACTCTTTCTGGTGTTCAACCAGCTTCAGGAATATTTGATATTTCGTGTCATAATACCTCTTACCCTCTCATCCAGGAAACACAACTTGCCCAACTTGGCTCATTCTTGCCATGGCCTCCTGTACAGAAGTGAGATCCCCTGAGGCACAGGCTCTCAGATGACCAGCATTCACAAGGACAGATTCCACCTCTTGTGACAGGACCACAGGCCTGCCAGTGATGTCTCCACACATTTGCACAGAAAGGGGATTCTTGCTCAGGCCGCCACACAGGACGAGAGTGATGACAGAGAGCCCGGCTTCCTCCCTGGCTTCTGGACAGAGGCAAGTTCCTGAAAGCAGGTAGAGAATGGCAAGATTATCAAGGTTCTGAGACCGTTTCAGTACAGTGGCCATGCTCTTTAGTATCAGATCTGCTAAGGGAGACCCATTGCCATGGAAATCTGACCAAACATGTAAATCAACAGCGAGGAACCCCATAGGCTGAGCCTTCTTAATCAGATCCACTCTGGTATCTGGCTGTAGCCTTGGCTCGTAGTTCAGGGAAGCTGGTGTGGCCCTGTCCCATGTGGTCTATCAATTTTCCAGTAATGCTCTGACCACCTTCATTCAGCCAAGACTTGGGGACCATGGCTGAAAAACAAGTGCCCCAGACGCCTGGTAGAAAAATCCGGTTTTGTGCCTATCCTCATGTGACAAGATGTTCCACAGATGACGGCCAGCCATGACGTCACTGGCTGTCCCTCACAGGCGTGGCGTTGCCCCCTCACATCTCTCCAATCACTCCCTGGGGACAGAGATGCTGGTGGCAGCCATTTGGGGAGCTCATTCCACCATGAGGACACTGGTGCTGACAGGCACCACCCCAGAATCCTCCCTCTACTAAACAACCCGATTTAAAAATGGGCAATAGATTTGGTCACCTTACCAAAGAAGATATATGAATAGCCAATAAGCCATTAAAGCCACAATGAGGTACATACTGATGTCCTAAAATGGCTAAATTGTACTGCTCTCTAGGTGTGTATTTATGTTTTGGTTGAAAAAGTAATTGAAAATAGTATTATTTTAAAACTCAAAACATCAAATCCTCTCTTCAGATCGTGTAGTGGACATTTGTGAGTGTTTGTTTTTGGCTACCCAAATTTTCTCTTCCTTTGGGGATTTTTTTCCCTTCCTGCCATGTAGAGGTGATATGTATATCTTTTTCCAATTAAGGCTGTGCAGAAGTTTTCCCTGTCACTAGAAGTAAAAGGGAAGCTCTTTCGACTGATAAAGGGTATCCACTAAACATCTACAAACTTTAGAAGAATTCCTACCAAAGTCAAGAATAAGGTATCTATTACCACTGTTATTTTTTTTTAAATTTTATTTATTTATTATTATTATTTTTTTTTGGCTGTGTTGGGTCTTCGTTTCTGTGCAAGGGCTTTCTCTCATTGTGGCAAGAGGGGGCCACTCTTCATCGCGGTGCGCGGGCCTCTCACTGTCGTGGCCTCTCTCATTGCAGAGCACAGGCTCCAGACGCACAGGCTCAGTAGTTGTGGCTCACGGGCCCAGTTGCTCTGCGGCATGTGGGATCTTCCCAGACCAGGGCTCGAACCCATGTGCCCTGCATTGGCAGGCAGATTCTCAACCACTGCGCCACCAGGGAAGCCCACCACTGTTATTAATCAACATTATATTAAAGGATATACTCAATTCGACAAGAAAATGAAATGACATAAAAGATAAAACTATCATAATATTCAGATAATACAAATAGCTACTTAGAAAATTCAAGAGGATTTGCAATCATATATTAAAAGTAGACCAGGGACTTCCCTGGTGGCGCAGTGATTGAGAATCCCCTGCCAATGTAGGGGACACAGGTTCGAGCCCTGCCAGGAGGATCCCACATGCCGCAGAACAACTGAGCCCACGTGCCACAACTACTGAGCCCGTACGCCTAGAGCCCGTGCTCCGCAACAACAGAAGCCACCGCAATGAGAAGCACGCGAACCACAACGAAGAGTAGGCGCTGCTCGTCGCAACTAGAGAAAGCCCTCACGCAGCAACGAAGACACAATGCAGCCAAAAATAAAGAAATATAATAAATTTATATTAAAAAAAAGTAGATCAGAAAGAGTCCTATACATCTTCAATTAGAAAATAGAATAGTAAAAAAAAAAAAAAATTCACAACGGCAACAAAATCTACAGGGTGCTACAATAAATGTAATGTGCATTGGACACAGATGTACATAACATCTATAACATTATAGATGAAAAGTAAGGTTGATTGGGCAAAATTTTACAGGCAGAATGGTCAGCAGTGCAGAGAGGTTCCCCAGACCTCTGAACTTCCTGTAAAAAGAATTGCTGGTCTAGGAGCAGCTGGATATACCAGGGAAAGTGTTTCAAAAAAACACTGTCCTTGTTATATGTGTTAATACAAAAGTTAGGAGGGGTCAGCTATTTAACAATGATGGATTCTTGGCTGGGTAAAGGGCCCTGTTGGACCAGAGCTTGGCTAGATGAGTTCACATGCCGACGAGGCTGGTAACAGCTAGAAGACTTGCTAACTCAGCAATTGGCTAAACTACCAAAATAGGGAGAGTATGAGCTTTCTGGGACACCTGGGTTTGCCTTTCCTTAATATCTAGGCTTTATGGCAGCCAAACACAGTGGTTAAAAGTGCAGACTCTGTTGCCAGACTGTCTGGTTAATCTGAACCCCTTTGTGCCTGGGTTTTCTCATCTGTAAATTGTAGGTAATAAAAATAGCTACTTCATTTGGACTGTTAAAGGGATTACATGGACATATCTAAGGTTTTTAGAACTGTGCCTGGCAAGTAGTAGGCTCTAAGCAAATTTTAGTTATTATTGGTAATAGTTACACAATATTATTGAAATGATTTTTAAAACTATAAACCCAGAAAAATTAAGAAAGCAGGAGGGGACCATCAGCATACAGAATATCTTAACAAATTTTTGGAAGGTGGAAACTCAAATGGAATACTAGTAACCAGTGAAACAGACCAAAGGAGCCCACAGCCTGAATACACATGTAACCCCTGGGAGACTGTACATTGTACAGAACCCTGGAGCAGCTGGGGGCCCAGAATGCTAGGTTGAAGGCAGACAGGAATGATGGGAAGGGCTGAAAATCAAGAGACTAAATTAAAGTCTCTGCATGAGACAGTTGGCTCCATCTACCCCACCATAAGACTATTTAATATTCAGGTGTTATTAACACTGAGGTAAAAAATCAGTGGATTCTTCTCTTCTAAAAAAATGGAATAAACTGTTTCAGCTGACTTAGAGGAGCTAGGGTGGGCCCTGGGCATCCCAAAAGGAAGAATACTTCAAGAACTGACCATTTTATGCTCAAGGAACACCCCAAATGAGCTTTCAGCTACTAGCTCTGACTTTACAGCTAACTTGAAATCATTTTCTGAGGTGTTTCTCTGACGTTGAGGGCTTCTCCAGGGTAAATCTTGGCTCCCCAATCTGTTCTCCATAAAGTAAAGGGCTTAGGTTCAGGTCACACTCATGTGGCTTTTAATCAGAATTTTTAGTCATAATTTTGATCAATCAGCTTTGAAATCGCCTAATTTTCAAACATGAATTGAAAACCGAGGATCATTACACATTTGAGGAAAGTTGGTAATGTGAAAAATGAACAAAAAGGTAACTGGTAATTAGCCTCGGAGGAAACATATCATTCAGGAGGCAGGTGAACTTTATTTGTATTAGTACTGATAAAGATAATTTGTATGTCGGGACCCACAAAATGGGGGCTGCCTCAGTGGCCCGGCCCAAGTCACAAATCTAAACCCAAGTCAGCCTGCACTTACAGGAAACACCTGTCAAGGAAACCTAATATAAACCAATCACAATCCTCCAACTCAGCTTTACCTAGTTTGCCTGACCCTAGAAAACAGGACCTGCTAGACGTTTAATGAATCCCCGACCTCCTAGCCAATCATGCCTCTTCTCTATAAAACCCACTCTTTCCCCCCATCCCTCTGGAGCAGCGCTGTGGGATACTGTGCTCCCCCCAGTCTATGGATTGCTTTCCCTTGACTAAAGGACAACAAACTCATTATTAAGTTGTTTTAATTTTGTCATTTGACAGTATAGGAGAGGTTCATAAAAAAAAAAGATAAGAACTTCAGTGATAAATTTCCATCTGAATAATGGGAATACCAGAAAGAGGGAAAAGAGAATAGTAGGCAGTAGGGAATTACCAAAGAAATTATAGAAGATAATTTCCCAGGGTTGATGGGAGGCCCACACGTTCAGCTTGAAACAAGTCCACTGGGTCCAATGAATGTAGAAAGACCCACACTGAGACACGATAACTTTGAAATTTTATAACCCACAGATAAAAGAGAAAATGCTAAAAGATACCAGAAAGATGGAAACTGCCGTCAAAGAAATAAGACTTATACTAGCACCAGAAACATTAACCAATCTTAAATTATTTAGAATAAAACACTTCTGCTGTGGGACTTTGTAGGTTTTGTGAGACCTTTTGGTTCCTGACTAAGCCCTGCTGACTCAGCACCCTAGACCATTTACTGGTGATTTCTCAGAAAACTGCAACTTGTTTTGAGTTTCAGTTCCTCAAATATGTTCTCACTGCTTCCCATTAAAAGACAAAGAGAGCATTCGTATTTACACTATGCATTCTCCTTCCATTTGACTGGGGCTCCGGATAAACCTCTAGGTAAGTAAATTACCATCTCTGGCAAAAGTGCTGTTCTTCCACACCTAAACTTATGACCCTCTTATTTCTCTTGCTCTTGTTTCTCTCTTTGGAGGCAAGAGGACAGGCACTGGAGTGATACAGATGTGGATTTAAATCCTTTGCACGACACAGCAGCATCACTGGTACTCTTAGCACTTGTAATTAATGAGCATGAAACCTGGAGAGGGCCTTGGAGATCTTCTCTCCTCCTGGAAATGCCCCGGGTACCAGCAAAACTGACCACTGAACTTCGCTGTAGAAGTGCAGGATTGATTCCAGCTGGTTTGTTGCTACCCTGTGCTTATTTATCTCCAGGGAGGCCTGGAGCCATGGTGTTGTCTGTCGGCCAAACCTAAGTGAAACATACTAACTAGCGATGAATGTAGCCCTGTGCTAGGATCTGAGAGACCAGGGGGCAGTCCGTACCAGCTTGTTTGAGACTGGTCAGGCATCCTACTTTGGGCCACGTGACTGGAGCGGCATAAAAGACCCCTCCTCAGGTGACAGTGTGGTTTCCCTGAGACCAAGGTACCTTGCACATATCTAGGTGGTTCATTACCTAAAATGAAGCATGTCCTGAACAACAGAGAAAGGGTCCTAGAAACTGGGGCTGGAGTCTGAGACCTCTCTGATGTTTGCCTGTATTTTTGGGTTTTATTTTTGTACCCGTATCCTCTACCTTTATTAAATTCTGAAGTAAGTATACTATGTAGAGGCTTGTGAGTTTTTTCAGTTATCTGACCCTGTGTACTTGCTGAAGTTGGCAGTGTGAATGGGATAATGGGAACAATTTTTTGTTATTTTTAAAAATTTATTTATTATTTATTTACTTATTTTGGTTGTGCTGGGTCTTAGTTGCGGCAGGCGGGATCCTTTTTTTTTTTTTTTTTTTTTTAGTTGTGGCATGCGGACTTGGAGCATGCATGCAGGATCTAGTTCCCCGAACAGGGACGGAACCTGGGCCCCCTGCATTGGGAGCACGGAGTCTCACCCACTGGACCACCAGGGAAGTCCCGGGAACCGTTTTTGACTTAATTTAAATGCTGGCTCCGGCTTTGTTTAGGAGAAGAAAAGATGAAAAGTGGGAGAAAGACGCAGAACCACTGATGCCAGGTTGGCTGCTGAGGCCATCCTGGTTTGAATTTGCCCTAGTACTATAATTACTCATGGGAAGAAAAGCACAGCAATGGAATTTTTTTTTTTTTTTACTATTTTTTTAAAATTTATTGAAGTATAGTTAGTTGATTCACAATGTTTCAGGTGTACAACACAGTGATTCAGTTATATATACATCTATCTTTTTTTTTAAGATTCTTTTCCCATTATAGGTTATTACAAGATATTGAATATAGTTTCCTGTGCTATATAGTAGATCCTTGTTGTTTATCTATTCTATATGTAGTAGTGGGTATCTGTTAATCCCAAATTCCCAATTTATCCCTCCCCCGCCACCAGCAATGGAATTTAAAGGTGATAGATCCAGAGCCAGAAGAAGCAGCTAAATGAGTTAAAACAGAAATATGGACAGAGGGGAAGTCAGCCAAGAATAGTGAGGCAAATAAGGAAGGCCTCAGCAGCCAGCCTGGCATCCCTGGTTCTAAATCTCTTCCCCACTTTTCATGGTTTGGGCTGCTTTGGCAAAATGAAAGTACTAAGAAAGAGCCCTAGGCTTCCAAGTCCACCAAGCTTTGGCTGGTTCCTTCTGTAAAAGGAAGGAACATGATACCAGAGGGAGAATTGGGCAGACATTTCTTTTGTTCAGAATGTGACCCTCATCTGATATCCACTAAAGGGACTCTACGGGAGAGGGCATGAAGAGACAACTGAAATGAAGGAGCTCTTCAGTCAAAAAGCCAAGTAACCTTGTGGGCTGATAGAGCTTCCTGAGGAACCATTGCTGAAATGTACTGAACATATTAGTGACAAAGGAGCTCTTTTCCTTGCATTAGGTACTGCCAAATGAAGGGCATGCTTGGGCTTAATCAAGATCTTCAATTAGCTGCAGCCGTTGCAGAAATGTGGGTAGATGGGCAAATTCTAAATCAGCTGAGCTGGATTAAGGCGGGGCACATAAAGCAAAGCTGGTAGAGTGGAAATATCCAACTCCACCTGTAGGTATTAAATGGAATACCTTGTTGATTCTTGAAATGTTGAGAATGCAAGCACGCATCTTTGAACTCGTTATATGATGATATGGGTATCCCCTATTTTATGCCTTTAACTTAAGTGACAATTGATGCTGTGATAAGGGGGCCTCCAACTGTTTGGACTCCATAGGTGACCTTACTGTTGAGGGCAGGATAAAGGTCTGCTGTCACAGACCTACTAGCATATTTGCTCTGAATTGGGCTAAATGATGAGCAGAAGATCAATGTTATTCAGAAGAAAAAACGGAAAGAATAAAGGGCTGAAACAAACCTCAGGACTAGTAAACCAGGTGGCGATGTTCATGAACATTTTCTTCCCCTTTTCAGAAAATGGCCACCCAGGAGAAAGCCCCTGATGAGAGGATTTCCCAGTTTGATTATGCTTTGCTCCCGGAGCTGTCTGGTCTTCTAGGCATAGATATGCTTCAATATGTAAAGGAAGTAGAAGAAGAGGAGCAGAAAGAACGAGAAAAAATGCAAAAAGGCTTTAATTCCCAAATGCGTAGTGAAGCAAAAAGGTTAAAGACTTTTGTGACCTATGATGACTACAGTGCATGGACACCCCAGGAGATGGCAGCGGCTGGGTTTTATTTCACTGGCATAAAATCTGGGGTTCAGTGCTTCTGCTGTAGCTTAATCCTCTTTGGTACCGGCCCCCAGAGACTCCCCATAGAAGACCATAAGAAGTTCCATCCGGATTGCGAGTTCCTTTTGGGCAAAGATGTTGGTAACATTGCCAAGTATGATATAAGAGTAAAGAATCCAGAGAACAAGTTGAGGAGGGACGACAAAGCAAGATACCAAGAAGAGAAGACCAGACTCAAATCCTACAAGAAATGGCCATTTTATGCCCAAGGGACAGCCCCAAGGGAGCTCTCAGCTGCTGGCTTTGTCTTTACAGGTAGTTTGAAGTCATTTTCTGAAATATTTTGCTGGAATTAAGTTTAGGTTCCATATTTCAGTTGCAATATTTTGTAAATCTTTCCTCACTTGGTCGATGTGTTATATTAGGTATAAGGTCTCTTTTATTAAAATTCAACTTCAGTAATTTCACTTTAGCTTTATTTTATGTGTAGTACAACACATCAATTTACCAAAAATATATAAAAAATAAGAAAGTGACTTTTCCTAAAATTTTGGACCTTAGACAATACTTGACTGGATTTCTAAGGCCCTGAAAATAAGCTGTGAGGTCAGCCTGACCCCAGTCTCCTTCTCACCCATCCTCCTTTTGCTGCTCTGAAATGATCTTTCTTTGATTCTTTTAATTGCAGCAGTATTGTAGGGTTTTTGTTTTTGTTTTTGTTTTAACCTTAAAGCTAACTCTAACATATAGGGCAAGTTGCATTTCAGAAAATTGTACTTTGTTTGAATTATCCTAGCCACGCCATAAATGTTATGACAGATCTGAGTGAGAATTGTGATAACAAAAACAGCTATCATTTACTGAGTACCTACTTGATGCTAGGCACGGATTAAGCACTAATACTAATCTGACAAACTTGCCCTTTTCCCCCATTTCACAGTTGACTTCATTGAGGCTCAAAGAGTTTAAGAAATGTGCCTAAGGATAACCAACATGGACCTACTGTATAGCACAGGGAACTCTGCTCAATGTTATGTGGCAGGCTGGATGGGAGGGGAGTTTGGGGGACAATGGATATATGCATATGTATGGCTGAGTAACTTTACTGTGCACCTGAAACTATCACAACATTGTTAATCAGCTGTACTCCAATATAAAATAAAAGTTTAAAAAAAAAGAAAATATTTCAATTCATCACAGGTACACTGCATAGTGCTTGGCACACAGTGTATGTTGGATATATGAAATGTTGTTACCATTGTTAATTAATTAATAGCAGAAGCTGAAGATATTCACCTTGATGGTGTTACCCAAGTTGGACCCAAGAAGAAAATTTAAGAGATTTCTGGTATAGAATTCCCCAGATGTCACAGTGTGCTTATCACTTATTTCTTCAAGATGTTATAGTTAATGTCCTAATTGACATAGAGACTGAAGCAGAGTAAAACACAGAAAAAACGGATCTTTCTGTCATGTTCAAAAAGGTTGGAGTCTGTAGTTTGATTGTAATTTGCCTCCCAGTTTGTGTACCATTTACATCTCAAAATGCCTTAAATCTCAAGTAAGTTTTCTTCTTAGTTTTGAAAGCTAGTGAGTTGATCCCTTTGTAGTTTCCCTAAAAACAATTGTCAGAAAAGAAAAATATACTTGTCAAATACAAATGTCAAATGTGAAGAAAAAAAAAAAGGAATGTGCCTAAGTTTCCACTGAAATTTCATAGCAAAGCTACAGCTTAGGTCTTCTAACTGCGCTTTACTTCATGAGTACGGGGATTCCTCTGCTTCCCCACTACTTCAGGGGTCATATTGAGTCCAACAGCTTAGAGTTCTGTGTGGGCCACATCTGAGAGGTGGGGTCCCAGGCTTCGGAAATGGTCACTTAGGGCAGTGGGGCTGTGGATGAGGATTCAGCCAGATGAGAGTGTGAGTGGGCAGATGGGATGGAGCGTGTCTCATTCATGCACAGAGCAGTCAACTTCTGGAGACACCCCTTCTGGACCATCCCATGGCGCTGTTGCCGGGCAATCTAAGTGTCTTCCTTCATATGCAGGTAAACGTGACACTGTACAGTGCTTTTCCTGTGGTGGCTGTTTAGGAAATTGGGAAGATGATGATGATCCCTGGAAGGAACATGCCAAGTGGTTCCCCAAGTAAGTAGATAAATATTTTTTGCTTGTAATTTTTTTTTAAGACAAAACAAAACTAAAGGCAAGAGTCACCTTCTCAGAGTAGAACCTTCAGTTTTGATCTTTCTCTCTCCTAAATTGGAACACTCCAGGATTTATTCAAGCAAGAAAGCCCTGATGATATTGTGAAAATTTTTAATTATATAATTTCAAAATAGTTTCTTACTGTTTTATTATCCAAAATACTAAGATATGTTTTGCCAAGTATAAGTTTCAGGATCTGCCTTAATAAACATGAATAATTTTCATAGGGATGATGTAAAATGGTACATAAAGGAAGTTGGAAAGTAAGACAATGTTTAAAACATTATTACAAATGGTTGCATGCACTGCTGAATATATACCAAATGAAAACATTGTATTTCAAAAACTCAGTAAGAGTTTTGATTATTACAATGGTCTTGAGTTCTCTGCTTAGAAAATGAAGTGTTTTTAAAAATTATTTCTAATGTTACGTTTACTAGTATTTTCTACGTGACTGTATCTACCAAATACAGATTCATTCCTTTAACAATTTTTAAAACTTTCATTTTGGAAAATTTCATATACAAGTAGAGAGAACACTTATCAACACATGGCCAAATCTTATTTCATCCATCTCTCACCCACTTCTTCCCCAGAAATAAAAATAACCAACTTATTTTAAAGCAAATCCCAGACATCATATAATGTCACTTGTTGATATTTTAGTATATAACTCTAAAATATAAGAATATTTTAAAGAAACATAACCACAGTATCATTCTGTCTTCTAAAGAGGATTATCAGTAATTCCTCAATAACATCAAATATCTGAGACAGTGTTCAAATGTCCACATCCCCCCAACTCACTTTCTCTTTGCCATTGGTTGATTTGAATCAGGATCCAAACAAGGTCCATACATTACATTTAGTTGATATATCTCAAGATTTTTAATTTATAGATTTCCTCCTCCCTGACTTTTTCTTGTCACTTACTCATGAAAGGAGCCATGTAGTCTGTCCTGTAAAACTGCCTACACTCTATGTTTGGCTGAATGTTTCTGTGGTGTCATTTAACATGTTTCTCTACTTCCTGTATTTCCTATAATCTAATAATTGGATCTAGCAGTGTGCTTCAGCTCATAGTTTTTTTCTTTAACATATTTGTCATACACCTACCACATGCAAAGAAGTTTCTGGTTGGATCGTAGGTCAACCACAAAACAACTGGGCTGTTCTTTAGGTTTATAAGTCATCTTTCACATGGACAGCCATGCTCACAAAAATGTGTCTGATATGTTAAGTGAAAAAAGCAATATGCAAAATAATGTGTAGTATAAGCCTTTAAAACCATTCAACCTATATATGGACTTGTTTGAAATATATATAGAAAAAGTTAAGAAAATATACAAACCAAACCATCGAACTCTTGAGGTTTGGGTTTGTCAGGAGATGAGGTGGAGAGGGATTTTCATATTTTACTTTGTTCACTTCTATCTTGTTTAAATTCTGGGAAACAAATGTGTATTTCTTTTATGGTTGAAAAGAAAGTGAGGGGGTGGGAGGGAGGAAGGGAACAAAGGAGAGAAGGAAGAGGGGGAGAGAGAGAGATGGATAGGGAGATTGGAAAGGGAGGGGAGCTCTTCCTGACAAGCAGATGAGACAGTTATAGGGATACAGGAAGCCAGATGGTTAAATACTTTGAATGTCATTCTGGTTCCTTGACCAATCAAGAATAGCCACCCAGCCAATCATACTGAGTGTTGGCAGTGAACTACATGGGTGTGTACCGAGTGAATATCAGCCCTGGCTCTTGGGTACCTGTCGTAGCTGTAGCCTTAGCCAATGCTTCACTTATTCTCATGGCCACAATGCTTAGTGTCACTGGGTTATACACTGGGCAACTCCCAGCAGCACCATTCACATCAACCATCATGTGATGGTCTAACACCAACAAGAGTTGCACATCCTGTCTTGGGTGGCCCTGGTACACCTTCTCTGACGTAGGACTGAGGGAAAGGTGAGAAGCATAGGGAGAAGATGTGAGTCCAGCACTCAGCTCCAGAGGTGGAAGAAGCTAAGGTCTGCTGCTATCAATACAAAGGGCAGGGCAGAGCACAGAGGCTCACAGATACACAGAGTCGGCCGCTTCCTGACCCCCCGACCCTAGCCACGTTACTGACCCTCTGAGTCTCGTGTGTAAAAATGAAAATGATAATCCATAGCTGGTAGGGTTGTTATAAGGGTGATAAGTAAAGTATATGGAGCAAATGCCTTGTAAAAACTCCTGTGTATTCCATGACCGTTTCACCTTCCACCTGTTTGTCATCATGAGCTTATGCTTAGCCAATACATTTCAGAGCTGGAATTAGAACTAAGAATTCCCCAGTTTCTTGTTGGTTGTGCTCTAACCTTAGCTGTTTGGGCATTAATTTTGGCTTTGTTTGCTGCTTTTATAAACTATGGACACAATGTCTGAGTCTACTCCTACTCTTTAAAACATAGTACTCAGTGTACTAAATAATTGTAAATAAATAAAATAAGCTGATCTTTATTGTATTTTTTTAAACATTATGTATATATTTGTAATTTATTTGTTATTTATTTTATTTTTGGCTGTGTTGGGTCTTCATTGCAGTGCACGGGCTTCTCATTGTGGTGGCTTCTCTTGCTGCAGAGCACGGGCTCTGGAGCACAGACTCAGTAGTTGTAGCTCGCGGGATCTAGAGCACAGGCTCAGTAGTTGTGGCGCAAGGGCTTAGTTGCTCCACGGCATGTGGGATCTTTGCGGATCAGGGCTCGAACCCGTGTCCCCTGCATTGGCAGGCGGATTCTTAACCACTGTGCCACCAGGGAAGCCCTTTGTTGTATTTTTTTAAAGAAGTAGTATCTATCGAGCACCTTCTCAATCCACACTAAGCATGTGGGGAGGGCCCCGTCCGTCGTGTGCTATGTGGATTGTGTACGGATTTGGGTTGCGTACAGGTTTGGGGCGCTCCTCAGAAGGATCTGTACACCTAAAACCTGGGGACCTTAGCTACCCAGAGTGGTGGCCCTGGAGCAATATATGACGCAACTAGTGGAGTTCACTTTCTCATGTCTGTACAAGAGAACAGTGGCAAGATTGATTACTTCCCGTTAGTGGCAGAACTGGGACTAACATTCTGGCCTCCTGACTCTCAGCCCTCATGTTACTATAACATCACTAGAAAGGAACCTTACATTTGAATGAGAGAGATTTTTTTTAAAGTTAACTTAAAAATTGCTTCTGTTTTGTGGAAAGGGATGTGTTTTTAAAATGTATTCCATATGCTCTTTTTAAAAAATTCAATTTTTTAATTTCCATTGTATTTTTTTACAGAGTAGTGATATATGTTTTTCAGTGGATGAAATTTATTATTGTTTGTTATCCTTACTGCCAGTAACTTTCATTTAACCACAGGAACTAGATATAGTCACCATAGTTTAATTTAACAAAAAAAAAAACCCCTCCAGTCTATATATTACTGTAAATCTGTCTCTTTGATTGAATTATATTTTGTTTCAAGAGAAAAGATAATCTGAAGATTTAGTTTTAAATTATTACACATGTTGTTAATGGAAATAATAATTATATGAGAATAATGATAATTGTCATAAGTTTTGGGGTAAATTTTTTGACAGTTTTATCAAAGTAAAATAAAATTGAGCAATTTAAAGCATACAATGCAGTAAGTTTTAACAAATGTTCATTGTGTCACTGCAGTTATATAAAGATACAGGACATCTCTATTACAGTATCAGGGTAAATTTTAATTCTGTTTATTAATTATAGATGTGAATTTCTTCAAAGTAAGAAATCCTCAGAGGAAATTACCCAGTATATTCAAAGCTACAAGGGATTTGTTGGTGTCACGGTAATTTACAACAGCAAATTTTTTCTCAAGTTGGCTTTTGAGTACCTAATATCTGAATGAGAAGGGGGCGGCATCACTCTTTTGTCATGGGCTCTCCTTCTTTCTTCTTCCCTTATTTCATTCCCCTACCTCTCATTGGGCAGTTTGAAGAAAAGCATGTTCTCTTGGTCAACTAGAGCCCTTAGAATTTTTTTTCAGGGCTGCCTTTTGATTGGTCTGTCTGCCTTCCTGGTAGTCTTCCCCTCTTTGACTGAGGTCACCTCCCCTAGCTTCCCTTGGCCACCCCAATCTGAGTGCCCGCATAAGACATTCAGACCACTGCACACTACCCACAGCGGGCCTCAGAGCTGGTTACTTTATGCTCTATCGGGAAGGCTTCCCTAGTGACAGGTGATGGGAAAACCCAGCTTAAATTGCTTAGGCAAAAATAGCGAATTTATTGGCTAACACGACTCAGATGAGAACCCTGCAGAAAACATGGCCTGAAAGTGGGGGAGGAGTGTTTCTTCAGAGAGCAATCTGGGTGCAATTTTCAGAGAAGAATCAGTTACTCAATACCTAACCACCCTTCTGAATCCAGTTTCCTTCCTATATCTCATACTTCTCATTAGTCAAAGGACCTCTGTGATATCTTGTAACTTAGCTCTTGAGTTGGATCTCTGGAAAAACCGACCCGGAGACGGCTTCCTGTTGAGTATAAATAAACATTCACAGTTTTTTTTCTTCCCTTTACACTGCATAAAAAATTACAACATTAATAGAAATAATAATTAAAGGAATAATTCTCTAACAACACTGCTACTCAATCCAATGAAACTCTTCATTTGGGGGCAGGGGGTGGAGGAGGGAGTTCTTTTAATTTTTATTCATAGATAGTTGTATGCTCCAAGTCGATAACTTGAATCTTTTAAAATTGAGGTATTGATGCATAATATTTGTTTCAGGTGTACAACACAATGATTCACAATTTTTAAAGGTTATACTCCATTTATAGTTACTATAAAATATTGGATATGTTCCCTGTGCTGTACATTAGATACTTGTAGCTTATTTGTTTTATACATAGTAGTTTGTAGGATAACTTGAGTTTTAATTTTCTTCAGGGAGAACATTTTGTGAATTCCTGGGTTAAGAGAGATTTACCTATGGCTTCAGGTAAAGATTCAGACGTATTTCAAAAAGCTTTGCTTGTTTATTTCTTCTTCTGCTTTTTTTTTTCAGCCTAATTTTTTTTTAACCCCTCCATTTTTCTTCTCATTTTATGGTGCCATAGTAATTTTTTTAAAAAACATTTCATTAGAGATTTCTGGTCTCCTGGAGTAACTTAGTTTTTTAACATAAATGAGCATAGGGAAATATGTCAGGGTTGGGTCCTTGACTGAATTTCCTTTAAAACAATTAAGGTTTCTGGATAAAATGGTTTTGAAAACATTCTTACACGGATCGGTGTCTGTTAAGAAATCAAATGTGAAATAACAGAAAATAAATATTGGTCTCTGCCCCTAGTTCCTGGCACAGAGCTCCTAAAATCCATGTAATTTCCTAAGTGATAACATCATGAGGTGCATCTCTTGTTCTAATACTGGATCTTCGACGCTGTCCCTGACACAGGGCTCCTAAAATCCTTGTAGACTCCTAAGTGATAAGAACACTGGGAGCATCTTTGATTTCTAATGAGGTGATTCTGGGTGAGCTCCTGGGTGGCTTCTGGATGGGAGCTGGTCACTGGAAGGAGCAAGCCAAGATTGGAAGCTTGGAAGTTTCAGCCCCGTCCCCTATTCTTCAGAGCAGGGAGGGGGGTATAAGTGGAGTTAGTGATCGGTCGTGCCTGTGTGAGGAAGCCTCCATAAAAACCCCAGCCGTACAGGTTTCCAGGAGCCTTCAGGTACGTGAACACACCCACACTGGGGGTGTGACACATCCCAGCTCCGCGAGGGTAGAAGCCCCCAGACCTCGCTCTGTGAGCCAGTTCATCTGGCTGTTCATCTGTACCCTTGATCGTATCCTTTACTAAACAAACCTAAGTGTTTCTCCGAGTTCTGTGATCCACTCTAACAAATGCAATGGGGTAGGAGCAGTGTTACGGGATTGAGCCTTTAACCTGTAGGATCTGACACTACTAAGCAGACAGTGTTGGAACAGAGTTAAATTGTAGGACACCCAGCTGGTGTTGCAGAGAATGGCTTACTGGGAGAAAACCCCCATACATCTTGTGTCAGAAGTATCGTGAATGGGACAGTAGTGTGAGAATAAAGGAGACACACAGGAGGAAAAGACTGAGGTTTTTCCAGTACATTAAGTCATGTTCCAATTAAAACTCAAGTGACAGCAGGAATCCTGGGGCTAAGTGGAATAATGAAGCAAGCTTTCATCTTAAGGAGTTTCGCAGTATCTAATTTTATTAACATATTTAATAAACATAAGTTGGTTTTCAAATCCTCAAAGGGTGCAGAAGACAGGAACCAAACCCCAGGGGCAGCCCAATGTGGAAAGTCTAATAGAAACCACCCCATAGAGTGGACACCCAAAGGGCAAGAAACAAATCTGCCTGCTCTTAAGGGAGCTGCAAGGCAAATTTGTCTTTCTCAAATCTGATACTAACTTGGGGTGGAAGGGAAGCTCCTCTAGCTTTTTCTTGCTTTATCCTGATGCTATATGATGAAAAGATAATTAGAAAATATTTTATTATAAAAAAATTTGAATCTATATAGAAATAAGACCATAGTAAATCCCTACCATGCATCCACCACTCTGCTTCAACATGTGGTCAGTCTGGCCTTGCCTGTTTCTTCTTTTCTAATTCCCTCCTTCAATTATATTGAAGCAAACGCCAAACATATCATTCTGTCTGTAAATGTGAAAGGATAACTCAAACACTGATACTTGCAATATCAAAGCTTGCTGGTCTCACCATATGCTTTTTATTCAAGTGTGTTGCAATGGCAACATCTTTGCTAACGAAGAACTCCGACTGGACTCTTTCAAGAACTGGCCCCAGGCATCCCCTGTGGGAGCTGCAGCTCTGGCCAACGCAGGTTTTTTCTACTTAGGTGAGTCAGCAGTTTGCCCCAAGCTCTTGCCTTGCTGCCCATTTAAACCCCACATACACTTCATGATCCTGGGCTCATATTTAACTAAGCTCAACAATCCCTACTTCTTTTCATTACTCCTTTTTTTAAAAAAAAACAATTATTTATTTATTTAGGCTGCACCGTGTCTCAGATGCAGCGCATGGGATCTTCATTGTGGCGTGCGGGATCTTTTTTTTTAGTTGTGGCAGGCGGGCTCCTTAGTTGTGGCATGTGAACTCTTAGTTGCGGCATGCGTGTGGGATCTAGTTCCCCGACCAGGGATTGAACCCGGGCCCCCTGCATTGGGAGCGCCGAGTCTTACCCACTGGACCGCCAGGGAATTCCCTCATTATTCCTTATATATTCCCTTTCCTTTCTGTGTCAGATGGCCATACCTACCTATAAGAGGAGCTGGGACGTTTAACTTTTTTTCTGGGTAGCAATGTGCCCAGCTGAAAATTGGGGTTTCTGTTACTATGGGAGAATGAGAGATAACTAGGAGTGTGGATAGCGGTTTTTGCCACACACTCCTTGGAAGAGAAAGTAAGGAAATTCCTTTTAATGATTCCTAAGCATGTAGAATCTTCCGTCGGTTCATAGTATTCTCTCTTGAGCTGCTGGTCATCAGGGAGTTCCACTCTGTAATACACAAAGAGCAGGCAGGTTCCCCTCAGCTAAACCTCTGCCAGAGGTACAATAAGGTGAAAGGATATTGTGTCCTTCCTGGGAACTTGCTGGCCTTCTTCAGACCAAACACACATGCTAAGTTACAGTGGAGGTCCATGTGGACCTTTTACAGAGGGGTCAAGTCAAGAATACCACAGAGCAGTACAGAGTAGGGGAATGTAGTGTTCACTCGAACTAACAGACATGTTCCATTGGTAGAAAAAAATCTTAATGCCTCACAGTCTTAAGCATTTGGAAAGGCGGTGTTCCACCCTTTCTTCCTGCTCTCTCCATTCTGTCTTCCTCTTGCCAGCCTTCCTCTAGGACCCTCTGTCCAGTGTCCTCACCCTCTTCCTTTTGAGCCTCCTCCTCTCCCCACAAATCCTAGGCATCTCACCCTTTCGGGGTCTTGCAAGCTCTAGGACCTCCTATTGTTATCCAGACACAAAGGGAGGTTTTCCTCTGCTCTGGCTTTACAATGCCTACAGGAGTCCAAGAAGAGAAGGAAGATGGTGCATGCTCCATTTCTAGTTCAGTCTTTCGGCAGATCCAAATGCCAATTTCCGTCCAAAGAAATAGAGTCTCACATGAAGACTTGATCCTACTTCTAGTGGGATAAACCTAGCAGTAATGTAGTAAGAGGCATTTGATTCTTCACGAACTTACTTACATGAGAGTTGCTATATTTGCTCATATATATTTTCCTGAGCTCCAAATATTTTCCTTCTGATTTATTCATTAAATAAATAACTTACTGAGTGCCTAGTAAGTCCTAGGCACTCTTCTAGGTCCATGAGATTCATTAGGGAGCAAAACAGGAAAAAATCTCTTCCTTCATGGAACTTCAATTCCACATTCTGATTTGCAAATCTCTTGCTCCATAGAATGAGGAGGGGACAGGGAGAGGGTGTTAATCAGTGCATGGTACAGGTACATAGAAACATTGAATGATACTTGTTCATGACCCCATTGGTGAGAGAAGAGCCCTAAATAGAATATTTCCTCACTGGTGACCCAGTTTGTGACTTTGTCACAAAATCTGATTGAAAGTGCAAGTAGGGTTTTGCTAATAAAGGCCTGGTAGTTATTATGTGTGTCACTTGACAAATACACTGGCCAGTGGCACTGATCAAATTTCCTTACTTCTAGGTAAAAGCGACACCGTCCAGTGTTTTTCCTGTGGAGGATGTTTGTATAAGTTCGAGGAAGGTGATGACCCATTAGAAGGACACACCAAATATTTTCCCAAGTGAGTGGAATGAATGTTTAGTGTCTATGAATCTGGATGTATTGATACTTTAGCAATTTTCCCCTCATTTTATATTCTGATTAAGTCTTTGCCCACCTCTCTGATTCTTACGATGAAGGATGAGTCTTTCTCTCTTTCATGCCCTTGCTTTCATGACCCCTTTCCCATCTAGCCTTCCTCTCACTATAGTCACAGCACAGTTTTGGTTCGATCATTATTTTCACATTACATGTTTACATTATCATGACTTCATAAAGGCGGAGCCTAGTAATAAATAATTTACCTTCCCTCCCTGTACCACTTCCAATTTTTGTAGTAAGTAACAATTGTCTTATTAGTATGTTTGCTTAGTTTTTTGGTTTTTGAGGTGAAATTCACACATACACTATTTAAAAGTGCACAGTCCAGTGGCATTTAGTACATGCACAATGTTATGCAAGCACCCACTGCTAATTCCAAAACATTTTCATTATCCCAAAAGAGAACTCTGTACCCATTAAGCAGTCATTCCCTATCTCCCCAGTGCACCCTAGCTCCTTAGAGCTACCAGTCGGCTTTCTGTCTCTATAGATTTACTGTTCTGGATATTTCATGTAAATGGAAGCATGTAATATGATCTTTTGTATTTGGCTTCACTTAGCACAATGTTTTGAGGTTCATCTGTCTTGTAGAATGTATCAGTACTTCATTCTTTTTTATGGCTGAGATATATGTAATCGTATATGTGTATATATATGTATGTATTTCAGTTTCTCCATCTCCTCGCCAACACTTGTTATTTTCCTTTTTAAAAAATATACCCATTTTCTTAGTTTTAAAATGTATTTAGCACCAGTTCATCTTCAAATTCTCCCAAATGTTTAAATCTTCTCTCCGGTCATTCAAACTTGTAAGATAGCCCACCATTTTCATTTTCTTAAAGGAGTCTGTTGTGAAGTCTCTGACCTGCTTCAATATGAACTATTTGTCCTGTAGTCACCCTAGGATCCTGGGATCATTCTTCACGGTCATTCTAGGGATTCCTATTGCCTCTCTCCTGTGTTGTAGCTCCTGTTTCCTGGATCTACTGTCATCCTCTTCTTGGTTTATTCACTCACTTTGTTGTTGTTTTGTTTTGTTTAATTGTGGAATTGGATTATGTCTTTTTATTTTTTTGATTAATTTTTATCAGAGTATGTTGCTTTACAATATTGTGTTAGTTTCTGCTGTACAGCAAAATGAATCAGCTATACATATACATATATCCCCTCTTTTTTGGATTTCCTTCCCATTTAGGTCATCACAGTGCATTCGATAGAGTTCCTTGTGCTATACAGTATGTTCTCATTAGTTATCTATTTTATACATAGTGTCAATAGTGTATGTGTGTCAATCCCAATCTCCCAATTCCTCCCACCCACCCCCCCTTCCCCCTTGGTATCCATACATTTGTTCTCTATTCCTTTTTCTGCTTTGCAAATAAAATCATCTATACCATTTTTCTAGATTCCACATGTATGTGTTAATATATGATATTTGTTTTTCTCTTTCTGACTTACTTCACTCTATTCATTCACCTTGGAACACTCCTCCACAGTTCCCTGGGAAAGACTGCATAAGCGATACATGTTTTTAGCTTCCATTTAATGCATATATCTGAATATTTATATATTTTTTCTCACACTCATTTGGTAGTTTAGCTAGTTATAGAATTCCAGGTTGGAAGTCATTCTAATTCTAAGTTGTACAGACATTGCTATATTTTCTAATAGCTTCCAATACTGCTGTTGAAATTCCATGTCTTTCTGATTCTTAATCCTTTTATTGCAAACTACTTTTTCCCATCCTGGATGCATTTAGGATTTTCTGTTTGTTTCTAGTGTTCTAAAATTTCATGAATAAATGGCTACTTTTTAATATTTATTTTCTGTAGCTCTTTAACCTTTTTTTTTTTTTTTGGCTTATTTTTCACTCACCAAACTCTTCAAAAATGTTCAACTGTAAGAGAACATTTTTTTGTTTTCACTTTGTAATTAGTAAGTGCTCTTCCAGAAATAAATATTAATACAAACAGGTCTTAAATACTTCCATCTAATTCTAAGATGCTAAAGAGGATACAGTTTTGAAGGTGTTTTGACAGAAGTAGTTGTGTTTTTTTCTTTCTTATTTGGATTTAGTATTTTGTAAATTTTTAAACAGTGGGGATATTCTTCTTAATTCTTGGAAAAATAAGCTAGGATGCAGTCTAATTTTATTTAGAACCTCTTTTGGACTCTATCAACTCCCTTTTTGTATGGCTTTTTATTTTTCCTCTGCCTTTTTTGTTTGTTTGTTTTCTGGTTTTTTTGTTGTTTTTGTCTTTTGGTGCTCCATGTGAGGCTCAAATCTTCTGCCTCTTTTTTAAAATCACAAATTACGATGCATTTAAAGGAGTACCTAAAATATTTATGTATGATTTAAAGGACAATTAACAAAGAAACAAATGAACCCAGCACTAAAGTTAAGAAATTGAATATTATCAAGTCCTTAGAATGCTACTGTGTGCCCACCTTCCCAATTCTGATTATATCCTTGTCCCTCCAATTCAGAGGTAAACATGATCCTGAAATTTGGGTTAATTGTTCCTTCTTCTCCTAATGGTTTCACCAACTACATGTGTATCATTAAACACATTTAACTTTGCCTATTCTTGAAGTTCAAATAAACGGAAGCATACTGCATGGTTTTTCTGTGATGACTGACTTATTTTACTCAAACTTTACACAAAGTTTTTGAGACTCATTCATAATTATGTATAGAGTTGTAGTTCACTTGTTCTCATTGCTATATAGTATATTGTTTTATGAATATATAATTTATCCATTCTATTCTCGATTCAACATCTGGGTTGTTTTCAGAGTGTTGCAATTCAAATAATGCCACTATGAACCCTCTTGTACATAATTCCCAGTACTCATATGTGTTTCTCCAGGATGCATAACCAACCATGGAATTGCAGTGTAATAGGGTTTGCACATATTCAACTTTACTAGATTATGCAAAACTTTTCTTAAAGTGGTTGTACTGATTTATATTCTCACTAGCATAGATGTTTCCATTCTGTCTGCTTCCTCACTAATTTAGTATTGCCCAAATTTTAATTTTGGTCAATCTAATTACTAGTAATGTTGAGCATATTTTCATATTTTCCCATACAGTTTCCGTGTTCTTTTTCTTCAGGACCATATCTTGGCTATTCTTTGCCCTTTCCTCTTTCATATTCAGAGAATATATGAAATGGCCCTCTTTATCTCTCATAGTACTCCTTATTCTTAAGTCTTTATCTGATATTAATATATGTAGCTACTCCAGCTTTTGTATAGTTTTTACATGATACTACCTTTTTTGAAAGTGTTTTACTTTTTTTTTTTTTTGGCCACGCTGCGTGGCTTGAGGGACCTTAGTTCCCCGACCAGGGATTGAACCCAGAGAGCATCGAGTCCTAACCACTGGACAACCATGGAATTCCCGAAATCATTTTACTTTTAATCTATGACTTTATATTTATGACTTTATATTTAAGGTGAGTTTCTTGTAGGCAACATAGTTGGGTCTTGCTTTTTTTTAACAGTCTGACAATATCTGCTTTCTTTTTTGTTGTTGTTGTTTGTTTTTGTTTGTTTGAGTTTTTTTGGCCGTATTGCCAGCTCATGGGATCTTAGTTCCCTGACCAGGGATCTAACCTGGGCCCCTGGCTGTGAGAGCTCAGAGTCCTAGCCACTGGACCCCCAAGAAATTCCCCAATATCTGTTTTCTAATGGGAGTGTTTAGAACATTTACATTTAATATAATTATTAATATGGTTGGATTTAAATCTACTATTTTGCTATTTGTCTTCTATTTATCCCATCTCTTCTTTGTTTCTTCTTCTTTTCCTGACTTGCATTTGAGTATTTTTTAGTATTCCATTTTATCTCTATTGTTGGCTTTTTAGATGTACATCTTTATCTTTTTAGTACCTGCTCTAGAATCTACATAATGCATATTTAACACATCACAGTCATGTTCAAATAATATTATCACAGTTGACATATAATGTATGAACCATATAACAGTATACTTCTATTTTCCCCCTCCTATTATGATTTTGTTTTCATATATTTTTACATCACATATATTCTAAATCTCACAATATAGTGTTATATCTTTGCTTTAAAAATTATCTTTTTTTTTTTTTTTTTAATTCTTTTTGTTGCAATGGTAAATGGGAGTGTTTCCATAATTTCTCTTTCAGATTTTTCATCATTAGTGTATAGGAATGCAAGAGATTTCTGTGCATTAATTTTGTATCCTGCAACTTTACCATATTCATTAATTAGCTCTAGCAGTTTTCTGGTGGCATCTTTAGGATTCTCTATGTATAGTATCATGTCATCCGCAAACAGTGACAGTTTTACTTCTTCTTTTCCAATTTGTATTCCTTTTATTCCTTTTTCTTCTCTGATTGCCGTGGCTAGGACTTCCAGAACTATGTTGAATAATAGTGGTGAGAGTGGACATCCTTGTCTCGTTCCTGATCTTAGAGGAAATGCTTTCAGTTTTTCACCATTGAGAATGATGTTTGCTGTGGGTTTGTCATATATGGCCTTTATTATGTTGAGGTAGGTTCCCTCTATGCCCACTTTCTGGAGAGTTTTTATCAGAAATGGGTGTTGAATTTTGTCAAAAGCTTTTTCTGCATCTATTGAGAGGATCATATGGTTTTTATTCTTCAATTTGTTAATATGGTGTATCACATTGATTGATTTGCGTATATTGAAGAATCCTTGCATCCCTGGGATAAATCCCACTTGATCGTGGTGTATGATCCTTTTAATGTGTTGTTGGATTCTGTTTGCTAGTATTTTGTTGAGGATTTTTGCATCTATATTCATCAGTGATATTGGTCTGTAATTTTCTTTTTTTGTAGTGTCTTTGTCTGGTTTTGGTATCAGGGTGATGGTGGCCTCATAGAATGAGTTTGGGAGTGTTCCTTCCTCTGCAATCTTTTGGAAGAGTTTGAGAAGGATGGGTGTTAGCTCTTCTCTAAATGTTTGATAGAATTCACCTGTGAAGCCATCTGGTCCTGGACTTTTGTTTGTTGGAAGATTTTTAATCACAGTTTCAATTTCATTACTTGTGATTGGTCTGTTCATATTTTCTGTTTCTTCCTGGTTCAGTCTTGGAAGGTTATACCTTTCTAAGAATTTGTCCATTTCTTCCAGGTTGTCCATTTTATTGGCATAAAGTTGCTTGTAGTAGTCTCTTAGGATGCTTTGTATTTCTGCGGTGTCTGTTGTAACTTCTCCTTTTTCATTTCTAATTTTATTGATTTGAGTCCTCTCCCTCTTTTTCTTGATGAGTCTGGCTAATGGCTTATCAATTTTGTTTATCTTCTCAAAGAACCAACTTTTAGTTTTATTGATCTTTGCTATTGTTTTCTTTGTTTCTATTTCATTTATTTCTGCTCTGATCTTTATGATTTCTTTCCTTCTGTTAACTTTGGGTTTTGTTTGTTCTTCTTTCTCTAGTTTCTTTAGGTGTAAGGTTAGATTGTTTACTTGAGATTTTTCTTGTTTCTTTAGGTAGGCTTGTATAGCTATAAACTTCCCTCTTAGAACTGCTTTTGCTGCATCCCATAGGTTTTGGGTCGTCGTGTTTTCATTGTCATTTGTCTCTAGGTATTTTTTTATTTCCTCTTTGATTTCTTCAGTGATCTCTTGGTTATTTAGTAACGTATTGTTTAGCCTCCATGTGTTTGTCTTTTTTACGTTTTTTTCCCTGTAATTCATTTCTAATCTCATAGTGTTGTGGTCAGAAAAGATGCTTGATATGATTTCAATTTTCTTAAATTTACCGAGGCTTGATTTGTGACCCAAGATGTGATCTATCCTGGAGAATGTTCCGTGCGCACTTGAGAAGAACGTGTAATCTGCTGTTTTTGGATGGAATGTCCTATATATATCAATTAAATCTATCTGGTCTATTGTGTCATTTAAAGCTTCTGTTTCCTTATTTATTTTCATTTTGGATGATCTGTCCATTGGTGTAAGTGAGGTGTTAAAGTCCCCCACTATTATTGTGTTACTGTTGATTTCCTCTTTTATAGCTGTTAGCAGTTGCCTTATGTATTGAGGTGCTCCTATGTTAGGTGCATATATATTTATAATTGCTATATCTTCTTCTTGGATTGATCCCTGGATCATTATGTAGTGTCCTTCCTTGTCTCTTGTAACATTCTTTATTTTAAAGTCTATTTTATCTGATATGAGTATAGCTACTCCAGCTTTCTTTTGATTTCCATTTGCATGGAATATCTTTTTCCATCCCCTCACTTTCAGTCTGTATGTGTCCCTAGGTCTAAAGTGGGTCTCTTCTAGACAGCATATATATGGGTCTTGTTTTTGTATCCATTCAGCCAGTCTATGTCTTTTGGTTGGGGCATTTAATCCATTCACGTTTAAGGTAATTATCGATATGTATGTTCCTATGACCATTTTCTTAATTGTTTTGGGTTTGTTTTTGTAGGTCCTTTTCTTCTCTTGTGTTTCCCACTTAGAGAAGTTCCTTTAGCATTTGTTGTAGAGCTGGTTTGGTGGTACTGAATTCTCTTAGCTTTTGCTTGTCTGTAAAGCTTTTGATTTCTCCATCAAATCTGAATGAGATCCTTGCCGGGTAGAGTAATCTTGGTTGTAGGTTCTTCCCTTTCATCACTTTAAGTATATCATGCCACTCCCTTCTGGCTTGCAGAGTTTCTGCTGAGAAATCAGCTGTTAACCTTATGGGAGTTCCCTTGTATGTTATTTGTCGTTTTTCCCTTGCTGCTTTCAATAATTTTTCTTTGTCTTTAATTTTTGCCACTTTGATTACTATGTGTCTTGGCGTGTTTCTCCTTGGGTTTATTCTGTATGGGACTCTCTGCGCTTCCTGGACTTGGGTGGCTATTTCCTTTCCCATGTTAGGGAAGTTTTCGACTCTAATCTCTTCAAATATTTTCTCTGGTCCTTTCTCTCTCTCTTCTCCTTCTGGGACCCCTATAATGCGAATGTTGTTGCGTTTAATGTTGTCCCAGAGGTCTCTTAGGCTGTCTTCATTTCTTTTCATTCTTTTTTCTTTAGTCTGTTCCGCAGCAGTGAATTCCACCATTCTGTCTTCCAGGTCACTTATCCGTTCTTCTGCCTCAGTTATTCTGCTATTGATTCCTTCTAGTGTAGTTTTCATTTCAGTTATTGTATTGGTGATCTCTGTTTGTTTGTTCTTTAATTCTTCTAGGTCTTTGTTAATCATTTCTTGCATCTTCTCAATCTTTGCCTCCATTCTTATTCCGAGGTCCTGGATCATCTTCACTATCATTATTCTGAATTCTTTTTCTGGAAGGTTGCCTATCTCCACTTCATTTAGTTGTTTTTCTGGGGTTTTTTCTTGTTCCTTCATCTGGTACATAGCCCTCTGCCTTTTCATCTTCTCTATCTTTCTGTAACTGTGGTTTTTGGTCCACAGGCTGCAGGATTGTAGTTTTTCTTGCTTCTGCTCTAAAAATTATCTTTTAAATACATTTTAAAAAGAGAAAAAATGTATTTCTTATTTACCCATTGAGTTACCATCCCTGGCACACTTCATTCCTTTGGGTAGAACCAAGTTTCCATCTGTTATCATTTTCCTTTTAACTGAAGAACTTCCTTTAACATTTCTTGTAGTGCTGATCTGCTGGCAACTAACTATACTGGCTTTACTTGTATGAAAATGCCTGTATGTTACCTTCCTTCAGAGTCCTTTTCCTTGATGGGTCTATCTGCATAGTGACCTTGGACAGAAGCATTTGAAGTCCTACTAGCTATTTTCCTGTAGCTACCCTTCTATTCCTGGGCTCATCTTCAAGTAGGAAGATAAAAATGATGTGTCCTCTTGCTTTATCTCCTGCTTTCCTGTAATTCAGCAGCATAAAAATAAACCAAGATAGTTGTTTCTAGTTTTATCATTTACCTACTGACATTTATAGTTCTCACCTATCCAAGTTAATGATTGTGGGTAGAGCTCTTTAGAATTTTCTTCCTTGGTTCTTCAGGCAGACATCATACCTGAATTTAGAAGGTATTTTATGTTCCAGTTTCATGATGTCTAGCAAATTGTTTTTAGAGAGTATGTTTATGGCCATTCTTTAGTCTTCATATTGATGGAGTTTTTTTCTAAAATAAACTTTTTTTTTTTTTAATATTTTATTTATTTATTTATTTATGGCTGTGTTGGGTCTTCGTTTCTGTGCGAGGGCTTTCTCCAGTTGTGGCAAGTGGGGGCCATTCTTCATCACGGTGCGCGGACCTCTCACTGTCGCAGCCTCTCTTGTGGAGCACAGGCTCCAGACGTGCAGGCTCAGTAATTGTGGCTCACGGGCCCAGTCGCTCCGCGGCATGTGGGATCCTCCCAGACCAGGGCGCGAACCCGTGTCCCCTGCATTGGCAGGCAGACTCTCAACCACTGCGCCACCAGGGAAGCCCAAATAAACTTTTTATTTGGGAATAATTTTCGACTTAGAGAAAAGGTGAAAAGATAATACAGAGAGTTCCTATATTCCCACACCCAGTTTCCTCTAATAGTAACACCTTATATTATCCTGGTATATTTGTTAAAATTTAAAAACCAACACTGGTACATTGCTACCAACTCCAGATGTTATACGTATTTCACCATTTTTTCTACTAATGTCCTTTTTGTTGTCATTATTCCAGAATCCATAGATAGAGCTGTCTTCTCTATTTTTTTTTCCTTTAGCTTCATTTTAGTTGGTTTCATGGATGAGTGTTAAATATGCTCCCATTCCACCAAATTGGCTGGTTATGCCCACCATTACTTTATGAACCATTTATATCTCTACTGCTGAGATTTACAGTCTACATGTCTTGTTTGATAAAGACACTGACAGAATCACTGGAAATGTTAATTTTATACTTAATTTTTGCCACTAAAACTCTAACAGTGTTTTTGAAAACCTAATGCAAATGCTTAATTGCATACAACTATTTTTTAAAATTAATTAATTAATTTATTTATTTTTGGCTGCATTGGGTCTTCGTTGCTACGTGCAGGCTTCTCATCGCAGTAGCTTCTCTTGTTGCGGAGCACAGGCTCTAGGTGCACAGGTTTCAGTAGTTGTGACATGTGGGCTCAGTAGTTGTGGCTCACAGACTCTAGGGCTCACAGGCTCAGTAGTTGTGGCGCATGGACTTAGTTGCTCCGCAGCATGTGGGATCTTCCCAGACCAGGGCTCAAACCCGTCCCCTGCATTGGCAGGCGGATTCTTAAACACTGCGCCACCAGGGAAGTCCCATACAATTATTTTTATAACTTTTAACTTTTGTGCTTAGTTGTCAGTTTCTCCAAAATATGAAGTGCTCTGCAGAAGTAATTCCAGACCTTCAGAGCCATGGTGAACTTTCTGACTTAACGGTATGAACACCACCTTGTTTATTTTCAGAGTGTGCGATCATGTGATTAAAAACTGTTTTTGAACAGGAACTGCTCATCATAAAAAAAATAAATAAATGAATTCTACAAATATCTGTTAAGCACCGATCATGTGCCAGTTGCAGATGGGGATGCTACAATAAACAAAACATAATACCTAGTTTCATGAAATGTAGAGTCAATCCCTTCTACTTTGAGGCCCAGACTCGTTTGGACCTAAAAGTTGATTAGCGTCCAGGCTACCTGGATTCCATCTGTGATCATCATTTGGAGGACAGTAAGGTCTGACTTGGTAGTTGGCCTTTCTCAAAGCTGGGAAGATATGTTTCTTTTACAACAGCAACCAACCAACCAACCAAATCAAAAATACAGATTAATAGGTTGACCCCTTTTTAAACTGAGAAATTCTACATAGTTCTCTAGGAGATTAGCCACTGCCAATTTAATACACACACACCCCTTATTTGAGGCTGTATGTTAGGTGTATTATGTTCATCATCCCCCAAAAAGAAAACAAGGTAATTTGTCGTTCACTTGATTCATCTTTGCTCATCCCCCCACCTCCTTTAAATAGCTTATTTTTTTTTTTTTTAATTTTATTTATTTATTTATTTATGGCTGTGTTGGGTCTTCGTTTCTGTGTGAGGGCTTTCTCCAGTTGTGGCAAGTGGGGGCCACTCCTCATCGCAGTGCGCGGGCCTCTCACTTATCGCAGCCTCTCTTGTTGCGGAGCACAGGCTCCAGACGCGCAGGCTCAGTCATTGTGGCTCACGGGCCCAGCTGCTCCGCGGCATATGGGATCTTCCGGGACCAGGGCTCGAACCCGTGTCCCCTGCATTGGCAGGCGGATTCTTAACCACTGCGCCACCAGGGAAGCCCCTAAATAGCTTATTTTTAAAAAATATTTATTTATTATTTATTTTTTATTTATTATGGCTGTGCTGGATCTTAGTTGTGGCATGTGGGATCTTTTAGTTGTGGCACGGAGGCTCATAGTTGTGGCATGTGGATTCTTAGTTGTGGCATGCATGCAGGATCTAGTTCCCTGACCAGGGATGGAACCCGGGCCCCCTGCACTGGAAGCTGGAGTCTTACCTACTGGACAACCAGGGGAGCCCCTTAAATAGCTTATTTTTAAAGGAAGAAACATAACCTTCCTATATCCCAGGTATGTAATATTTAAAAAACTGTTGATAACTAAGATCAGAAGTTGCACCTAATGATTTCTGGAGGGTCCGTCTTGCTCTAGACACTGTGATTCTAACCACCTGGACGGTAATCACGGCCCAAGTCACCCATGGAATGAACTGTTTGGATATCACCCAGGAGCACACGCTTGCGTGTGTTTGCAGATCACTTATTGTTTCATATTTGTAGCACTCCTCCCTGCAACTGGCATAAATACTTGAGGGTGGGTTGGGTTTAGAAAATGTCTGGTCCCTAATTGTAATTCAAAGCCCCACCCTCTTATACAAATGTTGATTTAATAGAGGATTTTCTTTTCAAAGGAAACTACAAGTGAAAGCAATCTTGAAGAGTCAGCAGTGAGTTCTGTAGTGCCAGGTAAGGATCTGGAAGTAGCACATGGGATTATATGAATGTGTACATATATTTCTACGTAGGGGATTTTTTTTTTTTTTTTTTTTTTTTACGTAGGGGATTTTAAAAGAGTATTTATAACTGTGCCTCCTTGCTTTTCTCCACAGAGGTGGCCCATGGTGAAGCCCAGTGGCTTCAGGAGGCAAAGAGTCTAAGTGAGCGCCTGAGAAAAGCCTACACCAGTGCCCCTTTCTCCCACATGTCTTTGCTTGAGGTCTCTTCCTGTCCAGCCACCGATCAGCTGCTGAGTTGTGATCTGTCCCTTGCTTCAAAACACATCATCAGTACTGTGCAGGAGCCTGTGGTGTTGCCTGAGGTCTTTGCTAACTTGAACTCTGTCGTGTGTGTGGAGGGTGAAGCTGGTAGTGGAAAGACGGTCCTCCTGAAGAAAGTAGCTCTTCTATGGGCATCAGGATGCTGTCCCTTGTTACACAGGTTCCAGCTGGTTTTCTACGTCTCCCTTGGCTCTACCAGACTGGACCAGGGGCTGGCCAATGTCATTTGTGACCAGCTCCTAGAGACAGAAGGATCTGTTACTGAAATGGGCCTGAGGAACATCATCCAGCAGTTAAAGAACCAGGTGTTATTCCTTTTGGATGACTACAAAGAGATGGGCTCAATCCCCCAAATCATACAGAGGATGATTCAAAAAAACCATTTGTCAAGGACCTGCTTATTGATTGCTGTCCATACAAACAGGGCCAAGGACATCCGCCGATACCTAGATACAATTCTAGAGATCAAAGCGTTTCCCTTCTGTAATACCATCTATATATTACGGAAGCTCTTTCCAGACAATTTGACCCGTCTGCGGAAGTTTATGATTGACTTTAGAATGAATGAAACATTGCTGGGAATTCAGAAAACTCCCTTCGTCGTAGCAGCAATCTGTGCTAATTGGCTTCGGTATCCTCTTTGTCAGTCCTTTGATGATGTGGCTGTTTTCAAGTCCTATATAGAATGCCTTTTCTTAAAGCACAAAACTGCAGCTGACCTTCTCAAAGCAACTGTGTCCTCCTGTGGCGAGCTGGCCTTGAAAGGGTTTTTTTCATCTTGCTTTGAGTTTAGTGATGATGATCTCATAGAAGTAGGGATTGGTGAAGATGAAGATCTAGCCATGTACCTGATGAGCAAATTCACAGCCCAGAGACTGAGGCCAGTCTATCAGTTTTTGAATGCTGCATTCCAAGAATTTCTTGCTGGGATGAGGCTGACTGAACTCCTGGATTCAGATAGGCAAGAGGATCAAGATTCGGGACTTCGCTATTTGAAACAAATTAACTCAACCATGATGGCTATAGGTCCCTATGAAAATTTTTTGAACTATGTCTCTTGCCACCCTTCAACAAAGGCAGGGCCAACAGTTGTATCCCAATTGCTTCTTTTGGTGGATAATCAAGAGACACTGGAGAATATATCTGAAAATGATGACTACCTGAAGCATCATCCAGAGATTTCAGAGAAGATGCAGTTTCTCAGGGTGTTGTGGCAATACTCTCCAGAAGATTACCTTTCACTGGTTTCAAAACATTTATTGGCTCTGGCTGTAAAAATTGCTTATCGAAGCAACACTGTTGCTGCCTGTTCTCCATTTATTTTGCAGTTCCTTCGAGGGAGAACCCTGTCTTTGAGTGTGCTTAAGTTACCGTATTTTTTTGACCACCCAGAAAGCCTGTTATTGTTGGGGAGCATCCGGGTCTCCATAAGAGGAAATAGGTTACCCAAATCAGATTTTTCATTCCTGGAAAAAAGTTTTGACAAATCCCAGGCACCAACTATAGATCAGGACTATGCTTCTGCCTTTGAACTTGAGAGTGAATGGAAGCAGAATTTAGTTGAAAAACAGGAAACCATGAACCGTTTTCTGAACATGCAACTCAAGGCACCAGCAGATATCAGCACTGGCTATTGGAACCTTTCTCCAAAGCAGTACAAGATTCCCCTTCTGGAAGTTGGTGTGACTGGTACTGACGCTGTGGATCAGGAGATGCTAAGATTTCTAATGAAAGTTTTCTCAGCTTCACAGCGCATTGAACTCCACTTGACCAGCAGCGGGGGTTTTATTGAAAGCATCCGCCCAGCTCTTGAGCAGTATAAGGCCTCGTTCACCAAGTGCTCCATAAGCCAATTTGAGCTGAGTGCAGTAGAACAGGAATTGCTTCTCACTCTGCCTTCCCTAGAATCTCTTGAAGTCTCAGAGACAACCCATCTACAAGGTAAACCTGCACCTGTTTTAGATGACTGTTAGGATGTGTACTTTTATCTTCTCACTCTTAGTTTTAGGTGGATGAAAACTTCTGGAAGTGTGAGACCATAAATCCTTGCTGATTGAACAGATATAAAATAAATCTTTACTAACTTATTTCTGTCAGTAATATGAATTAGTGAAAGGCTTCCAAATAACAGAATGGCTTTCAAACTCTGATAAAAATAATAAAATGACTAATGAAGTCTCTTAATAAACAAATGACTTGTTATTAGTAAAAGAATGATCTATATGTAAATGATGCTTGAGAATTACCCTCATCCCACCTGCTTCATGGAAGAAAGGGCTTGTACTCTGGGACATAAACAAGTGGGAAGTAGTATCTCCCAGTTATTTGTGTCTCCTTTCACTTGTCTAAGCAGTGTTTGAGAGTTTTCAGTGTAGACTTTATCATCTTTCATTAAATTTATTCCTAGGTACCTGTGTTTTTGATACTCTTGTAAATGGTATTTCAATTTTTTCATTTTCTGATTGTTGCTAGTATGGGTTTGATTTTCAGCAGTTTATTAAATGCCTAGATGTGCTTTGCTTTGTATCTATCTTACTTGAGGGTCACTGAACATTTTTTTGGATCTGTGGGTTGATATTTATCATCAAATTTAGAAAAATTTTGTTTTTTCAAATATTTTTTATCATGGTAAAACATACATGAAACTTTAAAAGCATTTTTCAGTATACAATTCAGTGGCATTAAGTACAATTACAGTGTTGTGCAACCATCACCACTGTCCACTTCCAGAACCTTTTCATCATCCCAAACTCTGTACCTATTAAACAATAACTCCTGCTTCTCCCCAGCTGCTGATGTCTCTACGAATTTGTCTATTCTATTTCACGTAAGTGAATCCGTACAATATTTTGTCCTCTTGTGTCTGGCTTCTTTCACGTTTTTAAGGTTCATCCATGTTGTAGCATGCGTCAGAACTTCACTACTTTTATAGCTGAATAATATTTCATTGTATGTATATATCACATTTTAAATCAATTCATCTGTTGATGGACACTTGCACTGTTTATTCTGGCTAAAGTTGCCATGAACATGGGTGCACAAATATTACTTTGAGACCCTACTTTCAATTCTTTTGGATATATACCCTGAAGTGGAATTATTGGATATTAATGATAGTAATTCTATTTTAATTTTCAAGGAAACTCCAAACTGTTTTCCACGCTGGCTGCAGCATTTTTCATTCCTACAAGCAATGTACAAGGGCTCCAGTTTCTTCACATCCTCAATGCTTTTTTGTTTTTTTTAAATCAGAGACATCCTAATAGGTGTGAAATTGTATCTCACGTTGGTTTTGATTTGCATTTTCCTAATGACTAATGCTGTTGAGCATCTTTTCATGTGCTATCGACTGTTAGTGTGTCTTTTTTGGAGACAGTCTATTAAATCCTTTTGCCCATTTAAAAAAATTGAAGTGTAGTTTATTTACAATTTTGTGTTAGTTTCTGGTGTACAGCAAAGTGATTCAGATAGTGTGTGTGTGTGTGTGTGTGTGTGTGTGTGTGTGTATATATATATATATATATATATAAACTTTTTCAGATTCTTTACCATTATAGATCATTACGAGATATTGAATATAGTTCCCTGTGCTATACTGTAGGCCCTTGTTTATTTTATACATAGTAGTCTATATCTGTTAATCTCAAACTCCTAATTTATCCCTCCCTCCCTCCCCTTTCCCCTTTGGTAACCATAAGTTTTTTTCTATGTCTGTGAGTCTATTTCTGTTTTGTAAATAAGTTCATTTGTATCATTTTTTTAGATTCCACGTAGAAGTGATATCATATGATATTTGTCTTTCTGTCTGACTTACTTCATTTAGTATGATAATCTCCAGGTCCATCCATGTAGCTGCAAATGGCATTATTTCATTCTTTTTTATGGCTGAGTAATATTCCGTTGTGTGTGTGCATCACATCCTCTTTATCCAGTCATCTGTTGATGGACATTTAGGTTGCTTCCATGTCTTGGCTATTGTAAATAGTACTGCTGTGAACACTGTGGTGCATGTACCCTTTCAAACCATGGTTTTCTCCTGATACATCCCCAGGAGTGGGATCGCTGGATCATATGGTAACTCTATTTTTAGTTTCTTTTTTTTTTTTTTTTTTTTTGGCTGCGTTGGGTCTTCATTGCCGCGTGCAGCCTTTCTCTATTTGCAGTGTGCGGGCCTCTCATTGTGGTGGCTTCTCTTGTTGTGGAGCATGGGCTCTAGGAGCGCGGGCTTCAGTAGTTGTGGCTCGCAGGCTCTAGAGCGCAGGCTCAGTAGTTGTGGTGCACAGGCTTAGTTGCTCCACAGCATGTGGGATCTTCCTGGACCAGGGATTGAACCCATGCCCCCTGCATTGTCAGGCGGATTCTTAACCACTGCGCCACCAGGGAAGTCCCTATTTTTAGTTTTTTAAAGAACCTCTTTACCGTTTTCCATAGTGGCTGCACCGATTTACATTCCCACCAACAGTGTAGGAGGGTTTCCTTTTTTCCACATCCTCTCCAGCATTTATTTTTGGAGACTTTTTTTTTTTTTAATTTTATTTATTTATTTATTTTTGGCTGCGTTGGGTCTTTGTTGCTGCGCGAGGGCTGCTCTTCATTGCGGTGTGTGGTCTTCTCATTGCGGTGGCTTCTCTTGTTGCAGAGCACAGGCTCTAGGTGTGCGGGCTTCAGTAGTTGTGGCTCGCAGGTTCAGTAGTTGTGGCTCGTGGGCTCTAGAGCACAGGCTCAGTAGTTGTGGTGCACGGGCTTAGTTGCTCTGTGGCATGAGGGATCTTCCTGGACCAAGGCTTGAACCCGTGTCCCCTGCATCGGCAGGCGGATTCTTAACCATTGCACCACCAGGGAAGTCCCTATTTGTAGACTTTTTGATGATGGCCATTCTGACCATTGTCAGGTGATACCTCATAGTTTTGATTTGCATTTCTCTAATAATTAGCAATGTTGAGCATCTTATGTGCTTGTTTGCCATCTGTATGTCTTCTTTGGAGAAATGTCTCTTTAGGTCTCCTGCCCATTTTGTGATTGGGTTGTTTGTTCCTTTGTCCACTTTTTAAATTGTCTTTTTGTTTTGAGTTATAGGAGTTCTTTGTATAATTAAATCTTTATTGGACACTTGGTTTTAAAATATTTTGTCCTGTAGATTGCCCTTTTCACTGTCTCAATAATGTACTTCAATCTGTAAAGTTTCAAATTTCAATGAAGTCCAATTTGTCTGTTTTTCTTTTGTGCTAGTGCTCTTGGTAGCATATCTAAGAATCTATTGTCAAATCCAAGGTCATGAAGATTTATTCCTGTTTTCTTCTAAGAGTTGTATGGTTTTAGCTCTTATATTTAGGTTGATTCATTCTGAGCCAATTCTGTATATGGTAGTGGGAGGTAAGGGTCCAACTTCTTTGCATGGAGAAATTCAGTTGTCCCACCCCCATTTGCTGAGATGTCTTTGTGAATCCAGAGTGTAGTACAGAGCTTCTCATATAGTAGATGAGAAATAAAATATTGCCTGCCATATCAGTAAACAAAGGATGTTGTAGCTATCAGCAATTGCAGCCACCCCCGCTAGTGAGCCCTGCGGAAACTCAGGAAGGAAACAAAGAATACCTGCCATCTAACAGTCATCAGACTGCAGCCACCCCAAAGGGTGCAGCTTGAAGAAACTCAGGATGTGAAAACACAGGATACTGGCCCCAGATAGCTGAGGTGCATATCAAAAGAATGATTTTAGTGACCCCAGACTCTTGCATCTTCCCATACATAGAAAAGTGCTAAATTCCTTAACTTGAGATATCTAGTTTTCTTTTACTAACAGTAATCTTTTGTTCTGACTACCTGCCTTTGTTGCAAAACGCCTATATATCCTAGCTCCCCGCCTCACCTCCTTGGAGCAGTTTTCTCAGGATTACTTGAGATGCTGCCTCCCAGACTTTAAGTCCTAAGAATGTCCACCGAATAAAACATAACTCAAAACTTTTAGGTTGTGCATATTTTTTTTTTAGTTGACATAGATAATCAGTAAATGCTGCAGAAAGCATTATCTTCATATATGTGCTTTCTAAAAAGGAAGTCTTATGGTATATGTGAAAGGTTTTCATTTGAAATATGAAAACAGTTTGATGAATCAAATGACAGTTTGAAATTTTCCATTTGGAACTCTTTAGATTAATAATGGGAAACTGTGTGCTACTTTCTAGATCAACTCTTTCTTAGTTTGGACAAGTTCTTGTGCCTGAAAGAACTGTCTGTGAATCTGGATGATAAACGAGATGTTTTTTCAGTCATTCCTGAAGAATTCCTAAATCTCCACCATATGGAGAAATTATTGGTCCGAATTTTAGCTGAATACGGTCCTTCCAAACTAGGTAAGTGTGGCACTTTGATTTACTTGTTTTTATATCACTTGGAAAACCTACTTGGCCAATAATTTATTTAAGTTAAAGCTTCTGTGGATCTGAGGGTGTAGCCTGTATCCAAGGTAAATTGTGGGACTAGCACTTCTTGTCATTAAAAAATGACAGCTATTTGTAATTATTGAGCCGTTACTACATGGTAGGAATTGTTCTAAGCACTTTATAAATATTAACTCACTTAACCTTCATACCCATTCTACAAGGTAAATACTGTTATATTCTCATTTTTACAGTTGGGGAAATGGAGTTATAGAGGTTAAGTATTGATAATTTGCTCAAGGTCACCCAGATAAGAAAATGGTAAATTTGCAATTAAACACAGGAATTCTGACTATTAAGTCTGACCTCTTAACCAGTGGTATATACTGCCTCTCCAAAAATAGTTTGTAGAGTTCTTTTATTTTGTTTTTGTTCAAGTTGCTCTTACATTGCAACTTAGAGATCTGCCAGATAAGAGGGAAGGAAATCTGATGATTGGTAGTAATCAGAAGCCTTTCCCTGTTTCTCATCAGCCTATTCTCATGGTTGATGAGCAACCTGTACAGCTATCTTTCTTAAATATATCATTTAGCAAAATGACTTAGGTATCATCAATTCCTTAGTTTAGTAAAGACTAAACACTAAAGACTAAAAAAAGGTAAATCTCTACTGAACTGACATGCAGAGCTGCATGCAAAAAAATTTGTAGCTGAAGCTGGAACTAGTAGTTTTCTTATATTTCTCATCAATTTTTTCATCAAATTTGAGTTTTGCTTCAGAGTTGTCACTGCCGTTATGTTTCTTTGCATAGTGTTTCTATAGTGTAAACATCATGTGCAAACTTAGAGACATAAGGATGTTAAAGCTGAAGGTTTTAGCTGAGTCAATGCCATCACTATATAGAGGAGAAAACTGATTCCCCAGAGAGGGTCAGTAATGAGGGTTCACGTAGCTCATCAATTAGTCACAGACCCTGAACCTAAGCCCAATTCATTACATCATGATGCTTTATTTTCATTCACTATTGTTGAAACAAGTTAATAAATTATATGACTAATTCTGATAGAAATTTTCAATCTCTGATGCCTTAAATCTGATATTTTACAGTCAAATTAATTCAGAATTCTCCAAACCTTCGTGTTTTCCATCTGCAATGTAATTTCTTTTCGGATCTTGAGTCTCTCATGACTGTACTTGCTTCCTGCAAGAAACTTGAAGAAATTAAGCTTACTGGACCATTTTTTAAAGCCGCCTCATTTGGTAAGAGCTATAATTGTAAAATTTTGGTTTAAGATGCTTCTGTGGACAGTCATTTTTTAACAGCCAAATTTAAAAAATGCAATTGATGTCAAAGAACAAAACTATTGCAATAAATATCTGATCTTACATGAATTTTCAAGTAAGGTATATTTGTTTCTAGATGTTTAAACATTTCTAGTTATGAGAATTGTTTCCTGAGCAAAGATTTGTGTTATCTACCTGTCATACTAATTAATTCAATCTGAATTATTATATTAATTTCTATCACTTTTAAAATACTCTTTAAACACATTACTTTTTGGTATAAGAAATGTAGCTGACATAACTAAATTTTTCTTTTCCCTTTTATAGTCGTTGTTTTACCAAATTTTATTTCTCTGAAGATATTAAATCTTGAGCACCAATATATTACTGATAAGGAAACACCTGAAAAATTTGGTATGTTTATAAAACAGTGCCTAAAGCTTGCTCTTTCTTCTTTCCCCCACAAAATCCTCCTATTTCGCGTTAGCTATAACAAATTACAACATGTATTAGCTACCCTTGCTCATTAGGAGGGACAGTGCTGCTCAACTTTTACCCTCCAAATGCCTTGATCTCACTTGATGTCTTTCAAAGCAATGTTCTCAGAGTGACTCATTTCTTTGAATACAGATTTGTTTGTTACCGCACTATGCAATTTCTTATTTATTTATTTATTTGGCTGCGCTGGGTCTTAGTTATGGCATGCGGGATCTTCGTTGCCACGTGCGAGATCTTCATTGCGGCATGCTGGATCTTTTAGTTGCAGCATGCGGGATCTTTAGTTGCAGCACTGGGATCTAGTTCCCTGACCAGGGATCGAACCTGGGCCCCCTGCATTGGGAGCGCAGAGTCTTAGCCACTGGACCACCAGAGAAGTCCCAGCACCATGCAATTTCATTGCCAGGTATCCATTCCAGACAAGTTAAATACCTGTTGTTTCAAAGGTTTCTAGAATATAGGTGAAACTATCTTTTAAGGTTATGAAAACTCAGTATATGAAAACCTAGATTTAACAAAATGATAACTATAGAGATTACTTTTTCAACTTATTTTTTTATGATTACAAAAGCAATGTATGCTCTGGAAAAAAGTTCTAACTTTTCTAACAGGTCTTAAAAGATAAACTGAAGCATATTAAAAATTAAGAATTTATTTGAACAAAAATGGGGACTTCCCTGGTGGTGCAGTGGTTAAGAATCTGCCTGCCAATGCAGGGGACACAAGTTGGAGCCCTGGTCCGGGAAGATAGCACGTGCTGCAGAGCAACTAAGCCCGTGTGCTACAACTACTGAGCCTGCGCTCTAGAGCCTGCGAGCCACAACTACTGAAGCCCGCGCTCCAAGAGCCCGTGCTCTGCAACAAGCGAAGCCATGCTAAGGAGGGATCAAAGTGAAAAGTCAAGTTATGAGAGTGGCGGATTGTGAGGATTTAGTGCTAGGAGGAAGAGGCAGAACTCACTAAGGATGACACCAGGCCAGAAAGGAAGGGGGCTGAAGGCATTGAGGAGCTAGGAGAGTATCCTGGAGGCCAGTAGAAGCTTCAGTCTAAAAGAGGAAATGGATAGGAATTCCCTGGTGGTCCAGTGGTTAGGACTGCACTCTTTCACTGCCGAGGGCCCAGGTTCAATCCCAGGTTGGGGAACTGCAAGCTATGTGGTGCAGCCAAAAAAAAAAAAAAAGGAAATGGAGATGTGATAGGCCTTTTGGACTTCAGTACAGGAGAGACTGGTTGGGGAAGGGTGGAGGAATGGTTGTCTAGAGGTAGCAATGAAGATCAAGGTGTAGGCTGACCCCTTTCTCTAGCCCTTGGAGAGAAAGAGGAATAGCCTCTATGCTACATGGGGACTCGTAGAATGTGCATGCTTTTGAGACTTTCAATTACAATTGTTTGGGAACACAGTACAGAGAATAGCTTTTTTATCTCTTCTGATATAGCCTACACTTTAGGTTCTTTAAATAACCTGGAAGAATTGATCCTTCCTACTGGGGATGGGATTCATCAAGTGGCCAAACTGATCATCCAGCAATGTCAGCATCTTCAATGTCTCCGCATTCTCTCATTTTTCCAGACTTTGGATGATGACAGCGTGGTGGAAATTGGTGAGATACCCTCAGATAAACTCTTTCAGCTCACATGAAAGCCAGTGGTATTACTCAAGCTTTCTGCTGCAAAATGTCTACAAAAACATTCGTCCCTCTAAAAATGTTCAACCCACTTCCTCATTTTTGCTATCATATTGTTCCCTCTAATGTTCTGTGGATTTTGGTTCATTCTGGTCAGATTTAGAAGTAAAAGACAGCCTCCCACTTGAGACTACACAAGCCCTCAAGTCCACTCTTAACACCTAGTGTTTCAGACACCTGGCCACATACCCACCATGTACTCATTTTTATAGTACTTTTTTAAAAATAGAAAATTAATACACATAAAGAAAAGTACAAAATCGTAAGTGTACAGCTCAATGAGTTTTCAAGTGAACATACTTAAATCTTGTTACTCATACTTGTGTAACAATTACTCGTTAGGTTACAATATAGAATATTACATCCCAGAAGCCGCCTTTGTGTCCCTTCTGACACTGCATTCCCCTCCTTCCCAAAGGTGACCACCATACTGCTTTCTTTCACCATAGATTAGTTTTACCTGTTTTAAAAATATATGTCACGGAATCCTCCACAGTATGTGCTCTTGTGCCTGCCTCTTCGGGCTCAACATACTTGTGATACTGATTCATACTGATGCGCGTGACTATAGAGTTCACTGATTTTCACTGCTGTATATTATCCCATGTATGACTATACGTACGCCAATTTATTTATCCATTCAACTGGATATGTGTTGGCTACTATGAATAATGCTGCTATGAACATTTTATACATGACTGTTGATGCATATACGGAGGTATTTCTAGGGTGGACTTTGAGTCATTTGGTAAATATTGTTTTCCATAGTTGTACCAACTTACATTCCTACCAGCAGTTGTTTCACATTCTGGCTACTGCTTGGTACTGTCAGACCTTTAAACTTTAGCCATTCTGATGAATCTGTCGTGATATCTCATTGTGGGTTTTCTATTGGTATACGTTTGTGTTATCATTGGTTCAGTTTGGGCAAGTTACATTTTTCTAAGGATTTAAAAACTTTTCTAAAATTGCCCATAATATTTATTTATAATTTTAAAAATATCTGTATGACCTGTGGTGATAGTCCCCTTTTCATTCCTGATATATTCAATACTTTTTTTTTTACCTGATTGGTTTTTCAATTTTATTAAATTTTTTTTCTCTACACATGTTTTTCATTTATTCTGCTTTTACCTCTATTATCCCCTGCTACTTTCTTTGGATATAATTTGCTTTTTTTGTCCTAATTTCTTTTTCTTTTTTTTTTTTTTGATATCCTAATTTTCTGAGATGGATAGTTAGAGCACTAACTTTGGCTTTAGCTCCCTCTCACAAGTTTTAGTGTCATATTTTCATTCTCATTCAGTTCAAAATATTTTCTAATTTCAGTTGTCATTTTATTGCCACACCAGTTATTTAGAGATGTATCCCTTTTACTTTTAATCTTTCTATGTCCTTATATTTAAAGTGTGTCTCTTGTAAAAATATACAGTTTGGTTTTTTTAAATGTAATTTATTAATCTTTAATATTCCAATTAGAAGTAAATCTATCTAATGTACTTATTGTTAAATTTATGTATCTTTATTAAAATTGGGCATTTTCTACTTTAAGTGATGGTGGTAGAAGAGGTTGGTTCAAATAACCTAGTCTACCAGTATTGAAAGAGAAGTCCTTATGATTCTGTTTTCATAAATATTTTGCTTTTATATTTATAGCCAAGGTAGCAATCAATGGAGGTTTCCAGAAACTCGAGAATCTTAATCTTTCAATCAACCACAAGATTACAGAGGAAGGATACAGAAACTTCTTTCAAACACTGGACAACATGCCCAACTTGCAAGAGTTAACTATTTCCAGGCATTTCAAAGAATGTATCAAAGCTCAGGCCACAACAGTCAAGTCTTTGAGTCAGTGTGTGTTACGACTGCGAAGACTCACTAGACTTAACATGTTAAGTTGGCTCCTGGATGCAGAAGACATCACACTGCTTACTGCCATGATAGAAAGGCATCCTCTATCTAAACACTTCACCCTTCACTGGAAATGGGTACTGCCATTCTCTCCAATCATTCAGAAA
Source organism: Balaenoptera musculus (assembly GCF_009873245.2). Classification (NCBI taxonomy): domain Eukaryota; kingdom Metazoa; phylum Chordata; class Mammalia; order Artiodactyla; family Balaenopteridae; genus Balaenoptera; species Balaenoptera musculus. The sequence continues at coordinate 54,512,949 of NC_045787.1, forward strand.
TAGAAGATTTAGCTAAAAACTGCTAAATCAAGAAAAAATTTTGTCAACAATTTAAAAAACCTAATTATCCAAAAACTTGTTATTAAATACTGCATACAAAAGAATAAAATGCATAAGGCATGTAATAAAAAAAACCAAACTCGCTTACCCATTACTGAGCTTAAGAAACAGATTATTACCAGTAACTCTGAAGTCCCTAAATGATCCTCCCCAACCAAAGATCAGACCTTTAATCAAGCATCAGGGTCAGCATCAGGCTTTCAGGCTAACTATGGTAAACAGTAACAAACAAAGCCACAGGGAAGCGGGTAGGGAGAGGTGTACCAATCTATCTTAAAGCCACCGTATGAAAGGAGTATTCAAGTTATTAGAAAATGGCTAACTTAAGGACTGAATCACTTTCACACATAGGTGAAACAAGAGATATTCCTTAATGCTTGTAGGGTCTGTTTTGTACATTTAATTAACTTTGGTATAGTAGGGTTTACTTACACCTTCCCTTTACCAACTGTGTTGGATATGAAGAAATAGGATTTAGGGAAAATGCTTGTATTCTAGAGGCTTTTGATTCAATGCTTATTGTAGAAGCAAAAAAGTGTAGAATAGAATTTAGCATTATTGGAAATTAGCTAAATCTGTGTTTTCAAGAGTCTTGAGTATCAGTGTTTTTTTAGATAACCACATGTTTAAGAGTCCAACATATGCATTTATAATGGCCTTAAAACTTTCTTATGAATCCACTTTGCTCAGGGAGAACATATTTTTGTCAGTGACTTCATAATGTTCAAGGTATTACATTTGATGTGAATGTCTACATCTGTGCCTGTGTCCAAAATTTCATTCCTACCAGTTAATCTACAGTTTTCTGAATGGTTAGAAGGCCAATCCAAATTCATAATGCTAGTATAAGCTGGAAAACAACCATTCTTTTACCTTAATTTTTATTTTTACCATGAAACACAGGGACGGTATATATGGTATGATTCCATTTGTTTAAAAACTATACTCTCATGTTTCTAGATGCATTAAGAATTTCTGGAAGAATACACAAGAAAATGTTAATAGTGGTAACTATTTTAAGTGGGTAGAAAGGGGACAGGAAGGCATTCTTTTCTACTTTTGTCCTTTTTGTACCGCTTTCTGTTTTACAAGTAGCTGTTTTTATTTTTATATTTAAAGCATAAAACTAGTTTAGCATTACAACATTAATAGTTGCTCTGGAGGGTGAGATTACTAGAAGGTGAGATGGATTATCTTCTTGTCTGATTTTATATCTAATGCTTTTGTAATCAGAAAGGTTTTAAGTTTTGTATGAGTCCAATCAGGAGATAGAAACCACACAGTAATTTGGGGAAAGTTTACTATAGAGAGTTATTCACTGTAACAGGAAACTGGATAATGAGGATTGATTATGAAATTGAGAACTCTAAGCAGGTATAGGGAATAGCTTATGGCTCTTCATGCTAGGCTGAGACACAGCACCCAAAGAAAGTACCCCAGGGCTGAGATCTAGACTTCGACAGAGAAGGCACAGCCATGGACAACAGAGAGGTTGGCTTAATGAAAGAGGTGCAGCCCAAGAAGGTATAAGCTTGGAGCACTTTGCTTAGGAAGTGTTTTGGGGGTGCCAGGAAAAGCCATCCACGTGGGGCTGCTGAGTGCTGCTGGCCACTGGGCACTGCTGAAGCCAGGCACTGCACAAGGCTGTAGAAACCATGTGCTGCAGAAACCATGTGCTGTAGAAACCATGTGCTGCAGAAACCATGTGCTGCAGAAACCATGTGCTGCAGAAACCATGTGCTGCAGGTGTCTGCTAGAGAGGCACACTGGACCCAAGAAAAGTAGTCCCCTGCCCCTCCTGTGTCTCACCAGCACCCTCTACTGACAAAGCTTTACACTGTACCTGCTGACAAGGGAGGGGTAGTTACAGGGTCCAGATTCATTATTGCAGAGTAGGCAGTGAAGGCTGGATTTGGACATGAAGGCAATAACGTCATAAGCGGTACAAGTATTACTTACTACATTTCATAGTTCAGACCTAAAGGAAAAAGAATCTAGTTAAATTTAAGATTGACTGAGAGCATATATATACATGCATGTTCATACCTTCATAGAAAACTTCTTAAATAAGAAACTGGTTATGATGATAGATTCCAGAAAGGGGAGCAGGATAGCTAGTGGACACAGTAGGGAGGCTTACTTTATCCTGCATATAATCATCTGAATTCTGTACCGTATACATGTAGTATTAAAAATGATACTTTAAAAAATAACAGGACTCCATGCAAATTATTTGTCCAGAGCTTTTGCCAAGGGCTTCTAGTATAAAGCAGGGGGCAGTGGGAATTCCCTGGTGGTCCAGAGGTTAGGACTCTGTGCTTTCACTGCTGAGGGCCTGGGTTCAATCCCTGGTCTGGGAACTAAGATCCCATAAGCCACGTGGCATAGCCCAAAAAAAAAAAAAAAAAAAAAAAAAAAGCAGGGGGCAGCAAAGTATGACCACAGCCTATAAGCTAAGAATGTTTTTTTACATTTTTAGAGGCCCACAAAGCTAAATTAATTTACCCTGGCCCTTTACAGAGAATGGATTACTTCTGGATCATAAGATCACTATGCCCTTTATTCCAGTATACATCAATTTCCACAGGACTCCTAGATCATCCCTCATTGCCCTGACACTCATCCTTATGTTTCAAAACTTCTCCCTTTCTGATCACATATCCCAACCTTCTCCAACTCCCCAAATCCTTCCCCTGTGCTCACATGAGTAACATCTCCCATATCCTTTACCTCTTTTCTAAACATTCTCTTCACCTTCTTGTTCTAATTCCCATATTTTTTAAACCTTTTTTTCACCATGACCCACAGTAAGAAATCTTACATTAAAAAATTTACACACATACACATATATACAACACAAGATTCACAAAAAATTCTAAAGCTATGTCAAATATAATTTTACTAATACCCAAATATAACAAAAATTCAGAAATACAAAGATTCTTGAAAGAGTTATTTACATGTGCTGTCTTCATCTGTTCTTTTCCATTCTCTACCACCTCCTCCATTGCACCAAAACAGCCCTTATGAGGGTCACTGCTAAATTCAACAAATACTTCTTAGTCCTCATCCTATGTGACTTGCTAGCAGCATCTGACCTATTGGTAGCTTTGATATGGCCCATCACTCCTCGAAACACTTTCTCCATTTGGCTTCCAGGGCATCACTCTGGGTTTCCTCCTAATTAATTGCGAGCTCCCTCTCAGTCTGTTTTACTGCTTCTCGTATCTCATCTCTAAACATTGGGAGTACCCCAGAGTTCTCCTCTAACATCTCTATTGATATGCACTTCCTCGGCTATCTCATCCTGATGAACGGCTTTAAATTCTAGGTCTATGCTAACTTCTAAAATTTCATCTTTATCCCAGGTCTCTCCTTTGAACACTTTACTCATATCCAACTCCTCAGACTACACAGGTCCAAACCCAACTCCTTCTCCTTCCTTTCTACAAAAGTACTCTTTATGCAGACTTCTCCATCTCATTACTTTATATAAATTTATTTATTCTTGGCTGTGTTGGGTCTTCATTGCAGTGTGTGGGCTTCTCATTGTGGTGGCTTCTGTTGTTGCGGAGCACAGGCTCTAGGCATGCAGGCTCAGTAGTTGCGGCTCACGAGCTTAGTGGCTCCACGGCATGTGGGATCTTCCCAGACCAGTGCTCAAACCCGTGTCCCCTGCATTGGCAGGTGGATTCTTAACCACTGCGCCACCAGGGAAGTCCCCATCTCATTACTTTATTCTCCCACTTGCTCAGGCCAAAAACCTTGGGGGGTCATTCTTGACTCCTTTCTTTCATACTCCACATGGAATCTACTGGCAAATCCTGAGCTCCACTTGGAAAATACACTCAGATCCAAGCCCTACTCGGCCTGCTCTCTCTCCCTTGAAACTTATGGTCTATTTTCAACAAAGCAGTCAGAAGCCTCTTTTTTGTTTAAATTATTATTTTTTGGGGCCACGCTGCACGGCATGTGGGATCTTAGTTCCCCAACTAGGGATCAAACCCGTGCTCCCTGCAGTGGAAGTCCAGAGTCCTAACCACTGGACCCCCAGGGAATTCCCCCCAGACGCCTCTTTTTATGCATCCGATCATGCAACACCTTTGGTTCAAAACCTTCCAATGGATTCCCAAGAAACGCTGAAGACCTTGCAATGGCCTACATATGACCTTAATCTCTCCTCCTTGTTCACTTCCACTCCAGCCAAGCTGGTTTCTTTGCTGTTCCCTGAACATGCTAAACACACTCTTGTCTTAGGACCTTTGCACCTGTCATTTTCTTTGCTCGGGAGGTTCTTCACTTATGTGAATGGCTCTCATTTTCTGCAGATCTCTGCTCAAATGTCATCTCAATTAGGAGTTCCCTGTCCTTTTTTTAAAAAGCATCCCTGCTTCCAATCCCACTCTGCCAGCTCCCTTTCCTGTTTCCCTTTTCTCTGTGACATGAATCACTACATGACACCTTATAAATTTCACTTGTTTACTAGCTAGTTCCCACCACTTTAAGCAGGAACTTTCATCTGTTTTGTTCCCATGCACCTAGAACAGTGCCTAACCCAAAGTTGAATAAATATTTGCTGAACTGAATGACTTTCCTGAACCTACAACTACTCTCCAACTGTATTAGGTACAATACTAAGGGAGGTAACATCCAAAAATCTTAGAAAGCAAATAAGCTACCTTCATAACTAAATTTAACCTGGCATATTTTAGACAATTAATATAAAATATTAGCTAATTGTCATGAAAAATGATAAAACTCTACTTACCCTGTACAAAAAAGCTTAAGCCATAGAACATTCCATTCTGCGAAGCTTACTTACCAGGCACTTGAATATTCACTTATTCAAAAAATACTGGGCAGCTACTAATATGCTAGGCACATGCAGTTTGCCCAAGCAAAACCTCTGAAAGAAATAGCACTTACATATTAACATCTTCTCCCACAGCTAAATGGACTAGGGAGAATCTCAGGCGTATGAACACCAATCCTTTAGACTAAACTGAAACAGTACTATGTTCTACCTCTCCAGAGAATCTGAACTGAGACACACAGATATAGTCAAATGGATGGTAGATGGAACTGCAAGGTAATGATGAAGAGAGAATGGCCTGGGCAATCATGTTAGGCAGTGTGCATGAGGAGGGTGTGGAGGAGGCTAGAAGAGAGGCAGACAGATAAGAAAAGGTGCAGGAGGAGAATGACAATATGACATCCAAGCAACAGCACACAGCCTTGGTTCCTGACTGGCCAGGTCCAGTCCTCTGACATTCAGCTTCAGCTAGGCTTTGTTCCCTAACCTCGGATCATCAGCAACATTGTTTTACAATTGGTTGTATCTTTACAATACTACCCTTTACCCAAATAAGCCTGAGTAGTTTTCTCTACATCTTTAGACAGACTCCAACCTACCATATATATTCCAAAGAAAAATATTCAGATAGTCAAGGTTTAAAAAAAAAAAAAGTTATTTATTTTTAAAGGCATTAATAAAAATCTTAACATACTTACTAAGAAAGTTATAATATACAAACGGGTTCAGTTGTGATTTTGACAGATTGAATTTCTGCACTGTGTGTGACCTTGAATTTCTTTTAATCACTCACATTTCCATTGTTCAGTTATTCAAACTGATTATTCCCTCAAAATAGCTAACTGGTTATTTTAAGCATAAGTCACATGCAACAAGGGGAGATGAAGAGGACATGCACCCATCCAAGTGTTCGTGAAGAAAATGATGAAACTTCTGTTCACATTGACCAGGGCGCATCAATATACCATCCTCCTTGGGAGACAGCTGCACTGAATCTGAAAGATAAAAAGTCTACATACAATTATGAAATTTAAAAATCTATTTTCTTATAAAATCATAAAGAAGAAAACAGAAAGCAACACACTCATCATGGTAAATAAAACTAGAATAAAAATATGCCAGTGTAAAAAACAATACTAATTTCAATCTTTATGGGATAGTTAGATATTTAGACAAATTAATTGTGAAATTCATGTGAAGGAATAAATGGGCAAGAGTGTTTTTTTAAAAAATTCTTAAGGAGCACTGGTATTTGATCTGTCCTAACAGAATTTAAAACATATTAAAAACAATGATCAAAATTATGTGTTAAAAAAATAGTGATTAGAACAATACAAACAATATTCTATAACTACAATACAATAAAACTAGAAATTAAACCTAACTGAAATTAAAATTAACCTAAAAATTAATTAACTGAAATTAATTGAAATTAACTTGAAATTAAAACATTTCTAGAGTTAAAAACAAAATTTTGAAATTTGGAATATCTAGAAAATAAGAATTCTACAGAATACAACTAAATTGTCAGAGAAAAATTTATGGTCCTAAAATATCCATTTTAATAAACAACAGATAGGAAGAAAATTTTTAAAAACTTCTAAGGAAAGCAGAAAGTGGAAATTAATTCCGAGTATATCATCTGGACCCAATGAACCCAATTTTAATTTTTGAGTTTTTTTTTTTAGATCTTAGTTCCCCAACCAGGGATTGAACCTGGGCCACGGAAGTGAAAGCACCGAGTCCTAACCACTGGACTGCCAGGGAATTCCCAATTTTTGAGTTTCTTATTCGATCAGTTCTATTTGTCCTTACATTCATGACTCACTCTTAGAGGTCTGCCGAAGAACAAAGAGAAAATTTCTTTATTTAAAAAAATAAACAAATAAAACTCCTATCTAGCAATTATGCTGTAACTCTACTGGACTCTTTTATAAATCTACAATATAGAATCTTAGTGACTTTATTATCCCTTATCTTGAAACATTTTGTTATTCTTCATCTCAGGATATATTTTATTTTAACTCATTGTGGTAGCCAGTCTTCAAGATGGTCCCCAATGATTCCTGCCCTTGTCTAATCCCCTCCAGTTGGCTGTGGGCTGCACTTACGTCAAAAGGATAGAAAAAGGTGGAAGTGATGGTGTGTGATTCAGAGACTAAGTTATAAAAGTACGTGTGGTGTTGCTCATTCTGTACTGGATCACCCAGTCTGGAGAAGCCAACTATCAGTTTGTGAGGACTCTCAGGCTGCCTATGGAGAACCCCCGGTAGCAAGAGGGCCTCTTGACAACAACCATCTGGGTGAGCTTGAAGCAGATTCTCCAGCCCCAGCAGAACTCTGAGATGACTATTGCCTTGAGGCTGACAACCTGATTTGCAGCCTTAGGAGAACCACCCACCTCAGCTGCCCCTGCATTCCTGACCCACAGAAACTAAAGATAAATAAATAAATATTTGCTGTTTTAAGGTGCTAAATTTTAGGGTAATTTGTTACGTAGCAATAGATAATACATTCACCAGTGACCTCTAGCTATGCATAAGAAAAAAGACTAAAATAAGGACATGAAAGGATGGAATCACCTAAAACGATGATGAAATAAATCATTAGTAGTGAAATAAAGCATCACTATTACACCATCCTTCAGTTTTCTTTTCTGTTGTCCAAAGTACTGGATTATCTTTCAAGAAGTTTTAATGGAACTATGGAGACACAATCCTTGTAGTCTCTCTCTTTTTTTTTAAAGCTTTCCCTGAACACAGTTGAGAATTCAGACTTTTTCATTTTCTGTCCATAATAGCAAAGAGAACAAAATCGACAGAGAAAGTCATTTCAAAATTATTAAAGCAATTAGAAGATGAATGTAAAGGGATAGAGAGTAACATCTAGGCCAGCGGCTGGAAAACTATGGCCTAACATATTTACTACCTAACCCTTTAAGAAAAAAATTTTGATCTTTATTCTGGACCAATAATGGTGAAATTGTTCATATAAGTAAAGTCTCAGACGATGAGTCTTCAGATGACATATTCTACTTAGGTGAATTTTCCCAAACTCAAGAAATGATATACTTTTTTTTTAAACTTTTAATTTTATATTGGAGTATAGTTGATTAATAATGTTGTGATAGTTTCAGGTGTAAAGCAAAGTGACTCAGTTATACATATACAGGTATCTATTCTTTTTCAAATTCTTTTCCCATCTAGGTTGTTACATAATACTGAGCAGAGTTCCCTATGCTATACAGTAAGTCCTTGTTGGTTATCCATTTTAAATATAGCAGTGTGTACATGTCAATCCCAAACTCCCTAACTATCTGTTTCCCCCACCCTTCCCCCCTGGTAACCATAAGTTCGTTCTCTAAGTCTGTGAGTCTGTTTCTGTTTTGTAAATAAAGGAACTGATATATTTCTCAGGACAAAAAAGAAAATATGGTAGTATCATTTAGTTAGTCCTTCAACAGGAAGGACTTCATTATATAATATTTTATGATTAAAAACCTGAACCATCCCATTTTGCTAAAAGGACATGTGACAATATTCTTTCATCTTTTATAATGCTTGTACACTAAAATTTACTTACAGTTTGTGGACAGATATGGAAGACAGATGTGTAAACAAAGTAATTGGAAGGTAATAAATATGTAGAAATGAAAAACAATAAGATCATTCTAACTGGTATCTATAAAAAAAATGAAATGTTTTGCTATTAGGCAACAAAGAGGATAGCTATCATCTGTCTATCCAACAAATAGAAGCTTTCAAAAGTACTGTTTTGACGAACCAAGTGCATGAAGAATCAAGGTAACGATAAGCTAGAACACAGCAGAGTTGCATTTGAAATTTAGAGTCAGTCGTGGATGGATGTAGAGACTGTCATACAGAATGAAGTAAGTCAGAAAGAGAAAAACAAATATCGTATATTAACGCATATATGTGGAACCTAGAAACATGGTACAGATGAACCAGTTTGCAGGGCAGAAACAGAGACACAGATGTAGAGAACAAACGTATGGACACCACGGGGGGAAAGCGGCGGGGGGAGAGGGAGATGGTGGGATGAATTGGGAGATTGGGATTGACATGTATACACTAATATGTATAAAATGGATGACTAATAAGAACCTGCTCTATAAAAAAATAAATAGGGCTTCCCTGGTGGCGCAGTGGTTGAGAATCTGCCTGCCAATGCAGGGGACACGGTTTGAGCCCTGGTCTGGGAAGATCCCACATGCTGTGGAGCAACTAGGCCCGTGAGCCACAACTACTGAGCCTGTGCGTCTGGAGCTTGTGCTCCGCAGTAAGAGACGCCACGATAGTGAGAGGCCCGCGCACTGCAATGAAGAGTGGCCCCCGCTTGCCGCAACTGGAGAAAGCCCTCGCATAGAAATGAAGACCCAACACAGCCAAAAATAAATTAAATAAATAAATAAATAAAATAAAATTCAAAAATTCAAAAAAAAAGAAATTTATTAGAGTCAGTATTTATAAGATAAATATATTTCAGGTTCATGCATAACAGCCAATGAACAGTTAGTTGCATTCAAAGAATATTATCTGATTTGGAGATATACATAAACATTCAATACTAGGAAAATACATAATAAAAATTGGGGTTTGCTGTATTTAAATTCTCATTGAAATTGCTAACAAAACTATTTTCACTCTTTATTGTGTAAACTGTAAAATGACTTGAAATTACATAGAGTCAATTCTCATTATTCATGGCAGTTATATTTTTAAAAGTCACCACAAACAATGAATTTGTGAATACTGAGCCATTACTCCTAGAAGAAACACAGGGCTAGGTTCCTGCAAGCCTCTGGTCACATTACCAGCTGATCAGTACATAACCTTATGTGTGTTTCTGTTGAAAGACACACTATTTCATATATATTGTTGATTCAATAACACTGAACTCATAGCCAACAGCACTACAACTCATGCCTGAACACATCTAACACATGTATTCTCCCTGTAAGGCACATCACAGCCTTCTTGCACTTGGGAACATTAGATATCACTACAGCACAATACTTGGGGGCTATTTTAAAGAGTGAAGTCAAAAGGCGCAAAAGACAGAAAAATGTAAAAAGCGCAGAACTAAATAGATTGTGAAAATGACCTTTGTTTATAGTATGAAAGCTGAAACAAGAAAACAGGGCACTACATTTTCAGCTTTATCTCAGCTGAAAATGTCTGTCAGGTGACTCAAATTTTTCACCCTCTGCATGTGTCCATGAATGATGGTGAAAGCTCCACAAATAATGACTTCGGGATTACAGATAAATTTTAGCAAGCTAGCAAATTTGCAAATATAGAATCTATGAATAATGAGGATTATCTGCAGATAAAATTTTATAAGCAAAAGTTGAAAAGAGAAAGTAAGCACAAATATCTAAAATGATAATGGAAAAATTACCACATAGGTACAGGAAAAAAATTAAACAGCAGAAGCATTAGAAGAAAAGTCTGAAAAGGCAGGATGATTCTGACTATATGAAAATTAAGCACTATGACTACATAAAAAGCAAATATTTCTGTCAAAATGACAACCACTACAACCATAAGCAAGGCCAAAATAAATGACAAGCTAGGAAAAAAGTATTTGCAACTCATATCACAAAGAATTCTTGCAAATCAAAAAGGAAAAACACACATCCCAGTTGAAAAGTAGGCAAAGGTGATGTTTCTCAAGTTTTCAGAAAAGATACACAGTTCTCTTAAATACAAGAAAAGGTGAACTTCACAATAATAAGATAAATAAATTATAAATACAATGAGACAATCATTTCCAACTATTAGACTGACAAAGATCCAAAGGTCTGATAAATTATTGGCTAGACTGTGGGAAACAGCGACTCTCACACAATGTTGGTGGAAATGGAAATTAATACAATCTCTACTGAGAGCAATTTGGCAAAAATCTTTTAAAATTATAAATGTGTATCTTCTTCAATCCAGGAGTTCTAATTCTAGAATCTAATTCTTGATTCTAATTCAATCTATTTAGATAATCTTAAGGATGTATTCAGACAAAAAGAATTATGTAAAAGAACACAGACTGTAGTATTAAATAGCAAACAACTGGAAGCAACCTAAACTTCCATCCGTAAGAGCTCAATCAAATAAGTATGGTACAAATCTATATATAAGAATATCTTGCAAATGTTTAAAACAAGACAGTTTTACATACTGATATGAAGTGTTCTCCAAGAAATACTGAGGAAAGAGTACTTACCTATTATAAAGCACTATACGAATTACCTATAAAAATGGAAAAATAAAAAAGTTTAAAGGAGTTAGATGATAGATATAGCTTACCAAGTGTACCTTCATTACATATTATTTATTTTTTATCGTCAGTAAAACACAGCACAAAAATAGAATACAAAAGAGTATACTGTGAAGTTCATAATTCAAAAAGATACATGTACCCCTATGCTCACAGCAGCACTATTCACAGTAGCCAAGACATGGAAACAACCTAAATGTCCATCGACAGATGAATGGATAAAGATGATGTGGTACATATATACAATGGAATATTACTCAGCCATTAAAAAGAATGAAATCATGCCATTTGCAGCAACCTGTAAGGAGCCAGAGAGTATCATACTGAGTGAAGTAAGTCAGAGAGAGAAAGACAAATACCATATGATATCACTTATATGTGGAATCTAAAATACAGTAAGTCCCCTGCATAACGAATGAGTTCTGTTCCAAGAGCGTGTTCGTAAGTCCAATTTGTTTGTAAGTCCAACAAAGTTAGCCTAGGTACCCAACTAACACAATCGGCTATATAGTACTGTACTGTAATAGGTTTATAATACTTTTCATACAAATTATACATAAAAAACAAACAGGAAAAATAAAACTTAAAAAAATATTTATATTTATGTATGTATGTATGTATGGATGGATGGCTGGCTGGCTGTGTTGGGTCTTCGTTGCTGCCTGCGGGCTTTCTCTAGTTGCGGCAAGCAGGGGCTACTCTTCGTTGCAGTGCGCGGGCTTCTCGTTGCAGTGGCTTCTCTTGTTGCGGAGCATGGGCTCTAGGCACACGGGCTTCAGTAGTTGTGGCACGTGGCCTCAATAATTGTGGTGTGCAGGCTCAGAAGTTGTGGCTCGCGGGCTCTAGAGTGCAAGCTCAGTAGTTGTGGTGCACAGGCTTAGTTGCTCCGCAGCATGTGGGATCTTCCTGGACCAGGGTTCAAACCCATGTCCCCTGCATTGGCAGGTAGATGCTTAACCACTGTGCCACCAGGGAAGTCCCCCAAAATAAAACATTTTTAATCTTACAGTATAGTACTTTGAAAAGCACAGTAGTACAGTACAGCAGCTGGCAGAGAGGGGCACATTCACATCTTTGAAAGTCTGCAACTTGAAGGTTCGTATGTAGGGGACTTACTGTATGACACAAATGAACCTATCTATGAAACAGAAACAGAATCACGGACATAGAAACAGACTGGTGGTTGCCAAGGGGGAGGGGGTTGGGGGATGGATGGAGTGGGAGGTTGGGGTTAGCAGATGTAAGCTTTTATATATAGAATGGATACACAACAAGGTCCTACTGTATAGCACAGGGAACTATATTCAGTATCCTATGATAAACCATAATGGAAAAGAATTTAAAAAAAAAGACTATATCTATGTATAACTGAGTCACTTTGCTGTACAGCAGAAATTAACACAACACTGTAAATCAACTATACTTCAATAAAAAAATATTAAGAAAAATAATTTAAAGGAGTAAGATGATCTATCAATATCTTACCAAGTTTAACTTAATTACATATTTATTTTTTTACTGTCAGTAAATGTACACAGCACAAAAGTAGAAAAAATACAAAAAGGTACACTGTGAGGTTTCCCTCACCTCCCTGTGTCTTCCAGTCCCTCTTCAGTAGCAACTAGACTATCGCCGTGAGATGATAATCAACGCACATACATGCATACATGTAAATGCATATTGACACAAATGGCAGGTAGCATAATACACACTGTTCTGCACCTTACTTTTTTCATTTAAATATATTTTCCTATCAGATTGCTATACATAACAAGCAACAATGTAGTTTAAGAAAAACACACACACAGAAAGAATTAAAAGAATAAACTGAATAATGTTCAAAAACTGATTCAAACTATTTGAGAACTTTTATTTTATAACATGAATAACGATGGAGAAACAAATAATTTAAATAAACTATAACAAGTAGATACTCTAATAACGATAAGTGTAAAGGATGAGGGCTTTAGTAACTATTTATTCTTTTGGGGAAGCAATATGACAACATATGATGATCTACAGCACTATTTAGATTCTGAGGCCCAATACATGAAACTAATCAACAATTCACAAAAATAATTCTATGGAACTACAAACAAAAAAAGCCCAAAATAGACCTACTACTGTCACAGAGAAGTATATATATATACACACACACACACACACAGACACACACACATATACACACACACACACATACCAATAACCCCAAATTTGGCATATGAACCTTATGTACTTGAGAGATAGAGTGTAATATCATTGTTTAGCACATTTTGTTTTAACCATCACAACAGATTAATCTTTCAGAAATCATCCAACAACTGAAAATTAATTGTTCCAAAATGAAAAGGTGATGCGATGAACTGTGCCATCCAACCAAGTATTCAAGAAAATGATAGGGCTTCCCTGGTGGTGCAGTGGTTGAGAATCTGCCTGCCAATGCAGGGGACATGGGTTCGAGCCCTGGTCTGGGAAGATCCCACATGCCGCGGAGCAACTGGGCCCGTGAGCCACAACTGCTGAGCCTGCGCGTCTGGAGCCTGTGCTCCGCAATAGGAGAGGCCGCGACGATGAGAGGCCCGCGCACCGCGATTAAGAGTGGCCCCCACTTGCCGCAACTAGAGAAAGCCCTGGCACAGAAACGAAGACCCAACACAGCAATCAATCAATCAATCAATCAATAACCCCCCCCCAAAAAAGTTTAAAATCATAGCCATTGAGATGTTAAAAAAAAAAAAAAAAGATAAAATGTTTGTTTAAAAATAGGAGGAATAGCTGGTAGTGTACTTGTTTTCCTGTTATAGGTTATAAAACTGGGCACAATTTATGATGCAACTGTTTCCAGGCATTGGGCAACAGAGAGCACAGGGTGAGATTCTTGAGAAAGGGAAACAGGTGAGCTTTGCATTCACCTCCTTTGGCTGGACACAATTTCCAAACTGCAGCATGAAAGGTGGAGCCTGAGTAGAGAGTACTGTTCTTCCTGGGTGGGTGGAAGAAACGGAGATTGGAGTCTAGGCTCTGGAATAAGGCAGCTGGAATTTGAGGAGGTAAGGTCTAGAGAGGAGGGACTTAAAGAGAAGGAGCCCCAGAAATCTGTGTAGGATTTCCACTTAGGTCCTTGCCTAGATCCTAAATTATGCACATGTAGGACAAGACTCCACAGAGGCTGGCAGAAGCAGTTGCTGGGGGGCTAAGAGCTGGAGAGAGAGTTCTGAAGTCATACAGAGTTCTACCACTTACTATGTGGTCCAAAGCAAGTCATTTGGGAATAATAATAGTAACTAACTTGAGAGTGCTATTAAGATTCAATGAAATAACAATGCCTAGAAACACATAGTAATCATTCAAAAAATATAGCTATTATTACTTGTAAAGGGAAGAAAAATATGATGTGACAGTTTCTAGTTTCCTTTACAATAAAAACCCAACTAACACAGAGCTAAGAGTCTACTGAAACAAAGTTCTATAAAGTAAGATTTTTTTTTTCAAATTTAATTTAAATTTTTATTATAAATTTTACAGTAAAAGTAAAATGAACAACATCCTAGAAGTCAAAATTCTACCTACAGGTAAAGGCAAGAGTAGGGAAACTACAGAGTCCAAATTTTACCAAACAACGTACAATTTTCCAGATCAGCAGCTTAACTGGAAAAAACATGAAGTCTGTAAGCAAACAAATTTCAAATCAAATCCCTGCTCCCCTAACTAACAACTGAGTGGTATCAAACAAGGTAGCTATGCTATCTTTTTTTTTATATATATATATATAAAATAAGATTTTATTTACTCTTAACCAGAAGTATCTATCTAAACACAAAGACTCATTAATATTCAGCTACACTGCTTCACATCTTTCTTCTTCTGCCTAGAAACCAAGTTTTATTTAAAGTGGAATGCAGCTCAACTCTAAATTATATGCCATTTTAAAATGTAAAAGGTCAATTTACGTGTCACAATAACTAGTGATGAAAGGATCAGAACTTCTAAGCTCAGAAAATTACTTTCTCCTACAGTATGGAGGTTTCTTAAAAAACTAAAAATAGAGCTACCACATGATCCAGTAATCCCACTCCTGGGCATATATCCAGAGAAAACTCTAATTTGAAAAGATACATGCACCCCAATGTTCATAGCAGCACTATTTACAATAGCCATGACATGGAAGCAACCTAAATGTCTATTGAAAGATGAATGGATAAAGAAGATGTGATATATACATATACAATGGAATATTACTCAGGCATTAAAAAGAATGAAGCAATGCCATTTGCAGCAACATGGATGGACCTAGAGATTATCATACTGAGTGAAGTAAGTCAGACAGAGAAAGACAAACATCATATGACATCACTTACATGTGGAATCTAAAAAAATGATACAAATGAACTTATTTACAAAATAGAAATAGACTCACATAGAAAACAAACTTATGGTTACCAAAAAGGAAAGGGGGAACAGGGGTAAGTTTGGAATTTGGAATTAACAGATACACACTATTACATATAAAACAGATAAACAACAAGGACCTACTGTATAGCACTGGGAACTATATTCGATATCTTATAATAACATATAATGGAAAAGAATCTGAAAAAGAATGGGTATACATACATGTATATGTATAACTGAAATCACTTTACTGTACACCTAAAACACTGTAAATCCAACTATACTTCCATTAAAAAAAATTTAAAAAAAAAGAAAAAAAGAAATTAGTTTCTCCAAAAGCTTCTCCAACTATATTACTTGGTGTCTTCAAAATATGTTACATATATAATCTCAGGACAATAGCTGAACCCACAAGTAATAATAATTTAAAACATTCCTGTGCAAAAGAGTACATACTATATGATTGCAGTTCTAAACTAAGTAAAACTAATCTTTGTTCATAGAGGTCAGAATGGTGATTGCCAGGATAGGTAAGTGTGGTGAATGACTAGAAAGGGGTACAAAGGAACTTCTGGACTGAGGGAAATGTTCTTTTATCTTGATGTAGTAACAATGGTATACCTTCTCAAAACTGATCAAACTCTTCACTTTAAATCTGTGCATTTTTAAAAAAGGTTTATTTATTTATTTAATTTTTGGCTGTGTTGGGTCTTCATTGCTGCGTGCAGGCTTTTCTCTAGTTGAGGTGAGAGGGGGCTACTCTTCGTTGCGGTGCGCGGGCTTCTCACTGCGGTGTCTTCTCGTTGCGGAGCACGGGCTCTAGGCATGAGGGCTTCAGTAGTTGTGGCACGCAGGTTCTAGAGCGCAGGCTCAGTAGTTGTGGCGCACGGGCTTAGTTGCTCTGCAGCATGTGGGATCTTCCCAGACCAGGGCTTGAACCCATGTCCCCTGCATTGGCAGGCGGATTCTTAACCACTGTGCCACCAGGGAAGTCCCAATCTGTGCATTTTATTGCATATAAATTAACCTCGAAAGAAGTATTTGGAAAAAAAAATGAGAGCAATGTAAAAATGTTCTTGAATCCTCTTGAAAGGCCACAATTCATACATAAAAATGATAAAACGCCAAGTATTTTGTGAAATACCTGAATACTGAATGTCTTCTACTGATTGCTATATATAAACATGGATTTCTGCAGAAGCAGGAGTTGCTTTGGTTAAACTTTCAGAATTTTATTTCTGAACTGAATTCACTGTTTTCCATTCACCAAGAGCTTCAAACAACACATAACTTAAGTTCATAACCATTAACCCTGTAGTTTATTTCTGTTAATGGCAACCATACAGAAAAGCTAAACTTACAACATGACTGTGATAAAGTAATCTCTGGCTGCTCCTTTAATGAAGGTACTCTTCAAATATGACATCTCACCTTCTATTTGCCTATCTTCTGAATATAGGTACAGACCATGGAATTTTCCATCTAGGATTCTTCATAACCACAAGGACAATTACTACAGTGAAAGCCAGAAAACAAGCTGTTTTGACTTCATTTTCTCTCTTCTTTGACATTCCCTCCAATCTGTGCTCTAAGCCCATTCTAGACTTCAAAAAACTGTGCCAGATATGGTAGACATGATGAAGAATGAGATGTAGTGCCTTGCCTCTAATGACAGAGGAAAGACAGATATATAAACAATAAAGATAATATACTGTGAAAAACTATGTAATAGAAATAAGCAGAGAACAGATTCAAAGAGGGGAACTTACATGGATGGAGAACAGATAACAGTGGTATGACATTTGGGCTAGCCTTAGGCCTTGAAACACACTGCCTTAATGCTTCTAGCTTGTGCATTCTCTGCCTGGAATACTTCAGTCCAATTCATCCCCTGCCTAGTTTTTCTATTCTCTTTAGACTTAGCTGAATAACCTAGCTGAAGAACTTCAATTGAATAAAACCGACTTTAATCGAAGAATGAGATACAGGTAACTACACTTTTAAATGTGAGGATTTATATAATTTAAAAAATATCCCTCCCAGGAATGCATAGATTTTGAAAAGATGTTTTTTGAAATTTGCTTTTCAAGGCAACATGGAAACATCCACTAAGAATCATAATGTCCACAACCTTTTATTAAATAGTCACAACACATAAAGTTACCCTAACGTTATGACAGAATAGAATCGAGTACTACATATAAGAAGGTATTACTAATGTTATTGAGAATGCCAAAAGCTACTGAACTAAAGGAACAGCGGCATAACATACAGGCAAACAAGCTGATAGAAAGAATATGTAAAAATATTAAAAATGTGATATTAAGTGGGGATATATATACACACACACATGCACAAAATACTGATGACAAACATCAAAATATGGATGAATATGGACCAAAAGTGTAAAATAATATGTAAAAAGGGAATACAATAATAGACACATAGATCTTACTAATTTAGTTAAAAATACTGAACATTTTTCTTATGTACTTTTCAAACACACAGAAAATAGAAAAAAATAGTACAGTGAACACCCATATGAACACCACTTAGATTCAGTAACAGCCATATATGCTTCATGCACACACATATATACATTTTTCTAAATCATTTAGAAATGTATTACAAACACTGTAACACTTCACTTCTAAATACTTTAGTATGCAAATTTAAAGACATTCTCCAGAAACTACAACACCCTTATCACAGCTCATAAAATTAGCAATAGTTATCTAATATCATTTAAAATCCAGTCTATATTCAAATTTCCTCAACCCCCAAGTCTCTTATAAATAGCTTTTCAAAACCAGGGTCTAATGAATAATGAAGGATGCCACATTGTATTTGGCTGTTATATCTCGTCACTTTTAATCTGGAATAGTTAGTTACCCACTCCATGTGATTTTTTCTTTCATGACAGTGACTTTTTGAAGAAAGGAGGCCAGTTATCTTCTACAACATTCCACGTTCTGGACCTCTCTGATCATTTCTTTTGTGGTGTCATTTAACTTGTTGCTCTATCCCCAGTATTTCTGATAAATGGGAAAGTAGATCCTAAAGGTTTGTTTAAATTCCAGTTAAACTTTTTTGACCATAACACTTCATAGGTAATACAGTGTATTTCATACTGCATCTCAAATGAAAAAGCAAGTCTGACTGTCTGATTACAGTGACGCAAAATTTCACCTCTGATTCTAAGGATCTCTTTATTATAAAGGTATGTTTTCCTTTCAATACAACCAACCAACAAGTATTTGCTGAGATGATACTTTGACATCATGAGAATTCTAGAGGGGATTTAGATCAATCTTTCATCAAATAGTTTTTGCATCAAAACGTCTTTAATATTGTTTTACACTAACTTTTCTACTTTTCAGTATTTCAATTTTTAAACATATATTTTCTACAAACTACAAAATTTATAAAAAAGTAAGATTCTCTTTTATAATGATGGCAGACTTACTCCTTAATTGAAATGTGAGCACCTTCTTTCTTTTTGACTTTGTTTGAAACCCTGTAAGGAAAATAAAGGAATTTAGAAGCATAGAACACGGGAGAAAATATTTGCAAACGAAGCAACTGACAAAGGATTAATCTCCAAAATGTACAAGCAGCTCATGCAGCTCAATATCAAAAAAACAAACAACCCAATCCAAAAATGGGCAGAAGATCTAAATAGACGTTTCTCCAAAGATATACAGATTGCCAATAAACACATGAAAGGATGCTCAACATCACTAATCATTAGAGAAATGCAAATCAAAACTACAATGAGGTATCACCTCACACAGGTCAGAATGTCCATCATCAAAAAATCTACAAACAATAAATGCTGGAGAGGGTGTGGAGAAAAGGGAAACCTCTTGCAGTGTTGGTGGGAACGTAAATTGATACAGCCACTATGGAGAACAGTATGGAGGTTCCTTAAAAAACTAAAAATAGAATTACCAAATGACCCAGCAATCCCACCCTGAGAAAACCATAATTCAAAAAGAGTCACGTACCACAATGTTCATTGCAGCGCTATTTACAATAGCCGGGACATGGAAGCAACCTAAGTGTCCATTGACAGATGAATGGATAAAGAAGATGTGGCACATATATACAGTGTAATATTACTCAGCCATAAAAAGAAACGAAATTGAGTTATTTGTAGTGAGGTGGATGGACCCAGAGTCTGTCATACAGAGTGAAGTAAGTCAGAAAGAGAAAAACAAATACCGTATGCTAACACATAAAAAAAAGAAAAGGAAAAAAAAAGAAAAAATGGTTCTGATGAACTTAAGGGCAGGACAGGAATAAAGACGCAGACATAGAGAATGGACTTGAAGACACGGGGAGGGGGAAGGGTAAGCTGGGACAAAGTGAGAGAGTAGCATTGACATATATACACTACCAAGTGTAAAATAGCTAGCTAGTGGGAAGCAGCTGCATCGCACAGGGAGATCAGCTCGGTGCTTTGTGACAACCTAAGGGACAGGGAGGGTGGGAGGGAAACGCAAGAGGGAGGGGATATGGGGATATATTATACATATAGCTGATTCACTTTGTTATACAGCAGAAACTAACACAACATTATAAAGCAATTATACTCCAGTAAAGATGTTAAAAAAAAAAAGAACACACATTTTATACAGAAGTGAACATTTTGTTTCACATAAGACATTTCATTAATTCTCTTTAACAAAATATCATCAGAAAATAAGTCTACAGCCTTCAAATGTACTTTAAAAGTGACTCCAAAGTAAACAATTATTAGGCTGCAATTAAGAAAGTTTTCTTCTTTCACTAAGTCTGAAGATGTTCCTAAGCCAACTTATATCCTATTTTCTGTCAAATAAAATATATAATGTGTCATACTCATTTATTAAAATAAAACCATTAAAAACCAGTACTCACTAGACAAAAATACTTTAGAAGTTAAAAAAAAAAATCAAGACTCAAATATTTACTGTTTTTCCTGGTTATACTTAGCACAAATGTCCTACTCCTCTCTTCTCTCTTCCGGCCTCAATGCCTTCTATCCTTCCCTACATATATACTAGCTTTCGACTTCACTATGAATCTATATCTTTGAGGCCACAAGATGTATTAAAGGAGACTTGTTACTAACAAGTACCAAAGTTAGAGCCTGTGCTATGTTATTTCAATAACATTACTCTCATTCATCTGCATTCTGCTAGGACTTCTAGAAAAAGAAAAATGTATAGGTTAAGAGCTAGACCCAAATCCTGTCTGGCTGCTCTTATGGGAACAGGTTAGTAATGGAAAAGTTGTCAATCATGTATGCTTCTGTGGAGCAATGGTTAAGAATCGCTACCTGAAGGCAACGCTCTCTAAAACACACATAAGCTATTGGAAAACATGACAATGAACAGTAGCTTCTTCTTTTTAATGGTAAAAATTTCTAAGAGACAAAAATGCAAGATCTAGGAAATGGCAATTTGTTTACACATCTGAATATGAACATAGGTTTATATTTTAATTTATGCAGATATACAAATAATACTGCAAAAAGTAAAGATCATTTCTCTGGAACAAGTTAATCATAGCTTAGCCCTGAATTTGTGGCAAATATACTGGACAAGGCTGCTTTCCTAGGAACTGCTGCTTGAACTCACAAAAGAAACAGAAACATCTGCATTTTGTTGGTTAGGACTAGAGTTCAAAGTCTGTTGAAAATCTGCTAGGTTTTAATAACAGTACAATCAAGTATGTGAAATATGAATGTTTATGAGTACAATTAACCAACTTTAATTTTCATCCAGGTCATCCTTCAAATCAAATATATTCTGAAACGTTAGAACACTCATATTTTTTAACTGCTGCTAGAGTTATCAAAGAAGAAAGCAATAAGGTGTATAACTATTTAAGGCTGTGGTAAAACAAACATTTTCAAGTTGCGCCAGTGGCAATACACATGGAAAGAATTGTGGAAAGGCAGTCAACAGTATCAAAAGCTACTAAAATGTTTAAAAACTAAACTAAAATAAAATGTTTATACTTTCTGACCCAATAATGATAATTCCAGATGTCATAAGGAAATAATCTGCAAGAAGCTTTATATATAAGAATGGTTATCTAATTACCAGAGGAAAAACTTGCTAATGTTCAACATTTAGCAAATGATGAACTTATTCTGAACCAGACTTACTATGAACCAGGCACTATTCCAGATGCTAAAGATCCAAGGTTATAAGACAGACAAGGTCCCTGCTCCCGTGGAGCTCACATTCTACTAGAAGGAGACAGATAAACAGGTAAAGAAAATCATACCAAGAACGATAAATGCCACACAGAGAATCTAAGTGGGGTGATATAATAGAGAATGAGGGCGGATCACTTCTAGCTTAATCAGGAAGATGAAATTTCAGTTGAGATCTGAGTAAGAAGCCAGACAAGTGAAATACAGGGTAATAGCTTTCCAGACTAAAGAATAACGAGTGCAAAGGCCCAGAAGAAGGTATAAATCTGGACATGAGCAAGAAAAGAGGCCAGTGTTGCAGGAGTGTGCTGAGTAAGAAGAGTGTGGAGGAACTTCCCTGGTGGTCCAGTGGGTAAGCTCTACGCACCCAATGCCCGGGTTCGATCCCTGGTCGGGGAACTAGATCCTGCATGCATGCTGCAATTAAGAGTCCACATGCCGCAACTAAGAAGACTGCATGGTGCAACTAAAGATCCCGCATGGTGCAACTAAGACCCCATGCAAATAAATAAATAAATACTTGAAAAAATAAAATAAAATAAAATATCACTCTAGCTGCTGTATTCAGAATGGATTTGGCAGGATGGGACATGAAATTTCGTAAGCAAAAAGAATACTTGGGATCTGCTGCAGTAAGGTGAGAGATAATGATGTCTTATCCAGAATATATAAAGAGCTATTACAACTCATCAACAAAAAGACAAACAACCTATTTAAAAAAATAGGCAAAGGATGTGAATAGACAGTTCTCCAAAAAAAGATATATAAACGGCCAACAAGCACATGAAAAGATGCTCAACATCATTTAGTCATTAGGGAAGTGCAAATCAAAACCATAATAATGTATCACTTCATACCCACTAGGATGGCTATAATCAAACAAGGAGACAATAGTAAGTGTTGGTGACGATGTGGAGAAACAGAAACCCTCACACATCACTGGTGGTTATAATAAAATGGTGCAGTCACTTTATTTATTTACTTATTTATTTTTTAAAGACTTCTTTTTGATGTGTACCATTTTTTTAAAGTCTTTATTGAATTTGTTACAATATTGCTTCTGTTTTATGTTTTGGTTTTTTGGCCGAGAGGCATGTGGGATCTTAGCTCCCCGACCATGGTTCCGCTACAGTGATCTTTTGAGCCAGCAATTCTACGCCTAAATACATACCCAAGAAAACTGAAAACATATGTCCATACAAAATTTTACATACAAATGTTGGTAACAGAATTATTCATTGTAGCCAAAAAGACGAGACAACCCAAATGTCCATCAACTGATGAATGGATAAGCACAACGTGGTACATCCATGCAATTAAAAGAAATGGGGACCCGAACGAACTTTTTGGCCAACCCAATATATCCTGGTTAAAAAAAGAGATGATAGGGCTTCCCTGGTGGCGCAGTGGTTGGGAATCTGCCTGCCAGTGCGGGGGACATGGGTTCGAGCCCTGGTCCGGGAAGATTCCACATGCCGCGGAGCAAATGGGCCCATGAGCCACAATTACTGAGCCTGCCCGTCTGGAGCCTGTGCTCCGCAACGGGAGAGGCTGCAATGGTGAGAGGCCCGCGTACCGTGATGGGGAGTGGCCCCCGCTTGCCGCAACTGGAGAAAGCCCTTGCACAGAAACGAAGATCCAACACAGCCATAAATAAATAAATAAAATTAAAAAAAAAAAAAAAAAAAAGAGATGATAGTATCTTGAATGGGTATTAGTGGAGAAAAATCAAAGTGCACTGAGTTAGGATCTGTATGGAAATAGTCAACAGAACTTTCTTACAAATTGGTTATAAAAAGCGAAGGAAAGTGAGGAATCAATCAATGCTAATTCCACATTTGTGGCTTGAGAAACTGGTGCTGGCAGTGCATCAATGTCACTGCTTACTGAGATGGAAAGGCTGTGGGAATAGAGGTGTATGAAATAACACTGACAGTTCGGTTTTGGCTATATTTGGTTTGAGATGTACCTAACAGACATTCATGTGGTGAGGGAAAATAGGCAGTTGGATAAACAAGTCTCAAATTCAGAGCTAGACATCTGAGAACTTCCAGTACAGACATGCCATTTTAAGTCCTAGAGCAGATGAGGTCACCTAGTGAAAGTTTATAGTTAGAGAAGAGAAGGGGGCTATGGGTTGGGCATAAGGAATCCCACACAGATATTGGGTAGAGGAGGAAAAGCTGTTAAAGGAGTCTAAAAGGAGCAGCCAAGGAAGAAGGTATAAGACTAGTAGATTAAAACGTGTTACTGAAGGCAGGAGAAAAAAGTCTTTCAAAAGTGTAGTCAAATATATTAAAATGTTGCTGAGAGGTAAGAGACATAAAGCAGAGAACTGACCACTGAGTCAGCAATCTGGAGGTAAAATCTCAATACAGGGCTCCCCTGGTGGCACAGTGGTTAAGAATCCACCTGCCAATGCAGGGGACATGGGTTCGAGCCCTGGTCCGGGAAGATCCCACATGCTGTGGAGCAACTAAGCCCACATGCCACAACTACTGAAGCCTGCGTGCCTAGAGCCTGTGCTCCACAACAAGAGAAGCCACCACAACGGGAAGCCTGCGCACCGCAACGAAGAGTAGCCCCCGCTCACTGCAACTAGAGAAAGCCGGCACGCAGCAATGAAGACCCAACACAGCCAAAAATTAATTAATTAATTAATTAAAAAAAATCTTTAAAAACAAAAAAATCTCAATACAGTAGGAAAGACAGAAGTCTACGTGACAGGCCTGAAGAGAATGTGAGATAAGGGAGTAAAGAGGACAACTAGAGGTAATTTTTGGAAGAAGTTTGTCAATGAAGCGGAGGAGAGAAATGATGTGATCACCAGGGAAGTTAGAAAGAATATAGTTGAAGTAAATGGTCAGTAAATTTTTTTTTTTTTTTTTTTGGCTGCACAACGTGGCATGGGGGACCTTAGTTCCCCAACCAGGGATCGAACCTGTGCCCCCTGCAGTGGAAGTTTGGAGTCCTAACCACTGGACTGCCAGGGAAATCCTAAACTAAATTCTTATAGAATGTCTTTATATATAGAAAGATGAACATAAAAACAATACATTTCTTATGAGCACTCATATATACCTGAACACAGAGAAAGAGATTTTGATAGGCTATACGGCAAACTAGTATCAGTGGTGACCTCTGGAGAAGGGTAGAAACTGGGCCTGGCTTTTTTTTTTTTTTTTTTAATTTTTATTGGAGTACAGTTGATTTACAATGTTGTGTTAGTTTCTGCTCTAGAGCAAAGTGAATCAGGTTATACATATACATATATCCACTCTTTTTTAGATTCTATTCCCATATAGGTCATTACAGAGTACTGAATAAGAGTTCCCTGTGCTATATAGTAAGTTCTTATTAGTTATCTATTTTACACATAGTAGTGTGCATATGTCAATCTCAGTCTCCCAATTTATGGGCATGCCTTTGGTCACCAACAGGATTTTTGTCTCACCTTTAATTTTTGAAAATTTTACAAGGTTTTACGTTTATCACTTGTAATTAACAAATATATATTTTTAAAGGATACAAAACAATGTAAATGGTATGAGGACAAAACTATATTTAAAAAGTCAGTCATGTAAGACTAAAGAGATATGACAACAAAAGGTAACATGTGGCCCTGGACTGAATTCTAGATTAAAAAAACAACCTTCTTTTGTTGTAAAGGGCATTCATAAGACAACTGGCAAAATTTGAATAAGGCCAGTAGATAAGATCATAGTATCAGTATTAATCGATTTAAGTTCCTGATTTGATAACTATATGGTGATTATACAAAAGAATGTTCTTGCTTTCAGGAAATACATAGTGTATTTAAATGCTAGGGGCATCGTATCTGCAACTGATTCTGAATAGCTTCGGGGGGAAAAATATAGATAGATACAGAGAAAGAGAGAGAAAGAGAGAGGAGAGAGAAGGAAAAATGAAATGAATGAGAATGAGAAACCTAAAGGGGTAAAAAGTTGACATTTGGGGAACCTACACATGGAAATTCTTGTACTATTTTTGCAACTTTTCTGTAAGTCTGAAATCATTAAAACAACAACACACTTGTATTTTGTTTTGGTTACCTACCAAAGCTGAACCTTCACATACCATGTGATCCAGCAATTCCACTCCTAGGTATATACCCAAGAGAAATGAAAACGTACATCCACACAAAAACCTGTACACGAATGTACGTAGCAGCATTATTCATTACTGCCAAAAAGTGGAAACAACCCAAATGGATAAAATGTGGTATACACAACAGAGTATTATTTGGCAATAAAAAATGAAGTACTGATACATGCTACAACACAGATGGATCTAGAAAATATTATGCTGAGTGAAAAAGGATACACACAAAAGATCACATACAGTACGATTCTATTTATTCAAAATGTCCAGAATAGGCAAATCCAAAAGAAGATAGAAAGTAGTTTAGTCATTGCCTACTGCTGGGAGGTTGGGGAAAATGAGGGTTTGTGATTTTCTTGGGGTTGGGGGGTAGATAATGAAATTATTCTAAAATTGATTGTAGGGACTTCCCTGGCGGTCCAGTGGTTAAGACTCTGCACTTCCAATGCAGGGGGCGCAGGTTCAATCCCTAGTCAGGGAACTAAGATCCCACATGCCGTGCAGTGTGACCAAAAACAAATAAAATGAAATGAAACAAAATGAAATGAAACGAAATGAAATAAAATAAAATAAAATTGATTATAGTGATGGCTACATAATTGTGAATAAAAACTAAAACCACTGACCTGTGGTTTCATACACCTCTATTCCTGCACTTTAAATGGGTGACCTGTATACCATGTAAATTGTATCTTAATAAAGCTTAATTATTAAAAATATTTAATAGCCCCAAATTGGAAACAAACCAAATGTCCATCAACGGTTAAAATGAATAAACAGATTATGGTATATGTATACAATGGAATGAAATACAGCTACAACCACACACAACAATGTAGATTAATCTCACAAATGCTGAGCAAAATAAGCCAGCCATAAAGGAGTATATGTGTGATTCTATTCACAAAATTAAAAAAATTGATGACATTATAAGTCAGGAAAAGGGTTACCCTTAGGAAAGGGATTGGTAATGACTGGAAGGGGATAAAAGGAAACTTTAGGATTGTGGTCTTTTTCTTGATATTAGCGCTGATTACACAAATGTGGTCACTTTGTGAAAATTCATCAATCTGTAGACTTCTAATATGTGTACTCTTCTGCTTGCATATTTCAATAAAAAGTTTACACTAACAACAACAACCAAACAAAGCCATGAACGTTTGCGTAATATGAACCTGAAAACAAGGCAAAATATGGTGCATCTGGGTACTAGAACTATGGATGAATTTTGCCCCCTCTATCTTTCCTGTCTAAAAAGTTTAAAAATAAACATAACTTATGCCAATACTTTACATATAATTATTTTTCAAAATACAGTTGGCCTTCTGTATCCACAGATTCCACATCTGCAGATTCAACCAACTGCAGATCAAAAATATTAGAAAAAAGGAATTCCAGAAAGTTCCAAAAAGCAAAACTTTAATTTGCTACACACCAGCAACTACTTACATATCATTTACATTGTATTAGGTATTATAAGTAATCTAAAGATGATTCAAAGTAGACAGGAGAATGTGTGTAGGTTATATGCAAGCAGTATGCCATTTTCTATAAGGGATGTAAGCATCCCTGAATTTTGGTACCTGCAGGGATCCTGGAGCCAATCGCCTGCAGATACCGAGAAACGACTATATTTCATAATTTACAGAAAACATGCAGAGAAATTTGAAGTGCAGAAGGGGGAAGCTTAGAAAGTTATCAGATGACTGGTCTCAAAACACATTACGAACTATTAATTTAGTTTCCATTATCATTTCGGTCATTAAAAGGGGAACTTCATCATATCGTACAAATATATCAGGGTTATACAACAGCTGAAGAGTAGCTTTAAAGTAAGAATGTTGGTGGAGGAATGTACAGATGATATACTTATAAAATAATTACATCTTCAAGTCAGTTGTTTAGTTTCTTCTATATATTAGTTAACTAAAAATTCAAGTATCACATCATAATCTTAGCATGCCATATTAGTTTCATTTTTAAAAAACTTTAAAATTTCCTGCTAAATTACAATAGAACATGTCTGCAACAGATGGATGCATAAAACGAGAAGTTTGGAGCCTCAGTCCCTAAGGTCCAGTTTGGCATTTATCACACCAGACTTTCACTGTGCACAAAAATAACCTATTTTTTGGTCTTTCTTTTCCTTTTTTTTGGGGGGGGGGGGGCTGGGGGAGTGGGGGGTATTATCCTTTCTTTTTCCATCTCCTACAACCCATTTTATTTCAAATCAAAACAGAAAGACTAATGAGATTGGAAAATAATTTAGAAAAAGTTTCATTAAATTAGAAAATGTACACATTCGTCCCTTGATAGCCATGGGGGATGAGTTCCAGGATACACCCCCATCCCGCCCTGCCACTGAACACCAAAATCTGCAGATGCTCCAGTCCCTTATATAAAATGGCACAGTACTTGCAGGTAACCTATGCACATCCTCTCATATACTTTAAATCACCTCTAGGTTACTTATAATATCTAATACTATGTAAATAGTTGTCAGCATGCAGTAAATTCAAGTTTTGCTTTTTTGGAACTTTCTGGAATTTTTTTCCTTCGAACATTCACAGTTGGTTGAATGCATGGGTGCAGAACCCATGGATACAGAGGGCCAACTGTAATAAAAATAACCCAATAATATGAAAGGTTTTTAAATGCACTACAACTGTACTTAGTGGGGACAATACAAGAGTAATTTTAGCCTTAGATAGCTGTATTGTTTAAAACTGTAAGGTACAGACATACCTTGCTTTATTGTACTTTGCAGATACTGTATTCTGCACAAATTGAAGGCTGGGGCAACCCTGTGTTGTCAGATAGTAGCTAGCTTTTCTCAGCAATAAAATATTTTAAAATTAAGGTATGTACACTGTTTTTAAGACATAATGCTATTATATACGTACTAGAATACAGTATAGTGTAAACATAACGTTTATATGTACTAGGAAACCAAATAATTCATGACTTGCTTAATTGTGACACTCACTTCATTGCAGTGGTCTGGAACTGAACCTGCCTATAGTTTTCAACTCTTAGGATATACCTAACATAAGAAACCACTTTTTAGTCACAAACGAAACAAAGTCACAAAACCACAAAGTGACTGTCAGGAAAGATGCTGAGTGATCACTTACCATATAGTAACCAGTATGATAACCACTCATGTACCAAGAGATTAACATACTTCCCAAAGCATCAGCATCATCCAGAGAATCTGGACATATGGGAGGTGGTGGGGGAATTATCTGGAAAGAGAAAGATACACTTTAAAATCAGTAGACAAAAACATAAGGTCTGGAAACCTATTTTATGTACAGAATGCTGGATGTTAGTTGTATCTTTTCCTACATTCCATGTCATCTCCTAGTTAAAATTTTTTTAAAAATCTGGGATTTGGAGAAAGCCAACCAGTAACAACAACAAGAGACCAATAAAATTAAATTGAACAAGAATCAAAAGGCAACAGGTCACATAAAATATTTAAACATTTTGCTTTCATTAGACCTATTTTTCTGTGCCATTATGAAGCTATAGGTAAAAACCAAGGATAAATACTTCCATGGTTTTCCTCAAAAAACACCCACACAGCGTTTCAAGTAAAAGTTCTGGCTAGAACATCTGCACTGCCCCCACCCCAACGCAGTCTGCCGAAAAGTGTCTTTGTATTTTGCCTATTGTTGATATCTAAAAGTTTGCCATTAGATATCTGGACAGTCTACGTGATCAGACCATGCCTGGAAGGGTAAAACATTAATCTTAAGGTACGGTGTAATTAAATCCTTTTGGATAGGCGCTATCTCCCTTAGAATGAGATACTGCTGCCAGGAAGGAAGGATGAATAATATGGGCTATAAGAGGACTGAGTCTGGGTAGCAGAAGGTCATTAAAAACAAAAACCCTGGGACTTCCCTGGTGGCACAGTGGTTAAGAATCCCCCTGCCAATGCAGGGGACACGGGTTCAAGCCCTGGTCGGGGAAGATCCCACATGCCGCGGAGCAACTAAGCCCGTGTGCCACAACTACTGAGCCTGCGCTCTAAAGCCCGCGAGCCATAACTACTGAGCCCACGTGCCTAGAGCCCATGCTCCGCAACAAGAGAAGCCACCGCAATGAGAAACCCGGGCACCGCAAGGAAGAGCAGCCACTGCTCGCCGCAGCTAGCGAAAATCCGCGCACAGCAACGAAGACCCAACGCAGCCAAAAATAAACTTAAAAAAACCCAAAAAACAAAAACAAAACCCTGAAGTTTAGTCCAAATTTTTACCCATCAGAACTTGGCTGTGACATTTCCGAACTACCTATGTTCTGCTAAATCCCAAACTGTGTATGAAAGCAAAGTTTAATCTGAATTCTTTTGCACTTACTGGTGGTCCAGAAGGAAATGGAGGCGGCCAGCATGACGGGAAGGGTGGCGGCGGCGGTGGGCCACTGAATTTTAGACCTGGCTGTAAAGAACATTTCAAAGAAAGACCAATTTAACAGTTTCAATATGTAAAGAGCAAAAAAGAATTCAATGTCAAAAGAATCGAAATAATTGCCCAGAATAATATCTATATTATTCATATCAAAAAGGTTAAACAGAATTTCACGTACCAAATGCTGAAGTCATACAGACTCATAAATTTAGATTTTTCTCGTTTCCTTTCTATGTAGACATTCAGACAGTAAAGCCAAAGTAAGAAAAATTTAAAATTACCTAATAAATCAGAGACCGTACACTCAGCAAGACATTTCCATCATAAAAGACCGTATCTCCCGCAATTTCATTAACTAAATTGCATAATCTATTGGACGTCCTTTCACGTACATATGCTAATTTAGCGCATATATTATAAAAATTACTGTCTCTCACTTAACAAGAAAAATCAGCCCCCTGAGACCAATGAAGCATGTTCGTTATGTATATAAATTAAGAGGTCTGACCATTCTGAAAAATGTAATAGAATATAAACCTCAACAAGGAAGCTCTCAACAGGGAATTCTAAGGAAAAGTTTTAATGTCACGCTTGATTTTAAAAATCTTTATTATTATCACTGCCTGAAGAAATCAATGCTTTATACAAAACTACTGGACAGGGACTTGGATTCCATGATATAACCTAAACTAAAAATCCTTTTTGTTTAAGTTGATTTGCTACTGATAACCAAAAGAACCATGAATAAAAACAGTATTTACATTTTGCTCTACAAAACAGTCTGGGAGCTTCTTTGGATTTCACCTGTATCAGATGTAAATATTGTGTTCTCTTCCAATTTTTATATACCTTATACAAGTGACACAGGGAACTACAGCACAACATCCAGCTGATGATAAAATATTATACTTTCAAACTTAAGTTTGCTAAACTATTTTTTTTAAATTAATTTTTATTGGAGTATAGTTGCTTTACAATGTTATGTTAGTTTCTGCTGTACAGCAAAGTGAATCAGTTATACATGTACATATATCCCCTCTTTTTTCAATTTCCTTCCCATTTAGGTCACCACAGAGCATTGAGTAGAGTTCCCTGTGCTATACAGTAGGTTCTTATTAGTTATCTATTTTACACATAGTACAGTATATATGTCAATCTCCAAAAGTTGGTTAAGTTATTACTCTAATATACCTAATACTCTATAAAAATTGTTAGGAAAGGCTTTCATTATAAACTATTCTGCATTACTATCTTATTTCCTTTTCAAAGAATTCTCAGGTATGTATTTACAACATCTATGGAAAGCTACGAAAGCTTCATGAGGGAAATCCCTAGCGGTCCAGGTGGCCCGGGTTCAATCCCTGGTCCGGGAACTAAAATCCTGCAAGCTGCAGGGCGGGCGCAGCCAAAAAAAAAAGTTTCGTGAGAAAAGTTACAATTCACTTAATGGAGGGGCTGAATGTTCCAATACTATATTAACTATTTCCTGGAAAACCTTTTCTGGGTAGAAGTTTACCTTTCCTGGTCCCAGACCTGATCCTGGCATATGGGGTGGTGGAGGGAGAAAAGAGTTCCATGGAGCAGCTTTTGACTTGATGCTATTTGGTTTATTTACAGGAGACCTGGAGGAGTTCTCGCTTTCATCTGTTGAAATTTGACTTTCATTTTCATTCTTTTAAGAGAAAGAAATACATGTATTTTTGTTATAAAGGCATCATTAAGAAAAATATAATGCTTCAGTGGACCAAACTGACAACCAGTTTTACTGCTTAATTTCTCATCTAGTTTCTGCTTCCAAGAATTCCATTTTTTTATCCTTACCTCCCGAGCATTCTGTTCTATATTATTAGCTACTTCAGAGGTTGTGGAAAGTAGATCAGACAGATTTTGCTCCTCTCTATTTCCATATCCAGTGTAAATGACAACACAGGTTTCTCTCTTAAAGTCAATCGAGGCAATGGTAGCTGGGTAAACACAGCCATCTTCTGACCAAATGGCAGCACATTTGTCACCAACTTTCCACTATAAAAGAAACCAAAGATAGACACACACACACACACACACACGCACATTTCTTTAAAAGAGGGTAAACTATAATCTTGTTTCGGTGGGGTAGGGTTGGGGGTGGAGGGGATAGTCTCCAGTTAACTGTTCTGGGAGGCAGAATGTTATAGTGAAAAAACTTGGGGCCAAAACCACAGAAATCTGAATTCTAATATAAATATAACATGACGTAGTCCTGCCGTTTATATAATCATGGACCAGTTTCTTAATCTCCTTGAGTCTTATCTTCCTCATCTGTTAAGTGGGTGTAGTATAATCTGCCTCACATATTTGTTGTGAAGAACAGAAAGGAGGGGAAACATGTAAAGTGTCCAGTACGCTAGCCCAGCACATAGCACGTGCTTATCAAACATCAGCTCTCTTCCCCCTTGGTAATGATGAAACTAAAGCAACTAATGAGACACCAAAATAATTAGCCTCTATGTGGACTGTTTTAAATAGCAGAAATGACTCTACCCAGAATATCTGGTCCCCAGGTATTAACAGTTTTAGGATTTTTGAAGGAAAAAAAAGGATACCTCTCTCAGTTTTAGAAAAGTCAAACACTGCCAATTCAGTTTAAGCCTTCAGGTACTTCTTCCAAGTTGCACTGCCTTCCTCCCCTCTACCCCCAACACAAACACTGTCCTGAATTTAGTATTTATCATTTCCTCCTAATTCTTTATATTAACATGCATGTTCCTAAACAATAGAAAGTTTAATAGGTGCTTTAGAAATTTTATGATTATATGTCAATAGAAAACACTGTCCTAATAATTTAAAGGTATTTTATACTATTTAATAAGGACAGTAACAAGAAATTCTTTGAAGTTAAATCTCAAGGTTTTAAAATAACCTGCTTCAAGGGAGTTGTGGTATTCTTTCTTTGGCTTTTATTCTTCTTAGCAGGTTTTCTTTTAGGTGTGCCTTTTGGTTTTTCTGAAACTTCGGAAATGTCACCGTTCTTTAGAGCGTGCTATGAAAACATGAATAGAAACGTACATGTTACAGGGTGATATATTGAAAAAGTCACAATATAACTCAGTCACTATAAACTGGTCTCCAGGCCCCACTGTCTCAGATAGCTTCTATTTCCTCTTTTCACTATCCCACATGCTACAGAAACTGCTCTTGAAGGTACCATATATCTGATAATCAGCTCTAAGGACCCTTTTAAGCAAGTCTCCTCACTCTCAACCTTTCCATAACATTAGACTCTGTCAATCATTTTTCTTTTTGATAGTCACAACATTTTTGATGACATAGCAATGTTGGGTCCTAATGCTTTTATTACTTCTCTGATCAAGTCTAAAACTTGGGCACTCCCAACAAGAACTGGCCATCCTTCTTTACCAGCTTATGATCATCTATTCCTATTACTTCAATTATACTTTCTATGCAAACAAACTTCCAAAGCTATTATCCAGCTCTGACTTTTCTCCTTAGTTCAACACTTCCAATTACCAATTTCATATCTTCACATTTACCTCAAATGCAACACAATTAAAAGTAAACTCTCTCTTGCCCAAATCAGTTCTTTTTCTCTGCTCAGTCTACTTCCCCATGCAATATCACCAACCCCGTCCCACATCGAGCCCCATTTTAATCTGCGTTTTATAGAACTCTCTTGGTAACTCTGCATTAGTGTTATTTCTAGTCTAAATGTATGTTGGAAAGCATGTTATTGACAAATTTAGAGTTCAGCTTCAAGGATGACATACAGATCTGACCTTTACCTCATGCTACAGGAGTGACTAGGGGTGGAAGTGGACTCCATGCTTGGTGCTCTGTATGAGTGTATGCTCTGTGCCTGGACTACTGATGGCCCATGTATGATGATCAATAAGACTAAGCACCTTAGTGGGGAAAATGATGATATTGGACAACTGTGTAAATGTCTTGTTTGAGCCACAAAAAAACAGACTTTGCCCTGCAAAAGAAATGTATATTCCTTGACATTCATCACCATCAGGAACACTTGACTTGACACCTCATAGGATCTGGGGAGGATTACATTAATTTAATGTATGTAAAGCACGTGGAACAGTGCCTAGAACACTGTAAACAGTCTGCAAGTATTCATTACTGCACTAGGCTATTTATCCTCAATATTATTTCAATAAAGGCTTGTTAAATGTTTCAAAAGTATCATTCAGATTGTCCTTCCACTAATCTGAATTAGAAGACCACGATAGTTTGATACAGTCTAAACACATTAAAAATTATAAACGTTTAAAACTCTGCTTAAATTGCCTCTGTTAAAGGGATGACATATAGACTGGTTACCAACTTCTAAAGGGAGATAACTAATTTATCTAACCTGTTATCTTTTAATCTTCAAAATTAGACTGAGTAATATGTACTTTAACATTTTACTGTAAGTGTGCTATCATTTTTTTCCCCGAATGAGTACACGAGGAAATAAGGAAAAGAATAAATAAGCATTTCATACCTTAAATGAAGCTACAGCTTTATCATAAGCTTTTATCAATGCTGTATCATCCCAAATGTCAGAATCATCACTCTGGGAAGGGTAAAGAATAAAAACAATTCATGTTTGGTTGGGTTTCATCAAAAATGTGTGTTAGTAACAAGTAATAAGAGCTATCTTAATTCAGACATAATGAAATTACATTAAAGATGGGTATTTTAAATCCTAAATAAACCACAAGAAGCCTACCTGCTTAGAGATTATGGGACATTACCCCCAAAGCTAGACATACGTAAATGTTCTAAGAGTGCCATGAAGTAAACACTCCACAATTTAATTCCTATCCACCAACCATAAGTGGATCTGCTCAAGGGTAATCCACGTTTCAGTCTTTTCTAAGAGCAGATAAAGGGTTTAGTTTGGCAGAACGGGAAAACAACCGGCCACCAGGGATTTAAGACATACTGTCACACAAAAGAATAATATAAAATAAATATGATAAAATATTAAAACATGAAGTACAAACAAATGTTTTAATTCAAAAGTGGGAAGGAGAGGCTGAGAAACACTCTTGCCATAAACCCCTCTCCTGGTGTGGAGACCCACAGTCAGGAGTGAACTCAACCTGGAGCTTTTCCCTGAGGAGCAACGGGTCTGAACTCCAAATTGGGCACCCTAGGTTTTAAGACCAGCACCTGAGAGATGAGTTCCCAAAACATCTAACTTTAAAAACCAAGGGGATTCACGTCTGCGAAACCCACAAGGGAACAGTGACTGAAAGGGTTCCCATGCTTGGAATCACCCCTCCCCTCCAACGACCCAGCGCAGAAGCAGCTGATTGAGAGGCGCCCAGACTTGCTGTCAGAGGCTCATTTGCTTATCTTAAAGTGCTGACCTGCAGAGTAGGCATTTAATTTAACATACATCTAGGGACCTGCTGGGACACTAAGGACAGAGGCTAGCAGCACCATCGTTATGCTATCTGCCTCATCCAGCCAGCAAGGGCCATCTTTGCCCTCTGCTGCTCTCCACAGCAGCAGTAACTCCTAGAGGGGAGCTTTTATGCACATCTCATGTCCCAGTTTTTATGTCTGCTGTCCTGGTTTTTACAGCTGCAGCCCAGGGTGGGGCTTACTGTGTTCTTGGGGTCCCGTGGGACTGTTAACAATCAAAGAGAGTCCCAGTTTTTATGTCTGGTGTCTTGGTTTTTACAGCTGCAGCCCAGGGTGGGGCTTACTGTGTTCTTGGGTCCCATGGGGCTGTAACAATCAAAGAGACAGTCCTTGGCGGGCTACCACCCCCAGGAAACTGCACAGACAGCAGACTGAAACACACCCCATTCTTTCTGTGAAAAAGGCCTATTTGCTTGTAAAGGAAATTAGTCTTGAGGAGGAGGCTTCTAGTTTGGTGCATAGCTAGGGATCTACAGAGATGCTCAGAGGCTCCTGTATGCAACATCTGCACTCTCTCTCTGCCTGGCTCAAGCTCACTGCATCTCCCAGAAAGGAGCTTAATGTAATGTGACATCAAAGACAAAATGTGAAGGGGAGTAAAAATGTAGAGCTTTAGAATGAGTTCAAATTTAACTTATTATCAACTTAAAATAGATGGTAATAAATATAAGTTTTTATATGTAAGACTCATGGTAACCACAAGGCAAAAACCTATAGGAAATACACAAAAGATAAAGAGAAAAATATCTAAGCATACCATTAGAGAAAATGATCAAACCACAAATGAAGAGAGAGGAAAGAAGGAAACAGAAGAACTACAAAACCTCCAGAAGAAATTTAACAAAATGGCAATAAGTACATACCTATCAATAATTACTTAAAATGTAAATGGACTAAATTTAAATTCTCCAATCAAAAGACACAGACTGGTTGAATGGATAAAAAAACAAAACTCACCTATATGCTGCCTACAGGAGACTCACTTCAGATGTAAGAACACACACAGACTCAAAGTGAAGAGATGAAAAAGATGTTCCATGCAAATGGAAATGAAAAGAAGGCTGGGGTAGCAATACTCCTAAGACAAGTAGACTTTAAAACAAAGACTGAAATAAAAGGTAAAGAAGAGCACTACATAATAATAAAGGTGTCAATCCATGAAAAGGATACAACATTCAGCAATATTTATGCACCCAACACAGGCGCCCCTAAATATATAAAGCAAATATTAACAGACCTAAAGGGAGAGACAGACAATACAATAATGGCAGGGAACTTTAACACCCCAGCAACGGATATATCATTCAGATAAAAAATCAATAAGGAACCATCTGCCTTGAAAGATATGTCAATCAGATTAACTTAATGGATATATACAGAGCAACAGAAATACACATTCTTCTCAAGTGCAAAAGAACATTCTCCAGGATAGATCATATGTCAGGACACAAGTCTTAATAAATTTAAGAAAATGGAAATCATGTCAAGCATTTGTCTGACCACAGTGTATGAAAGCAGAAACCAATTATAAGAAAAAAACTGGAAAATTCACAAATACGTGGAAATTAAACAACATGCTACTGAACAACCAATAGGTTAAAGAAGGAATCAAAAGAGAAATAAAAAAATACCTTGATACAAATGAAAATAGAAACATAACGTACCAAACTTAGCAAAAGTAGTTCTAAGCAGCAAGTTCATAGTGATAAATGCCAATATCAAGAAACAAGAAGACTTCCCTGGAGGCACAGTGGTTAAGAATCCGCCTTCCAATGGGTTCGAGCCCTGGTCCGGGAAGATTCCACATGCCGTGGAGCAACTAAGCCCGTGCACCACAACTACTGAGCCTGTGCTCTGGAGCCCTCGAGCCACCAAATACTGAGCCCACGTGCCACAACTACTGAAGCCCGTGCGCCTAGAGCCCGTGCTCCACAAAAAGAGAAGCCACCGCAATGAGAAGGCTGCGCACAACGAAGAGTAGCCCCCGCTCGTCGCAGCTAGAGAAAGTCTGCGTGCAGCAACGAAGACCCAACACAGCCAAAAAGAAAGAAAGAAGAAAAAATCTCAAACAACCTAAGTTTCACCTAAGTATTAGAAAAAGAGGAACCCAATGAAACTCAAAGTTGGTAAAAGGAAGGAATTAACAAAGATCAGAGTGAAAATAAATGAAACAGAAACTAAAAGACAACAGAAAAGATCAATGAAACTAACAGTAGGTTCTTTAAAAAGATAAAATTGACAAACCTCTAGATGGACTCACAAAGAAAAAAACATAGGACTCAAATAAATATAATCGGAAATGGAAGTGGAGACATTACAACTGATACCACAGAAATACAAAGGATCTTAAGTAACTACAGTCATCCCTCAATATCCGCAGGGTACTGGTTCCAGGACCCACCATGGATACCAAAATTGATGCTTGCTCAAGTCCTTTATATAAAATGGCATAGTATTTACGTACAATCCTGCATGCTTTATTGTTAGTAATACCTAATATAACATAAATGCTATGTAAATAGTTGCTGGCATACAGCAAATTCAAGTTTTGTTTTTTGGAACTTTCTGGAAATTTTTTTTTACCCAAATATGATTGATCTGAAGTCGGTTGAATGTTCAAATGTGTAACCTTAGGATATGACTGTACTATGAACAATTATATGCCAACAAATCTGACAACCTAGAAGAAATGGACAAAATTCAAAGAAACATACACCCTACCAAGAGTGAATCACGAAGAAACAGAAAATCCCAATAGACCAATTACTAGTAAGAAGATTGTTAGAGGCCTTTGATTATTAATTGAAACAAAAGTTCAAGACCAGACAGCTTCACAGGTCAATTCTTTCAAACATTCAAATAAGAATTAATACTAATCCTTCTCAAACTTTTCCAAAAAAAAATAGAAGAGGAAGGAACACTTCCAAACTCATTTCATGAGGCCAACATTACCCTAATATCAAAACCAAACAAGGACACCACAAAAAAAGAAAACGACAGGCCAACATCCCTGATTAACACAGATGTAAAAATCCTCAACAAAATATTAGCAATCCAAATTCAACAACACATTTAAAAGAATCTTATACCATGATCAAGTGGGATTTATCACAGGGATGCAAGGACGGTTCAACAGTCACAAATTAATCTATGTGATACATCACATTGACAAAAAGAAGGATGAAAATCGTATGATCATCTCAATGGATGCAGAAAAAGCATTTGACAAAATTCAACATCCATTTATGATAAAAACTCTCAACAAAGTGGGTACAGAGGGAACATACCTCAACATCATAAAGACTATATACATGACAAACTCACAGCTAACATCATCCTAAATGATGAAAAGCTGAAAGCTTTTCCTCTAATATCAGGCACAAGACAAGGATGTCCATTCTTACCACTTTTATTCAACAAAGCATTAGAAATCCTAGCCAGAGCAATTAGGCAAGAGAAATAAATAAAAGGCATCCAATTTGTAAAGGAAGAAATAAAAATGTCATTATTTGCAGATAACGTGATATTATACATAGAAAGCCTTAAAGACCCCACCAAAACACTGTTAGAATAAACAAATTTGTAAAGTTGCAGGACACAAAATCAATACATAAAAACGTACTGAATTTCTATACCATAAAAACAAACTATCAGAAAGAGAAATTAATACAATCCCATTTACAACTGCATCAAAAAGAATAAAATACCTAGGAATAAACCTAACCAAGGAAAAGAAAGACTTGTACACTGATAACTATAAGATATTATTAAAGTAACTGAAGAAAATAGAAATAAATGGAAGGATATTCTGTACTCATGGATTGGAAATATTAATATTGTTAAGATGTCCATACTACCTAAAGCAACCTACAGATTCAATGCAACCCCTAGCAAAATCCCAAAATTTGTATGGAACCACAAAAGACCCCAAATAGCCAAAGCAATCTTGAGAAAGAACAACAAAGCTGGAGGCACCATGCTCCCTGATTTCAAACTATATTACAAAGCCACAGTAATCAAAACAGTATGGTACTGGTATAAAGACAGACAAATCAGTCGTACAGAATAGAGTGCCCAGAAATAAAGCCACACATATATGGTCAATTAATATATGACAAAAGAGCCAAGAATATATAATGGGGAAAAGACAGTCTCTTCAATAAATGATGCAAAAAAAAAACCTGGAGAGCCACATGCAAAAGAGTGAAACTGGACCATTGTCTTATACCACATATAAGAATTAACTCAAAATGCTACTGTAAAGGACAGGAAACTATTCAATATCCTGTGATAAAACATAATAGAAAAGAATATGAAAAAGAATGTATATATATATGTATAACTGAATCACTTTGTTGTACAGTATAAATTAACAACATTGTAAACCAATTATATTTCAATAAAATAAATTTTTTAAAAAAGAATTAACTAAAAATGGATTAAAAACTTAAATGTAAGGCCTAAAATCATAAAACTCCTAGAAGAAAACATAGGCGGTAAGCTCCTCGATATCAGTCTTGGCAATGATGTTTTTGGATTTGACACCAAAGCAAAAGCAACAGAAGCAAAAACTAACAAGTGGGAATACACCAAACTTAAAAGCTTCTGCATAGCAAAAAAAAAAAAAAAAAAAAAAATCAACAAAATGAAAAGGCAACCAACTCAATGGGAGAAAATATTTGCAAATCACTTATCTGATAAGGGGTTAATATCCAAGATTTGTAAAGAACTCATGCAACTCAAGAGCAAAACCCCAAACAATTCAACTAAAAATAGGCAAAAGGGACTTCCCTGGTGACACAGTGGTTAAGAATCTGCCTGCCGATGCTAGGGACATGGTTCAATCCCTGGTCCGGAAGATTCCACATGCTGTGGAGCAACTAAGCCTGTGCACCACAACTACTGAGTCCATGCACCATAACTACTGAAGTCCACGTGCCACAAATACTGAAGACCGTGCACCTAGAGCCCGTGCTCCGCAACAAGAGAAACCACCAGAATGAGAAGCACGTGCACCACAACGAACAGTAGCCCCCGCTCGCCACAACTAGAGAAAGCCCACGTGCAGCAAAGACCCAACACAGCCAAACATAAACAAAATAAAATAAATTTATTAAAAAAAAAAGGGCAGAAGATCTGAATAGACATTTTTCCAAAGAAGACATACAGACGGCTAACAGGTAAGTGAAAAGATGCTCAACATCACCAATCATTAGGAAAATGCAAATTAAAACCACAGTGATATATCGCCTCACACCTGTTAGAATGGCTATTATGAAAAAGACAATAACTGGGCTTCCCTGGTGGCACAGTGGTTAAGAATCTGCCTGCCAATGCAGGGGACACGGGTTTGAGCCCTGGTCTGGGAAGATCCCACATGCCGCGGAGCAACTAAGCCCATGTGCCACAACTACTGAGCCTGCGCTCTAGAGCCCACGAACCACAGCTACTGAGCCTGTGTGCCACACCTACTGAAGCCCGCGTGCCTAGAGCCTGAGTTCCGCAACAAGAGAGGCCACGCAATGAGAAGCCTGCACACCACAATGAAACAGTAGCCCCTGCTTGCCGCAACTGGAGAAAACCCTTGCACAGCAACGAAGATCCAACGCAGCCAAAAATAAATAAATAAATTTATTAAAAAAAAAGAAAAAAAAAAGACAATAACAAGTGTTGATGAGGATGTAGAGAAAAGGGACACTAGTACACTGTTGGTAGGAATGTAAACTGGTGCAGCCACTATGGAAAATAGTATGAACGTTCCCCCCAAAATTAAAAATTTTACAACAGACAAGATATGGAAACAACCTAAGTGTCCAACAATGGGTGAATGGATAAAGAAAATGTATACAGGGACTTCTCTGGTCGTCCAGTGGTAAAGAATCTGTCTTACAATGCAGGGGACGTGCGTTCAATCCCTGGTCAGGGAACTAAGATCCCACATGCCGGGGCAACTAAGCCCATGCGCCACAACTAGAGAAGAGAAACCCACATGCCACAACTAGAGAGAAGCCTGTGTGCTGCAACGAAAGATGCTGCATGCCTCAACGAAGATCCTGCATGCCACAACTAAGACCCTACACAGCTGAAAATAAATTAAATAAATAAATAAATAATAAATAAATCTTTAAAAAAGAAAATGTACACAGGTTTCCCCCACTATATGAAAGTAGTGTTCCTATGAAAGCTTTTGTAAATGGAAATGGAGTAAAGCAAAGAATCAATTATGTCAGAACACAACTTGCTAATGGATAAACAAAATAAATCAGGATAAAGTACAGATGCTCACAGGCACAGTTCAAAGCTATGGTGGCTTGATGCTGAGATGTTGAGTGTAGCTCCTGGGGAAGGAGCTTGGTGGTGCCACTCTCACTGCTTGGGTTGCCTGCTGCCTCTATAATGGCTTGCTGCAAAACAAAACACTGAATGTTATTTTTGCTTTTCACTTTTTTTTTTTTTTTTTTCCCTAAAAGCAAAAATCCTCTTTGGATTTCAGTTAGTGAAAATAGTTACTAATGTAGGTCTTTTACAAAAGTGAGGTGGTATAAAGCAAACTTTTAAAAAGCAGGGGATAACTGTTCATATACAATAGAATATTATTCAGCCATAAAAAAGAAATCTTGTCATTTGAGACAACATGAATGGATCTTGAGGTCATTACACTAAGTGAAGTAAGTAAGACAGAGAGACGAATACCATGTGATCTTACTTATTTGTGGAATTTAAAAACAAAAAACAGAAAAAACAAAAAAAACCCAACCTCATAAATACAAAGAAAAGATGGGTGGTTTCCAGAGGTGGGGGTGGAGGGGATGGGGGAGGGGACTGAAACAGGCAAAGGGGGTCAAAAAGTACCAACTTCCAGTTATCAAGTAAATAAGTCATGGGGATGTAATGTGCAACACGGTGCCTATAGTTAGTAACACTGTATTGCATATCTGAAAGTTGCAAAGACATAAAATTCTCAACACAAGGAAAAAAAATATTATAACTATGTATGGTGGCAGATATTAACTAGACTTATTGTGATCATTTTGCAATATGTATAAATAGCAAATCATTATGTCATACAACTAAAATTAATATAATGTTATATGTCAATTATACCTCAATTAAAAAAAGGAAAAAAAAAGGGAAAGGAATGTATGGTAGATGATCATGGAGGAAACAGGCTAGGAAATAAAAACTAAAAGGATCTGGATAGATAGAAAAGAAAATAGAAAGCACTCCAAGGACAACCATGAGCCAAAAGAGCATGTAAGCAAAAATAAACACACTGACTGTATGATTCCACTCATATGAGGCTCCTAGGTAGTCAAATTCACAGAAACAAAGTAGAATGGCAGTTACCAGGGGCTGTGGGAGAGCAGGAAATAAGGAACTGTTCAATGGGTAGAGTTTTGGTTTTGCAAGATTAAAAAGTTCTGGAGATCTATTGCACAACAGTGTGAATATACTTAACACTACTGAAGTGTACACTTAAAAGTGGTTAAGATGATAAATTTTATGGGTTTTTTTTTTTACCACAATTAAAAATAAAAATAAAACAAATTGTATTTGACAGATCAGTGAAGCAACAAGTCCAACTAGACTCATTCTTACGCTATAGAGTAGTTGAAGGTAAGTTTGGATACATAATGTTGGTGATGGGAAGACAGGTTATAAAACACCGTCAATTAGTATGTTGGATTTTGTACAATATTAGTCAATCAATGAGCTCCAAAGAAGTTTGCTATAAAACTCATTTAGTTGTAAAGTGAATTTTTGTCATTTTCTTGTTAATCTCCATTATACATAGAGAAATATGTTCTGATATAAAACTGTTAATCTTGCTATATGATAAAAAGTACTTAAAAATGATTAAGTCATTTTGCAGGTAAGGAAAGTAATCACAAACAGGTAATTGACTTGTTCAAGGTTATGCTGCCCCTTGGAATGGGAGATGTTTCTTAAAGCAGAAGATATATTAATTCTGCAAATGGAAAAGGTACTACTACTGTATCAATAGAAGTGGGCACTCTTAAAAGTAGGATACAAATACATAGGAACCCAAACTCATCACATACAACTGTTATAAGACATTTCAAAATGAACAGCAAACAAAGACATCCATACAAAGCTATTATGAGAAGAAACATTTTAGGTGATAAAACTTCTCAACTGACAATCACAAACAGAAGAAAATACAATAACCATCTGAAATTAAATTGTCTTAAACTAGCATTAGCAATATGGAAAAAAAACACCTTGAATCAAAATTTCTAAAAACTCAGATGAGAAAAGAAGGCAAAAGGGAAACAGTCAAATGAGGAGTTAAACAAAATCAAGAACGAAATGGAACAAAAAGTAATACTGACTGCAAGGTACCCAAAGAAGAATACATTTGACTGAAAATCTAATGGGTACCAAGGAAAAGACATGAAAAAAAAAAAAGAAAAAAAAAATAAGTGAAGTGGAGACTGGCAAAGAATATTTAACATACGTATAAATGGGGTCCCTGAAGAATAAAAGCTAAACAAATAAATAAACAAAAGTCTCTAAAAAGAATTCTCAGAGCCTCTAAGCAAAAAGATCAAGTCATTTACAAAATACAGAAAACTAGTCAGTATTAGACTTCCTCATAGAAATTTATGGGAAAAAAGTATGAGCCAAGGATTTTATATACACCCTAGCTGTCCTTCAAGACTAAGTTGTTGTGTTGTTTTTTTTTTTTTTGGCTGCACTGCACGGCTTGTAGGATCTTAGTTGCCCGACCAGGGATTGAACCCGGGCCCTTGGCGGTGAGAGGGTGGAGTCCTACCCACTGGACTGCCAGGGAATTCCCAAAAAGATACTGTTAAGAGAATGAAAAAATGAATGAAATCACAAACAGGTAGAAA
Source organism: Balaenoptera musculus (assembly GCF_009873245.2). Classification (NCBI taxonomy): domain Eukaryota; kingdom Metazoa; phylum Chordata; class Mammalia; order Artiodactyla; family Balaenopteridae; genus Balaenoptera; species Balaenoptera musculus. The sequence goes on from NC_045787.1 coordinate 54,557,556, forward strand.
ATATTTGCAAATTACCTATCTGATAAAGGTTTTGTATCTAGCATACACAAAAAAACTCTCAAATCTCAACAAAAAATAAAATAATTCAATTTAAAAATGGGCAAAAGATTTGAACAGACACTTTGCCTAAGAAGATACATGGATGGCAAATAAACACATGAAATGACAATCAACATCATCAGTCATTAGGGAAATGCTAATTAAAACCACAACAACAAGACACCACTACACATTAGAATGTCTAAAATTAACAAGACTGACCATACCAAGTGTTAGCAAGGATGTGGAACAAATGGAACTTTTCATACATTGCTGGTTGAAACGTAAAATGGTACAATCACTTGGAAGAAAAGTTTGGCAGCTTCTTAAAGAATCAAAATAGTGGACTTGCCTGGTGGTGCAGTGGTTAAGAATGTGCCTGTGAATGCAGGGGACAGGGGTTCAATACCTGGTCCAGGAAGATCCCACATGCCTCGGAGCAACTAAGCCCGTGTGCCACAACTACTGAGCCTGCCCTCTAGAGCCCACAAGCCACAACTACTGAGCCCACATGCCACCGCAACTACTGAAGCCCGCACACTCTAGGGCCCGTGTGCCACAACTACTGAACCTGCATGCTGCAACTGCTGAAGCCCACGCACCTAGAGCCTGTGCTCCGCAACAAAGGAAGCCACTGCAATGAGAAGTCCGCGCACCACAATGAAGAGTAGCCCCCGCTCACCACAACTACAAAAAGCCCGTGCACAGCAACAGAGACCCAATGCAGCCAAAAATAAATAAATAGATAAAAATAAATAAAAACAATAAAATTCAACTTAAAAAAAAAACCAGAAGAATTAAAATAGGGAGTTCCCTGGTGGTCCAGTGGTTAGGACTCTGCACTCTCACTACCGTGGGCCTGGGTTCACTCTCTGGTCAGGGAACTAAGATCCCACAAGGCATGGGAAAAAAAGAAAAATAAAAAAAATTAAAATATATCTACTCCATGACCTAGGTGTTTGCCAAAGAGAAATGAAAGCATATGCCCATACAAAGTCTTCTGCACTAATACTCATGGTGGTTCTATTTGTAACAGCCCCAAACTGCAAGCAACCCAAATGTTCATGAACAAGTGAATGGATAAACAAATTGTAGTATATTCGTGCAACAGGATCCTACAGCAATGAAAAGAAATGAATGACTGATATACACAAGAAAATGGATGAAACTCAAAATAACTATGCTGAGTAAAAGAAGCCAGATAAAAAAGATTCCATATTTGTAAAATTCTAGAAAATGCAGACTAACCAATGGTGGCAGAAAGTGGATCGGCAGTTGTCTGGGGACAGGAGATGAGGAGGGACGAAAGGGAAGGATTACAAAGGGGTGTAAGGAAATTGAACCATCCCACACACTGGGACCACGTGGAGAAGCCGAGACAACGTGAAGAAAAGAGATGACCTGTCAATCCCTAGCAGCTCAGTCCCCAGCTACTGTAGCTCCGATTCCTATGTGGATGCAACTACACGAAATGTCTGAAGGAGAACTGCCCACCAAGGCCTTCACAAATTCCTGACCCACAGAAACTATGAGAGAGAATAAAAAATGATTACTGTTTCAAGCCACTAAGTTTTGGGTGATTTGTTACACAGCAATAGCAAAGAGAACAGACCATCAGGACTGCCTTTATATCTGTTTCTCAGTCACCAAAAGAAGCCCACCTCCTTCCTTGCAGGCATTTCAAAATGAAATGTTTTCTTCTCCATATCCCTCAAATTACTGTACCAGAGATGGGGAAGGAATCTTCCTTGTTCCTCACTTCCACTTCCAGATTATTCTTCCTCCCTAAAAACTCCCAGGTTTGAAAATCCTGTCACCAAACTCCACTGTCCACTATCCCTCCTCATTGCAATCATCTGTATCTTCCTGGGTCACTCTTCCTCATTCCTTGAGGTTTATATCCCAGTACTCCCTCCAACACTAATCCTGTCATAATTTTTGGTTATTTAAAAACCCATGTACAGGGACTTCCCTGGTGGCGCAGTGGTTAAGAATCCGCCTGCTAACGCAGGGTACAAGAGTTCAAGCCCTGGTGTGGGAAGATCCTACATGTCGTGGAGCAACTAAGCCCATGCACCACAACAACTGAGCCTGAGTTCTAGAGCCCGTGAGCCACAACTACTGAGGCTGTGCACCACAACTACTGAAGCCCGCGCACCTACAGCCTGTGCTCCGCAACAAGAGAAGCCACCAGAATGAGACGCCCTCGCACCACAACGAAGAGTAGCCCCCACTCGTCGCAACTAGAGAAAGCCCGTGCGCAGCAACAAAGACCCAACGCAGGCAAAAAAATAATTAAATAAATAACGATAAAAAAGTATTACTCAAAAATAAACCAAATAAATTAAGAGATAATTTAAAAAAAAAAACCCATGTACGTGATCCTTCCAATACCCTACCCTTACTACGTCTTTAAACGCTTCGCTACCCATGACCTTTTATAGTACCCAATCTCAGCTACTCACTTCTATGGTCTTTATTATAACCATTAATTATAATCTCTCCATAAACTCAACTGCAAGAATCCTACTCTCCAACTACCACCTTCTAGGCTCTGCAACTTATTCCTTCCAGTAGGTTGATGATGACAATCATTCCACTTCACTGGGACTGGTAAAACAGTGATCCTCAACTTTTTAAACTGTTTCTCACCATGGTAATGACCTCACTTCCTTTCTTAGCCAGCTTTAATTCCACCATCGGTCATTAAGACAACTCCCTGTACCGCCCCCTTCTCACTTCATACCAGGTAAAACTACAACCCTATTAATTTCACCTATTCATTTACTTTGTGTCTGCCTTCACACACCTGAATTTGAATTTAGCTAGCGAAAAATACTATCATGCTGCCTAGTCTCTCTTTTTTAAAAAATAAATTTATTTATTTATTTATTTCTGTCTGCATTGGGTCTTCGTTGTTGTGCACGGGATTTCTCTAGTTGTGGCGAGCAGGGGCTACTCTTCGTTGTGGTGCGAGGGCTTCTCATCGCGGTGGCTTCTCTTGTTGCAGAGCACAGGCTCTAGGCGTGCAGGCTCAGCAGTTGTGGAGCACAGGCTTAGTTGCTCCGCGGCGTGTGGGAATCTTCCCGGACCAGGGCTCGAACCCTTGTCCCCTGAATTGGCAGCGGATTCTTAATCACTGCGCCACCAGGGAAGTCCTATCTAGTCTCCTTTAAACTCATAACCACAAATCTGAAGTAGGCCTTTAATGTTGCCTAGCAACATTTCCACTACATTTCCCTAACGCAACACTCATCCACTCTCCTAGAGGTTTACTTCCTACCTTCTCTCTTCTCTAACCTCCGACACCTGCCTCCTACCCCCTCCTCACTAGCAGGCTGATGACCTTGCTTCTTTTACTGAGAGAACAGCAACAATCAAAACAGAATTTTCATAATCTCCTGTCACTATACCTGCCCATCCACACAAATCTGTACCCATATAACTGTCACCACATGAACTGTCAATATTTCTAACAAAGACTAAATCCATTCCCTCTTACTACGCTAGAATGTTGCTTGTGCAATTCTCTTCCTTCCTGCAACGTCAATTATACCGTCCTTACTGGATCTTTCCTATCAGCCCAGAAACATGCTGAAACATTTCTCCCAACTTAAAAACAAAAACACAATTAAGAATCCTCTTTATCTCACTTACCTCTCCATCCATTGGTCAATTTCTCTATCTTCCAGTACCCACAATAAAACTTGAAATATTTGCTCACATATGTTGCCTTGAATTTCTCCTCTCCGACTCTCTAACTCGCTCCAATCACATTTCAGCCAAGAATGAGTTCTAATCTTACCCCCTTATAAACCTGCCTTACTTGCAGTCTTCCTCATCTCAGTAAAAGGCAACTTCATCTTTTCAGCTGTTCAGAGCAATCCTGGAGTACTGACTTTCCTCTCTCAAGCCTGTATTATCGTATACCCGTGCACAACCTGTTGCCTCTGATTTCAAAATATATCCAGAAGCCAAGTAACCTGCTGTCCAAGTAACCTGCTGTCCACTGCTAACAGCGGGATTATTCCAAGAGACTCCTAACTGGTTTCCCTGCTTCGCCCTGGCCTGCCCCCGCACACCTCGCAGTCGGAGAGAGAGGTGGAAGACCAAGGCACAATCTAGTAGCAACAGGGCCTAGGCTCAAAGTCATTAGGGAGCTCAAAACTGGGCGAGGAACGAGCTTGCGGCTGAGGCTCCCAAGTGGGGAAACATGTAGAAACAGGCGGACCCACCGCCCCGCAGTGAGCCGACTGGCCGGGGAAAGAGCGCGGGGGGCTGGTCGGGGAGAATGCCGGCTGCGACCTCACCTGGCCTGTGCCGCGCCGGAACAGCACCGAGTCTTCCAGCTCTGGGACGCCGCTGCTGCTGCCGCCGCCGCCGCCACCCATCGCCATGGCTAACCTGCTGCCGGGTACGCAGCGTGGGCTAGGTCCCTCGGCGAGTGACGACTTCCGCCGCCCGGCCTCCTGAAGCGGAAGAGCATGGCGGCCCGAGGGCCGCCGGCCGGCGGGGAGGAGTCTCCGCGCTCTCCGCCCGCGGGCGCCGCCTACCCCTGTCGGCCGCATTGGTGTTTCTTCTCCGTATCCTCTCAATTCTTTGATTTCACTTTTTCGTCTGTTCCTAGAGTGACTCGACCAGAGTTTTTTTTTGTTTGTTTTAAACAATAAATCCTCTTAGGAAAATAGCGTTCGTTGCAGGTCACTTAGAAAATATGGGTAAGCAAGCAGTAAAATAAAAAGCAGTCCCTTGGTAACCAATAATAATATAGCTACCATTTTTAAAAAGTGCTTTTAAGAGTTTTATATACTTATTTTAATTTTATTTTCACAACCCTATGAATTAGGGGCTATTTTCTCATTTAAAGATGGGAAACAGAGGCACAGAGCGTTTACACAAATGCCTGGAATCCAGCATCTCTGTAACATTTCCCAGCCTTGGCATTAGGTTAATATCTCTTATCCCAAATCTTCTCTAGTAACTTTTTTTTTAAATTTATGTATTTATTTGTTTGTTTATATTTATGGCTGCATTGGGTCTTCGTTGCTGTGCGGGGGCTTCTCATTGCGGTGGCTTCTCGTGCTGCAGAGCACGGGCTCTAGGCACGCGGGCTTCAGTAGCTGTGGCTCGCAGGCTCTAGAGCTCAGGCTCAGTAGTTGTGGTGCACGGGCTCAGCCGCTCTGCGGCATGTGGGATATTCCCGGACCAGGGCTCGAACCCGTGTGCCTTGCATTGGCAGGCGGATTCTTAACCACTGCACCACCCGGGAAGCCCTCTAGTAACTTTCTGAATTTAAAAACATGAGATGAATTGTTGTATTCTGTTTAAGAATGTGCTTTTTGTTTGCTCATTTTTTCATGTTTGTCTTTACATGGGTCAAGCAGGCTTTTACTTCTTAGTACGAGCTTACCCTCTATTTTTCCAGTATTCTTTATTAAACATTTAGGATTGCTAAATGGCTTCCAAGTACCTATTGTAATTTTTTTTTTTTTAAAGGTCACCCAGGGAACTTTGATGGCTTCCTTTGGCTTCTGTAGATACCAGAAATAGATGTATTTTTTAAAAGCTCACTTAGATTTCTTCAATCATAATTCTCACAGTGGCATATGATGCAGAAATTTAAACAGTTTGGAACCAGGTTTCTTTTTATTTATTTATTTTTTAGATAGAATTTACATACCATAAAATTCATCATTTTAAAGCATGCAATTTAGTGGGTTTTGGTATGGTCACAAGATTGTGCAGCTACCACCACTATCTAATTCCAAAACATTTTCATCGCCCCCAAAAGAAACCTTGTATCCATTAGAAGTCACTCCACAGTCTCTCCTCCTTTCACAACCACTGTCTCTATAGATTTACTTGCTCTGGATATTTCATATAAATGGAATCTCATCACATGTGACCTTTTGTGTCTTTTTTCACTTAGTATAATGTTTTCAAGGAGGAATTCACTTTAATGAATTTTAAATGGCAAGTTCTTTGTTGAAAAAGTATTTCTACTTATCAGGAAGTAGATAAGTAGATTTCCACCTACCTTGTTCCTCAACAAAAATGAACCTATGGCATTTTTGTCCTCAAAGAAAACATGTTCTTTTTTTCTTGATGGTGACATCCAGATTTGAATCACTATACGTATTTTACAGTTATTCCATATGGTAGACAAAGCACTCAAAGCATAATGTAGAGGATTTCCAAAGGAAACCGTTTCATCAGATTTGAAGGCACTTAACGTAAACATTAAATTTAACTTTATGATCATGGGGGGTTGCCAATCTGAGTACCGTGCCTGGCACCTGGCAGGTTCCCCATACACATGGCTGAATGTGTAAATCCCCCAGCTGCAGGAACAGCTCCATTTTCTGAGGCCCCAGGATCCTCTTACAGGCTAGTCCTCATGGTTCTGCCTTGTACACACAACACTTTATTTTCGTATTCTGTTTTCCCTGCTAGCAGCCCCTGTGACCAGGCGTCTTCATGTTGTTATCTCTGTTCCTCCTACCAGGCCAATCCAGAGTAAGTGGTGCCAGAAAAGTTTGGTAAATCAATGAATTGTGGGAACCCAACCCAGCTCTGGCACTTTTGTCTGCAGGCTAGTCTACCAGATTCAAAAAGAGGAAGGTTATTCACAAGTGCATAAATTGCACTTGCATAAGAAAGAATCTCATTAAGTAGACCTCCATAAAATTCAAATTTTGATGATCTGGCCATATCCGAGGTGAAGCTTACCCAGCTTTATAAAGAATTTGCTGGAAAGTCACGTAGATAGTCCAGAATATTTTTTAGAAAGCACTTATCTGCCCCCAGGTGAGCAGGAAAGGAAGCTGGCAGGTACATGAGAGGCCCCAAAGAGGGTCTGTTGGGCCATTTCTTAGCATCTGATCCAATTGGTGAGGAAAGTGACAGCAGTCCAAAAAGGCTCAAAGAAACAGAACTCTTTCCTGGCAATAGCTCTTTTGCCTAAAGTAACCTTCCCACTGTCACATGGTGCAGTTTTAAAGTTATGGTGAAATGCTAACAGGCAGTTTGGATTAAAGTTAACAGCAAATCATGGCTTCACAGATTAATTGCTGCACAAATAAATTGATGTATAAGTATTTGCTTTTAAATCTTACATGGCAAGAAGTAAATTAGAAGTCAAACCATTTTTTTCTCTGAAGAACTAAAAGGACAGAATGTCTTTGATGACCTTGAGAACAGCATACTGGTTTCAAGGCAGACTGTTGTTGTGTAATCTAACCAACAATGATGTAGAACATTTTAAAAATTTATTTATTTTATTTTTGGCTGCGCTGGGTCTTCGTTGCGATGCGCAGGCTTCTCAGTGCGGTGGCTTCTCTTGTTAAGCACGGGCTCTAGAGCGCGGGCTTCAGTAGTTGTGGCACACGAGCTTAGTTGCTCTGTGGCCTGTGGGATCTTCCCGGACCAGGGCTCGAACCCGTGTCCCCTGCATTGGCAGGCGGATTCTTAACCACGGCGCCATGCTGTGAAGTCCCTGATGTAGAACTTTTCTTAACACGGTTATAAAATAAATCTTAGAAGAAAAAAAAATTTAACTTCATGAACTGGAACCAATCTTTGTGCATATGGAATTCTCATACCAAAAACCTACATTTGGTGACTCTTGGAACTTGCCGATGATAAAATAAAGGATTCAAATGACTAGTGATCAAGTTTCCAGTTAGGATAATATATATTGGTATTGTCATGTAGAATAGCGAATAAACAAAAGAGAAGGCCAAAATTAATTAGTTCCTTACCCTTACCTTACCTTCAGAGTCTAGGGTCAGGAGATCAGAGATGTGTCAGTGATTTGTGTACAAGAATGCTCACTGATTGGGATTGACATATATACACTACTGTGTATAAAATAGATAACTAATGAGAACCTACTGTATGGCACAGGGAACTCTACTCAATGCTCTGTGGTGACCTAAATGGGAAGGAAATCCAAAAAAGAGGGGATATACGTAAACGTATAGCTGATTCACTTTGCTGTACAGCAGAAACTAACACAACATTGTAAAGCAACTACACTCCAATAAAAAAAAAAAAAAAGACTGCTCACTGAACTATTACCGCAGCAGAAAGTTGAAAATTCCAAATGATGTTTTGGAAGAATATTTGAATGATATTATGGACAAATGGTAGTATAATTCATAAATGACACAGATCTAATTAGTCATCCAGTATGTAAGGCTTGGATTCATTACCCTCACATCATATACCAAAATACATTCTAGGTGACTTTTATAAACTTGGGATGGAGATTTTAAGATAGAAATAAGAAACTATGCAAGGATTGAAAACTCGAATACATTTTGGGGGTTGGGCAGGTAAAGGAGATGCATTAAAGAGGAGTAAGCAATAAGGGGTGGTGGGTACTGTAATCAGTTACCTCGAGACTATCCCTCCACCCCACCCCCCCACTCATTCCACCCACTCCCTGCCCAAAGGCATTCAAGTTCATATTAAAAATTTTGGGGGGGAGGGGATGGGGGAGGGATGGAGTGGGAGTTTGGGTTTAGCAGAAGCAAGCTATTATATATAGAATGGATAAACAACAAGGTCCTACTGTATAGCACAGGGAACTATATTCAGTATATTGTGATAGACCATAATGGAAAAGAATATGTATATATGTATAACTGAATCACTTTGCTGTACAGTAGAAATAAACACAACATTGTAAATCAAGTATACTTCAATGTAAGAAAAAGTGGAAAAAAAATTTTTTAACATGTCACGACAAGTCTGTGGGCTGTCAGTCTGCATCTTCAGTTAATAAAGAAACTAGGCATTTAATTAAAAATTACGATGAGGTATCACCTCACACCGGTCAGAATGGCAATTATCAAAGTCTACAAATAATAAATGCTGGAGAGGTTGTGGAAAAAGGGAACCCTCCTACACTGTTGGTGGGAATGTAAATTGGTACAGCCATTATGGAGAACAGTGTGGAGGTTTCTTAAAAAACTAAAAATAGAGCTACAACATGATCCTGCAATCCCACTCCTCATGGGCATATATCTGGAGAAAACCATAATTTGAAAAGATACATGCACCCCAAAGTTCATTGCAGCACTATTTACAATAACCAAAACATGGAAGCAACCTAAATGTCCATGGACAGATGAATGGATAGAGAAGACGTGGTATAGGGCTTCCCTGGTGGCACAGTGGTTGGGAATCCGCCTGCCAATGCAGGGGACACAGGTTCGAGCCCTGGTCCAGGAAGATCCCACATGCCGCAGAGCAACTAAGCCCGTGTGCCACAACTACTGAGCCTGCACTCTAGAGCCTGCGAGCCACAACTACTGAGACTGTGTGCCACAACAACTGGAGCCTGTGCTCCACAACAAGATAGGCCACCGCAGTGAGAAGCCTGCGCATGGCAACTAAGAGTAGCCCCCCCTCGCCACAACCAGAGAAAAGCCTGTGTGCAGCAATGAAGACCCAACACAGACAAAAATAAAATAAATAAAAAGAAAAAAATGATGTGGTATATATACACAATGGAATATTACTCAGCCATAAAAAAATGAAATAATGTCATTTGCAGCAACATGGATGGACCCAGAGATTAACATACTAAGTGAAGTAAGCCAGAGAAAGAAAAATATATTGCTTATATGTGGAATCTGAAAAAAAAAAAGATACAAATGAACGTATATGCAAAACAGAAATAGACCCACAGACATAGAAAGCAAACTTATGGTTACCAAAGGGGAAAGGGAGGGGATAAATTAGGAGTTTGGGATTACCATATACACACTATTATATATAAAACAGATAACCAACAAGGACCTATTGTATAGCACAGGGAACTATACTCAATATTTTGTAATAACCTATAAGGGAAAAGAATCTGAAAAAGATTAGGTATATATATGTATAACTGAATCACTTTGCTGTACACCTAACACAATACTGTAAATCAACTATACTTCAATTAAAAAAAAGAAACTAGGCATTTGATCATGTGAATAAAAATTGTGGCAAAAGCAACATAAATAAAATGAAAGGACAAACAATAGTTTAGAAAATATTTGTAACATAAGAGAAACGAATATTCTTTTATATTAAAGAAAAACTTTGTCAAATAAAAATAACAGCAAAGCAAGCTATTCATAGAAGAAAAAACCAAAAGGGCCAATAAATATGAACATATGCCCATACTCTGAAAGCTCTGTATTCTGTCTGCTTGGATTTATATCCTTAACCTGCCACTTACTAGCTGGGCGACCTTGGGTAAATTCTTTAACCAAAATCTCAATTTCTATGAAATCTATAAAAATGGACATAACCGTAGTACCTACATGTGAAGACTAAGTGAAACAAAAAGCATAAAGCAGAGAGAAAAAACATAGGTATTTCACAAAAAGGAAAATCCATGGGACTTTCCTGGTGGTGCAGTGGTTAAGAGTCTGCCCCCAATGCGGGGGGCCTGGGTTGGATCCCTGGGCAGGGAACTAGATCCCACATGCATACCCCAACTAAGGGTTTGCATGCCACAACTAAGGAGCCCACGTGCCGCAACTAAGACCCCATGCAACCAAATAAATAAATATTAAAATATACATATATAACACCCCCCCAAAAAAAGGGAAAATCCAGGGAATTAATTTCTCCGCAGTCCAGTGGTTAGGACTCAGTGCTTTCACTGAAAGGGCCCGGGTTCAATCCCTGGTTGGGGAACTAAGATTCTGCAAGCCACATGGCCAATCAATCTGATAATAAAAATAAATAAAAATTTAAAAAGAAAGAAAATCCAAATGTCCAATAAATATATGAAAAAATGCTCAACCTCTCTGGTCAGAGAACTGCAAATTAAAAACTAAGATACCAGGCGCGGAGAAGTCTGCAAAACAAGAGGCGGAGGATTGCGTTAGCGACGGACCAGTTCACGCCGGAGCCGCGGGCAGCAGCGTCACGGTCGGACCCGGCCACTGCGCGGTACTGTGAGAAAAAGCTACCGCCAGGTGGACGCGCCGCCGCCGCCGCCGCCACCGCCGCAGCATCATGGGGAAGGGCGACCCCAACAAGCCGCGGGGCAAGATGTCCTCGTACGCCTTCTTCGTGCAGACCTGGCGGGAGGAGCACAAGAAGAAACACCCCGACTCCTCGGCCAACTTCGCCCAGTTCTCCAAGAAATGTCCCGAGAGATGGAAGACCATGTCTGCCAAGGAAAAATCCAAGTTTGGAGATATGGCAAAAAGTGACAAAGCTCGCTGTGACAGGGAGATGAAAAATTATGTTCCTTCCAAAGGTGACAAGAAGGGAAAGAAAAAAGATCCCAATGCGCCTAAAAGGCCTCCATCTACCTTCTTCCGGTTTTGCTCCGAACATCGCCCAAAGATCAAAAGTGAACACCCTGGCTTATCCATTGGAGATACTGCAAAAAAAGTGGGTGAAATGTGGTCTGAGCAGTCAGCCAAAGGTAAACAACCCTATGAACAAAAAGCAGCTAAGCTAAAGGAGAAATATGAAAAGGATATTGCCGCATACCGTGCCAAGGGCGAGAGTGAAGCGGGAAAGAAGGGCCCTGGCAGGCCAACAGGCTCCAAGAAGAATGAACCAGAAGATGAGGAGGAAGAGGAAGATGAAGATGAGGAGGAAGAGGATGAAGATGGGGAATAAATGGCTATCCTGTAATGATGTGTGTGGAGTGTGCGTGTGTGCTTAGGCAGTTGTTTTGCTAAGAATGTGAATTCAAGTGCAGCTCAATATTAGCTTCAGTATAAAAACTGTACAGATTTTTGTATAGCTGATAAGATTCTTTGTATAGAAAATACTTTTTTAAAAATGCAGGCTGTAGCTTTTTGAGGGGTTACTACATACAGTTAGATTTTAAAGCTTCTGATGTTGAATGTTTCTGAATATTTAATGATTTCTTTAACTTCTTGACTTGTGTATGGTAGCACAGCAAACTCATAGAAATTAGTATCAATAGTAAATTTGGGGTTTTCTAGAATGAGAATGTTGCATTTTGTTTTTTAAAAAAAATTTTGTAATAAAATTATACTAAAAAAAACCTAAGATACCATTTTTCACTTGGGTCGGCAAAATTATTAGAGATTAATAATATCTAATGTTATTGAGGACATGGGGATATGAAGAACTAAACTCTTGTTGGACAATATCTGTTAAAATTACAAACAAGTATACCTTTGCCCTAGGGATCCTATCTTTAAGAATTGATTCTTAGAGAAATAAATGCACCAGTACATGGGGATAAGGATGCCGATATACATTACAGAACTGTTCATAGTGACAAAAGCTTCCAAACATCCTGATTGTCCACGAGTAAGCAAATGACTGGATAAATTACTGTACAACCATACCATGGTTAGACCTGTATGCACTGACCTGTAGCCATGGCTATTTTCAAAAAAGTACCAAGTTACAACTAAGTTTCCCATTTTTGTTTAAAAAAACTCCCCTGTACTGGGTTGAATGGTGGTCCCCAAAATGATATGTCCACCAGACACCTATGAATGTGACCTTATTTGGGAAAATGGTTTTGCTGATGTAATAAGGATCTTGAGGTGAGATCACCTGGATTAGACTGGGCCCTAAATCCAGTGACGAATGTCCTTAGAAGAGACAGGAAGAAGACAGAGAAAAGAAGACCACGTGAAGACAAAGGCAGAGATAGGAGTTATGCTGCCACAAGCCAAGTAAAGCCTGGAGCCTCTAGAAGCTAGAAGAGGCAAGCTAGGATTTTCCCCTAGAATCTTCAGAGGAAGTCTGGCCCTGCTGACACCTTGCTTTTAGACTTCTGGCCTCTAGAAGTGTGAGAGAATAAAGTTCTGTTGTTGCAAGCCACCAAGTTTGCGGTGATTTGTTATGGCAGCCCTAGGAAACTCCCCACCTCCCTTAATTTTATATATATATATATATATGTATGTATGTATGTATGTATATATGTATGTATATATATATATATATATATACACACACACACACGTTTACATGAGCAATGAGAGAAATACACAACTATTTTATATACCCCAAATATGACCAAGAATTCCACTCCTAGGCATATATTCAACAGAAATAAGTGCTTATGACCACCAAGAGATATCTATATAAATGTTATGGCAGAAATATTCATAATAGCCGCAAACTAAGAGCAATCCAAATGTCCATGAAAAGTAAATAACTAAATCATGGTATCTTCATGTAACAGAATGCTACACAGCAATGAAAGACTGAATTACTGCTACACACATGACAGAGGAGTCACAGAGATACAATGTCGAGCAAAGAAGTCAAACTCACAAGAGTACATACTAGATGGTTCCACTTATATGAAATTTAAAAACAGGCAGAACTAATCCATGGTGATAGGTATTATCTGATACAGGGTATAATCTAAAGTGGTCACAGAGAGCCTGTTAAGGTGCTAGAAATGTCTACATATCTTGATCTGGGTGGAATATTTATATGTAAAGGTCAATCAACATGTACATTTAAAATATATGCTCTTTATTATCATTTCACTGGAATAAATACCCAGGAGTGCAATTACTGGGTTAGATAGAAAGAGTATGTTTAGTTTTTTAAGTAACTGCCTAATTTATTGCTAAATTTCTTTTAGCCCTTTTGTTGCCTTTTCCCAATTTTCTATAACGAGTAGGCATTGGATTTTGGGGCTTTGAAAGTTGATAGAGATAAGAATGCTCTAAGCTTCGTCATAGTTTCCCACACCACACACAATCACTTACTACCTCCACGATTTGCCATATCATTTATCTGTATTTTTTAACTCCAGTCATAGCCTTGGAATAAGAGTATTGGACTGCTCAGCATCCATTCCCCTTTCCTTCTGGCAACAGAACCCCAGGTTTGTTTGGGGGACCAGCTAGTCCTCACTGGATAGTCTTAGTTATACCGTCAACTTAGGCAACCTGCACTCCTCTCACTGAGGAGTGTGAACATAACCCAAACTAGTCCATTTGGAGGCACTGTGTGTGACATAAATACTAAAAATGGTTGTCAGAATTTCAACCTGCTTTCAGCACTGTGGGAAAGAACTGTCTCATAGTACCTGGAGCTGTTCTAACTCTTGACCTTCCCAAAGCCTTGAGTCTTCAACTTTTCCTTGGACTCTGGAGTGTCTCATCCTTTCAAATAATTGTTGTAGTTATTAATAAGTTAACTAATGATTCTATTTGCAAACAGAAATTTCAATATACCATGAAATCACAAGTTAGATGTGGTTAAATTTCTTCAAACATACATTAAAATACATAACTCTACATTAAATGTCTATTCGTAAGCCAGCCTAATAGATACTTTGAGTGGTACAAGGCCAAATGAGCCTTGATGCCTTCCCCCACCCAAAAGTCCTTGACAAAAGCCTTTGTGACACAAGTTTATAAAAGGCAAGTATTCAATAGGATTGTGTCTTTTTTTCTTTTTTGGCCTCACTGAGCATCTTGCAGGATCTTAGTTCCCTGACCAGGGATTGAACCAAGGCCCCCCGCAGAAGTGCTGAGTCCTAACCACTGGACCGCCAGGGAATTCCCAATAGCACTGTGTCTTGATTGTAGCCAGGTTGGAAGGCAATTTCGTGCAACCACCAAACCATAGTGCCAGGAAATGTTCCTGTACTGATATACCAGCAAGCAAAGTCACATCCAACTGATAAAGGAGCAAGAGTAGTATGTCACATAGGAAGTATTTCTATAAAAGTTATGTTATTTTAAAATCAATTTTCCCAGGCAAATGCTCCAATAAAAGGCTACCTGTGATCTTTTGATGTGTATTAGCTAATTAGGGCTATCTAAAAGGTTTTTGTTTGGTTTTAAGGAGCAAAAGGAAAAGCCTGTAGTAGGTTTTAAATCTTTCTGGAATTTATAGGGAAGTGCATTTGAGCAACTTATAGTCATTCTTCTTTTCTCAGTGATATTTTCATGACTTGGCCATCTGTAAAGACAATATATTCCAATATGTGATTACTATATAGCAAGTAGTACTTCAGTAGGTAAAGTTGTAAGAAGCAGTTTAATAAGTGTTTTTACTCAATTTGATCTAATAGAAAACCATGATTGACAATTCCATAGAAATAATTCAATTTTTCAATTGAATTTTTTTTAATAGGTCCTCATCACCAAAGGCAATTAAGAATTTACCTAAAGAATCACGTTGAAGTTAAAAATTAAATGCTTTATCTGAATAATGAGTTCATTTAAGTAAGTGCCGTAAAATTTAATCAAGAACATTGAATTTTGGATTTAATTTTTTTTTTTTTTGGCCACGCTGTGTGGCATGTGGGATCTTAGTTCCCTGACCACGGATCTAACCTGCACCCCCTGCAGTGGAAGGGCAGAGTCCTAACCACTGGACTGCCAGGGAAGTCCCCTGCATTTAAATTTTAATGATTAATTACAACCTAGAGATCTTCCTTACCCTAATACATATGTTCTTTCGGACACCATAGTTTTTCCTAGATTTTTAAGAATTAAAATTTTAAAAGCCCAAAGACATTCCACTACACAGGATATTTTAAACATGGAAATTATTCATTTTTAAAAAAAGGAAATAAAGGATATGGCTTAAAGCATAACAAGCTCTTTGTACTCAAGGCTTACCATTCTGTATAGAAATTCTGAAGACAGAATTACAGAAATCAGACCCATAAAGAATCTTTGTGATACAAGCAGACTTCTTCATTATACCTTTTTTTAATTATTTTATTTTTTAAATTTATTATTTTATTTATTAATTTTTGGCTGTACTTGGTCTTTGTTACTGCACAGGCTTCTCTAGTTGTGGCGAGCGGAGGCTACTCTTCCTTGCGGTGTGCGGGTGTCTAATTGCAGTGGCTTCTCTTGCTGCGGAGCACAGGCTCTAGGCGCGGGCTTCAGTAGTTGTGGCATGTGGGCTCAGTAGTTGTGGCTCGTGGGCTCTAGAGCACAGGCTCAGTACTTGTGGTGCACAGGCTTAGTTGCTCCACAGCATGTGGGATCTTCCTGGACCAGGGCTCGAACCGTGTCCCCTGAATTGGCAGGCGGATTCTTAACCACTGATCCACCAGGGAAGCCCTATTATATCTTTTATTAGAATGTAACTTAAGCTGTTGTAATCCTTTTGCCCTCATGATCACCCAAAAAATAGAACAAAGCTTTACTTTAACTGAAAATCTGTGTTAATAGGAAGATAACTCAGGCTAAAAAACTTCACGTTTGCCTCATTCGTATTAGGCACATGCAGGATTCCATCCTATTTAAGGGCGGTACCATTGGTACATGATCTATCACAAGATCACCAGAACCATCATTAACTCATTATTGACCAGGGGATTTTTGCAGAGACTAATGCCTGTGTCCAGTAATTTGTTATATGAATGAATATTGAAACATCTCCCGTGACTTCCCTGGTGGTGCAGTGGTTAAGAATCCGCCTGCCAATGCAGGGGACGTGGGTTTGAGCCCTGGTCCAGGAAGATCCCACATGCCGTGGACCAACTAAGCCCATACACCACAACTACTATGACTGCGCTCTAGAGCACGCGAGCCACAACTCCTGAAGCCCGCAAGCCTAGAGCCCATGCTCCGCAACAAGAGAAGCCAATGCAATGAGAAGCCTGTGTACCAGAACAAAGAGCAGCCCCCACTCTCTGCAACTAGAGAAAGGCCCAACGCAGCCAAAAATAAATAAATTAATAAAAAAATAAAAATTAAAAAAAGAATCTGCCTGCCAATGCAGGGGACACGGGTTCGATCCCTGGTCCGGGAAGATCCCACATGTCGCAGAGCAACTAAGCCTGTGCACAACTGCTGAGCCTGCGCTCTAGAGCCCATGAGCCACAACTATTGAGCCCGCATGCCACAACTACTGAAGCCCGCGCACCTAGAGCCCACGCTCCACAACAAGAGAAGCCACCGCAATGAGAAGCCCGCACACCTCAATGAAGAGTATCCCCCACTCATTGCAACTAGAGAAAGCCCACGCAGCTACAAAGACCCAAAGCAGCCAAAAATAAATAAATAAATAAATAAATAAATTTATGAAAAAAAAAAAGAAAGAAAGAAACGTCTCCAGTCAATAACGTTAGGGTAACAAAAGACGTATTACTACGTCTCTGGTCAATAATGTGTTAAGATATTACGTAACTCTTGAAGATATGTCCATTCATATAGTGGCAGACATAATAGATGATCAGTAAAAACCTGTTGAATTGCATGATGTGAAAAATGAAGTATTTGAATACTTTAAAGTTATTTATTACTTCAATGGTATTTTTATTCTTTTTGTAATAATTATGCATATTTACTTCAGACAGAACAAGGTCTCAAACCTCAGTTTCTCTAAGTTAATGTATTTCCAAATTTAAAATCCTCAAGTCATAAATTTTTGAAGAGTCTCAGAACAGGCTAAAATTGGCAAGTATATATAGTAAAGGCAGTGGATCAGCCAGTAAAAGCTAGTATGAAGATTAAAAGACAAAAGTGGCAAAATAAACTATAACTACAATTAGTAGTTAAGTAATACACAAAATAAAAAGATGTAAAATATGATGTCAAAAACAAAGTGTAGGGGCTTCCCTGGTGGCGCAGTGGTTGAGAATCTGCCTGCTAATGCAGGGGACACGGGTTCGAGCCCTGGTCTGGGAAGATCCCACATGCCACGGAGCAGATGGGCCCGTGAGCCACAACTACTGAGCCTGCGCGTCTGGAGCCTGTGCCCCGCAACGGGAGGGGCCGCGATAGTGAAAGGCCCGCGCACCGCGATGAAGAGCAGTCCCCGCACCGCGTTGAAGAGTGGCCCCCACTTGCCGCAACTAGAGAAAGCCCTCGCACGAACCGAAGACCCAGCACAGCCAAAAAAATAAATAAATAAATAAAAATAAAAGTAGCTATAAAAAAAAAAAAAAAACAAAGTGTAGGATGTGGAGGCTTGTGCACTGTTGGTGGGTATGTAAATTGGCGTAGCCACTGTGTAAAACACCATGGAAGGTGCTAAAAAACTAAAAATAGAAGTACCACATGATCCAGCAATTCCACTCCTGGGTATTTGAAGAAAATGAAAACACTAATTTGAAAAGATGCATGCAGTCCAATGTTCATAGCACCACTATTTACAATAGCCAAGATATGGACACAATCTAAGTGTTCATCAACAGATAAATGGGTAAAGAAGATGTGGTCTGTGTGTGTGTATACACACACACAATTAAATACTCAGCCATAAAAAAGAATGAAATTTTGCCATTTGCACCAAGTATGGACTTAGAGGGTATTTTGCTGAGTGAAATAACTCAGACAGAGAAAGACAAATACTTATGTTATCACTTATATGTGGAATCTAAAAAATAAAGTAAATTAGTGAATATAACAAAAGAGAAACAGACTCACAGATATAGAGAACAAACTAGTGGTTACCAGTAGGGAGTGGGAAGGAGGGAGGGGCAAGACTGAGGTAGGGGATTAAGAGGTACAAACTACTAGGTATAAAAGGAATAAGCTATAAGGATATATCACAGGGGATATAGCCAATAATTTATAGTAACTAGTTTTTTTTTTTTGGCTGCACTGCGCAGCAGGCGGAACTTCCCTGACCAGGGATCGAACCCTTGCCCCCTGCATTGGAAGCGCAGTCTTAAACACTGGACCACCAGGGAAGTCCTATAATAACTATTAATGGAATATAATCTTTAAAAATTGTGAATCACTATGTTGTACACCTCAAATTTATATAATATTGTAAATAAACTATATCACAATTAAAAAATAAAAACATAAAATGTGGGAGGGGGAGAAAAAATGTAATGTTTTTAGAATGCGTTCGAACTTAACCACAAACCAAAAACTTAAAATAGATACACAAGCTATAACACTAAAGAAATATAGTTTATATATAGTTATATAGAACATATATAACTCTATACAAAATCATCAAACTACAAGGGAAGAGACAAAAGAGAAAAATAGGGAACAGAGAAGAACTACAAAAACAACCAGAACAATTAACAAAATGGCAATAAGCATATAACTATCATTTATCACTTTAAACGTAAATGGACTAAAGACACAGGGTGGCTGAATTGATTTTAAAAAAAAAGACCAATCTATATGCTGCCAACAGGAGATTCACTTCAGATTTAAAGACACACTGACTGAAAGTGAAGGGACGGGAAAGGATATGCCATGCAAATAGAAACAAAAAGAAAGCTGTGGTAGCAATACACATATAAAACAAAACAGACTGTAAATAAAGATTGTAATAAGAGACTAAGAAGGGCCTTTCATAATGATAAAGGGGTCAGTCCAAGAAGAGGATATAACATTCATAAATACCTATGCACTCAACATAGGAGCACCTAAATACATAAAGCAAATATTGACATAAAGGGAGAAATTGATAGCAATACAATAATAGCAGGGGACTTTCATATCCCACGTATATCAAATGGATAGATTATCCGGACAGACAAATCAATAAGCAAACACTGGCTTTAAACAACACATTAAACCAGATGTACTTAATACATATATACCGGACATTCCATACAAAAACTGCAGAGGGGGAAGAGTCAAGATGGCGTACTTGGGCTTCCTTGGTGGCGCAGTGGTTGAGAATCTGCCTGCTACTGCAGGGGACATGGGTTCGAGCCCTGGTCTGGGAAGATCCCACATGCCAAGGAGTAACTAGGCCCGTGAGCCACAAATTACTGAGCCTGCGCGCCTGGAGCCTGTGCTCTGCAACAAGAGAGGCCGCGACAGTGAGAGGCCCGCGCACCGCGATGAAGAGTGGCCCCTGCTTGCCGCAACTAGAGAAAGCCCTCGCACAGAAACGAAGACCCAACACAGCCATAAATAAATAAATAAATAAATTTAAATTGTTTAAAAAAAAAAAAAAAAAAAAAAAAAGATGGCGTACTAGGAGGACACGGAATCCGCATCTCCGCACAACTAGGGCACCTAGCAGGCACCAGTGGGGGACCACGGACACCAAAGGGGACGGGAGGAACCCCCACGTGGGGCGTGGGGGGAGTGAAGGAGGAGGAGAAGTGGAGGCAGGACGGGACTGGTACCCCTGAGGGGCGGCTGGGGGAGGGGAAGGGATCCCACGCCTGAAGGGGTATATTGGGGAACCATTGGGAGGGCAGAGGATCAAAAGGGACTGTGGTCAGGTTTCCCCTGCCCACTTGGACCCCCAGGAACCTGTTCAGATCCCAGGCCTGACCCTCTGCCCACCTAGGTCCCCTCCAGCCATGCGGGTCCTGAGGGAGTGGAAGGGAGGGAAGGGGGAGCAAAAGTAAAGGCTGGACCTCCAGGACTGGCACCCCTGAGGGGTGGCTGGGGAGGGAAGGAGTTCCTACAACCAGCGGGACCCACCCATGGTTAGGGGTCCAGCGGCAAAGGGGAAGACGTTGGGGGAGACGGTGGGGGGGGCACTAAGGGAAGGAAGGGAACGTGGCCAGTGCTTTCCCTGTCCATTTAGGTACTGGGGAGCCTGTTGGGCTCCCAGGCCTAATCCTCTGTCCTCGGAGCCTCCCTCCTGCCGTGCAGAACCCAAGCTCCGCCCCTACACGCCCACCCAGGGCCCTACTTCTACACTTGGAGACCCCCTCCAACAAGCTGGGCCCAAACCCCACCCACACACCCTCACTCAGGGCCCTACCTCCAAACTCCAGAACTCAACATTCCAGAGACCTTCCTTTAGACATGCTGCCTCTCCCCTTCCGCGCAGGTCCTAAGCAGAGGCACCGCCCCATGCCTGAACATCGCCCCGCCTACGCCCTGCCACATGCTCAAACGTCACCCCCCCCTCCTGCCTAGGTCCTGCCCCACCTTAAACCCCACCCCTGCCTAAGTTCCACCCCTCGCCTAAACTCCACCACCAGAGCCAAGGCTTTTTCTTTTTCTTTCTTCCTTTCTTAGATTGGGGTTCTGTTTTGCCTTGTTGATTCATTGTTGTTGATTCTTTCATATTTTTAATTTTCCTAATAAATCTTTTATTTTTCTAATTTTATTTTATTCTTTATACTTTGTTAGTGATTTCTCCTTTTGGCTTGTTTCCATCCCCCTTTTTTTTTTCTTTTTTCTGTTGTGGTTTTATTTTACCTTGTTGCAGTTGTTTCAATTATAATTTTTCCTAATATACTTTTTATCTTTCTAATTTTATTTTATTTTTTATTCTTTGATATTGTACTGCTTTTTTTTTTTTTTTTTTAACCCCACCAAAAAGCTTGCGTGATCTTGGTTCCCAGGCCGGAGGTTGGACCCAGGCTCCTTTGGTGGGAGCTCCGAGTCCAAACTGCTGGACTAACAAAGAACCTCAGACCCCAGGGAATATCAATCAGAGTGAGGCCTCCCAGAGGTCCTCATCTCAGCACCAAGACCCAGCTCTATCCAACTGCCTGCAAACTCCAGTGCTGGACATCTCAGGCCAAACAACCAGTAAGACAGCAATACAGCACCACTCATCAAAAAAAAAAAAAAAAAAAAAGAAATGACAAAAAAATATGTTACAGATGAAAAAGCAAGGTAAAAACCTACAAGACCAAATAAATGAAGACGAAATAGGCAATCTACCCGAAAAAGAATTCAGAGTAATGATAGTAAAGATGATCCAAAATCTCGGAAACAGAATGGAGAAAATACAAGAAACATTTAACAAGGATCTAGAAGAACTAAAGAGCAAACAAATAGTGATGAACAACACAATTACTGAAATTAAAAATATTCTAGAAGGAATCAATAACAGAATAACTGAGGCAGAAGAACGGATAAGTGAGCTGGAAGATAAAATGGTGGAAATAACTGCCAGGGAGAAGAATAAAGAAAAAAGAATGAAAAGTATTGAGGACAGTCTCAGAGACCTCTGGGACAATATTAAACACACCACGATTTGAATTATAGGGGTCCCAGAAGAAGAAGAGAAAAAGAAAGGGTCTGAGAAAATATTTGAAGAGATTATAGTCAAAAACTTCCCTAACATGGGAAGGGAAATAGTCAGTCAAGTCCAGGAAGCACAGAGAGTACCATACAGAATAAACCCAAAGAGAAACACGCTGAGACACTTATTAATCAAACTATCAAAAATTAAATACAAAGAAAAAATATTAAAAGCAGCAAGGGAAAAGCAACAAATAACATATAAGGGAATCCCCATAAGGTTAACAGCTGATTTTTCAGCAGATACTCTGCAAGCCAGAAGGGAGTGGCAGGACATATTTAAAGTGATGAAAGGAAAAAACCTACAACCAAGATTATTCTACCCAGCAAGGATCTCATTCACATTCGATGGAGAAATTAAAACCTTTATAGATAAGCAAAAGTTAATAGAATTCAGCACCACCAAACCAGCTTTACAACAAATGCTAACAGAAAGTCTCTAGGTAGGAAACACAAGAGAAAGAAATGACTTACAAAAACAAACCCAAAACAATTAAGAAAATGGTAATAGGAACATACATATCAATAATTACCTTAAATGTAAATGGATTAAATGCTCCAACCAAAAGACACAGACTGGCTGAATGGATACAAAAACAAGATCCATACATATGCTGTCCACAAGAGACCCACTTCAGACCTAGGGACACATACAGACTGAAAGTGAGGGAATGGAAAAAGATATTCCATGCAAATGGAAATCAAAAGAAAGCTGGAGTAGCAATTCTCATATCAGACAAAATAGACTTTAAAATAAAGACTATTACAATAGACAAAGAAGGACACTATGTAATGATAAAGGGATCAATCCAAGAAGAAGATATAACAATTGTAAATACTTATGCACCCAACATAGGATCACCTCAATACATAAGGCAAATACTAACAGCCATAAAAGGGGAAATCGACAGTAACACAATCAGAGTAGGGGACTTTAACACCCCACTTTCACCAATGGACAGATCATCCAAAATGAAAATAAATAGGAAACACAAGCTTTAAATGATACATTAAACAAGATGGACTTAATTGATATTTATAGGACATTCCATCCAAAAACAACAGAACACACTTTCTTCTCAAGTGCTCATGGAACATTCTCCAGAATAGACCATATCTTGGGTCACAAATCAAGCCTTGGTAAATTTAAGAAAATTGAAATCATGTCAAGTACCTTTTCCGACCACAATGCTATGAGACTAGATACCAATTACAGGAAAAAATCTGTAAAAAATACAAACACATGGAGGCTAAACAATACACTACTAAATAACCAAGAGATCACTGAAGAAATCAAAGAAGAAATTTAAAAATACATAGAAACAATAACAATGAAAACACAACAACCCAAAAGCTATGAGATTCAGCAAAAGCAGTTCTAAGAGGGAAGTTTATAGCAATTCAATCTCAACTCAAGAAACAAGAAAAATATCAAACAAACAATCCAACCTTACACTTAAAACAACTAGAGAAAAAAATAACAAAGAAAACCCAAAGTCAGTAGAAGGAAAGAAATCATAAAGATCAGAGCAGAAATAAATGAAATAGAAACGAAGAAAACAATAGCAAAGATCAATAAAACTAAAAGCTGGTTCTTTGAGAAGATAAACAAAATTGATAAACCATTAGCCAGACTCATCAAGAAAAAAGGGAAAAGACTCAAATCAACAGAATTAGAAATGAAAAAGGAGAAGTAACAACTGACACTGCAGAAATACAAAGGATCATGAGAGATTTCTATAAGCAACTATATGCCAATAAAATGGACAACCTGGAAGAAATGGACACATTCTTAGAAAAGCACAACCTTCTGAGACTGAACCAGGAAGAAACAGAAAATATAAACAGACCAATCATAAGCACTGAAATTGAGACTGTGATTAAAAATCTTCCAACAAACAAAAGCCCAGGACCAGATGGCTTCACAGGCAAATTCTATCAAACATTTAGAGAAGAGCTAACACCTATCCTTCTCAAACTCTTCCAATATATTTCAGAGTGAAGAACACTCCCAAACCCATTCTATGAGGCCACCATCACCCTGATACCAAAACCAGACAAAGATGTCACAAAGAAAGAAAACTACAGGCCAATATCTCTGATGAACATAGATGCAAAAATCCTCAACAAAATACTAGCAAACAGAATCCAATGGCACATTAAAAGGATCATACACCATGATCAAGTGGGGTTTATCCCAGGAATGTAAGGATTCTTCAATATATGCAAATCAATCAATGTGATACATCATATTAACAAACTGAAGGATAAAAACCATATGATCATCTCAATAGATGCAGAAAAAGCTTTTGACAAAATTCAACACCCATTTATGATAAAAACTCTCCAGAAAGTAGGCATAGAGGGAACCTACCTCAACAAAATAAAGGCCATATATGACAAACCCACAGCCAACATCGTTCTCAATGGTGAAAAACTGAAACCATTTCCTCTAAGATCAGAAACAAGACAAGGTTGCCCACTCTCACCACTATTATTCAACATAGTTTTGGAAGTTTTAGCCACAGCAATCAGAGAAGAAAAAGAAATAAAAGGAATCCAAATTGGAAAAGCAGAAGTAAAACCGTCACTGGTTGCAGATGACATGATACTATACATAGAGAACCCCAAAGATGCTACCTGAAAACTACTAGAGCTAATCAATGAATTTGGTAGAGTAGCAGGATACAAAATTAATGCACAGAAATCTCTTGCATTCCTATACACTAATGATGAAAAATCTGAAAGAGAAATTAAGGAAAAACTCCCATTTACTACTACAACAAAAAGAATAAAATACCTAGGAATAAACCTACCTAAGGAGACAAAAGACCTGTATGCAGAAACCTATAAGACATTGATGAAAGAAATTAAAGATGATACAAACAGATGAAGAGATATACTATGTTCTTGGAGAGGAAGAATCAACATTGTGAAAATGACTCTACTACCCAAAGCAATCTGCAGATTCAGTGCAATCCCTATCAGACTACCAATGGCATTTTTCACAGAACCAGAACAAAAAATTGCACAATTTGTATGGAAACACAAAAGACCCCGAACAGCCAAAACAATCTTGAGAAAGAAAAATGGAGCAGGAGGAATCAGGCTCCTGGACTTCAGACTATACAACAAGGCTACAGTAATGAAGACAATATGGTACTGGCACAAAAACAGAAATATAGATCAATGGAACAGGATAGAAAGCCCACAGATAAACCCACGCACCTATGGTCATCTTATCTTTGATAAAGGAGGCAAGAATATACAATGGAGAAAAGACAGCCTCTTCAATAAGTGGTGCTGGGAAAACTGGACAGCTACATGTAAACGAATGAAATTAGAACACTCCCTAACAGCAAACCCCAAAATAAACTCAAAATGGATTACAGACCTAAATGTATGGCCAGACATTATAAAACTCTTAGAGGAAAACATAGGCAGAACACTCTATGACATAAATCACAGCAAGATCCTTTTTGACCCACCTCCTAGAGAAATGGAAATAAAAACGAAAATAAACAAATGGGACCTAATGAAACTTAAAAGCTTTTGCACAGCAAAGGAAACCATGAACAAGACGAAAAGACAACCCTCAGAATGGGAGAAAATATTGCCAAATGAAGAAACGGGCAAAGGACTAATCTCCAAAATATACAAGCAGCTCATGCAGCTCAATATCAAAAAAACAAACAACCCAATCCAAAAATAGGCAGAAGACCTAAATAGACATTTCTTCAAAGAAGATACATACATTGCCAAGAAACACATGAAAAGATGTTCAATATCACTAATCATTAGAGAAATGCAAATCAAAACTACAATGAGGTATCACCTCACACCAGTCAGAGTAGCCACTGTCAAAAAATCTACAAACAACAAATGCTGGAGAGGGTGTGGAGAAAAGGGAACCCTGTTGCACTGTTGGTGGGAATGTAAACTGATACAGCCACTATGGAGAACAGTATGGAGGTTCCTTAAAAAACTAAAAATAGAACTACCATATGACCCAACAATCCCACTACTGGGCATATACCCTGAGAAAACCATAATTCAAAAAGAGTCATGTACCACAATGTTCATTGCAGCTCTATTTACAATAGCCAGGACATGGAAGCAACCTAAGTGTCCATCGACAGATGAATGGATAAAGAAGATGTGGCACATATATACAATGGAATATTACTCAGCCATAAAAAGAAACGAAATTCAGTTATTTGTAGTGAGGTGGATGGACGTAGAGTCTGTCATACAGAGTGAAGTAAGTCAGAAAGAGAAAAACAAATACCGTATGCTAACACATATAGATAGAATATAAAAAAAAAAAATGGTTCTGATGAACCTAGGGGCAGGACAGAAATAAAGACACAGACCTAGAGAATGGACTTGAGGACACGGGGAGGGGGAAGGGTAAGCTGGGACGAAGTGAGAGAATAGCATTGATATGTATACACTACCACATGTAAAATAGCTAGCTAGTGGGAAGCAGCTGCATGGCACAGGAAGATCAGCTTGGTGCTTTGTGACCACCTAGAGGGGTGGGATAAGGAGGGTGGGAGGGAGATGCAAGAGGGAGGGAATATGGGGATATACGTATACATATAGCTGATTCATTTTGTTATACAGGAGAAACTAACACAACACTGTAAAGCAATTATTATACTCCAATAAAGATGTTAAGAAGAAAAACAACAAAAAAGAAAAAAAAACCCCAAAACTGCAGGGCATGCATTCTTTTCAAGTGCACATGAAACACTGTCTAGGAGAGATCACATTAGTCCACAAAACAAGTCTCAATAAATATAAGGAGACTGAAATCATATCACGCATCTTTTCTAACCACAACAGTATGAAACCAGTAATCAGTTATAAGAAGAAAACTGGAAAACACATAACATGTGGCGACTAAACAACTTTTTACTAAACCACCAATGGTTTAATGAAGAAATGAAAAAGGAAATAAAAAAAATACCTTGAGACAAATGAAAATGGAAACACAATTTTCCAAAATCTATGGGACACAGCAATAGCAATTCTAATTGGGTAGTTCATAGCAATACAGGCCTGCCTCAAGAACAAGAAAAATCTCAAATAAACAATCTAACTTTACATATAAAGGAACTAGAAAAAGAAGAACAAAGCCCAAAGTTAGTAGAAGTCAGGAAATAATAAAGATTAGAGCAGAAATAAATGAAATAGAGGCTAAAAAAAATCAATTAAAAAGATCCGTGAAACTAAGAGCTGGTTCTTTGAAAAGATAAACAAAATTTATAAACCTTTAGCAAGACTCATCAAGAGAAAGAGGGGCCCCAAATAAAATCAGAAATGAAAGGGCAGAAGTTACAATTAATACCACAGAAATACAAAGAATCATGAGACTACCACAATTACACCAACAAACTGGACAACATAGAAGAAATGGATAAATTCCTAGAAATGTACAATTTTCCAAGAATGAATCAGGAAGAACAGAAAATCTGAACAGACTGTTTACTAGTAATGAAATTGAATCAGTAACCAAAAACTGCCAACAAATAGAAGTCCAGGATCAGACAGCTTCACAGGTAAATTCTACCAAACATTTAAGTAACAGTTAATTAATACCTACCCTTCTCAAACTGTTTCAAAACACGGAAGAATAAGGAATGCTTCCAAATTCATTCCATGAGTCCAGCATTAACCAATCCAAACCAGACAAAGACACTATAAAAAAAGAAAATTATAGGCCAATATCACTGATGAACAAAGATGCAAAAATCCTCAACAAAATATTAGCAAACTGAATTCAACAATACATTAAAAGGATCATACACTATAACCAAGTGGGATTTATCCCAGGGATGCAAGGGTGGTTCAATATCTACAAATCCATCAATGTTATATACCGTATTAACAAACTGAAGAATAAAAATCATATAAGTAGATGCAGAAAAAGCTGCTGACAAAAATTCAACACCCATTTATGATAAAAGCTCTCAACAAAGTGGTTAGAGGGAACATACCTCAACATAATTAAGGCCATACATGACAAACCCATAGCTAACTTCATACACAATACTGGAAAGCTGAAAGCTTTTCCTCTAAAATTGAGAACAAGACAAGGACACTCTTGCCACTGTTATTCAACATAGTTAGACATCCCAGTCAGAGCAGTCAGACAAGAAAGTAAATAAAAGTCATCCAGGGACCTCCCTGGTGGTCCAGTGGTTAAGACTCTGTGCTTCCACTGCAGGGGGTGTGGGTTTGATCCCTGGTCGGGGAACTAGGACCCACATGCTGTGCAGCACGGACAGAAAACAAACAAAAAGTCAACCAAATTGGACAGGAAGAAATAAAACTGTCACTATTTGCAGACAACATTATACTATATATAGAAAACCTTAAAGATGCCAGCAAAAAGACTATTAGAACTAAAAAAAAAATAGTATAGTTTCAGGATACAAAATGAATATACAGAAACCTGTTGCATTTTTATACCTTAATAATGAATTAGCAGACAGAGAAATTAAGAAAACAATCCATTTAGAACTGCATCAAAAAGAATAAAATACCTAGGAATTAATTTGCTCAAGGAGGTGAAAGACCTGTACTCTGAAAACTGTAAAACACTGATGAATGAAATTGTAGGCACCTCAAATAAATAGAAAGCTATTCTGTGTTCATGGATTGGAAGAATTATTATGGTCAAAATGTCCATAACACTGAAAGCAATCTACAGATTCAATGCAATCTCTATCAAAATACCCATTGCAGGGGCTTCCCTGGTGGCGCAGTGGTTGAGAGTCTGCCTGCCAATGCGGGGGACACGGGTTCGAGCCCTGGTCTGGGAAGATCCCACATGCTGCGGAGCCACTAAGCCCGTGAGCCACAACTACTGAGCCTGCGCGTCTGGAGCCTGCGCTCCGCAATGGGAGAGGCCGCGCCGGTGAGAGGCCCGCGCACCGCGATGAAGAGTGGCCCCCGCTCGCTGCAACTGGAGAAAGCCCTCGCATGGAAACGAAGACCCAACACAGCCATAAATAAATATAAATAAATAAATAAATTTATTTAAAAAAAAAAATACCCATTGCATTTTTCACAGAAAAAGAACAAATCTTAACCTCAAATAGCCAAAGCAATCTTAAGAAAGAAAAGTTGAAGATATCGTGGTCCCTGATTTCAAACTATACTACTAAGTTACAGTAATCAAAACAGTATGGTACTGGCACAAAAACAGACATATAGATCAAATGAACAGAATACAGAGCCCAGAAATGAACCCACACTTAAATGTACAATTAATCTACAACAAAGGTGGCAAGAATACAAAATAGGGGAAAGACAGACTCTTCAATAAGTGGTGGTGGCAAAACTGTAGAGTTATATGTAAAAGAATGAAACTAGACAACTTTTTTACATCATGTATGAAAATAAACTCAAAACAGATTAAAGACTTAAATGTAAGACATGAAACCACAAAGCTCTTAAAAGAAAATATAGGCATTATGTATGATATTTCACATCAGCATTAGCAGTATTTTTTTGGATCCATCTCCTCAGACAAGGGCAACAAAAGCAAAAATAAACAGGGAATTCCCTGGCGGTCCAGTGATTAGGACTCTGTGCTTTCTGTGTAGGTTCAATCCCTGGTCGGGGAACTAAGATCCCACAAGCCACATAGCACAGCCAAAAAAACCCCAAAAAAGCAAAAAACAAAAATAAACAAATGGGACTACACCAAACTAAAAAGCTTTTGCATGGCAAAGGAAACCATCAACAAAATGAAAAGGCAACATCCTGAATGGCTGAATGGGAGAAGATATTTGCAAATGATATGTCCAATAAGGGGTTAATATAAAAAATACAGAGAGAACTTATACAACTCAATATAAAAAAAAAAAAGAAACAATCTGATTAAAAAATGGTCAGAGGATCTGAACAGACATTTTTCCAAAGACATACAGATGGCCAACCAGTCCATGAAAAGATGCCTACCACCACTAATCATCAGGGAAATGAAAATCAAAACCATAATGAGGGGCTTCCCTGGTGGCGCAGTGGTTGAGAATCTGCCTGACAGTGCAGGGGACACGGGTTCGAGCCCTGGTCTGGGAGGATCCCACATGCTGCCGAGCGGCTGGGCCCGTGAGCCACAATTGCTGAGCCTGCGCGTCTGGAGCCTGTGCTCTGCAACAAGAGAGGCCGCGATAGTGAGAGGCCCGCGCACCGCGGTGAAGAGTGGCCCCCACTTGCCGCAACTAGAGAAAGCCCTCGCACAGAAACGAAGACCCAACACAGCCAAAAATAAATAAATAAATTAATTAATTAATTTAAAAAAAAAAAACAAAAACAAAAAACCATAATGAGATATCACCTCACACTTGTCAGAATGACTTTTATCAAAAAGAAATAACGAGCGTTGGTGAGGATGTGGAGAAAAGGGAACCCTTGTGTACTGTTGGTGGGAATGTAAATTGGTATAGTCACAATGCAAAACAGTATGGAGGTTCCTCAAAAAATTAAAAATATCTGAAGAAAACAAACACACTAATTTGAAAAGATTTATCTGCCCCTACGTTCATTGCAGCACTTACAATGGCCAAGATATGGAAGCAACCTAACTGTCCCTTGAGAGATGAATGGATAAAGGAGCTATGGTGTATATGTACACATATACAACGGAATATTACTCAGCAATAAAAAAGAATGAAATCTTACCATTTGTGACAACATGAATGGACACAGAGAGTATTATGCTAAGTGAAATAAGCCAGACAGAGAAAGACAAATACCATGTGGTTTCACTTACATGTGCAATCTAAAAAACAAAACAAATGAACAAATGTAACAAAACAGCAATTCACTCACAGGTACAGAGAACAAACTGGTGTCACCAGAGCGGAGGAAGGTGGGAAACTGCACAGTATAAGGGAAAAAGATTAAGAGATACAAACTTAGCTATAAAATAAAAAAGTCACAGGGACATAATGTACAGCGTAGGGAATATAGTCAATAATATTATAGTAACTTTTTGTGGTGATGGTGACTAGACATTGTGGTGATCACTTTGTAATGTATAAAAACATTGAATCACTATGTTGCACACCTGAAACTAATATTCTAAGTCAATTATACTTCAACTAAAAACAATAAACATTAACATATCCACACACAAAAAAAGGCACTCTTAGAACGCAAAGAGTGAATCCTAATGTAAACTATGTACTTTGGGTGATAATGATGTGTCAATGTAGGTTCATCAGTTACAGCAAGGGTACCACTCTGGTAGGGGATGTTCATAACGGGGAGGCTATGTATGAGTAGGGCCAGGGGGTAGATGAGAAATCTAAATTTTTTTGCAACCCTAATTTTGCTCTGCAAAATAAACTCTATTAAGAAAAAAAAAGGCAGGGGCTTCCCTGGTGGTGCAGTGGTTAAGAATCCATCTGCCAACTCAGGGGACATGGATTCGAGCCCTGGTCTGGGAAGATCCCACATGCTGTGGAGCAACTAAGCCCGTGTGCCACAACTACTGAGCCTGTGCTCTAGGGCCCGCGAGCCATAACTGCTGAGCCCGCATGCCACAACTACTGAAGCCGCATGCCTAGAGCCTGTGCTCTGCAACAAGAGAAGCCACTGCAATGAGAAGCTGGCGCACTGCAACGAAGAGTAGCCCCCATTCGCTGCAACTAGAGAAAGCCCGCATGCAGCAACGAAGAACCAACGCAGCCAAAAATAAAATAAATTTCTTTAAAAAAAAAAGAAATTCTTTAAAAAAAAAAAAGCACTTATTCCAGAAAATTTTAAAGCTGTAAGTAGAACTCTTACTGAGACCTCATTTAGTTTATGTTCATTTAGTTGCTATTCCAGGTGGTTTGTACTATTTTTTGTAAATTTTTCAAGCAAACTAGTTGATTACAAAGCAAAATTAGATAAATGTATCTCAAATTCTATTATACAATAAAGTTGACTTTAAAGATATACTTTAACAAAGTTTATGACAAAGATTCTAGATTTATATATAAAATCCTGTTACCTGATCATATTACCTCTCTAATAAATTGTACAAATGCTCACTGGTGATAAAAAACAATGTTCACCAATATGTCACACGCATGGTTAGTGCTTTATTCTTTGAAGAATGGTTCTGAAACATCACACTAAGTCAGGCTGAAAGGTAACGTGTAAAATAGTTGTATAAGGATATAACATATGTACTGACTGTTCACGCTACAAAATCTTGATCATAGAGCTTATGATACACTTAGTTAGCAGCAGCACCCAGGTTTTCCAATAGTCATCATTTTTCTCTTGTCTGCATAGACTTCTTCTCATTGGCTGCCTTCTGCTTTTGTTGCATGATCTCAGAGTCCCTATATGGGGGAAAAAGGCTGTAAGTTGTTACAGAAAAACTGATTTTATGTTCTCATTTGTTTTCTATAATAATCCATTCAGTATATTAGAAAACAATTTAAAAGAAGATATAAACTTTCATGTCTTTCCATTTGCATGGACAGAGATAAAATGGGAAGGTGAAGAATGGAAAGGCTTTGAAGTCAGATCTTATTTTGAATACAGTCTGTACTGTTGTCATGACCTTGGATAACTAACCTCCAAGTCTTTTCAAAATTAGAGTAATACATATCAGGTTGTTCTGAGGAACACATACATACACACACACACACACACACACACACACACACACACAAGCACACCATCTGACATGAGGCAGCTATATGTAGAAATAATGGCAATTAATCTTGGTTGTCAACAAAGTTAATTCACTATAAATTTTTTCGTGAATGAAGGGGCATTTCAGAAGTCTTCTAGATATCCTAAGTGGTACCTAGGATTAGGACATAGATGTTATGAATCAATTCAGTTTCTTACAAGCCAAAAAGCAGGATATTCAGGGCATTTTCTTAACCCTTTGTGTCTCTGGCTGAAACTTCACATACTGTGAACTAAAACCAGATTACTTGGGCTGGATGGTCCACGAGCCCGTATTAAAAAATATATTAAATGTCTATGTATTCAACACCTACTATGTGCCAGGCACTTTGCTGGCTCTGGATTAAGTCCCACAACAACCCTGAGTTATTGTCCCTATGTTTCAGATTAAAAAAAAAAAGTTAAAGGTTTAGAGCTAAATAATTTGCCCCAAATCACATAAAAACTAAGGTCTGTCCAATTTCAAAGTCCAGGCTCTTTCCTATGTTGTTATTGCATATATTTAGTATTAGATTTTAATTCAGGATGAGTAGCTCTGTCCATGTTAGTAAGACATTTCTGAGAGGCCAATAGCAAAAACAAGGAATGAGAAGGAAGGAAAAACAAGACAGCTACAAAAAAAATGAGGTGTCCTGAATAAAAACAGTAATAGTTATTTTTCTGTTTGTAACCAAACTCTGCTGTGCTTGCTGTATGATCTTAGTAATGTTATTGAAGTTCAGAGCCCCAGTCTCTCATTGCATGTATTGGGGCTAATAGCACTTTTCATGATTATGATGAATAGAGGTAATAAATATAGAGCATCTAGCACAGAGCTTTGTAAGCAGTGGGTAGTCATTGAGCAGTGACTATCACTGAGCCAAGCTACACTAAGTTTCCCAATAAAAATATTATTTCAGGGTTACTGATCTGTACCATTCCACTGATTGGTTCACTTCTACTCCAATGTAAGTAAACAAATTTAAAGCAAAGCTTATCACTTTAACAATAAATGTCATAGAAAGACAATGTGAAGTGATAATTAAGGGCTTCAACTTCATTAAACTCTGACTGCATATCAGAATCACCTGGGGAGCTTTTAAAGTCAGGTTTAACTTAAGTATAATAAAATTTACCTAGAGCACCTTTTAATGTCCAACCCCACACCAATTAAATCAGGGCTGGGTGTAAGGCACAGGCTTGAGCAGACATCAAGTTTTCCCAGGTGGTTCTAATGTGCAGCCAGCCTTGAGAACCACAGAGAAGCCACAATGGAGCCTGTGTAGTCAATTCTTCACCTCGCCTCCAAGTTTCACATGAACAACAAAATTTGATTTTAGAATAAAATGAAATTTGGCTAACATTTTTTTAAAAGATGAATGTTTTTTTAAAAAAAATCTTAAGCTGTAGTCTCAAAGTATTGATATTTCTGTAGCAGTTTTGTATTGTCACTTGTATGTCAAGACAGTGCACCTGCATTCTCGCCAATCCAATGGATCTTCAGAAGTCAATATAACTACATATACTTTGTGTCTCTTTCAGAAGTTATCAATATAATTGGTGACCTGTCATCCAGACTAGTATGAGTAGGATGTCTGCTTGGAAAATGTTTACCCTCAGCACCTAACAATGTCTTGCACATGGAAGCTAAATGAAATTCTTATGGTTGTGGTGGAGTTGCATGAGATTCTCTGCAAGACAAATTATAGCTTGAGAGCTTTAAATTCTTCATCCATGGGTTGGGATAATGACTACCGCTTATAATTTTAGTATGCCTGGCACACAACAGATATGCAGCTGTTACCCCTTCCTGCAGGCCTAGCTCTACTAAGGATTTAAAAACTGCTTTCCATTCTCCAAAATGAAAACTTCTGCGACTTGAGAATTCCTTTAGTATAACTCACCTCTGTTTCCTCTGAGAGGCACTCAAGCTATCCTCTTTTCTTTTTCCCTTACTAATTTCCTGGGATTTCTTCATGTTTTTCTGGCGGGCAAGTTCTCGTTGATTTCCGCCTACAAAGAGAAATAGTGATGTTATTTTTCCATCTCCAAAATTAATAATTCCATTCTAAGGGTCTTATTTAAATGCATCTGAAGTTTGCTTTTTAAGAGATAAGCCAGCAGAGTACTGCACTGAATGGTGTTCCGGGGATCTGACGACAAGGAGGACGCTTAAAGGTAAACACTGAAGTTCCTGACAGTTTTATGATACCAGTTAAGATGTTCACTGGCTATAAACACCAGATTTCTTAAAAGAGGCGTTCCAATCGTCTGCCTCTGTGGGCCAGTATTCCAAAATAAGTTCTGGCTTTTGAGAGGTGTGGGTGGAGAGAGAAAGATACACCACAGATTACACCTCGCACACGTTGGCCCACCATAATTCAACTGTTAAGCGAGCATTACAGATGCCTGTAAAACATTACCTTCGAGGGCCAAACAAAAGAACTAGAGAGGAGACTTACAGCTCCCTGTCCTCGTTAGGCCTCACGACCTTGAGTATTAAGTACCAGCTATAAACCACCTCCAGACCAGGATCCCTCCCGGGGCTCCACACACCTCACCACCGGGGAGGTGCTCCTTACCGTGTAAACTCGCACCCGAGGGGCAGGCACCTGCCCGACCTTTCAGGCCGGACCGGAGCCAACCGTCCCTCTCCCTCTGCTGACTAAAAACCGGGTCACCACCGCGCCGGACGGAAGGGGTTTCACCAGCTGGCCTCCGCCTGCCCGCCCGCCGCGCCTTGGAACTCGACTTGCTCGCCGGACGCTCCCCGCCGCTTCCCCTACCCGTCCGTATACTCACGGGCCATGCTGACCACCGGACCGAGCCTGGAAAAGAGCGACTCGGAAAAGCAACGACTTGCTCGCACGCTCAGCGGCCGTCCCCACCCGTCGATCTGGAAGCCTAAGCCCGCGCGGACCCTCAGCAGGGATACGCCTGTGCTCGGTGGACGGCCCAGCCCAACGAGGCCAGACAACAGCAGACGGCGAGGCCGGCGAGTGACTGCGCGTGCGTGGCCGGGAGGGCGGGGCGGTGCCCGACTAGGGCCGAGGAGCCGCGGCTCCGGGGTTAGTCATCCGACCCCGGCGCCTTTCGGCCGTGCAATTTTGCCAGAGTCGAGAAAGCAGGCTCTGTGTCTGAGCGAGGCATAGACGTGTGTGGATTTTCCCTCTGTGTACCGGTCACTTGGACTTAACCAGCCTCTTTTTTTTTGATAACGACGTTAAACGCTACAATATCTAACTTTTCGAAAAGGAACGTTGCTTTTTTTCATCCCGTTGCAGAGGCGGGAAGGGGAGTAAGGGGACAGAACAGATTGAGGGTTAACTCTTTGAAAGCCAGTGTTGGCCCTTCATATTTTCCTTCTTTATTCACGCACCAAGCCTGCAAGGTAGACTTCATTGTTCTCATTTTATGAAACAGGCGGCCGAGACTCTGAGACCAGAAGCGCTGACCTAATAGGTAGGGACGGGTAGAAATAAGATTCAAATTTAAAACGGACTTCAAAGTCTGTTCATTTCCCGTTTGATCCCAGTGCCCTTGTCACTCGACAGTACTTTAGGAGTTCTGTGGCTCTGTGCCTGGGTTGTGTGATGGGGAGAGAATGCTAGGGAATGAAGTCTTACCACGAATTCAGAATAGCCCAGAATAACCTTAAACCTATGTAAAAGCTATGGAGCATCTGCCATTGCTAGAAACAGATGTGTAAAGATGCTTGATACTTATTTTCTTCATCTATTCTGTTAATTATTACAAACTGAGAAATGTGTAGAGTTAGTCTGGACACCCTGAAATAACCCTTTTTTTTTTTAAAGTTTTTAATTTGGAAGATTTCAAACATATACAAAAGTATAGAAAATACTATAATGGACCTCCAAGTATATAAGACCAAGCTTCAACAATTTTTATTTCATCTCATAAAAATTACCTGAGGGTTCTGGAGATGGAATGTCTGGGTTGAAAGCCCAGCTCTCCCAATGAGTAGTTATGTGAACTTGGGAATGTCACTTCATTGCATTAAAGCTTCCTTATTAGTAAAATGGGGAGGTAATTGTACCTCCTTCATTAATCAAGTTAATATATGTGAAGTAGTAAGTGCCCAGCACAGGATAGCACTCAACATATTAGCTATACTTGTCATCATTCTTTCAACCTCAGAGAGCCTTTCGTGCTTATCACTCTCCCTACATCCCACCCCTCCTCCTCAATACTGCTTACAGGCCAGGTGTCTCCACTTAGGGACCTCTTCTGCAGTAACTTGAGCAGGGGAAAAGATTGACTTTCTGGCCAGGCTCTTTATAAAGAGACCATCTAAAGAGGAAGGGAGGGAAGGAGTTTGGGATTGAACTTAAGTAGAGTTGTTTCTGTGTGTGGTCTTAAGAGTCTAATTGAGCTTTTTCTTTGCAACTGAAAATATAGTTTTTGAGTTGTAGGGATACACATGATGTATCCCATGTATACAAGAAATGTTGGGTGTGTTTGCCAGAGAAAACTGGAGAATTTTAAAATTACTATGATGCCGTTAAGACTGTACAAACTAGGAGGAATTATGTGACCGCCCAAGGTCACACAGCTAGCCGTGAGCTGAGCCACGATCAAAACTTGAGTCTCAGAATTATTTTAAAATGATGAATTGGGCGATTGGGATTGACATGTATACACTGATGTGTATAAAATTGATGACTAATAAGAACCTGCTGTATAAAAAAGTAAATAAAATAAAATTCAAAAATTCAAAAAAAAGACTGTACAAACTTGGGATGTGTAACAAATAGCTTATGATTTTATGTTAAATAGTAAAATTGAATCTGACTCTGTTCCCATCCCTTTACAAATGGGAAATTAAATCCTAGTCATTATTTACTTCTTTACCTGCAGAATTGTGGGAGTACCATAGACTCTTAGGTGAAACAGAGAGTTTGGGGAAAGGCCTTATGTCTTCAGTCTATACTGGAATATGTTGTTTAAAGCTGTATGGTTCTGGCAGTAGCTCCAAGATTCCTGAGATATCTGCAGCAGGGGTTATTTTTCTCAACTCCTTGGGCTTCCTTAGGTGTGTTTGAGGTCCTATTCCCTCTCCAGAGTACTGGAGGGAGCCCACAGACCTCCATTTCCTTCCCAGTCTTGAAAGAATCTTTTCTCTCTGTACTTTCAGCCTTGCTTTCCTACTCTTAAAAACACTTGTCTCTCTTCTTTCTCCTTCTGGATGACCTAGCAATCTCTTCAATCAGTTCGGGATTTTATTTCTTTGACATTTTGTCATTGTAGCAGGATGTTCTTGTAGAATTTTCTTCTCCTTCCAAGAAGGAAGTCAGCCCTTTGTTTTCCATGAATCAGGGGAATTGTATTACTGGTTCAAACACTGGCCCATAATCTCTAGTGTCAGCCTCATCTCTGGACATTTTCCCTCTCATCATAGAGGACTTCCCTAACCACCCTACATAAAGTAAGCCAGCCTCCCATTAACCTCTGTCATATTACCCTCTAAATTTCTTTCATGGCATTTAATAATTCTTAAATTATCTTGTTCATTTGTTGAATTTTCCTTTCCCACACAGAATGTCTTGCTTATTGCTCTGTTGCTCCCTCCTGAAGCAGATTAAGAATGCTCACGTTAATTCACAAAGTTTTGGGACTAGCCTGGTGCTCCAGTGGGTAAGACTCTGAGCGCCCACTGCAGGGGGCCCGGGGTTCGATCCCTGGTCAGGGAACTAGATGCTGCATGCATGGCACCAGTTAAGATCCTGCATGCCACAATGACGATCCCAAGCGCAGCAACTAAGACCCGGTGCACCAAAATAAATTTTTAAAAAATAAATATTTTTTAAAAGTTCCATGTTTCTCCCCAAATGAGCCTAATAACAGACTTTTAAAAATTTTTACAAAGTTTTTTTTTTTTTTTTTAATTCACACACACACACACTGTATTTTATTTTTACAAAAAATTTTTACAAAGTTTTAACCATAATTTTTTCCTTTTTTTCTTCTTTTTAAACTTTTGGCTGTGCCGCGGGGCTTGCGGGACCTTAGTTCCCTGATCAGGGATGGAACCCATGCCCTCAGCAGTGAAAGTGCGGAGTCCTAACCACTGGACCACCAGGGAATTCCCATTAACTATAATAATTTTTGAACAGGTATTACATTCACATTAAAAACTAAACAAGGATATACAGTGAATGTTCTTTTTTCCCACGTTGTGTTTCCCAGAAACGCAGTTCCCTTTCTAGGAGTTAACTATTCTCACTTTCTTCACACTTTAATTTCTAATCTATGTTCTACTCATTTTAGAATTAAAAAAAAAATAAATTTATTTATTTATTTATGGCTGTGTTGGGTCTTCGTTGCTGTGCTTGGGCTTTCTCGAGTTGCGGTGAGCGGTGGCTACTCTTCGTTGTGGTGCGAGGGCTTCTCATTGTCGTGGCTTCTCTTGTTGCGGAGCACGGGCTCTAGGTGCGCGGGCTTCAGTAGTTGTGGCACGTGGGCTCAGTAGTTGTGGCTCCCAGGCTCTAGAACTCAGGCTCAGTAGTTGTGGCGCACGGGGATCTTCCCCCTCCAGGGCTCAGGGCTCGAACCCATGTCCCTTGCATTGGCAGGCAGATTCTTAACCACTGCGCCACCAGGGAAGCCTCTCATTTTAGAATTTTTAAGCCTTAGGGATGTGCTGATGAACAGGCAGTGTTCTACAGGACCCTCTTAAAAAAAAAAAAAGCCAGCAATTTGTTTTTGTTTTTTGGTTTTGCCAGCATTCTCCCCCCCACCCCCACCCCGCCTCGCCGCGCAGCTTGCGGGATCTTAGTTCCCAACCAGGGATGGAGTCCGCACCACCCCCAGCGGACGCGCGGAGTCTTAACCACTGGACAGCCAGGGAAGTCCTACGGCCAGGGATTTTAATAGTTCCTGTAAAAGTTTGGGCTGAAGGACTGACTACCTCCTTCCGCTCTTTTGAACAAATCCTGAGGAGCCCTGGAGAGGTAAGAGTACACCGTCTGGCGTCTCAATTTCCGGTTCGCAGGTAACCCAGGCTCCATAACTTGACGGTTACCATGGCTCCGGTGCTGTGCGTCATTCCGCGGCGCTGGATGATGACGCAATCAGTTCCGGCGCCCTCTGAGGGCGGGGGAATAAGGTACCGGGGGAAACTTAGCTTTAGTGTAGCAGGGTCATGAAGAAGAGGCGGCGGCGGGAGATCGGAGGCGGCGGCGGGGGCGTGAAACTGCGGTAGCTGCCCGCTGGGCTGGTGGTGTGGCTTTGTGGGAAAGGCGTAGTTCCTAAAGCCCTCTCTGGGCAGCGGCCGGGGCTCGGGGTTGAGAGCGGCCGTGGGGTCGCCTCCCCGGGCCCCCTGGCTCCGCCATGTTCCGCAGGGCACGCCTTAGTGTGAAGCCCAATGTCAGGCCTGGAGCAGGCGCCAGGGGCTCCACCGCCCCCAATCCACAGCGTGAACGAGAGGCTCCCAGGCCGCCGGAGCCTGCAGCGGCCTCTGTCCCGAAGCCAGCGGAATCCACAGATGTGCCTCCAGTGGACTGCGGGGAAGCGGAGCCCAGAGAAAAGACTCCCAAGAGCAGGTAAGCACTTGCAGAGGGGAGCATTTTCATCTGCCCCGCCTCTCCGGGCGTGTCACCTGGAAGCTGAGCAAAGAAACTTTACCGTAGAAGTACCCCCTCGCTTGTACTAAGCCTGACAGTTGAGGCCGAAGAACACACTGCCAACTGTAGTTGGTCCCTCTAACTACGGTGTGGCAAGTGTGGATTTTGTTACAGCGTGTAGATTCTCGGGGAGGGGACCATGTCTTCAAGTGGTGGTGGGAGGAATCCAGGTCTAGCGGTCCAAGAAAATCCACACGTGGTACTATTCAATAAAAACTGCAGTTTTCATTCTTTTGGAGTACTTTACGGGAGTAAGTTGTCTTTTTTTAAATCTTGAAAACATTTATTTT
This sequence comes from Balaenoptera musculus, assembly GCF_009873245.2. Lineage (NCBI taxonomy): Eukaryota > Metazoa > Chordata > Mammalia > Artiodactyla > Balaenopteridae > Balaenoptera > Balaenoptera musculus. Next base: position 54,598,128 of record NC_045787.1, read on the forward strand.
TAAAAGAAATGCAGTGTTACTTTGATTCTGCTGATTTATGTCAATGGAAAGGAAGTCTGGTTACTTATTTTGATTTGAGGGTGTGCCTCTTTAACTATGGTGACCATGTTTTCTGAACAGAAAAGCATGTGTCATGTACCACATTTAGATTCAGGATTCTTCTTCTTAAGTTAACAATTTATGGACTTTGCCCAGGCAGAATGTACTCATCTGCAAAATGGGGATAATGTAACTCTTGCTTCGGAGAGTTATTGTGGAGATTAGAAATAACTGATATAAACTGTCTTGCATAGGACATGACAGAATAGTTGCCTACCTTTAGGTGTTTAAAGGTGATGGAGCAAAGTAGTTAAAGTTAAGACATGTTGAGCTAATAATGGCCTCTGTTTTTATACTATAAATGTGAGGAAACCAGTGAAAACCAACCCTATTAAATAACAGTGAGATGGTATAAATTTATACTGTGACAGGAAGGTGACAATTTTATTCTTTTCTCTTTTGGCTTGGCTTCTGTTGACCTCAGCTGGTGCTGAGTATAGAGTATTATTTTGATAGCTTAATGATGCTTAGTAATTTCCAAGTTTCTTACATGAATTTGTTTCAGAATTTCTCCCAACAGTGGAATAGAAATACCAGTTACTGTTAAATTAATAAAGTTCACAGAGATCCTGTTAACTACATGTGAATGTATGATTATTGATAATTTAGTAAATTACTTATTCTGTAGTCTTGAGACATTTAAGCTCAAGGATATTGCTTTCTTAGACTTGACATTTAGGGACTATACTTGGTTTTTTATCATGTGTTTCCTTTTTTTTTTGGTGGGTCTTTGCTAATTGTAAAAATCCATAGGGTATATGTTCTGTCCTTATGCATTCATCTTGATTGGGTGAAATGCAAATGGCACATGTATCACATTATAAGGGCTGAGATAAAAATTTAAATTGGATACTTTTTGGAAAAATTATTCTATAGGTTTAGGCATTTTTTCACTTTTATATACAACTAATCATAACATATGAAAAAAGTAGACTGCTTTTAATTCTTGACTTATACCCTCTTAATTTGCTTTCAGGCCATTCCTGAAATATTTATATCCAATCTGAATTTGGATATGTAATTTGAAGTGACTGAGTACTTTTTTTGAGTGAAGAGTTTATTTTGATAGCTGAATAAGTAGAGTTATACCTGACAAAAGATAAATGATTTTTGCCTCAAACAGAATTTGGTTTGATTAATGTAGCTAAATGAATGTCTTCAAATACTGCAATACAAATATTTCAGAGGTTTGATATTTTGTTTGGTTTAACTGATCTCAAGTTGATAATTAAAATAAAATGCCAAAAATTTAGATCACTTTAGGAAGTGTCAATGTGGATTATAAACTTAATTTTATAAAACAACTCTCATTTAATGGTGTACAGTCTGTAAAAATACTGAATCACTATGCTGTACACCAGAAACTAATATAATATTGTAAATCAACTATATTTCAATTAAAAAAATTTTTTTAGAGCTATCAAAAGAAAAAAAACCTCTCAGTTATCGAGTAATTCAAATTAGGCAAATTAAGCTTTGTTTTGTAACTTAGGTTTTTTGTTTGTTTTTTGAGGTACCTAGCATGAGCATAAAACTATGTGCTATAATGTTCTTAGGGATTTGAAGTTTGAAAAGGATCATCAGTCTTCATTAGAATTCCATATCTGTTAAAAATATGTACTGAACAAAAATTTTATTGCAACCACTGTTTAAGTCATTGATTATTACTAATGAGATTTTGCTCTTCTGGATTTTTGTCAGACTAGTTGTTAAGCCTCAAATATTTAAAAGAAGATCCATGGTGCCCTTTTTTTTTTTTCTTTTTAAATTTCAACAGTGATGAAAAGACTGATGGTGGGAAGGATGTTGAAGAATCCAGTAAATCTTCCTCTACCGTTTCACAGAGAAGAAAGCGAGTATCAAGTACTTTTAGTCTGGTTAAACCTAGTGTCAGTGTTCCTTCAGAACCTCATCCTTTATCTACAGTTAATCAAGAAGCTCCACAGCCAAACCCTGTTCCAACAAAAGAGAAACAGCCGTGCTCAGACAGATACCGGATATATAAAGCCCAGAAACTGAGAGAAATGTTAAAAGAAGAATTGAGGAAAGAGAAGGTATGGTAGAAAAATCAGAATTCTGATTGTTGCCTGCTAGATTTCTGTTTTTATGTTAGGCATCATTTGGAGGAAGAACAAGCATCTGTAGCATTTTGATGAGGAAAACAAAACCAAGTAACAGCCCTCATGTTAATAGAATATCCCCTTTTGTTTGTTTGTTTGTTTTTTGCTGCCCAGATCTTTCCCAACCAGGGATTGGACCCGTGCCCCCTGCAGTGGAAGCGCAGAGTCTTAACCACTGGACTGCCAGGGAAGTCCCACAATATCCCCTTTTGTTAACAGAACGATTGAGAAGCACCATAGAGTTAATAAGCTATTTTTTCCACGATATTAATTTTTGCATATTTTTTTCATCTATATTTCATTGTTTTTGGCGGAGGCCACAAATAGAAGTTTTACATGTGTGCACACACGTATACAGATACACGTACAGATGTATTTATAAACTAAACCTTCAGTGAGATTTTTCGTGAAAATGTCCAGTTGACGCGAGTTATATTCATTTGAATTAAGACAAGTGTAGTTGAACAAAATGAATTGGTGATGTTTTCTAAATTGACAAATTTAGACTAGTGTCTAGCAAATAGTAAGAGCCCGACAAATGTCAGCTCTTATTATTAATTTATAGAATGCCCCCCTTTTTTTAACTAAGAGGAAGGCACTTATCTTTTTTTTTAAAAATTAATTAATTTATTTATTTTTGGCTGTGTTGGGTCTTCGTTTCTGTGCGAGGGCTTTCTCTAGCTGCGGCAAGCAGGGGCCACTCTTCATCGCGGTGCGCGGGCCTCTCACTGTCGCGGCCTCTCTTGTTACGGAGCACAGGCTCCAGATGCGCAGGCTCAGTAGTTGTGGCTCACGGGCCTAGTTGCTCCGCAGCATGTGGGATCTTCCCAGACCAGGGCTCGAACCTGTGTCCCCTGCATTGGCAGGCAGACTCTCAACCACTGCGCCACCAGGGAAGCCCGAAGGCACTTATCTTGGCGCTTTTTTTTTTTGGCCGTGCCACACAGCTTGCAGGATCTTAGTTTCTTGACCAGGGATTGAACCCACGCCCTTGGCAGTAAAGCATGGAGTCCTAAGCACTGGACTGCCAGGGAATTCCCCCTTGGTGCTTTATATTCATTATCTCATTTAAATATCTCAACTGTGTGAAGTGGCTATCACTATTTACACAGGAGGAGGAGGAAATAAGCTCAGAGAGGTTATTTGCTTTGTATCCAACATCAGTGGAGGATATGGGATTTGAATTCATATCTTCTAAAATCTAAGCCTCTAAAAATGTTCTCTGTTTTATAGAATCTGCTTAATTAGATTTATTTGGGGGAATTAAAAATTAAACATTTGCTTCAAGAATTTTATAAAATATGCAGAATTCCAGTTCACTACAGGGCAAATAAAAGCTATGTATAAATTTTCAGTACACTATTGTAGTTAGTCAGCATCAGTAAGCATGATTTTATACATTGAGCTTTTATGTAGTCCCAGTCACTTTATTTATTTATTTATTATTTTTTGGCTGTGCCACATGGCACGCGGGATCTTAGTTACCTGACCAGGGATTGAACCCCGGCCCCCTGCAGTGGAAGCCTGGAGTCCTAACGACTGGACCGCCAGGGAAGTCCCAAGTCCCAGTCACTTTAGTGTTTTAAAATCCCTTTATGTGCTACAACTTTTTAATATTCAGTTTATAAAATTTTTCCTCAAATTAGGCATAATTGTGATAGGAATAATGTTCAAGCATTTGCAATGAATGCAACAATAGGCTGTATACTTAAATATATACATCTAAAATTCTTCGTTTTTAAAATTTTTTTAAATTTATTTTTATTTTTTTGGACTGCCAGGGAATTCCCCTAAAATTTATATATTTATAAAATAAAGTAAAATTTATATATTTATAAAATATATAAATAATGTATTTATAAAATAAAAGTATCTCTGTGTGTTTGTGTATCTAGAAGCAATGGAAACACAAATATGCTGTAAATGAAAGTCAGAGGCCACCAGATCGTTCCAAAATGACTATGAGAGACTTCATATATTACCTGCCAGATAACAATCCAATGACGTAAGTAAACTTTATTTCTATTTTACTTTCTTTGAGTATATAGTGATTTAAGTAAGTATCACTTTTAGAGTACAGTCTCATGTTTTCCAACAACATGTTGACAAAATTTATAGCACATATGATGTTTTTTTGGGTAAGAATTTTATAACAAAAATTAGTGGTATTTTGGACTTCCCTGGTGGCTCAGTGGTTAAGAATCCGCCTGCCAATGCAGGGGACACGGGTTCGATCCCTGGTCCAGGAAGATCCCACATGCCGCAGAGCAACTAAGCCCATGTGCCACAAACGAGCCTGCACCCCAGAGCCTGTGAGCCTGCGCCTCAGAGCCCGTGAGCCGCAACTACTGAAGCCCGTGTGCCTAGAGCCTGTGCTCCGCAACAAGAGAAGCCACTGCAGTGAGAAGCCCGCGCACTGCAACAAAGAGTAGCCCCCGCTTGCCGCAACTAGAGAAAGCCCGCACGCAGTGATGAAGACGCAACACAGCCAAAAAACAAAAAAAACAAATTAGTGCTATTTCAAGTAACTTTTCTTGGGATGGTAAAGATGCCCTTTACCTCTGAGATTAAAAAAAAATTTCTTTTGTTATATTACCGAGATGTAGTAAAACCAACTAAACAACTTTTCTCTAATCAAGTTTGCCATTTACATTTCTTACATACTATAAGGTGATCTAAAGGGGTGATCTAATTTTTTTTTTTGAAGATTTATTTATTTATTGATTGATTGATTGATTGATTGCTATGTTAGGTCTTTGTTTCTGTGCTAGGGCTTTCTCTAGTTGCGGCAAGTGGGGGCCACTCTTCATCGCGGTGCGCGGGCCTCTCACTATCGCGGCCTCTCTTGTTGCGGAGCACAGGCTCCAGACGCGCAGGCTCAGTAGTTGTGGCTCACGGGCCTAGTTGCTCCGCGGCATGTGGGATCTTCCCAGACCAGGGCTCGAACCCGTGTCCCCTGCATTAGCAGGCAGACTCTCAACCACTGCGCCACCAGGGAAGCCAGGGGTGATCTAATTTTTATATCCTACCTCCTCATTAAATACAGTGGCATTTGATTAACAAATCTTCCAAGAACAAAGCTTCTTTAATCAAAGTTAGCCTGGGGAGGCAGAGAGTTTATAATAAATCTCCTCACTGTGTTGTTGATGGTGTAGCAGGTGAATGTAGGAGTAATGGCATATTTTCAGTGTAGTCTTTTTCAGGCTCAGTACGTCTTTGGCTTAGTTAAGAGAAGAGCCAGAAACCTAGGTTTTGAGTTGTTTGACATCTAGGACTTGGAAACAAGCCACTTAGGTTGTTTCATGCCTTCACTGAGGAATTAGAGGGAAGAGTGTTCCCTACTTAGGGCCTAACAAATTGTTTATATTGATGACAAAAGTCTTTGACTGAAAAATGGAGTGTTGGACCACACCATCATTAATGGTAGTGTTATGGTATATCATAAAAAAAAATTGCAAGTTAAAATTATTTGCTTCTTCCTCAGATAGAATTGACAAAATGTAAATTGCTTATTTATTAAAAGGTATGTTTTGACTTGTGTTTAATAGTTCTTCACTGGAGCAAGAAAAGAAAACTGAAAAATCACTGACACCAGTCCAGACAAGAGAGTAAGCATCTCATCTGTTTTGAATATATTCTGTTATGGGTAAATTTTTTTGAAAAATGAAATAAAATGATGCCTCCTGTTTTAGTTAAATTACATGTGATAGGAATTTTTAAATGGAATCACAAGAATAAAAGTTACTGCTTGATTTAAGTCAACATGAAAGCCTCACACTCCTTGTGTATTACATGTATAAATAGAGTTATGACTTTAAATGAAAGCTTTTAGAATTAAAAAGGGTTTTGTTTCAGAATGATAATATTCACATGGTACAAAATTCAAAAGGAACAAACGTGTACTGAGAAAAGTTTTCCAACTTTGTTTTTCTGCCGTCTAGTCCGTCTTCCTGCAGGCCACAAATGTTACCACATTTTTAACGTATCTTTCTAGTTCTAGTCTATGTCTATCCAAGCAAACATAGTTTTTTTTCTATTTCCTTTTCTTTCCTTTCTCCTTTCCCCTTCCTTTTCTTTTCTTTTTTTAAAATTATTAGCACCTTTAATTATTTATTTATTTATTTTTTGGGCTGTGTTGGGTCTTCGTTTCTGTGTGAGGGCTTCCTCTAGTTGCGGCAAGCGGGGGCTGCTCTTCATCGCGGTGCGCGGGCCTCTCACTATCGCGGCCTCTCTTGTTACGGAGCACAGGCTCCAGACGCGCAGGCTCAGTAGTTGTGGCTCACGGGCCTAGTTGTCCAGCAGCATGTGGGATCCTCCCAGACCAGGGCTCGAACCCGTGTCCCCTGCATTAGCAGGCAGATTCTCAACCACTGCGCCACCAGGGAAGCCCCCTTTTTTTTTTTTAAAGCATTTTGTATACACTGTCCTTCAGTAGGTATAGTTTTGATGCCAGTTAGAGAGTCTCTTTTTGTGTACAAGCCTTCACTGTCATATATTAGTTTATTCCTAAGAAATCCCTCCAAGAGACCTCCTAGGAAGTTATTGTAGACTTGTAATTCAAGGTAGGGAATTGTGGAAAATTAGCAGAAACATTGGGATTTTCTGGTTGTTACTTCAAGTAACAATCATTAAGTAATGATTACTTTTTTTTTTTTTTTTTTTTGCCACACCATGTGGCTTTCCGGATCTTAGTTCCCCAATCAGGGATTAAACCCAGGCCACGGCAGTGAAAGCGCCAAGTCCTAACCACTGGACTGCCAGGGAATTCCCTGTAATGATTACTCTTTCTTAGAATCCACATTGTTTTAAAGCAGAACTCACAAGCTTCAGAAATAGGTTATGTTTTTACAGATTTATAGGTTATGTTTCTTTCAATAAGACCTTAAGGAGATAATGTAATTGAATGGAAAGTATATGGAATTTGGAGTCATTATTTGGAAAACTGTGTTTGGCTTCTTGGTCTGTTCTTATTGTTGTGTAATCTAGAGCAAAAGTAATTTATCTTCTCCAAGTTTCAAATGGGCGTGAAAAACTAACCCCCAAGGGTTGTTCTGAAGAGGTAATAACATGATCTGGAAACTAATGCTGTAAGGGTTATTTTTGTTAATTCCATAATATCTGGATGGTTTATTCTTATACTCTATTGAGATAGAAAAGATGAACATTTATTTCTCTTTATTTCTCTTTAATAAAGACTCCTATTATATGCTACTAGATAAAATTTGAGAAAATCTTATAACCATGGCCTTAACAACACATAGTATTTTCAATTAGGTTATAGGGAAAGTGGGAAACAGCTAGAAGGTTGAAAGTGCAGTAATTTGTTTTAGAAGTTCATAATGTTCAGGGAATATTTCTCATAGCTGTATGAATTAACCTACCTTTACATTTGGTAGGCAAGAAGGTAAGAGTACTCCTGATGGTGAAGATAATGAAGAAATACAAGAGGAGATGGATGATGGGCCATTGCTGGTTCCTCGAGTAAAAGTGGCAGAAGATGGTTCTATTATTTTGGATGAAGAAAGGTAAGTTAAAAAAGAGAGAGGGAGATAGATTGTGGTTTTATGAGAACAAACGAGCTTTGTCTAATGAGAGACATTGAGTTTCTGTATTTGTCACTGTCACTTAGACTCTAATGTTTATATTTGCATAATGGATGTTATAAATAGGAAGATGGATTACATTCATTTATAAGTTTTAGAAATTTTTATAATGCTGTCCTTTATATGAGAAGGTGGTACTGCTGACCTGCCACCCACTAACCTACTACCATTGTTTTACTAATTTTACTGGTAATTGAGATGAGCTATTGAACTAATCACATGCTGTCCTCCACTGAGAATATATTTCGAAGATTGACTCAGCCTTGATGTCAATATTCAAGCTATGTATTATTAACTAATACCATATTCTGGTGTGTGGTGTTAACTATTGAAAATACAATGAAACATAGGTTTAACATATTTTATGATTTTTAATTGACTTTCTGGCTTAATTTCTTAGTTACAACATTAAATTTCTCGAATTTGGCATTGTGGAATTTAGTTGTCTTTCCAATGTGTGTTTTTTAAAAAAAGAAGATAAGAGACTTCCCTGGTGGACCAGTGATTAAGACTCCGTGCTCCCAATGCAGGGGGCCCGGGTTCGATCCCTGGTCAGGGAACTAGATCCTGCATGCCGCAACTAAAAGATTCCTGCGTGCCGCAACTAAAGATCCCGCTCGAGGGTACGAAGATCCCGTGTGCTGCAACTAAGACCTGGTGCAGCCAAATAAATAAATATTTTAAAAAATAAAAAAAGAAATTAAATTAGTAAGGAAATAAAAAAGAGGGATGGAAAGTCTTCTGACAGTTTTATTAGTAATGAATTGTTTTATAGTATGTAAATTCTATGATAAATGTAAATGTAATACTATTAATGATAATTGTTTTTGCATATTGTTTCCACTATTTGGTGATGATGATTTTATTGGTAATTAAATTCTTAAAAGCATATTTAACTGCTTTGTGTGCAGGAATATAAAATGTAAATATAAAATGCTTATATTTTGCAATATCCCCTGTTGGGTATTGCATGATAAGATAATATATATTAAATATAGGGGACATGCAGAAGTCAGTAAAAAACAATTATTTAGGCGGCCCAAAGATATTTTGTAAATTTTATATTGCTGTTAAGGATTTTGAAAAAAAGTTGACATTTATTTTTGCTTCCTAGAGTGAAAATCTGCAGATTCTTGGAAAATATGCATACTTCAAATGTATATTATACTTTTGATATGACTTTGCCATGGTAAATTTCAAAATATAGCTATTAAAATCTCACTTACTATTTGTTTCCTTACTTGTTTTTCAGTTTAACTGTAGAAGTTTTAAGGACGAAAGGCCCCTGTGTTGTTGAGGAAAATGACCCCATATTTGAGCGTGGTTCTACAACTACATACTCCAGCTTTAGGAAAAACTATTACTCTAAACCATGGTCAAATAAAGGTAACTGATTTTCATTTTAAGTTGTGTAGATTATTTATTGGAAATAAGGTGAATTATTTTCTCGGTTTCTGAATTAAACCAGGTCTCTCCTAAGTTAAAAAAAAAAAAAAAAATGTGAACTAGCAAATTTTTCTCTCTAGCTAATTTTATTGGCACCTTTCCCCTGCCCCCCCACGATGGAACTATATCTCTGACTTTATCTTAGAAATCTTTTGAGGAGTTAGCATTATGGTCATTTTGGCTGGAATATTCTTCTTTGTCAAATCCCTGTACAACAAATACCATTTTAATGAAAAATGAACAATATTTTTAATGCTCCTAATAATGTTCTACCTCACTATTGTGTAATACAGTCTTTAATGATAAAAAGTACACAGAGAAGTATACATTACCTATTGCAAGCTGTTGCTTAGTACTTACTTTTATTATAAAAATAATACAGTTTGTTTTGGGAAAAAAATCAGACACAACAGAATAATACAGAATGAAAAGAAAGATTCCCTTCTTTGACTTCCCCAATCCTGTTCTCTTGAGGTTACTTCTATTAGCAGTTTCTTGTGTATTTTTCTAGCTACTTTCTTTCACATACTACTTAGAACGTCTTAGTTGCTTACGTAGCAGCAGTATTATACTGGTTATGACTGACAGTTTTCATCAAGGCACTTGAGACCAGATAGGCAGAATGTCTTTTAGAAATTCCAGCTGCTTTGGTTTGAACATGCAAATTTCTTAAACCATGTTTCTGTATAAAAGTTTAAAGGAGGTGTTTATAGATCCATGAGGTTCCTTGCAGTAAAATTGAGATATGTCTATGTACGTGTATGTAGAAATATTTCTATGATAAAAGATTTACTGGACTTTAATAAAAAACTTAAGTACTGTCAAATTTATTTTTAACTCAAAATATATACTAAGGTAAGATTTTTTTCCTCTGAAATATTTAGAAGATTATTCTCAGTCTTTCTAAATCTTTTACTTTTACAGAAACAGATATGTTTTTTTTGGCCATCAGCATGGTAGGAACTGACTTTTCTATGATTGGACAGCTTTTTCCTCACAGAGCAAGGATAGAAATTAAGGTAAAGTAAACCCATTATGTTTGTTGATCGAAAAGAGACTAAAAATTACTATTTTTTTAACCTTTGGTTGAAATATCAGTCCATCCTTTTTCACTACTGTGTTTTTGGTACATCTGTCCTTCTTTATAGCTCAAAAAGTAATGTAGTATTTCTCAATTCTAAAATGAGTACAGGGCTTCCCTGGTGGCGCAGTGGTTAAGAATCCGCCTGCCAATGCAAGGGACACGGGTTCAAGCCCTGGCCTGGGAAGATCCCACATGCCGCGGAGCAAGTAAGCCCGTGTGCCACAACTACTGAGCCTGCGCTCTAGAGCCCGCAAGCCACAACTACTGAGCCCACGTGCCTCAACTACTGAAGCCTGCATGCCTAGAGCCTGTGCTTCGCAGCAAGAGAAGCCACTGCAATGAGAAGCCCGTGCACCGCAACGAAGAGTAGCCCCTGCTCACCACAACTAGAGAAAACCTGCATGCAGCAACGAAGACCCAACACAACCAAAAATAAAAGAAACAAATAAATAAATAAATTTTAAAAAATAATAAAATAAAATGAGTACAATCTCTTTAACCTCAGTATTATATTTTCTTATTTATATCTTCCTACTTCTAAAATGGATTTGAGGGAGTACCAATAAAGCCAGTGAAACTAAGATAAAAGAAGAGTTAGGTAATGAAAAGGGGAGATAAATGTACCAGAACTTTTGGGTTAAGGGTAGATTTTGAACACAAAATATATCTCTGAATTTCCTAGGAAGAGAACATGCTGAGTTATATAGTTCTCAATATCTGGTCTAACCATTGCTTTCCTAGGCCACCTTAACTTTGGGGGCAACCAGTGATACTATTTTTTTTTTTTTCCAGTGATACTATTAACAACAGCAATGATGTTAATCAATTAGTGCTTTAATATGCCTAAAAGAATGATCTTTCTCTATCTTATAGTTCCTTTTGCTGAGAAATTTCATTACAAGTTTCCTGGGTTGGAGTGCATTTGAGTGCACACCATGTTGCTCTAGTGCATTTCTAATTCATAGTGAGATTTTTATCCAACCATGGGCTTTTTCTTTCATTAATTAAAGGGACCATTAAGAAAGATTTTTTTTTTTTTCTTGAACTAGACTAGGCATGGACTGATTTACTGGGAACCAGTGTACAGTGTAATAGTCATTCTATTTCTACAAAAGATGAGGCATTTTTTATATTCATTATGTTCCTTTTCAAATGTTGATCTCTGATATAAGGAGAACAGAATGTTAAAGTTCTGTGAAGGCTAGAAGTTGATCGTATAGGGGAGCCCTCAGATGTGACTAACGATAAGTTTGTCAGTAGACTGTTTCTTTTAGAAGCAGTTTAGACTCTTCCATTAAAAGTTTAGGGTGGTCCCAGCAGGTCTTTGGGCAAAGTATAGAAAAGTAAAAATGGACTAGTGAATTACATCAATTTTCAATTTTTTTAAAAAAAATTTATTTATTTTATGCATTTTATTTTTGGCTGTGTTGGGTCTTTGTTGCTGTGCGCGGGCTTTCTCTAGTTGCGGTGAGTGGGGGCTACTCTTTGTTGTGGTGCACAGGCTTCTCATTGTGGTGGCTTCTCTTGTTGTGGAGCACGGGCTCTAGGCGTGTGGGCTTAAGTAGTTGTGGAACGTGGGCTCAGTAGTTGTGGCTCACGGGCTTAGTTGCTCCGCGGCATTTGGGATCTTCCCGGACCAGGGCTCGAACCCATGTCCCCTGCATTGGCAGGCGGATTCTTAACCACTGCACCACCAGGGAAGTCCTTGATTTTCAAATTTTGAACCAACCTTGTATTCCTGTGATAAATCCCAATTAGTCATACTGTATTCTTCTTTTTATATGTTGCTGATTTTTGTTATATTTTCTTGAGGACTTTTTGCATCTTTGTTCATGAGAGTATTGGTTCATAATTTTCTTTTAGTGTCTTTGTGTTTTTGGTACCAAGGTTATGGTGGTCATAGAAAATGAGTTGGAAAGTGTTCCCTCTTGTTATCTGAGAAAATTTGTTTAAGATTAGTATTATTCCTGCTTTTAATGTTTGATAGAATTTACCAGTGAAACCATCTGGGCCTATGGTTTCCTTTGGAGGAAAGGTTTTGATTGTAAATGCAATTTCTTTAATACATATAGGGGTATTTATAGTTTCAGTTTCTTCTTGTGTCACTTTAGATGCTAAGTTGTTGAATTTATAGGCATAAAAATTCATACTATTCACTTACCATTTTAACGTTTGTAGGATTTATAGTGATATATCTCACTGATTAATGATTTTTCTTTCTCTTTTTTTTTCCTTGTTTTGCTAAAGGTTTTTGACTTCCAAAACTCTTTTAATGAGCCAACTTTTAGCTATGTTAAGTTTTCAGTTGTTTGTGTGTTTTCATTGGTTTTTAAAAAACTCTTTAGCATTTCTTTCCTTCTTCAGGCATACCTCGTTTTATTGCATGTCACAGATACTGCGTTTTTTTTTTTTACAAATTGAAGGTTTGTGGCAAACCATCTGCATTGTCAGATGATGGTTAGCATTTTTTAACAATAAAGTATTTTTTAATTAAGTATGTACATTGTTTTTTTTAGACATAATGCTACTGTACACTTAATAGACTACTTCACTATAATGTAAACATAACTCTTGTGTGCACTGGGAAACCAAAAAAAAAAAAAAAACCTGTGTGACTTACTTTATTGCGATATTCGCTTTATTGCAGTGGTCTGGAACTGAACCTGCAATATCCTCAAGGTATGCCTGTATTTACTTTGGGTTTAATTTTCTCTGTTCTTTTCTAGCTTCCTTAGATGAAAACTTAGAACATAGATTTTAAACCCTTCTTTTTTAATGTAGACATTTAAAGCTATACATTTTCATCTAAGCTATAGATGTATCCCATAATATTGATACAGTGTTTTCATTATCATTCAGTTAAAAATATTTTCTAGTTGCCCTTATGATTTCTTTTTTTTTTTTAATTTTTATTTATTTATTTACTTATTTTTGGCTTCATTGGGTCTTCGTTGCTGCGTGTGGGCTTTCTCGAGTTGTGGTGAGCAGGGGCTACTCTTTGTTGCGGTGCGCCTGCTTCTCATTGCGGTGGCTTCTCTTGTTGCAGGGCACGGGCTCCAGACACGTGGGCTCAGTAGTTGTGGCACACAGGCTTAGTTGCTCCACGGCATGTGGGATCTTCCCAGACCAGGGCTTGAACCCGTATCCCCTGCATTGGCAGGTGGATTCTTAACCACTGAGCCACCAGGGAAGTCCTTCCCTTGTGATTTCTTCCTTGACATGTCAATTGTTTAGAAGTGTGTTTAATTTCCAACATTGGGACATTTCTAAATATCTTACTGTTATTGTTTTCTTTGACATTCTGAATGTCAAAGGACATAATCTGTAAGATTTCAATCTTTTTGAAATTTGTTGAGATTTATTTTAAAACCTATCATACTTGTGGGACTTCTCTGGCAGTCCAGTGGTTAAGATTCTGCACTTCCACTGCAGGGGGTGTGGGTTCGATCCCTGGTTGGGTTATAAGATCCCACGTGACGCACTGCATGGCCAAAAAAAAAAAAAAAGCCTATCATACTCTCACCTTGGTCAGTGTGCACTTGAAATGAATGTGTGTTCTGCAGTTGTTGGGTGTGGGGTCATCTAGTTCTGTCAGTTACTGAGAGAAGAGTTGACACGTCTAACCACAATTGCAGATTTGTGTTTCTCTCTTTAGATTGATCCATTTTTTTTCCTTTCCTTTTCTTTTCTTTTTTTTTTTTTTGGCACAGATCATTTATTTTTATTTATTTATTTTTTAAATTGAAGTATAGTTGATTTACAATGCTGTGCCAATCTTTGCTGTACAGCCGTGACTCAGTTATACACATAGAGACATTCTTTTTTTATATTCTTTTCCATTATGGTTTATTATCACAGGATATTGAATATAGATCCCTGTGCTATACAGTAGGACCTTGTTGTTTATTCATTCTAAATGTAATAGTTTGCATCTACCACCCCAGACTCCTAGTCCATCCCTCTCCCCACCCTCCAACCCCCAGGCAACCACAAGTCTGTTCTCTATGTCTATGAGTCTGTTTCTGTTTTGTAGATAGGTTCATTGTATCTACAGGAAATGTTCTTTGTATTCTTATGTTGCCCCTGATAAAAATAAAACAAAATGTCTGTTTTACATTTCTGTTAATAGCTTAGTTCATTTATGTTTAATGTGATAATTGATATGGCTGTGTTTAAGTCTACCATCTCACTATTTCCCATTCATTCCATCTGTTTTTTACTCATCTTTTCCTGCTTTATTTGGGGTTAATCAAATTTTTTTAGTATTATATTTTATTTCTATTGTACCTTTTTACCCTTTATATAATATCCTCTTAGAAGAAGAATTCTGTTTACCTTCCATCCTTCATTCTATTACATGTTTTACTTCTACTTATAAACCCCACTACACATGAACTTATTTTAGCTTAGAGAGTCTTTTGTTTTTAACAGAAATTTAGTAGATTAAAGAAACTACAGTTAACCCGTGAATAATGCAGGGGTTAGGAGTGTCGATCCTCCTTGCAGTCAAAAATCTGAGTATAACTTACAGTTGGCCTTTCATATCTGCGATTCCTCTGTATCTGCAGTTATGTATCCATGGATTCAGCCAAACTCGGATTGTGTAGTACTGTAGTATTTACTATTGAAAAAAATTCACGTATTTAAGTGGACCCACACAGTTCAAAGTTAGGTTGTTCAAGAGTCAACTGTAGTCTTTAATATTTAGCCACATGTTTACCATTTCTGACGCTTTTCACTCCTTGTAGTTCTGAATGCCCTATCTGCTGTTGAAAAATTCTTTCAGCTTTCATTTTTCTGAAAGGTTTTTTTTTAGTCTCATTTTTGCTAGGTATACAAGTCTGGTTGGATAGTTTTTCCTTTCAGTGCTTTTAAAATGTCATTCCACTGTCCACTGGCCTCCAGTGTTTCTGATGAAAATTCAGCCATCACTCATGTCATTCATGTCATGAATTGCTTTTCTTTTCTGTTTTTAAGGTTTTCTTTTTTTTAAATTTATTTTATTCAAGTATAGTTGATTTGCAATGTTGTGTTAATTTCTGCTGTACAGCAGAGTGATTCAGTTATACACATATATGAATTGCTTTTCTATGACTGCTTTCAAGATTTTTTCTTTAACTTTGGTGTTCAGCAGTTTGTTTATGATTTGCCCAAGAGTTGTTTTTTAAAAATGTTTTTTCTGCTTTGTTCCCTACTTCTGGTACTCCGCTTACCTGTGTTAGTTTGCATGACATTGTACTACAGATTACTAAAGCTCTGTCCATTTTTTTTCCCAGTCTTTTTTCTTTATTTCAGTTTGGTTAGTTTCTGGTATCATGTTTATAAGTTCACTGATCCTGTCTTCTGCTATCTTCAGTCTGCTGTTAAGGCCATTCAGTGAATGTTTCATTTCTGATATTATACCTTTCATTTCTGTGATTTCACCTTGGTTATTTTTCTTAGTTTCCATTCCTCTGCTAAGATTTCTGTATCTGTTCATTCCATATTTTCCTTTAAATCCTTGAACATATAACAGGTGCTTTAACTTTCTCATCTGCTAACTTCAACATCTGGGTCATATTGGGATCTGTTTCTGTTGACTCTTTTTATTTCCTTGACTGTGCATCACATTTTCCTGTCTTTTCTCATGTCTTGTGGATTTTTTTTTTTTTTTCAGTTGCATGCTGGACATTGTGGATATGTTGCACAGTGTCTGGATTATGTTTGTTTTTATTTTATATTTTTTTCCTTTAAAGAGTGTTTAGTTCTAGAAGGCGGTTAATATATTGCCAACTCTCCTTATTCTTCCCAAGGCTTGGTTTTAGGCTTTATTAAGACTGGTCCTTACTCTAGGTTTCTCATCTGAACTACAGAAAATAATTTGTGTTACTGTTTTCTAATTTTTTCTAAGGATGGTCATATTACACCATTCTAGGTGTACAGGAAAGAAGGTGATTCATTACATGTAGTATATCCCTTAGGACATTAGGGCTTAATTCTCATGCTAGAACCTCAATTGAGAAAGGCTGCTCTAGGGTGTGATCCCTGTCTCTAAGTGGTGGTTGTTCTGGTGTCTGAGGTGAATGTTTGGATGTTAACAAAATCTTTCCATTCATGTGGGAAGAACCCTGTCATCTCACTATGTTACGTGACCTCTAGCATCTTCTTTTTGCTCCCATCCCTGTAGTAGCTGTTCTCCACTAGAGCTTATGCTCTGGGCATATGGAACCCAGACCAACAGCCTATGGGATACTTCTACCAGGCTTGTGAGACTCCTCTTTAAATAGCTGTCTTCTCTGTAGAACCCTGCCCCTAAAGATTATCTACTTCCGCAGCTCAGTAGGATGTCTGTGCTCTGTTTGGCCTTTGTCTCTTTCATTGGTTAGGAAATTTAGCCCAGGCAGACAGCCAGGGTGAACGTTGGTACATCTTTTGTGTTTCCCTTCTCTCTGGGATTGTGGGATTGTAGTCTTGCTCTGCCTATTGTCCAGTGCTTGAAAATAGTTGATGCACTTATTTTGTTTGGTGTTAAAGTTATTTATTTTGGCTTGGATATGTGGAACAAGCTCGTTACCAGTTTTTGTCAGGGCCAGGGATGGAAATTATGGGATTTATTTTATAATCGTGGAATTTGGCCTACAATGGTTCCTGCCTATGAATTCAATGACTAATATCAGGGAATTCCCTGGTGGTCCAGTGGTTAGAACTCTGCGCTTTCACTGCTAGGGCCTGGATTTGATCCCTGGTCCGGGAACTAAGATCTCACAAGCTGTGTGGGGTGGCCAGAAAAAAAAAATGACTAACATCAATACATTCTTCAAAAAAGTTTTAAATTATTCTGGATTATATTCTGAATTAAGTAAAATATGTTGTAGCAATGTTTTAGAATTGAATAATGCCTAAAGCCTACTGGTATTTCTCTCAGGATGTTTAATTTAGTGATTGTAGTCTGTCACTTTTTATGTGACTTTTGTTACATGTGGACCTGACTTTTGTTAACTTTTGAGGAAATGTTTAAAGAATAATATGATCTTTTAAGGGAGAAAGATGATCTTCCTTGAAAACTTCTATATTACTTGGTAATAAGTTTTATGAAGAAAAATAAAGAATGGAATAGAGGGATAATCTGTAGATTGAAAGATGTTAGTCACATGAAGTTTTAAAAAAATAGGAAAGGCTAAACTATAGAGCTAAGGATGCACACTTGGATGATAAACAGTGAGGAAATGTAAGAAAGTGATTGCTTTAAAGTCAGGTTAGGACTTCCCTGGTGGCGCAGTGGTTAAGAATCCACCTGCCAATGCAGGGGACACAGGTTCGATCCCTGGTCCAGGAAGATCCCACATGCCGTGGAGCAAGTAAGCCTGTGCGCCACAACTACTGAGCCTGCGCTCTAGAGCCCGCGAGCCACAACTACTGAGCCCACATGCCGCAACTACTGAAGCTGGAGCACCTAGAGCCTGTGCTCCTCAACAAGAGAAGCCACCGCAAGGAGAAGCCTGTGCACCCCAGCGAAGAGTAGCCCCTGCTCGCTGCAACTAGAGAAAGCCTGCGTGCAGCAACAAAGACCCAACACAGCCAATAAATAAATAAATAAATAAATTAATTAATTAATAAAAAAAAATAAAGTCAGGTTAGTGGGTAGTTTCTTTTGGAAGGAAGAAGGGGGCCGTGAAGAGGTTCTTTATTTTGTGTTATTTTTCTCTCTTTTTTTTCAATAAAACGATTTTTGTATTTTTAATAAAAGCTTTTAGACCACTGATCTGTAGAAGGGAGAGATTGGCTGATCATTCCCTCCTGCAGGGTGTGTTTGTATATGTGTATGCCCTCAGACTTTCTAATGACCTTAGGATTCATTGAACCCTAAACCTTAACCATCTCCATCTTAAAGGAGGTAATCTGGAGTGGAATTGGGAATGGGGCTCTTTGGTGCTCAGAAAAGCATGAGGAAATGTTCCTTAATATAAAGAAGTTTCTAAACATAAACTTGGCCTGCTTCAAAATTTTGCTTAGTTGTTTCTTTACAGTTTCCCGTGCATGCCATTAAAAACATACTAGAATAATAATGTAAGAGGTTTAACTTGATATGAATATACTAGTTTTTAAAGAGTTAATACTGGTTAGCTTAATTGATTACAGTTTGATCTGTTTCCATGCTAGTTGACTTTATTTTTTTTCTATCCTCTGTAAACCCAGTTTCCATTGCTAATTCATGTTATTGATCATAAGGAGGAGCACAGAGCTCAGTATAAATCTTTCATTTCTATTTTTTAAAAGCTAAGGGTTTGGGGCTTCCCTGGTGGCGCAGTGGTTGAGAATCTGCCTGCCAATGCAGGGGACACGGGTTCGAGCCCTGGTCTGGGAAGATCCCACATGCCGCGGAGCAACTAAGCCCGTGCGCCACAATTACTGAGCCTGCGCGTCTGAAGCCTGTTCTCCGCAACAAGAGAGGCCGCGATAGTGAGAGGCCCGCGCAGCGCGATGAAGAGTGGCCCCCACTTGCCACAACTAGAGAAAGCCCTCGCACAGAAACGAAGACCCAACACAGCCATAAATAAATAAATAAATTAAAAAAAATAAATAAAAACAATAAAAGTAAGATTACGCTAGGCAGATAACTTTAAAAAAAGAAAATACAAGAACAACTTCACATGTTTCCCTGATAGCTTCCACAAGCTAAAGAGTATGATAAAAAAAAAAAAAAAGCTAAGGGTTTAAGTAACTTGCCTATTAGCAAAGATGTGTTATTTATTAGAGAATCATATGTTATAATAAGAATTTTATTTTGATGCTTTTTTTAAGACATAATCTGCACTTGTTTCATGGGAGAAAATTACCAAAGGGTTTTTGTTTTGTTTCGTTAACAGAATAAATTTAAACGTGAGGAGAAAACAAATGGATGGAGAATAGACAAAGCATTCCGTAAGTATTAAGACCTCTTTCACAAGGAATCATTTGGAGATTCTAAAAAATGACCAATGTTTTGTCTTCGGTTCCAGTGTGTTTTAGATTTGTTTTATCCCTATATTGTCATAGGAAGAGTAAGACTGGAAATTTTTCTCTTTAGCAGTTCAGGTCGGGTGGTTGATACAGATCTATAGGCAAGGGAATAGCTAAAACATCAAGAAGCAAGTAAGCAGAGTTCTGAGTCCAAGAAATTAGGGGGACTGAAGATACTATTTCTAAGTGCTCTTTATTCTGGGGGAACTGTATTGAAGAAGAAGTTAATTGTTTCTGGACGATATTACACTATAGATGATTCCTTACCTACTGCGGTAAGTCTGTCATTCAGTCAGTAATACAGACCACCTGCTGTGTGCTAGTCACTGTTGTAGGCATGGAGGATATCATGGTGAACAGGGCAGATGGGAATCCTGCTTTTAGAGCCTTAAGTCTAATTGGGTGGGGGAGGAATATAATTGGTAAGCAGGATAATTTCAGATAGTGATTAATTTCTAAGAAGAAAAAAGAGGGAGTTAGGGGGTGGGTGTTTAGATTGGGTATTAAGGGAAGTTCTGTCTGAAGAGGTGACTTTTTTTTTTAATAAATTTATTTATTAAATTTAATAAATTTATTTATTTTATTTATTTTTGGCTGCATTGGGTCTTTGATGCTGCACACGGGCTTTTCTCTAGTTGCGGCGAGCGGGGGCTACTCTTTGTTGCGGTGCGCGGGCGTCTCACTGCGGTGGCTTCCCTTGTTGCGGAGCACGGGCTCTAGGCGCACGGGCTTCAGTAGTTGTGGCTTGCAGGCTCAGTAGTTGTGGCTCGTGGGCTCTAGAGCACAGGCTCAGTAGTTGTGGCGCACGGGCTTAGCTGCTCCACAGCATGTGGGATCTTCCCGGGCCAGGGCTCGAACCCGTGTCCCCTGCATTGGCAGGCAGATTCTTAACCACTGTGCCACCAGGGAAGCCCCTGAAGAGGTGACTTTTGAATTTAGACCTGATTTGAAGAAATGATGTATACTTTTCAGCTTTTAACTAATAACCTCATTAAAATGAACATTGTTTCTTTTTAAGTCCAGAGAACTACATCAAGGGATCTGTAAAGAAAAACAGAATTAAATGTACCATTTAAAGTAGTTCCTTTATTCTTTGTTTGGAATATAATTACCAACATTTCATGATTAATAAGTGTATTCAATGTTCATTTGCCATAGTGTTAATCTTAGAAAAAAATTCTAAAGAGAGGTACTTAGATTGTATAGCATGTACATTTATTTTATGAGTAGACACAAAGGTAGATGAGTGGACCCTATACCTTACCAATGTGGTATTGAGTCCTCAGGAAAACCACTTCCAGGAATGGCTCCTGGAAGATCTGGAATATTTTAGTCCTCAACCCTCTCCATTTTAGAGAAGTAGTCTTGAAACTTTTCGTTATGTTTAATGCATTATAATCAGAAAAGAGTCCATAAATCTATAAACAGTCTTTATGGGGTGTGGAACCATTGTTAAAACCATTATAATAGAACCTTTAAAATTCACTGTTTGCTGCTTTGTAGTGGAAATTGTTAAAACAAACAAACAAACAAAAAAACCCAAATGGTGTTTTTTAGAACTTATATTTTTAATTCCTCTGAGAACTTTATGGATTATTTTAGTGCTGTGTTTTTCAGAATCATTTGTGTGGAAGGTCAGAACAGATAAAAAGCTGGGTCCACAATAAAATAGGGCTTTCAAGAATCTCAGGTTTGGGCTTAGTTTCCTGAGGCTAATTTATTTTGTTTTGGTATATACCTCTTTTTCTGAGGCCATCTTGTAATCATCTTGTAATCAAAACAATCTTGGAGCTTATGTATATAGAGCACCATTTTCCCTGTATTCATTTCTCTGTATTCACTGTATTTGTAGACATAGAGCTGAGGCAAGGATTGACTCCTGGAGTGGATTCATTCCGGTTTGTTCATAGATTACTCTTTCTGATACAATACTGTTAATAGATATTTAGTGAGAGTGGTCCTGATCAATATTCATTTACTATCCTCTTTGCTGATATGTGGAAGAGTAAGAGTTAATAGTGAAAGAGTTGTAATAAAGTGAGGACATAAAGTGGTGGATAGGCTTTTGAGGACTTCTTAATCATCCTAGCCTTTTAAAAAAGTATATTTATAATTATGGACAGTGCAATTTATAGTTTGAGTTTTGACAAAGAGTACACCTGTGTAACCACCACATAAAACAAGCCATGGAACATTTTCATCATTCCAGCGAGGCCACTCCTTTCCCTTTCTAGTCAATCTCCACTCCTAATCCTGACCCAGGCAACTACTATTTTCATTTGAATCGTCATAGGTTAGTTGATCTTGTTCTAGAACGTCTTATTCATAGAATCATACGGTATATACTCTTTTGTGTTTGGCTTCTTTCACTCAGCATGTTTTTGAGATTCACCTATATTATTGCTTGTATCAGTAGTTCCTTCTTTTTATTTTTATTTTTTAAACTAATATAGTTTGTTCCTTTTTATTGCTCAGTGGTGTTCTGTTGTGTGACTGTACTATAGTGATTAGAGTTTTTTGTCCGTTCTGCGGCTAAGCCCATTCGCTTTTGATGTTATACTTAAGAAAAATTAAAACTTGAAAGTTATTTTCCTTTTTTTAAAATAAAAACTTGAAGTTTCTTTTTTTTTTTTTTAAACAGAGGAAAAGCGCCCTTTTGACTTCGATTTTTTTGCTCATTTGCTTCAGAAAGTTCTTGCTGAGGAAGAGAAAAGAAAACAAAAATCTGTTAAAAATCAGACTTTAAAGGAGAAGAAGTCCTCTAAATCACGGAAAAATGTAAAAGGTATTTATTTAAAAGAAAGTGTGTTATTTTACTTAATAATAATAGACTTGCAATATTGTCCCTCAAGTCTTAGGGTGTTCATATGTAGTTCAGGTAGTTGAGATCATCAGGACATCTGATTGGAGGGAATTGATTTTTCTTCAGTCTTCTAGTTATCTGCCCCCAAACAGCAGCTCCCTTTTAAATTTTATAATTGGATGGCTGGGCTATTTGACATCTTTCTTGCATCGAGGGCATAGTTGTAGCTAATAAAGGAGTATCAGAATATTAGGGTGTCATGTTTGGTTACTTATTATCATTTTTCTCTATAAAACAAATCTGGCACAAAAGTCTAAAAAAAAAAAAAAAATGGAACTGTAATACTTTGGGCTTGTGACTCAACTGTATTGTTTGAGCACATCTTATTTCTGAGGGTTAATGTTGACTTGTACCAGGTAGGAAATTGTTTATATGTGGGTATTTCTATTTTTAGGCTTATATTTTGTTAACTATTTGAATTCTGATCTGAGGACAATGTTTAGCTATAATCACATAATTTAAAGAATCTTTGAACTACAGGGAACCTTATATATTAGTTATACATTCCAGCCCCTTTCCTTTTGTTTTAATAACCCAGAAATAACCTCAGAGATCCTAGGTCATTTTTTCCTAAGGTCTCACAGTGTTAGTAGTGGTAGAGGCAGGACTCAAGCTAGGACTGTGAGAGCCTGTGTAGGGGGACCCAAGAGCACCCCCAGGTTCAATTATTTGCTAGGACTCACAGGATTCAGCATATAGTTGTACAGACAGCTGAGATTTATTACAATGAAAGTATACAGAGCAAAATTGGCAAAGGGAAAGGCACATAGGTCAAAGTCTAGGGAAAAAAGTAAAGCTTCCAAGAGTCCTCTTCCAGTAGAGTCACACAGGATGTGCTTAATTCCCCAACAACAAGTAGGAATGAGGTATGTAAAAAGCTGTCTACCAGGGAAGCTTGTTAGAAAGTCAGCACCCAAGATTTTTATTAGAAGTTGGTCATGTAGACACCTTCTTCCTGGCATGTACCAGAATTCAAAACTCCCAAAAGGAAAGCATTTGTTCAGCATAAACCACATTGTTTGTTTAAACAATTTAGGTGTAGCGAGCCACTTTTGTCAGTTAGGCTGGTGGGAACTCTCCCCAAACCCACGTTTCCAGACACAGCCCAAGGGCCAACCTTTTAAGCAGGCCTTTCAAAGGAGAGCAGTGAGGCCTGCTTTGTTAACTCCTTCTGCACAGAGCCAATATAGAATTTCTTTTTCTAGAGCATAGTGCCCCTATCTTTTTAAAAGTAGTATTGATAACTGCAAAGTTATTTCATTCTTTAGTCATTTTTTTTACTTACATAGCCCTGGGAAATTAAAATAGATATATTAATCTATGACTAATCTTGTGGTTATTATGTTACAGTGATAGCATAAGTAACTCACTGTATCTTATTTAATGTGAGAACTTTTCAGGTACTTTGTTACAAGTCTCAGAATTTAAAAATTGCTGATTATTATTTTGATAAAGAATAAATCCAGCATATTTTCTTAGTTTTAAAATCTTGTTTTGACTTTTTTTGAATAAAAGTAAATAACATTTTATTATTTTTGTTTTTTAAAATGTAATTCATTATTTTCATCTTTTGATACAGTTAACTATTAATATGCCTTCAAAAAAGACACTAGAAATTGTTTAAAAATATTTGTTAATAAGGTTGTTCATTGAAAAACAAAGGATACAGAAAATAAAATACTTGAACACTCTCTTGTACCCTGCCCTCAAAGTCTTCAGCTTTCTTAGGGATGATTGTTAGTAAACTCTTTTCTATGCCTATATATGTGTATGTGTCTTAGAGTATATGTAATTGTTTTTCTTAAAATAAAAGTGTGGTGATACTGTGTATTGTTCTGCAACTTGATTTTTTCTTAAGGCAACAATATTTTTTGAAATCTTTTACATGACTACATACAAACCTACCTCATTGTTATTTGCTGCATGGATTTCTATAGCATAAATGTATTATAACTTAGTCATTCTCTATTGGACAGTTTAGGTTTTCTTTAAATTTTCACTCAGACATCCTTAAGTATTTATCTTCTCCACCTTTAAGAATTTTTCTGTAGGTTGTTTTTATATTTATAACAATTTCTCTTACTTTAAGTGAAAAAAGTTGCCAGTGAAAGAGTGAATGATAATCCAGATGAGTCTGTGAGCACTAGAATTTCAGACACAGAAGGATCTCAAAAGGATGCTCAGACAGTTGAAGAAGAACAACAGTCTCTGACTTTATCAGGACAGGATTCAGAACAGAATGCATTAGAACAAGATATAAATCAAAAGAAAAGGAGAAGAAAGAATCAGGATGAAGGTAGTGAACAAGAGGTAAATCTTTCAGGAAATGCCACTGTTCAGCCAGGCTCTTCTAAAGGAGAAAAACACAAAAGTAAGTGTATTACATATTTTAATAGCCCCTATATTACTTGTGAAGACATGTACACTAATATGATGTATAACTTAACTACTTTTCTTCTGGATAGTAGCAACTAATAATGCTTGTTAATTGGTTCTGTATTCTCGGTACTGTGTTAAACCCTTTTACTTTTAATTTAAAGAAAAAACGTTTATTAAAAAAAGAGTGAAATGGGGAGATTTTTCTCTCAAGTTTGTCTCTGAGATGTGTTACCTCCTATGTACTCACATTAACAATTATTCTAAGTCACGTGCATATAATTAAATGTGTATTGTGTCTGTTAATAAATCACAGGTTTTCATGTTCTGCCCCTACAGAGCACCTCTATGAACCCAAAATAAGTTGTTTAATTTGTATAAAAGGTACTAGAATAAGTATTCCTCTCATTTTTCTTTTTTAAAACTCCCTAGAATACAGACATTTTGACACTTGTGAGTCACTAGGGAATGAGAGCTAAGAGTTTAGGGACGTCTCAGTCTCTTTCTTTAAGAGTTCACATATAGATTACTTAAAGCAGATAACCAAGTAAAGAGAGGAGAAAAAGATAGTAGCAGACCAGAACAACCTTTCTGTAGAATTTAAGTTTTATGTGGTTCAACTTCACCAATAAGATTTTAATAAGTGAATCCTGATAGATAGCGTAGTGTGATTTATAAGCATCATAATACGCTCTTTGTGGCTTACTAGTAAAGACATTACATATAAAGCAGAAAAGCTCAACTTTTAAGAAATTGGACTTTGGGATAATTTCTTAATCATTACATTACAGTGTTATATGTAAATTCCTTTGTGCTTTAAATATATATGTTTTTGCTATCATTTTTATAATAATATGCATTTTGTATTAATAGATAAGTGCCTGTCTTTAAGTCCTGAGATAAATGAAGATGAAAGCAATAAGGAACAAAAGCTTCCCTGTGTACAGAACACAGATGACATTGTGGGTCTATCCTCTAATGAAAAGGCTGAGGAAAGAACTGACCCTGCTCTTTCACCAAGGTATTTTATGTATCTTTACTCACTTTGTCTACATCTTCTATCAGTTACCAAAGGAGTGGGAAATCTCCACCTGTAATTGTGAATCTGCTTATTTCTCTTTTCAGTTCTATTTGTTTTTCTTCATGTCTTTTGAAGCTCTTTTGTTAGGTGTGTACATATCTAGGATTGTTGTATCTTCTTGGTGAAATCACCCTTTTATCATTTGTGTGATATCATTCTGGTATTGCTCTCTGTTCTGATGATTGCTATGCCACTACAGCTTTCTTGTGGTTCATGTTTGCATGGGTTTATCATTTTCTGTAAAGATTTTCTCTTGATTTTTGGTTTTCAGCAATTTGAATGTGATGTATCCTGCTGAGGTTTTTTTGTTTGTTTGTTTGTTTGTTTTTACTTGTGGTAAAAAACACATAACATGAGATCTGCTCTTCTTACGAGGTTTTAAAATGTACAGCGTTGTTAACTATGAGCACATTGTTGTACAGCAAATCTCTAGAACGTTTTCATCTTGCATGACTGAAACTCTATATCTGTTGAACAGTAACTCTTTATTTCCTCCTTACCCCAGCCCCTGGTAACCACCCTTCTACTTTCTATGAGTTTGGTTACTTTAGATACTTCATGTAAGTGGAATCATAAATATTTATCCTTCTATGAGTGGCTTATTTCACCTAGCATGATGTTTTCAAAGTTCATCCATGTTGTAGCATATGAAGGATTTCCATTTTTATGGTCGAATAAAATGGTCGACCATTTATGGTCCATTGTAAGTATATAGCACATTTTGTTTATTCATTTATCTGTCAATGGACATTTAGGTTGTTTCCATCTCTTGGCTATTATGAATAATGCTGCAATAAACATGGAACTGAAGATATTTCTTTGTGATCCTGTTTTCAGTTCTTCTGGATAAATACCCAGAAGGGAAATTGCTGGATCATATGATAATTCTGTTTTAAATTTTTTGGGGCTTCCCTGGTGGTGCAGTGGTTGAGAACCTGCCTGCCAATGCAGGGGACATGGGTTCGAGCCCTGGTCTGGGAAGATCCCACATGCCGCGGAGCAGCTGGGCCCGTGAGCCACAACTACTGAGCCTGCGCGTCTGGAGCCTGTGCTCCGCAACAAGAGAGGCCACGACAGTGAGAGGCCCGCGCACCGTGATGAAGAGTGGCCCCCGCTTGCCACAACTAGAGAAAGCCCTCGCACAGAAATGAAGACCCAACACAGCCAAAAAAATAATAATAATAAAAAATAAATAAATAAATAAACAAACAAAAAAACAGCAACATTGCTCTGAAAAAAAAAAAAAATTTTTTTTTGAAGGGCCTCCATACTGTTTTCATTGTGACCACATTTTACATTCCCACCCACAGTTCATAAGAATTCCAGTTTTTCCATACTCTTGCCAGCATTTATTATTTTCTGTTTTTCTAAAAAGTTAATATATATATTTTAGTTAATACATATTTTTAATTACATATATATTTTAAAAAATTAATGTTAGTATAACAGTTCCTAACAGGTGTGAGGTGATACCTCACTGTGGTTTTGATTTGCATTGCCCTGATGATTGTAATGTTGAGCATCTTTATTTTATTTTATTATTTATTTATTTATTTATTTATTTTTGGCTACGTTGGGTCTTCGTTGCTGCACGCGGGCTTTTTTTAGTTGCGGCGAGTGGGAGCTACTCTTCGTTGTGATGCGCGGGCTTCTCATTGCAGTGGCTTCTCTTGTTGTAGAGCACGGGCCCTAGGTGCGTGGGCTTCAGTAGCTGCGGCACGCGGGCTCAGTAGTTGTGGCTTGCGGGCTCTAGAGCGCAGGCTCAGTAGTTGTGGCGCATGGGCTTAGTTGCCCCACGGCATGTGGGAGCTTCCCAGACCAGGGCTCAAACTCGTGCCCCCTGCATTGGCAGGCAGATTCTTAACCACTGCGCCACCAGGGAAGTCCCTTGAGCATCTTTAAATGTTACTTGTTGGCCATTTGTATGTCTTCTGTGGAGAAGTGTCTATTCAATTCCTTTTCCAGTTTTTTAATTGAGTTATTTGTTTTTCTGTTACTGAGTTCTAGGAGTTCCTTTTATATTTTGGATATTAAGCCCTTATCCAGTATATGGTTTACAAGTCTTTTCTCCCATTCCATAGGTTGCCTTTTGACTCTTGATTGTTTCCTTTGCTGTACAGAAGGTTTTTGGTTTGATATAGACACACTTGTCTATTTTTACTTTTCCTGCCTGTGCCTTTTGTGTCATGTCCAAGAAATTATTACCAATACCAATCTTATGAAGCTTTCCCCCATGTTTTCCTTTAGGAATTTTATACTTTAAGGCGTTACCTTTAATGCGGTGGGCCTGGGTTCAATCCCTGGTTGGGGAACTAAGATCCTGCAAGCCACGTGGCATAGCTGAAAAAGAAAAAAATAAAAGGTGTTACCTTTAAATCTTTATTCCATTTTGAGTTGATTTTTGTGTATGGTATAAGATAAAGGTCCAGTTTCTCTTTTTTTGCATATGGATATCTAGCTTTCCCAACATCATTTGCTGAAGAGATTATCCTTTTCATACTGTGTAGTTTTGGCACCCTGTCAAAGATCCTTTGACTGTGTATGCATGGGTCTTTTCTGTTCCATTGGTCAGCATGTACCCTCTTCTGAAAATTTTGATGAAAGCCATCTATTCTCACGTAGAAAAATACCTATATGCACCTGTGCCAATTTATTCATACAATTCAGAAGATTAATAATTTCTTTGAAGCCAAGCCATAGACCTCAGGCCCTTAACTTGCTGGGTGACAGACATCTAAATTCTGATCTCAGAGACACAACTAATTTCATAGACTATGCACAAAACAACACTGATGACTTTTTTTTAGGGGGGAAAACTACCCTTTAATGAATGTTAAAATACCAGTTGGTTTTGTAAAACAGTGAGCTGATTCTAAAATTGTTATATACATAAGAGCAAAGGGTCATGAATGGTAAAGACAATTTTGAAAAACAACTCTAGGGAGGAAATGTATTAAGACTTATTCTAAAGCTAGAGTAATTAAAATAGTGTGGTACTGGAAAAGGGCAAACAAATTGACTGAGAGGATAATTGGATGTAGAATCTAGGAAGAGAAATTTAGGCATCATTTAGATGGCAGAGGTAGCATTAGAAATTAGTGGGAAAGATTGAATTAACCATTCATTAAATGGTGCTTAGATATGAAAAAGATAATAGTAGGTCCCTATTTTACCCTATGCACTAACTTCCTCATAGATTAAAGACTACATATATAAAGCAAATCTTTAAAACTTTTAGGAGAAAATGTAGAAAAATATTTTTGTGATGTTAAGGATTTCTTAAGACATAAAAAGCACAAACTTTAAAGGATGAAATTGATAAATTCAACTGCAGTAAAATTAAATACTTATGTTGGCAAAAGGCTCCATGAAGAAAGTAAAAGGCAAGCTATTGATTGGGAGGTTTTATATGTAACATCTAACCAAAAAAGAATATAGAAAGAGCTCTGGGAAAAGACAAACAACCAGTAGAAAAAAAGAACAAAAAAACAAAGCATGGCTAAATGTGAATTTGTGTTGAAACTGAATGCTTGTTAGTACATGGTCATCATTTATATTATTGTTAGTTGAAGTATTTCCTAATACAGCAGTCCTCTCCTTGCACGCTACAACATTAACTGCAACTTGTGCATGCTGCAGCTGTGTCTTCGATTTCCATGGCTCTTGGGTAACACAGTACCATGCAAAGCAAAGACTGCCAATACAAAATTTTAATGAAAGATAATTCCTAAACATTGATTCCTAAACTATGATTTAGGAATCATAGGAACTATCATTCCTAAACTATGATTTTACACATACATTTGATTTGTGAACCCCATGTAGTTATGAGTTTTTCATTTTGTGACTTCTTGAGCACTTTCCCTGTTCATTTGTGACTGTTATTATCTCCTAAGATACAGTGTTTTAATAACATGGTGCAAGGAGGATCATAGAGAAACCAAAATATCCATTTTGATTATTCCATGATATGAAGGATCATCTTCCAGAGTTTTGGCTTTGTATATTTTTTAAAAATCTTTTAAATAATTAGTATAAAATGTGCATTACTAAGGGTTCTTTTCCCCTGATATATTTTCATTTCCATAGTAGTCAACAAGATGCCGTATCAGTAGCAACTGAGACTTCAGAATCAAGCACTTCAGATTTGCCTTCATCAGAAGGTGGGATTAGAGCATTGTGTGAGGTGAATAATGCTGAGAGTAGTTGTACAGAAGAAGGAAATGGTGACCTAAAAGATAAAACACTGTAAGTATTTTACATGGTAGGATTTTAAAATTTGTTTTCAAAATTTTGATAATTTATTACCATTTAAAAAATGATAATGTTGCTTCCTTTAGGGATTAGGAGAGGACTGTAGACCAGTTAATATGTAATTGTACTGTGGTCTTAGTGACATTAAGGTTTTTCACTTTATATTTCATTATAGAAAGATTATCTTAGTGATACGAGTTATAACAAACTGGTAACTTACGATGAAATTCTAAAATAATTTGGAAGCCTAAATATTTGCTATGAGATTTAACTTTTACTTGGTTTGAGTTATTTTTCATACCTGTTGTCAAAGTAGTAGATTTTGATATTGATGACTTTAAAGAGATTATGTATTATATTTTCTAGTATGAAAATACTGGTTAAATTAATATCTTCACTAAAAACAATAAAAGCACCACAAGAATCTCCCTTTGAAAAGATATCTCAAAAGTTCAGACTTCCTTTTTATCTCCTTCATAGCTCCTCATATGGGCTTAAAAGTTGTTTAGTTTATGAATTCTTATTTTCAGTAAAGCATAGTCACAGTGAGAATCGAACTTTTTTTTTTTAAAGATGATTTTTAAATTTATTTTTTATTTATTTATTTTTGGCTGCCTTGGGTCTTTGTTGATGCGCACGGGCTTTCTCTAGTTGCAGCGAGCGGGGGCTACTCTTCCTTACGGCGCACGGGCTTCTCATTGTGGTGGCTTCTCTTGTTGCGGAGCACGGGCTCTAGGTGCGTGGGCTTCAGTAGTTGTGGCACGCAGGCTCAGTAGCTGTTTCTCGCGGGCTCTAGAGTGCAGGCTCAGTAGTTGTGGTGCACGGGCTTAGTTTCTCTGCGGCATGTGGGATCTTCCCAGACCAGGGCTCGGACCCTGTGTCCCCTGCATTGGCAGGTGGATTCTTAACCACTGCGCCACCAGGGAAGTCCCAGAGAATCAAACTTATTTTTTTAAATAAAAATTTAAACTAGTCTTTGGAATAGGCAATATATTCCTGTGGTTCAAATGTCCAAAAGTGTGAGGAGGTATAGAGTAAAGTATCCTTCCTGTCATGTCCCCATTTACCCTAACAAGTAACCAGTGTTATTTATTTCTTAGTCTTTCAGAGATTTAAAAGAAAAAAAAACATTAAAGCTAATACAAATATATAAAGTTTATATATATTTTACTCTTTTTAAAACCCTAATGGTAGCATAGTATAATACCATTTTGTAATTTTTTTATCTTATATCTTCATATCTTTACTTAAAGACCTTTATTCTTTTTATAGTTGCATAGTGTTCTGTTGTATGGATGAATCACAGTTTATATTATCGGTGCCCTGTTGATGGCTATATATGTTGATTTTACTAACAATGCTTAGAAACTTATACCTCTGTCCTTTCACCTTTGTGCCAGTGTATTTGTAGGGAAAGTTCCTAAAATGAAATTGCTAGCCCAAAGGACACATTTGTCTGTGTGTGTGTACATTTATACATTTATGATTTTGATAGATACTTCCAAAATGCTCTCCATAGGAGTTATTCTAGTTTATATTCCCACTAACAATGTAAGAAATGGCTCCCTACCAACAGTGTTATCAAACTTGGATTTTTGCTGGTCTTGATAGATTATAAAATAAAATAATATCACAGTATGGTATATATACCCCACTCCTCCTTTTTTGACAGGGGTATGTAATTCTATTTTTTTTTTTCCCTTCAGTTGCTTACTTAAAAATTTTCTAACCTAAGGAAAAGTCAAAAGACCAATGAACATCTGTATATAATTCCCCATAGATTCTCCGATTCTTAATATCTTTTCACATTTGTGCTTGCTCGCTCTACTTTTTTTTTTTTCAATCTTTTTTTTTCTTTTTTCTTTTTTGGCCGTGCTGCACGGCATGTGGGATCTTAGTTCCCCGACCAGGGATCGAACCTGCACCCACTGCGTTGGAAACGTGGCGTCTTAACCACTGGACCGCCAGGGAAGTCCAGCTCGCTCCACTTTTAATTTGTACATTTCTTATTGGGAGTGAAGCTGAGCATCTATTCACATTTAAAACCTATTTTTATTTTGTTTTTTTGTGAGTTCATATCCTTTTTCCAGTTTTCTAATGAGTTACTGGTATTGTTCTGTAGGAGGTCTTTACATTTTAGAGAGGTTAGCCTTGTGATATGAGTTGTAAAACATGTTTTCTTGGTTTGTAGTTTGACTTCTGACATATGTTTTGGCCATGTAAAAGTTTTTGATTTTTTTTGTTGTCAGATCTCTCTCCTTTTTTTTTTTTTTTTCTTTTATGGCTCCTGATCTTTTAATCAAGTTTTAGAAAGGCTTACTCCACCTCAAAGTTACAAAAGAATTCATTCATGTTTTCTCTATGGTTTCACTTAAATCTTTGATCCATTTAGAATACATTGTGAGTACAGTGCAAGGAATGGAGCTAATTTTATTTTATTCCCCAGTATTACTAGTTTTCCCATCACCGTTAATTTAACATTTATTTAAAAAAATATATTATTTTTGTGGTCATCTTATTCTATTTTGAAATGCCAACTTTATTGTATACTAAAATCATGTATTTTGGAGTCATCATCTCAGTTTTCTTTTGTGTTTCATTTATCTGTTATTCGTGTGTTAGTACCACAATATTTTAATTATTGATGCTAAGTAGTATATTTTTAACATCTGATAAAACAAATTAGTTACCCTTCATTGCTCTTCTTGTTCAGTCTTCTTTGCTACGTTTATTGTAAGTAAGCTTAAAGGAGTTCTTTTCTAGCTGTGAATGGATTTTTAAAGAATTTTCCAGAATTTCTTTTGAAATATGCCTGCATGTTGGTACAATTTAAATAATGTTAATTTTCTAGGGAAACTGATCAAACAGAAAGTATTAAACCGATGACAAGAGGACGACTCCAGAGACCTAAACCCAATTTATCAAGGGCAGTTGGGAAGAAATCAGTTCTTTCACAAGGGAAAACAGATGCAGAGAACAAGAGTTTACATACAGAAACTTCGGTTGAAAAGGTATGGAGTAAGAGACTTAATGGAAATTAAATTATAAAGTATTTTTTCTAAATAGTTGGGAATAAAAATGTTTACACTTGTAATTACAAAGTAATGTTACCAATAGTAAAGCCAAGATATGAGAACTTCACACATTAATATTAAATTTGTCTTACTAGTCTCATGTTGTATACATTTTCTTTAGAATATAGGATATATCATTTCGAACATCCTTAGTAGTAACAAATATGTCTTTTGTTTACTTATATAAAGTATGTATTCAAAAATATTTTTTAACCAGCTATAATAAAATTATAACCACAACCCTCTTATCTATACACAGAATATTCCTCTGTTTGTCCTTCATAAACTTTATTTCTCTTTTTATGGAAGTAAACATTTTTGTAGATTTTAGCCATATATAAAATACAAAACTTTTTTTCTCTGAAACTATCCATTTACACTTTCTTGGAGTTAATTGATCTTTTTAATAGCTGCATCAGGTTAACATTATTATAATTTACCTAACCATTTCTCTAATGTTTAGGTTGTTTCCATTTTTTTAACCCTTGTAAATAAAAGCAAACAATTTTGTAAATAGGCAAAGAATAAATTTCCAGAAGTGGTGGGATTAATGCGCCAAAGTATTTTAAATATTTTTTGGCTCTTGTTAGGCATTGTCAAACTGACAGTCAAAAAAAGGAATCTTGGGAATTCCCTGGAGGTCCAGTTGTTAGGACGCTTTTACTGCCTGGGCCAGGATTCGATCCCTGGTTGGGGAACTAAGATCCCACAAGCCCCGTGACCAAAAAAAAAAAGAATCTATTTACATTGCTTTAAGCATTAAATGAATGTTCCTGTTTCCTTATATCCTTGCCAGCATTATATTATTAAAAATGTTTTATTTTTGCTAAAATAATTTTTAAAATTTTAGTCGTTTTTCCTCTTATGTGAAATCTTTTTTATCTTAATAATATAACTGTAACTATATTATTATAATCTTATGAGATGTTTTTAAATTCTAGAAGATTGGGAAAATACAGATTCATGTAAAAATTAAAACAAAAGTTAATTTTATTATCTACATGCAACCAACCTTTTAGACTATATCCTTCCAGCTTTTCTTGTACATACTTGAGTAGTAGTATTAATTCACTTTTGTATCCTCTGGTATTTTAACATTTCATAAATATTTTTCCATATCATTAAATATCTTTTGAAAAACATGGTTTTTAGTGACTTCATAGTATTCTATCAATGGGTATAACTGAATTTATTTAACCGTTTATTCATTATTGGATATTTTGTCAGTTTACAGTGTTTGCTGTTTTGCATAATGTTCCAGTGAACATCCTTGTACTTAAATCTTTGTCTAGATATTTTTTTAGAGTAGAGTCTTAGAAATGATATTACTGGGTCAAAGAGTATGAACATTATTAAAGCTCTTGATTCATGTTGGCAAAAGGCTTTCCAGAAAGGATATACCAATTTGTGCTTCTATCAGTGATGTATGAGATTATATGTTTAAAAGGTTCTCATCTGCCTTTATGATTTTAACAACTCTCTTTTAATAATTAGGAGTACAAAAAAGTGAAACTTTATTGTTTTAATTTCCATTTATTTATTTATTACAAAGTTTGAACTTTATGTTAAGTAGATTAAATGTAAAAAATTAAATTCGTAGAATCATATGGAAAAGGATAAAATGAATGCACTTGGTATTTCTGGAATGGAGAATAAAGAGAAAGAGAATCCAGAAGCTGACACTGCATCTAAGTAAGTATTTCGGAAATAGAATAAAAATAGTGACTCTTAGGAATGATTGTAATGACTTATTTTCTACTTAATAATGTCTGCATTTTATTTTCAGCTAGTGTCCATTTTTAACTATAGGGATTGTTGAAACATTTTAATAATGCTCTTTATGCTTGGTATTGTAGAAATAAATTATAGTATGGATCCACTGGTGAGCAATTACGTTTCTCCCTCAACTTACTAACAAGATTTTAACAAAGTCTTGTTAGATAAATTAATGGTTAAGATATATGTTTCTGGATAATTTTATTTATAGCAAGGGGTTTCCAAAGGGAATATTTAGGGGAATTCCCTAGTGGTCCAGTGGTTAGTGCTCCGTGCTGCTACTGCCGGGGGCATAGGTTTGATCCCTGGTTGGGGAACTAAGATCTCGCATGCCGCGCGGTGTGACCAGAAAAAAAGGGCGATGGGGAACCTTTAACTTGGAGTAGAGATCTAGAATAGGCCTTGCTCCAATATAAATCTGAACCAGTGGATTCTGGACTGTATGTTTATTCCATATTCTGTGTCCAGTGCCCTGGAGGTGTATGTACACAATGGTGTCCTGAGTGGGGAATAGTATTCCATGCTTGTCAGGTATAGATTTTTCCAATTTTGTGATAACAATTTGATTTTAAAATGCTTCTTATAGTCATGCTTTTAGGACTATGTCTGTTCTAGAGGGTTAAGGTATGAGAGGTGTGTATCTTTGAGGGTGTTCTTAAGGATACTTGTGAATTATTTGTTTCCAAATGGTTTACTTATTTATACCTGGAGAAGAGAATACTGAAAACAAGCATGTATGTGGATATACAAGTAATTATGTGACTTCAGAATAACCATTGATTTATTCCTTTGTAATTACTCTAGTTTGAGTGAAAAAATTTGTCTGCAGGAAGATGATCAACTAAAGGCTTTCAGACCTGCACGCCTAATGAGGGGCTTATTGCAAAGGCCAAAGCCAAATGTAGGTAAAGCTGCTGAAAGAAAAGAAACTGTTACATCACAGGAAAAAATTGGGGCCAGTGTAGAAAAGAATGAAAATGAGTCCTGTATTGATAGAGATGTAAGTACTCTGATGCCCTCCAGTTTTTTGTTAAACAAATACATAAGCCTACTTTCATCCCCCTTTTTAAACAGCAATACTGTATACAATTATGTATATTGTTCTTTAAATTTAATGCCCAAATCTCATAGCCAGCAGCTTTGCTAATTGTGAAGGCACTTAGCTCTCAGCTCTGTGGATTTTAAGCATTTATATGATGAATCATCTGCTTTCACCTTACTCATGTTTGGACTTGCCTTCCCCCATCACTCAGCAGGTGTTTGAATTTTACTTCCCTTCTGAAAATATAGCTAGGTATATGAATTTTAATACTGACTTAAACAAAATAAAATGTTAAAAGCTCCCTCCTAAAATATTCCAACAACAAAGATGATAAATTTTAGATTGTTTACCTAATAGCTGGTCTTTGTGATAAGAGTAAGAGTTGGCATGATTTGAGATTTGAATTTCTTCTGTTATGATTCCCAGGGTCTATAATGTGATTATAATAATCAAAAAGATTTAGAAAGATAGACCCCAAGGGATAATTTTAACAGATCAGACTGAAGCAGTTACTTGCTTTCTGATTAGGAGGAAAAGAATGGGGGCTTTGAGATGAGGTAAAAGGTGTGGCTTGTGAAATTTCCTATATCTAAAGAACAAACATTAAAAAGTGCCGCTTAGGGAATTCCCTGGTGGTCCAGTGGTTAGGACTCCGTGCTTCCACTGCAGGGGGCCCGGGTAAGATTCCGCAAGCTGCACAGCGTGGCACCACCCCACACCCCCGCCAAAAAAAAGAGTGCCCCTTGAATATCATTTTATAATTTTGAAATGTTTACCATTTTCCTTATACTCAAGTCATATATAATTTTCAATGAAGTCTTTTATAAATGTGTGTTACATTGTGAGACCTAAAACTTTTTAAAAAAATGTGTTTGTTTTTAAGACTCCTGAACAAATAGAAGATCAGTCATGTAAAAATTTTGATTGTGAAGACATCACGTCACAATCTGAAAAAAAGATACTTCTTTTCAAAATGTGCAGGTCAGATGAGCCCAAGGCTCTTAATGAATGTCTAAGGTAAGCATCATCTTATTAATGACATAATGTTTGAATTATGTGTAAAGTTTTAGAAATCTTAATCATTTTTTAAAAATAGCAAATCAGACTGATTTTTGTTATCTGTATATCAAGTTACATAATATTTACAAGTGTAAATTCACCTTTCAAGGCAGTTTATGTCATTGCCTTCATGTTGATTTCTCACTTATTGGTATTTTGATGAATTGATTTACCATCGCAAATTAGACCTTGAGTTAACATGGATAGTATTATCACTTCACATGCATAGTAAATTACATGTTTATATCCAGATGTGAAAATGCTACTTACTTCTTAATATTGTTTCTTGGGATTAGATTGATCACATATTACCTTTATTTAAGGTTTATGTAAATTTTAAGTAAAACTCATACTTCCATAGCCACAGCTCTCTGAATTTGTTGTTTCCCCTCTGCAGGATATTAAACCCAGATCAACGGAATTATTAGTGTGCTTTTAAAAACTTTTTTCCTTTTGGAATATTCAATGCACAAAAGTACTGAGAACAGAATAACAGACTCCCATGTACCTACTATCTAGTTTCAACAATTATTTATAGTTTACCAATCTTTACATGTAAAGTCTGGCCTATTGTATACTTTATTACAGCTGTATGAGCCTGTTTTAAATACTACCTAACCTGAGAGTGAAAGCTAGGTTTCCTGAACTACTCAAAGATCTTATTAGAAGACAGAAAAATTCCTTTATTCCTCTCTTCTTTCTCTATTCCTTTGTACCCCTTCCCTACACCCCCAACCTATTTTACTTCTCTGCCACACAAACTCTGGGTAGAAGCCTGTACAACTGCATTACTTGTTGCATATCTCTGATACAAATATTAATTATAGATATCTGACAATTTGGATATTTTGTTTGTATTTTTTTAGTTTAAGCCAGACTCCATTTTCATGTGGCTTAGTAGAAAACCAAGTTTTCCCTGGGTGGCCTTTGGGTTTTAGAACCCTGCTGGATTGTTCATAACTAATATCCAGTCTGATATCAACAACTTTCCTCTCCAAAGGCAGTGGCCTTTCTGGCCTTTGAATCTCCAGTATTCATAAAAACAATTCTAAGATTCTGTGTTTTATCAAATCATATGCCTGTTTATATCCAATAGGCAGTTTCCCTCCTCCCCAGTCTCAAACACTTTGAACTGTTCAAGATGCTATGTAAGAAACTGAAAGAAGAGAAATATCTACACAAGAAAAGGGCCTCAGAGGGTCAAAATCTTAACCAGTCACTAAGTGCTCTTTCATTCATTTGTATATTTTTATTGGTTTTACTCTCTATTATTATGATAAAGCACAAAGCAGAGCATGCTGCTGCTTTTTTGAAGAACAAGGTGCTTATACAAGATAGTGATTGTTGTGTGCCCAGTAGCATTCAACAGACTGCGAAACGTTGTTGTTTATTTACTCTTTTCTTTCATTCCCACATTGTATTATGAAATCACAAGCTTTTAGAGAAGTGACTGTACAGGAAATCTCATTTTTAATTGTTTTTAAAAAGTGAGGAGGGGCAGACCTAGTTTTTAGTCATAAGACTGTACCTTATTCAAATTATACCTCCACCCAGCTATTTGAGATCCTGGTTAGTTCTGGCCATATAAATGAGTTCTTTAACTCTTATAGCAAGACATATGTCTGGATAAAGGAGAGTAGGGGCGAAAAGGTAGGAATAGCAGACACAAATTGGTCTAGCTCCAATGTAGAGGACTCGGAGAGTCTTTCTCAGCCAGTATTTGCCGAGGTTGATGTGGATGACAATTAGAAAGAGACTATTTAAGCCCGATTAGCTGCTACTCTAATTGACCTTATTGACAGATTTCTCTGTATATATGTCTCTATATAATAAATATATTTAATTATTTAAAAAATTTACTGTAATTTCCAAGGATGGAATTTCTTCTCTACTTTAATTTTTAAATTTTGCCCAGAGATTCCTGGTGCTTCGTTAATTTTTTTTTTTTTTTTTTTTTTTTTAATTTGAGAGTTCCTTGGTTTTCAGTAGTGATTTCTCAACCATATCTCTTCAGTTGGCAGTCTAGTTTACAATTTGATTGTGTGTCTTTTTTTTTTTTTAATAGTATTCAAGAGGATAATAAAGCAAATAAACAAGTTCAAATTCTAAAGACTCGATTTCAGAAACCAAAGCCAAATATAGGAAGAAGAACTGGAAGAAGAGAAATTTTCTCAAAGGAAGAAGAGGTACCAAAGGAAGTTCTTGCCTCCAAGGAGACGACAGCAGCTTTGAGAGAAACTGCAAGATTGGAAACCTCACCAAGGGAAAAGGTGCCTGTGGAGGCTAATACTGCTAAGGAAATGGAGCCAGATTTAAAAGAAACTGAAAGAAAAGATATCTCTCCCGGGGAGAAAATACCAGAAATGATTGATGTCACTGTGGAAATGGAGACAGATTTGAGAGAGACTGGAAGAGAGATTTTCCCAAGGGAGAAGATAACAAAGGTGACTGATGCCACTGAGGAAAGAGAGACAGATTTGGAAGAGACTGAAAGAAGAGAAATATCCCTACAGGAAAATGCCCCGGAGGAGGTCGATACTATTGGTGAAGTGAAGACAGGTTTGAAAGAAACTGGAAGAGAGATTTCCCCAAGGGAGGAGATACCAGAGATGATTGATGCCGCTGAGGAAGTAGAGACAGATTTAGAAGAAACTGAAAGAAGAGAAATACCTACACAAGAAAAGACCTCAGGGCTCAGAACTATAGATGATGAAATGGAGAGAGATTTGAACAAAATTGGAATAGAAATTTCCCCAAGGGAAAATGTACTAGTGGGGACCAGTGCCACAGGGGAAAGGGAGATTGATTTGGAAGAAACTGGAAAAAGAGACATTTCCCTGATGGAGAAGGTATCAGGAAAGATGACTGCCATTGAGGAAACAGAGGCAGATTTGAAAGAAACTGGAAGAGAAATTTCCTTGAGGAAAAGCGGATCAGAAGAGATCAGTGCTTCTGAGGAAAAGGTGGCAGATTTGGAAAAAACTGGAAAAATAGACATTTCTCTAAGGGAAAATGAACCAGAGGAGACTGGGACCTCAAGACAAACTGAGACAGATTCATTGCAGAGGGGTAGTGGTGACTGCAGTGCTGTGCCTTCACTAAATATTAAGTATGTGTTTTTCTGTCCTTCAAAAAATATTTTTTTGAATACTTTTTCAGGAAAAACAAATCAAAATAATTCCAGGATTATTGCCCTTAAGTCCAACAACATTTAAAGTCTCTAAAAGCATAATGTCTTCCCAGTCCTAATTCTGTGTTTCAGGACCTTAAAGAAATTATATATATATATATTTTTTAATAATTGAAAAAATTTATAATTGTGGAAAAGTTACTGTTCTTAATGTCAGTTTAAAGTTGCTCTTAGATAAAAGGAATATAAGAGATTGGACTGAATTTGTGCTAATTCTAGTATGAACATACACTGGAATTATTTCTTTTGACCATATCTGTATCAGTTTTCTCTTTATTTCCTGTCCCACCCTGCTTCACCTCCACTTTTAAAAGTTCATCTTATTAAAAGTTTCCAGTAATTGAAGTTGAAGCTATTCTAACATTTTCCAGTTTTCTAACTTTTTTTTGGATAGGTAATGGCATTTGTAGTTTGGAAAAACATATAATAATATGCAATATAGAAAGAAGAGTTTTCCAAATTCTGTGTTTTAGCATTTTGTAAATTAACTTTTATTTTACTTACAAATTAAAAAACCCCCAAACTTCTGCATTTTAAAAACAGTGTGAAGAATATAGGCTTTTATTTGAAATGTATGACATGCTTAAGGAATATTTTATATGTGTGCTGATTTATTTCCAGGACATTAGCAGTGAAGTACAATCCATGGTGCATGTATCTGTAGAAGAAAAAAGAAATTCTGAAAAGGAAATATCAAGTCAGTTGAGTCACTTGAACATTTCTTCACAGACTTCTGAGCTTGATAAAATAGAAGACCAGAGGATGCGATCTCCAGATGTTCCAGAGCAGTTTTCAGATATTAATTTAAGGTACAAGTATATAGGTCTGTGTGCTTGTAAAGAGAAAGCATATAAAGTTATATTTGCAGATTATGTTAAACTAAATAAGGTTTTAAGACATATCATCTATAGCATAGTGTTGAAAATTTTAAGCTGGTTTGGGGAAGACAAGGAGAGATTTGAGGTCCTTCTGACAGTAGATTGTAAGAATTACTAACATACAAAATTGTGTACAACACATACTTTTAAGTCAGTACAGGTGTAACAAATCTGTATTTTCTTTGTGCGAAGATGATATAATTCCTAGGCTTATAGCTGGATTGTACCACTCATGTTTTTCAGGATCTACCAAATAGTCCGATTTGTTTTCCTGTTAAGAATTAGAATTAAATATTTACGGCCAGTCTCTAAGGTTGTGCTAAGACTCCGCTCCCACTGCCCCTTCATTTCATCCTAAAGCTTGATAATCCTTGTTCCAAAAGCAAATCTCTTCCTCAAGAACAGAAGCCATTTGAAGTGAAACCAGCACCTTTTGTGAGAAGTAGATTCAAAAGACCAAAACCAAACTTAGCAAGAGCAGCTTCAAAAAGAGAGACTATAGAAGCAGAAAAACACGCACCTGGGAAGAAAGTGGAAGCTGATAAAAAAGGGACTGTGGTGATACAGCAGAATGGAGAACAAACGAGAACTCTCCCTTCTCAACGTGTGAGTGTTATTTAAGATGGAGGTTTTCTGTTTTAGTTATTATAATTACTGAAGTAAAACACTTGGAATTAAAAATTCGCAAATATTTCCTTATGTAATTTTTGCTGTGTGTGATATTGGTGCTGTACTTAATGTACCTCATTGTTCCATGTGGTTTGTGTAAGAATCTTGAATCTCTGATGGTGGGCAAATGTGTCATGGGAAGGATTTTAAGAGGCCCAGGCTCTAGTTCAAGTTCTGACCTTTATTCATTATGTGACCATAGCCAAATGATGCAACTAGTTTCTTCACAGGAAAAATGAGAATGAGAGTCCATCTTTATTTCCCCTCTGTTGTGAAGGTGAAATAAAAAGTTAAAAGCTTGATATGAGTTAAGGAGATTATTTTATTTACTTGATTAACTTGGTCTATAAGAGATTAAGATGTGTGATACAGCATCAAAAACCTTGAAATGAACGTTAACACTCATAAGTTGAGCGTTCTAAACATATGAAGTACTTTTTGAATTAAATTCTTCTTTTACATGTTAGCTCAGTTCTTACTGTGCTTGAACATTTGTACGTTTTCCTCCTAATCGTATGTTTAAAAAGGATAAATCATGGGAATTCCCTGGTGGTCCAGTGGTTAGGACTCTGCACTTTCACTGCCGAGGGCCCGGGTTCAATCCTGGTTGGGGAACTAAAATCCCACAAGCTGTGAGGCATGGCCAAAAGAAACAAAAACAAAAACAAAAAGAAAAAAACCACCACTTTCATTTATTTATTTATTTTAATTTAATTTAATTTAATTTATTTATTTTTTGGCCATGCCATGTGGCATGTGGGATCTTAGTTCCCTGACCAGGGATTGAACTTGTGCCCCCTGTGGTGGAAGCACAGAGTCTTTTTTTTTTTTTTTTTTTTTTTTTTTTTTTTTGGCTGCGTTGGGTCTTCGTTGCTGCGTGTGAGCTTTCTCTAGTTGCGGTGAGCAGGGGCTACTCTTCGTTGCGGTGCATGGGCTTCTCACTGCGGTGGCTTCTCTTGTTGCGGAGCACGGGCTCTAGGTGCACGGGCTTCAGTAGTTGTGGCATGCGGGCTCAGTAGTTGTGGTGCACGGGCTTAGTTGCTCTGCGGCATGTGGGATTTTCCTGGACCAGGGATTGAACCCGTGTCCCCTGCATTGGCAGGCGGATTCTTAACCACTGTGCCCACAGGGAAGGCCCAAGTGCAGAGTCTTAACCACTGGACCGCCAGGGAAGTACCCAAAATCACTTTTTATTGATTATTTTAAATGATTATAAAAATTGCAAGGCTTCCCTGGTGGCGCATGAGCCACAATTGCTGAGCCTGCGCGTCTGGAGCCTGTGCTCCGCAACGAGAGGCCGCGATAGTGAGAGGCCAGCGCACCGCGATGAAGAGTGGCCCCCGCTTGCCACAACTAGAGAAAGCCCTCGTACAGAAACGAAGACCCAACACAGCCATAAATTAAAAAAAAAAAAAAAAAATTGCAAATTGGGAAAAATATATCATCTAAAAAGTTAGAGTCCTTTATAATGTTCCATCTTTCTCTCCCAAGTTAGTCCATCTCTCCCTCCCAAGTTAGCAATTTTAAATATGTCTACCTAAACTTTTCTGTATAGATACTTATTTATATAAATAATAAAATGTGCGGGTATTTATTTTCATTGTTTTACAAAAATGGCATCATATTCTGCCTTCTGATTTTTTTTCACTTAACACAGTATTGTGAACATCTTTTTTTTTTTTTTAAATAATTTATTGCTGTGCTGGGTGTTCGTTGATGCACACGGGCTTTCTCTAGTCGTGGCGAGCGGAGGCTACTCTTCGTTGCGGTGCACGGGCTTATTGCGGTGGCTTCTCTTGTTGCAGAGCATGGGCTCTAGGCGCATGGGCTTCAGTAGTTGTGGGCTCAGTAGTTGTGGCGCACAAGCTTAGTTGCTCCGCAGCATGTGGGATCTTCCCGGACTAGGGCTCGAACCTGTGTCCCCTGCATTGGCAGGCGGATTCTTAACCACTGCACCACCAGGGAAGTCCATGAACATCTTTTTGGATCAGTATATAGAAATTAAACTTCTTTTAAATGACTGTACTGTTTCATTGTAAAGAAATTATAATTTATTTAGTTCCCTACTGATTTGTCTTGTTTCCAATTTTTTGTTTTTCCTTTTCTTTTTCTTTCCTTTTTTGGGGGGGGCTATTATATTGCTGTAATAAATATCCTTGTGTATAATTTTCTAGATAGTTATTTGAGTGTTTTTATAAGATATATTTCTAGAAGTAGAATTGCTGGAAATAAAAATTCTTGATAGATATTGCCCTGTTGTCTACAAAGACTGTATCAGTTTATTTTTCTAACAGTTTTTTAAAGTTTCTATTTC
This sequence comes from Balaenoptera musculus, assembly GCF_009873245.2. Classification (NCBI taxonomy): domain Eukaryota; kingdom Metazoa; phylum Chordata; class Mammalia; order Artiodactyla; family Balaenopteridae; genus Balaenoptera; species Balaenoptera musculus. The sequence goes on from NC_045787.1 coordinate 54,642,035, forward strand.
CCTATACTTTTACCAACCCTCGATGAAATTTTTTTTTTTTAATCTGCCTTCTAGGATGTGGCTTCCCTAATGACATCAACAGAAAAAGACAAATCAGATCACAGTCAAGAGGAGGCTGTGATATTACCATGTGTACAGACTGAAAAGGACCTTTCCCCTTCGAGTTCTTGTGAACCTATAAAGGAGTCTCAGTCTACACAAGCCCAGGAAAAGGAATTAGTTGTCTCTATGGGGTAAGCAGTGATAGTTTTATTAAAAATCTAAAATAGGAGAATTATTTCAAATAGTTCTTCATTTCTTTTTTTAAGAAATGTGTTAATGTATTTTGAAAGTGAGTATCAAGAATACTTGGTTTATTTTTATTCATATGGCCTAAAATACAAAATCAGGTTGAGTTCAACACCTTTTAACACTTGCCTGCTTATATTCACTGTTAGCTGCTTAAGATCTTATACAGAGCAATGCATTTAAAAGTATATGTATATAGGGTATGTATTCATTACCTTTTTAAAAATTGTAGTAAGATACATATAACATAAAATTTACTATTTTAACCATTTTTAAGTGTACAGTCCAATGGCATTAAGTACATTCACATCGTTGGACACCATTACCACCGTTCATCTCCAGAACATTCTTCTTCCCAAACTGAAACTCTGTCCCCATTAAACAATAACTTCCCATTCCCCCTACCTCCAGTCCCTGGCAGCCACCATTGTGCTTTCTGTTACCATGAATTTGGATATTGTAGGTACCTCATATAAGTTCAGTACCTTTTGAGAATTGAAATAACTATTTTTTTGTAAAATGAGATATAATCAGAAAGTAATTTAATTTTCCTTTAATGTACAAAACAGTTTTACAGAGTTTATTAGATTCAAATTTTATATTTTTATAGTAGTTTTCATCTTTTTACAATCGAGCTTTCTCTCTTTTCTCCTGTCCCCTTTTCTAGGACTTATCATATAAACACTTGCGAACAAGAAATGAAGGAAAGCGTTATCCAAACTGCTCCACCAGGAAGGGGCCGACTTCAGAGACCCAGTCCAAACTTAAGAAAGGTTGGACAGAGGCAAGTAATAGAAAAAAGTGAAGCCAAAGAAACAGTTAAGGAAGAAAGGACACTACAAAAAGATGAAACTAAAAAATTCCTGACTGTGGTGAGTTATTGCTATGTAATTAAATCAAGCCTTTTAATGCATATTAAAATATCAAATGGTAGCTCAGACTTGGCTTAGAATATAGGCATCTGATACTCCATACATAACGTGTCTAGTTTTGTTTCAGATTTACCATTGTGGATTTTTTTTTTTTATTGAAAATAAATTTTTTTTTCCTAACTAATGAACCTATTCATTGTGAAAATGTTCAATCAATACAAAATAATATAATAATTAACCCTAGTCTCACCACTCTGAGGTAACCACTGAAAACCTTTTGACATATCTTACCGGATATATCTCCATGCATGCATGTGTGCATACTCATGTAAATTTAAATAATAAAATCATTGTAATCATGTTATTTTGTGACTTACTGTTTTTCACTTATTATATTAAGTGGCTTTCCATGTCATGAAATATGGAGATACATCATTTTTAACTGCAGTGTAACATTCTGCTATTTGGAATGACAGTTTAACCAATCTCTTACTGATGGATCTTTTGATATTAGAAACAAATCTAAGTAGTTTAATGCCCATTTCAACAGATCTTGTTTTTCTGTCCTTTTCTCTAACAAGGGAAAAATCTACATTTAAAATAAAGTGATTGTAATCCTTATTTGAACCCCCCCCCCAAATTAAAAAAAAACACATTGAACTTTTTGGGAGGGAGGTTCACAACAGATGGTTATTGTAGTTTTTAAAGCATTATGTGAACATATTACTGCAGTAATCTTTGAAACTTTCTCTGTACATAGGCAATTTTGTTTTGGGCAGCAAAACATGAACATTGCATACTCAAGTTTGAGACTTCATTTTAAAAAACTAAATACGTTTCTTTTTTATTATTATTAATTAATTAATTTATTTGTTTATCGCTGCATTGGGTCTTCGTTGTTGCGCATGGACTTTCTTTAGTTGCGCGAGCAGGGGCTACTCTTTGTTGTTGTGCGCGGGCTTCTCATTGCGGTGGCTTCTCTTGTTGTGGAGCATGGGCTCTAGGTGCATGGGCTTCAGTAGTTGTGGCACACGGGCTCAGTAGTTGTGGCTTGCGGCCTCAGTAGTTGTGGCTTGCAGGCTGTAGAGCGCAGGCTCAGTAGTTGTGGCACATGGGCTTAGTTGCTCCGCGGCATGTGGGATCTTCCTGGACCAGGGATCGAACCCATGTCTCCTTCATTGGCAGGCAGATTCTTAACTACTGTGCCACCAGGGAAGTCCCTAAATACCTTTCTTAATGATTAAAATATTTTAGGAAGTGTGTTCTGTTGTTAAAAAAAAAAACAAAACTAATATAGTTTTGCATTTCAGCCAAATTCTCAAATTGCAACGGAAATTGAAGTTGTATCCTCCAAAGATTCAGAAGGCAGAATGTATGAAAACCAGAGTCACGTTCTTTTAGAAAACCTTCATGTTAACAAAGTAAATGTTTCAGATGAAAAGACGAGGTAAGTTTGCTTTTAATCAGAAAAGCATAAAACTTTTCAAAGATAAAGGTTGGATATTTGAATAATCGATTTTATGTAATTTCACATTTAGTAAGTTTTATGAAAGAAAAAAGTAATTATGAAGCTAGAATAGTTTAAATCTGCTGAACAGCAGAGGGGGCCAGTTGTGACAGGGGAAGAGGGGAAGAGGAGTAGATATATGAAAGGTAAAGGCTGAGTGGGGAGAAGCGCAGATTATGTAGGACCATTGTAAGGATTTTGAGTTTTACTCTAAATTAGCCTTTAAAGACCAGTGACCTTTGAGGTCAGCCTTTCCTAATGCCTTCATTTATAATTGACTGTATGGATCTAGAGGATTTAAATGGCTTGCTCAAAGTAACATTGGCAGTTTAGTTTTTAAACTTAAGTTTTCAGGATTTATGACTTTAAGACTAGCAAATTCCTATAGTTTATAGGCAGAGCTTCCTGAAAGAAACTTCACATGTTTCAAGAGATTTTATGCTCAGCCTTTGCATTTTTAATGAGCAAGATCTAACTTTCAAATTTCCTGTATAGAAACCCATTACCCACCCACCCCTCTTTTTAAAATCTTTTCTGTTTGTGAAGTTTGTTCAAGCTTTTAGCTTTATCATGACTGATACTTTCTTCAGAGTATATATTCTGTATAGTTTTAAGTTAGCTTATTCTTATGTCCAGCAGTTTCTTACCCCCTTTTAACCCCAGTAGCACTATGAGCTTATATATATATATATACTTTATTCTTAAGTACCTTTGTAGAATCACACTTGATTGTAAGTAGCTTATACTTAAGTTAAATATAACACGTTTTCCCAAATACATTAGCCTACTCTGGAATGTATTAACCAGCATCATTACTTTGTTAGAACTTCCTGTGAACTTCCTTGGTATTTCACTGCTGGAAGAACTTAGCAGGATTGGAACATTTAGAAATGTAACTAACTACTTTCTCTTGTAGGTAATTTATTACAAATATTACTTAAGATTAGTCTTTAATACAGATCTTTCAGAGAACTTATGATCGATACTTACAGACCCAGTTTTTCTTTATAAGTATCCAGATTTATATTAGTTTTAAACTAGCTAATTCAGATCCTTGCCAGTTATTAAATATTTTCCAGGAAACCTTAAGGAAGCTGTTTGTGTTGCCTTGGGAGCTATGGCTACTGTATTGAATGTTAAAACCTTGTCTTTCTCTGATTTGGCAGATACAAATGGGTTATATTGAGATCCTTATGACACTGGCTGTCAATAAACCCTTTTCTATGAAGTGACAGGCGTGTGGTAGGAGAACAGACTCTAGCTTTCAAGCCTGCTCTTGAACCAGAAGGACCAGGGTTGTTGTGACCATTGTATATTTGTTCATGCTTCAGAGCCCAGTTGAAGCATTTCTTTAAAGTGTCATTATGAAGTCCATCTTCAACTACTGGCATTTTTGTTTTGTATCTAGTTATTTCTCTGAAAATTACTTAAAGTAGCATACAACGACACACCAGAATCAATGAATGAAAGTAAAAAAAAGATTAAATATTATTGTGAAAGTATTCCCCAGGCTATATAGAAAATGGAAGTTATAAAAGCTTCTATGTTCTTTCTTTCATATCAGCATGTGTGGTTTCATTTTATATGTTTAGTTTTATAGACTATTTATATATAGTCCTTCGGACATAGAATTGGTTTGTGCCCCAAAATTGCTTAACAGCAGATACTTCAGCAAGAATTCTGATTTTCGTTCTTCAACATGATTTGTTTTTCATTCTAGACATGAACATAAAACGTATGTTCCTAGTCCACCACAAATGTTAAGAAGGCAATTCCAAAAGGCTAAGCCAAATTTGGGAAGAGCACAAGGTAAGAAAGAGGAATCAGACATAGAAAAAGACAGAGCAGATCAGAGTAAGGCAAGGAAGCCAGAAGATAATTTGCTGCAGTATGGAGATTCTGACACCCAGCTTCTTCAAAAAGTAAGTTTGAAAAAAATAATTTATTAGTGGGCTCTATTTTATCAATATCATGAAGGAGAACATTAAAAAAATAGTTTTGCCTTTTGTACTATAACTATTTTCATGAAAATTTGTTGACTTTCCAATATTATGAAAGTTTAGAGACCAATCACTTGTGTATATGTGTGTAAGCTTAGCGCTTTAGGCCAAACTACCAAACCAAATTACCATACAGATTGTTTCCATGGTAATATTAGTTGTTTCTTCTTAAATTTAAGGGAAAAGCTGAGTTTCTGACATCTCTGGAGATTTCAGCAAGAAAAGGTTCTGTAGGTTCCAAGGAGATTGGTTTGGCAAAAAAAGATGCTCAATCAGAAGTTGGACCATCAGGAAGTGTTGGAGAGAAAACCGTAGGCGATAATTCTATGTGTTCAGTTGTCGAAGAGCAGTATGTCAGTAAACCAGCAAGGTAAAGTTTCATTTAACAAGTACTTTCAGAATAGTAAATACATGTAACTTATTCTTAATGGATGTCCTACTCTAACTTATTGATAGAGTAAAAAGATGGTTTGTTAACAGAAGTATTGGTTGTTTTTTATTGGCAGGTCTGTTTCTTTCCCACTTTTGATTTTTATTTACTAAAATTTCCTTTTTTTATGATCTTCTCAGAAAGATTTTTCTTTCCTACATTTAAAATTTCTGGGTGTTGAGTTTGAGTATATTAGACATGAGCAGAAGCCTGACGAAAGAGTAGTACATATTACCTAAATAACTAGGGTGCTGATTCGAATTGGAGTCACAAACACAAGTGAAGGGTACCTTTCTTCCACAGTTTTCAAGGAAAGTGGAAGGGACCCTAAGTTCTAAAAAATGTTGTTCTGTTGGATTTCCTCATTCTGCTTTTTTCTTTTGACCTAATCTGTTTACCCAATAGGATAAACCGTATCATTTTTTGGTCTCATATTCTGTATTTATTGGTCCAGTGTTCTTGATCCCATTTTCTTCTAATAATTTCCAGTGTTGTATTTCATCACCACTTAAATAGCAAGGGGGAAAAAATGGCTCAGATTTAAAAACTTACTGTGAAAAATTTGTAGGTAGATAACTAATATTTAACTTTGAGTGAGAAACTAAATCCTAACAGTAAATTCTGTTCATTCTCGTCATAGCATTAGTGTTTGATAGAATGGGTGGTGGGCATTTTATATTAATGGCTTGAATTGAGATTTCACTTTATAAGTTGGGTTTTCATTAAAATTATCCTTGTGCATGTAATGACTATGTTGCTATTTTGATTAAACCTCCAGCTCTCCACAGCTGTTAAAAGAATCACATTATTCTAAAATTGCTGTGGATCGAAGAACAGCTCTCTCTTCTGCCTCTGAATGTAAGATAGATCGTAGTGAAAGGAGAATGCGTCGAAAGATTAAACCAAACGTCCCCAAAGGGCGTGGATCAAAACGAATTCGGAGTAAGACCTCTAAGAAGGAACCTAGAGCTTCTAAGCCTGTGCTGGTGACTCTTCGAGCTTCCCAGGAAGAAGACGAAGATGATGCGGAAGACTTTGAGTCTGACTATGAAGAAGAAAGCTATCATCTTGCTCCTGAAGAAGTAAACAAAGCTCCAGTGTTTGTACCTGTTGGTCTCAGATCTCCTGAACCGGTTTCTGCTCAGATTGAGGAAACCATGGAAGAGGTAGTTTGAATTTTGAATCCTTGGAACTTTATCTTACTTGTTTTTTGCTTTTAGTGGATCATTATCTCTTCTCTTAGTGATTATTAGGATTTGAAGATTATTAGAGTAATTTGTTTGGGCCTGCTGCATAGCCTAGGAAATCAGTAGAAATAGGCTTGTGTGATCTCCTGTGTTTACTCAGCCCCTGCAACCCAGGCCCAGCACAAGGTAATCAGTATAACAATACTGAGAGAAATCTAATTTCACTTGTATCTGGGGGCTACTTAATCTCCTTTCTGGTTAATTAAAAAAAAAAAACAAAAAACTTGGCAGATGTTTTCTATTAACTCTTTGTGGTAAGCTCAAGTTAAGCTCTGGTTGGTAGAGAAGGTAGAAGGGACATATTTCTTTCTCTTTCTCTCTCGTTTTTTTTTTTTTTTTTTTTTTTTATGGCTGTGTTGGGTCTTCGTTTCTGTGTGAGGGCTTTCTCCAGTTGCGGCAAGTGGGGGCCATTCTTCATCGCGGTGCGCGGGCCTCTCACTATCGCGGCCTCTCTTGTTGTGGAGCACAGGCTCCAGACGCGCAGGCTCAGTAATTGTGGCTCACGGGCCCAGTCGCTCCGCGGCATGTGGGATCTTCCCAGACCAGGGCTCGAACCCGTGTCCCCTGCATTGGCAGGCAGACTCTCAACCACTGCGCCACCAGGGAAGCCCTCTCTCTTTTTTTTTAATGAATTTATTTATTTTGTTTACTTTATTTTTGGCTGCGTTGGGTCTTCATTGCAGTGCGTGGGTTTCTCATTGCGGTGGCTTCTCTTGTTATGGAGCACGGGCTCTAGGCGCGCAGGCTCAGTAGTTGTTGCGCACAGGCCCAGTTGCTCCTCGGCATGTGGAATCTTCCTGGATCAGGTCTTGAACCTGCGTCCCCTGCACTGGCAGGTGGATTCTTAACCACTGTGCCACCAGGGAAGCCCTCTCTCTTTTTTTAATTGTGGTAAATTACAGGTAACATAAAATTTACCGTCTTAGCCATTTTAAAGCCTACAGTTCAGTGGCATTAAGTGCATCCATCCACAGAACTTTTTTTCATCTTGGAAAACTACAACTCTGTACCTATTAAACAATAATTCTGATTATTCCCTCCTCTCTAGCCTGTGGCAACCACTTACTCTAGGTCCCTCATGTAAGTGGAATCATACAGTGTTTGTCCTTTTTGTGACTGGCTTATTTCACTTAGCATAATGCTTTCAAGGTTCATCTATACTGTAGCATATGTCAGGATGTCCTTTTTTTTTTTTTTTGGCTGCATTGGGTCTTCGTTACTGCACATGGGCTTTCTCTAGTTGCAGTGAGCAGGGGCTACTCTTGTTGCAGTGCACGGGCTTCTCATTGTGGTGGCTTCTCTTGTTGTGGAGCATGGGCTCTAGGTGCGCAGGCTTCAGTAGTTGCAGCACATGTGTTCAGTTGTGGTGCGTGGGCTCTAGGCGTGCGGGCTTCAGTAGTTGTAGTGCACGGGCTCAGTAGTTGTGGCGCGCGGGCTCTAGAGCGCAGGCTCAGTAGTTGTGGTGCACGGGCTTAGTTGCTCTGCGGCATGTGGAATCTTCCCAGACCAGGGATTGAACCCGTGTCCCCTGCATTGGCAGGCAGATTCTTAACCACTGTGCCACCAGGGAAGTCCAGGATGTCCTTTTTAAGGGCTAAATAATATTCCATTCAGTATATACAGTACCACATTTTGTTTATTCTTCTGTCAGTGGACAGTTGGGTTGCTTCCACCTTTTGGCTATTATGAAGAACACTGCTATGTACATGGGTATAAAAATATCTCTTCTAATCCCTGCTGTCAATTCTGCAAGTGGAAATGCTGGGTAATATGGTAAATTGTAAATCGATGTTTAATTTTTTGAGCAACCCCCATACTGTTTTCCATAGCAGCTGCCTCATTCTACCATCCTATCAATAGTGTACAAGGGTTCCAATGTCTCCACATCCTTACCAACACTTGTTTTTTCTGTTTTTTGTTTTTTTGGTTTTTTTTTTGATAGTAGCCATCCTAATGGATGTGAGGTAGAGGAACATATTACTTCAACTTACTTTATTATGAAAGCTCCTTAGTCTTTTGCCTCTTGGTCTAACTTTGTAACTTCAAAGTTTTCTGTTCTGCCTCCATTTTTAGTAACTTATTTTGCTTATAGAGCATCATATCTGAATCAGTTTTGTATTCATGGTAGATTCAAAAGCCATTTGAATTACAAATGAAATTCCAAACTCACCTTTTTTTATTCATTGTTAATAATACCATGCTAAATGTTATGAAGTTAGTTGGAATGGTTGAAGCTAAATAAAAATGATGTAAAGTGGTTTCTTGTAATTAAAGTTCAAAGTAAAAATAATGAATTTAAATTTTGGTTGAAACCAAGAAAAGGTAAAAGGAAAGTTAATTTTGTGCAAGGATGGCTGGTTACCACTGCATGAAAATTCATTTAGCTATATGTTTTGTATTTTACAATTTCTTTGGGTGAAAGGCAAATTGCTCGTGAAAACTAATATTAGAAAGTAACTTCTGAAAATCAGGTTCTAGGATATATCCCTGAATTAATACAGAATGCCTTTTTTTTTTTTAAATTTACTTTATTTATTTATTTAGGCTGCGTTGGGTCTTCGTTGCTGCATGCGGGTTTCTCTAGTTGCGGCGAGCGGGAGCTAGTCTTCGTTGCGGTGTGCAGGCTTCTCATTGCGGTGGCTTCTCTTGTTGTGGAGCATGGGCTCTAGGCACAGGGGCTTCAGTAGCTGTGGCACGTGGCCTCAGTAGTTGTGGCACACGGACCCTAGAGCACAGGCTCAGTAGTTGTGGCGCACGGGCTTAGTGGCTCCGCGGCATGTGGGATCTTCCCGGACCAGGGCTTGAACCAGTATCCCCTGCATTGGCAAGCGGATTCTTAACCACTATGCCACCAGGGAAGCCCCACAGAATGCCTTCTTAAATAGCATTGATTATAATAATAGAGCAAGGAAAGCTTAAATTGTATTCTTAATGGCCAGTTTACGAAGGCAGGGAAATTTGTTTATATGTTAGAAAAAGTCCCCTTTAAAAAGCGTTGAAATGCAATGGCATATTACTAGATCATAAAGGGATCTAAAATAGTGATATATACTTCAGCATGAACCTTGAAACCTTGAAAACATTATGCTAAGTGAAAGAAACCAGTTATCAAAAAATCACATATTATATGATTCCATTCATGTGAAATGTCCAAAATAAGAAAATCTATAGAGACAGAAAGTAGATCAATGGTTGCTTAGGGATTTGGAGATGAGGAGTTAAAGGAGTCGGTATAGGGTTTCTTTTCTGAAGTGATGAAAATGTTCTAAAAGTAACTATGTTGATGGTTGCACATATCTGTGCTTCCATCACCAAAAAACATTGAATTATACAATTTAAATGGGTGAATTGTATGGAATGTAAATTATATCTAGATAAAGCTGTTAAAAATTAAAGCTTTGAAACTGTGTAGTGCTTACAGAACCAACTTTCAGTTACCTAGAATATTCCCATTATCCCCCCAATCCCAGCTTTTCAGAAAATATTTTGTCTTTTCAAATCACTTGAACTTTTAAAATTCATCCCAGGCCTATAGGATATTAGCAAAGATTTTTCTCTAATTGCATCTGAGCAGACAGACACAGAACACATAGGTGTTACCATAATAAATGTCTCAAAGGTAGATTTTCAAACTTGACTGCTCAGTTTCTACTGAATCACAGTCTTTTATACTCATCTCTCTGTTAATAAGGGAATAGGAACCAGACTCCCTTCTTTATAGTCTAGGAGATAAATCTTAGTGTTTTTAACCCCCAGACTGTAAGGATCTTTGAAATAAGCCTGCTAAATGAAGAGTAAATGTGAGTGGACTCGTTATTTTACATGGCCATTCATTGCCATCAAGAATCATACAGGTTTTGGGGTTGTGGGAGAGGGTAATTGCCTTGGTGGGTCATGTGTGTGATAAATCTTTTTTTTTTTTTTTTTTTTTTTTTTCAGTCATTTCTTTAATTCTGCTTCAACACAGCTCAACACTTCGTGATAAATCTTTTTAAGTGCTTTCAACTCATCTGTATGATAGCACTTGGAACAGTGTATAGTTGATTACATGTCTGTTTTTCTTAGATTGTGAGCTCCTTGTGGGCAGGGACCGACTTGTCTTATTGAGCTTTGTATTCTTGTACCTGTAGCCCTCTAGTTTTTAGGAAGCATTTCATAAATGTTGACAGACTGATGAGAGAAACTGTGGGAAAGTAGGGACAAATTGGGGATAATGGAAAATGAAATGCTAGGTACTAAGTAGTTTAGCTCTGGAAGTTTTGCTTACTGTTTGTAAGAATCACAGACCCCTCAAAAACATTAAGTGTTTCACTTTTGCCAAGTTGATGCCAATCAGTTTAAGAATTACTATATTTCAGTTTTTTAAATCATGTATAAATGTGAATTATTTCTTCAGTTTAATATTTTATTTTATGATTCATTTTGTTTTTCTGTGATAGTATGCAAAAATGAATTAATGAAACTTTTCATTTTGACAGCTTGAAATACCCATGAATATCCCAGATGTAGGATGCATAGCTGTTGTTGAACATCAGCTCTCATCAAACGTAGATTTGACTACTCAGGAAATGAAACAAGAAGAAAATTTGAATGCATTATCAATTGTAAGCATCCATTTTAATATGTTTTGTCTTTAATTCTTTGTTTACTTTCAAAAGACTAAGTTTATTTTGAAAGCTTTAGGTTTACAGATGGTTCTTAACTAGTATGATAGAAATTATTCTATTATTTCTAGGAGCTGTTAAGTATGAATGGTAGAAACTAGTGAATAATTCATAGATTTTATATTTAACTTGAAAAGCATAGATTCCTGTGTGTGGGAATAGCTCAATATCTTCATAGACTTATGTTAAAATTCTGATGCATTAAATATATACTAAATGTAAATTATTTAAAACATATTTAGTTGCCTTTTGCTTGGCACTCTTCCTTATTTAGTTGGTATTTATCTTGTTTTTGTAAATGAAGACTTACAACTTTTTCAAAAACAGTTTTATTAAGATACAATTCATGCACTATACAATTCATCCATTTAAAGTATATAATTCAGTGGCTTTTAGTGTATTTACAGCTATATGCACAGGCAAATTTAGAACATTTTCATCACCTCAGAAAGAAGTCTTATGCCCAGTGGCAGTTGTTCCCCCATTTCCTTCCAGCCTTCCCCAGGCCTAGGCAACCAGTGATCTACTTTTTGTCTCTATAGGTTTCTCTATTCTGGAGATATACACACAGTATGGTCCTTTGTGCCTGGTTTCTTTCACTTAGCCTAGTGTTTTCAAGGTTCATTCATGTTGTAGCATGTATCAGTACTTCATTCCTCTTTGTGGTCAAGTCATATTCCATATGAATATACTACATTTCCTTTATTCATTCATCTGTTCATGGACATATAGGTTGTTTCCATCTTTTGGCCATTATAAATAATGCTGCTATAAACATTTGTGTACAAGTTTCTGTATGGACGTATGTTTTCATTTCTTTTGGGTACATTCCTAGGAGTATAATTGCTGTGTCGTATGGTAACTTTGTTTAATCGTTTCAGGAACTAGCAAACTGCTTTCCAAAGCTGCTGGACCATTTTATATTCCCACCAGCAGTGTATGAGGGTTCCAATTTCTTCACATCCTGACAATATTTGTTATTTGATTTTTTGGATCTAACCATCCTAGTAGGTTTGAAATGGTACCTCATTATGGTTTTGATTTGCATTCCCTAATGATTAATGATGTTGAGCATCTTTTCATGTGCTATTATTGGCCATTTTTGTATCTTCTTTGGAGAAATGTCTATTTGGAGTCTTTGCCCATTTAAAAATTTTTTTGGTCTATTTGTCTTTTTTTTATTGAGTTGTAAGAATTTTTTTATATTCTGGGTACAAGTTCCTAATCGTATATATGATTTTCAGATATTTTTTCTCATTCTGTGGGTTGTCTTTTCATTTTCTTGATGGTTTCCTTTAGAGCAGGGGTCCCCAACCCCTGGGCCGTGGACCGGTACAGGTCTGAGGCCTGTTTGGAACCGGGCCACACAGCAGGAGGTGAGCAGAGGGTGAGTGAGTGAAGCTTCACCTGCCGTTCCCCATTGCTCCCCATCACTTTCATTACCACCTGAACCATCTGCCCTCCTCCCCCATCCGTGGAAAAAATTGTCTTCCACGAAACTGGTCCCTGGTGCCAAAAAAGGTTGCAGACCACTGCTTTAGAGTACTTGGACTTCATTTATTTTTTTCTTTTGTTGCTCGTGCTTTTGTTGTCATATCTAAGAATCCTTTCCCAAAGCCAAGATCCTGAAGATTTACTCCTGTTTTACATTTAAGTCTTTAATGCATTTTGAGTTAATTTTTTTTTTTTTTTTTTTTTTTTGGCCATGCCACATGGCTTGTGGGATCTTACTTCTCCGACCAGGGATTGAACCCGGGCCCCCAGCAGTGGAAGCACCAAGTGCTAACTGTTGGACTGCCAGGGAATTCTCCCCATTTTGAGTTAATTTTTTATATGGTGTGAGATTAGAGTCCCACTTCATTCTTTTGCATATGACTATCTAGTTGTTGCACCATTTCTCTGAAAAAACTGTTCTTTCCCTATTGAATGGTCTTTTATTTTTGTCAAAAATTCGTTGGCTGCAGATACGTGGATGCTCAATTCTATTCCATTGATTTATTTGTCTTTCTTTCTGCTGGTGAGGCTCTATTGATTTGTTTGCTTTGTAATAAGTTTTGGAATTAAAAAGTGTAAGTCATCCTATTTTATTCTCTTTTTAGGATTGTTTTGGCTATCATGGGTCCCTTGCAATTCCATATGAATTTTGAAATCAACTTGTCAGTTTCTACAAAGACGTCAGCTGAGATTCTGGTTGGGATTGCACTGAATCTGTAGATCAGTTGGGGGAGCCGGTGTTGCCCTCTTAACAATGTTTGAGTCTTTCAGTCAATGAACATGGGATATTTTCCCATTTACTTAGCTCTTCTTTGATTTCTTTCAACAATGTTTTGTAGTTTTCAGAGTATGAGCTTTGCATTTCCTTAACTTCATTTTTAAGTATATTATTATTTTTGATGCTATTGTGAATGGAATTGTTTCCTTAATTTCATTTTTGGTTTGTTTATTGCAAGTTTATAGGAATACGTTTGATTTTTGTATATTGGTGTTGTATCCTGCAACTTTGCTGGACTCATTTATTAGTTCTAATAGTTTTTTAGTGGATTCCTTAGGATTTTCTACATATAAGATCATGGCATATGTGAATAGAGATAGTTTTACTTCTGTCTTTCTGTATTACTTTTGTAGGGCTGCTGTAACAAAGTACCACGAACTGGGTGGCTTAAAACCACAGAAATGTATTCTGTCATAGTTCTAGAGGCTAGAATTCCAAAATCAAGATGCCCCTGGTGATGGGTCCTTCTGGTGGCTCTGAGGTAGAAATCATCTTGGGCCTTTCTCTTACCTTCTGGCAGTTGCTGGCATTTCTTGTCATTCCTTGGCTTGTGGCAACACAAGTCCAACCTTTGCCTCCATTGCCACATGGTGTTGTCCCTGTATGCATGTCTGTGTTTCTTTTCTTATAAGGACACCAGTCTTATTGGATTAAGGCTAACCCTAATCCACTATAACCTCATCTTCACTTGATTACATCTAGGAAGACCCTATTTCCAAATAAGGTCACCTTCACAGTACTGGGGGTTAAGACTTCAACATACCTTTCTGAAAGACATAATTCAGTTTATAACACATTCCAGTCTGGATGTCTTTTATTTCTTTTCTTGCCTAATTACCCTGTGTAGAACTCCAGTACAATGTTGAATAAAAGTAGGAGAAAGCATCCAGTCTTTCACCATTAAGTTTGATGTTAGATGAGATTTTTTTCATAGATGCCCTTTTTCAAATTGAAAAAGTTCCATTCTATTCCTAGTTTGTGTGAGTGTTTTATCATGAAAGAGTGTTGGAATTTGTCATATGCTTTTTCTGCATCTCTTGAGATGATCATGTAATTGTCTTTTATTGTATTGATATGATGTATTACATTGATTGAATTTTGGATGTTAAACCAAAAGTTGTATCCCTGGGATAAGTTCTACTTAAGTCATGGCATATAATTTTTTTTTGATATTTATTTATTTTCTTTATTTTTTTGGCTGCGTCAGGTCTTCGTTGTGGCACATGGGCTCCAGGGCGCGTGGGCTCCGTAGTTTGTGGCTCTCTTGTTCAGGCACGTGAGCCCAGTAGTTGTGGCACGCGGGCTTAGTTGCCCCGCGAAATGTGGGATCTTAGTTCCCCGACCAGGGATCGAACCCCCGTCCCCTGCATTGGAAGGTGGATTCTTTACCACTGGACCACCAGGGAAGTCCCCATGGCATATAATTTTTATATGTTGTTGGATTCAGTTTGCTAGTATTTTAGTGAGGATTTTTTTGTCCATATTCATAATAGATACTGGCCTATTATCTCTGATGAATCTGACACCAGGTTCTTGTGGTATTAGGAGCTGAAAGCCCTCCAAGTGGGGCCTGCAGGGAGAAGGGACCCTGTTTTCCTGGCCGCAGCAGTCTGAGGTGGAGTCTGCCTCACTGAGCTGGAAGGAGGGAGAGAGCAGTCTTAGCTCAAATACCACAGACTTTCACCTTTGTTACTGAATTTTCAACAATTTTATCGAATATATTTGCATCTTACGCCCTTAGGACCATTTCCAGAGGCTTTAAATGGTGGTTCTTTAATAAATTTTACCAGTTTCATTGGGGAGAGGGTCAGCAGAGCTCCTCATGCTGTCATGCTGGACATAGATCCTATAACTTCTTAATTTATTAATATTCATTTAATTTTTAAGCTACCTAGTAGTGTAAAAAATTTGTGATATTGTTCAGACCTTGGTTTCCATTGAGTCAAAACTAGCAGCAGATGTGACTAAAGTTGGATTATGAAATTGAAGAAGTAAGAAGGGCAGATGCTTGTTGCATATGATCAGAATTAAAATTTGCATATAATACAAGCAAAAGGTAAAAGAAGGAGCAAGAGATGAAAATATTTGGCTTTTAAATGATTTCTGTTCTTGTTTATGAAATTTTATGAATAATTATAAATTTCCACTCCATTGTAACCAAAAGCATAGAAAGACCTGTAAAATGTAGTGCTTTGAGATATAGAACATGTGTTTGGGAAAATACCTAAGCTATTATTTTCTTTTCCTCTTTTAGGAAATGACCACAGGTGAACATTCCCAAGCAGAAACAGGTAACTGTTAATAAGGAAACAGCTAAAAATACTTGGTTAACACCAACGAACAGAGTGCTTTAATAGTGGTGGTAATTAGTAAATGAGTCAGTTTGCTGGAGAATTGAATGAAAAGATCCAGCAGTTTGACTATGTTATCTCTAGGAGAAACTTGGATTCTTGGAATGCTACTTTAGAGAGTGATTAGATGTTTGATAAAGAAGTATTTATTTTCTCTGATTTGCACAGATGTATTTCCGTTGAAGGTATTAAGTTATTTAACGAGGAGGAGGCATTTTCAGTGAGTAAAAGTCAACAGTTGATGCTCTATTTACAGTATATAAGCTGAATGAAATACTACCCTAGTAAGGGGTTAGTGGTATGGAGGGTTTTGAAACTTGTTACTAGAGGATAAACACCTAAATTAAAATTCTTTTCTAAGCAACCAAACATAAATTTCCCGATTCATTCTTCTATTTTAATGTTGATCTGGTTTTTCACAAGGTACCAACGATGGAAGCACTGAAGCTGCCATAACGTTACTTACAATGGGAGGTCTGGTGTTGCAGTCAGAGATCAGTACAGAACAGAGTGACGGTAAGAATAAAAGATAAGTCCTACCAAAAAAAGAAACCTTTAAAATCCAACTTTTAAGAAATATACCCATATTTGAATATTAAGTGAATATCTGCCTTTTACATTTGAAGTTGGCATCACTGTGTTATTTTTCCAGAAAAGGTAATATGTATGCATTGATCCATCCTACTTACTTAGCCCTCTAATGGCCTCCATTTCCATATAGTGCACTGGGTTTATTAAGGATAATTTGTATTTGTAGAATAGTTAATCTAGTGACTCCTCTACCTTTATCATCATAAACGTCATTGGTTAACTGAACTCCTTGATCACTGATCTCTTCATACATGTTTCTTTAGCGAAGGAGCCGCTGCTTTAGATAGTCTTCACAATTACGTGACAGTCAAATACAGTATGAAGGGGCAATAGTAGTCATTGAGATAATTAGTTTAGACTATTCTGTTAGTTTGGACTGAGCCAAAAAATATGTCAACCCAGACTCTTAGTATTTTATTTTAGGCTATGGTCTTTACTATCAAAGTACCTTCTACTTTACATTAAATGGATAATCATGTTACTAATAATCCTGTTAATCATTTTAACTGCTGATGAGTGACCTGCCATTTGTTTTAAGTGTCAGATTGCTTGGCCCATAACTATATATTTATCAGGAAAGTCTCTGATTTGTGTTCCCTATAGAGCTCCTTTTTCAATGGCAGAGTATTGCATTGTAGCCTGTCACAAATGTCTAGAACGTAAAATACAGGTTTTAAAAAATTATAAATGAAGATAATCCTATCTGGAAATTCATCTGAGGTTATATAGTTACTGAAAGTAACAAAAAGATTTATTTTTAATTGTAATAACAGAAAAGTTTCAGTCTGTAAGAATTATTAAACTTAGAACATGTCAAATCTCTGGCATGAAATATGAGGTCATAAATTTCAAGTTGGAGCCAAAAAGAGCAGACTTTAAAAAAACATAGATAGTCAGTTTCTCAAATGTGTTTTACCCATTTTATCATTCTGCTAGTCCTCTCCTAATGAATTGAATAAATCTTTAACACATTGCTTACTCAAAAAAAAAAAAAAAAAAAATTAGGGAATTCCCTGGCGGTCCAGTGGTTAAGACTCCCTGCTTCCACTGAAGCGGGCACAGGTTCAGTCCCTGGTCGGGGAACTAAGATCCTGCATGCTGCTTGGTGCGGCCAGAAAACAAAAAAATTAAAAATAAAAATAACAGAATTCTACCGTTGCTGCATGTTAAAGGATTTATTTGGACATCTATTTGTATTTGGTCAATTTTAATTTTCTGGTTTTTTCTGCAGTAGGAGTATGTGTACTTCCTGATGTTCACTCAAACGATAAAAGCCATATTCCGTTTTGCCCAGATAATACAAATCTCAAAATTGTTCACGAATGTCAGGAACCTTCTTCACCTATCTGTAGTACATCTCCATCAGTAGAAGAAAACAAGATTATATTGGATGAACAAAGTACTAAAGAAGAAATTGGTTTAATGGAAGAAGTAAAGGAAAACTCTATATCATCCAGGTTTATTTTGCTTTATTAAACTATTATTGTTTTTTGAGTTTTACAAAATAAATTAGTGTTCAATTAATAAATATATATAAACCAACCATCAATTTGGCCAATAGCTTTGAGTAACAAATAAATGTAAGGTGGGCAGTGCTAATTTTTCACTCTTTAAAGTAAGGTTTAGCAGATTTTGATTTTAGTTTAATAGTTTGCATATTAAAATGACCACAATGGGTGTTTTAAGCTTTAATGAAACAGTTTTATGTAAATATAGTCCCAGTTTTACAGACATGGTCCAGATTCTTACACAGAATCCTGAGAGAATTCTTACACAGTTGATCAATTTCTCTTTCTTCCCATCTCTTTCTAGGACAACTTCAGAAGTGACCAATAATTTGAGAATAAGGAGTAGATTTGCCAAGCCTAAGCCAAATCTTAAGAAAATTTTAGGGACCAGCAGGTTTGGTGCTCATCAGGAAGTTCCCAGTTTGTTTGTAACTAAAGGAGAAGTGGAAATTCAAAGAGGTAAACTTTATTGTTCCCTTGAAAGTTACAAAATTACTTTGACCCAAGAAATTTCATTAGCATTTCGAATGGAATATTCAGTTGTTACAATTATTTTAACTGTTAAAAAGTTAAAACATACAGAAAGTAGAATGAGCTATAAAATAAATACCCATAAACCCACCAACTAGTTTCAGTGATTATTACCCTTTCACTATATTTACTTGATCAAACTTTCTCTTCATATATATTTTTTTCTGTGTGTTTATACATGAATACTCAAGCAAACATTTCTTAGGCATACATGCATGTGGCAAAAAATAAGACAGTACCCAAAAGTCAAAAATTTTAATACCTCCCTCTTTCTTGGTTCCCAGCCCCTAATCCCATTTCCAGTATCAGTTTTTATTGTAGACTTCTAAAAATGTTTTTTACACATAAGCATCTAAATAAGGGTGTGTGTATATACAGACAAGCACCCATATATATACATACACACATACATATATATGTATACACATGTATATTCCTTTCAGCAAGAACAAAAATATATGTATACTATATCATATATACTATTCAGCACTTCTTAAAAATAACAATTTTATTGAGATAATTCACATACCATAGAATTCACCCATTTAAAGTGTACAAGTCGGGATTTTCTTGGTGGTCCGGTGGTTAGGACTCCACGCTTCCACTGCAGGGGCATGGGTTCGATCCCTGGTCAGGGAACTAAGATCCCATAAACTGTGCTGAGTGGCCAAAAAAAAAGAAAAAAGTGTACAATTCAATAGTTAGTATATTCAACTTTTGCATATTATAAATAATACTGCTAAGAACAGTCATTTATAAGTTTTTGTGTGGACATATATTTTTATTTCTCTTGGGTTTATACCTACAAGTAGAATTGTTGGGTCATGTGGTAATTCTGTGTTTAACCTTTTGAGGAACTGCCAAACTGTTACAAAAGTGGCTGCACCATTTTATATTTTTACCAATATTCGGTGAGGGTTTCAGTTTCTCTGCATCCTCCCATACACTTGTTATTATTTGTCTCTTTGAGTATAGCTATCCTATGGGTGTGAAGTGCTATCTCATTGTGTGCGTGTGTGTGTGTGTTTTAATTGGGGTATAATTGCTTTACAATGTTGTGTTTTTGCTGTACAACGAAGTGAATCAGCTATATGTATACATATATCCCCTTGCTCTTGGACCTCCCTCCCACCCCCCGCCCCCATCCCACCCATCTAGGTCACAGAGCAACGAGCTGAGCTCCCTGCACTATACAGCAGGTTCCCACTAGCTATCTGTTTTACACATGGTAGTGTATATATGTCAGTCCCAATCTTCCAATTCATCCTACCCCCCGTTCCCCCCCGCTCATGTCCACACGTCCGTCCGTTCTCTACGTCTGCGTCGCTATTCCTGCCCTGCAAATAGGTTCATCTGTAACATTTTTCTAGATTCCACGTATATGCATTAAAATATACAATATTTTTCTCTCTCTGACTTACTTCACTCTGTATGACAGATTCTAGGTCCATCCACGTCTCTACAAATGACCCAATTTCGTTCCTTTTTATGGCTGAGTAATATTCCATTGTATATATGTACCACATCTTCTTTATCCATGCATCTGTTCATGGACATTTATGTTGCTTCCATGTCCTGGCTGTTGTAAATAGTGCTGCAATGAACATTGGGGTGCATGTGTCTTTTTGAATTATAGTTTTCTCAGGGTATATGCCTAGTAGTGGGATTGTTGGGTCGTATGGTAGTTCTATTTTTAGTTTTTTAGGGAACCTCCATACTGTTCTCCATAGTGGCTGTATCAATTTACATTCCCACCAACAGAGCAAGAGAGTTCCCTTTTCTCCACACCCTCTCCAGCATTTACTGTTTGTGGATTTTTTGATAATGGCTATTCTGACCGGTGTGAGGTGATACCCCATTGTAGTTTTGATCTGCATTTCTCTAATAATTAGTGATGTTGAGCATCTTTTTATGTGCCTCTTGGCCATCTGTATGTCTTCTTTGGAGAAAAGTCTATTTAGGTCTTCTGCCCATTTTTTGATTGGGTTGTTTGTTTTTTTTGATACTGAGCTTCATGAGCTGTTAGTATATTTTGGAGATTAATCCCTTGTCAGTTGCTTCGTTTGCAAATATTTTCTCCCTTTCTGAGGGTTGTCTTTTTGTCTCGTTTATGGGTTCCTTTTGGGCAAAAGCTTTTAAGTTTAATTAGGTCCCATTTGTTTATTTTTGTTTTTATAGTCATTACTCTAGGAGGTGGGTCAAAAAAGATCTTGCTGTGATTTATGTCAAAGAGTGTTCTTCCTGTGTTTTCCTCTAAGAGTTTTATAGTGTCTGGTTTTACATTTAGGACTTTAATCCATTTTGAGTTTATTTTTGTGTATGGTGTTAGGGAGTATTCTAATTTCATTCTTTTACATGTAGCTGTCCAGTTTTCCCAGCACCACTTATTGAAGAGACAGTCTTTTCTCCATTGTATAGTCTTGCCTACTTTGTCATAGATTAGGTAACCATAGGTGTGTTGGTTCATCTCTGGGCTTTCTATCCTGTACCATTGATCTATATTTCTGTTTTTGTGCCAGTACCATACTGTCTTGATTATTGTAGCTTTGTAGTATAGTCAGAGGTCAGGGAGCCTGGTTCTTCCAGCTCCGTTTTTCTTTTTCAAGATTGCTTTGGCTATTCAGGGTCTTTTGTGTTTCCATATAAATTATAAAATGTTTTGTTCTAATTCTCTGAAAAATGCCATTGGTAATTTGATAGAGATTGCATTGAATCTGTAGATTGCTTTGGGTAGTATAGTTATTTTGACAATATTTATTCTTCCAATCCAAGAACATGGTATATCTCTCTGTTTGTGTCATTTTTGATTTCTTTCATCAGTGTCTTATAGTTTTCTGAGTACAAGTCTTTACCTCCTTAGGTAGGCTTATTCCTAGGTATTTTATTCTTTTTGTTGCAGTGGTAAATGGGATTGTTTCCTTAATTTCTCTTTCTGACCGTTTGTTGTTAGTGTATAGGAATGCAAGAGATTTCTGTGCATTAATTTTGTGTCTTGCAGCTTTACCACATTCACTGATTAGCTCTAGTAGTTTTCTGGTGGCATCTTTAGGATTCTCTATGTATAGTATCATGTCATCTGCAAACAGTGACAGTTTTACTTCTTCTTTTCCAATTTGGATTCCTTCTCTTTCTTTTTCTTCTCTGATTTCCGTGGCTAGGACTTCCAACACTATGTTGATTAATAGTGGTGAGAGTGGACATCCTTGTCTTGTTCCTGATCTTAGAGGAAATGCTTTCAGTTTTTCACCATTGAGAATGATGTTTGCTGTGGGTTTGTCATATATGGCCTTTATTATGTTGAGGTAGGTTCTCTCTATGCCCACTTTCTGGAGAGTTTTTATCATAAATGGGTGTTGAATTTTGTCAAAAGCTTTTTCTGCATCTAATGAGATGATCATATGGTTTTTATTCTATAATTTGTTAATACGGTGTATCACATTGATTGATTTGTGTTGTTGGATTCTGTTTGCTAGTATTCTGTTGAGGATTTTTGTGTCTATGTTCATCAGTGATATTGGCCTGTAATTTTCTTTCTTTGTGATATCTTTGTCTGGTTTTGGTATCAGGGTGATGGTGGCTTCGTAGAATGATCTTGGGAGTGTTCCTTCCTCTGCAATTTTTTGGAAGAGCTTGAGAAGGATGGGTGTTAGCTCTTCTCCAAATGTTTGATAGAATTTGCCTGTGAAGCCATCTGGTCCTGGACTTTTGTTTGTTGGAAGATTTTTAATTGAAGTTTCAATTTCATTACTTGTGATTGGTCTGTTTATATTTTGTTTCTTCCTGGTTCAGTCTTGGAAGGTTGTACCTTTCTAAGAATTTGTCCATTTCTTCCAAGTTGTCCATTTTATTGGCATATAGTTGTTTGTAGTAGTCTGTTATGATCCTTTGTATTTCTGTGGTGTCTCATTGTGGTTTTGATTTGCATTTCCCTGTTCACTAATGATGTTGAGTATCTTTTTATGTGCTTATTTGCATATCTTCTTTAGAGAAATGTCTCTCAAGATCTATGCTCGTTTTATTTTTTTTTATTTTTTAAGATTTTTTTTTTTGATGTGGATCATTTTTAAAGTCTTTATTGAATTTGTTACAGTATTGCTTCTTTTTGGTTTTTTTTTTTTTTTTTGGCTGTGAGGCATGTGGGATCTTAGCTCCCCGACCAGGGATCAAACCCGCACTCCCTATATTGGAAGGCAGAGTCTTAACCACTGAACCGCAAGGGAAGTCCCTATGCTCATTTTAGAATTGAGTTATTTGTCTTTTTATTATTGAGTTCTTTATATGTTAGTGCTGTTTTTAAAGATTAATATATTGACAAAAAATCTTTCTGTATGATTGCATAGTGCTCTTATTTCATTTTTTCAATAGCCTCACTATATTTTCCATGTCCCGTCCCTGCCAAGGTCCCAATCCCTTAGGGTACTAGTGGGAGCAGGAAAAGCAGTGTAAGTGGTGGGCTGCCTAGATTGTATTCAACCCCACATGTAGAAGATCTGGATAGTTAGCATCATCTTTTCCCTGTTTTGGGGGTCTTGATCTCTGGGATTTTCTTTTCGCCAACAATTCCTGTGGTTCAATTAGTTAATTCATTACTTTGGCTTGAGCGGTACCCGGAAGGTCTCTCAGTGTGCAGACCCCAGTTACCTCTTTTATACAGACGTCATTTTCTTCCGCTTTGTGACATTATTCATCACAGAACAGCTCCCTCCCCAACACTTCCCCCAAGGTGGAACCAGCCAGGCCTGATGTGTACCCACCTCTAAACCTCTTCTGTATGTGGGTTTCTGATTATACCTGCTATTACAGTAAAGTAGAGATACAATAGCTGCGGCTGCCAGGAGTGAAATGTGTGCAGTGCAGACTCATTAATTATCTCATTTATGTTAAAAAGTGTAATTGACCCAGACCACCTTTTTGCCATGTGAATAAGCTTGCTTTTTGGATTAAGAGAAGTTTGGAAGAGCCACTACGTAGTGATCTTTGAAAAAAGAATATGTTTCTAATATGGAGATTTTGACTTTACTATTTTGGGCTGTATTTTATTTAATTTATTTATTTGGGCTGTGTTTTTTATTTAAGAAACTGAGAAAAATGCTTCTAAAGGAAGAGAATTAGAAGATAAAAACCTTGAATCAGTTACAACAGCAGAGAGTAAGGAGCAGAGCAAATTGGCATCTGTACACGGTATTGAAGAAACCAGTATTTCACAAGAAGCACGCCTAACTGGAAGGTAAAAGAGGAAAAATATTCTGGTATTTGATTTATATTCTGTGTCAACTATAGGCATAAGCAGTAGCTGTAAGAATTTGTTCTGTTGCATTAAATCTATCTTAAAAGTTTGAAAACCATTAAATTAGATGAACTTTGACATACCTAGCTCTAAACATAGTTCTGTGGTTGTCTCCTTGATTTCAGATACATACTAATCTGTCTTTCAGAGATGAAGATGAAGAAGGGAGGTCTGCAGAGGTTCAGCTGTCTTCAGTTGCCCCTGTTGTTTCGTCTGAGTCAAGGCCCCACACACTTGGTTTGGGTACGGGTCTTGGTGAGAGTTCTGTCGAAGAGCCCCTGGGAAAGGACTCTAACGGAGACAGTGTGCTTATACTTCATGTGCCAGAGGTAAAAGAATGTAAAATATAACGGGGTGGCTAGCTGTTTATTCCTTATTTAAAATGTTAAGTTCTAATTTTTAATAATAATAATAAATAAATAATAAACTTTGTCCTTTTTAGTGTTCAGTTCTACAGATTTTCATAAACGTATATAATCGTATAACCAATACATGAACAATTCCATCACTCCCCAACTTTTCCAGGGTCCTTTTTTAATTACTCCTTCTCTCCACCCCCCACCTCTGACAACCACTGATCTTTTTTTTTTCCCTATAATTTTACCTTTGCGAGAATGTACTGAATATGTTTTTAGTCTCTGGAACATAGAGATAAAATAACCAATACCTAGCTTTGTTGTAAAAGCTTTGAAAAAGGAAGTGTTTTGTACAGAGAGAACTCTTGCTTCTTAGCCTCTGGATCTGAGAAGTTCATTCTCAGAGCAAGTGTTTATTGAGATGTTGTGTGTGCAATACTGTGTGAGATACTTGGAATACAACCTTGTGAGGAACAGATGAGTAAATGAATGGTTAAACTCAGTCTGATAGGTGTTATGAAAGAGAGTTGTGTGAGACTCAGTTGGAGTGGCCCTCAACCCAATCCAGCAAAACTAATCTGGTGGGGGCAGTGGGCGGAGCCCAGGCATTAGCTTTTTTTTTTTAAAGTTCCCCAGGTTATTTTAATGTGCATCTAGCACTGAGCAAATCCTTGATCTGGAAGAACAAGTATGAATTAGCCAGTTACAGGGAGAGGAACATGTACAAAGAACAAGTGTGAAACAGTATGACATGCTCAGGGACTGTATAAGTAGCTGTGAGTGGAATATAAATGAAGAAAGTGCTTAGAGGTGAAGTTAGGTAGCCTGGGGACAGATCATAAAATGAATTTTTATGGCTTGCTAAGGAGTTTGGGTTACATCCAAAGTTATGGGATTTTCCCCTACCCCCCCAACTTTTTAATTTTTACTTTTTATTTTGAAATAATTTCAAATTTAGAGAAAAGTTGCAAGAATCTTACATAGAAATCTGTGAACATTTTGCCTCATTTGCATGCATACCTAGCTCTAAACATTATTCTCTCTCTGTGTTGCTCTCCATCTTGATAGGTACTTTAAAACAACTAAACCATCTGAAAGTAAGTTGTAGACATGAGCCTTCACTCACAAATACTCCAGCTTGTATCAAAGACCAAAGACATTCTCTTACAGAAAAATGACAATACTATTACCACACTCAATATTACCATAC
Source organism: Balaenoptera musculus (assembly GCF_009873245.2). Lineage (NCBI taxonomy): Eukaryota > Metazoa > Chordata > Mammalia > Artiodactyla > Balaenopteridae > Balaenoptera > Balaenoptera musculus. The sequence continues at coordinate 54,667,149 of NC_045787.1, forward strand.
TACCTAGAATTGATTTAATAATAATGTGTAATATACAGTTGCAGCCAAACCTCTTACAGTGCATTTAGCTGTCATTTCTTCTTACTTTTTTAATCTAGAGTAGTCTTCTTGCCCTTTTTCCTCTTTTGTGTACTTGACATTTTAGAAGAGTCCAAGCTAGTCTATAATCTGGATTTCTTTTACTGCTTCCTCATTATTAGATTCAGGTTAAACGTTTTTTTGCAAGAGTACTACATAGGTGATGTTTTGCTCCTCTTTTGCATCATATCAGGGCACACATAATGTTGGTTTGTCCCATTATTGGTGTTGCTGACTGATCACTTGGGTAGAATGGTACCTACCAGTTTTCTCCATTATAATTGCATCTTTTCCACTTAGTAAGTAATTTAGTATGCATTGATGATTCTTGCCTGAATCAATTACTGACATTGTTGGTTGCAAAATGAAAGTTTTAAGATCTTAAGCAGTAGAGAATTACAATTGGAATTTCATTTTAGAGAAAACAGTGTTTACAGTTTTGTGGAAAACAGATTGGAGGGAGCCATGCTGGGGGCAAGGAGACCAATTTGCTTCCATATACATGTCACCTACTCATGGTACAGTGGCTGCTGTGATGGGGATAGAGAGAAGGTTGAAGGGTTTGGATCTCCCTTTTCTGTTACTTCAAAAATCATTTCATAGCCTACACGTATTTAACAATTTAGTCATAATTCCCTTGTGTATATATATATATGTGTTTATTTAAATGAATCAAAATTTTATTGGTACAACTAAAAGTTTCAAAACACTTGAAAAATTCTATGTATAGGTTAGATAAGTTGTTGAGTTTTGAAACAATAACTGTTCACAATATCACATTGTCAGGAAAACTTTTTAAAACTGAGATTTGGTCAACCTCACTCTTTCATTTTAATTTTTTATGGCAGTGTAGTATTCCAGAAGTCCAACAAGAGAATATAAACAATCCTCAAGACCTAACAGGTATGATAATCTGCTTCAGTAGAGTCTTAGAACCTAATAGTATGTTTTTTTACTGCCCATTTGACTATGGAAAAACAAAGCAGTTTTTGTTGGTCTATGATGGCCTTAAATTAAAAAAGCAAACAAAAAACTTGAAGTATTTTGTATATAAGTTTTGTTATTCAGAATTATAAATCTTAAAAAAAAAAAGGAATTATGAATCTTCTCCATAGTGAATCATCTTTATCCTTTACGAAATTTTTATTTATTTGTTTCTTGAGGGGTATAATTTAGTTTTTTATTCTTCGGGATAAGTTGTCGTGAGACTTTTTAGAAGTGAAATAAATTAATGATTTTCTGTCATTTCATGGTTCAACTTTTCATTACTAACTTTTAAACTTTGATAATGAATCTAGTTGCTAATGTACATCAAGAAGGTGAGGATGAACAAGCATTCATTTTAACTCTGGTGGAAATCCCAACCAGTGCAGTAGAAGAATTTGCTGATACTACTATGCAGTTAATGCCAAACCCTTTACTGCCAGCCCCCATATTGGTCAAATCAGTGAATACAGAAGAAAGGGGGGACATGAGGTAATGAATCAACTAAATTGTTTTTGCTAGGGGGAAGGGGTGCTTTATGAATTGAATAGTATCGATTGAACAAGCCATTCACCAACATTATTTGTAATTGTCGTGGAGATCTTATTTAGTAATTATGTGGTAAATTAGAGAAGAAATTACTGATTTTATATCTGATAAGGATGCCATTTAAATGTATAATATAATACTTTTGTATGAAACTTTGTTGGTATATTAAGTATTTTGAAAGCTAAAAAAATTTAGCAATCTGGATCATAAAATAGCATGTTAAAGGTTACTTTGTATACATTTATATATTTTTTAAATTCTGAAATAAATATACATTCACAGAAAGTTGCAAAAATAGTACAAAGGATACATTTAAAAATATTTTTGATATTCATTTTAATTCTTTGCTGTAGAATTCTTAAGTTGTATTTTAATAGTCATTGGTTAAGATGCTTAATTGTCTATCAAGTAACATTAGAAATTGAAGCCTTTTGTATTAGGAAGAGGCATTTTAGACTAAAATTTAACTTTACTGGCAAAGAAAACATTATTTTTATGCCTCAGATTTAATTCAATATTATGGAACTTAAGTTGTGAGCTTTTAAGTATGAATGGAGCTCAAAACTAACATTTTTGTGACCATGGCCATGTATATAATAGTTACTTTGAAGTTTTTTGGCAGTTTTCATTGGAATAGCTCAGGCTTTAACCTCATAAAATAACTAATTTAATGTGTGTGTATTTTCTATGCAGTGTCAGTTTTCCAGTAACGTCAGCTGGTCAGGATGACATGTGTTTATCTAATTCTGGAAGAGATGATTCCGAAAAGCCTCCTGCTAATTTGGATCTTGTATCTAGGAAGAGATTTCATTGTAGGCTTGACGAAAGTGACCATGTTCCTCCTGCCAAAAAAAGTTCACTCACTTTAAGAGACGATTGTCAAAAATATACCTCTGAGGTAAGATGGTATCATTAAGCAAGTAAGACAGCCGTATTGCAACGGATCTATTTTTCTTTTTCCTTTAGACTCTTTATATAAAGATAGCTCTAATACTTTTTGCCATAAATAATCCAGATAAAACCAGTTTTGGATTTTTACTTCCAGCCAGTTCTAGGTGAAAATTGATGGATATTAATCAGAAAACCCATTCCTAGCTCAGTGTCATTGGCTAAAAATTAAGCTGAAAGCATCATACAGATGTGGATCTTGGCTGTACCACTTAACAGCTGTGGGATCTTAGGCAAGATTCTTCACTTCTCTGAATGAGTTCCCTACTGTATAAAATGGTAATAGTGATATTATCACTACCATTATCATAATGCTTAAAGCTTCCCGTTGCTCTTAGGAATAAAACCAGAACCTCTAAGGCACTGTTTTTGTTTGGCTGTTTTCTGTGTCTAATCTCATCTTGTGCTGGTCTCTGCCTCGCTAGCCATATTGACCATCTTTCAGTTTCTCAAATGCACCATACTCCTCATGTCCCAGGGCTTTTCTTTTGCTGTCTCTTCATTTATGAAACATTCCCTTGCAAAACACAGACTTCTTTAGCTCAATCATCACTACCTTAGGGACGCCTGACAATACAGTGCAGATTCAGTTACCAGCCACTGTGTTGTAAGTTTCTTAAGCACCCTCTTGTTTTCGTTTCTGGTAATCATAAGTTACTACACTATAGAACAACACTATGGAAAAATTAGAATCTATGTTCTCAAAGGGACAGTTGAAGACCAATAGTCCTTAGATGATAGTAGACAACAGAGGCGGTGTATTCTGCCATATCTGATAGGTTAAAAAATGGTATCCTGGAATAGTTTTTAATTTCTCTTACTATGAGTAAGGTTGAACATCTTTTCATATGCTTAAGAACCAGCTGTATTTCCTTTCCTTTGACGTGACTCTATACTCTTTACCCATTTTTCATTTGGGTTTGTTGATCTTTGTCTTGTAGATTTGGAGGAACTCTCTGTTTTTTATGTCTGTGATATGAGTTGCAAATTTTTTTTTCTCAGATTGTTGTCTTTTAACTCTACTTTTTGTGATTTTCTCATACAGACTTTTTTTGCTTAACTTTTTTTAAAATTTATTTATTTATTTACTTTTATTTTTGGCTGTGTTGGGTCTTCGTTTCTGTGCGAGGGCTTTCTCCAGTTGCGGTGAGCGGGGGCCACTCTTCATTGCAATGTGCGGGCCTCTCACTGTCGTGGCCTCTCTTGTTGCGGAGCACAGGCTCCAGACGCGCGGGCTCAGTAGTTGTGGCTCACGGGCTCAGTTGCTCCGCGGCATGTGGGATCCTCCCAGACCAGGGCTCGAACCCGTGTCCCCTGCATTGGCAGGCAGACTCTCAACCACTGCGCCACCAGGGAAACCCCTGCTTAACTTTTTTTTTTTTTTTTTAAATTAATTTTAATTTTTTTTTTTTATAGCTACCTTATTTATTTATTTATTTATTTTTGGCTGTGCTGGGTCTTCGGTTAGTGCGAGGGCTTTCTCCAGCCACGGCAAGCGGGGGCCACTCTTCATCGCGGTGCGGGGACCGCTCTTCATCGCGGTGCGCGGGCCTCTCACCATTGCGGCCCCTCCCGTTGCGGGGCACAGGCTCCAGACGCGCAGGCTCAGCAGTTGTGGCTCACGGGCCCAGCCGCTCCGTGGCATGTGGGATCTTCCCAGACCAGGGCTCGAACCCGTGTCCCCTGCACCAGCAGGCAGATTCTCAACCACTGCGCCACCAGGGAAGCCCCCTGCTTAACTTTTTAATGAGAAAGTTTTCAAACATTTAAAAAGGTAGGCTGGCTAGTATAATGTATCCCTATGTATCAGTCATCCTGTTTCAACATTTTGTCAGCATTCCATGCAGACATTGTTTCATTTTATTCTAAAAATATATTTAATGACATGGAAAAAAGATCACAGTACATCACTACATGCAAAACTAGGTCACCAGTTTAAAATAGGCCATTTAAAAAATGATAGATATACATTGGTGTGACTCAATATATAAGAAAAGTATGTATAGTGTCTCTTGGGCCTGTTTGTGGCTTTTATTTTCTAAACTGTTTTCAGCATTTTAATGATAAAAAGTTGCTTATAAATAGCTGAAGTTATAATTTTAAATTCTAGAATGTATATACACCACACTCAGATAGACATACAAATACTTTTTATTTTTCTGTGATCAGATATATCAGTCTTTTGGGGAATTCCCTGGCATTCCAGTGGTTAGGACTCGGTGCTCTCACTGCTGGGACCTGGGTTCGATCCCTGGTAGGGGAACTAAGATCTCGCAAGCCGTGGAGCGTGGCCAAAAAAAAAAAAAAATTTTTTTATTAGTCTTTTTTTTTTTTAAATTTATTTATTTACTTATTTATTTTTGGCTGCATTGGGTCTTCATTGCTGCGTGTGGGCTTTTTCTAGTTGCAGTGAGCGGGGGCTACTCCTCCTTGTGGTGCATGGGCCTCTCATTGCAGTGGCCTCTCCTGCCGTGGAGCACGGGCTCTAGGCATGCGGGCTTCAGCAGTTGTGGCACGTGGACTCAGTAGTTGTGGCGCACGGACTTAGTAGCTCTGCGGCATGTGGGATCTTCCTGGACCAGGGCTTGAACCCGTGTCCCCTGCATTGGCAGGTGGTTTCTTAACCACTGTGCCACCAGGGAAGTCCCTATTATCTTTTTATGTATAGCTTATGGAGTATGTTATATATTGAAGGTCTACCTTGAATTTAATATAAATTCTTTTAATTAATATTGATTTCTATAGAATTTATTTTGGTTTTAAGAACAGTGGAACCAACTTAATTTTCCCCAGATGCCTATCCGTTTGTCCCAGCACCATTTATTGAATAATTCATCTTTTATCCGCTGATTTAAAATTCTACTTTTGGGGACTTCCCTGGCGGTCCAGTGGTTAAGGCTCTGAGCTTCCACCACAGGGGGCACGGGTTCAATCCCTGGTCAGGGAACTAAGATCCTGCATGCTGCACGGTGTGGCCAAAAAATAAAATAAAGGTGTAGTTTTTAAAAAATAAAATGAAATTCCACTTTTGTCAGATATTAAATTCCCATACATATTTGGGCATATTCCTGAACTTTCCTTTCTTCTTCATTGATTTACGTATTTGTTCTGGAGCTAGTATCACACTGTTTTAATTATTGTAGCTTTTAAGTGCTTTACTATCTTAAAAAGGGATAGTCTGGGAGCTTCCCTGGTGGCACAGTGATTAAGAATCCGCCTGCCAATGCAGGGGACACGGGTTCGAGCCCTGGTCCAAGAAGATCCCACATGCCGTGGAGCAACTGAGCCTGTGCGCCACAACTACTGAGCCTGCGTTCTAGAGCCTGTGAGCCACAACTACTGAAGCCCTCGTGCCTAGAGCCCATGCTCCGCAACAAGAGTAGCTCCCACTCTCCACAACTAGAGAAAGACCACACACAGCAACTAAGACCCAACGCAGCCAAAAATAAATAAATAAAATAAATTAAGAAAAAAAAAAAAAGGGATAGTCTGTCCCTCTCCCCAACCACCAATACAATTTTCTTCTTTTTCCAAGTTTTTCCTAGTCGCTTATGTTTTTTTTTTTCTTGGCTGTGTTGGGTCTTCGTTGCTGCGTGCGGACTTTCTCTAGTTGCATCGAACGGGGGCTACTCTTCATTGCGGTGCACGGGCTTCTCACTGCGGTGGCTTCTCTTGTTGCGGAGCACAGGCTCTAGGCATGCGGGCTTCAGTAACTGTGGCTCACAGGCTCTAGAGCGCAGGCTCAGTAGTTGTGGCGCATGGGCTTAGTTGCTCAGCAGCATGTGGGATCTTCCTGGACCAGGGCTCGAACCTGTGTCCCCTGCATTGGCAGGCGGATGTCTTAACCACTGTGCCACCAGGGAAGTCTGCTTATATGTTTTAAAGTTTATATTAATTTCAGAATTAGCTTATTCAGAGCTTAAAAAAAAAACAAAACCCTATTGGTACTTGTGTTAGGATCATACTAAGTTGACAGATGAACATAGAGAAAATTGACATCATAAATGTGATGTTGAATCTTCCTGTGCAGAAACACAGTGTGTCTTTCCAATTGTTTAAGACTTCTTTTGTGTCTGTCTCTCAGGGGTATTTTAAGTTCTTCTTCATATAAATCTGGTACATTTCTTATTGGATTATATCTAAGAATTTTATCTTTTTTGTTGCTATTATCATTGAATTCTTTTTAATCTAGAGAGCTTTACTGAATTACCCTCATTTTGTGTAGTAATTTTTCACTTGGTCTCTTGAGTTTTCTTAGTAAACAGTCATATCATCTGCAAATATAATTTTAATTCTTCTCTTCTACTTTTTACACCTTTAATTTCTTTTTTTCTAATTATATTGGCTAATACAACTTAAAAAAAATCAGAAAATAGTCCTAATAGTGGACAACTTTTTCTTATTCCTGATTTTAATGGGAATACTTTCAGTGTTTATGAAGCGGGATGCTGCCTTTCGGATTGCAATAGTTGTATTTTACGGTGTTAAGAAAATTCCTGTCTGTTCAATTTTACGTTTTTTCAAAGAATGATATTATTGGACACTTTTCCTACAAATAGAGAGATGATATTATTTTTCTCCTCAGATCTGTTGATTTTTATTAATATGTTTTATAATATTAAATCATCTTTGTATTCCTGAAACAAACTTTTTTTTTTTTTTTTTGGCTGTGCCTCGAAGCTTGTGGGATCTTAGTTCCCTGACCAGGGATTGAACCCGCACCCTCAGCAGTGAAAGCGTGGAGTCCTAACCACTGGACCGCCAGGGAATTCCCAAACAAACTCTATTTGATCGTGATGTTTTAGTCTTTTGATGTGCTGCTAAATTATGCTTGTCATATTTCATTTGATATTTTTGCACTGATTTGAGACTGGTTAGTTGGTATCATTATTATGCTTGATTTATAAAAGGCATTTGGAAGCTTTCCCTCTTCTGCTATGCTGTGGAATAATTTAAATAATAGTTGCAGTGTGTTTTTCATAAATGTTTGGTAGAATTCCCATAAAACATGTCTGACCCTAGCGCTTTCTGGGAAGTACAGGTTTTCTTTACTTAAGAAAGAAAGAAGGAAATAAAATTAATTTTATTTGACAAATAGATTTCTAATTTTTTTTTGTAAATTTTCTTAAAACAGGTGTGTTCAAAGGAATTAATAAATGTTTTGGAGAAAACAGGTGAGTAAATAAATTTTAATGTGATTGCATTTTGCTAAGTACCCCTGATTATTTTTGATATATCTTGTTTAAATTTGGGATTGAAGCAGAGTTTTGCTCATTTTTCTCTAAGAATCACGGCTTTATTATTAGAAGTTTTTCTTCCCTTCTGAGATCTTAGATTTGGCACTTTGGTGGCCATGAAAAGCTACTTTCATCCTGTATTTAATAGAAAACGATATGGCTCCAGGATTTCCTGTAAAAGCTCAACAACTACATTTAAGGAATTAGAAAGCTGGGTATTAAGGAGTTTTTATAGGTCCTTAGCTTTACCCTTTTTTGTTTTTAATTAATTTTTATTGGAGTATAGTTGATTTACAATGTTGTGTTAGTTTCTGCTGTACAGCAAAGTGAATCAGTTATATATATGTATAACTGATACGTATGTATATGTATAACTCCACTCTTTTTTAGATTTTATTCCCATATAGGTCATTACAGAGTATTGAGTAGAGCTCCCTGTGCTATACAGTAGGTTCTTATTAGTTACCTATTTTATATATAGTAGTGTGTATATGTCAATCCCAATCTCCTAATTTATCCCTCTCCCCACCCTCCGTCCTTTCCCCCTTGGTAACCATAAGTTTGTTTTCTGTATCTGTGACTCTATTTCTGTTTTGTAAATAGGTTCATTTGTACCATCTTTTTAGATTCCACATATAAGCGATATCATGTGATATTTGTCTTTCTCTGTCTGACTTAACTTCACTCAGTATGACAATCTCTAGGTCCATCCATGTTGCTACAAATGGCATTTTTCGTTCTTTCTTATGGCTGAGTAATATTTCATTGTATATATGTACCACATCTTCTTCTTTTTTTTTTTAATAAATTTATTTATCTATTTATTTATTTTTGGCTGTGTTGGGTCTTCGTTTCTGTGCGAGGGCTTTCTCTAGTTGCGGCGAGCGGGGGCCACTCTTCATCGCGGTGCGCGGGCCTCACTATCGCAGCCTCTCTTGTTGCGGAGCACAGGCTCCAGACGCGCAGGCTCAGTAGTTGTGGCTCACGGGCCCAGTTGCTCCGCGGCATGTGGGATCTTCCCAGACCAGGGCTCGAACCTGTGTCCCCTGCATTGGCAGGCAGATTCTCAACCACTGTGCCACCAGGGAAGCCCCGTGTACCACATCTTCTTTATCCATTCCTCCGTTGATGGATATTGAGGTTGCTTCCATGTCATGGCTACTGTAAATAGTGCTGCAATGAACATTGGGGTACATGTATCTTTTCGAATTATTGTTTTCTCCAGTTATGTGCCCAGGAGTGGTATTGCTGGATCATATGGTAGCTCTATTTTTAGTTTTTTTAAGGAAACTCCATACTGTTCTCCATAGTGACTGTACCAATTTATATTCCCACCAACAGTGTAGGAGGGTTCCCTTTTCTCCACACCCTCTCCAGCATTTATTGACTGTAGATTTTGTAATGATGGCCATTCTGACCTTAGCTTTACCCTTAATTAGAAAGTGATCACTTTTTCATTTTGCTAGTTTAGGAAATATTTATGGAGAAAGCTTTTCTAAGTCAAAATATATTGATATGACTATTTTACATCTGAAGGTAGAAGCTGTTGCCATAGCTTTTACCCATTATAATATTCCTAATAGTCCACTAATTTTTAATTTAGCTTACTCTTGTTAGGGTAGGTTCATGATAGAATATCATGAGTTTTCTTCTTCAAATATTGCAATTTAATTGGATGTATTAATTTCAATATGTGTGCTTACCATTTATTTTCTTTTTTGAAGGAGAGTCTTACAAGGGACAAGGTATCTTCCCTACCTCAGGAAGCACACATACAATTCCAGAACCTCAGAAAGAGCAACTTGAACCAACTTTTCAGAGTATCAGATCTAAACCTCTTGATAAAATAACAGATACACAAGAAAAGAATACATCTCTGTTACCTCAGGATGAGATAGTGGTGTCTGATAAGGAAAAAAGAACTTGTGCTGCTTCTAAGTCTGAACAAATGGATAGCATCACATCGTCTTCAAAAACCCCACTATCCAGGTATCATGAGAAAATCTTTAATAAATGTTTCTCTCTCTCCATTTTTCTCTCTCAGTGGATAAATATTACCTATATGGAATAGGTGTAACATGTATAACAACTAAGTCCAGTACTAAGGATGGTGTTTTGTAATCATACCCCTCTGTCAGAAATGTAAAGGGAAGGGGTGTCACCAAAGGAAATACAGTAAGGTCAAACACTTTCGGAGGACATTGCATATGACAAGAGCTTAACTTTAAGTGCTGAAACTTTGATTTTAGATAGAAAATCTTTAGAACTTAGTATTGCACACTTTCTTTTCCAGATTGTTCATGGTTATTATTTTAATAATTATTTATTCTACCATACAGTAGCTGCCAGTGCAGATGTAGATGGTCTGAGACATAGGGCTAACATCAGAAGTAGCTCTGGGGGTTGTTTTATTGAAGTCCCAAATACTGTGTGCGTTTTTCTCTCTCGTGGCATACCGAAGAGGTAAACCCTGGCTTTCTCCCTATAAGACTAAGTGTGGAATTTAAGCCCAAAGCCAGCCTCTCCCACATTATTTCCTCATACTCTAGAAGTGAGTCTTCTGGGTTATGGATAACTATTGGCTTGTCAGCAACATTCAAGTCATTAACGTGGAGTTGGTGAGTTGGAGAGGGAAGACATGTGCTAGCCTCCACTAAAGGAAAGTGGGGGAAAGGACATGTATAACTTGAAAAGGCATATTTAACGAACCTGTTGTTTTTGTTATATAAACTACATCTTTTCTGGCGTAGAGATGTGCTGAAAATAGAATGAGGGTAGCATCATGGGGGTTTGGGTTAAAACAGTTGAGAAGCAGTATTCTAGAACAAGGGTCAGCAAATTTTGGGGGTAAAAGATCATGTAGTATATATTTTAGGCTTTGTGGGCCATATATCTCTGTTGCAACTACTCAGCTACTCAACAGATATGTAATCACATCTTTTTACATATATGGTTACATATTACATATGTGGTGTGTGTATATATAATATACCACATATGTAATATGTAACCATATATGTAAACAGATGAGCATGCTGTGTTCCAGTAAACTTATTTATAGAATCAGGTGGTGGACTTCACTTGGCCTGTGGATCATAGCTTGCTGACCCCTGCTCTAGAGCCCTTCTACTCAAAGTGTGGTCCTGGCACCAGCAGCAGGGACATCATTTGAGAACTCAGTAGAAATACAGGACTCAGGCCCCACTTCCCCACCAACTCAGTCAGAATCTTCATTTTGATAAGATCCCCACATGATTTGTATGCCTTTCAAGCTTGAGAAGTACTGCTCTAGAGTAAGCTTTGACCTTTGTCACAAATATACATCATGGCAGAGTGATATCAGTACTTAGTGTATCAGTATTTAGTAGGTGTGCCACTCCTGTGGTATCACATGTGCCATTTTAGCATTCATGGAAAGAAGTTGGCATTAAGAATGTGTCTTCCTGGGACTTCCCTGGTGGCCCAGTGGTTAAGACTGTGTGCTTCCAATGCAGGGAGCATGGGTTCGATCCCTGGTCGGGGAACTAAGATCCCACATGCTGGGCGGCATGGCCAAAAAAAAAAAAAAAAAAAGAATGTGTCTTCCTGGATATTCTTGAATATCTTTACATTTGCATTTCTAGACCTGGCAGAAGACCCCTGGGATTTTTGTCTTTAATATGTTCAAAGAATAGTTTGGAGTCTGATGAACCTACTCAGGTTCATAGCAAGAAACGCCTGAAACCTCTTATACCTGTATCAAGACAGAATCTGAAAAGATCTAATCCGCTCAATACAAGCCAGGAAAAAACTCAAGAGTCCTCTGATCTTCCATCTCCAAGTGTTGTTGTTAATACTCAACCTAAAAATATTGATAGTTCAGCAACTCAGGTATGTGATAACTACTCTTTGTTTGTTTGTTTGTATAGAATGGGTTGGATATCAGACTCAACTAGGAAAAACATGGCAATTGTTATTTTCATCTGAATATCAGAAATAATTGCAGAGCAACTCCACTCCATCTCCTCCCTATCCTACCCCACTATACTGGAAGAAGATAAGGTGTTGAATTAGAAAGTTACAGCTAGTTTAATATAGAGCCATTGAACTAACCATAAATGGACACTTAATTGCCATTCCTTTACTGCAAAGACCCTTCTGACCTGTGGAAGCAAAACAAAGCAGTGCTTGCATTTTATTTCCTTTGGGGCAAATGTCATGACACCTACAAAAATTGAAGGAACAGTAAAATTAGAATTCGTTTGCCTGTTTCATTTCTGTGCACTCTGAAGCTGTGATAGCAAGTACTGGGGCAGAAAATTTTGTGAACTTGTATCAAAGACTTTGGAAGAATATTGGGGTGACTTCAGATCTCAACAAAGAAAAGGCTGGTGACCATCTATTGGATAGCATGAGCCTCAAAGGAAGGAGTCCTTTTGTAAAGAACATTTTTAACGTTTTAAAAATATTTTAAATTATTTCTTACAACTATATTCTGAGACCAGGATTGTATGAGTCTTTATTATTATTGCCAAATTACTTTGGAGAATAGTTGTAATTACCAGCAGTGTAACAGTGCCAGTTTAATCACATTGTTGCCAGCCAGAGATATTACTCTTCAAAATACATTTGTTTTTCTTATTTAATATAATGGTGGGGGGGGAGGTGGAAATGTCATTTCATTTTTAAAATTTGCATTTCTTCAGTTATTAGTAAGTTGTGTTCTTTCCCATATATTTACTAGATTTTCTGATTTTTTTTTTTTTTCTTTTTTGTTCCTATCTTCTGCTGATTTATAGGTTTTGGGATCTTACTGGTTTTCTTACCAATTTGTATGAGATCCTTATGTATGTAAATAAGCCACGTACCTTTTAGCTCTTTACTGCAAGTATTTTTTCCAAGTTTATTTACTTTTTTTAAATTTGGAGGAATTTTTGTTATACATAACTTTTCAATGTTTAGTCAAATCCATTACTTGTTTCTTTGCAATTTGTTAAATTGCTTTTATAATGAAAAGTTTTTCTCCAGAGGTATAAAATTTTAAAACTTTAACTCTGTTCATGGTTATTGACTTTGGTATGTAGTGTGAGGGAAGAATTTAAACTAAATGTTATTCTCAAATTGCTACTTCATTTTTTTGAGTAAGCAATATATTCCACATGTCTTAAAATTCATAACCTACAAAAGAGAGTTTATAGTAAAAAGTTTCCCACATCTGTCCTTTAGCTTCCTAGTTCCTCCTTTCCACAGGTATTTGGTATTATCAGATTTTGGTTTACTTTTCCAGAGACATTTTAACATACACAAATATAAACATTTTTCTTCTTTTTTACATAAATAATAGCATATCGGTCTCTGCTTTGCTTTTTTCACCTAATAGTATGTCTTGGAGACCTTGCAAAACAGTAGATAAAGGGCTTCCTCCTCTCTCTTGCTCTCTTTAAAAAATTTAAATTATTAACTTCTTATTTTGAGATAACTGTAGATTCACATGCAGTTGTAAACAACTATACAGAGAGATCCCATCTACCCTTCACCCAGTTTTCCCCAGTGGTAACATCTTACAAAACTCTCCTATAATATCATAACCACTATATTGCACTGCTACAGTCAACATACAGAACAGTTCCATCACCACAGAGATCCTTTGTGTTGCCCTTTTATAGACACACCTACTTCCTTCCCGCTCCCCACTCTCTCTTTATCTTCTGGCAAGCTGGTTGCCATTAAATTCATCATTGCAAGAATGTTATATGAATGGAATCATATATTTGGGATTGGCGTCTTTTCACTCAATGGTAGTTCCCTAGAGAGTCATCCAGATGATTTTATGTATCAAATAGTTTGTTTCTTTTTATTGCTGAATAGTATTCCATAGTATGGATGTAGCAGTTTTGTTTATTCATTTACCCACCAAAGGACATCTAGCGCTTGCTTTTATGAATAAAGCTGTGAACTTTTGTACACAGCTTTTTGCGTGGACATAAATTTTCCTATTTTCAGGACTAAGTGCCCTCATTATTTTTAATGACTACATAATATTCCATTGTTTGGATGTACCATAGAGTGATACTGGCCTCACACTGGTAGGCATTTAGGTTATTCCTACTTACTTGCTATTTCAAACAATGTGGTAACAGCTAACTTATAAATGGACAGTTTTTCACATTTATAGGTTAAATTCCTGGAAATAGAATTGCTGGTCTAAAGGAATGATTATTCTTTTGCCAGACACTGCCTGATTGTCCTGCATAGGGATTATATAAGTTTCTGTTCTTATCAGCAGTGTATGAGAGGGCCTTTTTCCTTACATTAGCGTATTATCAATGTTGTTCATTTTTGACATTCTTCATAGACTTAATGAACACATATGTCTGTGATACAGGTTGTAAATTTTTTTCCCTCTATGGCATTTATCTTTTGATTTTGTGTATGGTGGTTTGTGCCATGCAGACATTTTTTATTTTTACGTATGTGAATTTATCGATCTTTTATGGCTTCTGGCTTTCATGTCATTGCTTCACACTCTCTCTCCCCAACTCTAGGATTATAAAAACATTTTCCCATGGTATTTTATAGTAGATTTTTAAAAAATGTTTTTACATTTAAGTTTATTGATTCATCTAGAATTTATTATATATTGGTGAAGTATAGGTTTGACTTTTCCTTTTTGTGAGATAGTTATACAGTTGTCCAACATTATTTATTGGATCATCCAAATTTCTCAAATTTTTTTGGAGATATCACTTTTATCAGATACTAAATTTCCATCCATATGTGTCAGGGATATTTCTAGTCTTCTATTTCATTGATATGTATGTCTGTTCCTTTGCCAATACCATGCTGTCTTCATTTTTTCTAGATTTATAAGTATGCTAATTTTTGATAGGATTGCTTTAATTTCTTATATTTCCTTACGTACTGTTCTGTTTCATGGGTCCTTCTATTCTGGTCATTAAAATGTTTTCATTATCGATTTAATAATGTTATGTTTTTCAATATTATTTTTTTTCACAGAAATTAGGGTAAAGTAATCATGTGTAAACTACAGTTAACCTAATCATGTTTAGTGTTGTATATTTGTTGATTTTAATTTTATTATTATAACGAATGCTACAAAGGTTATCTCTTACTATGTTTAGGATTATTTCCTTAATATAACAGCATAGAAATGAAATTATTGGGTCAGTGAGTATAAACATATTTAAAACTCATAATATTTATTGCTATATTGCTTTTCAAACAGATATCGATTTAGAATACCACTATCAATATATAAATGTTATACTGCATACTTATTTTTATTATCTTTTTAGGTTTCTTGTAATCATCCCTTACCGAAAGGAGAATGTAAAGATGTCCAAAACCGGCAACCGGAAGAGGAACCAATGACAGTCTCTGAATATTTCTTTAGTGATATCTTTATTGAAGTGGATGAAACAGAATAAAAGTCTTCTTTTTTTTTCTTTTTTTTTTTCTAAGGCTAGGATTTCCACAGTCAGTTATATCAACAAAGCAGTATCTAGCAAAAAGCCTCACTGGCAATTTTTCTTTAGGTTGATTTTGAATATTTAATAGGCTTGATTTGAAGCTTTTATAATCAGTGAAAAACATTGCTGAGGTTCCTTTCGTTCTGATTGATTCAGCATTTTGGAAATACCAAGCAATTAAGACTGCTTTCTCAGACAGAAATAACAGCTCTTGTTTACATTTTGACTCTTCCTGTGTTGAACACACATGGACATCTTGGAATGTTGTGGATAAATGTCTCTGTATAAATCACAGTGCCGACGTATTTGGAGATGGATTGTAGTTAACATTTAGCAAACCTTTTGTGAAGGTTTTTCTCTGTTTGTTTAGGGTTTTTTTGTTTTTTTGGATGGTGAAGGCCTTTTCAGTTGCCTCTAAGTGTGTGAAAGGAAATTGTGAAACTCCACTTTAGTATGGTAAATGTTAAAAACTTTTCTATTATCAGCTATTTGACTGAAAAATGTGTATTTTTCTAATTCGTGTTGATGTAACATTAGTCCTAATTGAAGAACTAGTATTTAAACTTACTATTTATAAAGATAAAACATCAAAAAGCTTATTTATTTTTAAATTTTTTATTTAAAAGAATATTCAGTTTTAATTATTTTTACCCCTGAGATTATGGGTAAAGAAATCATTAACAAATTTATGTTTGTCTCCTTTCCCTCTTTAATTTTAAAGGTATTTAAAGTGATAAAACTAAATTGTTTGGCTAGTATATACATTTTGAATACATTTTTTTCTCATAGTTTAGTATATTGACTTTGTACTGTGAATTTTTTGTTTTTCTTATTTCTTGGATAATCTCAGGATTTGTATGGGGAAAAAAACCCTTAACTTTATTTATGAGGCAAATTTCCATACAAAACTCTGTCTCCATTACACACACATATGCTCACATACACACATTCCTTCTTTAAAAAACAATTTCTTGGTAGTTTTTTTTCCCCCATTAAATTCTCCATAAGGAACTAAGTACTTAGACCTTTATGCACAGAACATAATTGTGATGTTAAAAACAGAAAATAAGATAAGACTTTATTAAGTCGGTGATTATCTTCAATATGAATTTAAGGGTTGGTTTTAATTTTGAGATTTTGTGATTTACATAGGTAATTCTGTTACCCACCCAAGCAAATCTTTGGTGGTTCAAATTAAACTTCTGAAAGAACAGATTTATTCTTTTATTTGAAAAGCCTTCTGGGTTGATAATACATTAGATCAGGAGTCAGAAACATTTTCTGGAAAATATTTTCGAGTTTGTGGGCCAGATGCCCTCTGTGGTAACTAGTCAACTCTGCCATTTCAGTATGAAAACAGCTACAGGCAATACTTAAATGATGGACATGGATGGGTTGGGTTTTTAGTTTGACCCATACATTAGACAGTAGTTTTCTTACCTTAAGGTGCTGATGTCATTACCTATGAGATATTTGTCACTGGAGTTACGAGTTGTGCCTGACACTTAAACCCTTGATTGCATTATGAAATCAGTATTTCAGTTGGGAAGATATTTTAATGTCTAATTATGTTTGTAATTTGAAAAAAATGGTGGCTAGTTTTCAAGTTCATTAGTAAAGTTGGATTTGGCTTGGCAAGTATAACAGTAATCCTAATTTATGAAAACAATTGATATTAGAGCATTTCTTATTCATTGCTTTATAGTGAAATTTGCAGTTTAAACTTTTTTGTCATAAAGGAGGATCTATAAGGAAATTCTCTATAGATATGCAGTTATTTATTTCATGGGATTAATATGTCATAGAAATCATGGTAGCAAATCACATTGCTATTTTAATGCCCTGTTTTTATAAATTTTAAAAATCTCATATTCTGAAAAGGCTTCTTTCATTTAGTTCATGTTAGTTTGGGTGTTAGGTTGTCATAGCTAAACTATTATTTTATCCCTTGTTCAATGTTACATTTTAACTTTGTTAACATCTGTCTCTTGTTCATCTACCATGAGTTAATTTTATGGAAGATGTAACTTCTTACCGTATAAAGGATAATTTTATCTTTGGGCATTCATTGTGTTAGAGAATCAAGTCAGACAACTAAATTATCCTACTATTATATCCTTAAAACTACCCTTGGAAAAAGAAACTTAGTGTATTTACCTTACAAGGTGGAAAGACTTGTTCACACCTGTGTTTAATGTGACTCATGTAAAGATGATGTTGTGAAGAATTTGTATTTTATAAATCTTAAAAGAGATATGTTTAAAGGTCTTTATTTTTTTCTTGACTTTTCCTCCTGAACACTTACGTCTTAGCAAGTGATCAACATGATGGCTTCAAAGCCTAATTGTTGGTAAATGATTGAGGCACAGATAAAAATATGAATATCCACTGTTTACCACCATGTTTTTTGAAATAGAAGTGACCATGTATACTATCTTGCTTGAAGAAGTCTTTGACAAAAAGCAGTATCTGTCATTGTAAATTTTCTTGTTCTAAAGAAAGCAGTTATATTCTATAGATGTAAATTATGTAAATAAAAGTTATTTTATATTATTTCTGTTGTGTCCTCTTTTTTCAAATGACTTAATAAAGATATTAATGTGTTAGTGAGCAAAAAATAGTTTTGTAAGTACAGCTTACCCTTCCTTCCTTCCCTCCTTCCATGAGAGTATAGTATATTTGGGAGAATTAATTTTTTCTTATGTGCATGCTCTGAAGGATATTATTTTGATTTTGTAAGAGTAAAAATAGACTTTCCCCCACATTTGGGACATATGAAGAGTTGCTTACTTTTTTGTTTATTTGCTCCTTTTGCAATGAATTTTTGGATAAAAGAACTCAATCTCTTTTACTCTTTTTTTTCTTCCCACTTTTTTTTCTCTGTAGAGAAAGACAAATGGGAAAGTTTAGTTATGGATATACTGTAAACCTGGACTTTTTACATGGTCAGTTGACCTTTTATTATGGTATATAAGGATTTTACTTTCTTACAATTCTCACTCTTTTCCTGCTTTCTCCCAATGTTAATCACAATTTGGGGTTAATCCATATTCAGTATTTGTACTGTTTTAATTGTAATTTTTCACTGCTGTACCACCTAATGAACTAAGATGACATTTCCTTTCTGGTACGACTTTTTGTTTTTCTTGGAGTTAAGAATTGTTTCACTTTTTCATTTGCTTTGGGTTTGTTTTTGAACCTGTGGCTTAACTTTCAACACCCTCTGGCAAGTCTGTTTATACTTAGTTATAAATGCTCTGTTTATACTTTTCACATGGTCAAGCTGTCAGATGAACTGTTTCCTTCTCTCTTTTTTTTCCTGGAAAACTTTATGGAGCTCTTCCTTCCTGCTTTAATCTGGACTGAGGCTTCACAGGTCTCCATGTGCAGTGCAGCTGCCATACTGGGACTTCTCTGTGAATTCCGTACCCATCTTTTCTGGTTTGGATTCCCTATTCTGGAGCCAACGTCATTGTCTTTCTTGAGGAGAAGCACATCTTCCACTGTTTACTGCAAAAGGGTGCATGGATGATAACATAACTTGAGACTTTACATGTCTGAGAGTTCTTTATTCTACTCTCTCACTTAGTTGGGCTCTGAATAGAATTCTTGAATAATTTGAAAATAATTTCCACTTCATTTCAAAGTCATGCTCTGGTTATATTCTGGTTTTCAGTGTTTAAAAATCTTTTGCCATTCTGATTCTCTATCCTTCGAATGTGGCCTTCTATTTACATATTCTTTGACCCTGGTATTCTGCTCAGTAATGTGCACCCACCCTTTCCTGCCCCTACATTCATGCTCCTGGGCATGTCATGGGCCTTTTAAAATATGGAAACTCATTTCCTTCCCTTCTGGGAAATGTTCTTGCATTATTCCTTTGATAATTTCTCTCTTTCATTTTCACTGTTCTGATATCTGGAATTCCTATTAATCAGATTTTTTAATCTCCTTTACTTGTTCCCTAAGTTATCTTTCTCTGCTATTTCATTTCATTTCTCCATCCCCTTCTCTCTCTCCTTATTTTTTTGTTCCCCCCTTTTTTTGCAGGGGGAGATTTTCTCAATTTTTACTTCCACAACTGGAGAAAAATCAAGTGTCAATTCCTTTTTAGAAGTAACTTTGTTAGTCACAAAAGCCATAGAGAGAAGGCTAAGAATCTTGATACTTCTGATTAACAAATGTGCAGAATCAAAGTCACAGAATGTGAATCATCCTTTGACTTAGTTCATAATTTTGAATCAGCACAGTTTTCTGCAATGAACGTTTTTAAGGCATAATTTACATTTAAAAAAGTACACAGATCTTAAGCTTTTAGTTTGATTACTGTCAATGTATACACCTGTGTACCACCCCACAAGACAAATAGACAACATTTCCATCATCCCAGAAAGTTCCTTTAAGCCCTTTCCCCACTGCCACCCACAGGTTAGTTTTGCCTGATCTTGAGCTTTATATATATATGCAGTATATGAACTTTATATTATGTATACTTTTGTATCTGTTTACTTTTGCTCAACACATTTTTGGGATTCATCCATTTTTGTAGTGTTAGTAGTTCCTTGTTGCTAAGTTGTATTCCATTTTATCCGTATACCACATATGAATATACCATAATTGCTATCTATTTTCCTACTGATTGTTTCCGAATTTTGGCTCTTTTGAATAAAGATACTATAAATATTGTTGTACAAATCTTTTTGAAGACATGTTTTTATTTCTCTTGTGTAAATGCCTAGGAGAGGCACATCTTTTCTTAGATTTATTTTTTAAGTACTTGATGTTCTCTGATGCCTTTATAAATGGTGGTTTTTAAATGCTTATTTTCATTTGTATGTTTATTGCTGTAACATAGAAAAACAGTTGATTTTTGTATTGCAGTTAAGATTTTAACAAATGGGGAATTCCCTGGCAGTCCAGTGGTTAGGACTCCACACGCTTTCACTGCCGAGGTCGTGCGGCATGGCCAAAAAAAAAAAAAAAAAAGACTTTAACAAATGTACTTTCTTTTTTTTTTAAATTAATTTATTTTTGGCTGCATTGGGTCTTTGTTGCTGCACGCAGCTTTCTGTAGTTGCAGCGAGCGGGGGCTCCTCTTTGTTGCGGTGTGCGTGCTTCTCATTGTGGCAGCTTCTCTTATTTTTTTTTTATTCTTATTTTTTTAAAAGATCTTTGGGCCCTATTTTGTTTGTTTTGCTTTTCTAGACGTTTGTTTGGGGTTTGGTTGTTATTTATTTATTTATTTATTTATTTTAAAGAAATATGTGCTGTGCTAGTTTTTTTTTTTTTTTTTAACTTTTGGGTTTATTTATTTATTTATCCATTTATGGCTGTGTTGGGTCCTCGTTTCTGTGCGAGGGCCTTCCCCAGTTGCGGCGAGTGGGGGCCACTCTTCATCGCGGTGTGCGGGCCTCTCACTATCGCGGCTTCTCTTGTTGCGGAGCACAGGCTCCAGACGTGCAGGCTCAGTAGTTGTGGCTCACAGGCCCAGTTGCTCCGCGGCATGTGGGATCCTCCCAGACCAGGGCTCGAACCCACGTCCCCTGCACTGGCAGGCAGATTCTCAACCACTGCGCCACCAGGGAAGCCCGCAGCTTCTCCTATTGTGGAGCACGGGCTTCAGTAGTTGTGGCCTGTGGGCTTAGTTGCTCTGCGGCATGTACCATCTTCCCGGACCAGGGCTCAAACCTGCGTTCCCCACATTGGCAGGCGGATTCTTAACCACTGTGCCACCAGGGAAGTCCACAAATGTACTTTCTCTAACATCCTCTCACAGTCTAGCCCTTGGAGCTATTAAGGCAAGACTTTTTTTTTAAAGTATTATAGGAATGCTCTTTGTTCTTAGCACACAGACATAGAAACTGAATTATAATGATAAGATAAACAGGATAAATATAAACAAGTAAAATTTTAAGTAACTATAACATTAAATAAGTATAAAATGTAATGCCAATGGGAAATATTTGCTAACCTCTCATTTATTTAATAAATTTAAAGGCTAGTAGAGTATCTTATCTCCTTAGAACATCTGTTTTCCCATCCTTTTAATAATTTCTCCCTAGGAAATTCCCTGGCAGTCCAGTGGTTAGGACTCCCTGCTTCCACTGCAAGGGGCACGGGTTCAATCCTTGGTTGGGAAACTAAGATTCTGCATGCCGGGTGGCACAGCCAAAAAAAGAAAAAGAACTTTCTCATTAAATGGCTAATTAAACTCTGTAACCTCTAGCTTTTGTTACATTTTCTAGACAAGGAACTCATTTATTTATTTATTTATTTGGCTGTGTTGGGTCTTAGTTGCGGCACACGTGATTTTTGTTGTGGCACATGGGGTTCTTCGTTGCAGCACATGGTCTTCTCTCTAGTTGTGGCATGTGGGCTCTAGAGCGCACAGTCTCCGTAGTTGTGGCGCACAAGCTCCTTAGTTGCGGCACATGGGCTTAGTTGCCCCGTGGCATGTGGGATCTTAGTTCCCCAACCAGGGATCGAACCTGTGTCCCCTGCATTGGATGGCTCTTTCTTAACCACTGGACCACCAGGGAAGTCCCCTAGCCAAGGAATTCTTGATTTTATATTTTTTTTCAAAAGCTTTTTAAAATTTTTTCATAATCCTGGTCTTTGATGGATGCAATATATTTTCATTTCTCCAAGGATGTTATATTTTCTTCTGTTCCTCGCACTGATGGTTTCTTTGGAGTTTTTTTTGTTTTTGTTTTCTTGGTGGTAGTGGGTGTCTTTTTCTTTTCCTTTTCTTTTAAAATTTCATTCTTTTTTTTTTTTTTTCATATTGAAAGCTTTCTTCAGAGTCCAGTGTTAACCATTATGTAACTGCAACAGAAAGCTTTCTCCAAATGCCCATTGATCCTTGGCTATCCATGCATACGTTAGAGAAAGTGTCTAAAAAAGCTGATTAGGAGCTTTTACAAGCTTATTGGAGGGTAGGTAGGATATGTCTATTTGTAGGTTACACTGTAGGTCAATTTTCTTTTTTTTTTTTTAAATGTTGTTTTTTTTTTTTTAATTGGCTGCACTGGGTCTTAGTTGCAGCATGCGGGATCTATTTCCCTGACCTGGGATTTAACCTGGGCCCCCTGCATTGGGAGCAGGGAGTCCTAACCACTGGACCCCCAGGGAAATCCCTGTAGATCAATCTTCCAGGGAGCTTTTTCACTGGAGAACCTCAAATGTCACTTTGTAGATCTTTTCTGTAAAATGGTAAGATTTCTCTAGACTCCCTTCTATATAAACCTGGTAGCCAGCATTTTGGAACTGGGTGGGAAAAGAGACTTGGGGGGAGGGGGCTCTCTTGATTTGGCCTCCAGACTGTCACTTAACCTCTCTGGTCTCAATTTGGCACTTCACTAGTGCCTAGTGTCCCTAAATTTGGAACATTTCAGATTCAGTTTCTCCAGGGAATATATATCTCCTGGACAGACTGGGGGGTGGAAACCTGGGGTTTTAACTACTTCTTATGCAAATTTTCAAGTAGTTCCACCATTTCTTGGTCTCTACCACCTTTCTCCACTTCCATGCACATATTTCTCTGTACCTGGTACCACCAATTCCTGGTACCACCAATTCTGAGAGGCAAATTGACTTGTTACTTGTTTGTATTTTCCACTGCAAGCACTTAGATTTCAACTTCCTTTATTTTGCTAAATTTATTATTCCAATTTTTGCCTATAGTCTTCATATATCCCCTAGTTTAATTGAAGGCGGGATATGAATTATTTTTTGTATTCCTTTGTTGCTCTGGGATAATTTCTGAGAGAAGGAGGTAAAAAATATCTTTATTTTCATGATAAAAGTTGAATTATTGTATTCCCTTAAAAATGAAAATTAATAAAGAAAAATGTAAAAAGTAAATCTGAATACTATAACAACTGAACACCAACAAATTGGATTATCTAGATGAAATGGACAAATTCTTAGAAACAAAACCTACCAAGACTACGTCACGAAGAAATAGATAACCTGAATAGACCTATAGCTAGTAAGAAGACTAAACAGTAAGCAAAAAATCTCCGCACAAAGAAAAGCACTGAATATGATGGCTTCACTGGTGAATTCTACCAAACATTTGAAGAAGAACAAATACCAATCTTTCTCAAACTTTTCCAAAAACTTGGAGAGGAGGGAACACTCCCTAACTCATTCTATAAGGCCAGCGTTATCCTGACATGAAAGGACAAAGACACTACAAAACAAAACAAAACAAAACAAAACAAAACTATAGACCAATATCCCTTATGAACATTGATGCAAATATCCTTAATAAAATACTGGCAACTGAATTCAGCAGCACACTAAAAGGATTATACATCATGACCAAGTGAGGTTTATTCCTGAAATGCAAGGATGGTACAACATAGAAAAAATTGATCAATGTAGTTCACAACATTAACAGAATGAAGGAACAAACTTCACATGATCATCTCAATTGATGCAGAAAAAGCAGATGACAAAATTCAACACTTTTTCATGATAAAAATATTCAACAAACTAGGAATAGAAGGAAACCTCCTTAACATCATAAAAGCCACATGTGAGGGACTTCCCTGGTGGCACAGTGGTTAAGAATCCACCTGCCAACACAGGGGACATGGGTTCAAGCCCTGGTCCGGGAAGATCCCACAGGCCACGGAGCAACTAAGCCTGTACGCCACAACTACTGAGCCTGTGCTCTAGAGCCCACAAGCCACAACTACTGAAACCAGCTCTCCACAACTACTGAAGCCCACGCACCTAGAGCCCGTGCTCCGTAACAAGAGAAGCCACCACAATGAGAAGCCTGTGCACCGCAACGAAGAGTAGCCCCCGCTCACTACAACTAGAGAAAGCCCGTGCGCAGCAATGAAGACCCAATGCAGCCAAAAAAAAAAAGCCACATGTGAAAAACTCACAGCAAACATTACACTCAATGGTGAAAAGCTGAAAAGTTTTCCTCTAAGACCAGGAACAAGGCAAGGATGTTCACTTTCACCACTTCAATTCAACATAGTACTATAAGTTTTAGCTGGAGCAATTAGGTAAGAATGAGAAATAAAAGACATTTAAATTGGAAAGGAAAAAGTAAAATTATCTCTATTCACAGATGACTTATTACAAAGCCCTAAAGATTACACACACACACACACACACACACACACACACACACACAAAACCTGTTAGAATAAATGAATTCAGCAAAGTGGCAGTATACTAACTTAGCACACAAAAATCAGTTACACTAATAATGAACAAAATGAAAAGGAAATTATGAAAACAATTCCATTTACAATAGCATCAAAAAGAATAAAATAGGAATTAACCAAGGAGGTGGAAGACTTGCACAATGAAAACGAAAAAACACTGCTGAAAGAAATTAAAGAAGACATAAATAAATGGAAACACATCCCATGTTCATGGATTGGAAGACTTAATATTGTTAAGATGTCAATGCTACCCAACATTATCAACAGATTCAATGCAGTCCCTATCAAAATCCTGGCATTTTTTGCAGAAATAGAAAAACCCACCCTAAAATTAATATGGAATCTCAAGGGATCCTGGATAGCCAAAAAATCTTGGAAAAGAACAAAGCTGGAAGACTCACACTTAATGATTTCAAAACTTACTACAAACCTACAGTAATCAAAAAACTGTGTGGTACTGGCATAAAGACAGACATACAGCCAATGTAATAGAATACAGAGTCCAGAAATAAACCATTGCTTATGAAATAAGTTTTCACAAGGGTGCCAAGACTATTCAATGGGGAAAGGACAGTCTTTACAACAAATGATATTGGGAAAACTGGATATCTACATACAAAAGAATGAAGCCACACCCTTACCTAACACCATATACAAAAATTAACTCAGATCTAAGACTTAAGTGGACTAAATAAGATTAATTTTTCCTCACTGTCCAGTGGATGAGAAATTGTGAGGAAGCTCAGATTTGTTATAGGCAAAGTTATAGAAGTACGTTATAATTGTACATCTAAGTTGTAATTTATCACTATTAGAATTTTTATTTTTATTTACTTGTTATGTTCTCTCCGCTTTATAAAAGAGGACGCTTTGCCTGTTCTCCACTGTATTCCCTGCTCCAGAAAAGCACTTGATAGGGGACATTAAAGACATATTTGTTGAATGAATGGTTATCTCCTTAAAGAGTTTCTTAGGGCAGCTTAATAAGCCTGTTCAGTTTCCAGCTCTCATATAAGGATAAGCTTTTTCAAGCCCCGGAACACCCTTTCTAGCAGCAGGGGAAGAAGAAAACAGCACACAGAAATAGCACGGAGGCCGACAGCAAGGAAACTCAGCCGCAGCTTCTAAGCTCAGCATCTCGGGAGACTGGGAAGACGCAAAACGGTCGCTCCACCCCGGTAACCGCAACGCTCCGGGGCTCGCGATGGGACAGGCCTCGCGGGGCTGCACCTCTGTCCCTTATTCGCTGAATTCGGGGGGCGTGGTGCTCAGCGCTGACCAATCACGGGCGGCGTGCGCCGGCACGTGCCGAGGCTGGCCTCAGAATCCGGGAGGTTTCAGGCGGGTTGGGACTGCAAAGGCCTCGGCGGAGCTGTATCCCGAAGCGTGGGAGTTGGAGGGGAAAGCCTCGGCTCCGGACCGGCGCAGGCCGGTCTCTCACGCTCTTTCCTGCCTCTGTGCCTGCTGCCATGTGGGCCGCCCTGAGATTAGCTTTGCGGCCGTGCGCCCGCGCCGCTGCCCCCGCGCCGCGCGCCTATCATGGGGACTCTGTGGCGACGCTGGGCACCCAACCGGACTCGAGCTCTGCCATCTACCAGGTAGGGCGGGTGAGCGGCCCGGGCCTGGAGTACCCAGCCCGAGTCAGTGATTCCTCTTCACCGACGGCACAAGGCGTTGGCCAGACTGGGAAGCAGGTACAGGGTAGGCGCACTTCAACAGTCGCTGCTCTTTTCTCTGGATCCCCAGTCATGATTCTGGGACGCACCAGGGGGTCGTGAAGTTTGAAAAAGAAAACAATTCCAAATCAGATACATTTTAGTTCACTTTTAGCACTGGCACTATACTTTGTATCTTTAAAATCAGTGGTTCTCAAAACCAGTGGCTCTCTGGTTTAGCAGTCACCTGGGAGCTTGTTGAATATACGGCTGCCTTAGCCTCACCCTGGACCTTTTCCGTCTCTGGGGTGGGGTCTTGGTGTTTGCATTGTTAATGAAGTTGGTGAGAGGGGAGGGCAGGGCCTTGGTGGCAGCCAGCTTTGGGAACAACTGGTCTAGCACAGCTGACCCTGGGTTGTGCTTATCACACTTGAAATGGTTGGTTATGTTAATAGAAAATATTTATCTTTAAATGGCTTTTCTTGGAATTTGGAGGTATCACAGCGTTAAAAAAACAACTCCTGGTTTGTGAAATATCAGAGTTGGAAATTTTCAGTCTGTCCCATGGTTTCTAAGCCTGTACAGATAACATTTAAATTGTGCAAATAACTTTCAGAGAAGACTTTTTCTGGCCGCGCTGCTGCGGCAGGTGGGATCTTAGTTCCCCGACCAGGGATCGAACCCGCACCCCCTGCATTGGAAGCTCAGAGTCTTAACCACTGGACTGCCAGGAAGGTCCCTCAGAGAATACATTTTAAATAATTCCTGCCTTTGGGAAAACAAGGAGGTTGAAAGGAGATCAGCAGGCTGAGGCAGAAACAGTATCCAATGGGAGACTTCCAAAAGTCTTTAGATGTCCTGGGATCAGGAGAGAATGTTTAATTCAGAAACTTTAAGTGGTTACTGTGGTCTAGCCACTATTTTAGGTATTTGTGGAATAGATGTGTAGGAATGGAATCATAATTTTGTGGGGGAGGTGACAAGAAAGCAATGCATTGTGATGAGTGATGTCTAAAGCTTAAAAAAGGTGGTTGCAGGTAGGAGGCAATGAGTGAGATGGATCTTGAATTGGGTAAGAACTGGCCAGGTTCAGGATGGAGAATGGGAGGCAAGATTATACAAACTAAAGGAGTTATGAGAACATAGGTACCAAGTTATGAAAGTGGTTAGTGGGAGTGAGAACTTGGAAGTCCCGGCCAGGGTGGGGAATTCATGGAGTAGATGGGATTGCTTATGCAGCCAGGTAGAGGAGGGAAGCCATGTGTAGAAGCCACATTTAGATTTCACCTTGCAGTCTGTCTGCTAAGATATTTAAATAGAGAAGTGGCATGATCCTATGGACATGGTAGAATAATCAGTGTGACTGCAGTGTGGAGAATGGGTTTCCCACCATTTTGAATATGGCTTCTCGGCTGGGTGTTCTCTTGGTTGCTGTAGACCTCTGAGTGTTTTCCAGAGCTCCTGTAAGGTTACTTTAGCCAGTTTTGGGTTGTTTTGTGATGTCTCTGTGGGGGAATAAGGGCCTGGAGCTTCCTGCTCTGCCATTTTTTGAAGTCACGTCTCGGCTGATGTACTTGACGGCAGCTGCTAGCTCGGGCTTAGGGAGTGTGAGCCTGAGATTATAACTTCTTTCTCTGTGTAAATTGTTGTATGTTCTGGTTCAGTCTGTGCGCCAGTAATTAGAATAGGGAAGTAGCTGTGCTATGGTGGAAAAAGCACTGGCTTAGTATTTCAGGTATGTTTAAAAGCTAACAAGCAACATATTTCCTGAGGGGGAAAAAGACCTGATGGAAATGTGCTAAAGTGTCAACAGTGGCCCTTTCAGTGGGCAGAAGAGACACTGTAGCATGTTGCTTTAAGAGCGAGTTTCTGGAGTTGGTGGATTTTGGTTTAAATCCTAATTCTACTACTTGTTAGCTGAGTGACCTTGGACTAATTACTATATGAGCCAGATTTTGCTTCAGTAATGCTGAGTAGCAACCAATCCCAAGATCTCGGTGTTCAAAAGAACAAGTAGTTATTTTTTGTGCTTGGATCTATGGGTTGGTTGTGGCAGTTCTGCTCTAGGACTGTAGTAGATTCAGGTCTGCTCTACTTGTTTCTTATTCCAGGACCCAGAATGAAGGGGCAGTGGCTGCTGTGGGATGCTCCTCTCATAATGGGAGGCTGGGGCACAAGAGGAGAGCATGGAAACACTTTGTCCTTCTTTAAGCCTCTTCTTGCAATTGGTACACTGTCACCTTTGCCCACATTCCACTCATCAAAGCAAGTAATACGGACAGATTCAGAGACTGTGGGGTAGGGAAGTGTAATCTCACAGTGAACCTTGGCTAGGATGGGAGGGAAGGAAGAATTTAAAATAAGTAGTACAGTTTCCCTTATGGTCTAAGATGGCTGCTTAAGCTCCAGCTATTATGTCTGAGTTCCAGGTGCAAAGGAGGAGAAAGGGTGAATAGGTAAAAGGACACCCTCACCTTCTTGTCCTTTTTTTTTAAGGAGCCTTTCTAGAAGTCATACCTAACAACTTCTGCTTATATCTCATTGGTTAGCGTTTAGTCACATGGCCACACTTGTCTGAAAAAGGAGGCTGGGATTATTTTATTTTTTTATTTTTTGGCCGTGCCGTGTGGCTTGTGGGATCCTAGTTCCCCAACCAGGGATTGAACCCATGCCATTGACAGTGAAAGCCCGGAATCCTAACCACTGGACCACCTGGGAATTCCCCCCTGTTCCTTTCTAAACATAAAATAGAATCCATTTTCCCCCTGGGCTTTGTTTTTAAGTGTAATTTGTCAGTAAGTGTAAAACAAGTATTTCTGCATTGGTTGGAATCTCCTCACGATAGTGGTTGACGGGACAGAAAAAATAAGATGGCATTCTAACCCTCAAAGGGCTTATGTTCATTGACAAAAGAAAACAAAACTAGAGATCAATTAAGTTCTGTAGATGTGTAAGGAAGGAAGTTGTTAAAATGAGTGGGAGTAGCCAGAAATTGTGTTGGAGATGAGATGGAACATCAGTTAGGCTTTAAAAAGGGGGTGAGATTTGGACAGATGGACCAGAGAGGGTGGTGGTAGCGCGGAAGAGCTTGAGCAAAGACAGAGAGGCACGAATTAATCTTTTTTAACACGTTGGAGTTGGCCCAGCACGGAGGCCACACGGGTGGCAAAGTGGCCCAGTGTGGAGGCCACATGGGGTTGGCATGTAATGCTGTTCTCCTTAACCCTTATTATGGTAAAAAGAATCATTGCTTTCCTATAATACTCTCCCTCTTTTTCTTTGCTTCTGTTTTAGGAAAACTATGAGCAGATGAAAGCACTAGTAAATCAACTCCAAGAACGAGCACAGAACATCAGACTGGGTAAGCACTCATTTATTCTTCAGTTTATGCTTTTAATTAAGATGTCCCTTGTAATTATTCATTTTAGGAAAAACTAGTAGCATCAAGCTTTTGACTCTTCAAGACTGTGCATTTGCTGTTGCTGGGAATGTAAATTGGGGCAGCCACTATGGAACACAGTATGGAGGTCCTTAAAAAACTAAAAAGAGAGCTACCATATGATCCAGCAGTTCCACTCCTAGGCATATGTCTGGAAAAGATGAAAACTGTAATTCAAAAAGATACAGTACACCCCATTGTTCATAGCAGCACTATTTACAAGAGCCAAGACATAGAAACAACCCAAATGCCCATCAAGAGGCGATTGGTTTAAGATGTGGTATATGTATCCACATAAATATATGGGTGTATACTCAGCCATAAAAAAGAATGGAATATTGCCATTTGTAGCAACATGGATGGACCTAGAGAATATCATACTAAGTGAAGTAAGTCAGGAAGAGAAAGACAAATATTATATGATATCACTTATATGTGGAATCTAAAAAATAATGCAGATGAATCTATATACAAAACAGAAACAGACACACATAGGAGACAAACTTGTGGTTACCAAAGGGGAAAGGGAAGGGGGGAGAGATAAATTAGGAGTATGGGATTAACAGATACAAATTACTATATGTAAAATAGATAAGCAACAAGGATTTACTGCATAACACAGGGAACAATATTCACTATCTTGTGATAACTGATAATGGAAAATAATCTGAAAAAAAAAATATAAAACTGAATCACTTTGCTGTACACCTGAAACTAATACAATAATGTAAATCAACTATACTTTAATTAAAAAAAACCCTGCATTTGTTGGCATGCAGACATCTTATTTTTTCCTATTACTTGGACAGTTTTTCTGCTCTTGTAGCACTGCCATTATTTGGGGGAAAGTAGAAATTCAGGTTCATCAGTTTCTTTTTTGGCTGCGCTGTGAGGCTTGTGGGATCTCAGTTCCCCTACCAGGGATTGAACCTGGGCCATGGCAGTAAAAGCACCAAATCCTAACCACTAGACCACCAGAGAACTCCCTCATCAATTTTTAAAACTATTTCTTCTTAAGGTTTTTATTTCAGCCACAGCATCACACTGAAATTTTTGTTTCACTTGAAGCAACTAAAACATTTTCTGTCCATTAGTCATATTCATACTACATACTACCTTTTGCGTAATTGTGCATTTTCTGCTGTGTCATGTAATTTGGAAATAACTTCTATATGGGTTTATTGCTAATTAAATAAATGAGATATCCTAAAAACTTTGTAAATTGTCATTATTTTTTATTTTTAAATTGTGGACATAATAGACATTTTTTTGCTTGGAAGAAATTGCATCATAGGGAGGAATATAAAATATTAATGTATAAACAGGTACCACATCACATTTTATTGTGCCCTTATTGGTGTATATGACAATTTAGAAGGCTATGTGACTTGAAACTAATGGCCATTTCCAAAGTAAGAGTCTTAATATATTACAAGTACCTAACTGAGAAGGAACTATATGAATTTTACAGCCTTCATTTAAAAAGAATTCTCCCCAGTGTCCTCATAAAGAATCTATTTTATCTGTAAACCTGTGGTTTAAGGGTATTGTTTCATTCCTGGGTATGATCTTATCACACTCAGAGGACAGACTTTCAGTAGAAGTCATTAGTGAAATAATTTAGCAAAACCTTGATAGATTTCTCTTTAGTTTAAATAAAAATGTTTTTTATATTTTTTTCCTCTGAGGACTTTAAGGATGGAGGCAAGGTAATTAATGGCAGATGAACAGAAAGACCATCCAGAGTTGTATATTCACTTGTGTAGGTGTTAGGGAAGAAATAAGCTCAGTATTTTGGTTCTTTGTAGAATTTTGAGGGTGGAAGGCTGGACTGGTTACTCTAATAATTAAGCAACTTTGGTCCAGTTATTTAATCCCTCTTGTAAATTTTCAGTACCTCATTCATAATTTGAGACTTAGGAGTGGGTCTGTGAATTATAGGCATTATTCATTCCAAGCACACATTGCTGTCTTCTTTTGACTTAATAGATTAATCAAAATTAATTGAAAAGACCAGAAATTAAATCCATTTGGAATATCTTGGTCTCTGTCTTTTGTACTATAGTAGTTTAGGATCAAAATCAATTAAATCCTGTAAAAGTTACCATGACATGAACAAACAGATATGCAACTCAGTGTGGGACCAGTTGAAGCAAAGACCTCATTCAGATGGCAGTAACTGCTCCCATTCTATCTATGACGGTACAGGGGAGAATTAAAAGAAAAAAAAAACTTCATATAGCTCCTTCTAAGTTAGGTATTTGTAATATATGAAGAATATTGTTTTGATGATGGCTGTATTCAGTCCCTTTGGATTTAAGTCACAAATGTCCAGATCAAACTTGTTTAATCCAGAAACCAACAACCAAACCATGGAAAGGAAGTGCTGAATGAACTGGGGGGCTCCAGCCCCTCCAGGACTCACTGTCTCTGCCCATCTTCTCTCATTTCAGGATGTGTATGTATGTGTGGACTGCGTTCTCTCTGGCTTCTCTGTGAGGTGGGGAACCATGTTGCTGGCACGTCAGGGATTACATTCTTACAGTTTACAATCTGAAGGAAAGATCTAGTTATCCTTTCATCTCCTATTTGGAAAACTTTGATGGGTTCACTTGGGTCCCATGTTCATTCTTTGGCCCAGCCACTATATCCAGGGGGATATAGTATAATGGTGCCAGCCTGGACCCATGTCCACCAGGGCTCAAGTGTACCGTGGCTGGCAGCTCCTGGAACTTCATGGTGGTGGCAGTACTGTTTTCAGGAAAAGGGGAAAGGAAAGTAAGCAGTCAAAAAGCAAAGAATGTCAATTACACTGTCCCCAGACCACCCTAATTTCTCTCTAGGGAGAGAGGGGTGTGTAAGTAGGAGGGTGACTTGTGAAAACAGGGGTAGTGGACATTGGTCATCCTTTTTGACCAGGTAGCTCTCGAACCCCTGTTCTAAGTGTGAGGAAATGGTGTTAAAAAATGACATGAGTTTTTGTCTACTGGGTATGATTCGAGAGGCAAAATATCCTGCTGGTAGACTTTTCAGAATGATGACTAGAACGATGACTAGAAACCATCTTGGAATAAGGTCTTGTCTCCTGAAAAAGAACCAAAACCCTTGTTGAGATGAGAGTACGTTTTGTTAGGGAGCAGAATTGATGAATTGATCATTCCCTTTGGATGTTAAGACTAGAGGGTTTGAATAAGAGGCGGTAGAGTCCTCCAGCACTGAGCATCTGCTGGGGATGGCAGGTTCCATCATCTGACGGTCTGGGCTCTAAAGGGGAGGAGAGGACTGAGCAGCGCTCCTTGGGAGGGAAGCCAGGAAAGGACAAAGCCTTCTTCACAGTGTTGCCTGGAACTAACACTGTTAGGCCAGGAAGATGGATATTACACAGGTATATATAATTTAAAAGTAATATATGCTTATGTTATATAATATATATATTATAGAAATTTTGGAAAATAGAGAAAAGTATAAAGAAGAAAAAAAAATCACCTATCAGTAATACCTCTAAACACACATTTAAAAAAAATTATATTATTGAAGTATTGTTGATTTACAGTGTTGTGTTAATTTCTGCTGTATAGCAGTCATTCAGTTACGCATATATATATATGTATATATATACACACATTCTTTTTCATATTCTTTTCCATTATGGTTTATCACAGGATATTAAATATAGTTCCCTGTGCTATACAATAGGACCTTATTGTTTATCCATCCTATATGTAATAGTTTGTATCTGCTAATCCCAAACTCCCAACCCATTCCTCTCCAACCCCCTCCTCCCTCGGCAACCACAAGTCTATTCTCTGTGTCTGGGAGTCTGTTTCTCTTCGTAGATAAGTTCGTTTTTATCATATTTTAGATTAATATGTGGTATTTGTCTTTCTGATTTACTTCACTTAGTGTGATAATCTCTAGGTCATCCATGTTGCTGCAAATGGCATTATTTCATTCTTTTTTATGGCTGAGTAGTATTCCATTGTGTGTGTGTGTGTGTGTGTGTGTGTGTGTGTGTGTGTGTGTGTGTGTGTGTATATACACACCACATCTTCTTTATCGATTCATCTGTCAGTGTCAGTGGCCATTTAGGTTGTTTCCATGTCTTGGCCATTGTGAATAGTACTGCTATGAACATAGGGGTGCGTGTATCTTTTTGAATTATAGTTTTGTCCGGCTATATGCCCAGGAGTGGGATTGCTGGATCATATGGCAACTCTATTTTTAGTTTTTTGAGGAACCTCCACACTGTTTTCCATAGTGGCTGCACCAGTTTACATTCCCACCAACAGTGTAGGAGGTTTCCCTTTTCTCCACACCCTCTCCGGCATTTGTTATTTGTAGACTTTTTAATGATGGCCATTCTGACTGACGTGAGGTGGCACTTCATTGTAGTTTTGATTTGCATTTCTCTAATATATAATTAACGATGTTGAGCGTCTTTTCTTGTGCCTGTTGGCCACCTGTATAGACATCCTGACTTTTATTTATTTTTAAAATAAATTTATATATTTTATTTATTTATTTTTGTTTGCATTGGGTCTTCATTGCTGCATGTGGGCTTTCTCTAGTTGCAGCGAGCAGGGGCTACTCTTTGTTGCGGTGCGTGGGCTTCTCATTGCGGTGGCTTCTCTTGTTGTGGAGCACGGGCTTAGTTGCTCTGTGGCATGTGGGATCTTCCTGGACCAGGGCTCGAACCCATGTCCCCTGCACTGGCAGGCAGATTCTTAACCACTGCGCCACCAGGGAAGCCCCATCCTGGCTTTAAAATTCATAAGATTTCCTAAGTAATTTTCAGATAAGAAGAAGGGACAGTGTTTCAGGTTGCTTCGAAAGTTAATCCTTGAAGTTTTCATTTGATAGAACTTCTGATAAATAAAAAGGTTGACAATAATGAGTGGACTCTTGTCCTCCTTTTTGTCTTTTCCTTTCTTTCTGCCTCACTGCTACCTTTGTTTCAGATTTCTTCTCAGGGCACCGTCTTTGCTATCCCTTTTGGTTCCTGTTGGAGCATGTAGGATTGCTAGGAGTGGCTTAGTCATTTCTGTACATGGAACAAGGATTAACCCAGCTGTGTTATTTGTGGTAGCCAGAACTAAGTACTTTGATTAACACAAGTTAATTGAAGGGCTCTAAGTGTTTTGATAGATTCAGAAGTGCTTAGTTTTTCTAAAACTGGGTAATAACTTTATTGATATAGAAAAACACGAATAGTTTTTGGTGGTTGAAAGGGGGTCTTTTAATGACCTTAAGATAAGGCTTGTGTAGTTTTTTTAAAAATTTACTTTACTGAAGTATAGTTGATTTACATGTCATGTTAATTTCTGCTGTACAGCAAAGTGATTCAGTTATACATATATATACATTTTTCATATTCTCTTCAATTACAATTTATTACAAGATATTAAATATAGTTCCCTGTGCTATACAGTAGGACCTTGTTGTTTAAGGCTTGTGTAGTTTTTGAAAACATTTGAAAATTCACGTTAAACTGCATGCAGGTAGTTCCAGCAATGCATATAGCACCATTGAAGTGACCACAGTTAGACATTTGTGCTGTGCACCCAGAGGCAGACAGCTATGTCGCGACTGCCCCCTGGTGACAGAGATGAAAAGATGCTATAAACTGTAAAATGCTTCCTGATTTTAGGGGTGTTAAAATGTGAACAAAATGTGTGTTTTAGAATCAGTGCAGTATGGTAAATGAGATAGAAGGAAAACATCAGGCTTTTCTGGCTCTGAGTCTGTGGGAGTGGAGATAGTTAATGCAAAATCTTTTAAGAGTAATCCTTGGAAAACTAAGGTGCTGTGACATTCTGTCTTTTTGTGGTGGTCCACATATCCTAGGCCAGTTTAAATGCCAGAGGAGCTGAATTCTGTGACCTGAGAATCTGTATCAAGGATAGCACTCTTTCTGGGTTTTCCTAATAAAAACAGAATTCACTAGGTGCTCGGAATAGCAAAGTGAAGCTCTAGGCAGAATTAAGAATAATGTTGCTTTAAGTACTAAAAAAAAAAAACCAAAACACAGGTATGTTTTCTTATCTCTTTTTCATCCCACCCTCCCCTGCCATGCTTTTCCCTGCTAGCCCCTTAGTGGACGCTTATGTCGCCAAACTCTCCAAAGACCCTCACCCAAGCCTGGTCTTCTTTGCAGTGTCTTAGGTTTATTTTTCTTTAATACTTACTTTTAAACAGCTTTATTAAGGTATAATTGATATAAGCCGCATTATTTAAAGCGTACAGTTTGATGAGTTTTGACATATGTATACACCCGTGAAACCGTCACCACAATCAAGACGATGAATGTGTCACTCTCAGAAGTTTCCTCTGCCCTTTGTCACTCTTTCGTCCTCCCTCTCTCCTATAACTATACACACCTCAGTAGGGCACTCTGAGTTCTTGGTGGCTGGGAGAAAAGCGGAAAGCTGTTTGATTTAATTCATACTATCTTGTAAGGCTTTCCCTCCCAGAATTATTTTCATTTTAAAAGATTAGATGTATGTTATGATTTTCTTAGTTACCTTAAGGCAGATTTAGTCTTAAAAATATGCCCTAAAAAAAAAAAAAAAAAAGTATGCCCTCTACCTTTTCAGAAAAAAAAAAAAAAAATCCCCTTAGACATAGGAAAGTCCTGATTTGAAAATAAGGTTGCACTACTTGGAGGCTTGTTTGAAATCTGTATGAACTTATTTGCTCACCTAAAAAACAAATAGCTTTCTTCAACAGCTGAACATTTCAGTAGACAAGGAGTATATTAAGATGGAACTCTTGGGCAACAGTGAAGGTAAACATATTAAGGTACAATTTGATCATCTGTTCTGATTATTTACCTTGGTTTGCTGAGAGTGGGTTATGGATATTCCCCAGGTACCGAACCCAGCTGTTCTCAGGCTGGGTGAGGTTTGGTGTACCCCTCACCTCAAGCAGCCTCACTGGGTTGGTTACCCCAGCGGACTCTTCAATTATTGTAATTTCCTTTAGTCTGGAGCAATGTCAGGAAACACCGAAGATCATCTCTGATTCAGGATACTAACAAAAGGGGACTTTTAAATTGCTGTATAAGGTGTTCAATTCTCTCCTATTTGGGGGCCTAAAAATAGCACCTTTAGCTAAGTTTTGTTGTGCTTATTATGGAAATCATTTCTAAAATAATGCTTTTTACCTGGTACAAATGAAGTTAGGAACTTTTCAAATTTCACATAGCATATAGGACAGTGCTAGTATTTATAGTAGGTGTAATAAGTGTGGTGGAGATGAGACAGTATTTGCAATGTATGAGATGCAGAGAAAAGTACTGTGTTATTTCCTTAAGTAATTACTACTGAATTTAGAAAATGTATAATATACTGTGGGCTCAGGGATAGATTGATTATAAAAAATGCCAGTTTGAATGATCTGAAAAATTAGCTGTTTTTCACAGGATATGTTAAATTTTTTAAAAAGTACCATATTTTGGATAAAGTGTTATATGTTTTTCTGGTATTAAGTTAAATGGAGACCTTGTAATGAATTCATCTAATCTAATCCTATTTTTTGTCACAGGAGGTGGTGAGAAAGCCCGAGCACGTCACATATCAAGAGGAAAACTGTTACCAAGAGAAAGAGTCGACAACCTTACAGACCCAGGGTTGGTACATACCCAAGTGCTGGCTCAGGGTGTTCTCTATTCCATGGTGCTTTCTTAGATAGTTTTTTTTTTGTTTTGTTTTGTTTTGTTTTGTTTTTTGGACGTGCCACATGGCTCGTAGGAGCTTAGTTCCCCGACCAGGGATTGAACCCAGGCCCTCGGCAGTTACAGTGCAGAGTCCTAACCACTGGACCACCAGGGGATTCCCATCTTAGATAGTTTTATAAATAAATGATTTTAAATTCTGGTTCTTATCGTAAGATTCAACAACAGATGTTTATTGCGAGGCTACTATGTGTCAGGTGCTGTTCTAGGTGCTAGTGATACATCACTGAACAAAATAAACAAAGTTCCTTGCCCTACTGGAATTTACATTGTAGCAGGAGGAGGTAGAAAATAAACGATAAGTGTCATAAATTATATAGTATGTTAGAAGGTGATAAATGTCATGGGATAAAGAAAAGGTAGACCCAGAGTATGGGAGAGAAAGATGAAGGTCAAGTTGTAGTTTCAAATGAGGTGGTTAGAATAGGCCTCATTGAGGTGGTGACATTTGAGCAAAGATTGGAAGGAGTAAAGAGAGATGGGCTCTAAATATCTGGGGAGAGAGCGTTGCAGGCGGAGGGGAGTGGCCAGTGCGAAGGTTCTGCGGTGGGGGCAGGTCACAGATGCTGATATGCTAAAGGGGCC
The DNA here is from genome assembly GCF_009873245.2 of Balaenoptera musculus. Taxonomy (NCBI): domain Eukaryota; kingdom Metazoa; phylum Chordata; class Mammalia; order Artiodactyla; family Balaenopteridae; genus Balaenoptera; species Balaenoptera musculus. The sequence continues at coordinate 54,705,016 of NC_045787.1, forward strand.
AGAAGGCCGTGTGGTGGGGTGGCGGGAGTGAACGGGGGAGTAGCAGGAGACGGGCGATTTCGGTAAGAGGTTTGTAGGCCAGTGTAAGAGTTTGGGCTTTTACTCTGACAGAAATGGGGAGACTTTGTAGGCCTTATCTGACTTAGGTTTTAAAAAGTTATTCTGGCTGTTGTCTTGTGAGTAGACTGTGGGCCTTGAGGGTGGAAACACCAAGACCAGTTAGAGAGAGGGACTTCCCTGGTGGTCCAGTGGCTAAGACTCCACGCTGCCAGTGCCCGGTCAGGGAACTTAGATCCCACATGCCACAACTAAGACCCAGCGCAGCCAAACAAATAAATAAATAAACAAACAAACAAATAAATCATAAAAAAAAAAAAAAGACCAGTTAGAGAGAGAAATGAAGGCTCAAAAGTATTGTTTCTGGGGACATGCACACACACGCCCAGCCTGGAGACAAACACCGTTAACACCTAGTGTGTATCCTTCTACACTGTTTTTATGCAAATGTGAATCACTTTTTTTTTTTTTTAAAGAAAAATGGAATCATACTAAATGTGGTGTTTTATAACCCCCTGCCTCCCCCTGTCCCCCGTCCCCCCAGTGTATCCTGAACATTTAAGTGAGAGAATAATACAGTGGTTAAGAGCCTGGTCCCTTATTACGGAGCTTATTAAAACCCAGCTCTGCCACTTACTAGTAGTTGTGTGACCTTAGACAACTGACCTAATCTCTGTGTTTCAGTTTCCTCATCAGTCAGTGGGGATCATAATAGGATCCATATCAGGAGGTAGTTCTGAGGAATGAATGAGTGAGTGTTTCTGAAGCTCCTAGGAGAGAGGCTGGCACGTGGTAGGTGCTACGTAAGTGTTAGGTGCCATTCTCTTTCTATATTAATAAACACATCTGTACAACATCTTTAAAAATAAGAACCTACTGTTCCTTTGTATGGCTATACCGTATAAATCCCCAGGGTGGTCACACTAGATTTTTTTTTTTCTTTTAAATTTATTTATTTATTTTTGGCCGCGTTGGGTCTTCGTTGCTGCTGGCGGGCTTTCTCTAGTTGCGGTGAGCGGGGGCTACTCTTCGTTGTGGTGTGCAGGCTTCTCATTGCGGCGGCTTCTCTTGTTGCAGAGCACAGGCTCTAGGCGCACGGGCTTCAGTAGTTGTGGCGCACGGGCTTCAGCAGTTGTGGCTTGCGGGCTCTAGAGCGCAGGCTCAGTAGTTGTGGCACACAGGCTTAGTGACTCCATGGCATGTGGGATCTTCCTGGACCAGGGCTCGAACCTGTGTCCCCTGCATTGGCAGGCGGATTCTTAACCACTACACCACCAGGGAAGTCCCCTAGATTTTGTTTTTGACTTTTTTTTGGTAAATTTCATGTCCAACACGTGTATTTGAAACATTGCCCCATTAAAGAAAAAAATTTCCTTTTCCACGTTAACTGTTTAAATATGATTTTTTGAAAAACGACATTAATTCAAGCAGCATCTTTTCTTCCGTTCAGGTCTCCATTCCTGGAATTATCCCAATTTGCCGGTTACCAGTTGTATGGTGATGAGGAGGTCCCCGCCGGTGGCATTATTACAGGCATTGGGAGAGTGTCAGGGTGAGTATTCTGCCCACACTCTGCCATGTGCTTCAGGAAGCAGGCCGAAGAGGCAGGGTGTCCAGCACTCACTGCTCTGCATATGAGCGTGTGAGTTTTATGCTCGTGATATTATTTAGGACTGAGGCTTCCTACCCAGACATGTGTTAGATTCATCTGTGCAGTGTGTGCATTTTAGCTCTTGAGATTCCGTGGAGGCAAGGGCCAGGGCAAGACTGATTTTATCTTTTCACTAGAGCTGCTCTAGTGTTGGATAGTATGACTGAAAAAGATTTCACTCGTTTAAAAAGGTCTAAAGTAGTACTTCATAGTAATTGAAATTGACCTTTCTTACATAATCATATGGTTGAATATGGTCAGCACTCTTTCTCTGGCAGATGATAGATGTGCAAACTAGTTTAAACCAAAAAAGAATTTATTGACTCTCTTAACTGATACATCTGGGCCTAGCTGGGTCGAGGAGCACAAATGGTGTTACCAGGTCACAGGCTGGGTTTTGGTTTTGTTCCTAGGCAGGCCGAGCTGGCCCCAGGCATCCCCGGCTTCTGCGCTCTAAGCTTAGCAGCTGCAGTGGGCTGAGAGCTCCTGAGGGTGAAGGCCTGGGACCAGAGCCCACTGTTGAGCCCACAGCGTGGACACTGAGTAGAAAGGCCTGGTTCTTGTGCTCCCCTCTGAAGATGGGCTTTGGGGTCAGTCCCGCTAAAGCCACATGGATCAAAAATAGAGAAAGGGCAGTTTCTGAAAGAAAGTTTAGTTTTGTCGCCAAAATAATGGATGCTGGGTAGGCAAAACCAATAGATGTCTAATACAGTATTTTTGTGGACTAATTTTCTCATTCTGTAACATGTCTGTGACCTTTTAATAAGACAAGTAAAAGTGGTTATGTCTCTTGTCCAAGGTCGCATATATAGCAAGTGGCAGAGTCAGAAATTCACCCTAGCTTTGTCTGACTTCATAGCGTGGGCTCTTTCCTGTACCAGAGCTTCTTAAGCTTTTCTAGTGCAGCACCCCCAGGACGGAGGAGTGACCATACTCTGGAGGTGTGGGGTTATGGCCCAGCACCCACCAAAGCCGAAATTCCTTTTGAAGTCTAGTTTGTTCAATGTTAAAGTCATTAAAAATGTACATCCCACTCTATAAAATGTTAATTATAATGTGGAAAAAGGCTTTATATAACCTAGTGAATAAAACTGATGCTCAAAGGAGAGGAGCCACATACCCTAATAAAAGAAGTACAACACCACCTGAGGCCGTGTGCTCAGTTGCTGTTCTCTACTTCATTTTCAGCAAGGATTCAGTAAGTTTCTTTTTAGAATTCTAGAGAATATAAAGTGAGGTAACAAAAACATCATAAATATAAAGATTAAATTTTGTAAAGACCACACTGTTGTTCTCTCCAGTTTCAAGTGAGCCTCTGATCTTCGGGTTTCCTGGCAATACTAAGCAGCCTCCCTTACTGGCCCTCTTCATTCACTTCCCTGCTTCTTGCGTGTTACTTGTGGGCCATGGTACCTGACAGACTGGTTTTGGTGAGAAAGGGCACCACTAATGACTCATTGTAGTATATGCTTTCAAACTACTATTTTAAAGTTTGTACCTATTGTTACTTTAAGCAAGGTAAGTGTTGTACTTTAAACTTCTTTTAGTTTTATAGAAAAGCATATGGCAGTGACATGAAGAATATACGAAAAATAAATACTTTTGATGGATCAGTTTTCCTTTTTGAAAATTACCTTCCTAAAAGGAAATTTTAAAGGTTTATCATGAGGGATTTTCTCACCCCGAGACTTGGATTCCTTGTTGTTGTTTTTGTATTATCTTATTAGGACCCCTTCATTCAAAGAACCATTACGAAGTGTGGCTTAGGTTGTTAGTTTTTCTCTGCTAATATGGGGTGATGATTCTTTATAAATCAAGTTAGAGTTTGTAAACTTATTAAAAGTGGTTCATTTTATATAAATAAATATGTGAACAGTGATTAAAACTTTCATATCATAAGATTGTCTACTAATGGCTGTCACTGGGGATATGTACTAGAAATTGCGAGGCTGTATTGGGAGTGTCTTGTAATGAGATGCAATTGGTCTTTACTTTGAAGAACTCATGTTCTCTTTCCGATGAAATTTCTGCCTTTCAGAGTAGAATGCATTATTGTTGCCAATGATGCCACTGTCAAAGGAGGTACCTACTACCCGGTGACTGTGAAGAAACACTTACGGGCACAAGAAATTGCGATGCAAAACAGGCTCCCCTGCATTTACTTGGGCAAGTCATGAGAATTGTAAAATGAATGATTATTAGCTAGAAAAATACAAGATTGTTTAGAAGTCTATATATATATATGACATTATCAATGGATATTTTTAAAAAACTGTTGGCTTCTCTTATAATTACAGAAGAGACACATATTCTTTGCTAAAAACTCTGGGAGAAAAAGTAAACAAGCACTACCCATAATAACATCACTGAGGAAGAATCCCTGACAGTATTTTGGGGTTTGACATTTTTTTCTCTACATGAGTGGTGTTTTTTTCTTCTATGTATTGGGTGGGCCAAAAAGTTCCTTTGGTTTTTGAGTAAAAATAAAAGACATTTTTCATTTTCACCAAGAACTTTATTGAACAATGTATTCACCATTTTGTTCCACTACCTTCTGCCATTTTTCAGGCAACTTCATAATTCCATCTTCCCAAAACTTTTTATTTTTTTGAGCAAAAAACTGTTCCAGGTGCTTTTTACAGTCTTCCAGGGAATTGAAATTTTTTCCATTAAGAGAATTTTATAAAAACCTAAATAAGTGGAAATCCGAAGGTGCAGTGTCTGGTGAATATGGTGGATGAATCAGAACTTCCCAGCCAATCTGTAACCGTTTTTGCCTGGTCATCAAAGAAGCATGGGGTCCTGCGTTATCCGGATAGAAGATTATACCTTTTCTGTTGACTAATTCGGGACGCTTTTCCTAGAGTGCTGCTTTCAGTTGGTCTAATTGGGAACAGTACTTGTTGGAATTAATCGTTTGGTTTTCCAGAAGGAGCTCATAATAGAGGACTCCCTTCCAATCCCACCATATACACAACATCACCTTCTTTGGATGAACACCGCCGGCCTTTGGTGTGGTTGGTGGTGGTTCATTTCCCTTGCCCCACAATCACCTCCATTCCACATTATTGTACAGCGTCCACTTTTCATCACCCGTCACAATTTGTTTTAAAAATGGCATGTTTTCATTATGTTTAAGTAGAGAATTGCATGCAGAAATATGGTCAAGAAGGTTTTTTTCACTTATGTGGAACCCAAACGTCAAAGCGATTCACATAACCAAGCTGGTGCAAATGATTTTCAACACTTGATTTGGATATTTTGAGTATGTCGGCTATCTCCCGCATGGTATAACACTGATTGTTCTCAATTAGTGTCTCGATTTGATTGCTATCAACTTCAACTGGTCTACCTGACCATGGACCATCGTCCAGCAAGAAATCTCCAGCATGAAACTTCGCAAACCACTTTTGACACATTTGATCTGTTGCAGTGCCCTCTCCATACACTGCACAGATCTTTTTTTGCATTTCAGTTGCGTTTTTACCTTTCTTGAAATAATAAAGCATAATATGCTGAAAATGTTGCCTTTTTTCTTCCATCTTCAATATTAAAATGGCTACACAAAAATTCACCAATTTTGATAAGTTTTTTTTTAAAATGCACTGCTGATATGACAGCTTTCACAATACAATCTAACAAAATTGTTTCGAGTGAAGTTAAGGACAACTAAGCACTAGTTAGAACCATGTTGTGGAAAAAAATGAACGAACTTTTTGACCAACCCAATATTTTGTTTTTCTGTTCACCATAATGGGTTCAAACCATGAAAAAATAATAGCTAATATATATGGGTCTCTTGAGTGCCAGGTACTAGGTTAAATGCTTGATTATGTACATAGTTTGAGCAGACGTAATTTAAAGAAATTTAATATTCAATGAAAGTAAATTTATATTTGGAATGAAAGTACATTTAAATCTAAGGATATTTTTAAAAGAACATAAAAGCAAGGCAGTTTAAAATTGGTACTTCCTGGATATTGGCTTAGTTTGTAAAAACGCCAGTATATACTGTTCATTTTTATGGATATTTGAACAGGTACTGATGAGATTTTTTTCTCCTATGAAAGTGAATTTACCTCATTGACTCAGAGTGTGAACTGCTTTTCATGTATAGAAAACAGCACATGAGGCCCCACTGCTTGCAGGTGCTGTGCCCAACACTGTAGGGGATGCAGTGAAGAGTATGGTGTTGTCCTTGTCTCTAATGTATTAAATATCAATAGAAGACTTCGTGGTTGCAGGCAAGAGTGATAGGTGTAAGACTAGCTAACTTTTTGTAACGTTCACTCTGTGCACTCACAGTATGTGCTGAGCTAAGTGCTTCACATACACTATTTCATGTCATCCCAATAACAACCCTATGGGATAGCCGCTGTTACCTTCATTTCACTGGTGGGGAGACCGAGGCAGTAGACTGGTTCAGAAACACACCTGTGATCACACAGCTGTGAGGTAATGAAGCTCTGTTTTGAGCTCAGCTGACATTCTTATCCACCACTGTAATCTGCAGTAAAAAGAGTACCAGAGGCAATGTGCAATAAAACTATCACATGAATTCTGTAGATGATTTTCAGATTGTTTTAAAAGAGAGAAAGATCCAATTTTAGCTGAACTGATTAAGGATTTTTGGTGTTTCTGGGGCTAATCCTCAAGGGAGAGAATGTCCTAAACATTTCAAGTGGAATTCTGCACAGGGGTAGGAGAGCCTAATGTGTTTGAAGAAAACAGTACATTTTTGGGGGCTGTGTTGAAGGAATGGAGAAAGAGGCTGTAGAAGAGTTTAGAAAGATAGGGCAAGTTTTTTGTGAATGTAATTAAGAACTGATGTTATCATTGAGATAGGTGTTCCTGTGTGTAGCATGTTTTGTTCACTGAGATGTACTTATTTCTCTTCAGTTGATTCGGGAGGAGCAAACTTACCTCGACAAGCAGAGGTATTTCCAGATCGAGATCACTTTGGCCGCATATTCTATAATCAGGCAGTTATGTCTTCTAAAAGTATTATACAGGTAATTTCTCATTAATGAGATGTATTGCTTTTTGCATCAAATGTCTTTGCTAACCAGGTATTATGAGATGACTTAAAACAGAATTTGTTTTGTTTTTTTTTTGGCTGTGCCATGCAGCTTGCAAGATCTTAGTTCCCTGACCAGGGATTGAACCCAGGTCCTTGGCAGTGAAAACCTGGAGTCCAAACCACTGGACCGCCAGGGAATTTGCAGAACAGAATTTAATACAGAATTTAGTCTTTCTCCACAGAAAGCATCATAAGGATATCTCCAGTCAGATTCATCTGCTAAATATGGGAATACTGTTATGCTATAATAAAGGTTATTTACCAGAGGAAAAGAGTTTTTAAAATGAAAGAACACTGAGTAAAATTGCTTTTTTAGGACTATACTCTGGAGGAGTTCTAGTATATATATGAGGAGACATGTACAAGAAAGTTCCTTGTAGCATTGTTTGTTATAGCAAAAGTTAAAGAACAAAGTAAATGCCCATTCATAGGAGAGTTATAATAGTTAGCTGTTAAAATGAATGAACTAGAATTGTGTGCATCAACAGAAATAAGTCTCAAAAAATACGTTGGGTAAAAAAAAAATGTGTAGAATAAATGTATAGCAAATTGCTATGTATGCAAGTGTTAAATGTATCAAATAATCTATTATGTATAAACAGGTACATGGGAATGATAGACTCAACTTTAGAACAGTGGTTACCTTTGAGGTGGGAGGGAGGAGGAGAATAAAGGCCAAGTAGGAGGTCTATATAGGCTTCAACTGTATCTGAAATATTTTATTCCTTTAAAAAAATTCAGAAGTAAGTTTGACCAAATGTTAAGATTTATTAAGACTGGGTATTAGGTAAAGAATATTTATTTTACTATTCTAATCTTTTTTGTATGTTTGAAATACTTCATAATACTGCTGCAACTCCTTTGTTTTTGTTTTGTTATTGAATTTCTTAAGTTTGTAGTATTTTTATTAGTATTCTAATTAATTAGTCACCACTTGCAATTATTATATCTCTCTTCTTTATAATCTACCAATACAATGTGTTGTTATTATTTATTATATATTTTACTGTTATGTGGAGACCTTGCGTATATCTATGCTTTGTTTATCTAAATAGAAACTTCAGCTTTGCTCACTTTTACCCAGATGGCCCTTGCATCCATTATCTGTTATGAAATTCCTATTGTGATCTTTTGTCTTATAGGGGAAATTAGCCCATTTAACCTGGTATTATAATTTATATAGCTATACGAAACTTGTATTAGTTTCCTAGGGCTGCCGTAACAAATTACCACAAACAAGGTGGCTTAAAATAACAGAAATTTATTCTCTCAAGTTTCTGGAGGCTAGACATCTGAAATCAAGGTGGCAGCAGGGCCATGCTCCCTCAGAAGGCTCTAAGGAAGATTCCGATCCTTGCCTCTTTGAGCTTCTGATGGCTCCAGGCGTTCCCTTGGCTTGTGGCTATGTGACTCCAGTCTCTGACTTGGTCTTCCCATGGTCTTCTCCTCTGTGCCCTCTCTCCCTTATAAGGACACTTGTCACTCGATTTAGGGCGCCCCTGGGTAATCTAGAGTGATCTTATCTCAAGATCCTTAACTTAACTACATCTGCAAAGACCCATTTTTTTTCGAATAAGGTCACATTCACAGGTTCCAGAGATTTGGGTGTGGACAAATTTGGGGCTTGGAGGGGCACCATTCAACTCACTGTAGACCTCTGCCACCTTGCATGCTTATTCTGTGCTCTTTCTCTTCATGTAGCTTTTGTGGGACTATATAAAACGTCAGCCAACATCTAACAGATATTTATGGAGAAGCTACTGTAAGCCAGGCCCTGTACTAGATGAATCAAACCAGGTAGGGTCTCTGCTCCTGTGGAACCTGAAGCTTGAAGTGCTTTAAAAACTAGGTCTTTTTAAAATTAAAAGTGTCCTTATAATTTTGAATAAGCAATATCTGCTTATGATAAAAAAATCTAAAATATCTAAGGGACATTTGACTGAATGCCTTCAGTTTGCCTATTTAATTTTTGTTTCCTAAAAATTTTAACATCAGTATTTCTTTAACTGAGCCACTTCTCAGCATTTATTTTTTCTGTTTCAACCCAATAGGAAGTTGTGGTTGAGGTTTGCCTTCTTATATTCTTATGAACCTCGTGGAATTAAAAAAAAAATCTAATTGTTATTGTATCCTAGTGTCCATGGTGCCTCTTCTCATCTTTTCCCCTTTTTTTATAGTTTATGAACTATAAACCTGATATTGCCACTGAAGCTATTGCTTCGTACTTTACTGAGAAAGTCATGTGTGGGCACTGTTCTATTAAAAACAATACTGCTTACTCTGTCTTTTTTTTTAATCCCAGGAAGAATTGTCTCTGTTCTCCAAGACTAGACTTGTCATTTATAATCTTAATACTGATCCCTCATTTGTGCTTCATCATTAATCCTCTTTCTCTCTTTTGCTTTAATATTTCACATCCACTTAATTTTTTTTCTCACAGCCAATAATCATGTTGACTTCCTCTTTTTTTTTTTAAAGGAAAAAGTAGCAAAAAATGATGCACAAAGAAAAGGACCTTTTCTAGCTTCTGCTGTTTTTGAGGCTTCTCTCCCTCCCTGGATTACCAGACTTCTTAAGGATTGGCCCAGCATCTTCGTTCCTGACCACTCACTTTCCTAAAAACCTTGCTGCCCTCGGAGGGTCCCGCTAACCTTAACCTCCTAGAGATTCTCACGCTGTACAACCTGTTGGTTTTGTTATTGTTCCCTTTCTTGAAATTCTCCTTAGGCTTCGTGCCACTGGTTTCCTTCTTCTCCCACTCTCTTCATTTAATCCTCCCAACCCCATTCAAGAATTTGTCCTAAGTAGTTTAATAAAATCTAATGATATACCTGTCATTTCCATGATCATTCTCTGGTCCTGGCCTCCATCCACCTCCACCTACCCTTGGGGTTCTGTTGTTTGGTTAGATTTCCTGCTGGTACCAGAGGCTCAGAGTAGACATTCCGTATTTAGCTGCCCCTGCTGATTTGTTCCTTCACCCATGTTTCTGTGTGCTGTTGATGGTACTTCCTTCTTGCTCTTTTCTCTAGGATTGAAACTTTGATGTCATCATTGACTCTTCTCTGCTTTTTCCCCTACTTAATCCTTTTAGGTCAGAAATATATATCTTCCTCATTTTTGTACCCCTGTGAGGTCCTTTGATGCTGGGCAGATAATCAATACATAGTAAACCTTTGATGAATCAAGTCATGTTGGTTTTTACCTTTGGATTGGTCCTCTCCACTCCATTCCTACTGCCATCACCATAGTTAGTTCAGGCATTTTCTGTCTATTGTACACATTACTATTAGGTTATTCTTTATCTAGTTCCCTTGTTCCAGACCAAACTTCATAGCCTGATACTTAAGACCTCGTGTGATCTGGTTCCAACCTAACTTTCTAGCCTTACTGATCATGCATTGTAAACTGCCGTCAGTCTGAAGCGCTTGCTATTTTTCATGTGCATCGTGACCTTTATGAGTTTCTGCTCAGGTCCATGCCGGACTCTCTTTCCCCCAGTCCTTCCATATGGGTTGATCTGAGTCTCCAACCCATTTTCCAAGGTGCATCTCAGATGCCACCTTTTCCAGGAAAGGTTCCCAGAATCCCTTACCGGAAGTGATCTTCCCCCTCAACTCGCATAATTCTTGAGCTATACCTTACTAATGGCATTTATCCCTTTTATCTAGACATATCCTGACTAATTTCCCTTACTAGACTCTTTGCCACTTGAGATTAGAGACAATATTGGATTGTTTATATCCCAACGCATTTACTTACCTACTTAATAATTTATTATTTGAGTGAAACTCCTTAATAACCATTAAAATGATACCTAACATACTGAGTAGTTCTATTTCCTATATTTTAATGTATGTTTATTATTATTATTATTACCATCATCATCGTTATTTTTGGCTGCGCCACATGGCTTGCAGGATCTTAGTTCCCCAAGCAGAGATTCAACCCAGGCCACAGCAGTAAAAGTGCCGAGTCCTAACCACTGGATGACTAGGGAATTTCCAATATATTTTAATATTTATTTAAGACTTTGGTTTAGGTGGACTGTTAAAAACAATTTTTTGTATTTTCTACATAAAGCAATAACTGTTGTAACTGCAGTTATGTTATGTGTGCATTTTGATAGTGAGCACTAGCTTCCCTTACTTGTTCAATTCCTCTTCCTCCCCAAGATTGGTTTTTATTTAATGGTATTAACCTTGCCCTTTGTAAGTCCATTTATCCACTGATTTCTAAGAAGTATGTCTCTTGACAACCATATCTCTGTTTTTTCCTATATTTTTGCAGCTGTAAAGATGTGGCCAGATTCCTACAGACCTCCCAGGTTCAACAATTTTGTTTTTGCACTTGAGAAAAAACAGTTAACTAGGTAGTTACCTTTGTATTCTCTTCTGTTTCATTTTTCCTTACTTTCTGGTAGGTTTTAGGACCCTGGTTTGTTTTGAAATTTAAAGACTTGGCGTATTGGTGTCCAGTGGTCTTTCTCTGAGCCTCATGTCCCGAGGATACCTTCTCTGGTCCTTCTCCAAAATCCATGCCTGATGCCGTGATGATCTTGGGACTGTGCTTCTTTTATTTTCCTGATGTGGTTCCCATGTTGCTGGCTTTTTAAATGTGAGACTTATAGTTCTCTTCAGAAGTGGGATCTTGGTGTTTGTTTTCTTCAAGTCTTACATTACCATTAATTTTTATAGTCTAGTGAGAGTCTAGTCTAGACTGGTTTTGCTCTGATGCATTAATTCTCTTCCTCGTTTTACTATGATCCTTACCACACCAGCAGCAAATGTTTCTGTTTTTTATTAACAGTTTATTTCTTCTGAAATAGCTGTTATTCACCTAGCTATGCTTAGTTGCAGCTCCTCAGGCCTTTCCCCTTTTTTTCTTCTTTGCACTTCTGCCTGTTTGTTCTTCTTTTTGGAGATGTGCCTAAAATTACTCTCAAGTGTCCCTCCCTTCCTCTTTTCTATACTTTTCCCTCTTCCCTCCTTGGCTTAGCTCATTATTTTTGAAATTTATTTTCTTTGCTTCAGACCTTGGTAATTGTTTTGAGGGTCCTAGTTAGGATAAACACTGTATGTTATTATTTTAAAAATGCATTTCAACCTGCTCATGAAGCCAGATAGGGTCAGGGGTAGAAGAAACCACTCTGTTTTTTTTTTTTTTGTTTTGAAGCTCTCTGATAAAAAGATTGAGGAAGAAACAGAACGTTCTGGGTGAGATGGACTTTTTGTTCTCTATGTACATTTCATCCTATCCAGTGAGCACGGATAAGCATGTACGTTCTAGGGTCAGCAGTGTGATCGTTGGTATAGTTGATAATGTTCTTAAATTCTGGACAGCCATTGAATAGATACTTGTGTATTATGGCTTTTAGTTTTTAATGGTGACTCTTTAGGTAGAGGAAGAAAAAAGTGATACAGGCAGTATTTGCTTTCTACAATACTTTGAATGGAAAAAGAAGAAAGATGAGAGATTTAAAAAACATATTATAATTTTAATGGCTTTTCCACCAAGCAACTGGAAATCTCCCTCCTCAAGTTCTATTACATTTATCACAGAGAGCCTTTGAACTAGATAGTCTTCTGCAATTTTTCAGTGGAAAGATGGAGGTCTAAAGTTCACACAGCTTCTCAGAATTGGGTATGAAACCTCTTGACTCCCTCTCAGACACCCCTTCCATAGGGCAGGCTGCTGACCTACAATATGTAATTTGTTTTTGGTGTGATGAGAACCAGCCTCTACTTGTGCAGGCAAGACCTGGAGGGTAATGAAATTTTGCCCAAAGTTCTTCCAGACTATTACCTCTGTTTTGTAGCCTCTCGTTTCCTTTCACTTCCAGCTTTTGCTGTGCGGTCTGGGCCAGTGATGACAAAGATTGATACTGTCAGTTACACATCATTCTTAGCCTACTTGCTGTTTTCTTGCTCTGGATTCAAGTTTTTGAGTTGCCATGGGGCTCCTGACCCTGCAAGAGGGATCTCTTGGCTTGTCCTTGTCACAGAGCAGGCCCACTTCACTGGTGACAGGGTGGATGGTGGCCTCTCAGTGGAACTCGTGGGAGCTGTCTTTTGTTCTGATGCACATGAGGGGCGCAGTCATGTCTCTCCTGACATAGTGCCTGGGATTTGCCCACACAGCCAAACCTGTACTCTGAGCACGGTCAGAACAGCTTGTGGTCACGCAGCTTCCTTATGTCCCTTTAATGTCCCTTTAGTACAAGAAAGCAGCAGAATTTTCTTTCTGGGGTTCTGAATCATTTGTCCAGTGTGGCCCAATGTAAGGTCTTCATTGTACTACAGATGAATGCTTTGGGATGTGGAAAGTCATTGGTGCTGCTTGGGCGCTGGGGTCCCCATGCTCTGTGAGAAGCAGCAGTAGACACAGTGGCGGAGCTCTTGGTGCACGTTCACTCTATTTTGTGAGTGAAGGGCTCAGAATTAAATGCAGAAGAGGAGATTGTGTGACAGTGGTGTCTTAACTGTGTTCTTTTATTTCTATTGAGCTATATATATATTTTTTATAAATTTATTTATAAATTTATTTATTTTTGCCTGCGTTGGGTCTTAGTTGCTGTGCACGGGCTTTCTCTAGTTGCAGCGAGCGGGGGCTACTCTTCGTTGTGGTGCGCGGGCTTCTCATTGCAGTGGCTTCTCTTATTGCGGAGCATGGGCTCTAGGTGCGCGGGCTTCAGTAGTTGTGGCACTCGGGCTCAGTAGTTGTGCCTCACGGGCTCTAGAGCGCAGGCTCAGTAGTTGTGGCGCACAGGCTTAGTTGCTCCGCGGCATGTGAGAGCTTCCTGGACCAGGGCTCGAACCCGTGTCCCCTGCATTGGCAGGTGGATTCTTAACCATTGTGCCACCAGGGAAGTCCTTGCTTTAGCAGTATTAAGTTTTGTGTCTGTTAGATACTTGGAACTAGAATAGCCTCTCTTTCTTATTGATGAAAAATTTGAGAATTTTGATTCCTGTATACTTAGTAACTCTAGCTCTTGTATTTTTTTTTTTTTTAAGAAATTCACGTTCTTTTATTTATTTATTTATTTATTTATGACTGTGTTGAGTCTTTGTTTCTGTGCGAGGGCTTTCTCTAGTTGCGGCAAGTGGGGACCACTCTTCATCGCGGTGCGCGGGCCTCTCACCATCGCGGCCTCTCTTGTTGCGGAGCACAGGCTCCAGACGCGCAGGCTCAGTAGTTGTGGCTCACGGGCCCAGTTGCTCCGTGGCATGTGGGATCTTCCCAGACCAGGGCTTGAACCCGTGTCCCCTGCATTGGCAGGCAGATTCTCAACCACTGCGCCACCAGGGAAGCCCTATTCTTTTTTTAATTTTATAAGTTTTATTGAGGGGTAATTTATTGAGCTATAATTCACATACCATAAAATTTACTCATTTAATATGTATAATTCAATGGTTTTTAGGGTATTTACAGGGTTGAATCAATTTTAGAACACTTTTATCACCCCAGAAGGAAATGCCATACCCACTGGCAGTTAATCTCATTTTTACACAGTCCCTCCAGCCCCTGGTAACCTATGGATTTGCCTGTTCTGGACATTTCATATAAATGGAATTGTGCTAAGTGGTCTTTTGTGCCTGGTTTCTTTCACTTAGCATAATGGCTTCAAGGCTCATCCACGTCTTTCTCTTGGATTTTCGTCACTCTCTGGGATGGTACAGAATGCTGATGCTGGTCTGTCTCCCATCTCTCGACTAGAGGAATAGTTCACAGATACATTAAAGAGCAACAGCGACAAAGCACTGCAAACAGAGACTTTCCTAGGTCTTCAGATGGGCCTCAATTGCAGGCGCTTAAGGGAGATGGTTTTTGATCTCTGTATTAGTTCTCTATTACTGCAGAACAAATTACCCCCAAACATAACAGTTTAAAACAACAACATTTATTATCGCACAGTTTCTGTGGGTTAGGGGTCTGAACACAGCTTAGCTGGATCATGTGACTGACTGCAGTCCTCTCAAGGCTCCGCCCCCTACCTCGTTCATGTGGCTGTTGGTAGGATTCAGTGCTTTGCAGAAACCCCTCAGTTCCTTATGAGCTGTTGTAGGTTCTTTCCTTTGTGGGCCTCTCCATACAGCATGTCACAGCATGTCAGCTAGCTGCATCAGAGTAAGCAAGCAGGTGGGCGAGAAAGAGGGCCAGCAAGACAGAAGACACGGTCCCTCATACCCTGAGCACAGCAGTGATGTCCCATCACTTGCCATATTCCATTCATTAGCAGCATGTCACCGGATCCACCGCACGCTCAAGGGGACGTGATCATACAGGAGGTGAATACCAAGAGTCTAGTATGGCAGGGGGCAGGGCGGTGGCGTTTTAGAAGCTGCCTACCACAGTCTCCTACTCTGTTACTGAGCAAAAGTCTTCTGTATATGTTTGTGATGCCTCACCTGGTGTCTGAGAAGTGGATTGTTGATTTCCTTGATTGCAGAGATTCTGTGGCGAAAAGGCATCTGAAGTGTTCTTAGGAATATGGTAAAATTCGTTTTGTGAGAGAGCATTTGTGATAGTTAAAAAGGGGCTTGGGCGTCTCAAACCATAAGGTTTAAAAACAAGATAGAGGAGAATACAAAGTGAGTATGGTATTCTCTTCCCCACCCTCCCCCCCAGTCTAGGTTCAGAGATGGGGGAAGATCAACCAGCAAGACAGAGCAGAATCAAAGGAGGTGGGACTGGGGTTTAAATGGGTCCCTGATGTGGAGCCCGGCAGCACTGCCCCTTGGAGCTGCGGGGTACAAAGGGGCTGCAGCATGATCGAAACCCTGACTGCCCATCTCAGACGGACATTGGAAGATCCGAGGGCTGGAGAGACTGTTGTTTGCCTTATGTGCTAATAATTTGTCAGCTATTCACTTGAGAGACTTTTCTGCTAAATTGGTACATCTTTTCTCTCTACCCTGAGATGACAGGATGACATTTAATTTCATTTCCCTCATTTTTGTCTTAGGACATTTTGACAAAATTATTCGTCTTTGCTCCATCCCCACCCCCCAACCCCCAGTCCTTGGTCTTGGAACACCACTTGCTGGCAGTTGCTCTTCTTTTCTCTCCTTTTGCTCAATATTTGTTTTCATGGAACCCTGCTGTGCCTCTTTAGTTCTTTAGAGCTTACTTTTGAAAATTGTCCCCTTTCATACTCTTACATCATTGTGACTCTTCTCTAGTTCCTTGACTTCTTTTTTTGATGGTGGATTCTAGTGTTCTAGCACAGAGAACAGGGTGATAAGGTGAAATCGTGTCCTTTGCTTCTGATATGAACTTAAAGAAAAACCCATAAAATATTTTAAACTTGAAGAAAGTACAGAGAATAATAGACCAGAACACTCATGTACCCTCCACTTGGATTTATGAAGTACTAACCTTTCCTGTGTTATTTTTTGCCCCAGATTTTTAAAGAATTAATTTATCCACAGTATCCCTTTCAAAATATTGTATTGACGGACATGTTGGCTATTTGCATATTTTGCTATTATAAACACTGCTATGATGAATGTTTCCTTGTGCTTGTGGGCAAGAGTTTTTCTAGCCATAGATATCTTTAAAACAGACTTCTGTGGGGAGGTGGGGTGTGGGTGGAGGGAGAGAAATAAGTGAGGCGGATTAAGAGATGCAGATCTCCAGTTGTAAAATAAATGAGTCGTGGGTATGAAACGTACAGTGGGGGGAATATAGTCAGTAATTATGTAATATCTTTATATGGCGACATACTGTAACTAGACTTATTGTGGTGATCATTTTGAAATGTATAGAAATATCAAATCCCTCTGTTGTATTACAGTAGCTAACATAGTGCTGTAGGTTGATTATACTTCAAAACCAACCAAAGAAACAAGCCCATAAAAAAAGAGATCAGATTTGTAATTACCAGAGACGAGGGATGGGGGGAAGGGGAATTGGGTGAAGGAGGTCGAAAGGTACAGACTTCCAGTTATAAGATAAATAAGTAATGTGATGTAATGTGCAATATGAATAATATAATTAACACTGCTCTATGTTATATATGAAAGTTGTTAAGAGTAGATCCTAAGGGGTTTTTTCATCATAAAGAAAATATTTTTCTTCTATTTTAAAAATTTTGGGGACTTCCCTGGCGGTCCAGTGGTTAGGCTCCGCTTTTTTTTTTTAATTTGCCACACGGCATGCGGGATATTAGTTCCTCCACCAGGGATTGAACCCGAGCCCCCTGAAGTGCAAGCACGGAGTCCTGACCACTGCACCGCCAGCAACGTCCCTGATGGATATTTTCTATAACTTACTAAGAATCATTTCATGCTATATGTAAGTCAAATCATTATGCTATACACTTTAAACTTATACAGTGCTGTATATCAATTATATTCCAATAAAACTGAAAGAAAAAAACCTGGGTGATTGATAAGCAAAACCATAAGTGATAAACACTTCTGTAGTATGTTGACAAAGAAATGTTACAGCCATTTTTCATAACGTTACATGAAATAGGGGAAAATGCCTTTTGTGACAACCATTTAGATGGAAAAATGTTAACTCATGCTGCCTTTCACTTTTGGATTAATACTAGTGTGGCATTTTTTTTTTTTTTTTTTTTTTCTGGAACAGATACTTGTATGACTAGAAGGAAAACTGATGGCATATTGGAATTAGCAAAATCTACTTTCATGTGATAATTTAAGAAAATATTCACCACATACTTCTCTTATTTTTCTCTGTGGTATTGTTTATTCCTGTCTAGGGGTAATCAGCAAAACCCATATTTATTATGTGTCATACTAATCTCTAAGCAAGAATTTTTTTTAACCTTTTATCATGGAAAGTTTCAAACACAGACAAAAGTAGAGAAAATAGTACTGTGAACCCTCAGGTATGCATCACCCAGCTTCAACACAATGGACTTTCTTTTTAGCAAGATTTTCAATGTGATCCTAACATTAGTTTTATATTTAGAAAGTCTTATATTCAAGGTAACACAAAATTAACATTACTCATTTGGAGAATTATTTCAGTATTCCTATGAGGTAAGTGGCAATTGTTTAGAGGACTTATTATTACTGTTATTATTATTAGATTTAAAAGTTGTCCTTTTAATATAATTTTGCTAATTTATGGATGGATTGTGAGTTTCTTCTCTCCGTTAGTTGCTCAGGGTAAAGGTCTGTTTGGCCAGTCTTCTCTTTAACAGGGAGATTGTCCACAAGCTTTGTAAAGTGTGACATAAGTCCTTCAAAATGCTTTGATACAAAAGTTAGGAAACTATTCTAAACACTTAGAGGACTACATTTTAAAAATGAAACACAGGGAGTTCCCTGGTGGCCTAGTGGTTAGGATTCTGGGCTTTCACTGCCGTGGCCCGGGTTCAATCCCTGGTCGGGAACTGAGATCCCACAAGCCGCACGGCACAGCCAAGAAAAAAGAGAGAAACACGGGTACAAGCTAGTAATATCCCCTGGTACTGCAGTGTTTGTGGAACTATAGATCCAGGGACTGTATAAATTCACTGTCTGAGCTGTACTGCATGAGTTTCTTGTGTGCTTGGATTCCAGATAGCAGTGGTCATGGGCTCCTGTACAGCAGGAGGAGCTTACGTGCCTGCGATGGCTGATGAAAACATCATCGTACGCAAGCAGGGTACCATTTTCTTGGGAGGACCTCCCTTGGTAAGAAGCTAGTTGCTTGTTTGTTTCTTTTTGGTAAGAACATAGTCTTGTTTGCTTACTTGCTTGCTTGATGGAAGTAAAACATGCATAATATGAAATTTACCATTCTAACCATTTTTAAATATACAGTGCTCTGGCATTAAGTATATTCACTTTGTTGTGCAACTATCACCACCATCCATCTCCAGAACGTTGTTATCTTCCCAAACTGAAACTCTGTCCCCATTAAACACTAACTCCCTATTCCCCACCTCCTTCACTGCCCCGACAACCATGATTCTACTTTGTCTATGAATTTGGCTCCTCTAGGAACCTCATTTAAGTGGGATCATATAATATCTGTCCTTTTGTGTTTGGCATATTTCACTTAGCAAAATGTCCTCAAGACTTATCCATGTTGTAACATGTTTCAGAATTTCCTTCCTCTTTAAGGCTGAATAATACTCCAATGTATGTACATACCACATTTTGTCTGTTTATCCATCAGTGGACTTTTGGGTTGCTTCCACTTTGGGGCTATTTGGAATAATGCTGCTGTGACCATGAGTATACAAATATCTGTGTGAGTCCCTGCTTTCATTTCTTTTGGGTATATACTCAGAAGTGGAATTGCTGAATCATGTGGTAATTCTATGTTCAAATTTTGGAGGAATCACTTCATTCCTCTTTATGGCTGAATAATATTTCATTGTATGGATAGGCTGCATTTTGTTTATCCATTTATCGGTTGATAGACATTTGGGTTGTTTCCACTTTTTGGATATTATGAATAATGCTACTATGAACATTCATGTATAAGTTTTTTTTTTAATTTTTTATTTATTATTTATTTATTATGTTTATTTTTGGCTGTGTTGGGTCTTCGTTTCTGTGTGAGGGCCTTCTCCAGTTGCGGCGAGTGGGGGCCACTCTTCATCGCGGTGCGCGGGCCTCTCACCATCGCGGCCTCTCCCGTTGCGGAGCAGAGGCTCCAGCCGCTCAGGCTCAGCAGTTGTGGCTCACGGGCCCAGTTGCTCCGCGGCATGTGGGATCCCCCCAGACCAGGGCTCGAACCCGTGTCCCCTGCATTGGCAGGCAGACTCTGAACCACTGCACCACCAGGGAAGCCCCCATGTATAAGTTTTTATATGGGTATGTTTTCATTTCTATTGGATATAAACCTACAAGTACAATTTCTGGGTCATATGGTAGCTCTAAGGTTAACATTTTGAAGAACAGCCAAACTGTCCAGAGCATATTTTGCATTCTTGCCAGCAGTGTGTGAGGGTTCTGATTTCTCTACATTCTCTCCAGCACTTGTTACTGTGTGTCTGTTTGATGGTAGCCATCATAGTGGGTGTGACATGGTACCTCACTGTGGTTTTGATTTTCATTTCCCTAATGGCTAATGATACTGAGCATCTTTCATGTGCTTGTTGGCTATTTGTATATCTTCTTTGGAGAACTGTCTATTCAGATCCTTTGCCCATTTTGTAATTGGGCTCTTGTGTTTTTTATTGAGTTGTAAGAATTCTTCATGTGTTCTGGATACAAGTCTCTTATCAGATGTATGATTTGCAAATATTTTTTTCTATGGGTTGTCTTTTCACCCTCTTGATGGTATTTTCCTTTGAAGCATAAACGTTTTAAATTTTGATGACGTCCTATTTTTATATTTCTTTCTTTTTTTTTGCTTGTGCTTTTGGTGTCCTATCTGTGAAGGTGTTGCCTATTCCAAGGTTGCAAAGATTTAATCCTTTGTTTTCTTCCAAGAGTTTTATAATTTTAGCTCTTACGTTTGGGTCTGTGATCCATTCTGAGTTGTTTTTTGGTGCGGTTTCAGGAAGGGGTTCGACATTTTTCTGTACGTGGACATGCATTTGTCTCAGCATCATGTGCTGAAAGGACTATCCTTTCCCCCTTGAATGGTGCTGCCTGAAGAAAAATACTTTTACTTATCTTTTCTTCTACTCACGGTCAATAACAAACCAATAAATTGTTAAGTGAAAACTGCAAGGTGCTTACACATAGTGTGTTAACTTTTGCGTAAAGTGGAGGGGGGGAATTATACATTTGTAAGCTTGTATATGCATAAAGAAACTGAAAAAGATAGAGTAAATGCTGTTTAAACACAGAGGAGATGAAGCAGGGTGGGAGAGAGACCTTTGACTTTCCGAGTCTTGTGAAAACATTATCTTTTCAAAAGGTTAAGTCCCCCCACCCCCCAAGAAAAAAGAGTTAGAATAGCTATGAGTGGTGCTCTAAATTTTTAATACTAGCAAGCTTTATGGATCACTGGTAGGGCAGCTACATGATTTGCAGACCCCGGTGCAAAATGAAAATATGGAACCCTTTGTTCAAAAAGGAGAAAACTACTGTTAAAAGATACTAAAATATGAAACATGTTCCCTTCTTCTGTGGTCTGTCTACCAGTCATGGTGTTTTTATTTGTTATTTAACGACAGGCCCCACCCCCCCCGCCCCTGCCCCCGCCAGGCATCTCTACTTCCCATGGACCCACCATGTCCCCAAGGATGTGCTGCCTCCATGTGAGAATGTGCTTGGTACCCAGATGGGGAACGAGCAAAAGGCTAGCCCTCAGCATCCCCCCCGGCGCTCCCCCAACACACAGAGTGGCCTGTTGGAGAGCACACCTCAGCACTGCCAGCCCAGGACAGTGATGGGGATGCCATGCTCTTCCCTGAGACACCATGGGGGGCACACCTGACCTCTGATCCTCCCTACACCTGTGTCAGGCCCCCACTGGGGGCGGGTGTAACAGGTGCTAGGCAGGGGTGGGGAGGAGAAGGTAGGGCAGGACCCAGGGCCCAGGCACCAGTCAGCAGGGAAGCAGGGAGCCAAGAGCCCATCCCAGGGAGATGGGGGGAGGCAGACTGCACAAGATCTGAGGCTCTAAACCTCAACACACATGCTCCATTGTCCCATCAGACTTCACTTACAGAACACAAATTCAAAGATAAAGTTAGTTAGACTTTCACTAGTGTGACCACTGAGCATTAAACCCCAAGCACAGGGCCCTTCTGAGAGTGGGGCCCAGTGCAACTTCACTGGCCACCTGCCCGTGATGCAGGCACTGAGGACTGGATTATGTCATCCTCGGCTCTTCCTCATCTCTCCTTTGGACGTCTCCATTGTGATTTCCAGGAAAGCAGTTGTCACCCTGCTTTGCTTATGTCACAACATGATCCTAGACTTCAGAGTGATAAAGAGAGGCTGGGGGAAGACACAGGTAATTTCTACTGATTACAACAAAGCATCCCATTACGTAAGTAAAATCCAAGAATATTAAATAGGTAAAAAGAATAATGTCAAGGAACTTCTAAAGCTATAATAAACCTACAAGTGGAGTAATTCAGCCATAAAAAGGAAAGAAGTTTTGACACGTCCTACAACATGGACAAACCTTGAAAACATTGGGCCAGACACAAAGAACAAATATTGTATAGTTACCCTGCTATGAAATATGTAGAATAGGCAAATTCATAGAGACAGAAAGTAGATTGGCTGTCGCCAAGGACTGGGAGGGGGTAGAATGGGGAGGGACTGCTAATGAGTATGGGGTTTCTTTTGGGAGCGATGAAATGTTCTGGAATTAGGGGGTGGTGATGGTTGTTATACAGCCTTGTTAATATAATAAAAAACACTGAATTGTATTCTTTTAAATGGTAAATTTTGTGGTATGTGAATTATATCTTGAAAAGTAAGTTTATTGCTTCAAAAGTCTGTCAAGGAATTATCTGGTTTTGGAATATTAACACAAGTTTATTAAAAAGAGTACATTAAAAGATGTTATACTTTGATGTAAAATAAGTGTATTTTCCAAATGATTGTGTTAATTTTTAATAACTTTTACTGAGGATCAGATAAGCCTGAAGAGCTGCCTTTTCAAATGAATTAAAAGTCTCAAGGCTTTATTCAAAAAGCCTACAGCATAATATTAAATATTATTCTTCAATATTTCTCTAGCTATGTGTGATAGCAATCGTTGGTTAATTTACCTATGTGTAGTAAACTTTCCTGGGTAATTCTTGTTTATTTTTCACTAGAGAATAAGTAAAGATATGACTAAAATTTTAAAACATCTTTTTGGGAATATAGGTAGTATCATAATACTGAAATAATGCTAACTGTTTTCAAGAGAAGATTTTGTCTAAAGGTCAGCATTACAATGTCTATTCAGTGGATTCAGATTTAACTTGTGCTTCAGAAAGAAGCAACGTAGCAGCTGAAGTCTGCAGTTCTGTTAGAGAACTAAACCTTGTTCAGTAGTCTACCATCAAAAGGCTGTATTTACAGGTAGAAAAAGAAGCAGCAGCAGCCTTATCTGCCTGAGAATTCTAAATTTTGATGCTTGTTTCACTGAAAATTGAGAAAAGGCTTTGTAGGTTTCACACATAATGTGGGGTTGTAGCTTTCAGTAGCTTAACCTGGTTGGAAAAAAATGCATACTAATAAGATAAATTTTTTTAACTTTTTATTTTATATTGGAGTATAGTTGATTAACAATGTTGTGATAGTTTCAGGTGTACAGCAAAGTCATTCAGTTATACATATACATGTATCTATTCTTTTTCAAATTCTTTTCCTATTTAGGTTGTTACATAGTATTGAGCAAAGTTCCCTATGGAATAAGACAAATTTTTGAAGGAGTTTTTTTGTTCTCCTACCTTTTGTTTATCATCCGAACTTGTTATTTAATAGAATGAGCAGTTTTCATTTTCTCATGGACTTTTCTCATCTTTATACATATCACAGTTTCAAACATGTTGTGGGTGTTCCATAAATATTAACTGATGACAAATCTTTATTTTTTCAGTTGATATCAGTCAGTTCCCTGAAAATGAATTATCATATATCAGACGTTTATTCGTTTTTACAACTTTAAATATCCAGACACCTCTTATAAGTAGTTATTGTCTGGACTGAATGTTATTTTACACCAAATTTTTTGGGAAGAAGAGAATCAAGAATTTAGTTCTGGGGGTGCATAATCGGAGGTGAAAAATTTAATTACCTCTCCCTGTGGAATAATATTTTATTTAAGACAGAAATTTTGATGTAGTGAATAAGTCATTTCTATGCTGTATTTTAGATTAGTGTTCCTTATTCTAATAAAAGCTTTTCTTTTATTACTTGAAGAAAAAGAAACAAATCGACCACCCCAAAGAAGTAGGAATCAATAAATGATTCCTAAGGGATCAGGTTGGCATTTAGCATTAAATGATTTTTCTTGCTTTTTCTTGTTCGAATTTCTCAGGCTATAATTGTCATTCTTTTTTTTAATTATTATTAATTTATTTATTTTTGGCTGTGTTGGGTCTTAATTGCTGTGTGTGGGCTTTCTCTAGTTGTGGCGAGCGGGGGCTACTCTCTGTGCGGTGCGCGGGCTTCTCATTGCGGTGGCTTCTCTTGTTGCAGAGCACAGGCTCTAGGTGCGCGGGCTGCAGTAGTTGTGGCTCACGGGCTCTAGAGCGCAGGCTCAGTAGTTGTGGCGCACGGGCTTAGTTGCTCCGCGGCATGTGGGATCTTCCTTGACCAGGGATCAAACCTGCGTCCCCTGCATTGGCAGGCGGATTCTTAACCCATACGCCACCAGGGAAGTCCCTATAATTAAGTAATTCTTAATTTATTACTTAAGGTTTCTTTCTTTTTGGTCATATTATGCTGAATCTTAGATGTGGGTAATCATGGAGATTTTTTTCCCCCATCTTAAAGATATTATACCTTTAAGAGTTTGTTTTTGATAGTCACTGGAATTTTTCAGCAAAGGTGAAAAAATAACGTTACTTCAATATAGGTATTGTGTCCAAAGATGAATAAATCACAGTTTCTGCCATCAAGGAACTCAAAGTATAGAGGAGATGACAGAGACACATGCAAATTACTGACATATAGTCTGGTAGGCGCCTTGTTGGAGGTGTAGGTGGAATGCTCTTGAACCACAGATGAGCAAACATTGCTCTGTTAAAACCATGGAGTGTCGTTAATGGTTAAAAGGCCTGGGCAGGTCAGGGAAAGCCACACAGAGCAGATAGGGCTTGAAGGATAATTGGAGATTCACTGGGTGGGTGAGAGGGAGAAGGGAGCCCAGTAGTAGGATCAGCATGTGCACAGACACAAAAGCTTTAACATGGGTGTGGAGGCAGAATAATGTAGGGGAAAGAGAGTGTGCTTTCAGACCAGGAATGTCTGGGTTCAAATCAGGTTCCATCCCTTGCTCAGGGGCTGTGGGCAAGTTCCTTAGTGACTGTGGGTTCACGTTTCTCGTCTGTAGACTAGAGACAATATTATCTAGGTTTACCTAGGTGGGTGGGATGAGAAACAAAATGTCTAGTTCTAGGGAAGAAAGAATGGTAGATATAATCAGGTTAGGAGGTGTGTAGGACAGCATTTTAATACAGTAATTCCCCTACATACGAACCTTCAAGTTGCGAACTTTTCAAGATGCAAACGTGCCCCTGTATGCCAGCTGTTGTACTGTACTACTGTACTTTTCAAGGTACTGTACTGTAAGATTAAAAATATTTTCTTTATTTTTTGTGTTTGTTTGTTTTTTATGTATTATTTGTGTGAATAGTATTATAAACCTATTACAGTATAGTACTGTATAGCCGATTGTGTTAATTGGATAGTTAGGCTAACTTTGTTGGACTTAACGAACAAATTGGACTTACGAACGCGCTCTCAGAACGGAACTTGTTTGTTTGTAGGAGACTTACTGTATCTCTGATGGAGAAAACTCACCATTGACTTTTATCCTTGTTGTAGGTTAAAGCAGCCACTGGAGAAGAGGTGTCAGCTGAGGATCTTGGAGGTGCTGATCTTCACTGCAGGTGAAACAGAAGCAGTTGTTTCTTTCCAGGATTGATTGTCACTTGTTTGTTTAAAAGAAGTGTTAAATTATTTTTTCCAGGTGTTAAACTTGCCAGATCAAACCAGTTTATTTGTTCTAGATCTGCTCTTTTAAGGTCCAGTTCTTTAGAGTTCCATTTCTAAGCAAGAACATCAACTTTTTCATTATAGCCTAGAAAGACTGGAGAAACAGGTTTCTTATTTATTTAACAAACATCCATTGAGCACCTGTTACGTGCCAGGCACTGTTTAGGTATTTGAGATAATAAGACAGACATTGTCTTTGATCTCAAGAAGCTTATAGTCTAGTCAGAGAGGTGGGCAATAAAGAAATAATCACCAAAAAATTATATAAATATGTATACATGATAAGGGCTACAAAGAAGTATACGCATATAGAAGGTGGGGCTAACCCAGTGGTGTGCAGGCATTATGCCTTTGTTTAATTAACACTTGTTAAGTGGAGCACAGGGTGCTGGATGGTGAGCCGTGGTTCAACAACAGACCACTAGAGAATTTGAAATAGAGAAGTTTATCAATCACAGGTCCTGGAGGAAGTACACAGCACACCTTGAGGGGCCACATGAGGCAGTCCAGGCAGAGTGCCCAGAGAGAGAGACAGGACCTGGGGTACATGTTTTTATTAGGGTCCATGGTTGGAGTGCTTTGGGGTCCCCTGACTACAGCTGGATTGGTCAATCAAACCAGAAGATTGGGGTATTGGTAAGTTCCATGGGGATTTTATCTAAGCATACAGGTGCAGAGAGGCAGGGGAGACTGTTGATCTTAAGGGCTGTTGGGGAAGTCATATGAGGACTTACATTTGCTTGTGACTGAGCTGCTATCTAGGGCTTGCTTGAGGGGCTAGTGTCCATGGAAGGTCCATGCAGGCTGCTTGCAATGCCGGGGAATAGCTTAGCTAAATGCTCAATAGCAGGTAAATGCTTAGCTGATTCACTGAGGAGGGGAAATGTCCTGCTGTGTGGCATCTGCCAATGTCTGTGGTATGAATTATCCCGCCATAGCTGATTTTAAGCTACCAGCGGGACACCACTGAACATGGAATCAGGAAGAGATGCACACAGTTGGCTCTCGTGAGTCAGGCATGAGCCGCTCCATCACATCGCTGGTCTTCCCATTTCAGGTTAGAGTTCAGGAGTAAGAAGATCATCTGCCTCCTAGAATTTTGTGAGAATTAAATGAGATGGTATGTGTAAATTGCTTGAAACAATACCTGCTTTAAAATAAGTACCTGTAATTGTTAACTGCCATTATTATTATTGTTTATCATCATAATTGGTCATTAAATGTTTTGCACTTTTTCTTTTATGAGCAATTAGGAAACCATCAAAGAGTTTTAAGGAGAGATTGTGCTATTATTAAACATTTCATAAAAAAAAAAAATCCCTCTGTCTGCTAAATGGAGAATGAATGCTTAGAGGGTTGGCAGTAGTGTGTGTGAGGACCAGTTGGGTGGTGTATCAATAGCATACAACTATTGCTAGAGTTGGGTGAGAGGTGCCGGTGGCTTAGATATTATGGTGGTAGTGAACGGAGGAGGGGAGAGTAATCAGATTTGTGCTCTATTTTAGCGGGTGGAATTGAAGGACTTGTTGATGGCTTTCATATATGGGGCACAGTAAAGTGAGGTGACAAAGCTGATAACATTAAAATGGTTTCATTTCATGAGACTGGGAAGATGGGAGGGAGGGGCAGAAGTTGGGGATAGGGCAGGGGGATCAAGTGTTGCTTTTGAACCTGCTAAGTTAGAGATGATCCAGACATCCAAGTAGAGATGCCGAATAGGCAGTTAACTGTAGGAGTCTGGAGCCCAGATCTGTGCTCAAGAACCATCAACAGAGAGGTGGAATTTAAACCATAGGACTAGGTGAGCTCACCCTGAGGTGAGTGTAGATAAGGAAGAGGGCCCAGGACTAGACCCTAAAGAACCCAGACATAACTGACAGGTAGATCTAACCATTGAGCTCGGTGGCCTGGGAGGTGCAGTAAACCTTTCTTTGCTTTGCCAAACCACAAACCAGGGAGGCAGGTGACTGTGGGAGCAGTCTAGTAGGTGGGAGATGGAAAATAGGTACATTTCCACCCTCCTATCAAAGAACACTGCCTTGCCTTTTGAAGAGTTGGCTAAGGAACCTACCTTTGCCTCAGTTTTTCATTCACTCCTTTCTTTTTGAGCACTTATTTGTGGATAGATTGATTGTACTAAGTGTTATGAGTAATACAGAAAAATGTCAGGCCTAGTCCCTGCCCTCAAGGATTTATAATTTAACTCGGCAGGTAAGAGATATAAATGAATGAACTAAAAAACAATTACAAAACAAATAAGCTATTATGCTTCCGGTTTTACAACTAGAGGCAAAAGGAGGAATGATTAAGGGAAGAGCTGGAGCAGAATTGAGGTAGGCAGAGAAAAGCTTGGAGAGCTTGAGTTTTCTGCCTGGGTTTAAACAGAAGACTTGCTTATTTCGGTGAACACTACTGTGAGCAGAGATGCAGCATTTCTCTCTTATCTGGCCATTTACTGACCATTTCAGGGAGACAGTGAAGTAGATGTTTCAGCCTGGAGAGAGAGAGGATGCGGGTAGAATAGAAACAGGACAAAGTGGGCTGCCACTGTTTGTAGGTGCTTAATCAGGGGAAGGAGATGAAGATAGTATTTGAGGAGCATTAACTAAAAAAATTTTTTTGACAGTTTAAAAAAAGTCATCTGGTGCCCATAAAAGGTGTAGGTGGTATATCAAGTGAGGCGTGTAGGTTCTGGGATTCATCTTCCATTTGCCTCACTTGTTACCCTTGTGACTAGACAAACTACATAACTTCCCGGAGCCTCATTTCCTCATCTGTAAAATGAAGATATGAATAGTTCCTGCGTCACAACACAGTGTCTGTGGCATACTAAGTGCTCTATTACTTTTAGCTATTATCATTCATAATAGCCTGTTTAAAATCATGGGACAGTGGTTAGATGGTGATGGCTTTTTTGGGAACAGTGTCATAAAATTTACTAGTCACAACTTGCTTTGGGTTCTCTCCGTCATTGTAAATACGTATTTGTACGTCTCCGATTCGTCATCCTTCATAGTTAATTTGACACAAAGCTTTACATAGTAGAGTGTCTCATCAAAAGTTTTCCCTTTCCTGTTGTTTTGGTAAATGCTAGACAGTTTTTAAAAGAAGGCATTATAGGACTTCCCTGGTGGCGCAGTGGTTAAGAATCCGCCTGCCAATACAGGGGACACGGGTTCGAGCCCTGGTCCAGGAAGATCCCACATGCCGCGGAGCAACGAAGCCCGTGCGTCACAACTACTGAGCCTGCGCTCTAGAGCCGGCGAGCCACAACTACTGAAGCCCACGTGCCACAACTGCTGAGCCTGCGCGCCTAGAGCCCGTGCTCCACGACAAGAGAAGCCACCGCAATGAGAAGCCCGCGCACCACAATGAAGAGTAGCCCCCGCTCTCCACAACTAGAGAAAAGCCCATGCACAGCAATGAAGACCCAATGCAGTCCAAAATAAATAAATAAATAAATAAATAAATAAATAAATAGTTATTAAAAAAAAAAAAGGCGGCATTTTATTTTAAATATTTACTGATTTGGAAGCAGTCCCTTCTGCTTTTCTTTGCTTACTGAGTTACTACAGTGTAACTAGAAGTCAGCAATTGTAGCTATTTGTGAAGCATTTGGAAGACAGGGTCAGTTGTAAAACGTCCTACTAAATTAAAGAAACTGAAGGGTCTGCTATTTGCAAAGGGTTGGAGGACTATAAAGAGGAGCACACATGGTCCTTGCTCTTGTTGAGGAGCACCCAAGCCCGAGGGGAACAGTGACATGAAACCACTGTGAGAACCCAGTTCTAAGACGTCGCCTAAGGAGTTGGTGTTTTCCTTAGACAAGACATCAAAATTTAGATTGCTGCAGCTTAGTTCTTGCTCATAAAATGAACTAAAATTCTGTTTTTTTCAGGGTGTGTGTGTGTGTGTGTGTGTGTGTGTGTGTGTGTGTGTACACACACACACATATATATATATATATATATTTTTTTTTTTTCTATTTTTTGGCTGTGCTGCGTGGCATGTGGGATCTTATAGTTCCCCGACCAGGGATCAAACCCGTGCCCCCTGCAGTGGAAGTGTGGTGTCTTAACCAGTGGACTGCCACTGAAGTCCCTTTAGGTGTATATTTCTGCCTGACTTCATAGGTTTTTTTTTTTAATACTTTATTAGAAAGTCATAGTACATCTACAAGTGAAACAACAGGCCATCTAATTGGAACCAGAGCATGCCCATGCTTTATTCACGTTGCACTTGAAATTGAGCAGGCCCTTACCACAGTTCCATGTTATCAATACCCATTTTCACCGTTGATCTGAGGAACAGCGTTTTCAAGCCTTCGTGTGTGCTACCTGCAGCAGCTTACTCTTGGGGTGTAACTTGGTAAGGAAGGCCTCAACAGTCTCTCAGAAATGAGAGGCCATAGTTGGCATCTTCACTGGGGCCTCAGTGAGGTACGAACACTTTTTGTTGTTACCAACTACATCACGAAAGCGTGCCAGCTGTGGTTGAACTTTATCATATGCGATTTTGTCTGAGGTGTATGGGATGAGCATTAAATAAGGCCCTGTGGTCCAGTAGAAGAAGGTCAAGATTGAAAAATAGAAGGTGTGGGTTCTTATGCAGGTACTGGTGGTCCTAGGACAAGGTACTTAACTTTTGTGTACCTCAGTTTTTCCTGTTTGTAAAACAAGGTTAATACTGTTTTGCCAGGGACGTTATGAAGATCAAATTAGATGACAGTTATTAAAGTGTTTTGGAAGTAAAAAGACGTCATCCTTAGATGAGAGAAGATACTTGGGGTTTAAGATTTAATTATTTTCCTTTTCCCTGTTCTGATTCTTTTAGTGTGCTTTACTCTGTAGAAAGTCTGGAGTAAGTGACTACTACGCTTTGGATGATAATCATGCCCTTCACTTAGCTAGGAAGATTGTAAGGAATCTAAATTATCAGAAGAAAATGGATGTGAGTTGGATCTGTTCTTATATTTTTTATTTTCCCAAAGCATTTTGGCTTATGTCACCTTGAAATAATGTCTTTAAATAGGCTAATGTGATTGTTCTGTATTTCTGCAGGTTACCATTGAACCTTCTGAAGATCCTTTATTTCCTGCTGATGAATTGTATGGAATAGTTGGTGCCAACCTTAAGAGGAACTTTGATGTCCGAGAGGTGTGTAAAGTGGAACTGTGAGCTGTAAGCTATGCTATCATAGTTTATGACATGTGTTTAAACTTTGTTTGAACTATAGGCTGTGTGTATCCGTTTTCAAAGCTGAAGTCTGTTTTAAGTATGTTCATCCCTAAACTAAGGGACTGTTGTGGGTCTCAGTAAGGAATGACATATAAGGGAAAGATATCTTACTAAAAGAAAGAGGGCAGGGAAAACCTCTTAATTACTGGAAAGTTTTCATTGCACGATGACTAAGCTTGCTTTGTTCATAACTCCATATTCCTGTGGACATTAGGAATGATGTAGCACAACTTTATAATTTCCAGCTATTTCTTTTTTGGGTTCTTATTTTGGGAAATGGATGAAATGTCAGTAAGTTGTTGAAAGGAAAAAACATACCCTTTTAGATCAATATGACATGAGCAAAGATTAGACATTTGATTGCAGTTGAAGATGTTGCTATGGTTACAGATTGTCTTCTGTAGTCTAGATTGACAATTTTTAGTGCTTGCATATAGCATGTAGTCTTTTATTTTGTTCAGTATCCATATCTGGTAGGATACTTTCTAAATTAGGAAATTGTCCTAATATCAGATTCTGTGCCTTAATATTTTGTTATGTTTCCCCTTGACTATAAAACTATTATGTACTAACTGTGAAAAATATAGAAAATACAGAAAAACATAAAGTTGCTTGTAATTCCACCATGCAGAGAAAGCAGCCAGTATTTTGGTGTTTTGGCTTAGTGTGTATGTATACATTTTTATGTAGTTCAGATAGTATATACATACATACGTATATTGATATATATATATTTAATTCTACTTTTTCCAGTTTAAATTATAAACATCTCCCCATTATTTAAAACTTCTTCATGAAATGTTTTTTGTGGTTAGGTCCTGATTCTTATACTAGTACCTGGTGACATGGTAGGCACTCAGTAAATATTTTTTTGGATGAATTGAAGAATGTAATATCTCACTTATGGATATGTACAAATGTTTATTTAGGCAATACCCTATTATTGTTAGAGGGTCTTAAACGCTGGATTTTAATGGAACTTCAACTGGTACTTCACTTTAGCAAGGTAATTTAGTTAACTGGAAGTTTTAGAATTAGGTTTTTAGTTTGACTTTTTAATTAATTACAGGCACAGAAAAAAATGGCACTTACAATCTGATGTGCCTAAAAAATGAGTTGTTCTAATAGTCAAGTTTTCTAGGTGGCTAAGGATTCATTCTTTCAAGCATAATCACTTTTTTCATTTATTCGACAGTATTTATTGAGTGCTTTTTCCATGAAGGTATTGTTTCAGGCACTAGGGGTACAGAAATGAGCAAAACAGATGTGAATCCATGCCTTCATGGTAGTTCAATTTCATTTTAATGGATATCTTTTTATAAAGATAGACTTCTGCCTTCTTAAATTGTATCCTGGACTTCTACCTTTTGCTGATTCATGTTCATCATTGTGATGTTAATTTATTATATATTTCTGTAATTACAAATAAGCCTTGTATGGAGGTCTTACTAGTATATGGAGCTGTGGGACAACATTGGGATATTAATTGAAAAACCCAGGTTCTAGTCCTTGTTTCCCTAGTCAGTGGTACTGGGGTTGAACCTCTCTGAGCATTGATTTCTGCTCCTAGAAATAGGAGTAGTGCCATATGATATGTCTGCTTCCTAAAGTTTGAGTCTTTGTGAAGATGAGTTAGTATATTTTGTGTGGCTGAGTGGACTTCATCGTAAAGCAAATAGAAGAGGGTTTCACGTTAAGTGGTCCTAGGTTGCTCTGACCTTTTGAGTGGCTTTATCTTTGTGTGGAAGAATGGTCGTTGCTATGTGTTTGTTTTTCAAAAGGTGTAATTTTGGAGCCACATAGCACTTAGGCAACTGTTATATCTCCATTATGTTATTTGACCTTTCAGGAAAATAACTAAAATATAATTCAAAGTAAGCTATTCACTCATTTTTCAGCCTTTGCAGCTTATAAAATAAGGCTTTGATTGATGTGGTAAACAGGAAAAAGGAAGCTCAAACTGGATAGAAAAAATGATGTGTAGCATCTAAAATAGTTTCTGAAAAAATTTGGAATATGCTTCATGTTTAGAACACTTTGAAATAGTCCTGATGTATAATGATGAATATGGAGGATAAACTAGTAACTTTGACTCTGTGTAGATTAATTATATGTGTGTATGTGTATGTGTATCAGATTCAGAATCAGTGAACCTTTATTGAAGGCTTAATAATAATAGCTACCTTTTGATGAGTACCAGGCAATGTTATTAGCTCTTAAGTATTATTATTATTGTTATTACTTTTTTTTTTTAAACAGATGAGGAAACTGAGGCTTCAGGGATTTTAGGTAACCAGCCTGTGACTCTAGTTTCCCAGTGGTAGAGCTGGGAGAAGCTGGGAGTCAGAGCTGGTTCTTCATCTCAGCATTATTTTCTTAGGTTCCTTTATTACTAGTTCATCATATCTTCACAACTTTGTTCCATCTTTGCAGAAGTGAGAACCGAGACTCAGAGGGGTTAAATGCCTTACTCCAGGACACATAAATCATATGTTATACCCTAGGTTGGAGCCTAAGTCTTCTGACTCTAAGGCTGGACCTTGCTTTCTTTCTTCTTTTTTTTTTCTTAATATAATCTTTTAATTGAAGTATAGTTGATTTACAATGTTGTGTTAACTTCAGGTGTACAGCATGGTGATTCAGTTATATATATATATATATATATATATATATATATTCTTTTTCAGATTCTTTTCCCTTATAGGTTATTACAAATATTGAGTATTATTCCCTGTGACACGTAGTAGGACCTTGCTTTCTGATTGAATCCCTGATTCTCAGCCAATACATTTGACAGCCCCTGAAGCTCTGAGTCTAGCAACCAGCCCATGTAGTCTCTGTGCTTCTCTGGTATACAACATGGAGCTGTTGCTTTTATAGTGAAGTGTAAAATCAGGGCCCAGAATGACTTCAGGGGATTAACCATGCATGTCAAGTGAAATTCTACTGAGAAGACTTTCTGAGTAGGGTGAAATTTTGTGAAAGTGACAACTTCATTACAAATTTGTTTTCCTTACAAATAACTTGAATGCAAAAATTCTTTTATAATATAATTGCTCAGGGACATTGTTATTTTTCCTCTTAGGTCATTGCTAGGATCGTGGATGGAAGCAGATTCAATGAATTTAAAGCCTTATATGGAGACACATTAGTTACAGGTATAAAGATGAAGAACTGAAAATGTGAACATTTTATGCTGCTTTGAAAATAAGTGATCTCTTGTCTCATGGCCCTGATGCACTTGGCATGAGCTTTGTTATTTAGAGAGGTATAAACGTGTGAGTCAGTACTCAAAAGGAGCTGTTTTGTAAAGATCACTTGTAGCTGAATGCCTTCATGGATCCAGAATTTAAAATGATGAGGGCAAGGTGCTCTGATCCAGACCATTATTCTGTGACTTTGTAGCATTAGCTGTATAAAAAGGCTCTTAGCATAGTAAAATTAACAAAAATATTTGTAGTTTTTAAAATTTCTCTGGATGACTATAATTATTTTGAAAATTTCAGCACTGTCTTCTTTATTCTTTAGTCTTCAGTTTGACTGTGAAGTTACGTGTGATGTTTTAGTTTCCCAGAAGACTGTAGACTGAGTTAAACCTTCTCACCACCTCTGTGTAGGTCTTATGCTGATCCACACAAAGACTAGATTGAGAATACAGGACAGAATACCAAGTCTGAAAAAACAAAATAAGAATGTTTATAAAAGTTAATTCATTCACCTAAACTGTTACGTTTGTAGGCCTTTGAAAAAATATTTGAAACATAGACACCAGGTCCATAGTAATCTATCTTGGACAAATGGCAAAACAAATTTGGGCATTTTACTTGGTCTTAAAGAAGCTCCAAAATCTGAAGACAGCATATCAGAGTAGAAAAAACAACTAGCTGCAAAAATCCAAGTTGCAAATATACATTGAGGCTTAAGGATAAGTCACAGCAGTTTCTCCTGGTCTGATTTATGAGCAAGAGAAGGGTTCACACTGGAAGTGGAATTTATGTGTTTGTATTTAGGTGTTTAAGTGATTAAGAGCTTTTTCTTTGATATATAGACAGGATTTGTCACCAAATAGTTCAGGATGTAACCCTCATTGTGCAGCAGTTTAAAACAAGTCAGAAGTGTTTCTGCTTCTTTCTCAGAGACGGATGGGCTGTCTTTGTCATCTGTTTTTATGTATTTGCCCTGGACTTGCTAAAATGCTTATGGTACCTTTGCCCCCTAAAATACCAGCGGTAGATCTATCAGATGGCAGATCTCCATCTCTTCTTGTCTGTACTGGAATTCAAATAAGGTTTGGGGCGGGGGGGGGGGGGGAGTGAGAGGGAGAAGAGAGGAATGAGAGGGTGAAGGAGGAAGGAGAGAGCATGAGGGGAGATAGGGGGATGAGAGGGTGAGGAGGCAGTAAGAGAGGATGAAAGGGGGCATGAGGGGGAGGGGGCATGAGGGGGAAGGGGCATGAAAGGAAGAGGGAGGGATGAATGTGGGGGCCATGAGTGGGAGTGAGGAGGGAGAAGGACAGATTTTTCTAAGTATCAGGTGTCTCTGGCAGTTCTTACAGCTTTCCTCCTGCCCCTGCACTTGCCATAGGTAGGCCTAGGAGTTTCGTAGACATTTTGCTTTCTTATTTGGCCCATAGGAAGTTGGTGAAGGTGCTCCCTCCATGGGTGACCCTCGTGTAGTGGGGCACGCGCCCTACTCAGCAGGACTAAGGGTGGATGGAAAGTTTAAACAGCTCACAGGGCAGAACACCTTCAGGGGTAGCACCGTGCAGCTGAGACACGTGCGAGATTCCCAGCTCTTTTTGTGGGATGGGTCAGGACTCAGAGTGGATTGTTAGAACTTTGGGGAGGTTTGCCCCTCTCTGAATTGCCTCTGTAAGTGGCAGTGCCATTTAGGCTGTGTAGCCTAGGGTTTTGGCTGGGATTTTAGGTCTGAAAGACCAAGAGAAATCAAGGTGACCGGCAAATCAGTGTTTCATTTTAACATGTTAAATAAACATAAGGATTTAAAAAAATAAATCAAGACAAAGCCAGAGTAAAGAACAAAAATAAGTCTTAAAAATTTTGGTGTTCTGGCTTGTCAGTAGGTTGACATTCTCTCTTATCCATTCATTCTTCGAGCACCTGCTTTGTGTCGGGCGCCCCACGCCAGGGGCCTTAGTGGCAGCCTGTCCAAGCTTGAGCTTGGACACAGAGCCTGGTCCAGGAACTTTGGCATTGAGCTTCCTGTGACCCCTCTCACAAGCACAGTTTGTTGACACTTGGCTTCCAAGTATTTGACACCTATTTTTAGTCAAGTAGGTTTGTTGAAAATCACTCTTGGGAAGGTCTCTAGTCACATCCTTCATATTTACAAAATAGCCTCCTGGAATCACCTAAAGTGTCTACTTCACAAAATAACAGGGTTTTCTTCCCCCTTTTTCTTCTCTCTTATTTCTGTGTGTGTGTGTGTGTGTGTGTGTGTGTGTGTGGAGTGGAAGTGGTAGTGAGACAAAAACAAAACTTGTGGAAAGGAGAAAGAAAAAGATGCAAACACAGAGAAAATGAAAGTGTAGTGATTTATTCTTCTTCTAAGCTTAACTGGATTTCTTACCTTAAACTCGGTTACCACCAGGCTTGACTGCATTCCTGCTTTTTAAAAAAGTTTGTCTTTGTTGAGTTTATCCCTTTTATTTCAAGAGCCTGTCATTACCTCAGGCGTTTTAAAGCAAGCTAGTCACCTGAAACTGGCTGATGGCTCTGAACATTGACCTTTAAAGGGATCTGTGTCTCTGATTTGTTCTATATCAGAATACCCTTCATGTCTGGTACATAGTAGGCACTCATATATGTTACATGAATGAACGGATGACACACTAATCCAATCATCTAACCAAACTGGTTGGTCAGACAAGTGGATAAGTTTATATGTAACACACCCCTTTCAAGAAAGCAAAAAACCCAGACTCCGGTACCTTAGAAATAAATTAAGCCATGAGCTATTTTGTACCATAGACGAAATCTCTACATTTTAAACATTGATTTGAAATTAAACAATGTATAAATATGTCTGTTCGTTGTGAATTAAAAGCCCTCTGAAATACATACATCTTTTTTTCAATTTTCTTTTGAGGATTTGCTAGAATATTTGGATACCCAATAGGTATCGTTGGAAACAATGGAGTTCTCTTTTCTGAATCTGCAAAAAAGGCAAGTACTGTTAAAAATGTTTCAAGGCTTTTCTGTTTTAATTTAAACGTTATCAAGTAATGAATGAAAATTATTACATAAAAACTTTAAAATATTTAACCAGATGCCTTAGCAAACAGAACATTGTGTGCCTATACGTGTGAACATGCATGTGTGTGCGTGTTAAATGTTTGAAACAGCTTTAGGGAGGTTTACATGAATATGATGAACTGTCTTGAGCACTGTTAAAAATACAAATGTTTGTTTTAGGTAAGTTCTTTTAATACTTGAATTATAACTGCTGTGGATGACGTATACATTTTCTAAGAATATAGGAATACTTGTCTTGAAAGTATTTCATGCACTCGAGGGGTTCAAGCATACTATTCATATGGTTCTGAGACATGATCTGCTCTATTCTATCACGTAATCAGTTTAACTTGATTATATTTTCACTTTTTGGAAACGGAAAGATAATGGGTCTTGTTACTGAAGCTCTGGTTTTAAAAGGGGGAATTCATGAATATCTTTTGGCTTAGTATTCAATTTCATACATCATTGTCTCAGATTTACCTAAACTTGGATAAATGTAATTCATGTACTTACTTTTTTTTTTATATATAAATTTATTTATTTATTTATTTTTGGCTGTGTTGGGTCTTCGTTTCTGTGCGAGGGCTTTCTCCAGTTGCGGCGAGCGGGGGCCACTCTTCATCGCGGTGCGCGGGCCTCTCACTGTCGCGGCCTCTCCCGTTGCAGAGCACAGGCTCCAGACGCTCAGGCTCAGTAGTTGTGGCTCATGGGCTTAGTTGCTCCACGGCATGTGGGATCTTCCCAGACCAGGGCTTGAACCCGTGTCCCCTGCATTGGCAGGCGGGTTCTT
Organism: Balaenoptera musculus; assembly: GCF_009873245.2. Lineage (NCBI taxonomy): Eukaryota > Metazoa > Chordata > Mammalia > Artiodactyla > Balaenopteridae > Balaenoptera > Balaenoptera musculus. The sequence continues at coordinate 54,742,678 of NC_045787.1, forward strand.
AACCACTGCGCCACCAGGGAAGCCCAATTCATGTACTTATTTGATAAAATATTTTCTTAAGAAAATAAAAAGGTTTAGCCTTGTTTTTCCTCTTCAAATGATAGAGTGAATAACAAGGTAAAAGTTCTCTTACTGAGGCAGGTAACAGGCAATTAAGCACTTTCATACCCTAATTAGGAAGAATTTGTCTTTGGCAGAATGTTTTATTAGTAAAGTTAGTTTCTGGATTTTGCTATTCATTCTTGTTCCCCCACTGAGATTATAAGATGAAAGTAAGAGAGTAAAAATAAAGAAAATAAAAGTCATCTACATTCATGCCAGAAATAACTTTGAGTAACATTTTATTATGGTTCCTTAGTTTTTTCTATTCCCCTTCTTTTTTTAAACAAAATTGGTTTTGCCATGTATAGAGAAGTTTTGCTGGTTTTCACTTAATAGTATGTATAGTGAGCGTTTCCAAAAAATTAAATATTTCTAATACACTGAGTTTCTTTTTAAAGTTTATTTAATTTATTTATTTTTGGCTGCATTGGGTCTTTGTTGCTGCGTGCCGGCTTTCTCTAGTTGCAGTGAGCGGGGGCTACTGTTCGTTGCAGTGCGCGGCCTTCTCATTGTGGTGGCTTCTCTTGTTGCGGAGCACGGGCTCTAGGCACGCAGGCTCAGTTGTTGTGGCTCACAGGCTTATTTGCTCTGCGGCATGTGGGATCTTCCCGGACCAGAGCTCGAACCCGTGTCCCCTGCATTGGCAGGTGGATTCTTAACCACAGAGCCACCAGGGAAGCCCCTAATACACTGACTTTTAATGACTATATAATATACTTATTTCAATAGAGGGTATGTCAGACTGAGGCCAACAAACGCTGCCTTGTTTTATTTGTTGGCTTGTCACAGATAAATCCGGGAGGAGAGCTATGTTTGGCCTCTGTCTGACATTTCATTTGTTGAAGTAAACCCCACAAGTCTGTGTGATTTTCTCATTCTCATATTTGAGGTCGAGCAATTGCTTTGCAATCTTGTACTTGCCAAGGCATTTCCAGCTAAGTTAAAGGCATGTGCAAATAGAGAGTAAAATATAAAGGAAAGAGCTTTAAGTGTTTTCTTACTCACATAATCTTTAGAAGATAGGGAAAGGAATAGTTATATTTTTGTGTCATTAAATAACTAATTTCCTAAACTCAGGGTTAAAAGGTGTCTAGCAGTCATCTAAAATCCCATTTGGGCTTCCCTGGTGGCGCAGTGGTTAAGAATCCGCCTGCCAATGCAGGGGACACGGGTTCGAGCCCTGGTCTGGGAAGATCCCACATGCCACGGAGCAACTAAGCCCGTGAGCCACAACTACTGAGCCCACATGCCACAACTACTGAAGCCCACATGCCTAGAGCCTGTGCTCTGCAACAAGAGCAGCCACCGCAATGAGAAGCCCGCGTACCACGACGAAGAGTAACCCCCGCTTGCTGTAACTAGAGAAAGCCCGCGCGCAGCAATGAAGACCCAACGCAGCCAAAAAAAAAAAAAAAATCCCCTTTATTTCAAGTATGTTGGTAAGAAAGATATATTTTACTATAATCTTGGTGCATGAAAGAATTTCAAGTGATCGTCAAAACGTAGGTATCCCAGCAGGGTTTATATTCTGTCTTTTTTAAAGTGGAGAGCCAGAGAATTGCCTTACGGTGAGGCTCAGAAATTCTCATTGACAAGCAGTTCTTTCTTCTCTGTTCCTGAAGTTTCACTTGCTGTTTGGAATATTAGTGGTTGACTTCATCTCTGACACAGGAGTTGGCCTACAGTCATGTGCCAGTGATCACACAGGTGCCTGTGCAAAACAAGTACAGTGCAAATTGTAGTCACATGTTCCATTGACAGTGGGTCCCCATGGTAGTATTATTATTACTGTTACTATAAGGTCAGACTAGCCAAGCAAAGGGTACTCTTTCTTTGACCCAAATGTGTTGTTTGCAGGGTAAATGATGATTAGATTTGTTAACCTCCCACTAAAAAGATTTTTATTTTATTTGCTTATAGGGAGCTCATTTTATCCAGTTATGCTGCCAAAGGAATATCCCTCTGCTGTTCCTTCAAAACATTACTGGTAAGAAAATAGCTTGGATTTCCCTGGTGGCCACGCAGTGGTTAAGAATCTGCCTGCTAATGCAGGGGACATGGGTTCGAGCCCTGGTCCGGGAAGATCCCACATGCCACAGAGCAACTAAGCCTGTGCGGCACAACTACTGAGCCTGTGCTCTAGAGCCTGCGAGCCACAACTACTGAGTCCACGCCGCAACTACTGAAGCCTGCACGCCTAGAGCCCGTGCTCCACAACAAGAGAAGCCACCGCGATGAGAAGCCCACGCACTGCAATGAAGAGTAGACCCTGCTCTCAGCAATTAGAGAAAGCCTGCATGCAGCAACAAAGACCCAACGCAGCCAAAAAAAAAGAAAAAGAAAATAGCTTAACCAGTTTGGTTGCATTTATTCGAGAGCTGCAGTGTCCAGTATGGCTCATGTATTGGACAGTGCGGACATAGAATGCTTCCATCATAACAGCTTTATTGGACATGCTCTCTCTAGATTATCTTTAAAGGTTAACACTTCAAGAATCTTGAATATTTGGGGGAATTTATCCATGTTTTTGAGTGAAGCAATTTCTGAGTTTCAAGTGTATCACAAACATTTGAGTGGCCTTCCTTTACTCCTGCACATGTGCACCCACCCACCCAGAAAACAGCAGAGTATTCTCAGCCAGTAACACTCTCATTAGTGCTGGATGGTGTTATCTGACCCATGGTCTCTTTCCCAGTACTTTGTTCCCCATAAAGGATTTTAAATACATGCTGTGGTCCTCCCTTTTCCTTATCTTTCATTGTGCAGTTAATTCTACCTGAAGCAACATCTTTTTTTTTTAAACATGTTTATTGAAGTATAATTGCTTTACAATGGTGTGTTAGTTTCTGCTGTATAACAAAGTGAATCAGTTATACATATACATATGTCCCCATATCTCCTCCCTCTTGCGTCTCCCTCCCACCCTCCCTATCCCACCCCTCTAGGTGAACACAAAGCACCGAGCTGATCTCCCTGTGCTATGCGGCTGCTTCCCACTAGCTATCTGTTTTACATTTGGTAGTGTATACATGTCCATGCCACTCTCTCATCCTGTCATATCTTACCCCTCCCCCTCCCCATATCCTCAAGTCCATTCTCTATGTCTGTGTCTTTATTCCCATCTTGCCACTAGGTTCTTCATGTCCTTTTTTTTTTTTTCCTTAGATTCCATATATATGTGTTAGCATACTGTATTTGTTTTTCTCTTTCTGACTTACTTCACTCTGTATGACAGACTCTAACTCCATCCACCTCATTACAAATACCTCCATTTCATTTCTTTTTATGGCTGAGTAATATTCCATTGTATATATGTGCCACATCTTCTTTATCCATTCATCCGATGATGGACACTTAGGTTGTGAAGCAACATCTTAAATGGACATGCACATCCTGAACCAAAGTCTGGGATTTGAGGGTTTTTTTTTTTAAGATTATTTATTTATTTATTTAATTTTTGGCTGCGTCGAGTCTTAGTTGTGGCATGCGGGCTCTTTCGTTGTGGTGCGTGGGCTTCTCTCTAGTTGTGGCAGGGGGTTTCCTCTCTCTAGTTGTGGCGCGCAGGCTCTGTGGCACGTGGGTTCCAGAGTGCATGGGCTCTGTAGTTTGCAGCATGCAGGCTCTCTAGTTGAGGCACACGAGCTCAGTAGTTGTGGCGCACGGGCTTAGTTGCCCTGGCATGTAGTATCTTAGTTCCTTGACCAGAGATCAAACCCGCGTCCCCTGCATTGTAAGGCGGATTCTTTACCACTGGACCACCAGGGAAGTTCTGCGATTTGTGTTTTGACTCCAAAGAATGATAAGACCAATGTCAACTGTCTGATTTCATGTTCCATGGGTGATCCTAGCATGACGGATGAAATGATTTTTAAGGGCTCTTAGGGTTCTAGAGTTCTTCTTCCTGACATTCTGTGATTCTCCTATTTATACTTTTTGTGTGTTGCATGGTGCCTGACAGATAGGAGGCACTCTGATATGTTGATTAGCTAAAAAAATGTTTCCCCCAGTCTTCTAAGTCAGGGGTTCCCACCCCCGGGCCGCGGACTGGTACTGACCCACGGCCTGTTAGGAACCGGGCCGCACAGCAGGAGCTGAGCGGTGGGCGAGGGAGTGAAGCTTCACCTGCCACTCCCCATGGCTCGCATTACCGCCTGAGCCTTCCCCCCGCCCGCCGCCACCCCGCTCGTGGAAAAATTGTCTTCCATGAAACCGGTCCCTGGTGCCAAAAAATGTTGGGGACCGCTGTTCTAAGTCACGTGTGGTTATCTCAGGTTCAAAGGAAGGAGAGGTCCTTAATTAGTTGTTGGGATCAGGCATGCCTTTATGAGAAGGAGTTTGGCCTTGACAGTCAGCAGGGCTTTACATAGTACTGGTGCTAAAACATCTTCATCTGGTGCTGTTCTTAAGTTTAAGATATTTGGTTAGATGACTCTTGAGAGGAGTTATATCCAGATGGCAGCCAGAAAGGGCCCTATGTGGCAAACCTTCTAAGAGGGCAGGTAAAAGTACTCTGAAGCTTCACTAGGCCAGAGACCTTGTTTCTAATAATGACTCATGATTTATTAACCACCAGTAAGTTAAACCATGTGCTTGGAAGATTCCTACATTTTCGCTGTGCTTTATTTTTTGTTGGGTTGGGGTCAGAGAGCAGAGTTTGAGTTTGGTTTTGCAACATTGCATTTGAGGGACCTCAAATGTATCCGTTTGGAAATATATGGTGGGCAGTTGAAAAGTCTTGAGCACCGAAGAGGTGTGTTAGCTGGAGGCGAACGTGGAGACATCCTCAGAACATGGAATGGTGTTTAAAGCTGTGGGAATAGATAACACCCAGAGAGAAGAGAAAGGGCTCGGGGATAATCTTTGAGTAACTCTAATTTCTTCCACAGATATGAGAGTAAAGGAAGAAAGGCAGCATGATTATGTTGTTCTTTATGGTAAGAAAAAGAAGGGTTAGAGAAAGCCGAGTGAGATGGCCTCGGTCTTCTTTTTCAAGGCAGAATCACTCACGGGGACTAGAGGCACAGTGGGGTGATAGGGTGGTGGGTGGTGGGTGAGGGCTTTTAAAGAGAGTCGATATTTGAGATAGCTATTGTGGGAATGTTACAGGGAGTCGAGATAAAATAGATAAAGGAGTCTCTGAGCTATTCTGAGGGCCCAGTTCAGAGGGCAAGGCAGGTGACCAGAGGAAGCAGATGGTGCCTGGTGTGGGCAGGGCTTGTTACATCAGTACTGTTGTATCCACAGCAAGTACAGGTGATCCATAAAACATGGTTTAATTGAATTGGATTACCCATTGCTGGAGATTTGCAAAGCAAGAACAGCGACCATCACGTAGGCACGTGAGTCTTTGGGTGCGGAGGGAGACAAATGAAGCCTGATGCGACGTTTATAAGGTGAAGAGGAAGAACCCCAAGGCCTGGAAAGCCCAGTGACGCTGCAGACCAGTTTCAACAGAGCTGGGTGGGAGCTTGGAGAAGTAGAAGGATCCTACAATTATAATGAGAATTCTTTTATCTTGCTATTGAGTCGCTGACAGGGACTCAGCATCTCTATGAAACATTAATTTTATTTCATCAAAGTGTTAAAGCAGCGCTTCAGAAGGAATAATCTATATTTTAAACCAGGTCAGTGAATCCTGAAGCCCTCACAGTTGGGCTTGCCATAGTACTTTTTCCTTAGCTTGCCATATCCTGTTCTTTCATCACCAAGCTATTGTTCTGAGATAATTTCTTGAAGATACGTTGTATTCTTATCTTGTTTGAGGATCTCTGTGTGCATCCAGATGAACCATTTAAACAATTTTTTAAATGATTAGAGAAAATTTTATTTTACCTTTTAATGCAAATTTGTGGGGGGCATATTTCACATATAAATATTTTATTAGGGTGAGAGGCCTGTGGTAAAATATAAGGTTGCAAGATGTCCTTCTAGTACCTTGGTGAAAATGCCTTCTGCGCACTAATCTCATCACCCTGAGGCTCTCTTTCTGTTCTTTTTTCACAGGATTTATGGTTGGTAGAGACTACGAAGCTGAAGGAATTGCCAAGGATGGCGCCAAGATGGTGACTGCCGTAGCCTGTGCCAATGTGCCGAAGATAACTGTCATCATCGGGGGCTCTTATGGAGCTGGAAACTATGGGATGTGTGGCAGAGCATTTAGGTAGGTGGTTGTCATGATTTTCTCTGAAAGAATGAATCATACTTCAAGTATCATTATGAATGGTCAGTTTACTTCAAGGCTATTTGAAATATAGAATGACATTCACAAATCTTAATCAGTATACCATAATTTGTATCATCTGGAGGGGTGAAATGAAATTCAATGCTAAAAGTACCGCTTGGAAGAAATCCACAGTGGGAATCAGGAAATATTTTGAAATGGCTGATAATGAAAATACTATATGTCGTAACTTGTGTGATGTGTCTAAAGTCTTGCTTTGAGACATGTGTGTAGACTTAATTATATATTATATACTGGAAGAGAAGTAAGGCTGAAAATCAGTGAGCCAAGCAGCCAGTTGAAGAGGTTCAAAGAAGAGCAGCATATTAAAACAAGAAAAATAAAAACAGGACATAATAAAGTACAAACATTATAAAGATAGAAGAATCAGGAAAGCCCAAAGTTGCTTTGTTTAAAAGAGTTAACAAACTTGAGAATCCCCTGTTAAAACTAAAAAATAAAGGGAGAAGGCACATATCACCAATTTTAGGAATGGAAAACAGCACATAACTGCACATAATAAGAGGATATTTTGAATACCTTTTTGCCCAGTAAATTTGGATGAAATGGAAAAATACTATTTATCAAAACAGACATCAGAATCACCTGGAGAGCTTAAAAATTCTACCATGCTGAAGCCCCACTGATGGAGATTACTCTGGGGTGGGTTCTAGGCATTGTTTTTTTTTTTTTAATCCCCACATAATTGTAATGCGCAGCCAGAATGAAGAACCACTGATTTAAAAGGTAAACGTGGGCCTCTGAAAATCTCTGTGTAGTACAGTGAATTCATTTGATCACTCTTTCCTTTTTCCCCCCATAGCCCAAGATTTCTCTACCTGTGGCCAAATGCTCGCATCTCAGTGATGGGAGGAGAGCAGGCAGCTAATGTGCTAGCGACGGTAGCAAAGGACCAAAGAGCACGGGAAGGGAAACAGGTAAGTGCTGTTTCTTTGTCTCCGGGTTTGACTTTCACAGAACGCTGTGGAGCCAGGGAGCAGCATACCCAAAACCCCTCCAAGTCTGTGGCTAGGAGTCCAACATTCAGGGCCTGGCTCTATCTAGAAGGCGCTGACCTGGAAATTGTTGTAGCAACTTAGACTTACACATTCTCCATCTCTCGTTTTAGAGCCATTTCACTTGAAGTACCTTCTTGCGGTAATTTACAAACTTTTCAGAATCTCCAAGAAAACACTTTAACAAACTCTTGTCTCTGGGTGCCTGAGGCATGAAGATGTTTGATTCTTAGTCATTTGCAGTTAGTGAGATTTAAATAAATCTGACTTATGTCTTTGATTTTATGACCTAAAGCAGCAGAATTTTGTGTCTCCTATTTTACTTTTGGATTGTTGTTAAGGATACCTCTAGTGGGAGGGCCCCGTCGTGTAATGAGAATTGAATACCATTATTATACTGTGAAAGTATCAATGAAGAAGGAGGGAAAGGGCACTGGAAGCTTAATGAAAAGCAAATCAGCAAATAGCTGCTTTTGAGATGGATCCTTTTGTTTGTGTCTCTGTTAGAGATTCATCTGAAATTTTGCCTTACATTTTATTTATTTACTTATTTTTGGCTGTGTTGGGTCTTCGTTTCTGTGGGAGGGCTTTCTCCAGTTGTGGCAAGCGGGGGCCACTCCTCATCACGGTGCGCGGGCCTCTTACTATCGTGGCCTCTCTTGTTGTGGAGCAGAGGCTCCAGACGCGCAGGCTCAGTAATTGTGGCTCACGGGCCCAGTTGCTCCGCGGCATGTGGGATCTTCCCAGACCAGGGCTCGAACCTGTGTCCCCTGCATTGGCAGGCAGACTCTCAACCACTGCGCCACCAGGGAAGCCCTGCCTTACATTTTATTATAACTTACAACTATTTTGTGTAAGCAGCAGGCCTATAAAATGATTGGTGCATGTTCCTAAAGTTGCTTAGGGGTACTGTTTCATCGTAACAGGGCATAATGTGGAGGAGGCCCTGCCTTCTCAGGCTCTCACTTCTGCCATTTAGAGATTGATCATCTGGTCAACCTCCTAGTTTGTGGAGTGGGGATCACCAGAGGGTGGTTCCTGCCTCCCTGAATGCATCGCATCCATGCCTCACATCCCCAGCTATCTTTTCCAAGCAACAGTAACTCTGCAGACTTAAGTTGAAGTTTCAGATGCACTTTAGTACTAACTAGTATCCAAGCAAAAGGAAAGCTTTACTTTTGTGTGTACGTAGTGGGGAGTGGGGGATATGAAATTCTACCTGATATTTTGAAGGCATGTCTTAAATTCTAGCCCAGCATGGTGATATCTTATTAAATAGTTGTGCTTTGATTAATTTGATATACAGATATATGAATTCATCTATTTTTATATGTGAAAGGAAAGTATAGGATTTTAGTGGTTCTCCCTCCAAATTCTGGACCTATAAATGATATTAAACGATGAAAGTACATAAAAGGTTGGATTTATTTGAAAAAAAAATCACTTGGTTTTTGGTGTGGAATATTTTTTAAGTTGAAAATACTTTTCAGGATTTCAAAATTAGTTTGCATAAAGATTTTAACATCTGAATTATCACTTGTTTCTGGCAATACGGATGGGCAAGCCATTAAATTTTTAATTAGGGAAAAATCTCTCTCAGCTATCTGGGAAATTGAAGAGGTTATTTAAAATGGGCCTTATTGTTTTATCCCTTTAAGCTTTAAAATGTTTAACATTTTAGCTGTTTTGAATGAAAATACCCTACTGTTCCACCTCCTTATACAGAAACTGCAAGATGTAATATAGCCCTTTGTTATATTGTATAATTCACATCCATTGCTATACCCTGCTGGAATATGTGATACCTTTGGTTTTGACCTGACATTAAACAGCCTCAGGACATTGGCTCTGGTAAGGGGGATATAACAGTGCACTAATTTGATACTCATGTCTCAGGTGAGATCATGTATATTAAAGCATCCCACGTAATCGATACATCAATGTGCAGATGTTGGTTGTAACATTATCGTTCATGAAATCTGTTGCCCCTTTTTTCTTGAGGTTCTCTTGAGTGGATCTGTTGTTCCCCTGCAGCGGCCTTACTCATTGTGCCTTTTCTTTCAGTTCTCCAGTGCTGATGAAGCAACTTTAAAAGAGCCCATCATTAAGAGGTTTGAAGAGGAAGGAAACCCTTACTATTCCAGTGCAAGGTGAGAGCCAGAGAATAACTGACTCCTTGATGGGCACATCTTGGCAGTCAGGGCAGCAGCTTTACAGAGATCTGAGCAGTTGGCATGATCCAACCCACATGGGAACCAAAAAATAACGTTTGGACACAATTTTGTACTGTTGTTTCTATAATGGGAATGCTTAGTGCTGAAATGCCGCTCCTCCTCCCAGGCTGGGCTTTGGATCCATCACCATTGGTCTGATTCTGCCACTCTCCACCCCTCTTCCCTTACCCCGCTCCTAGTTGAAGTGGTCCAAGGCCTGCAGGAGCACCGTGGCCAGAGGTGGACCGCACTGGGGCTGGGAAGTTGAGAGCTATAGTTCTGGCTGTGTCACCTTCAGGAATTAGTTCTGCACTAATGTGTTCCTGTCATCCCCCTCTCTGATTATTTTGTTTTTACCCCATTTAAAGATGAAAATGGTTGAACACTTACTGACACTTGTTAACACGTGAGCTTGTGCATTCAGAAGGTGATTATTCATAGCCAGGGTCCACATGTCAACACTAAGCAATTACCTCACACACCGTGGCGGCTCTTATTCTGTTTGTTTCTTACACCACTTAAATGAGGTAATAAATTATCACAGCTGTCCCCGTTGGAGACATGCGTGTGCTTTCATACCTCTTTTTTCAACAACTTCAGTGTTCTACATTCTGAAGAATAATTGAAGCTTCATGTTTTTCTTTTATCCCTTGGGCAGATGGAAAAAAGAAAATAACTATTTGTGTCCTTTAAAAATTGGGTTATGCTGTGATTTATGCCATTTACTGTGAAGGCAAACTGCAGAGGAGGGAGAAAAGAAAATCAAAAGTTAGAATCCATGTCAGTTCCTCAAATGCATCTTTTGTGGCAGGCACTGCTCCTGATGTTGGGGGGCAGGAAAAATTGAACATATTTATTTCTCAGAGCATAATTAGTTTCAAAATTCAATTAATACCATTTGGGATTTTTGAAAAGCCTGTTTCTTTTCTTGTTAATATGTATTTCTACAAGCAAATGTACAGGTATATTTTGCTGTGGTGGGTCATTGATTCACTTAATTAAGAACAAAATATTTTGTAGTCTTTGATTTGAGAAATAAACGTTCTTTTTACATCACTTAAATAGGCTTACATAGTAGCCAGTAGAAGCAAAGAGGAAATAGAAAATCATATAAAAGGTTAAAGAGAAAATATACATTGTAAGCTCACCTATAGTTTTTTGTTTGTTTTTACATAAGACTTTGAAATTCACAAGGACAGTTAGAGTATTAAACTTTGAAAAATAGCATATTTTGTGTGAACCATTAATTTGTTTTTCAGCCCTGGCTAAGTCATCTCTTAAGAAAGACTGAATCCTTTATTATTTTCATACTTACATTATTATTGTTTTTAGGGGATTATATTCAAGACAGGAGAGCATATGGCCCAGATAGACTTATCTTTGGAAATTAATATTGAAAAACAACAAGGTTTTTCTTCTAATTTATAGATGTTTAACCCTTCTGTTGAAACAGTTGGTGGCATGGAGACACCAACTTTGTTTCAAAGATGAAAGGATTTTCAAGCCAGTTTATGTCACCTTCCTTCGGTTTAATAAATCTCAGCTTAACAGTAAAATTCTGTGGTCTGTTTAGGCTTTAACGTGGCTAGACCTGTCTTTTCGGAGAGCTCTGTCATCATCTGTACAGTACTGTAACCTCCTATGTTTTTCTTAATCCTTACATGTTACATGTACAGCATGCCAATTTTCTTCTGCTCAGTTGTTTTTATAATCAAGCTTTTCCAGACATTTGATTAGGGCCTCTTACCTGGAACAGCCCCGGCACCATCGTGCTTGCTATATTACTCTGCCGTAGGCTTCAGAAGGGAGTGTAATCAATTGACCGGGTTACAAACTACAAGAGAAATATTTTTTTTTTTTTGGCTGTTGATACTTTAAGATCCCTATTATGAATATTTTATGAGCATTGATTTGATTCATGGTCTGTCGATGTAAGTATGGTTTAATAATTGATGCTATGTCCAGATACTGAAGGCAGTTTGTTTAAAGAAAGCAAAACTGCCACCCACTAATGACCTTTAAAAAACAATATTTCTTACTCATTTTTTTTTTTATAAATGTGAGGTTGTCCATGAAAAGCAAACTAAGATTTCTACTTGAGTTTCTTCTGAAAGCAGTTTAAAGCCATTACTTGTTTTTCCTATTGTAGCAAAAAATAAAGAACTACGTATGAAGGTATTTATTTTATTAATAAAATGTACTGAAGTCTATTCAGTAATTTTCATAGTTTCTTAAGAGTTTGGGAGTTTGGAGGAATATACCTTTTCTAGTAGGGACTTTGGTTGGAGACTGTTACCTTGGTTTATGTGGCTCTCCATAATAATAACAGTAATATATCAACTTGATTTGTATGTTTGTGTGGGCAGAGGAGGGACAGGAAAGTTTTTCCTGAAATAAATAAAACCAGGGTTTATTTTGAAGTTCCTTGCAGTAAGCTGTTCCTAAAGCTGTGTAAGAGTCATGTTATTTTTCTTTCTCTCTTTATTCCCCTCTTGAACATTGTTTCCATTGCGAGATTATAGTAGCTAATCAGTAGATCCACGTATTACCTGAAGGAAAACCTCCTCGGCACTTTTGGGCATAGGGTGTATAACTGGTGGTTTGGTGGTGGACTCCTAATCACTCGGTTTTTCTTCTTTTATCAGGCTGTGGGATGATGGGATTATCGATCCAGTGGACACCAGGCTGGTCCTGGGTCTCAGTCTTAGTGCGGCCCTCAACGCACCCATCCAGAAGACTAACTTCGGTATCTTGAGGATGTAATTGGAATATAAAGCATCTTCCATTGGACATGTACCAAAAGTTAATAAATTAGTAGCCTTAAAATTTTAGACTTTTTCAATATGTGGCTATTACAGTAAAATTGTTTTCTTACCACAGTGCATTATACTTTTCTACCTTTAAAAAAAAAAATCAGTGAAGATATTTATTTGATGCGGCTCAATTCCTTGTAAATTCTCTTAGAGAAACTCTTAGAGAAATTTTTCTATGGCTCAGCTTTACCACCCTGAAAAGGAAGAGAATAACTTAGAGTTATCCTTTCTAAGCCATAAGTACTATGAAAAGTTCTGTAATCTGTAAATTCCAGGTATTGTTGAGATTTTTAACATAAAGTTGTATTTCCACTGAACTGATTGCTTTGCAGATTATGCATGGTGATATTTTAATGTACTTTTAAAAATAAGCATCTGTTACTTTTCCCTCCAGCCACCACCATCTTCCTCTCCATAGCTGTCAGACTTCTTGTCTGCACTCTGGGCTCTGTTTCCTACCCGTTCTCTCCTCACCCTCTCGTTTTCTGGCTTCTACTGCCAACAGCCCTCTCCAAGGTCACCACTGACCTCCATGTTCCTGAAACCAGTGGGTCCTTTTCCGATTTTACCTGATTTAATTCTCTGGGGCATTCAAATCAGTCAAACACTTCCTCCTAGAAATTCTGTCCTTAGCTTCCATTGCTGTAACACTCTAGGTTTTCCACCAGCCTCCATGGCCATTCTTGTTCAGCTTCCTTTGCAGGCCCCATTTCCTCTGCTCATTCCTCCTTCCCTTTACCATTTGTCTTGATTTTTCATTAGTCATATGTGAATGCATTCTTATTTTGAAAGATACAAATAGCACAAAAGTATCTCATTATTTAATTATTCTTATTAAAATAATAATTGTGGTAAAATATACATAACATAAAGTGTACCATTTTAACCACTTTTTTGTGTGCAGTTCTGTGACATTAAGTACATTTACATCACCACCATCCAACTCCAGAACTTTTCATCATCCCAAATTGAAACTCTATTATTAAACAATAACTCCCCATTCTCTCTTCTCCCTGCCGCTGGCACATTTCCTTTTTCCTTTTTTTTAAATTGAGATATAATTGAATATAACATTATATTAGTTTCAGGTGTACAACATAATGATTCAATATTTATATACACTGCAAATGATCACGAAAATAAGTCTAGTTACCATCCATCATCAAGCACAGTTACAGACTTTTTTCTTTTTTTTTCCTGTGATGAGAACTTTTAAGATTTACTCGCTTAGCAACTTTCAAATATGCAGTACAGTATTAACTATAGTCACCTTGCTGTACGTTACATCCCCAGGACTTATTTATTTTGTAGCTGGAAGTTTGTACCTTTTGACCCCCTACACTCATTCTGTCCACCCCACGTCCCTCTCCTTTCTGGCAAACACCAGTCTGTTCTTTGTATCTATAAGCTTGGTTTTCTGTTTTGCTTTGTTTGTTTTGTTTTTTAGATTCCACATATAAGTGAGATCTTATGGTGTTTGTCTTTCTCACTTCACTTAACATAGTGACCTCAAGGTCCATCCATGCTGTTGCAAATGGCAAGATTTCATTCTTTTTTATGGCTGAATTTTATTCCTCCTCATCCTTGAATGTATGTGTTTTACATGGCTTGATTTATTCTCGCTGGGCCATTTCAGCCCTTCTTATGGTTTTAGTTGCCATCTAAATGGGGATGATTCCTGTGTTGACAGTTCTTAACACAGTTCTCCCCTGAGCTCCAGACCTGTCTGTCTAACAGGTCTAAGGAACCTCAGACTCAATCATCAAGTTCTACTGATTTTTGCCTCCTAACTGTCTCTTGAATTCCCCTACTATTTTTGTCTTTTATGCAGGCCTTAGAAGGGGTCTACCTGCATCCAGTCTTACCTAGTCCAGTCTCTCCATCACTCTGGAATTAGAATGGCCATTCTCAGGTGCACATCTGTCGTGCTGCTTCCTTCCTTACTTCTTTCACTGGTTCCCTGAAGGGCCAGACCCCTCATGGCCTCCACGGGTCTTGATCCTCAGCTCTTCAGTCTCATCTCCCTGACTCCTCTTTTCACTCTGGGTGCTCCACCCATTCTAGACTTCTTCCAGTTCCTTAAACCTACGAAGTCCTTGCCCCCTTAGAGCCTACGAGGTTCCCTGTGCCTGAACCGTTCTCTTCTCCCTTCTGCTTAAACACCTATCTTTTGTCTCTGTGATTTCCCTGGGCTGGGTTAGACACCTGTTGTGTGCTCTTGTAGAGCACCATCTTCTTCCTCTGTCACTTCCTGTGTCTTATATGTTTATAAGAAATACAAACATTTCTTTAATATTGCCCTCCTGCTAGAATGTAAGCTCTGTGAGAGCAGGGATCCACCTGTTTGGCCTGTATCTCCAATGCCTGGCACTTGTAGATGCTCAAATATTTGTTGAATGAATGAAAAGTCCATATTTTAATTGTATCCTCAGGCCACATCATTTTAAAATAAAGTGATTGATCATATGATCTAAAGCAACTATCAAATGCTTTCCTAATAAAATTAATATTTCAAACATTTGTGTGTGATGTTCAGTTTAGGCTGCAGTGTGTATCAGAAGTCAATTTAGTTTTTTGAGAAGTATATAGATAGAAGATCACAATTCAGGGGTAAGTTGCATTTTCAGAAGAATGTTGGAGGAGGTCATGGGGAGGATGTGACTGCCAGTTGACCCCTGACCTGCTAGATGACCTCTGACCCAGAACCAGCCAATCAATCGTTGGCTCCTCCCCGCCTCCCCTGCGGCCTACCATCCCCATAGCTTGCAGGACGAAGCCTTGAGAGAGTAAGATGTTGCTGAGACCACCTGGACTAAATACGTGACTGAACCCCAATAAGGCCTCTATATAAACTTTGAAGATTCTGGCTGGCGGGCGGGGAGATCCCCTCGTCTTGCGGCTGCCCCCGCCAAGCCTCGTTTGTGAGTTCCCTGGCCTATTAGACCTGCCACCTCCCAATCCGGAGCCGCTGCCTCTTTCCTCAGCTCTCCTAGCCCTGCGCGTATGGCGGCTAGTTTGCCAACCAACAAAGGAACACAGTGAGTATTTTTAAATAGTAAATTATATTAAAATTTCGGTTAACATTTACAACCAGGTCAGAAAACAAAATGATTTTTTATCAAGACTAGTTGGTATTCCATGGGGAGGAACCATCCACAAGTCAAAGATTCATGAATATTTTAGGAGTGTTTTTACCTTTCTCTCTTTAGGAAAAATCCCGGTCATCACTGGCACCACCCTTAAATTAATTAAATTATTTTGTATGTTTTATCTGATAAAAAACATTTATAACATTTCACCAAAATAGGCAGCCTTTTTTGTCTGCCCTTCCGGCTTTATTTACATAGACTTGACATACGCCATTATGTAACTGTAAGGTATACACTGTGATGACTTGGTACACATACATTGTGAGGTGATTACCACAATGTGGTTACTTAGTACATGAATCACCTCACGTAACTACTAATTTTTTTTAATGAGAATTTTTTAAACATTTTAGTTATTAAAAATAATTTCAGCCAGGATAATATGAGTAACTTAGAATTTTGAGAAATATACAGCTAATTAGTCTCTAAATTAGCCCTTCTGGGCACTTACAGAATGAAAAAGAGACAAAATTACTTCTGTTTTTCAGTTTTCAAATGAGAATTTGTCACATTAGCAGAAGGCACTGTTGAATGTGCAAGTGAAAAACTGATCATTTACCAAACATGCATGGTTACGTGCAAGGCACGACTAGAGGCCGTGTATTACATTTACAGGGCCAAGAGCAGGTTTTTGAATGATTTCATTAATAAGACTTTTGGGAGGGGAGATCACATGGTTCTTGTTAGTTGTAAAATGTATCGATGATGGTGTTCTGGAAGGATGACTGTTGACTGTCCTGATCAAAACTGGATCTCTAATGATGGGCTCTGAAATTCAGTATTTAGAAAAATGGCAAGAAAATGAACTAGACACTTACGGTCTCCTGTCATTTATAACATTTATAAATGGTACAAATTAAATACAACTAATATTTAATGATGACATTGTTTTTTTTGTTTTGAAAAAAAGCCTTTCGACAAACACTTAAAAAAATTTATTATTTAATGTGCCTCGGATTCTCTTGTATCTGGAATCAGGATGCTAAGGATAAAGCTGTTCTTGCAGCTAAATGAAATTTCTGTCTGCCTTTGACCTTTGTAGGCACATGTGCATTCCAGATGAGGAGGCTTATAATCAACGTGACTGTATAATTGACCATCCACTCTGGGCCACATGAGAGTGAAAGGGCCCTACTGCTAATAATTACACTGGGAAACAGGTGTGAGCCAGGACTGACCAGGCAGCCTGGATGTATGGTTGCTCTCTCTGTAACTCACTATCATGGACTGGGTACTGATGTTACACATCAGGTGTTGATAATTCTTACAAGCCAGTATTCCAGATAGCTGCTTTGTAGCTTTCGTTTTTTTAAAAAAATTTGTTTCATTTATTTATTTTTGGCTGTGTTGGGTCTTCATTGCTGCGCATGGGCTTTCTTTAGTTGCGGTGAGCGGGGGTTACTCTTCCTTGCGGTGGCTTCTCTTGTTACAGAGCATGGGCTCTAGGCGCACGGGCTTAGTAGTTGTGGCGCGCAGGCTCAGTAGGTGTGGCGCACGGGCTTAGTAGTTGTGGCACGCAGGCTCAGTAGTTGTGGCGCACGGGCTTAGTTGCTCCGCAGCGTGTGGTATCTTCCTGGACCAGGGCTAGAACCTGTGTCCCCTCTATTGGCAGGCAGATTCTCAACCACTGCGCCACCAGGGAAGCCCAGGACTTTTAAAATTCTACACGTAAGTGTATGCACTAGCTGGCTTGGTAAGACTGATGGTGGAGAACATTTAGCAGGATGACAATGCATTCTTCAGCTTTGTCAGAGTTTATTTTATTCAAATGAACAAACACTTAACTGAAGGCCTACTGTGTGTCTGGCTTTGGGATGGGATGCAAAGATAAAGCAGAGCACGGCCCCTGTCCTCTTGCAGCAGTGAGGCAGTGACTTGGAAGGGTCTTTCCACCTGCCTAGTACCCCTTCAGCTCCTTCTGCACCTTCATTCTCATTTGGGAACTACCCCTCTCCTGTGCGATCTTGGTGAGCATGTCAAGCAGAGAGCCCTGGTCCCTAGCCAAGAGCTGGACACATGACCGAGGCTTGGCCAGGCTGACTCTCCAGTGCTTTGACTCTTGAGCAGAGGGACAACGATGGGAGGCGCCTGGCCCTGAGTTGTTCCAGTGGAGTTGATGAGGCTGGTCGTTCATTCTTGCTCTGGGCTCCCTGGCACTAACCTGGTTGCTGGACTCTGTGAGCCCAGGGTATCCTGGCATCCTACATTTTTCCAACAATCTTTGAAAAAAATTTGCCACCGTCAGGCTCCAGAGCTTGTAGCAACAAACACTAACTGGTAGCATGTTCTGCAAGCCATAGGTTAAAATAAATTCCTCTATATTTTCCAACTTGGTGAAAGCTTTACTGCCTGCACTAAAAACAAGACTTTTCAGAAATGAAACCACTGGAACACTGAAACTAAGTAAAAAAGATAATGTAAACAGAAAAGTAAACTGAAGGTATTGACCCTCAGACTCAGAACATTCAGAGGAAGGTGGTAACTTCCCACCACCGCCAATAGTGAGGCTGGATTGGGTGTTTAAATTGCCACAAGGGAAACTCAATTATTTTATTTTTAAGAACGCTGATTTATTTGAGTATTTCTACTTTGTATTTTTTTTAAGGATTTATTGTTATTTATTTATTTTGGCTGCGCCGGGTCTTAGTTGCGGCACGCGAGATCTTTGTTGCGGCATGAGAGATCTTTTTTTTAGTTGCAGCATGTGGACTCTTAGTTGTGGCACGCATGCGGGATCTAGTTCCCTGACCAGGGATCGAACCCAGGCCCCCTGAATTAGGGGTGCAGAATCTTACACACTGGACCACCAGGGAAGTCCAAGGGAAACTCAATTTATTGCAACCTTTTGATTGCTGAAATAAGTCACTGAATAAGACTGTAGGTTACTTCTAATTGGCATTCTGGTTAAAAAATCTGACAATCTTCCATTGGGGATAATTTAAAGCCATATCAAGAGACAGAAAGTAGAACTAAGTGACTTCGTAGATAGCCTTAAGGTACCTTTTGGGTAGCCTTAAGACCACAGTGCTGGTCTTAAATGAATGGTATATATATTGTCCATAATCCCTTCTGAAACGAAAACACTTTGCATTTATTATATGGATGTTTGCAAGTATTTGTGAGGCTCCTTTTTTTATTTTGGAGCTATTGGTATTTTTATTTTATTTTATTCCTACTTTGTCTTGATTTTAATGTGGCCTGCCTTCTCACCTTCTCCTTCCACCATGAGGGATATAGGAAAGGTAACCAGAGGATCAGGCTCCTAGAACTGACCCCTAAAAGTAAAGGGACAATGGAGTCTTCAGACTGCGTCACAATTTAAATCTATACTAGAATGGATCTAGCATTCTGAGTAGGAGAACTTGAATTGCTTGCTGGACAGAGACCTCAATTTGGGATCAAGGGATTTGGGCTCTTTTCTAGCTGGTGGTACTAACTAGCTGTCTAATCTTGGGCTAGTCTTTCCTTATCTTTTAATATAAGGGTGGGACTAGATTAGTGGTTTTCCACTAGAAACAGCTGAGGAGGTTTAAAAAAAAAATCGTTGAATCAGAATCTTTGGGGCGTGATGGGATATAGTTTAAAGCTCCCTGTAACTGCTCTAGAACAATGGTTCTCAAATTCAGCTGATAGCAGAATGGCCTGGAGGACTTCTTAAAATACAGATCGCTGGGCTCCACCTCAGATTCTGATTCCACAGGTCTGGAGTGGGCCCCAGACTATGCTTTTCTAACACATTTCCTGCTGATGCAGACGTTGCCCATCTGGGGATTGTGCCTTGAGAACCACTTACTGCTCTAGATTATCTTGAAGTTCCTTCTAAAGTTTTAGGATTCTAAGATCAGTTTCTGCTTTGGTGGTATGATCATTCTTGTATGTTTTTGGTTAGGTACATTTCTCTCCCTCTCCCATTTTCAGGGTAGGGTGAATTTGTCTTAAATTCTAAGCCAGTGATTCACAGCCTGGACTGAACATTAGAATCACCTGAGGAACTCAGCTTACGAAAAATTCTGCTGCCCAGGCTGGACCCCAGATAATAAATCAGACTCTTTCAGCTCAGGATGCAATTAGTAAAGCTGCCTCAAGTGATCCCAGTGTGTGGCCAAGGCTGAGAGTCACTTCACAGGGTAAGGCGAGGTCAGGAGATTGCAAAATGGAGCCACTGTGCGTCTCAAGACACTTCCATAAATTTACGATCTTAAATTTCAGATCGTGTATACTTTTTTTTTTTTTTTTTTAGGTATAGCTCACAGCTCAGATAAAAGTTTGCCTTATTTTGACGTCTATATGTACCTTATTTCAGGCTATTTGTTGAAAGTGGTTACCAATAGCTAAAAGTTTCTAATGAGATTTTTTTCAAGGTGATGGCAAGAAATAAGATCAGAGCAAAAACAAACACCTAAAAACAGGAGAAGTATTCTGCATCATGGGCCACAACAGCAGCTGATATTTTGCTTCCACAGAATTGTTTTCTGAGTCAGTTCTTTATGCCTTAGTGCCTTTGTTGTAACTTCTCAGTGAATTAAACAGAGGGTTTAAGCCTCTGAGGACTTCTGTCAGTTCCTCACTCCCAACCAACCGTAACTAGATAAAAAGGGGAATATTCATCCACATGGATGGTTGATAACTTGAGGTACATTTAAAACATGTTTTGTTGTGGCAAAACATACATAAAAATTTTCCATTTTAACTATTCTTAAGTGTGCAATTCAGTGGTATTAGGTATATCCACACTGTTGTGCGACCATCACCACCACGCATGTCCAGAGCTTTTTCATCATCCCAAACTGAGGCTCTGTATTCATTACAAAATAATTCCCCATTCTTCCCTTTCCCCCAGGCCCTGGTAACAGCTATTCTATTTTCTGTCGCTATGAATTTGCCTGTTTTAGGTATCTTATATAAGTGGAATCACACAATATCTGTTCTTTCGTGTCTGGCTTATTTCACTTAGCATAATATCTTCCAGGCTATCTGGAGATTATTTTTGATCAGTTGTATCCGTGCCACAATTGAGTTAGGTCCATAAAGGTATCAGCCTCATTTCAATTAAACACACACGCAGGTGATGGAGAATACTCCTATTTCCCTGGAGCCTTTAGGCAACCATGTGGGATGGGCTGAGGCAGTATATGGGATGGTCCTGCGCCAGGCACCAGCATCCTCCTAGTTGCTCAGTCCAGATGCATGGGTGTCATTGTGATTCTTCCCTCTTCCTTACCCTGACATTCTTATTCTTGCCCAATAAATGTTATTGATTCTACCTCTCAATAGCTCCCTAAATCCTCCTTCTTTATCACTCAACCAACCTCAGTTCAGACCTCCATCTATTCTCACTTGTATCAGTACCAGAGCCTCCTAACCGGTCTCCCTGGTTATCACTGCCATCAGTCATTACATCATTAATGCACTCAACAAATATTATATTGCACAAACATTTCTTGTCAGGCATTGAGCTGGCCTCTTAAGTTACAGAGCCTTGTGTATAGCCATTTGAGCCATTTGTCTCAATAACATAAATCTGATTGTACCCAAGCATGTCTGATTCTAGAGGCCAGCTTTCCCCAGTCCATTCACTGCCTTCCAATAAAGGATGGACTAAAGATTCAGGACTCTTGGCAGGTGAAATTAAGGAGTCAAAACATCAAGAGGAATTTTAAGAGTAATAAGTGCATAGTCCTACATCTAATTCTAAAGGAGGATAAAGAGCTTATGTATAGAACTGGGGAAACCTGGCTTTGCAGCAGTTCATATGGGAAAAAAAAGACCCTGAAGTTTTGGTTATCGGCAGGCTTAATAAGGGTTAACAGTGTGACAAGACTCCTTATAAGAGCTAGTCACACTTCAGGCTGCTCTAATTATGGGCCATAATAATGCCTATATTTAAGGCAAAGCATTGTCTTCAGCTCTATAAGCTGTATTCTAGGGAGAATATTAACAAACTAGAGGGCATGCAGAGCAGTGGTTCTGAGGCGTAGAACTGGGCCTTGGCTGAACTTGTGGAGTATGTAAAAAACACAGATTCCTGGGATCTACCCCTGGGTATTTTCAGGTGATTCCAATGCACATATTAGGTCAGGGACCACTGATATGAACGAAATAAACAGTATGATCTGGAAAATATTGAAGGAACTTAGAGAGGGAGGACTATGGGGAAACGTAATAGGTGTTTCCAAAATCTGAAGGGTTGCCATTTGCAAGTTGAGATGGCAGCCCGAGGGGAAGGTGTAGAATGATCAGGGAAGCTTTAGTAAGAATTTACTAATAATGAGAGCTCTGTGGTTATGGACCTAGCTGTCCCAGGAAAGATTAGAGGAGCCCAGATGTCAGGGATGCTGTAGGGTGGTAATTCAAACTTTAATGCGCCTATGAATTGCCTGGGGATCTTATTAAAATGCAATTCTAATCTGCTAGGTTTGGGGTAGGACCTGTGGCTCTGCACTTCTATCAAGCTTTTACCGATGCCAAGACTTCTGGTCTGTGGGCCACACTCTAGTAGAAGACTGTAGGGGATGCTGGTACTGGTTGGCCAGATGACCTAGAGGATGTCTCAGGGCAGAGTGGGTAATTAGGAATGGTTCGTTAATTGACGATGGAGAAAGCACACTACCAAAACTACACTGGTATCCTTCAGAACTTTTGGTGTGGACCATGCTTTAACTTGTTTAGTTTACTTCTTCCAATTCTCTAGAATCTAGTTATTGTAGATGAGTGACCAAGAGCATGATCTTCAGAATCAAATAAACTTGAGTTTGTGTCTTGCCTTCCTCATTACTAGGATTATGAAGCTGAGCAAGTAACAACCCACCTGAGCCTCATTTTCTTCATCTCTGATAACCCCTCGCTGAGTTTTTACGAACATTTCATGTGCTAGTGTATGTAAAGCGCTTAGTGTAGAGCAAGTGCTTGAGGAATGCTGTCTGTTATTATATTTATTATTCATTTAAACATGCATGGGCTCTGCATTGTTACCCTTCCTGGGCCTCCTATGTTCTTAGAGGATTCTTGAGTGCTCTGCCCAGGGAGTGTGCCTGTGTGATCTCAGAGGCCAGGTGTTCTCCCAGATTTCTATGAGATTAACTGGAATTACTTTTTTGTGGGTCTTATGTCCTTACTGTTAGCATTTTCTTACTTTCACCTTCCAAAATCAGGATATTTTCTCTACTGATTTTGAACAAAATTACCAGTTAATATAGTTTGATTTCCTGACCCCGTAAGTTAGTTTTTCCATTGAGATGTTGTAAAGGATGCTAATGGATGTCTGCCCAGCATCCATCCTCCTGTTTTCTCTCCTGTGGAGCTCTATTTGTTTTTTCTTCAGTTGTTCATACCTACGAATGCATGCACATGCCTCAGGGAAGCCGGTCAGCCCTCAGCCCCAGGTGGGCCTTCCTGGTTTACAGGTTTCCCATTCTCTTCCCCAGTGATTAGCCTAGGAATTGGCATGGGTGGAAGTCTGTAGAGGGGTGGTTCTAGGAGATGTTTCTTTGCTCCAGGGAAAAGCCAGAAATTTGGTCTCTTTCTTCTTCTGGATCTTGTCCTGTGGGCATGTGGCTCTGGGATTGGAGACTTGTTGCTGCCCATCAAAGGATGAAGCTGACATTGTGTATGGCAGAGCAGGATGAAAGGATCTGTGTCCTTGGTCACATCATTGAGTCACAGAACCACCATTTTGAAGCTCTTCCCTCCTCTCTTTCTTCATCCATTCATACCACATAAATATTTGGATTAAAATTTAATGGGGAATATCTTCAAATATGATTTGCAAATTCAGGATCAGTTCAAAGACTGAGTATGTTAACTCTTGGTCATCTCCCTCTCCAAGTCCCACCCACACATGCCAGCAGGGAAATGGGCATGGAAGCACCTGAGGCATCTGAAAGGTGCTATTCAGATCCTCGTTCTGTCCACACCTTTATCCCATGGCCATTAAACCCCAGGAATTCATCTTGTCTCTTTGGTTCTTAGTGGAAGATTTTTTTCTTCTAAACCTCCAGATCGGGCTTCAGTACAATATGGGGCCATATATAACTCTTTATACCCCAAATCAATAATGATAACTGATAGAATAAATGAAAAAGCCTGTGTCAGTGTGCTGTCCTACTATTTGAGAGCTGTGTGAGGTATGAGCTTATGTATTCTCACTGCTGGAACTTGGAATTGCAAGTGAAATAGGTTCTGAACTACTGAGCTTTGGGAACCATGAGTGTGGAAAGTAACTCTTTTCTTTTTTTTGAATTAAAAAAAAATCTTTATTTTTTCAAGTTTTATTGTGTACAATTGACAAATAAAAATTATATATATTTAAGGTGTGCAACATGATGTTCTGATACACATATACATTGTTGAAATGGTTACCACAGTGGAGCTAACATACCTATCACCTCACATAGTTACCATTTGTGTGTGTGTGTGTGTATGTGTGTGTGGTGAGAACACTTAAGATCTAGTCTCTTAGCAAATTTCAAGAATACAACACATTATTATTAACTAGAGTCATAATGTTGTACATTAGGTCACCAGAATGTACTCATTTCTAACTGAAAGTGTGTGCCCTTTCACTAACATCTCCCCATTTCTCCCACCCTTCAGCCCTTGGTCACCACCATTCTACTTTCTGTTTCTATGAGTTTGACTTTTTTAGATTCCACATGTAAGTGAGATCATATAGTACACTCTTCACATTGTAGGCTCCCCCTGACCTTTCTTTTTTTTTTATATATATTTAATTAATTAATTAATTAATTTTATTTTTGGCTGTGTTGGGTCTTAGTTTCTGTGTGAGGGCTTTCTCTTGTTGCGGCAAGCGGGGGCCACTCTTCATCGCGGTGCGCGGACCTCTCACTATCGTGGCCTCTCTTGTTGCGGAGCACAGGCTCCAGACACACAGGCTCAGTAGTTGTGGCTCACGGGCCTAGTTGCTCTGCGGCATGTGGGATCTTCCCAGACCAGGGCTCGAACCCGTGTCCCCTGCATTGGCAGGCAGACTCTCAACCACTGCGCCACCAGGGAAGCCCCCCCCCGACCTTTCTTAAGAACAGTTTTTGATCATACCATTCTCTTGCTTAAATACTTTTGTTGGTTCTCTGTCACACAGGGATAAAAGTTACATGTCTTTCCTTGGTATCCTTGAGTGTTCTGGGCCTGGCTTAAATTCTTTAAAAAAAAAAAAATCAGACAGGGTGAGAGAGTGTCATGGACATATATACACTACCAAATGTAAAATAGATAGCTAGTGGGAAGCAGCCGCATAGCACAGGGAGATCAGCTCGGTGCTTTGTGACCACCTAGAGGGGTGGGATAGGGAGGGTGGGAGGGAGGGAGATGCAAGAGGGAAGAGATATGGGAACATATGTATATGTATAACTGATTCACTTTGTTTTAAAGCAGAAACTAACACACCATTGTAAAGCAATTATACTTCAATAAAGATGTTAAAAAAAAAAATCAAATGACACCTACAAATGGTTAAAATAAATAGAACAAGCAGTCTCATAATAGTCCCCTGATCCACTTTTCTCATCCATCTTTATCCATAGAAGCAACCACTTTTAACCATTTCTATTTTGTTCTTTTGGTGATATCCCTATTTAAAAGCTTATATTAATATTTCTTTGCTTTTCAGTTTTAGAAATCATCTATTTAATTCTTGCTATGATAAATTAAAACTTTAGCTCACTTACACAGCCATCCCCATCTCCTCTTTTTCTCCCCTCAGTATAGTTATATTATCTTACAAGTTCATAATATTTTATCAACAGTTTTAAAATTCAAAAGTCTATGAAATCTGAAAGATTTTTTTTTGAAATCTTGGTGTCAAAACCCATTTGCTGGCAAATTCAATCTCTAACCTATCTCATGTGTGGTTAATTGTGATGAAGCATCTACAGAAGCAAGTATCCTTGGGAACAAGTGGCTGCTGCATTTGACCATTGTGGCAGTAATGGTGGCTACAGAGGACAGTAGCCTGGGATGGATTCTTCTAGGTACTTGGGAGCACTTAGAGAAAGAAAATGACAAGCTTAGATGTTTAAATTCTCAGCTCTAGTTATAGACAACCAGAGAGCTTCTAGGGCAGCCCTAAAATAATCTCATTTCTTAAAGCCACGGAGCCAATCTAGCTGAAAATGAAATAGAAAATTTAACTGAATTCACAGCTTTGCCATGTCTCTCTTGTGACAGAACATTGAGAAGGAATGAAGTCTTAAGACTTGGATGGGGACATATTTCGGGCTCAGGTAGAGTTGAGAATCTCAAATCCCTAAGTCATTTCAAACTTCCCTTGTTGGTGGAAGCAGGCTACCCTTCTGCATCTGAGAAGCCTAGTCTTCTCTAGCTTGAAGATAGTAATAATTTTACTTGGGGAAGTTGCCTTACAAGAGGATGCCAATCATCGTCAAGACCCACTCCAATCTCCCCTTGTTGTCACTAGATCCATAATTAGGTTGACAAGCACAAAGTCTGACATGGGAGGAAATAGCTAATACTGCTATTGTTGAACACAAAAGATGTGAGCTGCTGCAACTTGCTGCGTCCTCATTTAACTTTCCTCTTTGGCCTTTGAAGAAGGCAGAAAAATCTTGGAGAATGACTGTAGATGATTGTAAACTTGATTCCAATTTTCGTGCTCTTCAGGTATGGTGTACATGCTGGAGCAAATTAATACAGCCCTGGGCACCTGTATTCAGATATTGACCCAGAAAATGCTTTTTCCTCTTTACTACTTTGTATCACCAGACACAAATTGCTTTTACACCCCAAAAGAACCAACCGTATATTTCCCCAGTCTGCCTCAGGTCTACACAATCTGTTCTGCCTTCTGTTATAATATGGTCCACCAAAGCCTTGGACATTTATGACATTCCATGCAACATTATATGGACCACAATTTTGATGCCGATATTAATTAGATCTGATGAGCACGAAGTAGCAAGTACTAAGAATGGCTTAATGAGACATATGTGAACCAAGGTGGGAGATAAAGCCTGTGAACATTTAGTGGTCTGTCTCCCTAGTGGTTTCTTCTGGGGGTCCAGTTGAAACAGCTCCTGCAAGGTAAAAGCAGGTTGATGTATCTTTCATTGTCTACCAATAAAAGGAGGCACAGCACTTGGAGGCCTTTTTGGATTTGGAAGAAACAATATTTGAGTATGGTATTACCACCCTTTGTAACCTTTCAGTTTGGATGAATAATAGAGCAAGAGAAAGGTAATGATCTGGCTGCAGAGTCTACCATGCATGGTGTTGTGAGAGAATGTTTGCTCGGTGAACTGAATTTCACTAAATTTCCAGTTAAGTCCTGCCCCAGTTCCTGCTGGTCCTTCACACATTCTGAGTTTGGAGCCTATTGTACGTACAGAAGCTGTTGAAACCTGGCACCCACATCCCTGCAGCTCACCTCTGAGTTCACCTGCAGTTCCAGTTCCTGTAGATACCAACAATTTCCTACTTCAGGTACCTGCCTTTACTTGCTTGGAGGCTTTCTCCTGGGCCAGGAGGGCTTGGCTCAGCAAGCAGGGCAGCCTGAAAGTGCTGGAGGGTTAAGCCTCCAGGAACAACCTTCAACCAGTGAGGGATGGAATTTGTTGGATAAATACTCCAGCTCTGAGGTGCATTACATCCCCACCGGGATGGAGCCCTAGTTGCCCACTAATAACCTTCAAATGAACATGCACTTGATTGGCTTTTTCTCCCTTTCTTTCCCATCTCCCTCATTATGCTTTTTTGGGATCACCTTCCAAATAAACTACCTGTACACAAGTCTTTGTCTCAGGGTCTGCTTTGGGGAAGCCTCAAACTTAGATGTCTGTCATCTACTCTGCTTCATGAATCAACACCGTTTCTAGTGTTTTTCACCTTGATGCATCCACTGATGACCTCCTTGCTGTATCTTTGTTTTTGTTGGCTTCCTCCTTTTGTGCTCCTTTCTGTGATTTTATTGGCGCGTAAAGGGAGCGAGGAGACACATGTCCTTGCTTAGTTTGCCTTCTTCAGGCAAAGCCTGCCTAATCTCTTTCACCTGATTTCCTGTTCTGCCATCATTTGACCATAGTCCCACAGTCATGGAACCCTCAAATCTGTTTCCCTCTTTCATGCCTTTGCACGTGCTCACCCCCAACTTGGAATTTTATTCTCCTTGGTTGACTGACAAACACCCACTAAACCCTGAAATTTCTGCTCAAATGTCAGCTCTTCTATTACATTTTCCCTAAATTTTCCCTCCCTCTTCAAACAGTTAATGATTATGAGTTCACTATCTGTCTCCTTTACTTGGTTGTATGTTCTGCAAGGGCAAGGGCTATGCCTGTTTATCTAGTGCTGTATTCCCAGTTCCTGACACAGTGCCTGGGCTGGCACATAACAGGTGCTTGATAAATATTTGTTTAATGAACAAATGAATTCATTTGTTAAGGGTAAGAAAGCCAACTTGGCTTGACCTGTCAGCATTAGAGCGAGATCCAGTACACAGGTGGACCCTCCAGAGTGACTTCAGGGGAGCTGTCTCTAACTCTTTGGGGGAAGTGTTTCCAAGATGAACATTTGGGACAGTCAAAAGGAGGCTGTGGGGACAGCGGATTAGTGGTAGGGACATGGGTAAGAAATGAGGTTACTGTGTTCTGTCCTAGTGTTTGTCTATTGTCACCTTGAAATTGGTGCTAAAAATGAGTTGATTTTGTGATGGCTCAGTCTCTCACCATTCCTTTTCCAGAGGCTGCGTGGTACCAAGGTGAAGAGCTGGAGCTGAGTCTTGGGTTTGCAGCTTCAGCCCTGTCATTTCTTCATTTTGTATTTGAGGGGAGGGTACTCAAATTCTCTCTGTCTCAGTTTCATTATCTATTGTGAGGATTATAGTGAATATGTATTATTTATTATATTATTATATATATGTATGTATTATTTATTATACATATGTATTATATAGTCACTTAGAGCCCATTCAGGGCACATATTAAGGCCTAAGTATTAGGTTTTATTAATATAATAATTACCAGTGACTAATGCAAGATTCTAGGAGGTCAGCTGGTTTGCCCATAGCCACAAAGGAAGCCTGGGATGGGTCTTAAGTGATTACTATACTTTGAGATTGATGAACCATTAAAAAAAGTCCCAGCTGCCAGAGGCCTGCAGCCACTGGCTGCATGTCACTGAGCAAGAGGACTTGTCAGAGGCATATGCAGAGCTGTGCCTGGATCCAGGCAACAAATGGGATGATTCATAAAGTCCGTTTGATTTCCATCACCCAAGCGCCAATGTATTTGGCATCAACAGCTGGCTGTTCCTGAAGGGCACATTCAAGCCCAAGTCGCTGTGTTTTGTCTCTGTGGACACATGGATGCAAAAAGGAACTGAGTCTTAGAAAAATTTATCCCTTGGTATTGAAAATGCCAGCAGACTTCCACTTTGGTTATCAGACATTAAACTGTATTAAAAAGTGAATCTAAAATTTCTTCAGTGATGATAAACATTGTTAAAATTGAAATAAAAGTGATTAATGTCAAAGCTTCAGGACCCAAGCTTCTCTGGTTAAGTCACGGGCTCATGATGAGGATACCTGGCTCTCATCTAGTTTAATTCTCTCTATGGACCCCTATGGACTATTTGCCTATGTCCATTTTCTTTAAAAGTTTGCTCAGGTGGGTTTGGTTGCCTCCATATATATTTTTTAAAATTTATTTATTTACTTTATTTATTTTATTTTTGGCTGCGTTGGGTCTTCATTGCTGCACGTGGGCTTTCTCTAGTTGCGGCGAGCGGGGGCTACTCTTCGTTGTGGTGTGTGGGCTTCTCATTGTGGTGGCTTCTCTTTGTTGCAGAGCACAGGCTCTAGGCACGTGGGCTTCTGTAGTTGTGGCACGCGGGCTCGGTAGTTGTGGCGCACGGACTTAGCTGCTCCATGGCATGTGGGATCTTCCCGGACCAGGGCTTGAACGCATGTCCCCTGCATTGGCAGGCGGATTCTTAACCACTGCGCCACCAGGGAAGTCTCAGCCTCCATATTTTTAGTTGAAAGGTGGGACTAAGGAAGTAGACCAGAGTCAAAATGTTAGAGGATATTTTTATTCCTGGAAGAGCAGCAGGTGAAAATGGTGAAGTTGGCCTGCATCTCTCAATGATGAGTCCTTCCTTTCTTTATTTTTTATTATTTATTTATTTTAAATTAAAAAAAAATTTGTATACAGTTTTTAAAGGTTTCACTCCATTTATAGTTATTACAAAATATTGTAATATTCCCTGTGTTGTACAATACATCCTTGTAGCCTTTCTTGCTCCCAGTAGTTTGTACGTCCACTCCCCAGCCTCTATGTTGCCTCTCTTCCCCCTCTCTGCACTGGTAACCACTATTTTGTTCTCTATGTCTATGAGTCTGCTTCTTTTTTGGTTATATTCACTAGTTTGTTGTATTTTTTAGATTCCACATATGTGATAATGTACAGTGTGTGTCTTTCTCTGTCTGACTTATTTCACTTAGCATAATGCCCTCCAAGTCCAACCATGTTGCTGCAAATGGCAAAATTTTGTTCTTTTTTATGGCTGAGTAGTATTCCATTGTGTGTGTGTGAGTGTGTGTGTATACCACATCTTCTTTACCCATTCATCTGCTGATGGACACTCAGGTTGCTTCCGTATCTTGGCAATTATGAATAATGCTGCTGCGAACATTGGGGTGCGTGTATCTTCTCGAATTAGTGTTTTTATTTTTTTCGAATATATACCCAGGAGTGGAATTGCTGGGTCATATGGTAGTTCTTTTTTTAGTTTTTTTGAGAAACCTCCATACTGTTTACCACAGTGGCTGCACCAATTCACATTCCCATCAAGTGTACGAGGGTTTCCTTTTCTCTACATCCTTGTCAACATTTGTTATTTGTGCTCTTTTTGAAAATAGCCATTCTGACAGGTGCAGTGATATCTCATTGTGGTTTTGACTTGTATTTCCCTGATGATTAGTGATGTTGAGCATCTTCTCATGTGCCTGTTGGCCACCTGCATGTCTTCCTTGGAAAAATGTCTATTTTTCTACCTATTTTTTAATCAGGTTGTTTGATTTTTTTGATGTTGAGTTGTTTGAGCTGTTTATATATGTTGGCTGTTAATCCATTATTGGTCATATCATTTGCAAGTACTTTCTCCCATTCAGTAAGTTGTCTTTTCATTTTGTCAGTGGTTTCCTTTGCTGTGTAAAAGCTTTTAAGTTTAAGTAAGTTCTCCCTTTCTTTAAATCAGTTATTACTTTGAATCATATAATTACTGTCTTGTTTCATATTTTTTGTTTTAATTATTTAGTAGTTGCTCTTCGGTCTACAATGTGCCTCTTATCACATTTTGCTTCAAATAATATTGTACAACTTCCTGAATAATATAAGAACAGTACTAGAGTTTGCTTCCATTTTCTCCTGCCATCTTTTGTGTTATTATTGTCATATCTTTTAATTTTACTTCTGTTATAAAACCTACAATACACTGTTATTCCTTTTTGCTTTAAATTTTTAATTATCTTTTATAGAAATATAAAAAAAACAACAAAAAGTTGTTTACTCACTTATTTACCTCTGATGCTCTTCATTCCTTTGAAGAGTTTCCTGAATTTCCATCTGGAATAATTTTCATTCAGCCATTGGAACTTCTTTTTACACTTGTTTGTAGTGTAGGTCTGCTAGCAACAAGTTCTTTCAGCTTTCATTTTTCCAAAACTGTCTTTATTTAAACTTCTTTCTCTTGGAGGGGGGGAATAACAGTTGGTTAAATATATACATCCACAGAATCAAACATATGTAACTGTTTAATGCAGAAATGCATTTAAAGACATTTGCTGTGTGTTAAGTGGAAAATAGCAGTTTATGGAGATGAATATACAGTATAATGTCATTTTATATAAAATTATGTATGTATATTTAATCACAGAATAACCCTGGAACAATATACATGGGACTGTAAACAGTGGTATTTCAGTGAAGTGTCCTTTTGCATATTGGAATTTTCTAAAGTTTCTAAAATGAACCTGCCTCACTTGTATCATTAGAAAGTAAAATTTATTTGTTTAACCTATTTGGTTTTGCCTTCAAATCTTTTCATACTATTAAAATGCATAACTCAATAAAAGTAAATGTCATTTAAACTGTCTCCTAATAATACAAATGTTAATTGGTAGGATTAAATTTAAAGCATGTTCATGGATTCTGGGCTTTGCAGATATGAATGACAGGAAAAAATGAGACATTTTGTAAGAGTACTGGAAAAGCTAAAAGGGCAGTGCATTGACTTCACATACTAATCAAAGTTGAAGAAATCTTTTTAAAGAGATAAAATATTAGATAAAATATTAGGGATACAGTTCTGTTCAATTTCTTTTCTCCCCTCCCCCTCCTGAGGCCTTGTTTCCCCCTCTTTCTCTAATGAACTTCTCTCAGCAGCTAGGTGTAGCTTCTTCCAATCCGCATAAAAATACTTTTACATAATACATTTATATGCTAGTAGCTAGTACGTGGTACTATTATAATATATGTGTGCTCTTAAAGTTTCCATAAATGATGTCTTACATAAAATTCTGCATCCTTTTTTCCCCATTCACATTTTATTTTGACATCTATCCATTTTGATTCCAATAGAAATACAGGCAGCAATGTGGTTAGGGCCACAGGATCTGAAGTCAGCCTGTCTGGGTTGGATTCCAGTGCTACCATCACTAGTGTGTGACCTAGGGCAAATTCCCTATTTTCTTTGTGCCTTAATTTCTTTATCTGTGACACGCATGTTCTTGTAGTCTTTACTTTATTGCACTGTGGGAGGAGAGATTGAGTGAAACATGTAAAGCGTGTAGAACAGTGCCTGACACAGAAAGAGCTCAGTAACTGCCGTTTGTTGTTGTTGCTGTTATGAAAGATGCCCCTGGCTGTCCATCACTGAGACAAAGATGCTGAATTATTTATTTCTATCACTGATACAGATTTCCACAGAATCCCTCTTGTGTTCTCTATCAAGCATTACCAACATTGCTGCATGGGGGGTGGATTTGAAATCATTAGCCATAGAACAGAAATTTGTCCAGTTATTCCATGGTAAGCACTTGATAAATGTACAGTCTTGTAAACGTCTAGATCACTTCTTTTAATTCTTGTGTAATATTCCAGCAGAGCAGTACATTTCCTTAGGGTCGGCATTTAGGTTGTCTCCTTTTTTTCTCTAAACACAGTGCTGCAATATTCATCCACGACCATGGGGGCGTTGTGCACATGGGAGAGAATAGAATTGCTGGGTTGGGACTGAACCCAGGACTGTTTAATGCCAAAGCCCTCAGTTATGTTTCTCTCACTTACAGGGTCCTAGGTAGAGACAAACAATACATTCTGAGAATGGTGATGACCCACGACCAACGGAAAAATCCCCCAGAGGTGAACATTGTCCCGGAGAGGCAATGTCAGCAGTCATTCAGAGAGGTCTTTGGCCAGGGAGACATTAAAAATCTCCTCGCTCCATAAATGAATCCACGTTGAACATTTAGCTGAATGTGAACACGTGAGACCAACAGAAAAAAAAAAGATCTACAGGGATATTGTCACACAAACAGTTTTTACTGCTCCAAGAGTCAGGGTTTGTTAGCAAACAAGATTTTAATTTTATTTATTCACTTGATACTTAATTGTAGATATTTGCTATAGACTTGAAAGAGTGGTGATTTGTGGGGACAAGATGTCTTAGACGTTCTTTCTTTTTTTTTAAACATCTTTATTGGAGTATAATTGCTTTACAATGGTGTGTTAGTTTCTGCTGCATAACAAAGTGAATCAGCTATACATATACATATATCCCCATATCCCCTCCCTCTTGCATCTCCCTCCCACCCTCCCTATCCCACCCCTCTAGGTGGTCGCAAAGCACCGAGCTGATCTCCCTGTGTAGACGTTATTTCTTTTTCAGTCTGACATAGTAAGTCTTATTACTGAGCCAAAAACTATTTAGTTGTCTGTATATCAAGAAGGTCAAGAAATTATTAGATGGTGTGGCTAAGAGGTGGAGTATTTCAAAATGTCAAATTAGTGAAGACTGGTAGAAAAGGAGAAAGAAAGGGGCAGAGAGAAGACAAGAAAGAGGACTTCACTGGGGTGGGGATGGGGCAGTAGCAGAACATCCTGGTTTGATGGAAGGACGTTCAATTGCAGCAGAGAGGACTGTCCATTCTCTCTTGTAAAGTCCATTTCTAGGGACAGACTCTACAATCTCCCTCAAGCAGACTTTTCTTAGCTTTTAGCAGGCTGAAAAAGAAATCTGAAAATTCAGGTTTAGCCCCACTTCCTCTCCTTCAGGCCTCTGAGGACCGTGATGGCAGCCCTGAAGGTGGGTCTGGAAGCTTATGCTCGCCTCTCCAGGCCCAGGGAGTGGAGGACATGGTGCAGGTGCTGAGCCTTTCCCTCGGTCCTCAGTCCCCTGCTCTGGGCTTCCCCTTCTCTTCCCGAGTCCCTGGCCTTCCTACTCCCCATTTTTCTACCTAATGCATCAAGACACCTGCAGAGGTGCGGGGATGCCCCGCTGGCAGAATTGTGGTCCTTGGTAGTGAGCTCTGCAGCTGGCTCGCCGGGTTTTGTAGTCCCAGCCTGCACCTCCTTTTCCTCTTCTGGGCAAAGATGCAAATGATAGCACTCACTCCATAGGGTTGCTGTATAATGTGGGTAAGACTCAGCACGGTGTCGAGAAAGGGCTCTGCCATTATGATTCCTCAGGACACAAGAAGAGCACTTCAGTGTGATTGCAGAGGAAGAAGGGAGTAGCCTCAGCCTGTGAAAATTCAGGGCTTTGCTTTCGCTCATGCCTATCCCCAACCCTAACCTTAACCCTGGTCTCTCAAGTAGTTTGAGAGACACTCACAGACGACAGGCCTTAAGTGGACCCCTTACTTCTTTGAGTTGGTGGGGGGCTGGGGCAGCTGGACCCCCCCCACTCCAGGCAGGTCGGTTCTGGCCAGGAGCAGCCTGTGTCTTAAACCTTACAGCCCTTATCCTTTTCTATGTGTGCCTGACATTTGGGAGGTTATCTTGAATGACCTTAGGGTTAGCTAGCTAGTTGAAGTAAAGCAAAGGGTAGAAACTTGCCTCAAAGATGAAGTTAAAGGCAGAAAAAGCAAACTGCGCTTTTTAATAAAGCAGTTTAAGGAAAAAACAGCTTACAGGCATTTTCTTCTGTGTGCGTGATCCAGCTGTGATGAGGTCTAACCATTTTTCTCATTTCTTCCCTTTTTCTCTCACCCGCTTTGTAGACAATGTATGTTATCTGGAATTATCCTGTCACCATTGTGATAAGGATCATGATTTCAATGAGTAACAATAGACAACAAAATAATAGCAATATCCACAGATATGTTTCCCACAAAATTCCTTGGTTTCCGTTGCTATTATTTTGGGTTAAAATAAGTCATTTAGAAAAAGGAACAATTAGTCTATGGTACACTAAAAAGAAATACTGTAAAACATGAATTCCCAGCTTATAGCAAACTTACTTTACAGAATTTTAAACTAAAAACAATCAATTAAATAGATAATCTTTTTAATGACAACCAATATGACTTATGAAAGACCCTGGGGATACAGAATCTATGGAGGATAGAAAATAAATAGATCAAAGAATGGCAGATAAATTATACTTTATGAGAGTTAGGTCTGTTTATCTCCTCTTGATGAATAGCTTTTAACATATTTTCAAGGTTTTATAGGAAAACATAGCTGAAATCCCTTCTCATCCTATTTTTTCAGAAAAGCAGTGTAGTGAGTAGAAAGGATGTGGGCTTTGCATCAGATCTGCTTCAAATCCTGGCTCCACCACTCATCCAGCTGTGTGATGGTGGACACATTACATATTCTACCTGAGTGTCCTGTTTCCCACCAATAAATCTTCCACGCTATTGTATGTTATACACACACACACACACACACAACTAATTAAGTATGTTTCCCCAAGATTCACCTGCATGTGGGTTTTAGCTGAGCATCCACTGATGGCATGAATATCCAATGAACACATTACACACCATTCCTGTTGAGTTATAAATGGTGACACTAACAAATTACAGTTAGGAATGCTGATAAGTGTTGTAAGCATTTCTAAGTCTTTATGTACTTAATCTTAAAAAAAATTAGAATCTCTATAGTATGTAACATTAAGCACTTATTGTTTATTGTGATCTCAACTCAGTGTGTAAAAGTGTTTCTATGAAATGTATGTGATTCTGACTCTGTCACAGGCTGAACTCGTCTGAATCTGCTAATCCTTTTTTTTTTTTTACAATTATTAGTTTTATGTAGTTATCATTTGCTCTCTCAAGAGTTTAGCCATTGGGCTCCTTTGTAGCAGCAAAGAGTAGAGACCATAAGCTTGGACTCTGAAATCAGACTGCTAGGGTTCGAATCTCAACTCTGCTACCTACTTGCTGTGTGACCTTGGGCAAATTACTTACTCTCTCTGGGCCTCAGTTTCCTCATCTGCAAAAAAATGGGATAATATATAGTGTTGTTAAGAAGAACTAAATGAATTAATCTTTATAGGGCCTGCCCTATTCTAAACTGTAATTGCTATAAAAGTTTGAAAGAATGGGGCTTCCCTGGTGGTGCAGTGGTTGAGAGTCTGCCTGCCAATGCAGGGGACACGGGTTTGAGCCCTGGTCTGGGAGGATCCCGCGTGCCGCAGAGCGGCTGGGCCCGTGAGCCACGGTTGCTGAGCCTGCACATCTGGAGCCTGTGCTCCGCAACAAGAGAGGCCACGATAGTGAGAGGCCCGCGCACCGCGATGAGGAGTGCCCCCCGCTTGCTGCAACTGGAGAGAGCCCTCGCACAGGAATGAAGACCCAGCACAGCCATAAATAAATAAATAAACAAATACTAAAAAAAAAAAAAAGCAACAACAACAAAACAAAAAGCAAAAACAAAACAAAAAAACCCTTGTTTGCTGAAGGCAGTCAGAATTGATTTCTGTTTCTAAAAAAAAAAAAAGTCTGAAAGAATGAAATTATTAACTTTGCAAATGATTTGAAATGGATAAATAAAATACTTTAATAGTAAATTCATACTATTAAGATACTATTAATAACTATTAAATTAATAACTTAAAATATTAGTACAGTGTACGTTATTCATGATACAGCTGTTTAAGAGAAATATCTATGTAATTCATCTGACACATAGTAGATATTCAGTAAACAGTAGCCATTTATTACTATTATGATATAATTCTATGATAATAATTCTATACTACTAATAATTATCTATCAGGAAAGGAATATATGCTGGATTGTATTTAAAGGGCACCCACTAGATTCAGCTCTGTCTTAGAGCTTTGAAAGAGCAGCTTATTGAAAGCACATTGTTTTCAGGTTCAGCAGAAATGTGGTGACTCACGCTGAGCACTGTCACTGTTTGAAAGCCATGTCATCAGTATCCTGTGTGGTGTGGGAGCTGGATGTGGGTGACTGGGGGCTGTGTGAGTAGGTGGCAGGAGAGGGTCTCAAGGCTTTTGCCCTCCGGCCCTTTGTTCTCCTCACTGCTCCCGCAGGTCCAATTTCCACGCAGCAGCCTTGAGAGCTGTCTGCCTAAGGCGGCTGGTGATGAGGCCACCTAGATGGGGACAGGAAGTGGACACTGTGGCAGTGGATGGTGGATTTTTTTTTTTTAACAGTGATAATGTTTGTAATTTCAAAGCTATTTTGTTAAAAAAATTTTCATTTATTTATTTTTGGCTGTCTTGGGTCTTCGTTTCTGTGCGAGGGCTTTCTCTAGTTGCGGCAAGTGGGGGCCACTCTTCATCGCGGTGCGCGGGCCTCTCACTATCGCGGCCTCTCTTGTTGCGGAGCACAGGCTCCAGACGCGCAGGCTCAGTAACTGTGGCTCACGGGCCTAGTTGCTCCGGGGCATGTGGCATCTCCCCAGACCAGGGCTCGAACCCGTGTCACCTGCATTGGAAGGCAGATTCTCAAGCACTGCGCCACCAGGGAAGCCCTGGATGGTGGATTTTAAGCTGGTTACCTCCCCTGGCTTTCTCGCTGACCCCTGAGTTCAAAAGCACAGAGATGGTGGCAGGAAGAACTGATGGAGCCATGTGGCAAAGGGCTCAGACTCACCGCTCACAAGCTGTGTGACTACTTAACCTCTCTGAGCCTGAGTTTCCTCATGTGGAAATGGGAGAATAATTCCTGATCCTCAGTTTAAATGAGAAATGCCTGTCAGGTGCTTTGCTCAGTGCCTGGCCCAGAGTAAGGGCTCCATTAGCATACACGGCGGGGTTCTGATGTCAAAATCTATTGAGTGTAACCCCTAAGATACTAATGCATCTTGTCTCCAGAGCTGGTCTTCAGTAAGCTCTATGCTATCCTAAAAATTAATTAGGCTGTTATGCCCCCCTCCCCTTCACTACAAAATTGTAAAAGGTTTTTTCCATTTGTCTAATGCAATGTATTTTAGAACTAAAATTTTCCCAGTAGATGCAGCTATAAAGGAATAAGCTGTCTGACGACAAGACCCAGGCTTAGTTCAGGGAAATGGCCCTTGAGATGCAATCAGTGGGTATTACCAACAGCCATTTCAGCTTGATCAGTCTGATCCCTAGGAAAAGAGATCCTAGCCATTTCTTTCTGGAGGCATCAAGTCAGTATTTTCCCGTTCTTATGATGACGTTCATGCTGTGCAGCATTGGAAGTCCAGTGCCAGCTCATGTGTGATGTCACCCAGTGCCCACAGTCACTGACTGGCACCGTCCCAAACTCTGGTCATGCCGGATGTCCTGGTCGGCAGCGGCAAGGCCTTCCCTGAGGCTGACCTGTGGTGGGGTTCAGCAGGAGCCCCAGAGCAAAGACCCAGCATAGACTCCCTTTGGGAAGAAAGTTGGGAGTGAGGGGCCAGGAGTTTAAGGTCTCAGAATAAAGCCAGAATTGTACCAGTTGTGCAGTGTGTGTCTCCCTCTGTAGACACCTAGCCATGCTTCTCTGGGTGTGTGTGTGTGTGTGTGTGTGTGTGTGTGAGTGTGTGTGAGTGTGTGCGTGCGTGAGTGACAGTGCCTGTATGGGAGGTGTGATGAAGAGGGAGGGGGGAGGCACAGGCTTCTATTTCCATCCAGTCTGCTTTCCAAAGGCTTTCCTGGGGGCGGGGGTGGGGAGGGGGAAGGAAGCCAGGAACACAGCTGCAAAGGGGCCCTGAGACATTGCTGGACGTGCCAGGTGTGTGGGAGCATTCGCACCAGTTTGGCCGTGGGCAGGTGAAGGATGGCTGACTGCAGATAGCACGAGCTCCACATGGCAGGGGAGTGGGTGGCGGGGGCTGCCCAGAAGGCTGACCTTCCACTTGTTTCCTCATTCAGAACTGTTCATTCCGGGGCTTCCCTGGTGGCTCAGTGGTTAAGAATCCACCTGCCAATGCAGGGGACACGGGTTCGAGCCCTGGTCCGGGAAGATCCCACATGCCACGGAGCAACTAAGCCCTTGCGTCACAACTACTGAGCCTGCGCTCTAGAGCTTGCGAGCCACAACTACTGAAGCCCGCGTGCCTAGAGCCCGTGCTCCGCAACAAGAGAAGCCACTGCATTGAGAAGCCCGCGCACTGCAAGGAAGAGTAGCCCCTGCTCACCACAACTAGAGGAAGCCCGTGTGCAACAAGGAAGACCCAACACAGCCAAAAATAAACGAATAAATAAATAAATAAATTTATAAAAAAAAAAAAAGAACTGTTCATTCCTGAGACGCTCTGTGCCTGGTGCTGTTCCACTCAGACCAGAAGCTCGTCCTCACTGAGTTTGCAATCTATAGAGGACAATAAACCTTTGGCAAGGAAACAAATTAATCCATTTCAGATAGTGATAAGTGCTCTGAAGGAAATGGAGTTCTGTAATTAAGAATAACAAAGGACAGCTATTTTAAGTGGCTGTCGAGGTGACATTAGAGCAAAAGACCTGGAGGATGAGAAGAAACCACTCAGGAGTAGGTGAGGGTCAAGGGGAGTGGCCTGAAATGAGGTGAGTGGAGGCCTACAGCCTAGTAGATGCTCAAAGAACCAGTGAATGTGGGTGGAGAGGGCAGCAAGGACCAGCTCACTCTGCGTCTTGTAGGCCATGAAAAGAGTTAGGAATTCAAAGGGCGAAGTAAGCCTTCAAGGCATCTAAGCAGGGGAAGAACATTTCGAGTTCCAGTTTGGAGCGTTCTGTGCTTTTCTCTTTTATAGCTCATCTCACACTGTACTGGAATTGTTTGATGTCCCCTCATCCCACCTCCAGTAGCTTACCCATGGCTTAAGGGCCATTAAATGTTTATAATTCTCCACCATCAGCCCTGAATGCATACGGGCTCAACAATTGTTTGCTTAATAAATAAACTACAATGAATCTTCCAAGAAGGGGGTGCAGGTCTTTAGGTTTGGAGTGTAAGTATACTGTCTCCAAGAATGTCTGCTTTGAAGGAAATTGTTAGGGAGGAAAATCTTTTCCTCCAGCCGCTTAGATTCAGTGACTGGGGACCTGCAAATTTGACTGACATTAGATAGATTAACAGGCTTAAAAACACAGAATTTTTATTAATATTTACATGCATGGGACTTCACAGAAAAGAAGTGAAACTCAAAGAAGCAGTTAGACTTGGGAGCTTATATACGCTTCTTAACAAAGGAAAGAGAGTTTGAGCTTCAAGGGACAATAAATTGTAAGGAAGTGACTAGGAGATACATGGGGGAAACTAATGGAAGAGGAGGGCTATTTTAGTAAGCTTTGTTTCTGCAAAACTCATTGCTGTCTTTCTATCTTCGGTGATAAGGGTCACTCTCCTCTTCTGGTACAGGAGAGGGGGATACCTTCACAAAGAAAATATTATTTTCTGCTTATAGGCAGATAAGGGGAGGGCAGAGAACTCTTTCTGTGTTTATTGATTCTCAATTGCCTTCAGCTCAAATTCTTATCAAAATAATCCTTATGCTAAAGTGGCATATTGTG
Source organism: Balaenoptera musculus (assembly GCF_009873245.2). Lineage (NCBI taxonomy): Eukaryota > Metazoa > Chordata > Mammalia > Artiodactyla > Balaenopteridae > Balaenoptera > Balaenoptera musculus. Next base: position 54,783,139 of record NC_045787.1, read on the forward strand.
GGATAGCATACCCTGACCTCCTTCCAGATCTATTTGCACACGAAAGCTCTTAATTTTAAATAATCAGTTACAGCTAATTCAAAAAGATACATGCACCGCAGTGTTCATAGCAGCATTATTTACGATAGTCAAGATGTGGGAACAACCTAAGTGCCCATCAATGGATGAATGGATAAAGAAGATGTGGTATATATAGAAAGAATATTACTCAGCCATAAAAAAGGCTGAACTCTTCCATCTTTCACAACATGGGTGGACCTTGCAGGTATTATGCTAAGTGAAATAAGTCAGACAAAGAAAGACAAATACTGTAAGATTTCACTCATGTGTGGAATATAAAGAAAATAAACAAACAAAATAAATGAATAAGCCAAATCAAACAAAAACAAACATGTAGATATGGAGAACAGAGTAGTGGTTACCAGAGGGGAAAAGTTGGAAGGTGGGGAAGGCAAAATAGGTAAAGGGTTTCAACTGTATGGTGATGGATGGAAAGTAAATTTTTGGTGGTGAACATGCTGTAGTGTATACAGAAATAGAAATATAACATTGTACACATGAAACTTATAGAATGTTGCAAACCAATGTCACCTTCATAAAAATAAATTAACAAAAAATCAGTTATATTAGTTAATAGTCATACCCACTCCACTTCTGGGCCAGGGAATCTGAATCAGAGGTGGATATCTTGGTAAAGAGATACAGAGCAGAGAAGTATTCATAAAAAGCTGCCTAACCACTGATGGGATGTCATCTCCTCAAGAAAACTTGTTCTCTAATGTGGGAGCTCAGGTAAAGGACTCTGTATTGTTCAGCTTGTCCTCCTCAAGGCCTTAGTAGAGTGGTTGGAGATAGAAGTCACAACATGTTTGTAAATTAAACTGTACGTAAACAGATTTCGTGGAAGGTTGTGAACCGTGAATGTAGCTGCTTTGCGGAATGCAAAGCCCGCCAAGATGGAAAATGTAATTTCAGAACTGGCTGTGGGTGCTGGAGGCAAGATAGGGCTTTGCAGAAAGAGGCTGGGAGAAGGTGCCCTGGGTGATGTTTTTCGTCGCCTGGGTGATGTTTCTGTATCTGAAGAGGATGAAAAGGTAAACAGCACACAGTCTCATCCCTAAGGTTAATTCTGTTGGGAGACTGTATGCAGACTGCTAAAGTGCGGCATTTTCACATCCTGGTGAACTGATTGGCAGGTGCTATAGTAGATATAGTAATACGTGATGTACCTGAGGTATGTGGGAAGGAAGGCAGAATTCAGAGGGCAACAGGAATCACTAGAGGCTTGGGAAAATGTTGGAAGGAGAAAAGAGCTGTGAAGGGAGGGGACATTTGTTACCTGTGTTCCCTATGTGGAAGGAACATGTATTTGCCAGCTGTTGCAGATAAACAAAAGGAATTTAGAATTAAATTGGGTGTTTGGAAGAGCTCTCCAACTGTAAGTGTTCTGAGATGCTTTAATTCGATCACAAAGGGATGAAAATCGTTGCCTTTTCTGATTGGGAGTTTATGGAGTGCCTTCTATGTGCCAGGCACTGTGCTGAGTGCTCTATATTCATTTTATGTCATCATTACAGCTCTATGGGGGAGGTATTTTTATGCCCATTTTATGGATGTGAAGTCTGGTAGATGGCTTGGTTTGTCTAGTGCCTTACAGTGGGTAAGTGTCTGGCTTCAGTGCCTGTGCTTTTTCCTATACATCACACTCTCTTATTGGTGGTCCTAACAAAAAGGCTCAACAGTGATCTTTTGGGGGTTCAGTTATTCCCCGTCTTATTTTTGTTGAGTTTCTTCTGAAGTCCTGGACCCAGTGGCACATCCTTGTCTAAGGCCTGGGCTTAGGGTTACCGTAAGGGTTAGCCTCGGGCTCAGAGGTACCCCTCTTGGTTATGGGGATATTCCTGTGCTTTCTCTGTAACCACAGTCTTATTAAATGCCAACTAAAGATACAAGGGTATAAATGAGAACCCACCTCTCTTCCCCATATTGATGGGGGCCAGTGTTTACCAGGTCATGCAAACAAGCTCTGTAGACCTGCTCTCTCTTTCCTTAATTTTGTTAGTTTATCCTGGAAAGAAAGAGATAACCAGATCATCTGAGGACCCATTGTAGGAACTGCTGTGAAGGGGAACCAAGGCTATTGCCTTGTGTACCTTAAAAGAGTTTCATGTAAAATCAGTTGTCAACATTTTAAAATCAGGAAGTTTCATGAAAAATCCAAATTTCCATCTATTGAAAAACCAGAAGTTCTACCACTCTCTATTGCCTTGTATATGGCCCTCTTCATGCCTTACCTTACTGGCCCTCTTAAATATCTGAGTTTGCAACCCCAAGGCTAGAACAAAGCTAATTGACCCAAAGACTAGTTCAGTGTAGGCACCAAGAAGGCCATCTGATCATTGAAAGAATGAGATACGTCTGGCTTCCACCTGGGGAGTATTTATTTATTTATTTAAACTGAAGTATAGTTGATTTAGAGTGTTGTGTTCATTACTGCTGTACAGCAAACTGATTCAATTATACATGTATATATATATCTACTTTTAAAATATTCTTTTCTATTATGGTTTTTCATAAGATATTGAATATAGTTCTCTGTGCTATACAGTAGGACTTTGTTGTTTACTCATTCTGTATATACAGATGCCCAATAGGTACACGAAAAGATGTTCAACATCGCTAATTACTAGAGAAATGTAAATCAAAACTACAATGAGGTACCCACCTCACACCAGTGAGAATGGCCATCATTAAAACGTTCACAAAAACCCCCCAAATCTCTTACTTCAATAAATGTCTTGCAAAAAAAAAAAAAAAAAAATTGGAAACACAAGTTTGCAAACTAAAAAAAAAAAAATTCTGTGAATAACAAATGCCGGAGCGGGTGTGGAGAAAAGGGAACCCTCCTACACTGTTGGTGGGAATGTAAGTTGGTGTGGCCACTATGGAAAACAGTATGGAGGTTCCTCAGAAAACTAAAAATCGAATTACCATATGACCCAGCGATCCCATTCCTGGGCGTATATCCAGACAGAACTATAATTCAAAGAGACACATGCACCCCTATCTCCATAGCAGCACTATTCACAACAGCCAAGACATGGAAACAACCTAAGTGTCCATTGGCAGATGAATGGGGAGCTTTTAAATGGCCCTTGCCTGGGCACTACTTCAGGCCGATTGAATCAGAGTCTGAGGCTAGATAGGCATTACTAGAAAAGTTCCCAGGGTGGTTCTAATCTGCAGCCAAGTTAGGAACAATAAGTAGGGCTTGCCCATAAGTAGCACTCCAGCCTCAGGTCTCTATGTCAGAGAAATGGGCTTATGAAGTCTTGCATCAAAGTTGCTGTTTTTACCTGTCTCCCAGCACCTCCGGGGTAGCCCCATTCACCTCATCCTGATTTACTCACGTGTCATTGGGCTCTTTTGACTTTTATGTTTGCACCTCCAGTGCTAAGATTTTATAGAATTCTGGAGAAAGAGAGAAGATGAGAAAGGAACAAAGAGTTATGTCAAAGTCTTCCTTTGAAATGCTCAAATATCAAGACTGTTTTATGGCAAATATTAAGATTCCTAGGAAAGAGGAAACATTTAGAAGCTACTTACTCTTTTATGTTCACCCTTGCTTCAGAAATAAAACATAATGATAAAAAAAATACAATAAACTGGACAGGTTTCTTTGAAGTCCTTTTCATCATTAGCAAACACTGGAGGACATCGGTCTCTGTGGTTATCTGGTGGCTGCTGTGGGCAAAGCTCCAGCTTTTGTCCATTCCAACCCTCACTGCAGGGCTCTGGGCAAAGGCCATGTCCATCAGCGCTGTCTTCATCCAGGGCTACCCTGGCCAAGAGTGCAAATGGCAGAAAATGACATTTGCATCTGGGTACAAAGCATTACAAATGCTTGCCACTGTGGCTCCGCAGGGCCCCCTCCTCATCAGTCAGGCATGTGGGGTTTTGTGTCCTCATAGGCTGAGATCTTTGCTCTTCCAACGGCTAAAAGGCCCTAAGCCCTCTCGTTTACCTGACATTAAGGTCTCTGTCATAACATGGCCAGTCCCAGTTCACATTTCGAAAGTCAAAGCTTGCACTTGGAGACTTAACCTGCCATTTTTGCAGCTTCCAGTGGAAAATGACCTGGTTTTTCAGGGAGCAAGGGGGAATCTTGACCATTAGGCACTATCTTTTACTGTATTTAAAAATTATTTTAGAATTCAAGTTTTACTTTCTCCTTCTCTTTTGCTCCCTCTTTTTTTTTTTTAACCCTCTTACAAAAATGATCAAGTTGATAAAATAAAATGGAAGGAAGGTATAAATAAGAAAACACTAGTTTTTCAGAGGATTTGGGTCCAACTTCCTTCCCACTTGTCTGGGGACCTGGATCCAGTTACTTAAATTATCAATTTTATCGCCTACAGAGTTAGGAACACAGTATCTGCTCAAGGTGAATACAAATAAGTCTTTCTTCAAGGTTTAATTACTTATTATATTTTGGGGGCTTATTTCTGCATGCTAGGAGCCCTTGGAAAGCCCCTTGAGATGTGTTCATGACCCCTTAGATCAGGGGGCCATAGAAGTCTTTGCTGAACTGGCAGTGACTAGACTCTACCCATCTATACTGGGTAGAGTCTATATAGCTATTGAGCTATTCATGTTTTATGAACAAAGTGTATTGGAATCTTGAAAAGATTTGGCCTTGGAGATCTTTGTAGGGCAAAGCGTGCTTCCTGACACCTCACTAGATGATGCAGAAATCCCTGAGCAGTGCTCTTCAACCAGGGGTTTATAACATTCAGGTTATATCAGAATCACTTGGGGCAACTTTTTCCAATGACACTAGCATTCCCTGAAGAACCCTCAGTTTGACCAATCCCTTGCCAAGAACACTTTCCCCTCTTCTCTGCTCAAACATTACATCCTTCCTTGACCTACCTTTCCAATTGCTCCAGCCTAAAGAGCTTGTCTTCCGTGCGCTTCTTATTCACTCATTGTCCAGATGATTTATTTGACAATCAATTAGCAATTGATGGCTAGCTTCTGTTTCAGTTGAATGCAATTTGTCTTGCTATTTAATATTATCTCTGTCTAGTGGAAATAATACAGATCTGAGGGTTAGTTCTGGCTTGACTTCTAACTGTATATCTTAGGCAAGATATTTAGACTTCTTGGGTTTCAGAGCCCAGTTGTTAAATTCTGCAGTTCTCTTCTTTACCTCACCAGTCAAGCCTAGGTTCTTGCACAATTCGTGTTAATCAATTTTTTTTTTCTTTTTTGACAGAGTCATTGTGGTAGGCAGTTTCTAACACAGTTCCCAATGATCCCTGCCTCTTGATAGTCACACCTTTATGTAATCCCCTGCCCTTGAGCATGGGCAGGACCCAGTGAATAGAATTTGGCAAAAATGATGGGATGTCACTTCTGTGATTAGGATAGGAGGGACTGGGCCTGCTCTTTTGTTGGCATTCTCTTTCAGGCTCTTCTCGCATGCTTGCTCTGATGGAGAGGGCTACCTGGAAAGAATTGAGGGTGGCCTCTAGTCAAGAGTCAGCAAGTAACTGAGGCCTCAGTAAAATAGCCTTTGAGGAAGTGAACCTTACCAACATCCACTGAGTTATCTTGGAGGTGGATCCTACTCTAGTTGAGCCTTGAGATGACGGCAGCCCCAACTTCTTCTGATTGCAGCCTTCTGAGAGACCCTGGGATGACACCTTGATTGTAGCCCTATAACAAACCCTGAAGGACCTAGCTAAGACACACCTGCATTGCTGAGCCACACCTGCATTCCTGACTCACAGAAATGGTGAGATAATAAACATGGATTGTTTTAAGCCACTAAGTTTTGAGGTAATTTGTTATATAGCAATAGATAACTAATATTATCTATGAGATGTGTTGATGGATATGGTAGTCTGTCTACCTGAACGGGTCAGATTAAGCTAAATTATGCTGCAGTAACAAATAACCCCCCAAGCTCAGTGGCTCATATCTACAGGTTTATTCCTTGATCACACTCTATGTCCACTGAAGGTTGGTTGTAGCTGTACTCAATATTTTCCTCCTCCAAAACTCTCCATAACCCAGGCTGACAGAGCCGCTCCTTTTTGGAACATTGCCAATCATCATGGACGAGGAAAAAGAGAGCAGGGCCAAGTATGTACTGACTTTTAAATCTTCCCCATGAAAACAACACATCATACTTCTGCTTAGTATTTCACTGGCCAAAGCAAGTCATGTGGTCACGTATGAGTTGAACAGGACCCAAAGTATAATCCTACCCCAGGGTGGAGCACTAAATAATCGTGAACAGGAACACAACGTATAATATACCATCAGAGAGAGGGGTAGCCACAGACTGCCATGATATACAAAAAAGAGAAGGAATAGCTCATATCCTCAGATGAATGAGAGTAGAGGCCCCAGAGCCTAAGAGAGGAGAGTACTATTAAAGAGCTCTCTTTTCCAGAGAAGGGTGGAAAATTAAGGGAATATGGGGTACTGAAGAAAGCTGAGGAGTTTTAAAGCATGTCCATAATCTTCATTGTTACCTCTCTAACATCCCCCTAAAACAGTCAACTCTTTGGCAAGTGCAGCTTTAAGACACGCCCCTCTGCCCCCACTCTTCTAACTGGATTGCCTTCCCTAAAGTCTCTAAGCTTCTTTTGTATAGAAATATAAGAACCTTCCTTGTCTATAATACTGTTCATAAAGTTAAACTGGGTTTTCAAACAACTGTCTTCCAGCAATCATTAACAGGAGAGGAAAATGTTGACATGTTACCTTGGGCAAGCTTGGCGTTCTCTGGATTGCAGTCTTTTCAAAGTCCACTCTAATCTCCCCTTCCTGAGTTATAAGCGCAGTCCCTGTGGATGTCCTGCAAATGTTGGAGGAGCTTAAGGAATGCTTGCTAGCCCATCCATCTCAGAGGCTGCCAGTCTGGCTTTAGAGAGGCAGTTTGATGGGAAGAACAGAGACCTGAATGTCAATACATCTAGCTTGCAGAACAGGAGAAGTGGGGTCTGACTTAGCTGGTAAGCCAAGCCAATGTGATGAATGTACTGTTAAAACCAGAACCAGATTAAACTTCTGTTGATGTGCAGTGGAGAAATGTCAGGGCCAGAGAGCTTCTAAAAAGTAGAGGAGAAACTTGTTGAAAATCTTTCTTCTTATAAAATATACTTTTGCCCTCAGGCCCTGCCTCTTTGGATCATGCCAGATGGTATTCTGTTTCTCCTGAGGTTATAGTTTATGTCAAAAGAAATAGACTTCACTTTGATGAGTTCTGAAGGAGGCATAGAAGTCCCAGAATAGTCGTTTTTAAAGTGACCTTAGATGCCGTCTAAGCCAAACCCCTGTCCAGCACAGAAGTCACTTCTTCATGTCTCCATGATTTGGAGATTGGTGATCAGGGACAGGTTTTAAACTTCCTAAGAATTTTTTTAGGATTGATCCTATTCCAGTTTTCTTTCCATATTGCACCATGGTGAGTGTGAGGGGAAAGCAATGAAGTAGAAGTCTATAAGAAGAGCATGGAGACAATATCCTTCTTCCTAGTGACAAAGCAAGTTTTGCATTTGAGAAAAATTTTCCATTTTGCAACTGAAATGCCCTGAGGAAATGTTGAGAGAGGCCATAGTCTGAACCTCAGAAATCCTACCTCTGAAATAGACTACTATGAAACAGTTTTACCCCTTCTGGCACATTTTTTCCCCTCACACAAGGGTGACAATGGTGTTTCTGGATAGTAAATTGGTAGTACTTTTAAGTTGCTTGGATGAAGCTATTCTGCAATAGATTGTGTACTTTATTGGATGGTCATCTTGTTAGTGTCTAAAGGTAATCTTTCATTTCATAGCAACTAATGTTCCCCTCCTCATCTGTGTCAGGTGCCATGCTACATACTGAGAATACATAGGTGACTAGATATATTCTCTGCCCTCAAAGATCTTGTCTAGCAAATGAGATAGACATAGGATAATATGATATAATGCAGGTTAGGTGTTTTAATAAGTATATGTACAAAGCTCTATGGAAACAAAGGCAAGGCAAACCTGGTGGTGTGATGGAGCAGTGGATGAGGAGGGCTTCAGGTAAGATGCATCTTGAAGCATGAGCTTTTTAGATGTTCAAGGTGAGGTTCATAGGGAAGGACATGGACAGAGGCAGAGGTACAAACATGCAGAGAACATGTGGTAATCATTAATGCATTCTAGGTTCCTGGTAACACTGTGCTTCTTATTTTGTCCCTTTTACCTTGGTGGAGCCATGTGACTAGTTCAGGACAGTGAGTTGGAAACAAAAGTGAAATATCACTTCCGGGCCAAAGCTTTTAATAGCTTGTTTAAGACTGTCCAGAGCTCTTTTTTCCCTTTGGAACACAACCAGAAACATCAGACATGGTGAATGTTCTGTCAGTCTGGGTCCTTGACTGACCATGATGATCACAGCACTCCATCAACCCTTGATGTACATGTGACATGAGTAAGAAATATACCTGCTTTTTTCAAGTCACTGAGATTTTTGATTGTTACTTAGCATAACCTAGTCTATTTCTCTAATTCAGTGCAAAATTAAGAAATAACTATGCTGTGCCTGCAAAATAAGATACAAGATATCTGATGGGACTTGTTGGGAATGGAGAAAAATGAGATTGGAAATACGGGCTAGGACCAAATTATGAGAAACTTTGACACCATTGCTGTGAAGTTAACTAGAATCTATAGGCAACGAGCAGCCATTGAAGGATTCACATTGCTCACTATTAAGTCATAGAGTTCATCTCTTGGGGCATCCTAGTCTACTGCTTTAGTGCTAACCCTATACTTCCTGTAAGCTTAGGAGATCTGGATCCAGAAGAGTTAGAGGAGAAGATGGGATAGATGTGGCACAGGGAGTGTGGGCTAGGTGTGGCACTCCGTCTGCTGTGTTCCAGGTGTGCTATGCAAAAGAAACCAGAGAAAGATTGCTTGCTTTGTCCTGGGACAAGTATCTCTTCATCAGTGATTCCTCCTTATATCCTACTTTTCTTAGGTTAGACCTTTCATGTCAAGAAGCCTGATTTTAGTGTTAGTATTTTAAAAATTGAATTATTTGGGTTCATCTATTCTCGTGTTTCCTGTTCATTGGATCCAAAATTGGAACTATTTATTGCTGCTTTGGATGTTCTTTTTCTGCTCTACAGTTCCTTTTTTAGTCATGTTTCCCATTACACGCTGCCACCTCTCAGATTCTCCATGTAGCCTACTCGCCAGCAAACCAGATCACTCAGTGTTCCCTGAGATGTCCTTGCCTCTGTGACTTCATTTACATAGCCTGCTTGTACCCGAGTCCCCAGAGTGGGATGTTTGGTATCACTGAAATTCTACCCACCCTCTAGGACCCACTCACATGCCATTTTTTTGTGAAGCTTCCTATCGTTAGAGGGAATTAATCTCTGAATTTTCTGGGCTTCTCCTCTATTAGGACCCTAAGTTCACTGAGTTGTTATATTATGGGTATTGGTGGGCATGACCAGACCCAAAGATCAAGGGCAAGAATTTGTCTTGATTATCTTAGCAGTCCTCCTAGTACTTAGCAGTGTTGTGAACATATTGGCATTCATATTTTTAAAAATTGAAAACCTTGAAATTGAAAGCCTTTTAACTGAAAGCATAAAAAAATTAATGAAAAGCTTTGTCTAATTTCCCCTGCTTTATTCCTTCGGAGGCTGCCTGTAAAGCACATATTCTTCCCTACTACGTCTCCAACACCTCCCAATTTAGCACCAACACCAAATGTCCTTCCCTGAAAGATTATTTTCTTTCACATAGTGATAAAGATGTTTAGTCAGAACAGAGTGAACATCAGTTCCTTTGGAAGGAAGGCTCTGGACTGAAAGTCAGTAAACAGAAGATGAATGCCAATGGAAAGTAATCTCTCTTCCAGAGGCAGGGAGGGTGGAGAGCAGACAATGTAGAAATGAAAGTGTGCCACCTGAGAGGTTATAAACGTGTACCAAAGGAGACAGAATGATGTTTAACTTGGGGGGAAAGTGCAGCAAGCACAGGTAAAGAGAAACAATCTTAAATACAAATATTTAAGGATTTAAGGGACTTCCCTGGTGGTCCAGTGGTTAAGAATCCGCCTGTCAATGCAGGGGACATGGGTTCGAGCCCTGGTCTGGGAAGATCCCACATGCCACGGAGCAACTGAACCTGCACACCACAGCTACTGAGCCTGCGCTCTAGAGCCTGCGAGCCACAACTACTGAGCCTGCGTGCTGCAACTACTGAAGCCCGCACGCCTAGAGCCCATGCTCCGCAACAAGGGAAGCCACCGCAATGAGAAGCCCGCGCACCACAATGAAGAGTAGCTCCCACTCAACCGCAACTAGACAAAGCCCACGCACAGCAACAAAGACCCAACACAGCAAATAAATAAATTAATTAATTAAAAAAAAAAGAAGTTAATGAAACTGAGAAAGTTTTACTGTTGAACAAGACTTGGTTGTGGGGGGTAGAGAGGGCGTTAATGGACAACAAAGTAGTCTGACATTTGAGCAATATGACAATTCAAAAGGCTGGTGCTATCGCGGGCCATATAGGAAAAGAAATGATTCAAAATTTGAAAGAAGGAGGGAGAGGGAAGCACTGGAATTTGGAATGTCATTTTGGTGTCTGATTCTCCATGGTCTTCTCACTATTTAACACTTTAGGGCTCCAGAGTTATCATTTAGTAATACTGACCAGCCCCTGTATTTTTAGGGCGTTTAGACCAGAACCAGACTCTCTTCTCTTGCCAAGTCACAAATCAATTAATGGGTTAATTAATTAATTTTTTATAGTGAAAATTTTAGAACTCCAAGAGATAGACAACGGTCAGAAGAGGTTTTTCCAATCTTTTTAATTCGGATAGCAGTACATTATAAGTAGATCTTACTGGCACTAGTTTCTCAGCTCTCTGCTGATGAGATTTCTCTTCTTGAGCTATTTCAAAGAGCAGAACGGGAGACCTACTCTATCTTAGGAGGAGTGATTGAGAGATTTGTCTACAGTAAATCTCCGTAGACACATCCTGGTCACTGCTTCTCTTTTGAGAGGTGACTTGACTCCCATTTCTATATCTGAGATGAGAAGTAGTGATTAAATCCACTTATGACTTTGCTTGCTTGGGGGTATCAAAGGTGGGTTTTTTTTCTTTCTAATGGAGTCATTAGAAAGTAGCAAGAATACATAAATTCTCCTGCCAGGGCATGGTGTACAGACTGCAGAACATCTCATGCTTTTGTGCTCTCCCTTGTTATAACTTACATAAGTTATCTTTGGGAATAAAATGGTCTAAATCTTATTGTACCATATGATCCCTAAAGATAGGTTATCAAGTCATTCTATTCATAGATAAAAAAAGCATGGTAGCATGTAAATGACCAAGATATCTGTGGCTTGCTTCACAGAATTGTCCAAGGGTCCCTTTCCCAACCCCTCAACTAAATGTGGTGTCCTCCTTCCATGAAGAGGATAGCACCAACCAAACGTCAGCAGGACTTGAACTTTGAGCTGTTTTTCCAATAGGAGTGGCACAAAGGAAAAGTTATTGTTTGTGTCTGGATAGATCACAGTTTGAGAGAAAGTATTACATTGGGAATATCCCCATCTTTGCAGAAGGATGGGCTAAAATCTTATTAGGGACTGTTTTTCTTCTAAAGCTTAGAATACTTTTATCACTGGAGATGGGTTTTGCAACAAGTGCCAACATGTGTCTGTAAAGTTTGAGTGGCAATATGGGCTGCTACTGAAGTTTTATTGTATAGAATTGCAAGGTATGTGTGAAAGGCAGAGCTACGGGAGGTGCTAGATTAATTTTCAAGTTGCATTTATCCCAAAGGAAAATGTTTTGATGCTGTTAATATGTGTGCCAGTTATTAGAGAGATATTACTTCTTTTTTTCTTTTGAGATATTACTTCTTGAATTGCTTCCCAGTGTGCATTTGAGTAACAATTAAATACTTGATAAATGTAATAACCAGACACATATTATGCATTAACTATCCCAATGACCCAAAGCATCTGCTAAACAATAAATCTGTGGGAGAATAAATTAGTGGATACTTTAGATGGGGTGGTCAAGGACATTTAAACTGAGATTTCAATGACAGGAAATAGTCAATCATTTGGAGATGAAGCAATACCATTCTAGGTAAGGTAAGTGCAAAGACCTCAAAGTGGGAATGAGCTTGGCCTGTTAGAGGACCAAAAAGAAGGCTACCGAGGTTGGAGTGGAGAGGGCAGAATGGTAGGACATGAGGTTGGACAGGGGTACAGATCATGTAGTACTTGGTAAGTCAGGATAAGGAATTTAGATTCCTTGCTTAGTATGGGAAGTAATGGGAAGCCATTAGTGTATTTTAAGGGGAAAAGCATTCTGGCTGGGGGTGACTTATGGATTAGAGGAAAGCAAGAGAAGATGAGGTGGGATAGGGGGTAGGCAATAAGTAGGTTGGGGCAGCTGTCCAGGACTCGGGTGGTAGTAATGGGGATGGACGAGAGTGGATGGATTCAGGAGCAGTTGAGAAAAAGAGGGTGTGGTGAGAGAAGAAGCCAGGTGGGCAGGCAGGTGGGATAAGCCTCTAGGTCTAAGTAGGAAAACATTGCTTCCCCTACAGGAACTTTCATTTGCGTTCAGGCTGTAGGGACTCCAACCTCTGAAAAAACAGAGTCTTCACAAGTCACTGAGGACCTGGCTCACCACTGACTTTTAATCTTTGGAGATATTTCCATAATCAGGAAGTTGCATTTTTTTCCACCCCTTTTTTTCTTTCTTTCTAGTTAGGCTTCTTAGATATCAGGGGTGGGCAGTGGGTAGGAGGGGTTCTGAGGATGGTTGAATTTGCCCTGAGGAAAAGCCGAGACACTGCACACACAGCCACTTGTCTGGTCAGCCTCAGAGTTCGAAGGAGAGGCTTGGTGCTCATTGTGCTACGGGCCAGGGGTTTTACATACCTAATCCGTCATTCCATTCTCCTGAAAACACTGTGAGGTACATTTTAAAATTCCAGTTTTACAAAAGAAAAGGGTGAGGCTCAGATATGTTCTTCATGTTGTCCAAAGTCACCCAGCTTGTAAGTGGTAGAGCCAGGCCTGAAACCAGAACCTGGCTCTCTACACTCTCCACGCCGCCGCTGAACTGGGGTTGGTCTCTTTGCCTTCTTTTCTTATTACCACACAGACTCCACCAAAGAACCCAGCATGAGAAAGGCCATGCTTTCTCTTTCTTTTATGTACTATATTTGCCTCCCCTCCACCACAGAGTACCTCGTAAGGTGCTCAGCAAACACGCCTGCCTGGAGGCAACACCGTCTTCTTGCTGCCACAAATGGGGCTGGGATAAGAAGCACGGCGGTGCTGGGAGTGGATCGTGCCGCCGCTGTGGCTGCTAGGTGATGGGGAAGGACTCTTCTGTCTGTGCCTTGACTCGAAGGCATTTTCCGTTTCCTAGTCCCCTCCCTCTCTCCATCCCTCACCTCTTGCCCCTCGACTTCAGCTCAGGCCCCTGGGGAACGTCTCTTGCCGCGGGGCTGACAGCACTTGGGGGCGCGGGGTCCCTGTTCTCCGCGCTCTTGCCCATCTGTGCGCAGAGCCTCGTTCCGGGGCTCCTGGAGCCCAGCGGGCATTGACGTCAAGCGGCGGCGAAGCGCTGCCTACAGACGGTTGACCCGGACCCTCCTCCACACCCCCTTCCTTCATCGCCCCCTCCTTCTTCCCTGCGCCCAGGCTCAGGCTCGCTATAAAAGGCGGGAGCGCGGGTTGCCCCCGTAGCGCCGGATTTCAGCACCATGGAGAGCCCCCGCCTGCGGCTGCTGCCCCTCCTGGCTGCCGCCCTGCTGTTGCTGCTACCTCTGCTGGGCACCCTAGCCCAGGAGGACGCCGAGCTCCAGCCGCGAGCCCTGGACATCTACTCCGCCGTGGAGGATGCCTCCCACGAGAAGCAGCTGGTCTGTATCCCCCCCGCCCCAGACTCCCCTGGGCTGCCGCGAGGTTCCTTCCTTTGTGCGCGTCCTTCCTCTCTCCCTGCCTCCCCACCCCCATTCCTAAGTCAGGGCCCGGGGAGGTGGGCACAGATTCCCGGCTCCCGCTGTTACCCGCGGGCTCCAGACAGTCTGTAGAGCGAATCCCTGATCCCGGCCCCTCGGAGCAACAGGAGTCTCTGAGGCTCCTGGACCTGCGGTCAGTTCGTGGGACAGCGCTCGCTGAGTTTCCACCCCTTGAACATCCCTCTTTGTGGAGTGCAGGGGAGGGGTGTGTGTGGCTCTGGGGTTCCTTATAACTAGGGCTGGAAGAGAGCACCGGGGCTGGGCGCACAGCCAAGGCGGCAACTTGGGGCTCTGCGGGCGCTGTGTTGCAGATCGAAGCGCTGCAGGAAGTTCTGAAGAAGCTCAAGAGTAAACGTATTCCGATTTATGAGAAGAAGTATGGCCAAGTCCCCATGGTAAGGCTTTGGGGTCACCCCTCCCCATGCTTTTCCAAGAGGAAATACACCACCTGGAGTCTTTTACACAACCTTCTCTCCAGGGTGTGGCTAATAATTCAGATAATGGGTTTGCAGCCTTCTGCGGACTCCCCTTTGTTTCCACCGTCAGCCCTTGCCCCTTGGTCTCTAAGGTTAAAGAGTAGATCGGCCGTTTCGGAGGGTTGAACAGCTTGTACCAGGAATCAGCCCTTGGGTTTCCGTGGAAAGCAGTATTTCCTAAAAATGTGCTTTTTTCACCTCACGAAGAATTCTCTGAGTTGGAAGAGCCCTTAAATCCAGTCAGTGCTTGTTCCCCTAATTTTCTTCCTGCCTTCCGGACCACTGCCAGTTTTTTAAAAATCTAAGTTCTAGGGTCAAAAATCTTGATTCAGGTCTGGTCACCTTCCTTGAAGAACACACAGACACACACACACACACACACACTTTAATCTTTCTTCTTGGGGTGAGGAGGTGAACACAGGGAGCGGGGGTTGTGAGAATATATAGGTCTATTGTTTATCTCTTAGATAAAAAGGTCTTGTTGATTTTTATTTTCTTTTGGATGAGCAATTAAAGGAGCCAGGAAATGTAACTTCCCCACAAAAGGTAGAAGAAAGTAAGAGGGGTTCAATAATTTAAGTTTCTTTCTTTTTATGGTCTCTCACTGAAATTATAAGCACAAGGCTCTCCTCGTTTCAGGCCTGACTATACTTAGACCCATGGTGATGGTGGTAGGGTTCATCTGTCTCTCCCATGAGGCAGACTTTGTGTTGATGGGGAGACATGGGCATGCTTGTGCAGGATGACGACACATTGTGTTGTTCGCAGTGTGACGCGGGAGAGCAGTGCGCCGTGCGAAAAGGAGCTAGGATCGGGAAGCTGTGCGACTGTCCCCGAGGAACCTCCTGCAATTCCTTCCTCCTGAAGTGCTTATGAGGCGTCCACCCTTCTCCATAAGTCCCCCTGCCCCCACTTTCCCCAGAGGACCATACCTTCATCCCCGGAGTTTGGCTTTAGCAACAAAGTTTGCATCTCCCTCTGAGGAAAAGGGGGCTCTTTTCCTGCTGTTTCCAAATAAAAGAACACATTAGGTGTTACTGTGTGAAGGGTAATGCCTTGTATGGTGTTGATACGTGTGCAAAGTATTCTATTCTTATTTTATCTGTCTGGCAAGCTTTTCAAAGCTTTTTCAAATAAAAAGCTTTTACTTTTTATTTAAGTAAAGAAGGAGAACTTCACTTTGAAAATTGTATTTTTGTAGGTGGCATGACAGGATGAAAATTAGATCAGGTAAATCTGGTAGATGACATCACAACCTGGAAAATAAATCACCCCAAGCATCACAAATTGAAGCATGTACAAATTATACATAATAAAGCGTTTTTCATAATTGCTCATAGTGCTTTGTTGTTTCTGCATAAGTAATTTCAACAGGAATGGTGGCATTAATCATGCTGTTGTTTTCAAGGAGAAATATTTTTTAAAATAGCAGTCTATTGGGAAAATGGCACCGCGGCTCCAAGGAGTTTTCATCATTAATTAGGAGTTTGCCATGCAAGCTTTTGTACACAATTTTCCTTTGATTGCAGTGGTGTGGTGTGTGTGTGTGTGTGTGTGTGTGTGTGTGTGTGTGTATGAGAGAGAGAGAGAGAGAGAGATGAAATAAAATGAAGATGGTTGGAGTTGAGTTGATATATTTTGTTTATTAAACGCTTTAGCTAGAATACTTAATTTTAACAGGGAGACCAATACAAGAGAAATTGTCTCATACTTTAGCCACATTAAAAGCAATTTGAAAAATTAGGACTTTTGTTTTGACACCTCTTTATTAGAAGATATGCATTGGTTAAAAAAAAAAAAGTGGGCTCTTTGGGAGTTGTTGTTTGTCCAAAGGAAGGTAAATAGCTATTTCAGGCACCCTAAGGATGTGAGACACAATCATTCGCACTATTTAATACACCATCTTGGAAATATTCTCGCTTCAAAGGAATAACAGTCATTTCAGTAAATAGTTTTGAGGGGAGCAAGTGAAAATTAATGGGGGCGGTTTCAATTCAAGAAATACAAAAATCTTAAATGTAAAGTTTAAGAGTCTTAAAATGTTTCTGAGTGCTTACCCGAGGTCACGTTTCTGGGGGTTTAAACCAAACTAAGTAACATTTAGGTAGAAGCATCATGAGAGGAACAGATGCTTTTTCCTAATGCAAACTCAGGAGGCACCTGCATAGTAGTAGAATTTAAAAATAAAGTCCCTCCACTGATTCTTGGGGACCTAGAGTATGCTGTTAAAAAATATTTTCATACACAACTGCCTTTTGCAGTGTTCTTATTGTTACTGTTATCATGGCTGGTCTTCCTAATAATCTTGCAAGATACTGTTATCAGTCCTCTGCCCCAACCCCAGAGGAGAAAACAGACACCAAGAGAGGAGACAGAACTAGCTCAAGTTACCCAATCCTAAATCATGACTTCAGCTCTAATTTCTCTGACTCCAAAGATTTGTCTTTTCTCTCCATGTCACTCCAGAACAGGCTGTATGGACTCCTAAATTCCCCAGAAGCTCTTCTTTCTTTAGTAGAAATTAGCTCATTGGGATGCCAATGTATTTTGGGAGGGTCACACTTCCATTTGAATTCCAGGCTTTAGTTGTGATTGAAATGTGTTGCATTTTCATCTTTAAAAACTGAGAAGAGTTATTTAATAGTTTCATAGTCCACTGCTTTTCCAGAAAGCATTTCAGTTGAAATTCTATCTTTCTTCTCGAGTACCTTCACTCTTCCCATTCGTGTCAGTCCTACATAAATAAGATGAGGAAATTGCTTTAATCCTTGGTTAGTGCACAGATAGGACCCTCAGGGAAAACACTTAGAACTGCTTCCTATTTCACCCTGGAATGTTTCACCCAAAAGCAAGAAGTGTTGGAGGAATTTGTAGTTCAAAGAAAAGAATAAGAATGTTGCTCTAACCCTCTTTAACTTGCCCCCTCACCCCTACCCCTACTATGTCATCCCTCCTTTCTTGTTTAATACAATTAAAGGGTATGGACTTACGGGGGATTGATGATGGAGAATCTGTGAGCTCAGTATGAAAAGGCTTTTTCCAAAAATTTTGTGCAGGTGCCCAGATTTTAAGTTCATAGTGCTAGTAACATTTTTACATTAACAATGGCAACATTTAATCTCAAGTGGCTTGTTAGAAGTAACTTTGCCTTTTCATTTTATCAGTATTAGAGCTCCTCTTCCAATAGAATGTCTTAGTATGTTTAATGATTGAAGGTCCCTTTGGTAGAGGACAAGAATATTAAAGATCAAGAAAGTTTAAATGAGAAAAGTTGTCGCCCATATGGAGGCTTCCATGTGTGTGCCTTAGAGACCTTTTGAGATTGGCTGAAAGATCAGGGGTCTGAAAGTTGACAAGCGGCTCGATCTAAAGATCTGGGGAATAATATTACAAGGCATAGGAATGGAGCAGTGTTTCTCACAGGGGCCTGGAGATGATGTGTGAAAGTTCCTGGAGGACTTTTCTCAATTGCATACAAACATTCCCCTTCCCATGATGATTACTGATATTATACCCCTCACCCTATGCCAGAATCTGGAGGGCTGCGAGGGATACATAGTCTACCTGTGTACCTGTACCCTCTCCCAATCCTGAAAATGGCACATCTGACTCTAGGTATTGACAAAGATTCTTTGCTTGACCAAACTTTAGTCAGCTTCCTGAACCTTGTCCTAGACCCATCTGTGTGCTTCCTTGTAAAATACAGTATTAGCAAGAACCCTGCTAAGTCAGTTTATCAAGAACTCCCCACCCTGGACATCTGATCACTCTCCAAATATAATCAAGTTCCTTACCCTCCACCACCCCCGAGGTGATGTCTGTTCACCCTGGCCCACCTTCAGCAAAGATCCTGTTAGATCAGTTTAGCCAGGATCTCCCCTTTTACCTCTTAATAACTTTCCATTCATAGACACCCCAACCCTGTCCCTTGGCCATAAATTACTACTTGTCCATGCTGTATTTGGAATTGAGCCCTGTTCTATACTGAGGTCTCTTTTCCATTATTGTGACAGTCCTGAATAAAATCTGTTTTTATGGCTTTAACTACTGTCTAGCTATAGTTTTTCTTTGACAGTTTGAAGTGTAGTTAGGGAAGGGGGTTTAGGATTGTTTAGTTTAAATAAGATCCTCAGGTGGTTCTGCTAAGCTTCCTGTTCTAGAACCACTGCAATGCTGAGCTAGCTTTTAATATAATTCATTCATTCCACACTTTTTTGAGTACCTTCCATGTGCTAGGTACTGAGAACATAATGGTAAGATAGACATAATTCCTGTTCTCATAGAGTTTATAGTCTAGTGCTTGATAGTCTAGTGGTGAGAAAAATTAATAAGAAACAAACAAATAAAAATTGCAAGCCATGAGAAATTCTATGAAGGACATTGTGGTATCAAATGAGTGGTCAGGAAAGGTGATATATGAACTGAGAGTTGAAGGATAAGGAGCCAGTCATGTCAAAGACAGAGTGGTTGGAGTACTCTGCCACAAGGGCTTCAGGCAGAGGGTTCGACATGTTCCAAGGCAGGATAGATGTCGACATGCTTGAGGAACTGAAAGAAGACCAAGGACTCTTAGCAGATGAATGCCCCACGAGGAGAGGCACAAGTGGCTACCCCTGTGAACAGTTCTTTGGGCCCCCTTGGGTGTACACAGTTGCCTTAATCAGGTGCCAGGTGAAATTAACAGATGTTCATAGGTTAGGAATTTCTCACGAGAAAGTAGGACTGAGAATAAGGAGGGTGGTTGTCCTGGCATCAACTTTTAATCTTCTTTGTCTCAGTGATGGATGAATATAATTCTCTCTTGCCTGGCTAATGTGTGTTTATGGTTTATTTCCTTTACCTTCCTAAGTGTGGGTGTGCTTTTTTTCAGGGTATCTAGTTTTGAGGGTCTATCAGCAAAATTTTTTTGGCTTGAAAATAGTGTATGTAAATATTTCTAGCTGGTGTTCCCTGCACTATTGAGAAGAGGAATCAGAAGAAAGGAAGAGGTTACAAATTTAGAAGAAAGAGGAGATAATTGATGAAGCAAGGTTCTTGTCAGGGATGAGGGGATGGGATTCAGAGCCAAGAAAAAGATTAGTTTGAAGGAGGAGTGGGAAGGTGGGAGAACATGATGTGCATGGATGCAGGTGAATTTGTAGGTGTGTTGGCAGGAAGTTGGGGTGGTTATTTATGGCTTCTGTTTTCTGAGGGAAGTAGGATATAAAGTCATTCTGCTGAGGAGGAGAAGAAGCAACTTGTCCATTCAATAATTATATATACACCATATAGAAATTGATGATAGCCAGTATGGAACCTAGAAAAATGGCATAGATGAACCGGTTTGCAGGGTAGAAATTGAGACACAGATGCAGAGAACAAACGTATGGACACCAAGGGGGGCAAGCGGGGAGGGGTGGGTGGGTGGTGTGATGAATTGGGAGATTGGGATTGACATGTATACACTAATATGTATAAAATGGGTAACTAATAAGAACCTGCTGTATAAAAAAATAAATAAAATAAAATTCAAAAATTCAAAAAAAAAAAAAGAAATTGATGATAGCCAGGTCTCTGCCATAAAGTGAGAGTTTCACCATAAGACATGATACATCTAATACTAGACAGAGAGAAAAATCAATTTAGAAGGCACAAGAGGTGAGTTATCAAGGCTTGCAGACAAAGTGGTATTTGGATGTTCTTTGAAGAGTGTGTAATATTTCAAAGGGTGAAGATTGGGAAAACTTGTTTAAGGTGTGGGAAGTAGTATGAATGAAAGTACACAGGGAAAAGAGAATGCAGTTAGAAATAACTTGAGCACTGGGTCCATGTGGTGTAAAATAATGAAGGAGACAAGTTTGGCTCAGATTGTGGGGTAAGGGGCCAAGGCTTTATTCCTGGTAGCAGAATGATATGATCAGGGCTGTGTTTTAGGAAGCTCTCTGATAGCACACTAATGGAGGGACCAGAGAGGGAGACATGGGCACAGAAAGGGCAGGCGGGAGGATATTGCAGTAGTCCAGAAAAGAAGTGATGAGGGCCTGGATGGATAAGAGCAGTAAGGATGGACAAGAGTGACAAAGAAGACATCGTTCAGGAAAAGTCTGAAGCGGTGGTTTCCCAAAACTCTTCTGTTTGTAATGGTGTTTTATTTCATCTTCTATGGTAAAGTGGTGTGGAAGTTGGGATACCAAAGCTAGATATATCCAATATCTACCTGTTTTAATTCAAAGTTTAGCATACTTGCGTTTAAAAAGTCAGGTTTATTTGGGTATAATTTATATACAATAAAATTCATCCTTTTGAGGGCTTCCCTGGTGGCACAGTGGTTGAGAATCTGCCTGCCAATGCAGGGGACATGGGTTCGAGCCCTGGTCTGGGAAGATCCCACATGCCGCGGAGCAACTAGGCCCGTGAGCCACAACTACTGAGCCTGTGCGTCTGGAGCCTGTGCTCCGCAACAAGAGAGGCTGCGATAGTGAGAGGCCCGCGCACCGCGATGAAGAGTGGCCCCCGCTTGCCACAACTAGAGAAAGCCCTCGCACAGAAACGAAGACCCAACACAGCCAAAACTAAATAAATAAATATATTTTTTAAAAAAATTCATCCGGGCTTCCCTGGTGGCGCAGTGGTTGAGAATCTGCCTGCCAATGCAGGGGGCACGGGTTCGAGTCCTGGTCTGGGAAGATCCCACGTGCCGCGGAGCAACTGGGCCCGTGAGCCACAACTACTGAGCCTGCGCGTCTGGAGCCTGTGCTCCACAGCAAGAGAGGCCGCGATAGTGAGAGGCCCGCGCACCGCGATGAAGAGTGGCCTCCGCTTGCCACAACTAGAGAAAGCCCTCGCACAGAAACGAAGACCCAACACAGTCATAAATAATAAAAATAAATAAATTAAAAAAAAAATTCATCCTTTTGAAATGTACATTCTCTATAAAATGTTCTTTCTTTTATGAAATGATAGTGGAAATAGATGGTTGTTTTCCTAATGTTTCCATTAACAAAACAAAATTTGGGATCTCTATTTTCAGATGCCAGAATTTGGGGGGAAATTTGACTGGTCTAGAAAATCTGGAAATCTGGAAGCCATTGAACTCCTGGAGACTTGTGAAATGAGGAATCTGAAAGGCTGGGAGGATGGTAGATGCCAGAGAAAGGAGACATGGGGAGAGATGCTTGCAGGGGGGAGAGAGGACTGAGGTTTTGAATCTCTAAGGAACCTGGAGCTTCTCCAGATTTCCTCTAGGTTCCAGTTCAGGTGTGGTTTCACCAGAATGCAGGTAAGGGCAGGGCAGCACTGCAGTGGAAGCAGGAAGCCTGGTTTCTAGTCATGGCTCTGCCGCTCGTTACCTGTGTAGCCTTGCAGGGATTCGGACAGGCTGACATCTAAGATTCCCCTTCCAGGTGAGGTATTTGGAGACTGAATTCTACTTTATTTGATCATATCTAATATTCTGTGTTTGAGCAACTGGGAAATAAAGCAAATATGCCTCGGTCTAAATTGGTTTTGACTTTATTTGAACTACAGGCTTTAACAAGAAAGATTAAACCTAAAATCACCTCAATTTAAGTTTGGATTTTAAAAGAACTAATAATTTTCTTCGTATAGGTTTTAGAATTTTTTCAAGTTTTAGATTTATTATTTGGTATCTTTTTGTTGCAAGTATGTATGCTTTTTAATTCTATCATGTTTCATAACTGGTTTATTGGTATATAGGAATGTTACATATCATGTATAAACATGAGATCCTATAATGTTTCTGAACTTTCCCATTAGTTAGTTTAAAATATTTTTTATATATTCTCTTGAATTTTCTATGTAGACAATCATGTTATCTGAAAATAAAGATAGTTTTCGCTTCCTTTCTAATTCTTATCCTTTTCTTACTGTTTTATTACATTGACTGGGTCTGTCAGTGTAATGTCAATGGTATAGAGGTGACAGCAGGCATTCTTATTTATGCTTGATTTCAGCGACAGTGTTTCTTAAGTTTAACAGGAAATGTGTGTGTGTGTGTGTATTAAAAAAATATATACCCTTTCTTAGACTGAGGAAGTTTACTTTTATTCCTGGCTTGATAAGTTTTTTTTTTTTTTCAAAAATAAATGAGTATTGAGTTTCAAAGAATTTTTTCTGCATTTATTGAAATAATCATTTTATCTTACTTAATCTATTAATATTTTACTTGACCTTTTAATAATCTGACTTAATCTACATCCTAGAGAAGTAGTCAGCCTCTAGCAGACTCCATGGATACATGCTAGTAGTTGAGCAATCAATCTTGGTGGAGTTCTAAGGTGGAAAGATCAGGATTGGTCTAAGATTCTGCCATGTCCTACAGCCATAGCCCTTGATCCTGCCAGGTGAGCGGCTAATACTTCTCACAGCCTGAGGGCCTGGATCCCTTTCTGAGAGGCTGCAATCTGATTCTTCTATGCCCTGGGCGGGCAGTGGGGGACCACATACCTGCTCCTGCTCTTGTCCCCATCACAAACTTCTCCCAGCAATGCTTTTCTAGACTTGCTGTTTTTGCTGCCGGTCCTTCACCCTGTCTGCTTGACATGCTGAATTTATTGATAGATTTTCTAATTTATTGATAGCTTTTCTTCTTTCAGTTTACCTCCATCTCCAGGTTTTCCTCTCCTGTCACTGCTACTCCTACAACTACTCCTTTTCCTGACTCCTCATGGCAGCTCTATTGGGTTGTGTAGTAGAATCTTAAACTCATAACTGGTACCTTCTAGTCTCTTTTAAAATAATCTAGTATTTTATATCCAGGTTTTTAACATTTAAATTTTTCTATATTTTTACCTTAGGAGTAATATGTTAACATTTGCATTAAACTACCCAACCAGTAGCAACACTTTTCTTGACTTAATTCTAAGTTTTATTGGTATTGCTCATCATTGATTCTTCTTAACATTGTCGCAATTTTTGAGTTCTTTATTCCAATTCATGGGAATCTTTCTTCGAGCACCTTTCTGGGGACTGGGTACTTGGGTATTGTGTTTCTGAATCCTCGCATACTTGAATTTGTGTTTATTTTGCTTTTTCAAAAAACATAGTTTTTATTAATTGATGTAGAAGTGTCCTGTCATGCTGTTGGTCTATCATTTCCTGGCATTGGGGTAAGGGAAGTCTTTCACTGTAATTGTCATTTTTTTGTTGTCGTTGGAGTGTTGTCTCTCCCTCAATATCTGAGTAGAGATTATTTCCTATACTTGCACTTCAGAAATATCACTCAGGGTATCTTGGGGTAGGTCTGTCTCCATAATCTCGCCTGAATCTTGTTGAGCCCCTTCAATGGAAAGATTCTAGATTTTCTTTGGTTAAGTGAAAGATATTTTTCTCATTTCTTTGATTATTGTTTCTCTGCTGTATGTTTAGTTCTCTTTCTGGGATTCTTTTATATAAACGTAGAATCTCTTATATCTGCTGTATGTTTAGTTCTCTTTCTGGGATTCTTTTACATAAATATAGAATCTCTTATATCTATGTTTATGTGAACTATATCTTTTCTCCTTTTTACCTTGATCTTTTCCCTCTGAGTCCTGGGGAAAATTTTTGAGGTGGTTCTCTAATTCATAATTTGTTTTTTTTAAAATTTATTTATTATTGGCTGTGTTGGATCTTCGTTGTTGCGTGTGGGTTTTGTCTAGTTGCGGCGAGCGGGGGCTACTCTTCGTTGTGGTACGCGGGCTTCTCATCGCAGTGGCTTCTCTTTTTGTGGAGCACTGGCTCTAGGCATGCAGACTTTAGTAGTTGCAGCATGCGGGCTCAGTAATTGTGGCTCGTGGGCTCTAGAGCACAGGCTCAGTAGTTGTGGTGCACGGACTTAGTTGCTCCACGGCATGTGGGATCTTCCCAGACCAGGGCTCGAACCTGTGTCCCCTGCATTGGCAGGCAGATTCTTAACCACTGCACCACCAGGGAAACCCCATAATTTGGTTTTATTCAGTAACTCATCTTCTGTTCACTAGATCAGTCCCCACAAAGGAAATTTCCTCAAACTCCCTTTTCTTGTGGTTCTGATGTAAAAAGCAAATACTCCTGAAAGACGCAGACCACTCATTTACTCATGCTTATGTTAGGGTAGGTTTTCCACAGCCTCTTTTTTGGTGACGGCAGAAAGACTGAGGTATCAGGGCCCCATAGGGAGACACTGGGACTAGCTTTATCAGCTTCACACTTTACTAAAGCCTGGCTGGAGATCTCAAAGGCTCAGCACACACCCCCAAAGGGAAAAAGAGTACCAAGGGCTCCAAGATGGCATGTGGGAGTGGCACCTCTCATTCTTCAAATCACATCATGATGGGAGGAGTGGTTTTCTTAACCACATGCAATATGGAAAGAACTTTTTGTTTTTATTTTGCACTTAGTAAGGGTTGGGGGAGAGAGAGGGAGAGACAGAGAGTGAGAACGCTTGTGTGCTGTGTTGGGGAAGGGTTGAAGAAGAAGTCGTTTGGAAAAGGAATCTATAGGAAGAACATAAATATATGTCTCATGAACATTTATCTAGCTATTTGCTGTATGTTTATGTATATTAGAAACCTTTCTTCCTGCTCTCCAATGAATTCTTCAGTAAATTCTTTGTTTCTCAAAGTAACAATTGATGTGGTTTCATTGAAAAAAATGCTTATCAATATTTCTTTCCTTTAGCCAATGGCTAGCGTGGTAAGATAGCTATATCCATTCATTCATCCCTTTACTCACTATTCAACAAACATGTTTTAATTGTAGCATAGTTGATTTACAATATTATGTTAGTTTCAGGTATACAACATAGTGATTCAATATTTTATAGATTATACTCCATTTAAAGTTACTGCAAAATATTGGCTATATTTCCCTGTGCTGTACAATATATCCTTGTTGCTTATTTATTTTATACATAGTAGTTTGTATTTCTTAATCCCTACCCCTATCTTTCCCCTCCCCCCATCGTGCCCCTCCCCCCTTTCCTCTCCCTCCTGGGAACCCCTAGTTCTCTATACCTGTTAGTCTGTTTCAACAAACATTTTAAAAAAAATTTTATTTATTTACTTTTGGCTGCGTTGGGTCTTTGTTGCTGCATGTGGCTTTCTCTAGTTGCGGTGAGTGGGGGCCACTCTTCCTTGTGGTGCGTGGGCTTCTCATTGCCGTGGCTCCTCTTGTTGTGGAGCACGGGATCCAGGCACACAGGCTTCAGTAGTTGTGGCACGTGGGCTCAGTAGTTGTGGCACACGGGCTTAGCTGCTCCGCGGCAAGTGGGATCTTCCCGGACCAGGGCTCGAACCCGTGTCCCCTGCATTGGCAGGCAGATTTGTAACCACTGTGCCACCAGGGAAGTCCTCAACAAACATTTTTGAGCACCTACTCTGTGTCAGGCACTGTGATAGGCTCCAGGATAGAGCAGAGAAGAAAACAGTCAAGTTGCCACCCTCAAGGAGCTTATGCTTTTATGTAATAGAAGGCCCTGTTTAAGAGGGACCCATGCAGGTGGACGTAGGGAGGAAGAAAGATTCCTGCTATGGCATTGAATCCCTCTCCCCTGAGAATTTGTCCTGATAATCTTTCTTTTACCTGTTCCTACATGGTTCTCTTCCCTGTCATTTTCCTAGGTTGCCTGGAATTCCTTTTGTCTGTGTATCTCAGCTCCTGACATTTGTTTCCAACCCGTTGGCTCTGATAACCCTCTTTGAAACACTCTTCAGCTACACTTTGGCACTGATTTCCTAATGCAGTTCTCAGTTTTACTCTCTGGGCCCCAGTATCTGTGGTTGCTGTAAAAGACCCACTACTCCTTCCCCACAGTGTTCTAACAGGTCCCTGGGACCAGGCCTAATTCCCACTTAACCATTTTATGGGGAGAATCTGATAGTATCCACCATCTGCCATAGGGACCTGCTCCCAGTCATAATCCTTGAACACTTCTGTGTGAAAACCCAGCCTGCTTGGATGAGAGAGGCTGAATCTGTGTGTACAGACTCTGGAAGGCAGAGCTACACACACGGCTCTAGTTCTCTGTCCACCATCCCTGTTTCCCCAGAGCACTTCCACACTGTCGCCAAGGACAACTGCACACAGGGGCTGTCTGCCGTCTGGATGATTGAAACCATTAATAATTTACCAAACTCTGGCTGCTGCATTTCATTAATTATCGCTCTGCTAATGATGTCCCTTAGGAAAAGGGAAAAGTAATTCCCCCTCCAGGCTCAGTGCAGACAGATCATATTTCATAATATGTGGGCATTTGCCTTGAGTTCCTTTGAACTCTTCCTTCACAGAGAGAGAGGAGGTGAAACTAGGCATAATAAGATAAAGTGAAGCAGGTGAAGATCACTGTTTGAATATCAATGTTAATGTGCTGTCATTTAGTCTGTCTATTCTGTCACCTAGGAGTTGGGGTCACCTCTACCGAGACGTCTTCTCAGTACAGGTGGAGACTTTCTTAAAAATGTGACACCAGGAACTGGACATAGCACTCTTAAAATGAGACAGTCTTATAAAGCTACTGATGCCTTGTTAAGATGATGACACCTGCTCTCTAAGAAGGCAGTTTTTTCCCCCATTTGATCCGACCTTGTTGACCCAAGGAGGACTAAGTGAGTTTAAATGTATGAACAGTACCTGAATGCAATAAGTATTCAATATTCCAAAGAATAAAGGAAAGTCTGCATCATTTCCTATGCTCTGAATTTGTGGCTGGCTTCTATAGGATTTGTTTCAGACATTGTGGGACATAACGGAGGAGTTTCACTATTGCATCTGAGGAACTGTCAGGTCATTCCTGCCCTCTTAGCAAGAAGGCGGTGTCTGGAGGTGTCTGGAGGTAGACTCCCAAATGGGATGTCCCATATCAAAACAGACAGGGAAGCTTGAGGCTAAATGTGCCAAAATTTTACCAGCCTTTTGGATCCAGTGTGTAGTTATAGGATACTGAACCTATTTTGGAAGTCTGGCAATTTTTTCTAGGTTGGGAGAAGGGAGTATGCATTCACCCAACAAATATTTGAATAATAAGCACTGTCCTAGGTGCTAAATTTTTTAAAAAAGTTTTTTGTTTCTAACTTTATTACTATTTTTCATAACAAGTAAAATAGAAAATAACAAGAAAGTCATCACTCCTGTTTATTGTTCAAGACTTTTGGGGGGGGGGGTGTTCCTTCCTGAATCTTCCCCATGAGACTGATGCCTGTTCTCCCCCGTGTGTGTTCTAGCTGGAGCTGTCTCCTTTGGAATGCTCCCTCTGTTAATGCAGTGAGAGAATCTGGAGACTTCTGCCCCTTGGGAGGCTTCCTCCTCCTCTCTCTCCTAGGTAGGTAGCTTTAGGCCAATACTGGGGACCTTTAGGGAAAGACTTCCCTCTTTGGGGTGTGTTTTCCCATAGATTTATCTTTCCCTGTCTCTTTTCACCCTGGTGAGATCTTCAGGACTAAGAGAGGGTATGGACCTAGAGACAGTGGAACAAGGAAGCCACTCAAATAGTTTTTGAATCAGGCTGCTCAATCAATCAATCTAGACCAGCCAAAGCAAGACCCTGTGAAATATGGTCCAGTCTATTCATCCAGCGTTCCTCAGAGAAGGTGGGGAGCAAAGCTCTATCTGGTAATACTAAATATTTTGGCTTTATCCCCTGTGTTCATATCTTTTACAGGGATCTAGGTAGGGTCTCTTTGACCTTAGGAGGCAGGTGCTGGAGAGTTTAGGGGTCTCATTCCCTTTTTCCTGTTTCTTTCCTTCTTAGACACACATTGGTGTATTCTGCAGACTGAGCTGGGTATATCCTCAGGGGAAAAGTCCTACACAAAGAGTGGGGCTCCTCCTTCACTGGGAGACCTCTCACAGTGACACTTCAAATCTCACTTGCAGCTGGATGCTGCTGGGCAATACCCACCATGGAGCTGGTCATGTTTGAGTTTTGCAAGGAGGGGAAGAGGTTTTTGGCTGAGGGCAGGTTTCTTAGTGATTGTATACAGGTAATGCAGTTGCATTTCCTTGTAGGCGAAGTCTCAGGCAGAGATCCAGGCTGTTGCACTAGGAGAGAATGTAATAGATGGAATCTGGTTTTGATAAAGTCAGGGATCTATTTTGGGGCCAGAGCAGGCTTATCCAGAACTGTTATGTGCTGCAGCACAGTCATACTTCTCTGGGGCAAGGACATTGTGAATAGTAAAGAGTTCTGCTGTCTGGTTAGCGAGATCTAACACCGGCATCATTTCTTGGACCAGAACAAGTTCCTCCAAAACTAGACTGGGCTTCTGAGCTTGGTGTCAGGCATTTAACCATCATCATATTTTCCTTTGCCCTGCTTTTCAGCAATCTTATTTCTGGTCTGTCACTCTAGATAAAGTAGATCTTGTTGCAGAATAAAAATGGGTAGTATAAGGAATATTTGTATTCACAGAGTCACAAAGAGATAATGTATTGAAAAGACTGAGAACATAGAATCTGGGCCCTGAGGGCCTGGGTTTGAATCCTAGCTCCATTACTATTTAGATAGATAACCTTGGCCAAGTTACTTAAACCCTCTGAAATTCATTTTTCTCATCTGTAAAATGGGGACATAAATAATAACAACCTTTAGGATTGCTGGGAAGATAAAATATTAATGTGTGCTAAGTACCTATTTGTGTCTATTTAAGTGTTGGCTTTTCTAAAAAAATGTGGTTAATTGTTTACTACTTTTTTCCCTCAATAGCTTCCCAAGGACAAGGACAGTGTTTATCTTGCTCACCACTGGGTTGCCAGAGATAAGCACAATGCCTAGAACACGGTAGAAGTGCAATGAATACTTGTAGGAGAGAATGTTTTTAAATGGCTTAAGGTTCTTCAAAGTCAGAGAAACAAAATAGTTGAGGAATCCCTGGGTTTTGGAGTTAAGAACGTGGCCAAGGATATGTTGTGTTTCCAGGGTCCCTGAGGGGTAGGCGTGTTCTGTACCAACAGCTGCACCAAGGCCTTTGTGCTCTGCTCTATTTGGAGAAATAGAGAAACTAAGAAAATTACAGGAAATAGAATTGTGGGAGTAGGAGGGGCTGTGTGCGTGGCTCACAAGAGGATGTGGATTATATTTGTAAGTAGAGCCTAACAATCAATTCAGAAAATATATTTTCCTACCGTTTCCAACTTTTAGAGGCTGCCCGCTATCCTTGACTCGTGCCCCCCTTCCTGCATCTTTAAAGCCAACAACATCAGGCAGAGTCCATCTCATGCTGCCATCTCTCTGGTTCCCTCTTCTAACGTTCTCTTCTACTTTTAAGGACCCCTGCAAATACTTTGGGCTCACTGGGTGTTGTTTTCTCTGCCTAGACTATCCTCTGTTCTCAGGTGCTGGGCTGGGGTGTGGCTCTGCCCTTCCTGCCAGCTGACCCTAAGCCATTGGCCTCCACAGTCACTCTTGGCCTGGTCAGACCCAAACGCGGGACGCTCAGCCTGTCCCCCATGTTTTGTACCATCATAGATTTGAGAGCTTGGGTTTTCTAACAACATTCTTACTTTCTTAAAATTGAAACTAAATAGACATTTTTTTAAAAGGACAGAAATTGGGGCTTTCAATAACTCTAAGTTGTCACTGAGGTATAAGGAAGGTGAAAATAGAGAAAAGAAGACAGAAACATGAAGCTCCCAAGAGCCTTGGTACTAGGCTTGGGTAGAGTAAGGGATGTATTTGGGGATTTTTATTAGAATAAAATTAAATAAGCTGCTTGACGATTGACGACTCAGGCCACTTTCGGTGAAAAGGCAGCATCTGTGGACTGATATGGCCTCAGTATCCCAGCATGATGTTGCCAGAAAAACCCAATAACATCTACTTTCCACCGTACCTGGCAAGTAAGATGATTGACTATCTCCCCGTGAAAGATGAAATGTATACGCACGTGGACAGTGAAGGAAATTGCCACTGAAACTTTCTCTAGCAGTCAACAGCACAGCTCGTGAATTTGGGGCTCTTCTCTTTGGAAGGTGAACCAAACTGCAGAAGTCCCCAGGGCCTGATGAAGCTGAGGGCTCTTTGACTCTGACCACTGCTGATGTCATTCAGGTTTCTGCTTGTCTTGATTAGATTGAGAATAGCCAAACACTGCTCATTAGACAGATATTGATTTTGGCCAGGAAGTTCTGTCATCAGTAGTAATTACAATTGCTTTTTAGATTTATTAGATCAGGACATCTAATAAATTCTCCATGAGTCCTCTCCCCACTTTTTGCTGGTATGTGGAATAATCTCACCAAGTTATTTCTGAGAAAATGGGCCCTAAAACAGGACTTAACATGAAATGCAAACTGTTGCTTTCCTCTTTACTGTTCTTCATGGGAAACCACCTTCCTAGCTGTGTGCCCTCGGGCAAGCAGTTTATCCAGGCTACTTAAGTAGGCGCTGTACCTCTTTTTCTACATTTGTACAGTGAGAAAAATAATTGTACCTAGCTCTTGGGTTTTTGTAAAGATTAACCAGACTTATTCACTAAATACTTAGAACACAAGAACACATAGTAGGTGCTTAATAAATGTCAGCTATCATTGTTACTGTTATCATTGATGAACATATGAAAAGACATCTGAGACATATATTCTAGAGAATAGAAATGGATCCTTTTAAAGGTTTGTACTGAGGCAGTGCAGAAATGAACAGAGGGTTTGGGGATTAACTGAGTACAGCAAGTTGAATCCCATATGTGTTGAAGATAAAAAGAAACAAACTTGTCTAATTATAAAGCATTGCATATTTATGTAGAAAACATACAATTATACAAAAAGAAAAAATATATCCAAACTCCACAATCCAGAAATAACCACTTTTAACATTCTGATATTTTTTCTTCCAGATTTTTTTTTCTTTGCATCTATAAATACGTGTATTTTTAAAGATATTTAAGATTTTGTGCTATGTAGTATTATTTAATTTTTATATTTTATTTTCTTTATTATGTTTTATATATGTCAAAATAATATGACATATATGTAACTTATAAAGCATAATAATATAATGAACACCTATGAATATACTCTAATCTTTATTCCTCCTCTCTACCCCCTGAGGTAATGACTATCCCAAATTTTGTGTTTTTCATTCCCTTGCTTTTAAAATAAAAATTGTTTTATCTATGTCCAAGTAATATATTATTTGTTTTTGAGTTTTATAAAGAAAAGCATCATATTGTTTGTAGTCTTCTTGAAACTGATTCAAACAATCAACATTCTATTTCCATAAATGGATATAGCTTGATCCATCTTGCCGTATTTGACAACAAATCATTTTCAGTTCTGTATAGTATTGTATTGTGTGCTTATACCATACTTTACAAAAATCCATTCTTCTGATGATGGATATGTATGTTGTTTCTAGTTTTTTGCTATTACAGGGCTGCAATGAACTTTTGTGTACATGTCATATAGGGCAGTGTCAGTTATTGCCTGAAAAATGGTTAGAAGTGCAAATTCTTGAACTTCATCCAAGACCTATTGAATCAAAAACTCTAGGATGGGCCCAGCAATCCGTGTTTTAACCAGCCCTTCAAGTATTCTGATGCTTGAAGTTTGAGAACCACTGCTGTAGGGAATTTGTTTAGGTGTGGACTTACTGGGTGAAAGGGTACACGAATGTTTAACTGTAGAAACTATGGTTGTTCACTAGTGTAGCCACGTGTAGCTAGTGAGCTCTTAATTTTAATGTAGCCAAATTTATCACTCTTTCTTTTGTTACTGCTTTTTATGTTTGTTTTTTTTTTTTTGGCTGTGCCATGTGGCTTGTGGGATCTTAGTTCCTTGACCAGGATTGAACCCGGGCCCCTGGCAGTGGAAGCTTGGAGTCCTAACCACTGGACCGCCAGGGAATTCCTTTTTTATACAAAATATCGTTTGAGAAAATTTTCCATGTCTCAAGGTCAGAAAGATATATACCTGCCTGCATTTTCCTCTAATAGTTTTGAAGTTTGGTCTTTCAGATTTGAGTCCTTAATCTATGTGGAATTGCTTGATTCCAGAGGTAGGAATCCTATTCCATTTTGTTCTCCATGACTAACCGACTGAAACCACTAGGTAGCATTTAGGGGGGCTCCGAGGAGTTCTGGTTCTTTATGTCTCAGTACAGAAAGAATTCAGTGAGAGGCAAAGTGATAGATAAGAAGTGATTTATTAGAATAGGATGCTTGTGAAGCTTAGACATGGGTGGGTGAGAGGGTGCCATGCCCCGGGAACTTAGTGGGCTACTATTTTAAAATCAAAAGAAAAGTAGGGAGGGGGAAAAGACCATTTTCTTCCTCATTTTTGAGGAGACATCATGCTTCCATCATCACTTCCTCCCCCATGTTGGGTGGGGGAGTTTTCTTGCCCCTACATGGTCAAGCAGGGACTGTCATAGTGCCGTGGAAATAATCAAAAAGGCGGTAACATATGCTAAAAATGGTAAATCATCTCAGGTTTTAGTATAATGTCACCTTTTCCTAATATTTTTGTTTTTAGTGCATGCAAAGGAGTGTGTCCTAGGAATCATTAACTTTTTGGGCTCACTGGGCAGAATGTGGGTCTCATGCCACCATTGTTTTATTGTTCTGGGGCATATCTCATGCTTCTGTTGTATGGTTTTCTGGCTAAGCAAGCCTGCTTGGTTTTGTGGTTAAGTAAACCTACTTTCTTGAGTGATCATTAATTTACAGGGGTCTCCCCTACTTTTTTCTTTACTTACAGTCCCCTAGTGGGGTTAACTATTTAATTACCTACTTTGTCCCTTTACTCTGTCCCCATCACAACTGTTTCACTTCCTTTTAGACAAAGGGAGGCTATTTCTCATGATCTACAATGCCACCTTTGTAGTAAATTCAAGATTCCACTTGTGCATGAACCTGATTCTAAGGTCTCTGTTTTGTTTCATTGGTCAACTTATCCATTTCTGTGCTGGTATCACACTGTTTTAATAACTAAAGTTTTATAATAAATCTTGGTATCTGCTAGGACAGTCCCCTCAACCTAACTGTCTTCAGGAGTGTCTTGGTTATTCTTGACCCTTGGTTCTTCCATATACATCTTAGAATTGGCTTTCTAAGTTCTCTGAAAAAAAAAAATCTGTTGGGATTTTGATTAATTATATTGAATCTATAAATCAGTTTGGACTATACTGATATCTTTATGACATTAAGTTGTCTTATTAAACATGGCACGTCTTACTGATTATTTAGATTTTCTTTAATGCCTTCCAATGAAATTTAGAATTTTTCTCCATATAGGTCTCATGTATAGCTTTCAGACTTATTTCTGAGTATCTTTTGTTTTTATAACTCTTATAGATAGAATCTTTTTTATTTATTTATTTTTGCATCCCGTAGCTTATTTATTTTATAGAAAAATTTTGTACCTTAGTAAGTCTTTTTTAAAATTTTTATTTTATATTGTAATATATTTGATTTATAATGTTGTGTTAGTTTCAGGTGTACAGCAAAGTGAGTCAGTTATACATACACATATATCTATTCTTTTTCAGATTCTTTTCCCATATATGTTATTACAGAGTACTGAGTAGAGTTCCCTGTGCTATACAGTAGGCCCTTGTTGGTTATCTATTTTATGTATAGTAGTGTGTATATGTTAATCCCAACCTCCTAATTTATCCCTTCCCCCACACCTTTCCCCTTTGGTAACCATAAGTTTGTTTTCTAAGTCTGTGAGTTTGTGATAGAATCTTTTAAATGTTATGTTTTCTAGTGAATGATTTCTGGTGTATACAAATGTAATTACTTTTTGTATGTTGATCTTTTAGCCAGGCTCCTTGCTAAATTATCTTATTACATCTAATAATTTTTCTGTAAAGTCTCTGAGTTTTTTATGTAGATATAATTATATTACCCTAAGTAATAATGGTTTTCATTTTTTCTTTTCAGTATTCTGCCTTTAATTTGTTGTTATTATCTAACTGTGCTGGTTAGAACCTCCCACACTATGCTGAATTAAAATGATAAAAATGGGCATTCTTGTCTTGTTCCTTTTCATGAAGGTAATGCTTCCTAAATTTCCCTATTAAAAATGATGCTTGCAATGGATTTTATGAAGATATCCTTTAGCAGGTTAAAACGTTCTCCTTCCTTCCTAGTTTGTTGGGAGGTTTCTAAAGACTATAAATACATGTAGAATTTTGACAAATGTTTTTCTTGAACCTGCGGAGATGATTTCTTTCTAATTTAATCTGTTAACATGATTAGTACATTCTTGCATTCTTGGCATATATTCAACTTAAGTTTGATGTATTATCTCTCTTTAAATTCTAGCTTAAATTTGCTAACATTTTGATTGGCGTCTTTGCACTCATGTTCATGAATGTAACTGGCTTATTATTTTCCTTTCTTGTACTGTACTTGTCTGGTTTTGATATCATGATTATACCAGCCAACTTAAATTGAGGAATATTCTCTCTTTTTTTGGTATTTGGAAGAGTTTATAAAATATTACAATGATATGTTTCTTGGAAGTTTGATAGGATTTTTCTATAAATTATCTGGATTTGGTGATTTCTTTGTGTTAATAATTTAAATTACTGATTTAAAAGCTTTAATATTTATGGAAATTCTCAGGGTTTACATTTCCTGTTGATTCAATCTTAGTAAGGTTTCATTTTTATGAGTTTTTTATTCATCTAAAATTTCAAATATATCATCAAAAAGTTACTCATAGTGTGGACTAGGAAAGCAGCCTGCCACATCAGTAAATAAAGGATGTTGTAGCTACCCCCAGAAGTGAGCCCTGAGGGAACTCAGGAAGGAAACAAGGAATGCCTACCAGCTAGCAGAGTCAGTCTGCAGCCACCCCCAATGGTGCACCCTGAAGAGAGTCAGGATGAGAAAACAAAGGATACTGGCCCCAGCTAAAGTCCTAAGAATGTCTGCTGAATAAAGCATAACTCTCACCTTTTAGGTTGTGCATTTTTTTTCAGTTGACAATAGTATTATCTTTTTAACCTCTGCTATATATGCAGTTATGTTTACCTCTTCATTGCTAATATTGAGCCTTGATCTTATTTTAGATTAATTTCTCAGGAGGTTTGTTATTAGTTTTTCAAAGAGCTCATTTTAGCTTTGCTTATGCTTTCTATTGTTCCTTTTTTTAATTTCACTAATTTTTGATCTTATCTTTATTTCCATATTTTATTGATTCTAAGGTGTATAATTTTTCTTATCATAACATACCTCAAATGTGGATGTGGCTTTTATTTGTTGTCAGCCAGGTAGCAGTTATGACATACTTGTCATTGCTCTGCATATGCAACCAAAACTTGTAGAAAGGAACAAAATCCCCAAGACAGTAGTGGCACACTCTCTTAAGAAATGCTACATCACTCATGTTCCTGATAGCACAGAAAACAATATTATGTAGAAAAATTACAGACATTGATAACTTGGAGTTGAAAAATAATTGATCGATATGTGGGAAAAACTATGTCTAAGAATATAAATATAAAATAACAATGCATATAATCAATAACACTTCAAATTAAATGAAATATATTTTCTTCTATTTGGATTCATTTTGCTGTTCTTTTCTAATTTCTTATGTTGAATGCTTAGCTCATAAAGTTTTAGCCTTTTTATTTTCTAATATAGATACTAAAGACTATTGTTAAATCAGAAATGGTGAAGAGTGCAATCCGCTATGACTCTGCTCTCAATTTGAACGTGTTGGAGTTTTCTCACACCACCAAGCAGTTCTCCCGACAACTCAGTTCAACTCTGACACCATCTACCTGGAGATAGCATCACATTCCACAGGTTAAGGACTCAGTCTCACAAGACTGCCCCCACTTCAGATGCCAATTGCAAGTCCAGGTTGTTACCTGGGCTTCTGACTTACTGGCTATAAATCAGAGGTTCCCATGATCCCTTCCTTGTGTTTGATTAATTTGCTAGAGTGGCTCACAGGACTCAGGAAGCCAGTTTACTCAAAGATTACCGGTTCATCACAAAGGATATTAAAGGATATATATCAACGGCCAAATGAAGAGATACATAGGCTGAGATCTTAAACAAAGAAGTTTCTCTCCCCATGGAGTTTGAGGCCCAGCACAGTGGCACGTGGTAGCATTCTGATTCCCAAACGTGGAAGCTCTCTGAACCCTGCTCTTTTGGGTTTTTATGTAGGCTTCATTACACAGGTGCGATTGATTATATCATTGGCCATTGGTGATTAAACTCAATCTCCCTGAATGTTAAGGGGTAGGACTGAAAGTTCCAACCCTCTATTCATGGTTGGTTCCCGTGCAACCAGACTCCAAGCCCACCCCATCTTTAGGAAATTTGTAAGTCACCTTGTTAATATAAACTCGATTGTAGTTGAAAGGGGCTCGTTATGAATAACAAGACACCCATTTAACCTTTATGGCTCTGAAGTGATTTCAGAAACTGAGAACAAAAGACCAAATATCATAGCAAAATATGCTCCCATTGCTTAGGAGATTCCAAGGGTTTGGGGAATGGTCAGAAGACCAAATATATATTTCTTGTTATGAATCACAATCTTTCTCTCTCATTCTCTCTCTCTCTCTCTCTCTCTCTCTCTCTCTCACACACACACACACACACACACACCCCAACAGGAGACTTAAGACCCCTGGGTTGAGACAAGCACTATTTACTATTCAGGTCAAAAGCAGCAGCCAGAGTAGCTTCATGGCACTGGTTTCTTAAGTCCACATCCCCATGGGGTGAAATGCTGAGACTCTGATAGTACATGTACATGCAATGGAGAGCATTTCAGGAGAACCCTGAATTAGGAAACTGACTTATAAAGAGCTGCTGGAATCTGCCCACCCTCCTTTCAGAGAGAGATTGCTCTTATCCTGGAATGTAAGCAAATCTGCAGGCAGGGAAGAAGAGGTCTTTATCTTTATTACCCAGGGTTGCCTCTGGGGAGAGAGATGTCTCTAAGCTTTACTATCCTGGAATGTCTCGCTTATGTAAACATTAGTTATAACTGTCTTCTCTAAGAGGACCCAGACTCTGCAGAAACATGACATATTCATGGAGACTTCATAGCTATGTTTCCATTAAGTACTTTCACTTCATCATGCAATTAAAAAAAAGGTTTACAAGTATTTTGTCATTTTATTTTTTCATCTTTCCTTCTTGCATCCTAGTCTATTTTTATGGAAAATTTTCATTTTTGCTGAGGTTTATTCTTTAGAGTTTTTTTTTTTAAATGGATGCTACATTGCTACAACTTTTTTTAAAAAATTATTAACACCTTTAATTATTATTTATTTATTTGTTTTTTGGCTGTGTTGGGTCTTTGTTTCTGTGCGAGGGCTTCCTCTAGTTGCGGCAAGCGGGGGCCACTCTTCATCGCGGTGCGCGGGCCTCTCACTATCGCGGCCTCTCTTGTTGCGGAGCACAGGCTCCAGACACGCAGGCTCAGCAGTTGTGGCTCACGGGCCTAGTTGCTCCGCGGCATGTGGGATCTTCCCAGACCAGGGCTCGAACCCGTGTCCCCTGCATTAGCAGGCAGATTCTCAACCACTGCGCCACCAGGGAAGCCCCTAGAGTTTTTTTTTAAGTGAAGATTAGTTTGTGGTAAAATTTCTCCATTATGAGACTTCTTATTTAAATCCTAAGGAGAATGTTGATGTGTTTTAAAGCAGACAGAACCTGGTTAGGTTCAGGTCTCTTCTCTATGGACTATGTTTCCAATGTCAGTCAGTTTGCACTTCTACTTGGATCTGTCCTGCGTGTGCCCCAGCCAGTCCAGGACCCTGGCAGTGGTCTACCTTATAGTAGAGTTCTCAAAGCTTTTAATATACTCTTCAGAGTCAGATCCATGTATGCACAGCTTGGAGTTGAGTCCAGAGTTTTATACACAACTTTGTGAGATCTCTCTCTTGAGCTCTTTTTTCTCCATGATCTAACAATTTCCAGTTGATTCGAGTACCCGTTCCTAGTCTTCTGACCCAAAACCTGGGGTCTTAGTTTCCCCCTTCTTCTGTGTCTTTTCCTTTACTGCACCTCCACCCAAGGCAA
The DNA here is from genome assembly GCF_009873245.2 of Balaenoptera musculus. Lineage (NCBI taxonomy): Eukaryota > Metazoa > Chordata > Mammalia > Artiodactyla > Balaenopteridae > Balaenoptera > Balaenoptera musculus. The sequence continues at coordinate 54,821,634 of NC_045787.1, forward strand.
AGCAATGGGGGGAGGGGGAGGGGGGAGAGAGGAGAGAGAGAGAGAGAGAGAGAGAGGAAGAAAAGGAACAGGTATTTATCCCATCCTCCTATCCTTTTCCTCTGGTCAGAGAGAAGAATTCCTCGCCCTGGGAGTTGTAAGTGCCCGTCTGGCCACTGATGCCATCATGCTGCTGTTGTGTGGTCCCTGGAGTCTGGGTTGAGAGAGAATGGGGAAAAAAAGAACATGGTTTTCCCCGTACTCTCTCTGACCTTTAGAATTCCCCTTCAGACCGGAAAGAGAGGGCTTCTCCTGGCGTTCTTTCTTTCCTCACCCAACTTTTGAGCTGCTTTTTGAGTCTAGACTGGGTAATACTGGAAAGGAAAAAAATCAGATACTCAATGCCAGTTTAGTTTGTAAAATTTTGGCCTCCTTCCACAATCTGTTATCAATCTTTAAGATGCCTTAGATAGCTGTCCCACACATTCTGGCCATGGTTTGTAGTCATATTCAATGAGAGACAGATACAAATGTGTTTACTCCATCTTGTCTGGAACCAGGACCCCATTGTCATTTTGATGATGGTTTTGTTGGGATTATAGCTCTAAATTGATAGTTATTTTTATTTCTCTTCTAACTACTCAGTGTTGCTGTTGAGAGATTTGCTCTCAGTTAAACTACCATTACTTTGAATGTAACCTATCAGTTCTCTCTGACTACTTTTCAGTATCTTCTCTTGTCTTTCTGATTCTGTTTCACTACAACATATCTAGGAGTGGATTTCTTTTTTCTTTTCCCTTTTTGAGATATGTTGTGTTGTCTAGATTTGTGGATTCATGATTATCACTAGTTCTGAAAAATTTCCGGTCATTATCTCTTCAAATACTTTCTTTTCCATGTTTGGTGTTCTTTATTCCCTCAGACTCATGTTAGATATATGTTAATGTATTAATCATGTTTTTTTATTTTTTATATTTCCTAGTGCCTTGATGTCTTGGGGACCTGCTGACCCAGGAGAGATTGCCCCTGCCAGGGATAGCCAGTTCCTAGAGATAGTAGATGAGTCACATGGGAACGTGCCTTTCACATGCAAACTAAACAATCCAAAGCCCACAAACCCCACTGCCTCCTCTATTGAGCTGTCATACTCGGGGCCAATACGCCCCTGCCCTAATCACCCCAAGGCCAGGTACCAGACAAGTAGAGACAGCTCCTACACCCCAGAGCCCACTGAAATTATTCAAAGTAGCCAACCCTAAGCCTGCTTACCCTGCCTCACCCATTCCTTCCTATGGAAACCACAATAAAAGCTCTTGCCTATGTTTCCCCCTTGTTTCCTCTGCCTTCTAACCAACCCAGGGCTTCCCTGTGTAGTCCTGTGTGGCACATTGTGCCTTCTGTTTCTAGGGATCTGTGGGTATAACGACTTCTTTCTTCATGACAGTCATTTTTGTGTTTGCATTTCTTACCACACCTGATTAAAACAAATCCCAGACACTCTCAAACACTTAGACCTTCTCAACCTATCCTGCCTATCTCTTTTCTTCCCTTTGTATTTTCCATATACTCACCTCTCTGTGCTGCAGTCTGGATAATCGTTTCACCTCTGTTTTACAGTTTACTAATTCCCCCCCTTTTTTTTTTTTAAAGATTTATTTATTTATTGATTGATTGCTATGTTGGGTCTTCGTTTCTGTGGGAGGGCTTTCTCTAGTTGCGGCAAGCGGGGGCCACTCTTCATCGCAGTGCGCGAGCCTCTCACTATCGTGGCCTCTCTTGTTGCAGAGCACAGGCTCCAGACGCGCAGGCTCAGTAGCTGTGGCTCACGGGCCTAGTTGCTCTGCAGCATGTGGGACCCTCCCAGACCAGGGCTCGAACCCGTGTCCCCTGCATTAGCAGGCAGATTCTCAACCACTGCGCCACAAGGGAAGCCCCTAATTCCCTTTTTATTCTTACAAGTTTCATTAGTTTTTTTTCAAATATGTCTGCTATTCCTTACAGTATCTTGTTTTTTGTTCATATTTCAAATTCCATTATTTATTTATTTAAATATTTTCTGTATATCTATTGTATATTTTGAGTCTGAGAGTTCCAATACTATCAGCCTCCAGGGGTCTAAATCTATTGTTTGTTTCCTTTGGCTGTCCCACATGATGGCTTAATTTCTCAAGGGCTTGGTTAATTTTGTGAGTTTATTGCCTGACCTTAATTCTGCTGGCCTGAATTGAAGATGCTTGGAGGATATGAGGTGCTATTGACATGGCACTACTTTACCTTATTGAGTAGTGAAGAATTAACCCTACCTGAAGATCTGGACTTTTCCCTCAGCTACTGGAGGGTGATCTCCAGGCCTTCGGAACACTATGTCTGATAGGAGTGTGTTTGTTTGCCTAGGGACTTTGGCCACTAGAGAGTCAACAGTGTGATTTATACTGGGGGCGTTGGGCCCATTATCACTACTATCAGTTTTGTCTCTCAAAGGGGTTGGAGATTATAGGTATCAGCCTGACCTCTGAGAGAGCTGGAGACTAAAGGTCATCCACATGGGATATATGTTGCTAACCTAAAACAATAAAACAGCCAGTTATTTTACCAGGAAAATGGGTTTATATGGGAGCAGTGAAGAATTGCAATTCGGGACATGCAAATATAGCAAGCCATATTCAAGTTTAGTAAAGCAAAGGAGAGGAAGTTTTTTTTTATAGAGGAGAAGGGAAAATTGGGAGAGGCTGTTATAAACAAAAAGTCCATTGGAGGAAACTGGGAGTTCAGAGTATAGTGGCTTTTCATTGACTGAGTGGTAACAGTCTCTTACTGACCGAACTGTTGTCAGGCAAAGAGAAAATCTTTCTTCCTCCTGCTGACATAGTAAAGTAGTGTCACTTCCTGCTGGAGATGTAAGGTATGTCTCTTCCTGTTGGGATCTTTATTGGTGCTGAGTGGTATGCATGTGAAAGCTCCATCCTTCTTCTGGACTCCATTTTAGTGAGGTTTCCCTTTATTAATTTTCACAGTATGATTGAGCCCAAATGAAAACTCTAGACACCAAAGGCTCAGGTGAGCTTCCCTGGATGGCAATACTTAGTGTGTATGGTCATACATTAATATGTCCATGATTCCATGGGGAGAGGACCGTGGAAGCTCCACATTTGGCACTTTTCCTGGACTCTGCCCTATGTGCTTCTTCATTTAGTTTTATATTCCATGTTGTCACTTACTATGTCATCAGTATTGTCCTCTATTGAAGTAATTCTGGCAAAAGCTATACTAGTGGCAGCTCGGCATAGCTCAGATCACAGTTATCTTTTGCCTGAATTCTTTCAATGGCCTACTTACATTACATTGTCTCCTCCGAAGCATTCTTTACGTTGCAGGTATAGCAATTGTCCAAGATGGCAAATCTGATCACATCAGTCTCCTTAATGCAGATGCCAAGGATGGAGCTCAAGTAGCTGTCTTGGATTGTGAGGCAACAATCCAATGGTAATATGTGGAATGGCAAGATAGGAGTCCAGGTCAGTGAAGACTGTGGGGTTGATACCTCAGCTCAGAAATGTCCACTTTTGGACTCTTACTTAAGAGAGACATAAATTTCTCTTTTTTTTTCCAGATGTCTGTTTCTTTCCCTAGTTTCCAGTACTTAACTGGTATGTACAACTGGCCAACTTGCATCTTTTACACATACTGTTCCATCTGCCTGAGTCAATCTTTCCCTGGTCAACTCCCCACCCATCCACAACTTGGGAAAAAATGACTGCTAGTCACCTGAAGATTTTACCTTAAATGTTTTCTCACCCTTTTTGCCTTCTTCCCTCCCTTTTCACTGCCTCCTTTCAACCCTCGTGGGCTTTGCATGCCTGTCTGCTTGACAGGACACCCCTGTTACTTTTGGCTGGACTTCAGGCTACTCACTCTCTAAGTACCAGAATTAATTTCTTAGGTAGAGTTTCCCCCATGAACTGAAGCTGAGAGCCTGCTCTACCACGTGAGGAGCTCCATTTCTAACCCCTAGGTCTGTCTTTGGGGCTTCTCTAGCCAGTTTCAATGTACCCTTTCAATCCCAGTTGCGTCCTGAAATGTAATACCTGAGTTAATAGTGCTGTCTTAGCTGTAATCACTGAAGAGAGCTCTATTCAGGTTGTAGAGTGCCGTGTATCATGCCTGGTCCATAGGAGAAGCATGGTAAATAAACAGAAGTTCACCAGAATGGCTGCATAGACATGGAGGTGTTTGTCTAGGCGTGCTGATAACAACAATGACGATGTCAGTTGTAAGAGAGGGAACACTGCTCCCTCTTCCTCCCACTCAAGAGCACTGACCTCTGTCCACCTCCTCAAGGGCTGAAGACTTGCTAATCTGGTGATGGAACAGAGTCCCAGACAATTACTTTTGTGTGAGGGCATTGTGCCTTGAAAGGTGCCATCTTTGGGTCCCCCGCCTCTCTCTTGTTCTTTGTCATTCTCCTTATTCTGTAGAATTGGTAAACTGTCACTTCTTCCTCTTTCTTGTTGAGTCCAAGGAGTTGGATAGTTGGATCCTGGGGGGCCCTGAGGGTCATCCATCTCTTTATTCCCCTCCATAGGAACTTGTAAGTTCCTAGATTCAAGTGCATGGGGAAGAAATAAGTTCAATGAAGGTCTCAAGCAGAATCTACTCTGCATTTTTCACAGAGCTCTTTTTGGAACGTCAGGCATTTGACAGCTATTCATGAATTGTTTTGATATGTTCATTTTGCCACTGAACCTTGCATATTCCTTCCTAGAATCTTGCTGTGGGGAGCAGATGTGATTGCAGGGCAGAATTTGTCATTCCTGGGTCTCTGACCGTATGACCATGAATAGAGTGAAAACAACCTCACCCTTCCTCCTAATAATCATTCTGAGGTAAGAACTCATCATGCAGTGATGGCTTCCAGCTCTGAGTGGTCACCACTGCTGCTCCTGAGGGAGAAGGAACGAGGAGGGGAAGGAGGAGAGAGATGGTGAGCTGCCAGAGGTGAGGCTCTGGTGATCAGAATGCCATCCATTACTGAATGCCTGATGCAGCTTCCACAGGTTGCCTCCAAGAGTAATTCCTTGTGATCCAAGGTCCAGTTTCACCGAAGAAAGGGACAATTTATTTTAAGTGACACTAAACAAGATGACAAGTGGAGAGGAGCAAGTTAAAAGATTGGCCTAGAGCTGAACTTTTCCCACCACTTGGGCAGGCAAAAGTCTTCCCTGATGAGTCACTCCACTCCCTCGCATTGGCTGTGAGCCTCTCTGTAGTGTCCTGGATCAAAAACAAACTCCACACAAAACCTCAGCAGGATTTATGGAATGAATGTCACTGGTGAGCTGGCAATGAGGTGATGATGTTTGGCTTTTATTAAGTCTCCTAAGTAAATGAGTTATCATTGGAGGAAGTAGAAGCACAGGCATTATATTGTTATGAGCAGCAACAATCCAATGAGTGGCCCCCAGATCACTGTGGGGCAGGGAGGCAGCTCACGGAGCTGACAGGTCTGTGGGTGTCTGTATTCTCTCAGCTGCCTGCCACCAGCTGCCGATATCCCTGAGGCGAGGTGAGGGATGTGGCCTAAGAAGGACTTGCTGTTCCACACAGGACAGCTATCAACTGCTGCTGGGTCCCTCATTAGGAACTTCTCAACCTGACCCTCCCTGGGTGACAGCTGGTGTTTTCCTGACACAGAGGAGGGAGGTGAGGCAGAGAGAGAACAAAGTCCTAGAGTGACCCTGGGATAAAACCAGGACTGGGGCGTGATGTTCCCACTGCTTCCTACTGGCCCGTTCTGACTCCTGGCAGCTGCTACCTGTGAGCAGGGGGCGGCATGTTCTCTGCCATCACTCCCATCACTTTCTCCACTAACGAGACTCTGGCCCAGGCAACTCAGAAAGTGATTGGCATGTCTTTGGTCCCGATGCTGGACTCATTGAGATGGTCAGGATAGATGTTTGTGTGTACAGGATGATATGGTTTAGCAAGGCAGACTACCTAGGCCGTGTTATCTGTATTTCTGTATAATATTGTATCCTTCACCCACCCAAGGATTATGGGATAAGCCAAGAAAAATAGACATAGCAATCAAAGATCAATATCCAAGACCTAAAAAAGCAGATAGAATCTGACCACTGGAGGTACTTAGCAACATCCAGATTTTGAGGAAGGAGATCCAATATCATTTCTTGGAGATATTGATATTTGGATTGATGGGCTGACCATTCTGGCTCTTCTCCTGGAATAGAGTGGCTAAGGGCAGGAGGGAGGGGCTGGGGTGGAGCAAAGGTGCACATCTGCATAGCGTAGGATTGGGATAGACAAACACTGCATCTGCTCCAAGCTGCATCCACCCTCATTCCCAGTGGAGAAACTGAGGCAGTTTAGCAGTTTTACCAGGGCTGAAGATAAACATATCCTTTCTGTGTATTCAGGTTATCAGCAGAGACCCTGGTTTGGATTTCATTTCTGTCCTGTTTATGAGAGGGAGGTGACAAGAGACACAGGGCTCATCTAACTACCCTTTGGGCTGGCAACAAACAGGGCTGGGATAACCCATGCCGCCTCCCCTGCATCCATCAGGCTTGGTCCAACACCCATTAGACCTTAGGTGATCGTCCACAGGCTTAGATTAATTACACAAGACTGTCTCTTTTATCTGAGCATATCAAAGGATTCTACAAAACTGAATGACTGTGGTGATGTCTTGTAGGCTTTTTTCTAAGCCCTCTTAGAAATCACTTTTTAAAAAGTTAACACCAAGAAATTATTCCCTGGGTGAAATATGGCGCACAACATTCTCCAAGATCCCTGATCATTCATCACAGATCAGGCTGCCGGCAGCATGGGCTCAGCTTGATCCGGAAACTTGCTTGAAGCCTAATTGTTTATTCATTGGAGAGATCATCAGGGTCCAGGAAGGACAGGCGATGGCCTTGGTGTAAAGGATGTAGTGGGAGGGAAATGAGAGGAGGTTTGTTGTGTCTGCCTGCATTCCAGCAAGGTTATTGCAGCCTGGAGACAGCTCTCATATTTACTCTGTTAAGTGTTTGAATTTTTTCTGTTGACTTGTGATTTTGACAAATGTGTTGATATGTCTGTTAACATTATTAAAAAAAAAAAGTGATGAAAGAACTCCCACATTGGCAGAGGCATTGAGGCACTTGGAAAGGCCAGTTAGGACAGCACCTTGGAGAAAAGTGTGAGTGCATGCTTATCAGTGCTGTGGCCCCTACCCCATAGCATGATTGGGGCTCCCAGGGCAGAGGAAAAGGGTGCAGTGAAAAGACTAAACTGGCATGAGGCAGTGGTGTGATGAGGAAGGGGACCAACAAGGACCAATGGGATGGTGGTACCAAATCCCCAGTGCAAGGGGGCATGCTGAAATGTCTGATCTTGCCCTCAGCCGTGCCTAAGGTAGCACGAAATCAGCACTTCCAGGAGATGGCTGTGGCTCTTGGTTGCATCTAAGTGTCCAAAGTATAAATCAGAGGTTTACCTAAGCTAATATAGGGAAGAAAGAACCAGCCTCAAGGAAAGGAGCTGGCAGGAGATAGCTGAGGGAGTCGAGGTCTCCATTTCATTAGGATGGGGCAGGGGCTGGGCTCCAGCCTCCGTGGGGTTCCATCTAGTAACTTGGGATGTGAGCATAAGGCCTACCATGTAGTCTGACAGTCTGGGGATGAGCTAAGCACCATTTGCTTCTTCTGTGGACTCCAGACACAGGCAGCACAGCATCCTGATGGACCAGCTGGTACAGAAGGAGCTCCTAATGTTTCCAGTCCACAAGCCTCAGGACCCATAACTGTGCCGAACAGGGCCAGGCAGCCAGCCCTACAAGGGGAAGAAGAGAAAAGCCTCTCTCCTTTGCCTGAAATTGTCTCTCTGAGGTTAGCAATGACTTCACTGCAGAAGGTTTGAAAGGCCTCTCTCCTTTCCTCAAACTGTGCCCTTATCTCCAGTGACTCTGCACAGCATCCCTGCTTTCTTCAAATCTCCTCTCTCTCGGCACATTCCTCATTTTCTTTCTGTCTCTCTGGTGGCTTGCTTGCCCTTCCTTGGATCTCTTTACTCTGCCCTACCTTAAATGTCAGACTCCCCAAGTTTCTATTCCTGATATATTTCTCATCTCACTCTGATCTCTCTTTGTGTAATCTGGTCCATTCCCATGGCTCTTGTATTAGTCAGTTGGGGCTGCCATAACAAATTACCATAACAAAATATTTGGTTTAAACAGTAGTAATGTATGTTCTCACACTTCTGGAGGCTACAAGTCCAGATCAAGGTGCCAGCCTAGTCATTTTCTGGTGAAGATTCTCTTCCTGGCTTGTAGATGGCTGCCTTCTTGCTGTGTCCTCACATGGAGGAGAGAGAAAGAGTGCAAGCTCTCTGGTGTCTCTTCTTATAAGGGCACTAATCCCATCACAAGGGACCCAGCCTTGTTATTTCATCTAAACCTAATTATCTCCCAAAGGCCCCATCTCCAAATCCCATCACAATGAGGGCTAAGGCTTCAACATATGAATATAGGCGGGCACAATAGCAGCTCTTGGTGATTTCCTAGTGCACATTCTTGGCCCAGAATTCTCTGCTGAGCAATCCATCTATATTTCTAACTGAAACAAATTGACATAGTTAACTCATGGACTCATGGGGGTGTCACAGAACACATTATCTTCTGTTCAATGTTTCCTAGATTAACTAGTGGCACTGCAGTTCTTCTAGGCATCGACTCCTCCCTTGTGGCACTTGAGTTTTATTTCCCTCTCAGGCCTGACTTTGGGTGGTCCAGAGCAGCTGTCCACCCAGGGCTGGGCTTCTGAGCAGAGCAGTTATTACAGTTGGCCCCCTATATCCACAGGTTCCACATCTGTGGATTCGACCAACCAGAGATTGAAAATAGGCAGAAGAAAAATTCCAGAAAGTTCCAAAGAGCAAAACTTGAATTTGCCATGCACAGGCAACTATTTACATACATTTACATTGTATTTATGACTTTTTGCCTAGCATTTACATTGCATTAGGTGTTATAAGTAATCTAGAGATGATTTAAAGTCTATGGGAGGATGTGGGTAGGTTATATGCAAATATTATGCCATTTAATATAAGGGACTTGAGCATCCTTGGCTTTTGGTATCTGTGGAGGTACTGGGAACAATCTCCCCTGGATACCAAGGGACAACTGTAACATATACAAGACTGTGGCCATGTCTCTTCCTTCTATGTCAGCTGATTGACTCTTTAAGCTTGTAGTTCTCAACACTAGCTTCATGTTTTAAAAAATACAGATGCCTGGGCTCCACCCCAGGCCAATGAATCTGTCTCTCTGGGGAGGGGTCAAGGACTCTATGGGTTGCTCAGTGAGAGTGGAGAACTTACTTTAAGCCACTCTACGTGAGGACTCATGTAAGATGTCTTGTGGCTGTTACAGCAGCGGGTTGGGGACCTTGAACAGCTTCCAGGGCTTGCCTTGCTTCACTCCCTCTTCCCCTTTCTTTCCAGGTCCATCCATGTCCTAAATCTTGTTTCCTACCTTTGGCCCCGTTCCTGCCCTCTGGACTTGTCAACTCATCCCTGTTTCCTGGATTGACCATGGCAATCTCTAAGGGCTTCAACCTGGACCCCTTCTAGTATCTTATCCCCTGGTGGGCTGGTCTGGTCCTGCTTAGCACCACCTCCCCCCATCCCTCCACCACCAGGGGGTCTAGAAGGTCCTTTTCTAGCTTCTTAATGAATCACCAGCACACACAGAGGATGTTCAATACATGCTGTTGCTGTCTGAGCCCAAAGCTGCTTTTGATTATTGACTGAGTGCTACTGATAAAACCAGCAGCTATTTTTTTTAACATCTTTATTGGAGTATAATTGCTTTACAATGGTGTGTTAGTTTCTGCTGTATAACAAAGTGAATCAGCTATACATATACATACATCCCCATATCTCCTCCCTCTTGAGTCTCCCTCCCACCCTCCCTATCCCATCCCTCTAGGTGGTCACAAAGCACCAAGCTGATCTCCCTGTGCTATGCGGCTGCTTCCCACTAGCAATCTATTTTGCATTTGGTAGTGTATATATGTCCATGCCACTCTCTCACTTCGTCCTAGCTTACCCTTCCCCCTCCCCGCGTCCTCAAGTCCATTCCTTACGTCTACATCTTTATTCCTGTCCCCAGCAGCTATTTTTTTTTTTTAATTTATTTATTTATGGCTGTGTTGGGTCTTCGTTTCTGTGCGAGGGCTTTCTCTAGTTGTGGCAAGTGGGGGCCACTCTTCATCGCAGTGCGCGGGCCTCTCACCATTGCGGCCTCTCTTGTTGCGGAGCACAGGCTCCAGACGTGCAGGCTCAGCAGTTGTGGCTCACGGGCCCAGCCGCTCCGCGGCATGTGGGATCCTCCCAGACCAGGGCTCGAACCCGTGTGCCCTGCATTGGCAGGCAGACTCTCAACCACTGCGCCACCAGGGAAGCCCCCCCAGCAGCTATTTTTAATGATCAATTCCCTTCTTTCTTTGAACGGCTTATTAGAAAAGGAAAGAAGAGGCGTGTGGCATTCACTGGAGGAGATAACTAATTTGTTATCTGGCAGTTTTCTGTGCTTTGCTGTAGGTGTACAACACAGACAAGGGGCAATATGCTAACCCCAGGACTGGCTTGGACAAGAGTTTAATTTAGGTTATTGTGTCAGATTATGTTTGTTTTCTGAAAACTGACTGCACTTTGAGACCCCCTAAACAATAGTAAATCTTAAGAATTCAATATTAATAAGAACAAGGCAAGCAACAAAGTAGAAAAATTGGCAAAGATATAAACAGGCAATTCACAGAATAGGAAAGAAAAAAATGACCAATAAACATTAAAGAACACAACTGCTCTAGTAATCAGGGAAATAGTTAAAAGACAGTAAGATAGATTTTTTTCAACAAGCCAAAGGTATTAACAGACAATTAACAGAATAAGAAATGTACACTGATCAAGAAACATAAAAAGGTGCTCTTTGTCACTAGTAAGCAGGAAACTACAAATGTAAAGACATCATTTCTCATTAATCAGATTGATAAAAATTACTGTGTTGGCAAGGATATGGAGAAATAGATATACAAGGACATATGATATACTGCAGGTGGGATTGTAAATTTCACTGTATTCTGGAGGGCAATTTATCAGTATATATTAAAAGTTTTGTCAGTATATGTTAAAATTTTTGTCAATTTAAAAATTTATTTTGATTCAGGATTGTTTTTGTAATTTCATTTTCTCCTGGAGCATCTTATAAGAGCAGGTTAGAAAAACTGTAGGCTAATGAGTGAAGTGGTGTTCCAGGAAAACTTTATTTAGGGACACTAAAAATTGTGTTTTGTATAAGTTACACATATCATTGTGTATCATTCTTTTGATTTCCACCCACAAGCATTAAAAAAAGTAAAAACCATTATAATATTGGGGACTATACAAAAACAGGCAGTAGGCTGGATTTGGCCTGCAGGCCTTAGTTTGCCAACCTTTGTTCTACATTATTACTTGTTTCTTAAAAATTAGAAATTGCTGTAACACTATTTACTATAACTTAAAAAACTAACCATTATTCAAAACAAAAAATTAAAGAGCTACTTCAAAGCAAGCAAAGGCAGTTCTATTACCAATACTTTAAATTTATTATTTTGTTAAATAAAGGCTAGGGTTTTAAAAAGTCTATCTTATGATCCACTCTTGTGCATTCTTTTCCTGGAGTTAGTCCCCAAATCCATTTGTATTGTCACTCTTATTCATAATTTATAGTATCAATATCAAGCTAGGACAGCTGATGGTGGTGACCTAGGGCAGTCCATCCATAACGTCCCAGATCTGGCAGCCAAGCATCTAGCTGGTCAGCATCTGGATGGTGGTCATGGTCTCATGTTTCAACATGGGTCCATACCTTGGACATTCTATCCACAGTCTGGATCATTCTGAAAATAGCCAATAAAGTCCAAGACCAATGGGCTCATCCTAAGCCACTGGCTCAGTTCTGAAGAAAGAGAGAGAGCTAGTCAACTCAACTGAAAGGTGGTTCATTCTCACACATTTGGAAAAAAAAACCCTGTAGTTTCATGTTGCCATATCCTTATTTTTAGAGTGAAGGAATTCTGTCAGAAGAGTTATAGCTCCATTATTTTCAATAACTTGGGCTGCTTCTACGTCCTGAGCAAGTTTAGAGAGGTTGTCTTGCTCAACCTGTTACAATAGGTTTCCTTTAAACTTTTTCTTATGGCAACCAAGAAAGCAAGCTGATTTTTCTGGCTAGTGGTGGACTCCAGGTTCTAATAAATATACTGAGGATTTACATTTACATGAAGCTCAGCAGACCATAACCAGGGTACTGAAGATGCTGTCTCTCTCTTTAATAATAATATTCTGAAAAGTGGTGGAATGCAAGCTTTAAGGTTTTACCTGAGGAATTCAAACCAAAGTCAGAACTATTCTTCTTCAGAACTATTTCTGAACTTTGAGCAGTCTTTCACATGATGCAATTAAACAGGAAGGAATGGTAGGAAGATCTTCATGGGACTAACGTTAAGCTTATTGAGTTTATATGTGGTCAATCGGTAAAGCTGAAATCCTTTCACGTATCATTTGCAATAATTCAAAAACAGTATAATGGTATGCCAAGTAGGTATGGAGAGCCAAGAGGCTTTTGTTTTGTGTGTTATGTCCTTCTTGCTGGTGACTTGGAGGACATTGCTGAGTCCAATCTATAATCTTTATTGTATGACCAGTTAACACCAAAAGGCAGATATGGCCCAGGATGCTCTTTACCTTAACTATGGACTTCCAGGTATGGTTCAACTTCCACATCCACCATCTCATAGAGGCTATTGTTGGACTTACATGAAATCTTGCCTTTTGTCCAAATTATACACTTTTGTGTGAATAGGATTGCATTCCACAATTTTTTCATTTACTGGATTATGCTTGTTGCTGTCATACTTCCATGGGTGGAACATAGCAGTAGTTGTGGAAAGCATGTATTTGGAAGAAATAGTTACAGGTGAGGAGCCCTTTCCATCCTGGTTCAAAATGTCTACATCCGAGTCATAATCAGGGACCAACTACAATTCATTGTGTGTGCAGCTGATCTCTTATGCATCATCTTGATAATTTAATTAGTTTTACAATGGCATGTCTCATCACCTGTAATAATTCAGCCAAGCACTGGACGTTGGTTGGATGGGCTGCATCAAGCTGCGTACATGAGGTCAAGGAGTTTAGCAGCTTGTATTCACTCAGCTTAGATCATTGCATGTTGTCCATCAATCAGCTACTTCTTGAAGGAAAGACTGAGAAAATCCTTGTTCCCTTTTCTGCAGGACTTAAGTGAGGTCCACATCTACTTCCTCAGGATTGCCTTTATCATTCAAAGAAGGAGCTGTGTTGTGGGACCAGAATGGATCCCAGAGTGGTGGTGAGTTTTTTTTGCTGCCAGTGACTAGTAGTTGCTTTACTAATGAGCTCCATGGCCATACCTAGCTCTCTCAAATCAGCTTGAGTAGCCTTTGCCCACTGAGGGTTTTCAAAGGTCTATTGTATAGCCCATTTCAGACACCCTCAGGGGAAAAGGCTCTGCCTACCATGGCAGTCTGAGTTGTCTTAGCTCTGTCCGTCTGGGCTCCTTGGACTTTTCCCCACTTCTGCTGCCCCTTGCTCATCATTCTCAAGGTCAGACTGAGAGAGGTTTAAAACCATGTTAAGATATATAACTGTGTGTATCTTTTGCCCAGCAATTTTACTTCCTAGAATTTATTGTAATAAAACATTTACAAATATGTAGCTATTCACTGTATTATTTATTTATAATAAAAACTAGAAATAATTTAAATATCCATCATTATGGGGGTGCTTAAATGAACAATGTGAACATATAGGGAATGCTACATAGCACATGCTGAGTATGCGGTTAGATCTATAGGTCTATAAAGTGGCATGAGCATTATCAGAAATCTATTGTTGAGTGAACAAAAGGAAAGTCACAGATCAGTAGGTATAATCTGATGTCATTTCTGTAAAGTAACAATTAGCAATGACAAAAAAATGAAACTATTTATTTTGATAAGTCTAACTATAGGTAATCCAAGCGTAGAAACATGCCTAGAAGTATTCAAGCCAAACCGGCAGTGATGGTTTTCTCTGTGGAGAGACTGGGATTTGGAGGCTCTGGGAAATAGTTAGCTATAAGTAACATTTAATATTTTTAGTGTGGGAATGTACTTGTGTTTATTTGTGTAATTAAAAGTGAATAATAGCTTTTAAAAGGAAAATGAATGAAATGAGAGAGATGGATTAAAAAAAATCCAACCTTGAGAAATTGGCAGTTGTGTGGACTCTACTCCGGACTCCGCATGTGCAGACAGCCCCATGTAGACCACCCAGGCTGCCCCAGCACCCTCCACTCACGCTATCCAGGCCTGTTCAAGAGCCACGTGCCTGCCCGGGACGCTGGGTAGACAGCTCTTGGCTGGCAAGTTAAGAGAGACGATAATAATTGACTTTGTTCAGCATGAAGGATACGAAGGATGGGAGGGAGACGCAGGGAAGGAAAAAACCTTTTCCTCAAACCTAGGTTCGTTGGCTGGGGCTCTGCAAATGAGACTGTCAAAAGACAGATTAACAGGAGAAAAACAATCAGAAGTTTGTTAACGCGTGCATCTGAGTACACACGGGCGAAGTCAGTGATGAGCAACTCAGATTGGGGGTTAGAACCTGGGCTTATATAGCATCTTAACAAAAGAACAACACCTTTGTAGAGAAGTGACAAAGGAAAGGGACTTTGTGCTTCTAGGTGCAGCAAATTGTAGGAAGGTAAATATATAGGAGAAACTAATGGAAGATAAGGGTTGTTTTAGTGAGGTTTGTTATGTAGATGCCAGTGGTGTGGTCTCTGGGGTGAGTCTGGAATTGTCTCAGGTGATTAAGAATTGTCTTGCCCTTCCTGGCAGAGAGGGGGAGGGCTGAGAATTTCTCTTGTGCCTGCTTCTTCTCAATTGCCTTCAGCTCACAATAATCCTTATACCACAGTGGCGTATTTTGGGGTGGCATATTCTGAACCCCTTCAGAGGTACTCGAAGGAAAAAGACTACAGTTAAAATCTTGTGTGTGGTGAGAGATATAAAGTCACCACTCTCAAATATGAAGAAGGTTGCTGTGCCATGGACAGGACGTAAGATAACTTCCGCTCAGATTTATCCTCACAACGCCCATCCCCAAGAGCCTTCATATTTGCCACTTCCAGAATTAGAGAGTTTAGCAGGGCTTGATGGTCTTTATTTCACCAGCTCTGGCTCTGTAAAGTCTGCCTCACACAGGAAGGACCGGAATACAGGCGCACTCTTTGGGGTCATAGGAGTCTTTAACCTCACCGTTAACCTGCTTATCACTTTGCACCGTGGCCTTGAAATAGTGGCATGGTTTGAGTAGTCCTGTTCTCTTAAAATCCTGTACTTGGCGCTGCAGAGACTGGTCCTCCGCTGCCCTCTACAGCAGAAAGAGGACACTGCCAGTTGTCCGGGGGCTTATCTTTTCAAGAGGCAACAGCTGTGCTCTGAGGAACAGACTACCAAAGTCAGGCGGCTTTGGTGGTTTTTAACTTTTCATACAGATGTTTCATCTGGTGATTTTTGTTATTGGAAATTACTTTCTCTAGTTCTAGTATTCTAATTTCTTTTGTATATAATTCATGATTGCTGCAATGGACTGAATGGGCCCCTCAAAATTCATGTGTTGAAACTCTAATCTCAGTGTGATGGTATTAGGACATGGGGCCTTTGGGAGGTAATTAGGTCATGAAGGCAGAGCCCTTCTGAATGGGATTAGTGCCCTTATAAAAAAGGCTCTGGTGAGCTCTTTTGCCCCTTTTGCCGTGTGGGGACACAACTAGAAGTTGGCGGCCTGCAACCTGGAAGAGGGCTGCCACCCTGATCTCAGACTTCCAGCCTCCAGAACTGTGAGAAATTTCTGTTGTTTATAAGTCACCCACTCTACGGTAATTTGTTGTAGCAGACCGGACTAAGACAATCACTTCATTAAAGACTCCTAAAGAATAAGTAACATGCCCATGACAGCTGAATCTCTGCTGTTATTTTCCATCTTCTTCATCCCTGACTATGCACATGGGAAGGTATTTCAGGACCATCTGAGTGCATATGGAGCATATGATGTGTTCAGTGATGTGGACTGCTGATGCTGGTCACCTGGCATGGCTTAGCATAGGTACGATCACTACCTTCCTTGTATCTTGATAGTGGCTACAGTTGGTCAACAGGTGTAATAGTGTAGATGGCTGAAGGGGGAGTGGAAGGACCTGGCATCCGCCAGTTCAAAAGTCAGTTTGTGTGCAGTGGTGGAATGACTGTTATTTCTCGGTCAATGGAGTCTTTCTATGTGGGACAGTGAGAAAGAGCCAGAGCCTCTTTTTGCTTTCTGGGAGAGACTGTGTCAGTCTGCTGAAGCCCAGC